>NC_090438.1:641649259-642899259 GCF_031143425.1 Pleurodeles waltl
TTATGTGCCATATTATTTAGTTTGCATTGGATTTTTGTGAAATAATTTTGGGCGGGCCGGGGCGGGTTGTAGTATCATTTTGGTAGCATAGAAGTTCAGTGGAGGAAGGCAAGTGTCAGATAAGGAAAGTCTTCCCACGCAGACCAGATGATTCAGGTGACAACTACTTTCTTTACTTGTGGGATGTGTTCCCATACGTAGTAAAAGTTGCCATTTATAATTTTATGGTATATCAGTAGGAAATTGTATGCATGGTGAAAAAGTCTAAATGATTTCTCCCTTCCTCGTAGCCCTTTTGAAATTGGTTTGGAGTACTTTCACACATAAAGAAAGAGCTTTTAAATTGTTGTGCTACAAATATTTAGTTATTATATCAGCTTGTCCCTATTCCAAAAGAAGCCCCTTACTGATTATGTGAAAAAAGTCCAATCTAAGACATTTTTTCTTCTCACTAGATATGTTCTAGAAACTGCACAGGGTTAAATGCACTTCAGTACCACAGTTTAATCACTGAAGATGTTTCCGCTGCTGTAAAATCCCAGAGTTAGCCAATTAAAATGCATCTCAATCTTTGCAGAATTGATTTTAATGAAAAAGAGTTAACGATGAAAACTAAAACAATGTAGTTTACGCCAGTTCACCAGAGGCTTTTCTTTATGTGCCATCTCTTCATGTTTCTCCTTGTTAGTTAAGTTTGGAGCAGTGTGGTTCGTGCAGAGTTTATTTCCCATGAAAACGCTTGAGGGTTCTACCTTAAAAAGTGTTTGTGTCAACCAGCAAAGAGTTCTCAAGACAAATTCATATATTTGTCGTACTGCAGTCTATCCAGACTTTCTTTTCATTCTCGTGAAAATCTGTTTAGAGGTTTCAGATCTGGCATGGTGCCCAGTGCTTGAACATTTATATGAATGCTTACCAAGACAAATTTTGGCCTGAATTGAGGTTTTTGTGGTTTTAAAGTGGAATATTGTTGTACATTAATCCCAGTCTTCGAACATACCACCCTGTGAATGCCTGCCACTGGTTTCAAGTTAGGTCATGATGTGCACTGTTTCCCTGGTTAGTACCAAGGCTGCAATTCATAAAATATTTTGTGCACCTGAGTGGCATTTAAGTAAGCTGGAAAATTTAATTTACATTTTTTAATGTTTTATCTTGGTTTACTGAATTTGGATTAGTGGGGGATTAGTGTAAGAAAATGGACATGCGATTAATGATCAGGGAAAAATGGAATAAAATGAGATTGTTACTGGGAGACTATGAGAAAGCTTTAGAAATTTTCATAATGTAGAAATGTCCTGACTTTCATAAACATTTGCAAAATATACACGAAACATTCGTACATACAAACACCCAAAACAATATTAGAATGCGGTTTAAGGTGTTTCACCACATGAAAGGACATGCTCTCAGTGGTGCAAAAATAGAGTGCAAATCAGAATTTTCTTTAACCCTAAACTTAGTGGATTTTCGTTTAGTGGAAGATGTTAGTGTAGAAAAGAGACTTGAGCCTTGAAAACTGCAAAGATTGTAGTTGCCTAGGTCCACCCTGTTTTACTTTCTTGAGTACTCAGAAAACTGAGAATGCACGACAGATTTATGCATATTTTTGTTACCTTATTTGAATATGTTTGTAAATCCAGCCCAAATGTTCAAGCAAACATAAAGCAAATACACTAAAAAATAACATATTACACAATTCATCTTTTCCAAGAGGTTGGTAACACTTCCACACCTGGTGACTAAATTAATGTATGGTCGTGTTCAATGGAATTGCTCAACTGAGAGGCAATTAACAAGAACGAAACCTTTCATAAAGGTAAAGCCACGAAGAACAGTCGAAAAAAAACGAGACAATTGTGGCAGGTGCTGGAGACATTTAGAAGCAATTGAGAAAAGTGTGCACAATGATGATTAGCGTATTCAGAGCAGTATGGAGAGAGAACAGGTTTGAAGTGCGAACAAGATTTGAGAGAGAGTGGGGTAAATCTGTAACACCTGCAGACTTTCATAACTAAAAAGAATGAAATAATGTCTCTGCCATATATGTATGAAGTGTCTTGAATTCAGTAGCCTGATGCTTATAGGAAGAAAGTGAGTGGAGAAACAAGAAGGCAGAAAGTGGACAAATAACGAGACACGATGTGTGGCTCTTCCAATGTTCCAGATAAACAGCCTAAATTAGTAGATCGTGCATTGAAGGACGAGGCTAGCTCATCAGGATAAGACTAGTCTTTGTAAATAAATTTTTCTTTAGTGACTGACTAAATGTCCAGAAACACTTAGATTATACACTTGCCTTAAAAACTGGAAACGTGTTGGGATTATATTAACCATTAGACCATATAAACCTTTAGCTATTGCAAGGAAACCTGAATTAGGCAGATAATGAAATGGTGATCTATTTTCTCAGTCATCAATTACTTCCTGAATATGGATTTGATAATGTTCCCTAGGAAATTAGTGTAAAGGCTTCTGTCATTTAGGAAAATAATAAGACAATATTTACCCATGGGATAATAGAAGCAAACGTCAAATCCTTCCATAGTTTTAGGATAAGAAACAACTGAGTTTTTTACTTTATTGTAAATTATGTAAAATGGTACACTCAAGTCAAATTCATCAGCTTCACACGCCTTTGAATCCTTTGTTGGGTTGTCATTAGTTTATGGTACATTCATGCATGCAAATAAATGGCACCTAATTAGTACATATAAAAACTAAATTTGCCCACAGGAAATTTAGTATTTCTTAAAAGACCAGTCTAAGGAAGATATTGTGCAATTGTGGGGGAAAATCCTAGATAGTATTAGAATAGTTAATATGGCGACACTGAAAGTGAATTCACTGTTTACTAACAAGATATAAGATAATATACTAAATGAAATGACAGAGTATATTAATAGGTTGCATTTATTGAATCACTTAGTAATATTGTACAGAGCTTGAAATTAAGCACTATAAAAAGACAGAACACAGTAATGAGTAAAGTGATCTTAAATTGCTGGTAATGGATGATTTCTTGTAAAAAAAAAAAAAAAAAAAAGAAATGTGTCCTATCTGTGATTTCTACAGTTGGATTTTGTGAATTGCGAGACAGGAGAGGAGCAAATAGTTGATTTTCTTTCTTTTAAATAAAAAATATTATACATGGGCTGATCGTCCATTTCTAGATATTTGTTTTAAAACATATATTGCACAGTAAAGATTATGTCGGACTGGTATTTGGCTTTACATCAGTATCACAACTGACAAACTGCTCGCAATGTGGAAAAAGATTCATACATTTGGAGACCCTCTGCTGTGTAATAATTGTGCTCTGTGTTCTAGTCGTTTCATGAAGATTTGAGAAGTTGATAATGCAATTTGAGGTATTGTCAAGAAGATTTGTGGGGAGAGGAGTGGGTCACTTCATGATGCCTGAGTGCATAAACATTTGTGGCAGTTCGATTACTTTTAACAGCATTTCACGAACAATTAGTAACATTTGATACTAAAAATTTGCATCCTCAAAACCAATCTGTCAGTCTTGACTGTTAAAGCAGTGGAAAAGCCAATACTGTTATCCCGCTTTATTCAACACATTGGAGAAAAAAAACAATCTATAGTTGTGGCTGGTGCATGTATTACTGTGGACCTTGAATTGGTTTCTTCATATAATCACAATAGGGAAATGCCCCAAAATTATATAAAACTTAACACAAAAATAGGCAAACGGTTCCAACCCAAACACTACATGGCAGACTCTCTCTAGAGTGTAAATGTAAAACTATTAATGCTAGAAATCTAGGTAGCTGTTTTCATATTACAGGTTGATTGGCTCTGAACGTTTTTTAGGGCCCAGGCTCTGGGAATCTGCCTGCCGTGACAACGGCTTCCATTATTAGGGCAGAAAGCTTCGGCTCTGGGATGATTTGTTCAGGCAGAAGGGCAAGGGGTGCGGGGATGTTTTCAGTTTTCATGGCAAACTTTGGAATCCAGCACGAAAGGATGGGTTCAGTTTCCTCCAGTTGCTGTTGGTCTAAATACTACTGGCCTCAATTAATCACCTAATGGGGTGGCAGTGAGCAAAGTGTCTGTGACGTGAGTCTGACTACAGCACTCATCTCATAAGGCTTGAATCGTCTCTTGCGCTCTAACTTATCTTGTCTCCTTCACTTCTGCCAGGAGAATTACACGCCCTGTTACTACAGACCAGATGTACAAAGCAATTTAGCATTTCTTAACAGTCCGAATCATTATTTTGGACCGTTAAGAAATGCTAAATGGGCTTTTCAGATGTACAAAGCCCTTTAGGGAATAGCAGATTTGCGATTTCTACTGAGTAGAAATCGAAATTTGCGATTCTCTAAATAGGAAATCGCAAATAGGGATTACCTATTTGCAATTCCTATTCACTTGGACTAAGCATTTCCCAAATGCGAATGAGCATTTAGGAAATGCAATTACCATCAACTCCAAGTCAATAGTAACCATGTGCAATTTAAAAATAAAAACACCCAAAGATGCTTTTTATTAAAGAGCTATAAAGCACACACATATGCCTAGGGCTCAAATGTGCTCTACATGTGCACCACTATTTTGGGGTGCATCACGGGGCCCTTTGTGCCCATCCATTGCCATTCTTGGCTTTGCAGTTCCAAAATAGCAATTTCCTAATAGGAAATTGCTATTTTAGAAACGCAATACCACCCCATTGTAACAAATGTTATGGGATTTTTTAATTGAGATTTCCTGTAGGAATCTCTATTAGAAAATCTGTAATTTGATACACATCATTTTGCATTTCCTAAATAGCAATTTCCATGTAGTCGCTATTTAGGAAATGCAAAATTGCATCTACATACATCTAACCCTACATCTTCTTCTGTACCAACTTCACTCTCTTTCCCATTAAATATTTCTTTCAGCCAACCTGGTAAGTGGAATTAAAGCTGCTTACTTGTATGAGCACTCCTATTGTAGGGCTGCCTACTCTGCCATCAGGTCTCTACCGGCACTTCCCGCTTCTACCAGAGGCGTGAGCTAACCCTGTCAGCATCCTCCAGTTCACTGACCCTCTCATCACAGTAATTGCAAATGCTGGTGGCTGAGCTAAGGCAGCGTAAACTAAGGTATCTACCACCTCTTTGCTGCAGGATTTCCTCTGCGTGTCCCACCCTGCCTCCTGCAGATGCTAGTCACATCATGATCATCACTACATTACTTTGTGAGGCAGAATCTCATTTTGAGATGGGAGGTGGGGTACCTCTTCCATATATCTGATTGCTTCAATGTGACAAGGTTTCAAAAACATGCATTCTTGCCAATCACGCCTTGATACTGCTTCACCATTATATTTAGCCCTGCAAAACCTCCATGCATGATTCCAACTATTTATTAAACTCCGGGGTGGCCATAGGCTTAATTGTATTTGATTACTAATAGTACCAGTGGGTAAAAATGTATAGGTTTTCCCAATAATGATGAATGTAAGCGTATTATGTGAAATACTCATGGACGGTCTTCACATAAGAACGCTCACTGTATGTTCCATATTGTTGTTGCTAGTGCACAATGCAGCCACAACACACAACCCATTTCACAACTTCCACTAAACAGTTACTTCTCAAACCATTCTCACAACAGTTATAATTACATGAAAAACATAAGAAAACCAAAAATGGTGATATATGGGAAACCCAATACTTGAAATTTTCACAAGATCACAAAGGCAAACAAATTGCCTGGAACTAAGTAAAAATTGAAACAAGTGAACCTGTTGGAGAGATGGGGGTTCGATCAGGTGCCAAAAGTGCCAGTAGTCAACAGTGGATTAATAGCATGCAGTGGTCCTGCATGTTTTCTTTCTTAGTTCTCAGAGCATATGGGCTGTAGTCTAATCCCCCAGTCTAGTCTCATTTTACATTGGGGTGGGCGAGATAACAAACATTTTCACTTACGTAATACTGCAGTTTGTTGTAAAAATTATGCATATTCTGTGAAATGAATGTTTCCAGTATTTGGGAATATGTGCGAAAGGGCATACCTTGTATACAAAAATCTAAAAAATATAACAGAAGGAGAATGGTTGGAGCAGAAAGTCCTGCTCAAACCATTCTTCCGCAGGTGAAGATTAAGCGAAAAGGTCTAACAGGAGGAAAACAAAAATTAGATAAAATACCCAGAACCAACAGTTGACATTTAGGCAAGATTTTGCTTGTGTAAAAAATATTTCACCTGGACCTAACTTCACCCTGACATTGAGTTTCGCAGAGCGTACTTGCTATGTCAGTGTACAGGTACAAAGACCTCTGTCCTTGGGTGTGAGCTCTCACGGAGGAAAATAGATTTTGTTGTGAAAAACCTGTGAAGACATGTATTTACAGTCCTGTCCTGAAGAGACGTGACCTGCCCTTTGGGCACACTTCGCCCTTTTTCCTACTCACCCACTCCCTCCCATTCCTTCTGGTTGTACCAAGCCTGCTGGTGAGAGAGTTTCCAGTGTAGTTCACAAGGCAGCGAACAGAGGGCTCTGTATGTACCCTTCATGAAGAAATACAAACCCCTTTGTCTACAAAGTCTCAGTGCTAATTGCGCCTTCTTTGTTTAATTCATTCTTCAGGTAATAAACTTTTGAGGCTGAAACTGTGCTGCAGTAAGAGCCAAGAGACCCTGGGAGCGCAGACATTGTGTGTTCCGAAGCCCAGCACACGGATACTAATTGTATTTTCTGATGCTCTGCCTAAAAGCAAAAGAAACTGTGCACATCTCTCACTGACACAGCCTTCGTCGAAGAGGGTTTACAGTTCACCACAGTGCATGTGGTTTTATCAATACTATTGTTTGTTCTACCTGTCCAGTGCAGTTCGTGGCCAGCAGTGAACTTCTTAAAGTATCATTTTTATTGGCGAGCACAAAGTGCTCTGTCCATTCTGTAATCTCTCTTTGGGCTTCAAACCACGCCCATGCCACGTCAGTCACTTACATTGGTTCGTGGGCTTGCATTTTAAAATCGGCTTGCTTTCATTTGTGAAAGGCATGCATACGTCTTGCGTTTTCCGGTGTTTATCCCACCTACACAGCACCGGTAAAGTACCAAAAACATACGAGGCTCGATGTTTTCAGCCTGGAGTCCGGACTACTTTATCTGTTTATTTTCCACGCAGCGCGATCGCGATGCATTTTACATAGCGCGATTGCGCTGCGGCTTTTTTGCTTTACAATGCTATTAGCTCTAACTCGAACAAATGCGAGACCCGTTGCATTGAAAATACTTGTTTGTTCTCTGCAGGCACCAAGTTTAGTTCCCATAACTGCGGCAGCCGAGTCATGCCTTTAAATAAACTGCATGAGCATTGTGGTAGCTGGCGAAGAGCGTCAATGTCTCAATTGCGTTCAACAGTCCTCTAAAGGTCATCTGTAGTCTTCGATGTATTAACAAAGTAAAGCTAAAAAAAAGCTCAAAAATGCCTGAATGTCGGTGCTTGACCATGCCAAGGCATTTATCGTTCAGTGCTGGTGTCTGCGCAGCAGAGACAAAGAAAGCTGTCCACCTTTTTTTTCATCACACTAGTTGCATAGCGGGACATAGTACCTCACAAGTTACGGAGCCTGCACAGCTTTGAGCTGAACATACTAAATATCCCCTCATAATTCAAGCACACAGCATGGTTATAAGGGTTCATTGTGGTGCTCACATCTTTGCTTGAATAGTTACGACACTATTGAAGCATTTACCAGTTTACCTCAGTGATAAGTTGGAAAATCACAACTTCAATCTGTTCTTTGAACTGTTAATTAAATCAAAGCCTTTGGTATTAAAGCCACATTTCCCACAATGTCTTACTTTACATTGGTAGACCAAGGGAATTTCTATTGCTGCTGCTCAAAGTTTTGAATGGCTGTGATCTGGTCTTGGGGTAAAATATATTTCCAAGTACATGTCTTGGTCATATGAACTCACTTCAACCATGTCAAATGTTATAGATAGAATTCTTGCTTATATAGACCGCTGGTGGTTGAGCTTTGTCCTTTCCCTATCAGAGACTTCAGGTGCTAAAAATTACCATGTTGCTGAGACTTCTCTTTAACCTATAAATGAACATACCCTCCAATCATAGAATTGATCCTACTAGACAGGACATTTTTACAATTCTCCTGTGGGGGTAAGAAGCCAATAATCAGAGTAGAGTTATTATGAACTAATGGGTGAGGGCTGGCTTGGGATTAAAGATCACATGTTACAGAGTTGCAAAAATGCTTTTTGTCAAAGGGGAGCTCATTAGGGTCTTAATCCTGAGGGTTGGTGGGAAACAACACTATTCATGCTTCTTTTTCTTCCAGATTGGTTACAGGTCAACTTTTCTTGCCTCTTTAACGCTTTGGGATCATCACAGCCTTCCACAACCATCAGGAGAAGGTTAGGAACACGCTAAATACTGTGTGTGTTTCCTCGACACACGCAAAAAACACTTTGAACTGTTGGATATTGATTTATTTGAGTTCAGGCTCACCTCATTTTCTCAGTCTCCCTCGCCCTCTCGTTGCCTCGCATAAAATGGGGAAGCATAGAAAGTGATGAGGGACTACGTTTCCTGCAAATTACACTCCTCTACATGTTAAAATAGAAAGAGGACTACTTTTGGGAAGGAAGAATATAAAAAATAAAAATAAAATAAAAAAAACATATATTTCTTACATAGTTGTTCAACAATTTTTTTTTCCAGATTTCAGTGAGGTATAAATAATATTATTTCACAATGAAGAATTCAGCTATTGTTGCACCACCAATGCTTTTACAAGATGTTGGTTCACCAGATATTGAGTGGGAAGAGTGGATTGACATGTTTGAAAATTATTTGGAAACATTGGATGGCCAAAGTTTCAGACAGACAAGGAAAAAAGCTATTTTGATGAGTGTACTGGGCAAAGAAGGTCAACATGTGTTTAAATACTTACCAGTGATTACTAATGAGGATGGCACACACATTGAGGATGTGTATCTGGAGGCAAAACTAAGATTAAAAAAAGATTTTCAAAAGAGACTAGTGTTGTTATGTGCAGGTATAAATTCTACACACAACCTCAAAAAGTGGAAGAGTCTATGATGATTTTGTCTCAAGATTGAGACAGTTGTCCACCAAGTGTCAGTTTGGAAGTATGACTGACGAAATGATAAGGGATCAACTTATTGTTCAGTGTAAGAGCAAGAAAATACAGGAACGGTTATGGGCAACAAAGAATCCAACGCTTAAAGACGCTATTGAGATTGCATAGGTAGTGGAGCAATCAGAATATTACATGAAAGAGATGGGAAAGAAAGACATGTGTAACAATGATGTCATGTTTGTCAAGAAAAAAAGTCGCATGAGGGTAGTTTCTCTAATAAT
The DNA here is from genome assembly GCF_031143425.1 of Pleurodeles waltl. Taxonomy (NCBI): domain Eukaryota; kingdom Metazoa; phylum Chordata; class Amphibia; order Caudata; family Salamandridae; genus Pleurodeles; species Pleurodeles waltl. The sequence continues at coordinate 641,658,631 of NC_090438.1, forward strand.
TGTGACAAATCAATTCACAACCACAAGTCTAATATTAAAGTATGTTTCAGGTGTGGCAGTAATTCACACAATGTGGATTTCAAGGGTTGTAATGCTTGGGGTAAAGAATGCAGGAAATGTGGACGCAAAGGTCATTTTGCGAAAGTGTGTAGAACTTCACCATCAAAAATAGCAATAGTACAAGATCAGTCAAATTTGGATATTCAAGAGGAGTATGAAGAAGACAGAATTTTGTGTGTAGGAGATCCACACGTTGACTTGGGGAGACTTACCAGACCCAAAGCGAACTTTATCATTAACGATAGAATTGTCCAACTTATGGTGGACTCAGGATCCTTGTACACCATTCTACCTAAGAATATGGTGAGACGGTAATGGCCAGATGTCACCTTACATTCCAAGGACATATATCCTGGTGGTGGTGGCGGAGAACAAATTGATATTATTGATTACATGGTAGCGAAGATACTTTCCAGGCTAGGTCTTTGGAAGGCAAAGTTTATGTTGCGGAGTCTGGACCTCCTATTCTAGGGTGGCAACACCAGTATAATCTTCATATTGTTATCAACCCAAAAAACCCTTCTCAGGTCATGGTAGTGGAGGAGATGTCCATTGAAGATATTATTGAAGGTGCAAAGGATGTTTTTTTGGAAAACATTAGAGCTTTGAAAGGCTGTGTGCACAAAATTGTATTGAAGAAAAATGCTGTTCCTGTGCAACATGTCTTGAGAAAAGTTCCTATAGTGATTAGAGAAGTGAAGCAACTAATTGAACACATGATTTCCAACGGGATTATTGAGCCTGTAGAAAGCTCTGAATGGATTTCGCCGGTTGTTATTACTAAATAAACAGATGGAAATTTGAGATTTTGTGTGGATTTACTCAGAGTGAATCACAACATAGTAACTGACACCTTTTCACTACCGAATATCAATGAAATGTTATTGTTGTTGAAGAGAGGATATTTTTTCAGTAAACTTGATTTGAAAAGTGCATACCATCAGATTAAACTACACCAGGATTCAAAAAAACTCACAGCTTTCATAACGTCAGAAGGTATTTTTCAATTTAACAGAATGCTTCTTGGGTTATCGTCAGCTGCAAGTGTATTTCAGAGGATGATGTCTATTGTTTTCAAAGGTGTGAACAACGTGTTGTTTTTCCAAGACGATATTCTTGTATTTGGTGAAACAATTGAGAGTCATAAGGTTGCATTGAAACAAGTGTTTGACAAACTCATGGCGGCAGGGCTGACTCTCAGAAGAGAAAAATGTAAGTTTTTGGTGGAAGAGATTGAATATTTGGGGCATACACTTTCTAAGGAAGGTGTAAGACCAAAGAGATAGTTGTTAAAAGCCATCAAAGATGCTCCTCCACCACATAACAAGGATCAATTGAGGTCATTTATGGGCCTTATAGAACATTATCCGAAATTTATTCAGAACTTTGCTGATAAAACTGAAAATTTGAGAAAATTGGTAAAGAAAAAAAATAGTTTTGTATGGGGCGAAGAACAAGAGCTGTGTTTCAATGTTATCAAGGAAGAATTGTATAATGCTGGTGTGTTGGTACCATTTGATGTAAAGCTTAAGACTGTTATTACAGTGGATGCAAGTGCTGTAGGATTAGGAGTTGTGTTGTCTCAGTATCACACTGGAGGAGAAAGGACAGTGGCGTTTGTGTCCAGATCTCTCACTCCCAGTGAACTGAACTATTCCGTTGTTGAGAGAGAGGTTTTGCAGCTGCTTGGGCGTTAGAATATTTCTGCACCTATATGTGGGGGTATGACTATCATTTTACGCACAGATGATAAGCCTTTGGTTAAGGTTTTGACACCAGGTGGTGCAGGAAAAGGGTCTGCGAGGTTAGCTAGACTGGCCTCACGCCTGCAAGAGTACATGTATGTTGTAGAACATATTTCAGGATGGTGTAATGTTCTAGTGGATTGTTTGTCTCGCATTCCCATTAGTCTACATGATATGATTGAGGTAATTCTGGAAAGTAGGGGAAGAGAAGTTGTGGTAGCAAGTATAGAAGATGTTTGTTTGTATGCGAGGCGCTATTTCAAAAGATAAATGGTTGTCATGTATGAAGGAGGATGCTATTTTAAGTGAGGTTATGGATTTGGTGAGGTGTGGTGCAAAGAGAGAGAGTTATGTGAGTGCATCTACGCGTCTGTATTTAAAGGTATTGGATGAATTGTCAATATGTGAGAATGAGGTGTTGAGAGGTGATAAATTCATTCCCCCTTTGTGTTTGCGCCTAAATTTGTTTAGTTTGATGCACGAGGGACATTTGGAACAAACATTAACAAAAAAAATTGAGAGAACATTTTTGGTGGCCAGGCATAGATGGTGATGTAGAGGAATGGGTTGAGAAGTGTAGCTTGTGTAAGAACAGTGAGAAAAGGTTAAGGGTTGGCAATCAATCCCTAGGTGGTGTTATTGAGGAACCAGGTAAAGTTTGGCACAACGTGTGTGTTGATTTTATTGGACCGCTAGCGCACTTGAGTGCTCCCTTGAGGTTTGCCATGGTTATGGTGGATGTTCATTCCGAATGGATAGTGATGAAATTTATGAGAGAGGTTACCACAGGGTCTACTATAAAGGATTTGGAAGCAGTTTTTAGAGAAGGTTATCCCTATGGAATCATCACAGAGAATGGTACACAGTTGGTGTCAGCAGAGATTAAAGATTTCTTGGAAAAAACAGGCGTCAAGCACTCTCGCACAAATCTATATAATCCACGGGCAAATGGCATCGTGGAGAGGGCCAATTCTTTGGTGAAGGGGCAATTCAGATGGCTTTGTCAAATGATAATGAAATTGAATCCATGCTGTCAGACATAGTTTGGGCTTTTTGTACAACAAGGAATGGTGTTACGGGTGAGGTTCCTTTTGAGCTTATGAGAGGAAGAAAGGCAGGGATGGAAATGTTTCCGGCATGGATGAGGACTTTATTGGATAATGGTTGTTTTTTTAAAAAGGTTGGTAATAAGAGTAGTATCATTAAGAGGAAATTTGAAGAAAGCAACGATGGTGGGATCAGTGTGAAAGGAACTAACAAGGTTCAGAGAGGTGACTGGGTAAAAATTAAGATTAAGTCAGGGAAATGGAAAAAATTCCGAGGACCATTTAAGGTAAGGGAGGTGCGTCGTTTTTTTGTTATTTTGGAAAATGGTGACAGTTGGAACTTGAGGAAGGTGACACTGTATGGTGGTGCCGATGCAGTACAGGTTGGAGAAGAGAATGGCTGTGCAGATGCAGTAAGTGGTAGAGAAGAATCTGGCTGCAGCAGATATATGATGATGTACGATGAGTCATTAACTCAAAAAAATGTTAATAGAGAATATGCTGATGTGAGTGGTGGTGTGAATGTGAGTGAAAGAGGGGAGTCTGGAGAACTCAGAGAAGTCACAAGACTGTAGTGTATTTGAAAGACTTTGTAAGATGATGGGGTGGTGTATTTACCTTAGGCAGGGAAGTTTCTAAACTTTATAGTGTGTTAGAGAATTTATGAGTTAATTGAATGTATAATTTATTTTATTGTCAATTGTTCACTATTTTCTTAGTATTGTGGGATTGTATTTCCTTTTTATTATTATTGTTATTTTTGTTTTTTTTGTTTTTTTGTTTTTGTTTAAAGAGGAAAGATGTGTTGTATCTTGACTTTAAGGAATGTATTAGTGGAATGTTATGTTTGGAATTTAATGTGCGGACCTACTTGGCATTCCGTCACTTTGTCAGTTACTTTGACTGGCTGGTGAGGGGATGCTGCACGGAGCCGTTTCTCCCGAAATAAATTCTGTTTATTACTTATGTTGTGTCGGAGATTTATGCAGAAACACAACAGTTTCATTAGAATGGCAAGTGATAGCTGTTCGGTTTGTGGTGAGTATGTTTATCTCCGCTATTTCCACTGGTCGTATGTGCTGGCCAAGCTGTAATCGTGCATTTGGGGTAATAACTTAAAACTCTGATGTGATAAAGTCTGGTGGTTATTTCAATCAAGCTTATTTTGTAAATTACCACTGAAGTCTAAACCATAATGTAAGTAGACCTTCGTCCATGATAAAGCCCATGATCTGGTAAGTGAAATACTACTGGGATTGCATGTAAATATCCGCCCGACTTAAAATACGAGGGGGATTTAACTCTGGCACTTTCAGTGAGTTTTTTTCTAAAGCCCAGCTGGGAGAGAGTGGGGCTATGGGGGTTCACGCTGGGGGATTCGTTAGACCTATATTTGTTAATAAATGTTCTGAAGCAGGGACTTACTGAATAATTTTGCTTTGGTTATGAAGTCTTGGAAGAACCCTCCTGTGCAGCGCATTGGTCGAAACATGTAGGATCGTTATTTTTCTGCATCATGACTTTTCTGTAACATTTGATTTTCGCGGTTTTTGCTTGTGCTGACAAGCAGGAACGATGAAACCCGCTTCAGGGTGCTGAGTTCAACATCAAAGCATGCCAGTAGTTGTGTTGACTCTGTCATTGTTGGACACGTGTGGTTTTTGCTATCAGACATGGATAGAGTGACATTGCAACCAGTCTCGACACAAAGTATAGTGCTTCACTTAGTTTTTTTTTTTTTTTTTACGTTTTGCTTGTTAGTTGTTGTTTTAGGTGGGTGAGATTCACTTTTGTTAATGCCCGACTCCCACTAGACTTCAATGAAGCAATTAGCACTCTTGACACGCTCCATCTCTGAGGCGACCGGGCTGCTGAAATAAACCAGCTAGTCTGAAGCGCTCTACACGCTAATCCCCTCTCCGGATAAACCAGATAAAAATGCGGAGCACGACGTTGAAGCCCGGTCAGCAGGCTATTAGTTGAAGGTCATTGATGGGTGTCACTGTCTGCAATCGGCGTAAAACAACAGTTCTCCCCCGAGCTCAGCCTCCGAGTTTGTTATGCTAACGAACGATCCACTTTAATAAATTGGCTTTCTCCAATTACTGGGCTTTCCGCTTATTTGAACAATGGCGATTAATGTGATTGAAACTTTTGGGGCGGGGGTTCGGGTGGGGGAGGGGCGACGGGTGCCCAGAGGTAGAGGGACTGAAAGGCGGCACCTCTGTTCCTCCACTCTAATACCCAGTGCACGGCAGCCCACTGACGTGCAATTCATGTGTTTACCTTATGGACCAGCAGTGGGGTTGGTCACGGATACTTTCGAACTGGAAAAGAGTGGCACTCTGTGTGAGAAACAAAGTGTGCCACGCTCCTGGCGCCCCATTCCAAAGGGTAGGGAATGTGTGTGTGAATAGTGTTGTTAGTTCGCATCCGAATCCCTTCCATTGTTACACCAGCAACTCGTTGCATAAATATTACAGCATTGTGTGACTGCCTTTCCTGTAGCCTTAAGGATGATTAATTTATGAGCGCGGCCCCTTTACTGATCCTTGTGACGTCCCCACACTCTATGGTGATGTTGGATACCCTAGGACATTTTTCAATTATGCCCTTTAAAAAGGGAAAAATAAACATAGAGCGTAATCTATAAAAATCCGTTCACAAGCCGCGCCCACCAGCCCCACAACAAACAGCATTAATACAATGGATGGCGGGGATACACATCAAAGCTCCCGCGGTAGGTGACCTCTGAAAAGTAAATGATTCTCGCAGTGGGCACCGCGAGGTATCCTCTGAAAAGTAAATGATTCTCTCAATGGACACGTGCCTAATACAATGTTTTACACTAAGAGGGTCTTGAAGTGCTTAAAACATCTGTCTTGCCCCAGCCAGCGGTTGTGATAACCCCCAAGTTAGCCCAGGATTTTAGAAGAAGGTGCTTGGGAGTTAACCCTGCGCTCCTAGACAAAAACAGCAAGATAAGGTTTGTGGTATATTTATTCACTGTATGAACACTGCCTTATGATCAGGGCCACTGGAACTATGCAATTGTGCGGCCGCAGTGATTTTCGCATTCTTATAGATTTGCCGCAATTGTCACTTAATCTGTCATCTAACGCATAATGTGCAGATTTTTAGCCCCAAAAATGTTTGTTTCTAGCTCAAACGGTTCAAAAGTTACTGTGAGCGCAGCAATATGCAATGCAGTATAAGGTCCTTCGCCAAGCTGCACTGATCACCTTTTTGTTGCTAATTGCTATATCTGGGTGTTACAATGGGACTTCTAAAGTGCAGTAAGTGCCCAGACTGTTACTGAGTTTAAAAATGCCTGAATAATGAAGCATTAGTATTTCAAAATGTGCCACATTATGCCGCACAATTTGCATTTTCTTCCTGCATAATTTATTTATCCCTGCAGCATAATTTGACCATTTCCTGTCACATAATTCCAGTGGCACTGCTTAAGATGTACAGTATTGTGCATCCTGCACCTCTTTGGTATGTGCATCTGTGCTTAGAAGAGCCCTTCGGAATGCCGGACCACCAAGTCATATGCAGGGTGACATAAGTGCATAGCAATATAAGGATTTTTTAAACGTCACATTAAGCAGCTGCATCGACTTCCTATATCTTTTAGAGGAGGGGCCATCAGGTTGAGTTTGAGAGGGCCCTGTGCTTGATCATTGGCAGTCCTCTAGCAGTGTCACTTCCGGGCCAGATTTGTAAGGGGCATGAGGCTTTCAAGGGCCAGCACACACAAGCACATCCTTGTTCTGCTTTTCTTGCACCAATCAGTACAAGTGACCATACCCCTTTCAGTCCATCCACAAGTGAATAGCTATCGAATATAGTGTGACCAGCCCTTTCCACAGACAAGGTGAGGGTGCAAGTGCATGCTCTTCATGGTCGCACAACTACAGCTTTTAATGAAGCATCACTAGAGGTCTCTAAATGTGCAGAGATCGAAAGGCAAAGAACACCTCGCTCTATGGTGTTTCTCTCTGTAAGGACTGCCTGCAGAATGACCCGCTCCTGTTGGCAGGCTGGGTGTGCCAGGCACCTCTGACATGCCCTGTGCTAGTCTAGTGCGTAGTTTCCTTCCGACATCCGCTCTGAGAGCCGTGCTCTGCTCTGGGGAATACATCTGAACAACTTTGAGGAAACAGCTCGTACATTATTTGCAGTAAACTGTTTCCCAAGACTCTTCCTGTGAAATGCATTTGGAAAAGAAGAAAATACAGACACTCGATGCAGGGTAATGCAGGCGCTGGTTTTGGAAGAAGCATAAAAGAATCGGGGCACTGGGTTGGAAGAGGGTAAAAATAGATGTTCTAAAAGTCCCTTTATTGAGTGCTCTTAGGATTTGCTCCTGATTTTCAGTACTGCAGCGATAATACAAGCTGCTTTCTCGATAGGACTACTGCTGCTGCTTTTTAACCATTTCCATTATAACCACGTGTATTACGACCGTATAATATGCAATAAATTATAGTTTTCTACTGATAGATTTACATTTTATAACTTAATTGACCACTCAGAGTCCTGGCAGTACCCATCCCACATCAGAGAAAAAGTGATGGGTGGAATGTTCGAATTAATCTCAGCCACTAGTTATTATTCTAGGCTACATTCCAGTACATTGTTTTTATATCCACCAAGCCACCCCAGACAGGAACCAACCGTATGCAAATCAGCCCTTTTCCTGCTCCAGTAGGACAGTCCAGCCCGAACTGTCTGATCACTTCCCTTGTAAACCAGAACACAAGCACCCCAGACCAGTTTCAGCCTATATGGCCCTTGTCAGTAGAATGAAGCTTGAATCTCATGGGGCTGTGAGCACAGGACCCACATTTGGGCCTTCCAGATGCACTAATGTAAACAAAAAATACAGTGGTTGAGTTGCTTGAAATAATCGCAGCCACTGCTAAACCTGAGGACACTCCCTTGCCAGTTAGTTTCATGATGGTTCAAATCCATATGTTACCCTGTATGGACAGTGAAGTGCCTGTAAGTGGATCAGCAAAAGATATATTGAGGTATGGCTGCATTTAGGCATTTTAGGGTTCTATTGTGAAACATTTTTATGAAAATGGGTCCCACAAGAGTCCATTTTCTTATGACGGCCTGGTGATGTGTCTTCTGTACTTGCCTCGTATTATGGCCCACCATAGCATCTCAATGGGTTGAGCACTCACTGCAGAGTACTGGTCACAGATTTGAGTCATGTGAGTCCAGGTAAGTCTAACTACTCAGTCTTTCACCGCTTCATCAAATGAGCAACATTGAGAGAACATAGTTACACCTGTTAAGTATAGTTCTCCAAACGTCAAAAACTGTCTGGAAGCGTTACAGCAAAGTATAGGTAATTTTTATGGACTACGTCAAAGCCATTGGTGGATCTGCATTTCTTTCAGAGATTTTGCCTAGTCTTATAAATAGAAAGCACTGAGTCCCATTTGCAGCATTTATTCAGTGCCACTTTTAGGTCAAGCGTGCCAGCGCTTTTCACCTGTTGTAAGTATTGTGTGGGCTTTTAACCGTGCTTATCTCACACCCATCACTTTCACTCATTTTTGGGCTTGCGTTTCAAAAATCCTTTCATGTCATTGGTAAGTGCCTTACATTTGTCCTGCCTTGGAGCAGTTTTGCTACAGCCTTGCAGACTGACCCTGTTTAATGGATTACTGCACTGTTGCCGATATACTTCAGCGTGAGCAAACTTTTTTTTTCTTTTGTCTCCTTCTTGTTCCATGACAGCCATGGCGCTCACAACACAGAACACCACAAACTCCACTGGCGGTATTGAAGTGCTGGTCACATTGTTCACACTGTTACCTTATCAGAGTCATTTATTTTGAGTCCCCCCTTCATGTTCCATAGCTTTCACAAAAACACTTGTAGTTGATAAATGCTTTCCGTAAAAAACACAGAAATCCTCAAAGCAGCATTCCCGCCACAGCAGGAGAGCTGATACTACAATATTCACGTCACATGGGAAATTAATCCCATAATGCTTTGCAGGCCATTACTTTTAGAAAACATGTTTGCTCATAACTCATCCTGTGGTGGTCCTGGGACAGTGGGACCACCACCAAAACATTCATGGCAATGTGATCTTTCTGTCTACATCATCTCTGGGTCCCCACACTAGATTAGTGGGGACTCCGGAATAATAACCCCTCCCACCATTGTGTCTTTTTAAGCTCTCTCATGGCTGGAACTTTTGTTTTACAGCTGAGAGTAGTTTGTGTTTTAAGGGCCTTGTTTGTAATATTGCAGTAGGCCTATTAGCTCAGAAAATGTACAAGGCTCCCCTCTAGGGGCCAAATATATGGTAATAGTGCATTACTTTCAGCCATTTTCTTTTCATGTGGGTTATGCCCTCTAGGGGCTAACTTTATGGTTACATGACCATGTTTCTTACAAATGTGGTGTCCTCTAGGGGCTGTCATAAACATTACAATCAACTGCGGCACATAAACTTCCCTCCTAATGCTTTGCAGGGCATTACTTTTACAAAACATTTTTTGCTCATAACTCAGCCTATGGTGACCCAAGGAAATAGAACCACCTTCAAAACATTCACCACGACATGCTCTTTCACATCATCTCTGGGCCCCCCACCAGGTTAGTTGGGATCTCAAAAAGAAATCCATCCCACCATTCAGTGTCTTTTTAAGTTCTTTCACAACTGGAACTTTTGTTTTGCAGCTGGCAGTAATTTTGTTTTAAGGGCCTTGTTTGCTATATCATTGCAGTAGGCCTGCTAGCCTTCAAAACATGTAATGTACTACGCCTTCTATTGGCTTAATATATGGTTACACTGCATTATTTTCTACCATTTTGTTTTTCATGTGGTTATGCCTTTTAGGGGCTAACTACATGTTAGATGACCATATTTCTTAAGAGTGCTATTTTTATTGTGGTGTTCTCTAGGAGCTGTTCTGAGCATTACAGTCAGTGTACTTCAATATTCGCAGGCACGGAAAACTTGCTCCAAAATGCTTTGCAGGCCATTCATTTTAGAAAACATTTCTACTCATAACTCAGCCTGTGGTGGTCCTAGGACAATGGGACCACCTTCAAAACGTTCACCACAGTGTGCCTGTTCTGTTTACATCATCTCTGGGTCCCCATACTAGGTTAGTGGGGACCCCAAAATAATAACCCCTCCCACCATTCAATATCTATTTAAGTTCTTCCATGGTTGTAACTTTTGTTTTACTGCTGGGAGTAGTTTGTGTTTTTAAAGGCCTTGTTTGTAATTTCATTGCAGTAGGTAGCTAGCTTTAAAAATATGTAATGCGCTATGCCCTCTAGGGAATAAAAATATGGTTACAGTGCATTGCTTTCTGACATCTTCTTTTCATGTGGTTATGCCCTCTAGGGGTTAACTATATGGTTACATCACCATGTTTCATACAAATGCTATTTTCATTATAGTGCCCTCTAGGGGCTGTTCTTAGCATTACAGTCTAATGCCAAATGTTTATTTCTGATAAAGGTTTTTATTTGGTCTACATGAAAATTGTATATGTTTTATTAATCTCTCCTTATTGCAATTATGACCATGATTCAGGCCAACTTAACATCCTTAGTAGATTATCACAGTTTGAACACTCTTGATAGGTTAGGGTGATCCTTCTAGTTTATTTCTTTTGTTACTTCTCCGTGGCTGTTTTGTGTCTTTTTGGGGGGAATTGTATTAGCCAGCCAGTAACTCTGATGGTGGGGTCTTAAAATTGGTCCTCTACTGGGATTAGCATGGTGCATTTACATCAGGATGCTCAATGGCAACATTTTCATTTTGACTGCAGAAATAGGAAGAAGGTAAATGGAAGTGCTTTTGTTACATGCAGGGCCACTGGATTATGTGGCAGGAAAAGACAAAATTATGAAACAGGGTTCACCAATTTATGTGGCAAGAATAGTCCAGTCATGAATTTACAACACCAGTAGCTCTAACTCAAACTAATGCAAGATTTATTGAATTGCACATGCTTGTTTGTCCCTTCTAACAGCTGCCCCTTCCTTCATTCGACTTCTGTTTTCAACATGGCTCCTTCATCTTATGCACTGGAGTCCGAAAGAGATGGAGCGATTGGAGGGGCCGGGGTCAGACTGTGAAAGGAAAGACACTCGAGGGCTTTGTTGCTGTACACAGAGAGAAACGAGAGCAGGGCACTTATTAACTCCTCCCTAGACCACCCCCTGCCATTTGGCCTTTTACTTTCTTATTTTGTCCGACTCAGTGGCAGTAGTTGGGGAAGCGCGGTAACAAAGCTGCGTGTGTCAGCTGGGCGAGGGGAGGGTTGGGCGACCTCGAAAAGTCACATTCGGATGAGGCGGAGTCAGCAGAGCGTGAATGGGGCGAGTGTGACAGGAGAGGGCAAAAACCAACAGAACATTCAGTGGACTCGACGCCCTCCGGGTAGCGCGGACGGTGCCCCGCTGTCAGAAGCTGAATTGCTTTATCTGGAGGAAATCCCTCTTCCCCTCTGTGCTTTCTGGAGAGTATTTGAGTGCTGCCTCCTTTGCAGTGTGTGCGTAACTGGGGGAGAGCAGGAGGTGGGGAGGGGAGGAAGCCGGCCAGAGTCCCGGGAGCCTCCCGCCTGCAGTCCCTGTTCGCTCCAGCTGCCAGGCAGGCGGCGCTGCGTTTTGAAGTGGAGGAGAGAGGGGGCAGCCGGCCGACGGGACGTTTCTGGCCCGTGTCCTGTGGCGAGCTTTGAAGAGTCCATTCTTCAGCGAGAGGACCCCGGCTATGACTACTTCCATAGGTAGGTGTGTTTGAGGATTCTCGTAGTCTTTGTGCGCCGTGCCATGGGCAGTTTTTCCACCACGCTTCACGGTGGTTCTTAAATGCAATTTCCTCGGCTCTTTCGATGAGCTCCTATTGTCTTGAGTTCCCACAAGTTGAAGCACAGCTGCGGCCGGAGTGCGATCTCTGTGGTGGGAGCAAAGGCAGGCAGAAATGTACTGGTGTCTCTTCCGACTTGCTATCAGTATGCTGTAAAGCACTGTTGATAAACATTACATACCATACCATGCAGGCATTTACTTTGTAAAGCAGACTGTTGACTGGCTGGAGTATAGAGACGTGTCTGCATGTGCCAAGGTGTGTGTGCGTTTTACCGTTTTACATTGGCTACTGTGCAGATAACATATAAAGTGTCAAGTAAAGACGCATTCCGTCGTTGTGAGTGCTTCTGTCCACGTTGTGTGTCCGGTACCCGGTGCTGTCAGTGAGAGGCTCTGTAAAACCACTAGCTCGTCCAATGAGCAGTCGGCGGCACCAGGAACCTCAATTAGATGACTCACCCTGTGATTGCGCTGCGCCGAGGGAGCTCCAGTCCCACAGTGGTAATGATGATTACCATGCAAGCGCCGGCCTTCCATGTTACTGCAAAGGAATCTTGCCATAGGTTTGTGGAATGGCGAGACCGATGGATTATTTAAAGTCTGTGGCAGCTTCCTTACCCCATCATCCTGGCAGAAGGTGAAAACGACAGAAAGCGTACTTGGCCGCCTTTGCTAAACTTTCCGACAGCCAGAGAGTCAACATTACAGAAACACCACAGCCCAACATTTTCGAGCATTGAACTTGACTGTTTTTCGCTCGAAATGTGGCTGCCTCATATGTGAATCTTAATTTCTGGGCAGATCGCATTCATCTCCGCACGTGTCAGTTTTCTTCGTTGAGAAGAGAAGGTGATTTTCGGGCTGGCGGAGTTGGATCAATATGTCTCTGAAGCTCCTGCTCTATATATTATTAAGTGGATATTGATTCTTCGGTATCTCCTACCCCTTAGTTTCTCGTCGTGCTCCATTAAGAATATTGGATCTACATGAGTTTCTTTGACACAATTATCATTTGTTATTTTTTCATTGGGCACTTTCAGTTCATCGTGTCTCGTCACTCAGAAATATTTTTTATGAGAAATTTCTTTTTTCTCTGTTATTTTCAATTTTTATAATATGTCTGTTTTAGCACCACATCCAGCCTCAATTCAGTATTAATTTTTATCATGCTATCGTACTAGTTTATCAGCTGTATTATTCTTCCATGCACTTTTTATTGTCTTCATTGGTATTATACCATAACTAGAAAACACAATAATATGAATATGGACTCCGTAAATGCAGACACGGCAGGGCAGTGGCACCTTTATAACTTCTGTGTGTAACAATAGACTAAACCCCCCTCGCTCAAATGATCTCCAAACACTGCCCTCATACTTTAGTTGTCCCACCTACTGGCATCCATTTACCCACATAACTATGTTGCAAATCCAACTGCTTATGCGACTCCAGCCCTCGGAGTGAATGACCCTGGTAACATCTGCAAACAGCTTTACAAGTGTAGCTGTGTCCAATATAATGTCTTGGCCAATCGTCCATGCGGAAAGCTCTCTGAATACAGATAGCGGATTATAACATGATCCTTCACGTAGCCATTGAATAATCAAAGGGGGATTGGCACCTAAGCATCAGTATAGTGTATCAGTTGTGCATTTCACATTTCCAAGAGGCCCAGCCTGGCCTCTCTCCATGGGGAATCCTTCAGTCCTAAGCAGTGGTGCTTGAACATGTTTAAGAGGGGGCTGCTGTCTTTAATGTTACATCACTGAAATCAAAAGGAGCCGTGAAAAAATACAAGGTATGCTGTATCCATTGAGAAAGAGAGTGAAAAGGTGTGATAAGTAGTTACTGGTGCATTTTGGATAGCACTGTTGCAAATATATTTCTAGAGCATGGGGTGGTGGCTCACTGAAATTTACAGACAGAACATTTCCATTGAAATTGCCAAAAAACTTCCCCCTGACATTCAGTTTTACTGATAAAACGATGTGATGCGTAAATGTGTGGAATTGCGGTTTCAGCAAATGTTTACTATTTGCACATCACCAAGTAGTGTCTTGATTTGTTTTGATCATATTCAAATCTTTGTTTCCATCAAATTAAAAAAACAAATATGCTTCATTGTGGTTATCTAACTGCTGTTTTGGAATATTTGTAGAGTTTATTTTTACAGTTATTTACATTGTGTTGTGTTAAAAAAATGACATAGTACAGGCCTTTCTTTCATACTCCTTGTACTCCAGCCAGATCAACAGATAGTTCAGTTTTCATAGGACCGGGATGCCCCCAGTATGCCCCCATCCCAACACCTGTCAAAGATAAACCAACAGAGTCTGAGTGTCTTTTAGCATTGGGATAATTTATTAAAATTACACTCATTTATTACACACTGTGCAGGATTAATTGAATCACATCATAACTTTTAAACAAAAGGTCACAAAAATGCATAACCTGTAAATCAAAATCATTACTCAATATTTGACACCCAACCAAGGATCTGGCCGCATTCTGAACCACACAGGTGAACCATACTTCACCTGCATCCCCCGGTGGGGAGGGATGGCGGCTCCAACACCTCACTGTACCTTGTCCTCGTGCTCCAGGGTCCGCCCTCCCCCCACCAAAGCCCCAATCCACAGTAGGGGAACAACAGGGTGGTCAGGAGCGGGAGCCCCATACCAACCCCAGCGACCTGGGCGCCCTAGCCTTCAAACCGGTGTGTACATCCGTCAGTTGGTTCAGGCCTGCAGGATCCTACCTTTGTTGTTATTTTTGTTGTTATCCGGAGTACCCTGCTTTGAGTACCCCTCAGTTGCTTAGGGTGCATTTAGTATCTCCGGTCATGCCAGAAGAACAACCAGGGTACCAGAGGTCCTTCGCCCTCCCCACCCCTGAGCAAACAGTGAGCAAAGGCCCATATGTCTTAGATGAATCAATTCATGCCCACATCTGATAAATGCACCCCATCCTTGTGGGACATATCTGTGCCTTTGAGCAGCTTATACAGGATATTCCACAAGCGCCCAGGTCCCGGGCAGAATCTCGCCAGTTCTGAAGTCAAACGTCTTACAAACGCATTGATAGTCCTTGATTTTATCCTGTGCCCCCAGTTACGCCGAGATACCATGTGCCGACCATATGATGGTGGTGTTTGGAAATTTCTTGGACAGTTGAGATAGTTCTGTTAAGATAGCTTCCCTGAGTGCCTTACGCCCAAGTCGAACCAGGTCATTCCCTCCAATATGTAGCACAATGAGGTCTGGGAACTGCAGTCTCTTGTACGTCTTCACCATCTTTACGAGCTGTTGCAGCTAATTGACTCTCAGACCACTAATCCCACACCACCAGAAGGCAACGTCGTGAATTGATTGATAAGTTCTATGGAGCAGTTGCAACCTGAAGGCCGCTTGCCGGATAAAGGAGTGCCCGAGCACCCAAACTACATGTGAGGCCATACTACTGAAACAGAAGTAGAAACAGCATGAGTGACTTCAAGGCTGATGATTAATCACAACAAATGTTATATGTATTATTGCAAATCCGATCGAATGTACCACCTAAAGCAACTGGAGGACCATCAGCCGATTGTTTTCACTTCTTCTGAAGACATGCCAGCCTCACCCGCCACCATGGCATGCCCCTATGAGAAAGGAATGCAGCTAATAGCCTGAGGGGTCCAACCCAGCTGCCCCCAGAGTGACAGTCATCACTGCTGAAAATTGATATCTAGACAGGCATTCGCTGCTTTAGTGAATGAATAGTGCTGTGCCACCTGTGGCTGGGTGAACGGCTAAATATGACCCCAAGCGATTGAGAGGACATAACGGGGAGCCCCGGCGCAGCCTTTAGCTTAATGGGCGTCACTTTTCCCTCCTGGTTGATTTTGGATCTACGCAACCAAATCGTTAGCCACCCTAACTCAATGCGTACCTCAGCGAACTTCAGTCCCCCGGTGACGTCAGTCTTGGATGAACCCACTAACTCACCCACCTGGAATGCACCATAGAAAGCTAGTGTGAATGCTGCCGGGAATAGCAACACTTCAAATGAGGAACTGCAGACTTTGTTAAGGTAGGACAAGAGGGTACATAAAACGGAGGGTGAGAGGGGGCGTTTGCTGTCCTTCCGGGGGTCCTCCAAGTGGGACCAACCTGCCATTGCTCTTTTAATGACAAAGGAGTTTAATTGTGCCTCTCTGCCCTGTAATCTTGCGAAAAAACGAATAGCATCGAGATGCGCCCTAGCGCAAGATAGTGGTTTGCCTAATTCTTCAAGCTTCTCTAAAAAGAGACAAATGGCCTCTGTTTAAAACCAGCTGGGTACTTGCATCGAGTGCAAGAATGCCCTATACTCATTTAAAGACATCTCGTATGCCCTCCTAGTCTGATTCGTTAACGATGCTGCCACTAGTTCTGAGAGGGCGGGATTCCAATCTGCCACAGATATGCAGGGAACTCCGTCATCTTCTCTGTCACTTGCTGATGGAACCTCTGAAAATCCTGCATCAATGAGCGAGACAAAGAATTAGCTGCATAGTTATGAATGCCAGGAACATGTTGTGCCCAGAATGTAATGTTGAACTTCAGGCACCATAAACCCAAATGTTTTAACAACCTAAAAACGAACCTACAAGAAGCACCTTACCTATTGATTTCCACAACTACTGCCATGTTGTCAGACCAGAAGATTACTGTTCTGTTTTTGAAAACAAGGGCCCAAATCGTGACTGTGACAACAATTGGGAACAATTCTAAAAAAAATCCACGTTCTTTGTGATGCCTTGGGCATGCCACTCATTTGGCCAGTCACCCCTGCTCCACTCTTGGCCAGTTACTGCCCCAAATCCCACGCTTTCAGTAGCGTCGGTGAACAGACCCAAAGCTTCACTGGACACAGGGCGTGCAGGCCATATGACCGTGCCGTTAAAATGTGCCAGGAAGGATGCCCAGATATGTAGATCATCCTCTACCTCAGGAGACAGCCTAGTATAGTGATGTTTCTCCTTCAGACCAGACATAGACATGGACTGAGAGAAAGGGTGAGCCATAGGGATGAATCTTAAGGCAAAATTGAGCTGACCCACCAAAACCTGAAGTTAATGAAGCGTGACTTTTTTGTGCTAGGACTGTGACAATGGATTGTCTGAATGCCTGAATCTTATTTAATGGGAGGTGACATTCACCTTCTACTGTGTCTATCTCAATGCCTAGAAAAGTGAGGCAGGTCAAAGGACCCGCATTTTCTTCTGGAGCAGTTGGGACCGCAGCTTCCTCGAAGAACGTTGTCAAAGCTCGTAAAGCCAACTGGCACTTCCCAGAGTTAAGAGGACACAAGACCAAGAAATAATCCAGGTAATGGATGATGTCCTTATGGCATGTGCGCATAGTGAAAATCCACTGCAGCAACAAGGTGAACTGTTCAAAATGGGTACAGGACACACTACATCCCATGGACATACACCTATCATAGTAATATGACACCTCTAACTGGAAACCAAATAAATGATAATCATCAGGATGTACAGGCAAAAGGCGGAAGGCAAATTCTATGTCTGTTTTTGCTAGAAGTGCCCCTTTGCCCAATCTGCACAACATATCCAGAGCATGATCAACTGTTGCATAATGTTCTGAACATAGATGAGGGTCAATGGCTTCGTTGACAGAGGAGCCTCGAGGGGCAGAAAGGTTATGGATCAGCCTGAACTGTTCCAGCTCTTTCTTGGGGACAACTCCCAAGGGGAGCATACAAATCTGCTAAGTGGTGGGGGGGGGGAGATATTGGAAGGGTTCCGCTATTCGACCCAACGATCTCTCTTTCTCTATTTAAAAAAAAAAAATTATACTGCCTCCGTGCTGACAATAAATTGCTGCAATGTGGGATGGGGGCTACACCAAAAGCCGGGATCCTGATACCAGGAAAAAAAACCTGAAAGCAATCGCTCTGCCATATCTTTTTGGGGGTATGCATGTAACCAAGGAAGGATTCCTGAAATCAGTACTGGCTTGGGAAAATCAAATTCAATTTGAAGGCTTACTCCCTTCTTTACCGTTCTCTTTGGGCTTCTTATTGCATTTTAATTCTGGGTGTGATGGGTGGCCACAGAAGGAGCAATTATGCTTAAATGTACAAGATCCTGCTGGGCGAGAGCACACCTTCCTGTTGAATGCTCAGCAAGAGCCTTTTTAGTCGCCCAACTGGTGGTGCCGAAAAGTCTGCCTCCCTGTCACTTTGTTGTTCATGCATTCCAAACAAACATTAACTTCAGTCTGGTCCCAGCCTATATCTGGGTCATCAACTTTCACCCATCTGATATCCCTATCATATTCCAACCACACATTACCCCCATACAGGTGAGGCACTTTCAATATCTTTTTGGAGTAAAAAAACAGTGATGGTGCCAATTCTTTTTTTTTTTCCAGGAGAACAGCCATGAACACATTAAAACCAAACAGCCAATTTGGAATATTCTCATCAACCTTAGGTTTTTTTTCATGTGAAGGTGAACCCCTTGTTTCCTTATCCTTCAGGTCCACTTCCCTCCTCTTTGCTCTAATGAGTGAAAACATTTCTACAAATTCCCCTTTCCAGATCTTGTTCTTCACATCAGACGGGACATGAGACGCCAATTTTCCCCGCTGTGATGATAATGTATCGCTTACAGTTACTTCAGCCTTACCTGTTGTCACTTTTGATGCAGAGGGGGACTTTGGACCTAAAGGTGGGGTGGAACTCTGAATTAAGTCCTTCTTACCCACGCCTTGCCGCCCCTGGAATATTTAACTCTGCCACAGCATTGACCTGGCGCTTGAGCTCCGCCAATGCATTCTGTACTTTCTGTGCATGGGCGAGAATTGGGGCAGAAACTCCCTCCACTGAAGACAGTAACTGGGTAGCTGACAAAACTTGTGTAGTTGCATCCTGTGCCTGAGAATTAACCGTTGCAGGAAGGGGGGTGTTAAACCCTGACTTTGGGTGATGGATGGGACATCTTGCTGTGTTAGGACCGCCAGCCCTTGTCCCTGAGGTTTATGGGGAACTGGTGGTGCAGCGAGCCCTAGTTGCGAAGAAGGAAGTGACCCAGAGCGAACTCCAGGCATGTTTGCTGCTAATGCTGCTATCGCCTGCCGCATCTCCCCCAGTATCACTGTGAGACCCAAGAGAGGTACTCTGTTGGTGTAACCCTGGCTTTTGCCTGAAGAGCTGCTAAGGAAGAGTTAACAAGAGGGGGTGGTGGGAGGGTAGGTGGTCTTGCATCCAAAGTCGACGCCGGCTTTGCTCCGGGTGATGACGCAGGTGGCAACGCTTCAGGGGAACCTACATAGGGATGCTGCGCAATTTCCTTGGAGGTATGTGGGGCCCGTTTCTGCATACTGTGTTTCACTGGGGGAAAAGAGGAACATGGGAGTGCCTAGGAGGTTCCTCCACTGCTGCTTCCTTGTCTGATTCCCCCCGAGAACTCTCCTCCCTGTCGTCCCCTAACTTTGCCAGAACCAGCTTTAATAACTATGCTAGTTCAGGATCCTTGGCCTTCATCTTCCCTACTCTACCTTTGACTGACACCATGATCAGGCTTATATGAGACACACACTTCCCCAAACAAGTACAGTAAATAACTCCAAAACGATTTAGCTAAGCAAGGTAAGTAAGACAATGCTAACTGCACCTATTAGTGCGTCAAAAGAGTCAACAAAACAGTCACTGTAAAAGCGATGCTAATTACCACAGCTAGCAACATAAACATTTTGTTAAAAATTAAATTGTATAAAAAATGCCCATACAATGTTAGCTACAACTCGCAAGGTAGCCCCAATTATGCAGCATGCAAAAAGGCCAACACAGCATCAGTAACCAATTGAAATCACAGTAAAGATTAGCCCCGTAAAAAACGTACCCCCACCTCTCCCAATACCTACACTTACCGATCTCCAACACACGTTTCCGGGCCCGGGCCAGAGTTAATGAAGAGTTAATGACCTGCGGTGCCCCATCAGGTAAAGGAAGGCAGGCCAAACCTTGCGCCAGTAGGCCTGAGAGGGTCCCAGTTTCAGGGGTCGGGGGGATCAATGCAGCAAACTAGGCCAAAGTCAATGCCTCTGCAGGCACATTTGGCGTGGCTCGCGACCCTGTTGCGGGCAGCAAGCGCATGTGGCAACACGGGCACGAATGACGAGATCAGGGAAAGCAACATAGCTCGCGGCCTTCAAAAAGAAGGTTGCAAGATCCTGCGGCAATACGGGCACCTGGATGGGGGCTGTTGTGTGGGTGTGAAGGGATCCTCTGTAGATCTTCAGCACTCCGGCATCCGACAGCACGAAAACGAAATGGGCGCCAGGATGAGAGCTGTTGAATCAGGAAACAAGGGCTCAACAGTTCGCACCTAACCACCCATGCCACATTCACCAGAAAGGTTGAATCTACTCGGGGGTAAATAAATACCCCCCTCCAGGGATGCGGTGTGGGCTGGAAGTGACGTGCCTTGTGCGCGCCACCCCCCAGATTCCTGTGACAAATGCTTCCGCCCCGCCCGTCTCACGAGTCGGTGGGGCAGAAGTCACCCCTCAGCAAACGCTGGATGGGCGTACGAGGCTGGGGTTGCAGTGGCCCCAGGTCCTAAACACTGCACCTCCCCAATTGGGGAGGTGCTCTTTCAAAATCCTGTCTTTGCAGTCATTGAAAGAAAACAACAATCTCCATAAGCAAAGCAGTTTTTGGAAGACATACCCTGACATCTGACCATATTAACGCTATCTTTATTGTTCATTCACCTTTTATACTACAAATAGGTTATCTTTGGGGGTGCGGGTGCTGAGCATCCCTACTTTCAGTGCCTTTGGTTCAGAGTACTCAGTGGAGCACTTTGAGATCTTTCAAATCACTGCCAAGGGGATATGCATCTTGCATACGGTTACCACCTCACTTCATGTGGTTATGAACACTGTCTCCAGCCCTGGGCTTTACCCCACAAAAATATTATGATCAAAGGCCATATTTCAGAAACTGCCCCAAGTGCACAACAAGTGTGTGCACCTGCTTTGTGCACCCGGTGCACTTTGGTATTACAGAAAGAGCAGCAGACACTTGTACAGACCCTTCTTTAATACAGATAGCCCCAGTGCACATGTAGTCCAATTGGTGTTGTGAGGGGATTCCCTAACTTGCATATTGGTGTGACTCCATCCAAATGAGGGAATCGCTGACTCGGCACAGTGCCGTATTACTGATACGGGCGCAGATGCACACAGGAACTTATGAGGCACACTCAGTGAGCCACGAAAACGTGGTGTGATATCCGTGTGCCTCCTGAGGGCAACCCTCTCGAGGTGTAAAAAGGTGTCTCATGGACCCCTCCGATATCACCCTCATGGTGGATACAATCACTCACTTGAAACAGTATCTGTCTATCCTCTTCAAACTGCAGATGGGTTGCTGCCTGCATTGTAAAACACAGAGCGGCTTTCAAGTAACTGCTTCGTATTTCACTTGAATGCCCTGCCCTCAGGACAAATGGCAGTTCGTAGCTGCCCTACTTAGGGCCACACATTCATCATAATTGGGCACAGTTTCTCTGCTTGCGCATTGCCTCCTGTTCAAAGGTGCGCCGTGGTGCAAACGGGGAAAGTGTGTTCTGTTAGTAGTACGGGCCCAGGTTTGTTACTGTAATTATTGAACTGGACACAAACCAAGAACACAATACAAAATTTAGTGGATTATCATGCAGAATCCCTGGACAAAGCTGTTAATTGCACGGAGTGAGGTGATCACCCTGGCCATACACTTGCCTATCGCAAAGGATTGGTCAACAATTTTATGGTGCTGCTTCACCTTTTCTGATTGGAGGGTGAGTATCCTCAGCATATACACTTTAGTTGTAAGGATTTCACTGAACAATCATTTCTGAAAATATATATGTCATCAGGAATCAAAACAGCCAGAGATGGGGGCAATTCCAAATTGAATGCTTGAAATACAAACTCGACCAGCAGTTTGTCAGGTAATCATCGGATACAGTATTGTATTTATTATGCGTTCACAAGAAAGTCAGGTATATATAAACAGAAAAATTGCAGTTCTCTTGCATTTCATATCCTCGCCCAGATTTCCCTGTTTTTCAAGGCGTTTGTACAGTTTGACTTGTATAAAAGTCCTGATAAAGATTTGTCTTGGGAAAGAATCTTTGGATGTTGAAATGTTATGCCCTAGCCTATTTTTTCATTCTGTTCAAACAAAGCTGCCCTTTCTATAATACAGAATGGTATGAAGCTGGAGCCCCCCCACAATCCAAATGAAGAATAGCGCTAACATGGAAAAGTGTAAAAGATGCATTCAACCGATGTGAAGAGAGCGTTTCTTCTTTTCATCTTAACAGTTTTAGGAAATTTCTGATTTACCTATCTCATGGTAATTCAGTAATTCATCTTGGTCTGATACACTACCCATTGATATAGGTTTAGGCTTTGCTTTTTTACTTTTTCCCTCAAATGGTGGTATTGGAAGAGGGCATGCACAGCAAAACGGCATTCATTATTGATGCTACCCTGTGGTATGTAATGTAAATAAAACTGTAGGAATTCGGAGAACCTGTTTTTCGGGGCAGCACTGATTAAAAAGTGAACATCCTTGCTAAATGACTAAAATCTTGATAGCGTGAAGTAGGCACTTTCTATATTCTCTGTATTATAGATTTCTCAGACGCTGTCTGAAACCCCTTACGTAGCATCAGGGTAAGGACAGCAGAGTGAGAGTGGGGCTTGGGTCAGAGGGAGAATAATTCACCCCAAAATCTGGGTTCAGCTGTAATAATGGTTGTAAGGCATCACTACCCCACTGCTGAATGTATTATTTTAAAAGTATGCCAGAAATCCCCTCCCTGGGGATGGAAAGGAAAACCTTTTCAAGTTTACATTCCTCTCCCTTATGTTAGTTGCGTTACATTTATTTATATTCGTTCCCTTCTCTTGTACTTGGTTCTCATGAAAAGGTCAAAAACATTAACTTTAAAAAATGCAAAACATATGTTTGTAGATTTTTTCAGACAGGAAAACATCCTTTCGGCTTCCTTTTCCTGTTTTAAAAAGAGAAAGATGAACTGTAAGCAGTCTACACGGTGTTGCGCGCTCTGCTGCTCTCACTTGTCACATAAGAATTGCCCAGAGGCTTAAAGGGAGTTTGAATATTATGGACTTGCTTTAGTGATAGATGATGCAAAGAAAGATTCAGTGAGACACTTTGGTTCAATTTCAATAAGGTATGTCCCAGCCTCGATGCTATTTACCCAACTGTTTCCTAATTATGTTTCTTCTCTAAAGCAGTTCCTACCTTCAATTGCCTTGCCCTCTTCTTTTCCGGATGCAGCCATTGACGTGAATGCATTGGATGACTTGTAAATGTGACCACAGAGGACAACCTATGTGCCTTTGGCACCAGTGGTGTAAAGCCAACATTGGTCATTTCTTTTTTTTTTTTTTTCCAGAGACTGTGGTCCCGGAGTCTCTTTATGGGGCATAGTATAACCTTTCCTGAAGTGAAATTCTTTGCAGCTGCTTTTCAGTGGATTTGTTTTACCTCCTTGTCAGAGCCCAAGGAATAGCTTTGATAATGAAATGTCCCTTCCCACCCTTTAAAATCCCTTCGGATTTGGAGTGCCAGATGCGTCATTTTTTTCCATCATGACTTTGAGCCACACAAATAATATTTGGGGTAATTAGTTCTAAGTGCATCAGAGTGGTGTACATAACAATAGGGTAAGTAGACAACATGCAAGGAAGCTGAGGCATGCTGGTGTATTTATGATGTGCATTGAGGACAATTAACATATGCAGATATATAAGGGGTGTATAATATCCTACTGGGATGAGGTAAAGTATGGGAGGGTACAATCTAGGATGTTTCATTATATGTCTAGAATGTGTGCTACTGACAGACCGATGCAGATGTTTTTCATGGATTCCTGAGCATGGTTTCTTATACCTTTCTGAACCCTGTGGGTAGATCAGAACTCAACTTGAATACATCCAGTCTAGTTGCAAAATGATTGTGGAATCTTAAAGCAGGAAAAGTTTGGGCTTCAGATGATTACATTTGTATGAACTTCTAGAACCTGAGAATAGTGTTAGGTCAGAGCTTAAATTATGGATCTGGATTACAGCTGTGTCCTAGTGTGTATTTTTGCTGTCATTGGGTGCAGCCAGTTACTGCATTCAGGTTAATGTCTTGGGACATTGGTCCAGCAGTGTGTGCACAACAGGTGTAGCTTGGAGGCGGACTGATGCAGTGGATCTAGTTAGTGCTAAACATGGCTACCTACTTGCAACAAGCATAGTGTTTTTCTCCGCAATGCCCGCCAAAGGGGCGTTATATTCAGTTCAAGGTGGACATCAAAAAGCTTTTCAAGGCATTGAACATATGTATTTTCAAGCCTCTCAGACTTAGTTTATCCATTGTGCCATTTGCATATGATGACACTGCCCATTCAGGGTACTAATGACGAATCCTATATCTCTCCATTGGGTGCTCTTCTTAAGGTACAGAATTTAGCAACTTGTCAGTTGTCTCCTTCTGGTAAGGAACCATACAAGGTTTATGCTTTCCCTCTAATTCTCTTTACAGGGAGTGCAGAATTATTAGGCAAATGAGTATTTTGACCACATCATCCTCTTTATGCATGTTGTCTTACTCCAAGCTGTATAGGCTCGAAAGCCTACTACCAATTAAGCATATTAGGTGATGTGCATCTCTGTAATGAGAAGGGGTGTGGTCTAATGACATCAACACCCTATATCAGGTGTGCATAATTATTAGGCAACTTCCTTTCCTTTGGCAAAATGGGTCAAAAGAAGGACTTGACAGGCTCAGAAAAGTCAAAAATAGTGAGATATCTTGCAGAGGGATGCAGCACTCTTAAAATTGCAAAGCTTCTGAAGCGTGATCATCGAACAATCAAGCGTTTCATTCAAAATAGTCAACAGGGTCGCAAGAAGCGTGTGGAAAAACCAAGGCGCAAAATAACTGCCCATGAACTGAGAAAAGTCAAGCGTGCAGCTGCCACAATGCCACTTGCCACCAGTTTGGCCATATTTCAGAGCTGCAACATCACTGGAGTGCCCAAAAGCACAAGGTGTGCAATACTCAGAGACATGGCCAAGGTAAGAAAGGCTGAAAGACGACCACCACTGAACAAGACACACAAGCTGAAACGTCAAGACTGGGCCAAGAAATATCTCAAGACTGATTTTTCTAAGGTTTAATGGACTGATGAAATGAGAGTGAGTCTTGATGGGCCAGATGGATGGGCCCGTGGCTGGATTGGTAAAGGGCAGAGAGCTCCAGTCCGACTCAGACGCCAGCAAGGTGGAGGTGGAGTACTGGTTTGGGCTGGTATCATCAAAGATGAGCTTGTGGGGCCTTTTCGGGTTGAGGATGGAGTCAAGCTCAACTCCCAGTCCTACTGCCAGTTCCTGGAAGACACCTTCTTCAAGCAGTGGTACAGGAAGAAGCCTGCATCCTTCAAGAAAAACATGATTTTCATGCAGGGCAATGCTCCATCACACGCGTCCAAGTACTCCACAGCGTGGCTGGCAAGAAAGGGTATAAAAGAAGGAAATCTAATGACATGGCCTCCTTGTTCACCTGATCTGAACCCCATTGAGAACCTGTGGTCCATCATCAAATGTGAGATTTACAAGGAGGGAAAACAGTACACCTCTCTGAACAGTGTCTGGGAGGCTGTGGTTGCTGCTGCACGCAATGTTGATGGTGAACAGATCAAAACACTGACAGAATCCATGGATGGCAGGCTTTTGAGTGTCCTTGCAAAGAAAGGTGGCTATATTGGTCACTGATTTGTTTTTGTTTTGTTTTTGAATGTCAGAAATGTATATTTGTGAATGTTGAGATGTTATATTGGTTTCACTGGTAATAATAAATAATTGAAATGGGTATATATTTGTTTTTTGTTAAGTTGCCTAATAATTATGCACAGTAATAGTCACCTGCACACACAGATATCCCCCTAACATAGCTAAAACTAAAAACAAACTAAAAACTACTTCCAAAAATATTCAGCTTTGATATTAATGAGTTTTTTGGGTTCATTGAGAACATGGTTGTTGTTCAATAATAAAATTAATCCTCAAAAATACAACTTGCCTAATAATTCTGCACTCCCTGTATTTTGTTTGTATTACTTGTATTAGTGGCTTAACTGCAACTGTACATATATTTATCCTTTTATGCTGTTTTACAGTTTGGGACTGTGATATTTTAATGACTGGCCCTCTGTTGCATGTTAAAAGGATCATCATTAAGAACATGACTCAGGAGAAAGGTCTGTGTGCAAAGGCAGGAAAGAAAGAAAAGAAGAAAGCCACATCATTGTGTTATTGGCAATGATAAAAGTAACAACTGTGAAAGGGCCAGCGACCGGATACTAGAATGGATCTGAGACATGCTGGACTCTCCAGTGCCTTGTCGGATAGGAAAAATCTAGGGTATTGTGTTACCAAGGTATGCTGAGTGAAGGCACTCTGGGGGTCTAACAAAAACTCAAAACACAATCGCAGTTTACATGAGAAGTATAAAAAATAATGCATCCTCCACACAGCTGAGTTGTTAAATACAGTTAGGGGGTGAAGGCCCACCCAAAACAATTATTAGCATTAAACGTTTCTTAATACAAACCCCACAATCAACTATAATTCTGTTTTTATTCCAATGTAACATCTGACATTTTTTAAAGTGGTTAAAAGCTTGTCCAAATCTCCCAGTAGGCCACAACCCAGTGCCTCCCAGATGTTCTGCCATAGCCTGGCCAGTTTTTTTAGGTATAAATTTCTCAACATAAATGCGGAATTTAATTTCATTGAGATTCATGAGGGGCTGAACATATCCCAGGATGTATCCCTCATCAGACCCCTCGCTGCTGTTTTTCTGCCGGCAGCACACCAGGTCAAAGAGATTTTAATGAGTATGAAATAGGGCTCTCTTACTGACATTTGACCTCCCAAAATTCTGCAGCTGGTTTCTGATCCAGTAGCTGAGTACTTAGGAAAAAAATGTAACCATGTCTTAACATCTGGAATATTCCCCAGGAACTGAAAGGAAGACATTATCATTCCTCATCCTAAAAAGCCCAACGTAAATCCTGACGATTTGAAGAAATATTGTCTGATTTCCCTTCTTTCCACCCCGCAAAAATTCTCGAGAAACATCTAAACTAGGAATTAGTCAACTTCATTACTGACTTTGACCTTCTGGTCCCCTCTTAAAATGGTTTCAGGACAGCCATAGCACAGAGTCCATGCTTATTGCTGCAATGGGCTCTATTAGAATGCAGTTGATCAGGGCCGGACTGCTGTCCCTGGTCTTATTAGACCTATCAGCAGCTATTGACAAGGTCCCACCCACATGCATGGTCCAGTGGCTACATCAAGAAGGGGTGGGTGTCATGGCATTAGAACTCCTTCATTCTTTTCTTGTTGAGAGGCTTCAAATATTAATCTGTGGTCAGTTTAAGGCCAAGGACTTTAGCTGACCGTGTGGAGTGCTGCAGGGTTCCTCACTCAGCCCCACTCTGTTTAACATGTATCTCTCTCCCTCGGCAGCTTTAGTTTGATCTTTGGGATTCTAGTACTATCTTACACAGACAACAAAGAAATTATTGTGTCTCTAACTGACAGTCTACCTGAGACGGCTAAAAAAAACTCAAACATTGCATGGTTGGCGTAAGTGGCTGGATAAAGGACAGCTTCCCCAAGTTAAATGCTGATGGAACTGAAACCATGGTCTTCGGAGCCGAGCATTCTATTTGACCAGAGCTGTGGTGGACGGAATTTTGTGGGCCCTTTCTGCACCTGTGGAGATATTAAATCTCTCAGGAAGTTCTTTCCTTACATCTCTGTAGAACTTCGCAAATTAGTGGCCATCACATTGATCACATTGTGATTAGACTACTATAACACTCTTTGTCTCAATATTATAAGCACGTCCGTGAACAAACTCAAGATGATTCAAAACAAGTCTGCGCACCTCATACTGAATATCCTAACATTTATTTAAATGAAAGAAGGCCTTCAAAATCTCCCCTTGCTCCTAGTCAGGAAACGGGTGATCTCTGAGGCACTTAGGACAGTCCACCTAGCTCATCTCAAGGGCTTGCTAGCCATTAGGTCATACTTTCATTTGTATAGACCAACCAGGCACTTAAGATGAGCCTCCAGCAGGAAAGTTGCTGTTCCTGAATTCAGAAAGGTTTAGTGGGCGCGCTCTCCTTTTCCGTTGCCGCTGACAATCTATGGAGCACACTCCATAGCCACATTGCAGAGATCATTTCCTTTCCCTCCTTCAGAAAACACTTAAAAACCTGCCCATTTTCTTCTTAGTTCAGTTCATCTACGTTTTTACTAAATCAGATGCTGTTTTGTTTTTTCTTACTCTGTTTTTTTTCGGCTGTAACGCTGCTTTATTCAGTCTCGTCTGGGTCGGGCTGTCTCCGATGGGCTTTCCAGAGTAGTCTGGCCTCAGCGCCTTGATACCCATGGGTTTAGTGTGCTATATATAAGCTCTTTTTTGTTTCATTTCATTTTACAACTTGAAGGCAGTTAAGTTACCACTCTGCCAACACAGTCTTTCACTCTCTTTGCTGTTTCCTGGTTTATTTCCAGCTGAAGAGAGGCACTTGTTACTTCGTTACTTTTTGTCGAATAACAAAGAACACAAACATACACCTAATACGTTGGAGTATTTTAGACGGAATTATTTCGCCAAATGTGCTTTTAGCTGTTTCTTTCAGTTTGCGAAGGGGATTTGAAAGCCTACTGATCTGATTCTGTGGCCCAAATGAACAGTAACCAGTAATGAGTAAAAATCTAGATTGGTGCAGGCGAAAGCTTTGATAAAGATTTTTTTTTAATGTTACTCTACGTTTTTTTTCTTTTGAGAGTACTTACCTTATCACATGCAGAAAACCAAGTCAGTAAACTGTGTTCCTGTTGGCCGCCTACGCTTAAGGAGACCACGCGCCTTGCGACTGTATTTTGCAAAAGCTGCAAATGTACAACAAAATAAGTCAGGAGCCCATTTATGTGCTATTATAATGAGTGAACGGCAGTAAACCCAGGGAAATCGAAGCCGTTTTTTCTTGGGTTTAGGTCAGAAACGGACAATAGAGGGAATAAGTTAGCCGGAACATTATTAAGTAATTTGTGCTGCTAGATCATAACTTTTGTCTATTACCACCCCCTCTATTTACTATTGTGTTGGCGTGACTTTGGAAACGTTTCCGTTCCTTTAGTCACGGGAATAGATTACCGTGTAGCTCTTAACACAGAGAATTTAAGACATGTTTGTAGCGCTGGCCTCTGGATGGATAGACACTTCTTGACCAGTGTTTTTAATGATCTTTTTTGGCGAGTTTGCGCATGGAGGGATCAAGAAGCAGTAGCAGGGAATGGCTCGGAATCTGATCGGGACTAGTGGTTTAAAGATGGTGACTGGTAAGACATCTAGGGCCAGATGTACGAAGCCGTTTGCATGGTGCCAACTGCGAAAATCGCAGTTTGCGCCATGCAAACGGCCTAACGCGATGCTCATTCCCAAATTGCGAGTCGGTACCGACTCGCAATTTGTGAATGCGACTCGCAAATAGGAAGGGGTGTGCCCTTCCATTTTGCGACTCGCATCGCAATTCAGAATTGCTTTGTGACCGCGAATGCGGTAGCAAAGCAACTCTCAGTTACCACCAGTGTCACACTGGTGGTAACTCATTTGCAAAAGGGAGGGGGTCCCCATGGGACCCCTTCCCCTTTGTGAATGTCGACAAAAATATTTTGCCTACTCTGAAGAAACAAAACCAAATGGTTTCGGATGTTTTTTCATTTTGCAACTCGTTTTCCTTTAAGGAAAACAGGCTGCAAAATGAAAAAAAAAAAAAAAAACAGCTTTATTTAAAAAGCAGTCACAGACATGGAGGTCTGCTGACTTCAGCAGGCCACCATCCCTGTGAGTGCAGGGACTCGCTATGGGGTCGCAAAATGCAACCCACCTCATGAATATTGATGAGGTGGGTCTTTGCGACCCCATAGCGAGTCGCAGACGGTGTCTGAGACACCGTTCTGCATTCGAGATTGCGACTCAGAAATTGCGAGTCTGACAGACTCGCAATTTCAGATTCGCAATCTCAGAGTTTCCTACATGTGGCCCTTAGTGTTGATTGCAGGGACTTGCTGATAGTTGCCATTGTACAAGAATACTCCTTCGAGAGCGACATGAGGAGAAGTCCAATACTGCAGGTTGTATGAGCTCCCTGCTAGAGTTTCCAATGTTTTTTGTGGACTCTTTTGGCATCATTCAGGTTTCTGTATTAGAACACCTCTTCTTTGAACTTTTGACCAGCATAAAGTCGTTTTTTTTAAATAAATGTGTTTTTTATGTTACATGTAAAAGCAGCATCCATAGTAAGGAAGAGTAGTATTAACACCACTACTACTACTTTTCCATATGATTGTACGTGTGAGAGGCGCTCATTTACAAATAGACAGGTTTCCCCGACAGTCCTTTGCATTCTGAGGGGTTGCAAGAGAATGATCTGCTTTAAAAGCAGACTGCTAGCGACAGCTGAGAGAGTCATGGTATGGAATGAGGGATGCCTTAGAAGGGGTCATGTCTGACGTCGGGAGGGTGACCCGTGTGCAGCCTGGGGACTTGCCCAAGCAGCTGACTAAATTCCTAACCCGGGGAGGCGCTGCTCAAGTCAGTCAAAAGACTTTCTCCTAAATACCTGGGAGCCCAGTGCAGTGGACTCTGTCTCTCATGGGAGAACAATTTATAGTTTGCCAAATGGAAGGAAAAGAAGTGTACAGATACATTTTTAGAATGCCCCGGAGCATGCACCTTCCTACTGGGACTCTGTTAGCGCCTCCAGTCCCTGTCAGACATTCTTGACTCGTTTGGGTTGACTCACTCTGCAGATTGAGGCTAATTCTAGCTTAAAAATGAGTACAACGTTAAAGTGAAGTCCGCCATTGTGGCGGGATGGGTAGGACTCGTCGTCCAACACTCCACAACGGCTCTCCTCATGAGATCCCCTTTCCAAGAGTGGCTCCATACTGACTGATCCCAACTGGCAACTGGGGCTCGTATGAGGGAGTGGAAAGGTGATTTAAATAGAAATTTAAAATGTGGGTTTGGAAAACTGGAGCTGGGTAGAGGTGGTGAAACGATAATAACTTGTGTTCCAGGTAAAGCTTACTCCCACTCTTTTGCTTTTTTACATTAGTGCACATAAGTGGTGTTTGTTCCATCAATTTAATTGTGCTCATTATGTCTATTATACAAGTAGGATGGCTCGATGCGTCTGGTATTTGCCGCAGAAACATGCAGTAACCTGCAGGTCACTAATTAAACCCCCATCTCAGCAAAGCTGACCCAGCTTTCTATCCTTTTGAGATGGATTCATTGAGTACCAGTAAACTGGGCAATAGAAACACCTCTTTTGGTCAGCTCTTAGAAGACAACTACAAAATGAATCACCTCATAAAAAGCTACTTATTATTTGTCTATCTAAAGGATAAAATGCTGAGTGTTCCCTGACAGGATTCAAACCTGTGAACTGTATTTTACAAATCTGAGTATATGTGGTCATTATGGGTGCGAGGGTAAAGGAGGTAAGGGGACAGATAGCTTTTATCACATTACATGTTTTTATAATAAAAATAGCAGCACTAGGAGTACCACTAACAAACAAACAAAAATTGGGTAAAGAAAGATGTAGGCCCCTAGTAACTGACACACGTGGTTTCCAATCCACCACAGCGCTACATGCTAATTACTTTGTGTGCACCCTTGAGACACGAGGAGCCATATTACCAACATGCCTCCTAGGTACAGTGGTGTGTGTGCCCATGTTTCTTGCACACTGGGCACTATGGTATAAAAGAAGGAGCCACAGATGCTTGTGCAGCCCCATCTGTAATAGTAATAGCACGGGCAAACATGTAGCACTAGCGGTATCTTCAAGAGGGCATTCCCTGATTTGCATGGCGATGTTGTCCCATGCAAGTGAGGGAATCACTTTGACTCTTCACCTGCACCGTATTATGGATGCGGACTCAGAGGCAATCATTCCCTTACGAGGCTCACTGACAGTGCATCAAATAAAGGTGGTGCATTGTCACTGGAAGGGAGAAAGTGGATCCCAAGGACCCCTCAGACATTTCCTTGCAGGCGGGAGTAGTCACTCACTATGCCCACCTGTAGGGGGATCTCTAACCCCACTCTAAAGTGAAGGTGAGTTGCTCCTTGCACAGAGAAGCACTTTGAAGAAGCCACTCTGTATTTTACCGAATGTGCAAGTTTGTGGCTACCCTAAGGGCAACGTACTCCTCATAATAAGAAGCGCTGCCTACGAACTAAAGAGAAAAAGTAATCCAGAAACCATACAGAAAACATGGAGCCTCTTATGTTTTCAGTAGTTGGCCAGTGCGCTCGAGGCGGGCTAAACACTGAAAAGACCTTTCACTAATGAAATCAAGTGAATTGTAAAAGGCAAGCCGACAAACCAAACAAATGTGTGGGCAGGACATGGGTGCGGTTACAAGCCTGTAGAGAGATAACAACTGGGGTGGAGCGCTTTGCGCTCGACCCTAAAAAGAACGTATGTCAGGGTATCCATTTTGGCATTAAATCATAGAAATGCATTAACTCTTTGAGACACTTCCTCAGGATCACTTAAATGAAATTTACTTTTTCAACCTTAATGAAGCTATCTTCATCATATGGGTCCTTACAAAGCTAAAAAAAAACAAAAATATTTACCTCTGCTGCGGTGGAACTTCATGTTTATACTCCGGGAACAGCATCAGTGGTGTGGCCTTTTGTCATACCCAGGATTCTTTTAGGGCTCCCAGTTCCTCCAACAGCTTGGGCTTTTCTGTCTACTGAGCTGGAGAGACATTATGTACTTCGATGAATTGCAGATCATCTCGTCCGACTCGTGTGAGGGTAGGGAGAATGCAAGCTGGGATAATATATTAATTGTTTGGTCAGAAGCAGTGTGCCTGCTCTGATTAAACACGTCTGTCTATTCACGCATTTTGGCACATTATAAGGACTCTTCATATTTGTCACTTGTCACATTATCCATCGTCTGCATTTAGAACATTCCATTGAATGCATTTGTTGTTCTCATTCCCGGCCTCCCCCTTTATAAATAGCAGTGAGACCAGCATCAGAAATGTCTTTGCTGTCGCTAATGTGTTTGATACTGATGACAAACAGTAGACCACACAACTCTCTCTTGGATAGATTTTCACAATACCTCAGTTGGTGAGAAGTTGTTGAGAAAGCCAAGTCCTAGATCAGGCTGCAGCCAGATTCCACTTCCAGTGAAGAAACGTAATTTTGGTATTCAGTTTAGGCTTCGTTTGAGAAACTGTGTCCGTCTGAATTTGAGAACCGTTTCTAGGGTGAGCTATAACCACTCTCATGAGCAGCTAAAAGCAGAGCGAGCACATTTCGAGACAATATCAATACACACATATATTTTGTTCACTTATGCACATGATTGTGTAATTGTGAACCTTACTCCAAGATTCACGACTGGTTGAATGAATCGTTTCACAGACTGCTTAATTTAAAATGGTATAATGGAAAATGTGTTCAAGGTGTCTCTGTGGTCACAGCTTCATCATGTCAGCGTCTTATTGTTAGCACGAGAACAACTCCACAAGACCATTTGGGTTGAGCACTGCCTGACTATTGGGAGCTCCCCTGCACCACATGGGAGGCGAGTACCCTTCTTCCACCCTAGTTTGCTTGAATGTCCTAAAGTGAGCCCGTCCGGCTGTTGGCTCATACCCCTTCAGTGTTTCGCAGGTTGGTATTTATCTGATAACACACCCAGCCGATTTTCGAGGTAGAGCAGATAGAAAGAAAAAATACAATTTCTATAAACTCAAACAGAAGAGGAGGAGACATTCTTGGAGCTGGTGTAGCACTCCATCTTCCTCCTCTCTCCCCCCACACACACCTTAGAATGTCAAGAATGTACACAGTGATGTTCCCCGCTTCCCTGGCTTCAGCTTTTCCTACCATTAAGGATTGAAAAGGATCTTATGCTATTTAGAAGGTGATGACCTATTTAGTTTTTGTTTGAGCAGTCTATTTTTACACTTTCAGACGACCCAGTGTGTTCAGGGAAAGTCCTGAAACATGCACCTCCCTCCTGTTCTATCACTACTGCCCACTTAGAGCACAGCGAGTCTGTCACTCTGCCTGTATCTCAGCCTCAGAATCTGCCCCGATCAAAATATTTCAAGCAGTACCGTTGACTGAAATACAATTTTATAGGATGGGAAAAAAAGTATTGAACACAGTAAAAATATAAGCACACACTGAAGTATTGCCACTAACTCAGTGGTGAAGCTATGATTTTGGCTAGGCCATCTGTTGTTTGGTGAATCTTATGCAGTGCAGAGCATGCGCCTTCGTTGTTCTACTTTTTTATTTTCGCACTTATTAAAGGATTTGTAGTTCTGCCATTTAAGAACAAAAACAACAAAAGTGAAATCTAGGTGAGTACTAATACTGAAAAGAATACCTCTGAATTGTAAGTAACTTGCTATTGAAAACTTGCAGCATGGCATATTACTTTATTTTTTTCTTTTGAAATCATGAACTTTTTGTATAAAAAATCTACCCTTTAATTGTAAACACCTGTACAATTGGAAGATTCATATTCCCTCCTTTTATTAATAATAAAGCCCCTATCTCAGTAAGTGTGCGCATGGCGGCTGTCATGTGAAATGTTTAGGATCCAGATGCTCCTTCCATTGGTAGAATTCCTGTGGTGTTCATTTTCATATATGAAATCATGATTTAAATGGGTCTGATTTGTACATGATTTTGCTGCTTAAGGGTACGTTTATGGGTAAGTCTGAGAAATTGAAACAATGGTGATGAGGCTGTGAGGTATCCACTGACTCTCAGTGCTGATGCCTACACATAAAATTCCCAGAAGAACATAATCATGGAAAATTGGTATTGCGAAAGGTAAAGGCGACACTTCGCTTTAAGGTGTTGCTCTGCTAGAAATGAAGCCTGTCTTCACGATGATTATAGCGGCACAGAACTACCTGGACACACCTTGACTAAAGGCCTTTACACTGCTTTTAATGGCTGATAGTTGCTAAATGATTTGTGGCATTGTCTTAGCTTGTTCTCTAACGGTTGGCACTGCTCTAAGGTTTCCGTAGGCTGTACTTTACAGTTCATGGGTGTTTTAATGGATTTCACATGTACAACCCTACAACTCATAGAAAGTTTGTTGCTAAATGATGCCAAAGAAGTTGGAAGTTCTTGTTCTACAGTGAATCAAAAGAGAAAGCACACCCTCTTAAGATTCTGCGATTTCTCGAATGAACATACATCTGAGATTCATCTAATCCCCGAGTCCTAATATTAAATTCATCCAGCTTCATGTGAAAAATGTCACACCACAATTTCACTTTGTCATTCGATATTAAAGACAGTCATTATTCAGAAGCCTTGTGTGAAAAAGTAAGTGAACCGTTACTGCTTTCCTATTGGTTAGGAAGATAATTACATATGGGCTCTACTGTACAAGTGCATATGATTAATTTATCATCATGATCTGTTACCTTCAGTATATAAAATGTGAAACATTGTTAGTTTGGTCTGCAACATTTAGGTTTGAGGTAACAGATTTTTCATGGGTTATACAATATCAGTGACTGTCTCAGTGAAATAATCGTTGCCGCTCTTCCATCTGTGAAGGGGTATAAAACAGTTTCCAAACAATATAAAATCATTCCACAATGAAAAAGATTATTTACCAAAAAAGTTAATGACTGTTGCATTATACCCAGTGGTGGTTGTCCCACCAAATTCACCCCAAGATAAGACCAAATCATGACATCAAGCGGTCTATATACCTCTCTCAATATAGTAATCAGAGTTCATCATTCACAATTATCAAAAGATTGAACAAGGAGGGCTTTAATGGCAAAGCAGCCAGAAAAAAAGCTTTTTTTCCTGCGAAAAAAACATTGTTGCATTGCATGGCCTAGAATTGCAAAACAGCATTTGTATGAAACACAAGACTTCCGGAAGAGTCTTTACTAAACATAGGAGGTCAAAGTGAAGTTGTTTGAATATAATGCACAACAGCATCTTTGGCAGAAGCCAAAATATGTATAACCACAAAACCTCACCTGGACGTCTCACACTCATTGAGCCAACCGTTAATGAATAAAGTGCAGATAGCGTTAAAACATCATTTTATAAATATGTTTTGTGGAGCAACCTTGTTCTATTCAGCTGCAAAATCCATCAGTAATAAAGGGAGATTACCACGTCACTTTGTATCTGAGTTCCGAACCTAGTACCATCTTATTTAAATCTTGACTGCTTAATGTAGCTAGCCTTGGCGAGTCAACTCTACAAAGGAAATAACATGTTTATCCAATTTGAGTCTATTAACATTAAAGCCCTAAGGCACAAGTGATGAATGACAGTAACTACTACAATGTATTGTTTATAAATGACTGCCTGAGCTAGAAAAACGACGCAAATGGCTGTTAGTTACCACAAAAAGCACACAATATTGAAGACACCAGAATTGTGAGGCTTCACAATTTTATTTAAAAACCTCTAGTTTTATGTTAACATTCTAAATTACGTGACAACATAAATTACATGTTATGGTAACCCTAATCAAATTATTAAAACCGCTAATATGTTCTGTAATGACACAGCCATGAGAGGACTTTACTCGTATTAATAAACTTTTGCTCGTATGAGCTCGTGGAAGCTGGACTTGTATTAGCAAAACATTTACGTTTAACCGTATGGAAAGTGGTTCATTGATGACTTGATTGCATCCTCTTCATTCGTCTTTTGCCAGGCGCAAATGCATTTCTTAAACATAATAGTATGCTTTGGGATAGTAAAGTTTTTTTTTTTTTTTTTTCAATCTGTTTTTGCAATATTTTAACTCTTATTTCTAATTCTTTATATCTTTTGCGCTGTTGATGATTTATTGGTTTTAGTAGTGGGTTTTACCGAGTGTTATCTTTGGAATTCCTACTGTTGGGAAATTTTGACTTTACTAAGGCAATACTTGATTTATAGATTTTGTTCTCTGCTCTTTGTCAAACCCTTCTTGGCAAGAGAGGTCAAAAAGTGATAGAATCAAGGATGGGCCAGGCACTTAAAATGAAACGAAATAGCATATTTTTCTTTTACGTTCACAGTGATATCATCATCCTGTCTTGTCTCCACACCATTTAGATGTGATTTTCACTATTCTTTCACCAGAAATATCACCCGTTTCATTTGTGTGTCTCTCTGTCTTGCCTGGGCCAGCCTACACTTAGCACCTTGTGTTCAGAGACTTATAAGGACAGTCGCATAGAACCATGGCAGCATTTGTTTAATTGTAAACAATTCTCTCAAAGAAATAAAACTTAGAAATTCACACTGTTCCCTTAATCTAGAATTTGACTTCCTGCACCTATCTGTTAGCCAAGCCTATACTCATAAACCCAGTACACTAAGCAATTTAGGTCAGTGAATAGAGGGTTTGTGCATCCATTGCTTCCTTCCTGTTAGTATCAAACTTTGTTTGTTTCGAGGCATCCTCGAGTTTCATTACAATCACCACATGTGAACTGGAACAACTAAGCAGCTCTAACAAGGACAAACCAATCATGTAACTTCTTAACATCCAGGAGACATCGTTATTTAAAAGCTGCATTTAAAATTACACTTTCCTATATTTTAAGGTTCATCATGAATTCGGCTGCGGATCTTTGAAGCAAACACGCGGGCGCTCATCAGTAATAGTTTCTGTACAGAACATTCTGTCTGTTCCTTCACTGTGGGCTGAATAGACGCACGGGTCCCACTTTAAGTTCTACAGACTGGGAGCTGCCTCGGCCCAGCTTCAGTTCCATTTAGTGTCTGGACCTAGCCTTCCTGTAATATATGTAAATTTGGAATGAATTTACACATATGTTTTCTTGTTGACACCGTTTGATTGTTCCAAGTCAGTTCACTCAATCTAACCACAGTTGCAGATGAGCCCTCATGGTTTAGAGTTTCCCAGCTTATGAGAGAGAGGGTGGGGGGGGGGGGGACAGAGAGAATTAATCTCTCTCGTTTGTAGTTTTCTTAGGTCGAGCATAGCAGCGTGCAAGCACTGCTCTTCTCGACATGTAATCTATTCTGTGGGCGTTAACCATGCCCATCTCATGCCCATCACTTTCATTCATTTCTGGGTCTGCCTTT
Source organism: Pleurodeles waltl (assembly GCF_031143425.1). Lineage (NCBI taxonomy): Eukaryota > Metazoa > Chordata > Amphibia > Caudata > Salamandridae > Pleurodeles > Pleurodeles waltl. Next base: position 641,696,645 of record NC_090438.1, read on the forward strand.
CAAAAATCTCTAAATATCGTTAGTAAACGCTTTACGTTTGTCCCACCTTGAAGCTGTTTTGTTAACCCCTTGGAGACTGACCCTGTTACATGGATTGTTGAGATCAGGAAGAAGATAAAGGCGAAGAAGAGGTGCTAACGATCAGGAAGGTACCTTAGTGTGGCGCACTATTTTTTCTTCTGCCTCACCGCTTTGCTCATGGCGGTATGTTGTTTCTTCATCTTCTTTGGTTTCGGCATCTTGCTGTTTCTTTACAATGTTTGCAGGGGCTTATTTTTTATTTTATTTTTTGCAGTTTTATGTAGGACAAACTCAACACAAAGGTACTGGAGCTCTTTTTATTTTTTTGCAGGTTTATATAGCGCAACCACGATACAAAGGTATTACAGCGATGTACATAAACACCGATTACATTACACAAGAACACATTCATCTTTGGTAGGGTGGGGAGATTAAGTGATTTGTCCAGAATGTTGAGCCAGCACCGAGACTCGAACCGTGTTCCCTAGCTCCAAAGTCTGCAGACTTACAAAAATGAGTGTCAGTCATAGTGCGTACATTCAAAGATGCGCCACCTCTCTCTCTCCATTACCAATTTATTATACCATCCGTGCACAAAAGTTGATGCCAACATGAGATGTACTTTTGAGGGGCTTGGGATAAGAGGCTTTGAGGTTCATGCTTCTTTTGCATTAGAGCATAATTGAACTATGATTACTAGCTTCTGATATTGGCCGACATTCATTGTGTTGTCTGTGAATACACAAAGATATTTAATACAGCAGCAATAATCTGTCATTTTGAATCTCTATAGACCAACGTTCAAGCCCAGAACATAAAGAGAAAATGATTTTGCTTCAAGCAGGATTTTCAGCTTGAAAGTCAATTTGAGATAATTTTAGCAAGGGGTCAGGATCAGGCTGCAATTCAACTGAATTGATTAATCACCTAGTGATGAAAGATAAAGTATAGCTACTGTGCTGTTGAATTGGCATGATTCAGATGAAATAGAACCAAAAGTGCACAATGCCATGGATAATGTGAACATTTCTGAAAGAAAAGAGGTCGACTGTGGCACAATTATGCTTTCTGAAGTGACAGCAGAGTAACTCACAGGCACGTTCTAGATATAAGCAGCTGGGTTAATATGCTTCATAGGTTCAACCTAGGCGTGATAGCGAGCAATCTCAGAGGGCTTCTGAGATCCGCAGTAATAACGATGATAGTAGGATACTGTTGTGGAATGAATGTGACAGGTAGATTAGCCAAACTAAAGGATAGAATGGGTTTAGGGAAGGGTGTTCTTGCGCGGAAGGTCAGGAGCCACCTGGCCCTGACAAAGACAGACACAGGGAAGACACCACGTCCTTTCTCTTTACCTGGAGGACCAGATGGGAAGTTTAAACAGGAAAGGTAGAGCAAACTGGACTCGCTGATCAAGCTTCACAGCATAGAAGATTTACACAGCATAAAAATTACGTGAATAATTTTTGAGCGAGCTTAGGAGGGAAGGGAAAAAAAGTAAGATAGCCAGGGTCGAGGAGGAACAAGCAGATCAAAAATAAGCAGATAGTCTTGCTTTATGGAGCCAGCAGATGCAGCTAGTTACCTTTATAAAAGTTGACGAAGCAAGCATGTTTGTCGAGCATGCGGCTGCTTTCATGGTGCATATTTACCAAGTAACAAAATACACAGTTCACAAGCAACATGTAATATTACCTCCGAGCACTGGGGTTTTTGGCACTTCATGACTTTCCCATGTTGGTAACAACCAGATGCACTAAGTTGAATCTAGAACTCGAGAGGTCAGAGAGACAAGTATGACAGCTGTGCCCTTCTGCATTAAGCCTTGGTCATAACACAACACTTTTTGAGTTCTCCAACGTATTGTCAAACTGAAACATAGACTTATGTACCATTGTTATGTTTTTTATAAACCTCTCTTGTTCAAAATGTTACAAACGTCAGACTAACAGCATCTGCACAATGCTGAGCTTATTGTGTATAGTCTGAAAGTATTGCTTTCACAAGAAGCACAAAATATGTCTGTTAGGTAGTGGAATTGACTGAACCAACAATAGTTAGCAACTTTTAAAGAGGGTCTGAACCTATATATGATCCTGAAGAACCTCAAACGTACTGTTCTTACTTGATTATCCTTTAACACACATACTTCTAGTTGCGAAACGTGGATATACTAGGATAGTGTGTTTGCTGGGTAGTGTTACTGTGTCGGTTTCCAGGACAACTGAACTTGTTGGCATGTCGTCCTAAACTATGCTGGCTCTTTCTTGTTAAACTATTCTGTTGCCTTGCATTAGTACGGATGCTGTCTCTTATTTCTTCATGTTCTTTGTTGCTCTTCCTTGTCCCTTTTCTTCTTGGTCATCTTTTCTCCACTAGCCACTCTTCTGAACTATTTCTTTCCCTCAAGTCTGGCCTCAATCTGTCACTCTGCAGCCTCAATGTTATTCACTTTTAAGCCACAATATTTGTTTGTCTCCAGAATGCTTTACACCTCCCTCCTCAGCCAGTAGCACCTGAGTTGTATTTGATTCTCAGATGCTCCTAGATACATAAATGCGCCCCTCCTTGCTAGACTCCTGTTGCTCAGTATTTAAATGATTAACACTCCCTTCCCGTTTCACAATGTTAAATCAGTTATTAATGCCTGTAATGCGCAAGGTGGATTACAGCAACAGCCTCTTGGTGGAGCTCCTGAAGTTTTTCTTCCACCCAACCCATTGACGTAAATGTCAGCTTTTTTACACAGGTAACCTACAGTCTTCCATGCTACCCATCTTTTCCCTATTATAGACAACAGGTAGGCTGGTCATTTGCCAGTAACACAACCCTGTTTAAGCTCCTCTATTTCTTTAGGTTTTGCCTACCCAATGCTTGCGCTGCGATATGGAAATCTTTTGTATTTAAAACAAATCTTAAAAGGGACTTAAAACCCACCCATTACTTGCCTCTAAATACCATTGGCTGGCTCCCATGTGCATCTCACATCCCTCTCATTTCCTTTTACTTACTGTTGGCTGCCTCCAACGTGGCTCCTTTGTCGCTCTTGTTTCCTTACCTACTATTGGTCAGCACCTCTTCTTCACCTCCATCTTCTTCCTGGACCTCGAGTATTTGTGCCGTCCTGCAGTGGATCCTCGCCCAAGTAATACTTCTGGTGGCTTGGGTCCTTACACCGCAGGGCCTGCAGTGCAGGCACTCTTTTTTACTTTTCCACATGCACTCATTGAGTGAATGTCCCTGCAGTCATCTCCTTTACCCCGTTTTTAAGTAAAAAAAATAATAATAATATGACGCAGCTAACAACGACTGTGTCATAGCGCTTGTTTATTTATTTATTTAAACTTTAAGCCATACTCATAAGTATGCGTGGGATCCCTCCTGCTGGCTTTTTATTTTGCAACACAGAAATGTTGATGGGCTATTAAGAACTGCCAGAGAGTAGATGTGCTCAACAGCAGCTATCTTAAAATGTATTAGCTTCTATTTTAAAGTTTCACAGTAGAGTGAATTATCCGGTAAATTTGCTAGTGTTTTAACAAGTTTTAAAACAAAAGTTATGTGAAACCTGCACTACATCATATCGCAATATTATAGATAACTTATTCCGAACTTTTGTATAAACAATATTTGTTGTAGACTAGTGTTATAACCAGAAAAAACGTCAGTGGTGTAAGGTCCGAAACCAGAGGCATTTAGTTGACTTTCAATCGGAAAACCAATTAGAAAGAGGACACCGGCGTTACATATAATGATTTGGCAGGTTCAGAGGATTTGCTGTTTTTGTCCTTCTTGGATGTCTATGTACAGAATGTTAGTAGAGATGTCGAGAGGGACAGGCTGGGTTGCTGAGCCACAGGACTGAAGGGAAAAGTCACGAAGGACCACTGTGCATGCACACCGCGAGGCAGATCTGACCTGGATTTGCCCCTGCACCAAGCAGTTTGTGTACCCAATTCCGTCCGAACTTAGGCCTTGTCACCCCTCATGCGTTTTTGCTCAAGTAATTAGAGGTTTCCCATTTCTCTTCTCTGCTGCCACCCTGCATAACTGGAACCATGACTTCATTCTGGAAGAGACTGCATCAGGTTGGCAAGCATGCCTCCATGTTCCAGCTCATGGCATCTTACCAGGAGCTGATGGTGGAGTGCACCAGAAAATGGTGAGTTTTTTTTTTAAAGTTGTGGAGTGACCGGTGTACTGCTGCTTTTGTGCAGACTTTTGCCACAGTTGGGAGGAGGCAGACAGTACACAGCGGGATGTGTATGTTGTGTGTCCTTTCTCCCTCAGCAGCCCAGGCCGTAGTAGCAGGAATGCCGTTCACAGGTTTGAACAGTGCATCTACAATCATCTTCGGCACCGCCTGCCAGAGAGAAACCTCAAACACTGCACCTAGCATAGAGTAAAACATGACAGTGTACCCTCACATCCTTAGCAGAGGCAACCTTACAATCTAGTTGGCAAATGCAGGCATTCGTATAGAAGGGCATAAGGATATGGAGTAATGGCCGGAGCTGCGAAATTTGTAGCTGGGGAACCAGGTTCAAGTCTCAACATCAACTCAATGTCCTGTGATTCAGGGTGGGCAAATCACTCAATGTCCCTCTGCCTACAAAAAATATGAATGTGTCCTTATGTAATGTAACCCATTTATAATTGCTTCTCAAGGGGTTACGGTCCTCTGCCTGGGGTAATTATGCTCAGATTATGGGGTTTGATGTCCCTTTCATCAACCAACCGGTATCGAGGATGCCTGTAATTCTCACTCAATTGTTTCATGACGCTGTTCTCATTGGTACATGCAGGTGATGCTTCTGAGTTCCTTCCTGGGTTCTCCCATTTAGGTGGATTGTACCAAATCGCTCTATTTCTTGATGAAGTGTTTCCAATTTGCCTGTCAATTTCTTTTAGTAGATCCTATAAGCGAAACCTATTGTCTTTGCCAATGCTTGTTTCTATTAGTCCTCAGTGTACCCATCTTAATCTTGCAGACTGCGTCTCCAGATATTACAGCTATCCTATCTCTTTACTCTTAATCATCACCTCCTATCAGTGCCTACACTTCCGGGTGCTAAATTGCCTTTGCACTCACTCCACCTGCTTGGCTACCACACTAGAGCTGCTTCCCATCTGAACTCTAAGAGAAAGGAAGTAGCTGCCTATTTACCATGCTTCAAATCGTAATCTGTCCTAAGCATGATTTTAAATTTGTCTGTTCTCATTGAGCACTCCACTCAAGTCGAATTCTCATCACTAATTCGTATATTTTCATGCTTGTCAGTTTGTTAACCTGACATTGCATTGTCTACCTCTACACAAACCCGTGACCACTCATTTTGCTTAACTGTGCTGTGTATCAAAGACCAGTTGCATGTAGATCTTTTCTTTTGAGATGTTTGTATCCCACATAAAAAAGATAGATGTACAAGGTATCAATAATTAATATTTTATGACAGATTTGTATGTGAATATGAATATTTACCACCTAAAAATATTAGTCCTGTAAATGATCTGGATACGAGAAGTATTTTTCGATGTATTTTCTAGATGTGCTGCCCTAATTTCACAAGATCATGAGACCAATGCCTGTAGACTAATAAACAGATGGAAATAAATGCATTTTGTTAGTTTGGAACATGTTGCACTGAGAATGTTGACAATAAAACAGTATGACAAATTAACTATAGCTAAACTTGATCCATGTAGTTCATTCTTCTATCGTTTAAACCAGTGTGGTTTGTGAATGTTTAAAGTTTGGCATTTGCATGCCATAACGTGAGCAGTAAAAACTACTTTATAGAAACTATATTCATCAGTAAAACATGTAGTTCTAATTTCAACTTAATATGTTACAAACATACTTTTCTAAAAAATTATAGCACTTGTTTTAAAAACACTCTTTTCTCGCTGTTTAGCCTCAGAGACCCGCAGTTACCCAGAAAGCCTCAACAACAGCCTTGCGATGTCAGACAGCTCTGTTGGAGCAAACTCTGCCCTCTTCAGGACGGAAGTGTCTTCCTGTCAGCGGGCCTTTGCCTCTCCATGCACCCTATCAAGCCTGAGTCCCGCCTCCCGGGTAGAAAGGTGAGAATCTGATATCCTCAAATAATGTTTATCTGCCAATTTGTTGCCCCTTCTAAACATTCTACACAGGGTGAGATGGCGGGAGGATGGCCCATTTCTGGAAAGCTGTGAAAGTAATAACTTTCTGTAAAATCTCTTTAAAGCACTGTCAAATGAATTTGTATTAAAGTTTGTGATTGTGTCTACAGATAGAGCCTTCTGAGAAATGTGAACGTTTTTAGGAAATTCATGCACATAAATATGATTGTTTTTGCCTCGCCATCGTCTCTAAATTGCATAGAAATAAAAAGTTCCACTATAGCGTAGAACTTTTTTCTATCTGCATGACTTATTCATCTAGGTTATTTCTGAATCTATTAAAATTTTTGTATATATTCCATTGTAGCCTCTCTTAGCCTCATAAGCGAAGTCCATCAAACTGACTACTTATGACATTGACTACTACCTTAAATTCATATGACTTACAAACCACCATGTGGTACTGTTCTCTGCTGCTGCTGCTTTAGGAACAATGACTTAACCACTTTGCATTTTGATTGCCACTTACATTTGTTGCATGGCATAGATTCTAAATCTCTTGCAAATTTGTTAAATATGTCTTCAACAGTCTGCTGCAGTTTCATTTTGATATTGAAGTCAGTGGTAACCAGGCTACCTTAACTTGTTTTATTCAGCCACATTTGCCTTAGTTGCTGTTTTGGAGGTCTGGCGTCAAGAAGAAATGGTAATTTCTGTTTTAAAATATTCCACATAGGAATGGGACTCATCAGGAAGTATTATACATGCACTTGCTCCAAGAAATACTTTTTGTGTCATACATTCAGAACCACCCAGTGCATGGTAAAATTGAATTAGTACCAAGTTGTCGGCGAGAACAATGGGTGCAATCCACTATTAAATCTAATCCATGCACTCCCGTTAAAATACCAGTAACTCCTCTCATTGCACTGTTTTTTAATACTACAAAAGAAAAAAAAGTACGTCTAAAAAAAATGGTTAGAATTTTGTGACGACACCTAAGATCCAAAAGTTCTATTGTTTCTGTTCGTGAACTTTACTACTAATTGATATTTACAATGGGCATTGGGCATTGACTCTGTATCAGTTCACCATAATTTGCAAACCTGTTAAAGGGCAAACCAGAGTACTTTAGCATCGTTCTCGTGTTTTCCAGGTATGTTTATATTTTCACATTTAGGCAATGTAACGTGACTTTCTGTAGACGCACACTTAGGCTCCTCCCTCCCAGAAACACTTGCAGCATTTTTCTGTGTCACACCCAGCTTGTTAGAAGAATTACATTCCTCTGTGCAGGGGGGGACAGGACGGGGAAAATGCGAGGCAAAATATGTCAGACAGATTTACTTTGGAAAAAATACCCCTAAACTCTTTATTTAATTTGTAATTACATCAGCTGAACTCCACGTGTCCCCACCAACCCATTTAACCCCTTAGCAGGGCCTACCACCCCCCGTGCTGAGCCCTTTTTTGGATATTTGTGGTAGTTCGCGCTTAGGCTTTCATAACGTTTTGTCCACATAAGCTATCCATGCCAAATTAGCGTCTTTTTTCCCCCAACATTCTAGGGATTCTAAAGGTACCAAGAGCTTGTGGGTTCACCTGTAGGAGACCAAGAAATTAGCCAAAACACAGCTAAATTCTTTTTTTATTTTTTTTACAGAAAAATTGATTGGAAAACAGGGCTGCAGAAGAAAGCATTTGTTTTTATCCCCTGAAAATGGCATCAATAAAGGGTTTGCGGTGCTAAAATCACCATCTTCCCATCTTTCAGGAACAGGCACATTTTAATCAGAAAACAACTTTTTTCAACACAATTTTGGCATTTTACTGGGACATACCCCATTTTTACTATTTTTGTGCTTCGAGCCTCCTTCCAGTTAGTAACAGAAATGGGTGTTAAACTAATGCTGGATCCCGGACAGCTAAAAATTTCTGAAAAGTAGGCAAAATTCTGAATTCAGCAAAGGGTCATTAGTATAGATCCTACAAGGTTTTCCGACAGAAAATAACAGCTGAAAAACAAATTGAGGTAAACAAAAAACTGCCATTTTTGTCCACGTTTTACTCTCTAACTTTTTCCTGCGATGTTATATTTTCAAAAGTAATATACCGTTACGTCTGCTGGACTCCTCTGATTGCGGGGATATATAGGGCTTGTACGTTCATCAAGAACCCTAGGTAGCCAGAGCCAATAAAGGATCTACACGGGTGTACAGAAATTCATTTGGTAAAATATAAAGAGTGAAAAATAGGCATCAAGGAAACCTTTGTATTTCCAAAATGGGCACAAGATAAGGTGCTGAGAAGCAGTGGTTATTTGCACATCTCTGAATTCCAGGGTGCCCATACTAGCATGTGAATTACAGGGCATTTCTCAAATATATGTATTTTTTACACACTGTCTTGCATTTTGAAGGAACAAATGTAGAGAAAGACAAGGGGCAATAACACTTGTTCTGCTATTCTGTGTTCCCCCAAGTCTCCCGGTAAAAATGGTACCTCACTTGTGTGGGTAGGCCTAATGCTGGGTAAGCCTAATGCCCATGACAGGAAACGCAATATGGACACATCACATTTTTACTTTGAAATCTGACGTGATTTTTTGGAAAGTGTGGATTTTGGCCTCTACCTCAGCCGACACCTGGGGAAACCTACCAGACTTCTTTATTTTTGAAAACTAGACACCTAGGAGAATCCAGGATGGCAGGACTTGTGGGGCTCTCACCAAATTCTGTTACCCAGAATCCTTTGCAAACCTCAAAATTTGCCAGAAAAAACACTTTTCCCTGAGATTTCGGTGCTGCAAAGTTCTGGAATCTGAGAGGAGCCGCAGACTTCCTTCCACCCAACATTCCCCCAAGTCTCCTGATAAAAATGGTACCCCACTTGTGTGGGTATGCCTAGTGCCCGCAACTGAAAATGCCCTAAAACACAACATGGACACATTAATTTTTTACACTGAAAACTGATGTGTTTTTTGGAAAGTGCTGAGCTGTGGATTTTGGTCTTTAGCTCAGCCGGTACCTAGGAAAACCTACCAAACCTGTGCATTTTTAAAAAATAGACACCTAGAGGAACCCACAATGGGGTCACTTGTGGCGCTTTCACTAGGTTCTGTTACCCAGAAACATTTGCAAACCTCAATATTTGGCAAAAAAACAATTTTTCCTCACATTTCGGTGCCAGAAAGTTCTAGAATCTGAGAGGAGCCACAAATTTCCTTCCACCTAGCATTCCCCCAAGTCTCCCGATAAAAATGGTACCTCACTTGTGTGGGAAGGCCTAGTTCCCGCAGCAGGAATAGATCATACAACGGTCACTGCTTATCCCTACATGAGGGCAACTGTTAACCTTGGGGTGATCCATTCCTGACGCTGGCAATAAGGCACTCAGGTGGGGTAAACACTGGGTGTTCGGAGTTTCGTGGATCCCAGCATATTCCTGTACTTTGTGTGACAGAAATACAAGAAACAATGAGTTTTTATTCAACATTTTACATTTGCAGGGTATCCTGGGTAAGAACATTTTGGGGAATTCCACACAAGTCACACCTCTGTAGACTCCTCCGGATGCCTAGTTTTCAGAAATGTCTGGGTTTTAGTAGGTTTCCCTGTATGGCCGCTGAGCCCAGAACCAAAAACGCAGGTGCCTGTCTTACAAAACCAGTTTGTTTTGTGATATATAATTTTGATGTCTCCACAATACGATTTGGGCAGTGGAATTTGGGGCTGAATTAAATTGGGAAGCTCCCAAGAGAGTGCTCTCTCTCTGTGCTTGCCGCCGCATGCACCTGCTCTCTGGGTTGGGCTAACCCACTGTTGTCCTGCTGCATAGACTGCTTGCGAAGGAACAGCAGGACTGTCCTCATCACCTCCTTCATAATCAATGGAATAGGAGTTATCAAATGGGACTCCTCTGACTGAAAAATCTGTCCCAGAGTCTGCGCCACTGTCCTATCCCTCAGATGCTGTCTCAGTATCTGCTGTCTCAGTCTCTGATCCTACGTCAGAGCTGTCCTCAGTAACCCGGGTTAGGGCTTGAGCAGCTGTCACCCAACAAGATGCCATCTCAGCTACTGGCTAAACTCTCGCTCTAAAACACTAGCCTACCTAGACAGTCACAAAATTGCTGGTGGGGGGGTTGTGTGTGTGTGTGTGTGTGTGTGTGTGTGTGTGTGTGTGTGTGTGTGTGTGTGTGTGTGTGTGTGTGTGTGTGTGTGTGTGTGTGTGTGTGATACGTGCAACAGTAGAGGTCACATTACCTTTGCTTCTTCCCTCAATCACCACATTCTTTCAAGACACTAAAAAAAAACCACACTATTACTTCACCTTGTCACATACCAATCGACACAGTCTTTAGCGCCTCTAGCACCCAGTCCAACAGTCATTATTGGTGCTCCCATTCCCATGACCTCCTCCTCGGATTCCTTCACTACCACCCAGCAAAAGTGCCCTCCATCTCTCCATAGCCCCCCCAGCACATGCATTTCATTTGTATTATAGGACAGGTAATGGCTGACTTTACTAATCTACTCAGCTATTTACATAAAGTACAGATTTGATCTTTGCAGTAGGTATATAAACCTTCTGCGCTACTTTATGGCATCAAAACTGCCACTAGACAAAAGTCAGATCCTTTTCTAGCAGAAACATAATCACAAGACTTACTTGACTTTTTTTATTGCTGCCTAAAAGCTACAGTTGAAACGCGTCAGTTGAAGTATGTGCATTGCTTTGAAGATGCAAGCTGCAACTGCAAGAGAACTGGTGGCGAATATATATGTTCGATGGCATGTGTAGCTGCAGATACACATGCTGTGCACAGTCCGCCATCTGGTGTTGGGCTCGGAGTGTTACAAGTTGTTTTTCTTCGAAGAAGTCTTTTTGAGTCACGAGACCGAGGGACTCCTCCCATTTCGACTCCATTGCGCATGGGCGTCGACTCCATCTTAGATTGTTTTTTTTCCGCCATCGGGTTCGGACGTGTTCCTTTTCGCTCCGTGTTTCGGGTCGGAAAGTTAGTTAGAATCTCGGAAAAAAACGTCGGTATTGTTTGCGTTCGGTATCGGGTTAGTTAGAACAAATCGACACCGAATTTTGAAGAGCTCCGGTGGCCCTTTGGGGTTTTTTCTATCCCCCGTCGGGGCCTGGTCGGCCCGGCCATGTGCAACTTCAAGGCTGATGGAACGGACCCCATTCCGCTTCTGCCCAAAATGCCATCACAAGTATCCGTATACGGATCACCATCTGGTCTGTAACTTGTGCTTGTCCCCCGAGCACAAGGAGGATACTTGTGAAGCCTGTCGAGCGTTTCGGTCGAGGAAGACGCTGAGAGACGGAAGAGCCAGGAGACTACAAATGGCGTCCACGCCGACAGGTCAAGATCGCTTCGAGGAGGAAGAAGAAGCTTTCTCCGTCCACGAGTCGGATTCTGAAGAACTCGACGCCGAAGAAACACCCAAAACCGTGAGTAAGACGTCGAAAATCAAGACTCACGAGAAGTCCACAAAAGCCCAGGGGACGCCACCGCCAACAGGCCATGGCTTAACCCGAAAACTAGGTGACCCATCCAAGGCACCGAAAAAGGGCATGCTGGTGTCGAAGTCATCCGACTCCGGTCGAGATACCGTCACACAGCAACCTCGGAGCCGAGACAGCGGCTCCGAGAAACTTCGGCACAGAGACAGCGGCACCGAAGAATTTCGGCACCGAGACACCACGCCGAAAACAACGAAGGTTTCTTCGGAGCTTAAAAAGACTTCCGAAAAGGTTTCGGTTCTGAAACATCCAGCCTCGGAGCCGAAAACTAGTTCCTATACAGAGGAACAAGGATTAACCTCCCAATTACATAGGTTTGGAGAGGAGCTTCAAGCTGTAGAGCCTGACTACACGCAAAGAAGGCTTCATATTCATGAGGACACAGGGAAGATAACCACTCTTCCCCCAATCAAAATAAAAAGGAAACTTGCCTTTGAACAAAAGGACAAGCAACCACAGGCAAAGGTGGCAAGGAAAACAACCCCACCACCGTCTCCACCACCATCAATACATGCATCACCAGCAACAACTCCACCACTGATGCACTCACCAGCTCATACTACAATGAGTCAGGATGATCCCGATGCATGGGACCTTTACGATGCTCCAGTGTCTGACAACAGCCCAGACTCCTATCCTACAAAACCGTCACCACCTGAGGACAGTACATCCTACACACAGGTGGTCGCAAGGGCAGCCGAATTTCACGTCACCTTACATTCGGAACCAATTGAGGATGACTTTCTGTTTAACACCCTATCCTCCACCCATAGCCAGTACCAAAGCCTTCCCATGCTCCCAGGAATGCTAAGACATTCAAAACAAATATTTCAGGATCCAGTTAAAGGCAGAGCCATAACTCCAAGGGTGGAGAAAAAGTACAAGCCACCGCCAACAGATCCAATCTATATTACAACACAACTAACACCAGAATCAGTAGTTGTCGGGGCAGCTTGTAAGAGAGCCAACTCTCATACCTCAGGAGACGCACCACCTCCAGACAAGGAGAGCCGCAAATTTGATGCTGCGGGAAAAAGGGTTGCAGCACAAGCAGCAAATCAATGGCGTATTGCCAATTCACAAGCACTTTTGGCAAGATACGACAGAGCTCATTAGGATGAAATGCAAAATTTCATCGAACACTTACCCAAGGAGTTCCAAAAAAGAGCGCAACAGGTGGTGGAAGAGGGACAAAGTATCTCAAATAATCAGATACGGTCTTCCATGGATGCCGCAGATACAGCTGCAAGGACAATAAACACTGCAATCACGATACGAAGGCACGCATGGGTGTGCACTTCAGGGTTCAAGCCGGAAATCCAACAAGCTGTCCTGAATATGCCATTTAATGAACAGCAATTGTTTGGGCCGGAGGTGGACACTGCCATTGACAAACTCAAAAAAGACACCGATACAGCCAAAGCCATGGGATCACTCTACTCCCCGCAGAGCAGAGGCACATTTCGAAAAACACCTTTTAGGGGAGGGTTTCGAGGTCAACCCACAGAAGCCACAACCTCACAAACAAGGCCTACTTACCAGAGTCAATATCAAAGGGGAGGTTTTCGGGGGCAATATAGAGGGGGCCAATTCCCAAAAAATCAAGGAAAATTCCAAGGCCCAAAAACTCCTCAAAATAAGCAGTGACTCACAAGTCACATAACCCCATCACATAACACCTGTGGGGGGAAGACTAAGCCAATTTTACAAACTTTGGGAGGAAATAACAACAGACACTTGGGTCTTAGCAATTATCCAGCATGGTTATTGCATAGAATTTCTCCAATTCCCTCCAAACGTCCCACCGAAAACACACAATATGTCAAAACAACATATAGATCTTCTAGGACTAGAAGTTCAAGCATTGCTACAAAAGGACACAATAGAATTAGTACCAAATCTACAAAAAAACACAGGAGTTTACTCACTGTACTTTCTAATACCCAAAAAGGACAAAACTCTGAGACCAATACTAGATCTCAGAACACTAAATACCTACATCAAATCAGACCACTTTCACATGGTCACATTACAAGACGTAATCCCACTGCTCAAACAGCAAGACTACATGACAACATTAGACCTAAAAGATGCGTATTTCCATATACCAATACATCCTTCACACAGGAAATACCTAAGGTTTGTATTCCAAGGAATACATTACCAATTCAAAGTGTTGCCATTCGGAATAACAACTGCGCCAAGAGTTTTTACAAAATGCCTGGCAGTAGTAGCTGCACATATCAGAAGGCAGCAAATACATGTGTTCCCGTACTTAGACGACTGGTTAATTAAAACCAACACGCTAAGACAGTGTTCACAGCACACAAAATATGTCATACAGACCCTTCACAGGCTAGGTTTCTCCATCAACTACGCAAAGTCACACCTTTTGCTGTGTCAAACACAGCAATACTTAGGAGCGACAATCAACACAGCAAAAGGGATTGCCACTCCAAGTCCACAAAGGGTTCAAACATTTCACAAGGTAATACAGGCCATGTATCCAACACAAAAGATACAAGTCAAAAAGGTAATGAAACTCCTAGGCATGATGTCTTCATGCATAGCCATTGTCCCAAACGCAAGATTGCACATGCGGCCCTTACAACAGTGCCTAGCATCACAATGGTCACAAGCACAGGGTCAACTTCTAGATCTGGTGTTGATAGACCGCCAAACATACATCTCGCTTCTATGGTGGAACAGTACAAATTTAAACCGAGGGTGGCCTTTCCAAGACCCAGTGCCACAATACGTCATAACGACGGATGCTTCCATGACAGGGTGGGGAGCACACCTCAATCAACACAGCATCCAAGGACAATGGGACATACATCAGAGGCAGTTTCACATAAATCACTTAGAACTGTTAGCAGTATTTCTAGCGCTGAAAGCATTTCAACCCATAATAACCCAAAAAGACATTCTTGTCAAAACAGACAACATGACAACAATGTATTATCTAAACAAACAAGGAGGGACACACTCGACACAGTTGTGCCTCCTAACACAAAAAATATGGCATTGGGCGATTCATGTCCACATTCGCCTAATAGCACAATTTATTCCAGGGATTCAGAACCAGTTGGCAGACAATCTCTCTCGAGATCACCAACAAACCCACGAATGGGAAATTCACCCCCAAATACTAAACAATTACTTTCAAATTTGGGGAACACCTCAAATAGATCTATTTGCAACAAAGGAAAACTCAAAATGCCAAAACTTCGCATCCAGGTACCCACAAGATCAATCCCAAGGCAATGCTCTATGGATGAACTGGTCAGGGATATTTGCGTATGCTTTTCCCCCTCTCCCTCTCCTTCCATATCTAGTAAACAGGTTGAGTCAAAACAAACTCAAACTCATACTAATAGCACCAACATGGGCAAGGCAACCTTGGTACACAACACTACTAGACCTTTCAGTAGTACCTCATGCCAAACTACCCAACAGACCAGATCTGTTAACACAACACAAACAACAGATCAGACATCCAAATCCAGCATCGTTGAATCTAGCAATTTGGCTCCTGAAATCCTAGAATTCGGGCACTTAGACCTCACACAGGAATGTATGGAGGTCATAAAACAAGCTAGAAAACCTACCACTAGACACTGCTATGCAAATAAGTGGAAAAGATTTGTTTATTACTGCCGTAATAATCAAATTCAACCTTTACAAGCATCTGCAAAAGAAATAGTAGGATACTTACTACATTTGCAAAAATCTAACCTAGCTTTCTCTTCCATTAAAATACATCTTACGGCAATTTCTGCTTACCTACAAATTACGCACTCAATTTCATTGTTTAGGATACCAGTCATAAAGGCGTTTATGGAAGGCCTAAAGAGAATTATACCACCAAGAACACCACCAGTTCCTTCATGGAACCTCAACATTGTCCTCACACGACTCATGGGTCCACCTTTTGAGCCCATGCACTCTTGTGAAATGCAATACTTAACGTGGAAAGTTGCATTTTTAATTGCCATCACATCTCTAAGAAGAGTGAGTGAAATTCAAGCATTTACCATTCAAGAACCATTTATTCAAATACACAAAAATAAAGTTGTTCTACGGACCAATCCTAAATTTTTACCAAAAGTAATCTCACCGTTCCACTTAAATCAAACGGTAGAATTACCAGTGTTCTTCCCACAGCCAGATTCTGTAGCCGAAAGAGCACTACATACATTAGACATCAAAAGAGCACTAATGTACTACATTGACAGAACAAAACTAATTCGAAAGACAAAACAACTATTTATCGCCTTTCAAAAACCTCATACAGGAAATCCAATTTCAAAACAAGGCATTGCTAGATGGATAGTTAAGTGCATTCAAACCTGCTATCTTAAAGCTAAAAGAGAACTGCCTATTACACCAAAGGCACACTCAACCAGAAAGAAAGGTGCTACCATGGCCTTTCTAGGAAATATTCCAATGAACGAAATATGTAAGGCAGCAACATGGTCTACGCCTCATACATTTACCAAGCACTACTGTGTAGATGTGCTAACTGCACAACAAGCAACAGTAGGTCAAGCTGTATTAAGAACATTATTTCAAACTACTTCAACTCCTACAGGCTGAACCACCGCTTTTGGGGAGATAACTGCTTACTAGTCTATGCACAGCATGTGTATCTGCAGCTACACATGCCATCAAACGGAAAATGTCACTTACCCAGTGTACATCTGTTCGTGGCATTAGTCACTGCAGATTCACATGCGCCCACCCGCCTCCCCGGGAGCCTGTAGCCATTTAGAAGTAGATCTTAAACATTTGTACATTTGTAAATATATTACTTACAACTTTATTATGTACATACGCATCCACTCCATTGCATGGGCACTATTACTAGCATACACAACTCCTACCTCACCCTCTGCGGGCAAAACAATCTAAGATGGAGTCGACGCCCATGCGCAATGGAGTCGAAATGGGAGGAGTCCCTCGATCTCGTGACTCGAAAAGACTTCTTCGAAGAAAAACAACTTGTAACACTCCGAGCCCAACACCAGATGGCGGACTGTGCACAGCATGTGAATCTGCAGCGACTAATGCCACGAACAGATGTACACTGGG
This sequence comes from Pleurodeles waltl, assembly GCF_031143425.1. Lineage (NCBI taxonomy): Eukaryota > Metazoa > Chordata > Amphibia > Caudata > Salamandridae > Pleurodeles > Pleurodeles waltl. Next base: position 641,713,405 of record NC_090438.1, read on the forward strand.
TAAGTGACATTTTCCATATATATATATATATATATGTTCGATGGCATGTGTAGCTGCAGATACACATGCTGTGCATATCCCACCATCTGGTGTTGGGCTCGGAGTGTTACAAGTAGTTTTTCTTCGAAGAAGTCTTTTCGAGTCACGAGATCGAGGGACTCCTCCCATTTCGGCTCCATTGCGCATGGGCGTCGACTCCATCTTAGATTGTTTTTTTTCCGCCATCGGCTTCGGACGTGTTCCTTTTCGCTCCGTGTTTCGGGTCGGAAAGTTAGTTAGAATCTCAGAAAAATTGTCGGTATTGTTTGCGTTCGGTATCGGGTTAGTTACAACAGATCGACACTGACTTTTGAAGAGCTCCGGTGGCCCTTTGGGGTTTTTTCGATCCCCCCATCGGGGCCTGGTCCCGGCCACGTGTCTCTTCAAGGCTGATGGAACGGACCCCATTCCGCTTCTGCCCAAAATGTCATAACAAGTATCCATATACAGATCAGCATCTGGTCTGTAACTTGTGTCTGTCTCCAGAGCACAAGGAGGATACCTGTGAAGCCTGTCGAGCGTTTCGGTCGAGGAAGACATTAAGAGACCGAAGAGCGAGAAGACTGCAGATGGCGTCTGCGCCGACAGGACAAGGGCGTTTCGAGGAGGAAGAAGAAATCTTCTCCATCCAGGAATCGGACTCGGACGAGCTCGATCCCGAAGAAGCGCCGAAAACCGTGAGTAAGACGTCGAAACATAAAACTCACGAGAAGACAACAAAAGCCCAGGGGACGCCACTGCCAACAGGCCATGGCTTAACCCGAAAAATAGGTGACGGATCATCAGCACCGAAAAAGGGCATGCATGTGGCGAAGTCATCCGACTCCGGTCGAGATACCGCCACACAACAATCTCGGGCCCGAGACAGCGGCTCCGAGCAGATTCGGCACCGAGACAGTGGCACCGAAATGGTTCGGCACCGAGACACCACGACGCCGAAAATAAAGAAGGTTTCCTCGGAGCCCAAAAAGGCGACCGAAAGTATTTCGATTCGAAACATCCAGCCTCGGAACCGAAAACAGGTTCCTACACAGAGGAACAGGGATTGTCCTCCCAGATGCAAGGACATAAGTTCGGAGAGGAACTTGAATCTGTTGAGCCAGACTACACTCAAAGAAGGCTCCACATTCAAAAAGACACGGGGAAGATAAGCACTCTTCCCCCAATCAAGACAAAAAGAAAACTTGCCTTTCAAGAAAAGGACAAGCAGCCACAGGCAAAGGTGGCAAGACAAACAACTCCACCACCATCTCCACCACCATCAATGCACACATCACCGGTAGCCACTCCACCACTGATGCAATCCCCGACTCATACTGCAATGAGGCAAGATGATCCTGATGCATGGGACCTTTATGATGCTCCTGTATCAGATAACAGCCCAGACTGTTACCCTGCGAGGCCGTCGCCACCTGAAGACAGTACATCCTACACGCAGGTGGTCTCAAGGGCAGCTGCGTTTCATAACGTCACCTTGCATTCAGAACCAATTGAGGATGACTTTTTGTTTAATACACTCTCCTCCACTCATAGCCAATACCAAAGCTTACCTATGCTCCCAGGAATGATAAAACATTCCAAACAAATATTTCTGGATCCTGTAAAAGGCAGAGCCATAACTCCAAGGGTGGAGAAGAAGTACAAGCCACCACCAACAGACCCTGTTTATATTACGCAGCAATTAACGCCAGATTCTGTGGTTGTTGGGGCAGCTCGCAAGAGAGCAAACTCTCATACCTCGGGAGATGCACCACCTCCAGACAAGGAAAGTCGCAAATTCGATGCTGCAGGTAAAAGAGTTGCAGCACAAGCAGCAAACCAATGGCGTATTGTAAATTCACAAGCACTTTTGGCAAGATACGATAGAGCTCATTGGGACGAAATGCAGCATTTCATAGAACACTTACCCAAAGAGTTCCAGAAAAGGGCACAACAAGTGGTAGAAGAAGGACAAAGTATCTCCAATAATCAGATACGGTCATCAATGGACGCAGCAGATACGGCTGCAAGGACAGTAAATACTGCAATAACGATAAGGAGACACGCATGGTTGCGTACGTCAGGATTCAAGCCGGAAATACAACAAGCCGTGCTGAATATGCCCTTTAATGAACAGCAGTTGTTTGGGCCGGAGGTCGACACTGCTATTGAAAAACTCAAAAAAGATACTGATACCGCAAAAGCCATGGGCGCACTCTACTCCCCACAAAGCAGAGGCACATTTCGCAAAACACAATTTAGGGGAGGGTTTCGAGGTCAACCTACAGAAGCCACAACCTCACAAGCAAGGCCCACTTATCAAAGCCAATATCAGCGGGGAGGTTTTCGGGGGCAATATAGAGGGGGACAATTCCAAAAAAATAGAGGGAAGTTCCAAAGCCCCAAAACCCCTCAAAACAAGCAGTGACTTCCAAGTCACACATCCCCAACACATAACACCTGTGGGGGGGAGACTAAGCCATTTTTACAAACATTGGGAGGAGATTACAACAGACACTTGGGTACTGGCAATTATCCAGCATGGTTATTGCATAGAATTTCTCAAATTCCCTCCAAACGTCCCACCGAAAACACACAATATGTCAAAACAACATATAGATCATCTAGGACTAGAAGTTCAGGCATTGCTACTAAAAGAAGCAATAGAATTAGTACCAAAACACCAGAAAGGAACAGGAGTTTACTCTCTGTACTTTCTCATACCCAAAAAAGACAAGAGTCTGAGACCTATATTAGATCTCTGAACATTAAATACATGGTGACATTACAAGAAGTAATCCCACTACTCAAACAACAAGACTACATGACAACACTAGACCTAAAGGATGCATATTTCCATATACCGATACATCCTTCACACAGAAAGTACTTAAGGTTTGTATTCCAAGGGATACATTACCAATTCAAGGTGTTGCCATTCGGAATAACAACTGCGCCAAGAGTTTTTACAAAGTGCCTAGCAGTCGTAGCTGCACATATCAGAAGGCAGCAAATACATGTGTTCCCGTACCTAGACGATTGGTTAATCAAAACCAACACGCTAGAAAGGTGTTCACAACACACAAAGTATGTCATAGAAACCCTCCATAAACTAGGTTTCTCAATCAACTACACAAAGTCACACCTTCTGCCTTGTCAAACACAGCAATACTTAGGGGCGACAATCAACACAGCAAAAGGGATTGCCACTCCAAGTCCACAAAGGGTTCACGCATTTCACAAGGTAATACAGGCCATGTATCCAAATCAAAAAATACAAGTCAAAATGGTGATGAAACTCCTAGGCATGATGTCCTCATGCATAGCCATTGTCCCAAACGCAAGGTTGCACATGCGGCCCTTACAACAGTGCCTAGCATCACAGTGGTCACAGGCACAGGGTTAACTTCTAGATCTGGTGTTGGTAGACCGCCAAACATACACCTCGCTTCAATGGTGGAACAGTATAAATTTAAACCAAGGGCGGCCTTTCCAAGACCCAGTGCCACAATATGTAATCACTACAGATGCCTCCATGATAGGGTGGGGAGCACACCTCAATCAATACAGCATCCAAGGACAATGGGACACTCACCAAAAACAGTTTCCCATAAATCACTTAGAACTATTGGCAGTATTTCTAGCGCTGAAAGCATTTCAACCCATAATAAGCCACAAACACATTCTTGTCAAAACAGACAACATGACAACTATGTATTACCTAAACAAACAGTGAGGCACACACTCAACACAGTTGTGTCTCCTGGCACAGAAAATATGGCATTGGGCGATTTACAACCACATTCGCCTAATAGCACAATTCATTCCAGGAATTCAGAATCAGTTAGCAGACAATCTCTCTCGGGATCACCAACAGATCCACGAATGGGAGATTCACCCCCAAATACTGAATACTTACTTCCAGAGTTGGGGAACACCACAAATAGATCTATTTGCAACAAAGGAAAACGCAAAATGCCAAAACTTTGCATCCAGGTACCCACAACATCAGTCTCAGGGCAATGCGTTATGGATGAGTTGGTCAGGGATATTTGCTTACGCTTTTCCGCCTCTCCCCCTCCTTCCATATCTAGTAAACAAATTGAGTCAAAACAAACTCAAACTCATACTAATAGCGCCAACATGGGCAAGACAACCTTGGTACACGACACTACTAGACCTCTCAGTAGTGCCTCATGTCAAACTACCAAACATACCAGATCTGTTAACGCAACACAAACAACAGATCAGACACCCAAATCCAGCATCGCTGAATCTAGCAATCTGGCTCCTGAAGTCCTAGAGTTCGGACACTTAGACCTTACACATGAATGTATGGAGGTCATAAAACAAGCTAGGAAACCTACCACTAGACATTGCTATGCAAATAAGTGGAAAAGATTTGTTTATTACTACCATAATAATCAAATTCAACCCTTACACGCATCTGCCAAAGACATCGTAGGATACTTACTACATCTGCAAAAGTCAAAGCTAGCTTTTTCTTCCATTAAGATACATCTTACAGCAATTTCAGCTTACCTGCAAATTACGCACTCAACTTCTCTATTTAGGATACCAGTCATAAAAGCATTTATGGAAGGTCTAAAGAGAATTATACCACCAAGAACACCACCAGTTCCTTCATGGAACCTCAACATTGTCTTAACACGACTCATGGGTCCACCTTTTGAGCCCATGCACTCTTGTGAAATGCAATACTTAACATGGAAAGTTGCATTTTTAATTGCCATCACATCTTTAAGAAGAGTGAGTGAGATTCAAGCATTTACCATACAAGAACCATTTATTCAAATACACAAGCATAAAGTAGTTCTACGGACAAATCCTAAATTTTTACCAAAAGTCATATCACCGTTCCACTTAAATCAAACAGTAGAATTACCAGTGTTCTTCCCACAGCCAGACTCTGTAGCTGAAAGAGCACTACATACATTAGACATCAAAAGAGCGTTAATGTACTACATTGACAGAACAAAACTAATTCGAAAAACAAAACAATTATTTATTGCTTTCCAAAAACCTCATACAGGAAATCCAATTTCTAAACAAGGCATTGCTAGATGGATAGTTAAGTGCATTCAAACCTGTTATCTTAAAGCAAAAAGAGAACTGCCTATTACACCAAAGGCACACTCAACTAGAAAGAAAGGTGCTACCATGGCCTTTCTAGGAAATATTCCAATGACCGAAATATGTAAGGCAGCTACATGGTCTACGCCTCATACATTTACCAAACACTACTGGGTAGATGTGCTAACGGCACAACAAGCCACAGTAGGCCAAGCAGTACTACGAACATTGTTTCAAACAACTTCAACTCCTACAGGCTGAACCACCGCTTTTTGGGAGATAACTGCTTAATAGTCTATGCACAGCATGTGTATCTGCAGCTACACATGCCATCGAATGGAAAATGTCACTTACCCAGTGTACATCTGTTCGTGGCATTAGTCGCTGCAGATTCACATGCGCCCACCCGCCTCCCTGGGAGCCTGTAGCCGTTTAGAAGTTGATCTTGAACATCTGTATATTTATAAATATATTACTTTAAACTACATTATGTACTTACGTATTCACTCCATTGCATGGGCACTATTACTTGCATATACAACTCCTACCTCACCCTCTGCGGGGAAAACAATCTAAGATGGAGTCGATGCCCATGCGCAATGGAGCCGAAATGGGAGGAGTCCCTCGATCTCGTGACTCGAAATGACTTCTTCGAAGAAAAACAACTTGTAACACTCTGAGCCCAACACCAGATGATGGGATGTGCACAGCATGTGAATCTGCAGCGACTAATGCCACGAACAGATGTACACTGAGTAAGTGACATTTTCCATATATACATATATACACACACACACACATACACAGAGAGAGATCACTTTTACATGTCGGTGTGGTTTTCCAGAGGGCCGATCGCAGCCCCCAGGGAAACCACACATGTGTTGACAGAAGTGAAAAGTGATATATATAATATATTATATATATCTATCCTCAAAGCAATGCGGTCGAAATGGCGGCGCGCTCTTACAGCTGATGCGGAGCCTGAGGGCAGACCGTCCCCTCGATTTAATAGCAAAACCACAAAGATACTGGCAACGCACTCCGTTGAGTCTTAATCCTTTACTTTTAATCAGTGCAGCCAAAACAAAACTGACGCGTTTCAACCAACCAGTCTTCTTCCGAGTTTACAAGTCCTTTCACTCTGTTCACTTTTATATTCTCACATAATTATTGCCAATACAATGCATTCTGGGAATAGTAGTGATATAAGTATGAGCACAGTAAGTTGTTCCAGGGAAATTGCGAGATTTCCAGCATTGAAAATAAGCCAAATACCTGAAAATGTGGTTACTAGACCATAAATTATCATGTAATGCAGTTGATGGACACGGCCATGATAAGTCGTGTTAAGTCGTTCCGAGTGGTGCACACAATTGAACAAGCGAAAAGTGAAGGATTAAGACTCAACGGAGTGCGTTGCCAGTATCTTTGTGGTTTTGATATATATATATCCCCTGCCAATTTTCTTTGTTTTTTTAAACCCTTGCAGGGTGCGATCGGGCATGACTGCCCCCCTCCCAGGGGTGAACGTGCCTTTAAAAAAAAAATGTTAAAAAATGCCCCCGTTTGAGAGAGGGGGGGGGGGGTGGCGGCGGCCCGTTTTCGGCGGGGGGGGCGGCTCCCCCAATTGACATTCCTGGTGTCAACTGGGGTTAGGAATCCAGTCAGGAAGACTTCATTTGAAAGGGGAGAATCTGCCCTTTCAAATTAAGCCTTCCAGAACATCGGGAAGTCCCGTTTGGGCCCGTTTTCTCCACTGAAGCAGGAAGTGGCAACAACAGATTGTGACACCAGTGCACCTTGCAGCGTGCTGACATCACAAAGGGGCAGGTGGGGGGGCTGTGCAAAAAAAAAAAAATTGCACCAGAAGATTTTTTAACCCCCTCCCTGGTGTCGCCCACTGGTCATGACCCGCACCAGGGAGGTAGTGCGGGTGTCGGCCACTGGCCGACACCTGCACTGAAGCGGTAAATAATTTCTTAGATTAAAAACACTTAATACATTCCCTCCTACCACGCTCTTGTAATGCAAGGCCTGGGTGCACATATGTTTTAGTTTACTTTCCAGTAATTCCGGCAGGGGGCAATAAAATAATATTTTTTTGTTCTGTTAAATTATGTGCATTTTTATGCACATTCCCAGCTCTTGTAAAATCCTCAAGCCCTGCTGGAAACTGGCCGGCCTTTTACATTTCTGAAGTACTCATTGACTTGAGTCATAGTGCCCTCTTGATATTGTATTTTGTTGTACTTCCCATTGTTTAGCTGTGAAAACCATTGGGATAGTGGCCAGCAGTGTTGGAGTACTTTATTGTATTGTTTAGTGATGGAATATATTGGGTAGTGACTGACTAGGTTCAGTTAAAATTCTCTGAAGACTATTTTGTTCATGGATGTATGTGCTGAAGGACGTTGGTGTTTGTTTTGTTCCTCTGATGTGTACAGTTGTGCATTGTTTATATTTCGGTGGATACTACATTTTGAGGCATACTTGAGCATGATGCAGCTTTGATGCCATTCGCTGTTTATGCAGGTGTGCATACATGCAAGAGAATATTCTGTTGAGGTGGTGTTAGAAATGGGGTCTTTGGTTGACAGTCAGGTTACCCCCGTTCAAGCAAGGATCCTCACTCTAGTCAGGGTAAAAGAGAATCACCCTCAGCTAACCCCTGCTTACCCACTTGGTAGCTTGGCGGAGCAGTAGGCTTAATTTCAGAGTGCTAGGTGTAAAGTATTTGTACCAACACACAGAGTAACTTAATGAAAACACTACAAAATAGCACAATACAGGTTTAGAAAAAAAGAAAATATTTATCTAAACAAAACAAGACCAAAATGACACAAATACACAAGTCAAGTTATCAATTAAAAAGCAAAAAGAGTCTTTATGTAGTTTAAAACATACACTAACACTGTTCACGTGAAAATGTACCTTGGGTGCATCAAAAATAACCCCGCATGGGTGAGTGTGCATCAAAAAGGCTTGCGATGCGTCGAATTCACGCACGAGCGAGACCTTGCGTCGTTTCCTACTTTCATCTGGTCAGGGCGCGTCGTTTCTTCTCTCCGCAGGAGAGCGATGCTTTGATTCGGTCAACACTCTCGGGTCTGGGCAGCCCTTGCGTTGTTTTTACACCCCCAGCGGTGTTTGTGTCGGAAATCCAGCAGCACGATGATCTGAAAACCACGCAGCACGGGTTGCGATCTCCCAGCCTCCGTTAGCGATGCTGCGCATAATTTTTCCTGCTCCGTGCGTCGATTCTTCGGTCGCGTTTCCGGCAAGAGTTGATTTTCAGCCGTGTAGCCGGCGGCACATTTTCTTCAGCCTCAGATCACAATTGTGTCAATCTTTTCCCCGCACCGCGATCTCTGCGTGTATTTCCTCCACTTAGGCTCCCAGCTTCTCCTTTCAGGGTCCTAGGAACTGGATGGGCACCACAGGGCAGAGTAGGAGTCTCTCCAGAGACTCCAGGTGCTGGCAGAGAGAAGTCCTTGCTGTCCCTGAGACTTCAAACAACAGGAGGCAACCTCTAAATCAAGCCCTTGGAGATCTTCACAAGATGGAAGGCACACAGTGTCCAGTCTTTGCCCTCTTACTCTGGCAGAAGCAGCAACTGCAGGATAGCTCCACAAAGCACAGTCACAAGCAGGGCAGCTCTTCTTCCTCAGCTCTTCAACTCTTCTCCAGGCAGAGATTCCTCCTGGTTTCCAGAAGTGTTCTAAAGTCTGTGGTATTGGGTGCCCTTCTTATACCCATTTTCTCCTTTGAAATAGGCCTACATCAAAGTAAAGTCTCTTTTGAATGTGAAATCCTACCTTGCACAGGCCAGGCCCCAGACACTCACCAGGAGGTTGGAGACTGCATTGTGTGAGGGCAGGCACAGCCCTTTCAGGTGTGAGTGACCGCTCCTCCCCTTCCTCCTAGCACAGATGGCTCATCAGGAATTGCAGGCTACACCCCAGCTCCCTTTGTGTCACTGTCTAGTATGAGGTGCAACCAGCCCAACTGTTGAACTGACCCAGACATGGAATCCACAAACAAGCAGAGTCACAGAAATGGTATAAGCAAGAAAAAGCTCACTTTCTAAAAGTGGCATTTTCAAACACACAATCTTAAAATCTAATTTACTAAAAGATGTATTTTTAAATTGTGAGCTCAGAGACCCCAAACTCCACTTGTCCATCTGCTCCCAAAGGGAATCTGCACTTTAATCAGATTTAAAGGTACCCCCCATGTTAATCTATGAGAGGGACAGGCCTTGCAACAGTGAAAAACGAATTTAGCAATATTTCACTGTCAGGACATATAAAACACATGTCCTACCTTAACCATACACTGCACTCTGCCCTTGGGGCTACCTAGGGGCTACCGTAGGGGTGCCTTACATGTAAGAAAAGGGAAGGTTTAGGCCTGGCATGTGGGTACACTTGCTAAGTCGAATTTACAGTTGACAACTGCACACAGATACTGCAATGGCAGGTCTGAGACGTGATTAAAGAGCATCTTATGTGGGTGGTACAACCAGTGCTGCAGGCCCACTAGTAGAATTTGATTTACAGGCCCTGGCACCTCTAGTGCACCTTACTAGGGACTTACTAGTAAATCAAATATGCCAATCCTGGATAAGCCAATTACATACACATTTGGTAAAAGAGCACTTGCACTTTAGCACTGGTTAACAGTGGTAAAGTGCCCAGAGTAATTAAAACAGCAAAATCAGAGTCCGGCACACATCAACAACCTGGGGAACAGAGGCAAAAAGCTAAGGGAGACCACCCCAAGGATGAAAAGTCTAACAGGTGGCAAACACTTGAGCCAGTTGGAGGGCTTGGAGTCATGTTGGGAGTTATAATATTCTGTGGGAGGTTGTGTTGGGGTTGTGTGCTAATGGGTTGTAGAACTGTGATTGAGTTTACATTGAAACTTAATGTGATATTTTTTTCAACCTTTCAAATAATATTCAGCTAAACAGACTCTTCTAAGTATCTGGTTAATTAAATGAGTGCCAATAATTGAAGTACCATTTATATCTCCGTGCTGGTCGCCCGAACGGCTGCTGTAATTGATCGCTTTAAATTCAGCACCCTAAGAAAGCGTGCTGCTTTAAGTGTCTACTTACATGTCAGTGATCCATTGAGGATCTGAAAGGGCTCTCATTGGAAATTGTCGTTGGAGTGCCGGCATGGCAGTGTCCTCGCCACCATCCCACAGATTTTATTCTGTCACAGCACAGCAGCTGTTTTGCACAGGGAGTGTTGTGTTGATGAAACGTAATTAAAACATACCAAGGCCATGTCTTTCTCTCACCCCTCTGCCCCAGACCTGCTCCTCTGGCTTTTTAATAAAGGAACCTCTTTCCCATTTGGATTTTCCCACGCTGGGTGAGTTGTTGTTTCCGCCGTCGAGCTGCGTTGCACTACGTTCGTGCGTCGCTGCAGAATGCCTTCTCCTTCCACTCTCATGGACTTATTAGCATGTTCCCGCCCACAACGAACAGCTTCTCTTTCAAGTGGCAGTGATGTCACCCCTTTACAAAGAACTCATCTATTGGCTAACCTGGCATGATGCAAATGGACCCTCTATCGGCATGCCTCATTCACTTGGCTCAAGAGTAAACTCAGGGGAGCTGTGAAGAGGTGATGCCTAGGCACGAGAACGTTTTGTATTCATTTAACTTAAAACCAAAGAAATTATTTTTATATGCATTCCAAGAGATGTAGTAGAACCTCTAGGATGCTTGAAAGTCATCTGTTATTTTCGACATACTGAACTTTTGGTTATCAGAAACTGCGTTTGTGAAAGTGTCCAGTAAATTACTATTTGAAGTGTTCACAATATCAGGTCGGTACTTCAGCTCTGGTATGTGCTGCGTTCAGGTTCCTTGTATGCAATTGAAAGCCTTGTCTAATTGTTTTTCCTCCTTCACACTTAGTTTCCTTCTGTGAGGTGTTTGGCTTGTTTTCATTTTGCAATATCCTTTATGCAAGTGTATTTTTTTATTTGTGTATAAAAATAAATTAAACTTTCTTCTACATGTTCACGTATATGTCTGGCTCTGTGCTCTTTTTGGACATATTGTCTTCACTTTCCTCTTTTTTGCCTTAAAAATACAACTGTGCTTCCAATTATAGTTGTTTAATATTTCCATCCTCTAATGTACGTTTGTAGCTGTCTATGCACCCTCCCTGGTGATACTTGTTTAAAGTATCTGGAACCAGACACTTAGCTGAGTCACCTAACTGTAGTGATCCACGCACGTGTAGATATTTTGTTGCCAAAACTCATTTTTCTTGAACATCAGGATTGGAGGGGGAGCTCTTAAGACATCATCTCTAGTGAAACGATGTAATATAATATAATTCCACCTTCAAGAACAACTAATGATAAGTATCTTGTTCCATGCGGGAGCATTTGCTTTCCAAACAAACTGCACTTTTTACATCTGATCTGAACACATTTTCCTGAACTCTCGTTAAAAAAAAAAAACACATTGATGTATAATGGAATAGGGTTGTGTGTACAATATTTATTAATGTGAATTCTTCGAACGTTTCTGAACAATCGTTTGTTTTACTTAATTTCCAACAGCCCATCTGCAGTTGAGCACGTCTGGCTGGAAAGCAATGCCAAATCGAATGTTACATGTCAGTCATCTGCAATGGGTAATAGCAGGTCCATCGGAAGTTACCTGGGCTCAAACGATGTCTCGGGTTACACACAAGATGGCTCACATTCATCATATTTCACATCATCAGGACGGCAGGTTACATCAACGAAGGGCCGTGAGGGTTTACCCTCAACGGAAGAGCACCAAGAACATTCCTCTATTGGCCAAACGCTCCGGAACTTTAATGCCACTGGAGGCAGTGCTGCTGGACCACATCGGGATGATAAACAAAGTTTATTTCTGGCTAGCTCCAATGGCTCAGCCAAAACTGTCAACAGCACACAGCTATCGAGCATAATAGACAATGGCCTTTTGCAGCAGAGCCTTGGGATGGCATCGGCAGGAAGTGGCGAGGGCAGCCCTGTCCTGCAGCGTACTGGAATAAACACTCACTCGCAGCCTCCTTTGCCTGAAAAGAAGAGGATATCTGAGGGAGAGCGTTCTTTTGGGTCAATTTCACCATCTTCCAGTGGCTTTTCCAGCCCACACAGTGGCAGTACGATTAGCATCCCGTTCCCAAATGTCCTTCCTGATTTTTCAAAACTTTTGAGCACTTCTCCTTTGCCAGGTGAGCACTTTATTCTACTCGGCTAGGTGCCTTTGATATTTTTGATTATATATTTTCATGCACTCTATAAAATACATATGTTTTTAATAATGAAAGGTTGAATTCCTTGAGGTTGCCCTGGGTGCCTGAATACAATTAAAAAATTAAATTGGTTGTCTTTTATGGCTCTGTCCTTTTTGCATTTTGGTTTACTGTGTTGCTAGTTTTTCTTCATATAGTTTTTATTAGATAGTGCACTTTTTCCCAGTTCTAACTAGAGAAGCTACTTATGCCATTCTTTGCAGAGTGCAGAGAAGAATCATGAAGCCGGCAAACAATCACGTTAGGACCCAAAGGAATAACTCCAAAGTGAATAAGTCACTTAAAAGTCAACACTTATTAAATATTTCTAAATATGTGTCTCAATCAATATAAAAAAAAATCTGTGTAATAGTGCAAAATAAATATAGAAATTCTATTATGCGGAAGTCAATATAAACGTGCTTGTAGACAGCATTGAAATGGACGGGGAGACCCTACAGTTAAAGCGGGCATTGGCACCTTGATGACTGTGTGACTACAGGGCATGCCCCCCTGCCTTCCATTTGTGCGGTGATCTATGCCCCTATTTTCGTACCCCATGGACCCACACTTATTGAGGACCTGACTTTACATCACAGGTCCTTTTTTTCCTGTTTTCTTATATATTTTTTGTTCACTTCTGAGTGTGATTTTTATGTTAAGGTTTTCAATAAGGTGTGAGTATATAGCATGACTTCAATTATTCTGGTCCTGGTGAATGCTGAACACCTTTATCAGGGAAGAAAAGCAGAAGAAGCATGTTGACCTGTTAGGAATTGGGTTCATTATATAAATGGTATTTGTATAGTGCTTGCTACCCCTGATGAGACATCGAAGTGCTTTGTGTACGCTACTTGGGAGCCAAATTAGTGGTCAGTCAACTCAATATTGGGGTTAGTTTTGGCATGCTCTTTCCGTGCATTCTGTGGTAATGGTCCTTATAGATGTGATCATTAGAGGGGGGCCACGTGAGACGCAATTCTTAGCTCGAATTAATAGATATTGTTATGTTTTCCAAAGAGCTTTAGGGCAGTTAGGCATGAGATTTTTTAGAGTGAGACAGACGGTAGAAGGAAGCAGAGGTCGAGTTAAAAAAACACAAGTGAGAAAGGCAATTTGTTATGCAGGATTAAGGGTTATAACAGGTTGAGAGTTTTTGCATGCAATTTGTGGATGCAAACCTGTTAAAAGAAACAGCTTTAAAGATACTTCTCACAGTAAACATAAGACACCATATTTAATGCTATGTTACAAAGTATTGTTAGTTTATGCAAATTAAATGCACCATGAATAATATATACCCACCAACTTAAAATTATAATACAGCAATTAATATAGACACATTGCAGCAACCATTAACATATTCAGTACCATGTTTGTCACACATTCAATGTCTGGCTTGGAAGGTGCTGTCCCCTTCATCTGCCCCATGAGCACCCCCACAGAACAGACACCATGTCCAGCAGAATGGATGTGTCTGGGGCCACCTTTTGCTTCCAGCATCCATATTGCCTCGTAAACCTTGAGTTCCCCATTATTTTTTAAATATTTCAACCTAGGTGTGTCCTAATTAAAGTTTTTGGCTCTCCCTTGAGGTTAGGATTTTCAATCCACACTCACTTCTTATATAGACTCCCCATGAAATTTAATTTGCACTACACACCTTCTTCACAAAGAGCTCTCGCTTTATGGTGATGATCCCACTAAACCTCCCTTTATAACAACCTGGTGAGTGTAGGGTGGCTGATGATAAAGTATGACACCTGGGTGGGTGGTTGTGCAAGGCTATACCTTAAATTTTTTGTTTCTTTTAGGTCAGAGAACAGGCTGACACACTACCTCTGTGACATTTTCCTCCTCTTCACCAATAGCCTTACTGACATACATGTTTGTTTTATTTTAGCATGGCGCCCCCTTTTTGTGTGTTTGGTTGAAGTAATATACTTTTTAATACTGCTGGTAATTTTACGTCTGTTCTTACCCAATATTTTATTTCTTAGTGTCAGGATTGCATGGTTACAGATTTTTTACCAAGCAGACATGGCTTTCCAATGTTATCACAAATGTATTTTACCTCCTTATCAGCAATAGTAGTAATGCCATTCTAAAATACGCTCTAGCATCCAAAGAGAAAATGGATTTCTGTTTTTGAGGGCCTGTGCCTAGATCTTGTTCTGCAAGATAAGGTTGGTTAAGTTCCTGTTCACTCTGTGAAAGGCATATAAATGTTTATTTCAGCGATTTGGGGAGCCAGTAGTCCACAGGACCTATGCTAGTGCATCCTATCAGTGTAGTAACCTACTTCCTTCCTTTAAGGCTTACAGTTGTCCCCGTTCTAGCTAGGTATGTTTGAAACTTTATGGGCTATGAGGTTGTTGCAGCAATGAAAAGTTTACTAACCACACCAAAGTGAGGAATCTTTCCTCATAATGCCTAAAAGAGCTATGCCTAAAATGCAGAACTAAGTCCTAGATGACCGTCACACAAATGCTCATATAGTTATATTGACCGAGAAAGGTATGCACTTATTGCATTGTCTGTTGAAGCACTCCCAAGTGGAAATTTAGACTTGGTTTTGTCTTAGACTATTCTAGATATGTGTATATGTGTTTTAATCAATTTGTTAGAGATAACGTTTTGTCAGTTTTTGTTTATCAAACTTCGGTTGTTTAATTTATCTTTACCCACATTTTCTGCAGTTGGGTTTATGGAGAAAGTCTCCTATTGTACCGTTCTTCTCTACTCTCTATATTAGCTCTGTATTCTGCAAACCCAAATCTGTTTTCAGTGAGGTTGGGGGGTGGTGTCGCTTCCTTTAAATGTCAGTCTGTCACTCTTCCAGTGTCTCCTCCTCCCTCTCATCATATTCTCTTCTACTCAAGCCCGTTTAACACCTAGCTTTGAACTCACAATCAAAACATTCCTCTACTTTCCCCATGGTGTTTCTTAGAAATGCTCTTTTTTCCCTTAATCTCATAGCTGCTCCCTGTTAGATCAATCACTGCTTCTCCCTGATTCTTGAATTCTGCAACTTACTGCTCATACTGCTAAATATCACAGCTCACTGTGGCATTGCGTGTGAGCATTTTTAAAGTTCATTGTACTTTTCTTGTTTAGTTTTAATTATTTATTGGTTTTAGGAAGTTGTTTTCCATTAACAATTTCTCCTTTACTTCCTAAAATTTGAAATGTCTTTTGAGTAAAATAACATTGATTGCAAGTTACATTTCTAAGTTTTTGTGTTTTTCCATGAATGTAATGGGAACCAAACGATTCAAGCAACAATTATTGTCATTAATATCAAGCTATTCTTCCATTTGTAACTAAATAGCTTTATTTCCTTTCTCCTTGTCATGCTCATGTTTGGGTCCTTTATAATCACAAAGAGCCTGGGTTCCTGCTGTAAATCTGTGTGTTTCCATATTTTCTAGACTAGCATGGAATTTGAGTGGGCAGTGGTGAGCAATTACATTTTTTTCTTTCCCTCATGGGTGTTTTCTTTCTCTGTAGAATATCCGGTCGATAAACACCTTACTGTGAAATTTGTCCAAGACACCTCCAAGTTCTGGTATAAGCCAGATATTTCGAGAGAACAAGGTAATACAAAAAATTCAGAGTAAACGTTCTAGTATCTGGCAAAGGTTTGGTTACATGGCTTGGTGGATGACTGACTATGAGGGTCAGCATTTAGGGAAAATCATAATAAATATTAGTGTCACTAAGAAAGTATATTGGGGATCTTTTTAGGGTTTGTTATATTGACCAGCTTGGATTCCACTAACACTGTGAAAATGTCATCAGTTCCCATTAACCTTTGATAAAACGCCAGAGGCAAACCACAATGTAACAATGCTGCCATTACAAAACTAAGAGCCTTTCTCAGATTTTATTGACTGGATACTCCATTTATACTCCATCACAAAGGTGGCAGATCTCCTGTCATCCTTACTACATGTGCACTGTAGCCTGTGGCACTTGTATAACGGCAGATGGGATATTCATCACATTTTAATGGAGTATCCAGTCCACCAAACTCTAAATACGTTCTTACATTTTATGAGCCTTTAACACTTCAGAAGCACCAACCCAGTCAAAGTAGACTGAGCTGTGCATTGTACAACTTAACGTGGAGGGGGCTTTGTAGGTTCTGCATTTTATCCTAACCAAATTTACTTCAAACATTTTAAACATAATTTGGAATAATAGCAGCACTGAAGTAAACAAACATTTTAATGTGTAGATACTGAAGCAAAAGTGTGTAGTTATTCTTATTGAAAGCTCTTTCTGCATTCCCTGCATAATTAGCATGTTCAATTGTACAAGTATTGTAAATTTTAAGTATGTAGAAGAAAATAAGTAATTTATACTCTAGATACTTAGCAATGACTCTACATTTCAGTGCTTTATTCAGATGTACTGTATCTACCCATGATAAATTTGTTTACTTATTGACAGTAACGGAAATAGTAATTGTAGACATGAATGCGATTAGTAAAACAGGATCCTCTTGTTTGTGTTGTGTGAGATATGTCCTGTTAAAATTTCAAGTCCTTCTCTTCAAATTCCCTCTCAGGCTAACACATATGATTCTGTGTGCTCAAACAACAACAGAATGATCTGAAAACCCCCTGTTAGATTTAAACTGTCTTAACTATTCTACTTTGTTTATCTCATAACTGTCCAGTTGTTGGTAGAAATGATATTGGTTTGGAAATTGCAGAATTGTAATTGAGCTCTGTTTCTTATTTTTACTAACATCTTATAACTTGTGTTTGTCTGCTTGCAGCCATTACAGTGCTGAAGGACAAAGATCCAGGATCTTTTGTTGTTCGAGATAGCCACTCGTTCAGGGGAGCATACGGCTTGGCCATGAAGGTGGCAACACCACCACCATCAGTGATCCAGCAAAACAAGAAAGGTACTGCCTCTTCTTCTGCTCACAAAATGTATATTGGAATTCAGAATAAAATGTGAATGATTTACAAGCAAAGGAGTTTCCATTAGGGCCTAAAAATAAATCAAAGGGACACACTGACTCTCACAATATTAAGATAGGACTTGGAGGGCATCTTGGTATATGCACTGCCCATTAATACTTTTTGATCAGAGGAATACACCTATTGGCATTTTAGCAGTGACATCATAACCCTAATAGCTTGCAAAATCCCCATTGTAGCATGTCCCATACTGACCCACAAATGTGAATTACATAAGGAATATTGTGTGTCTTAAAAAACAAATGTATACAGCTTTTGTTACCTACCATACATTCAGGTGAGTAGTCCACTATTTTAATGGAACACAGAACCATTGGAAAACTTGAGTGAAGGCAATGTGTAATCAAATGAGGTTGGGAGTTTGTAAGTGCACAAAATGTCATACAACTAGATAGTGACATACCCTTTAGATCTTGCATACATGTATGTTGGGTTGTATGATAAGATGTCCAGGTTGATACTATTGAACTTTTAAACAGTGCAAACACTACATAGCTGTCTACTACTACATTGCCTGCTAAGTATAGATTTAATCTTCTTAAATCCACATCCCTTTTCTTTCGAGTTACCATTTGGCGTACAGCTTACACCAGTTATCGGTTGCTATAATTTTGTGATGGTTTATATTGTGTGCAACATAGTGACACAGTGCCCATGTTTTGTACATATTACTAGCAAGAAATTCTCTAATTGAATCATGTGGTATTTGGTTACTGAAGTATATTGTCCTCAGTACATTGTCAACAATATAAACACATTAAAGATCTTCATGTGTGTACTAAAGATAGACAAACCAGTGTAGATGTACTTCACGTGTGCTCAAGAGAAAATGCACACCTGACTCGATATCTTAAATAGTCACAGAGAAATTGACCTAAAAAACAGACAATAATGACAACAAAGTCAGAGATTCAACTGTTGACTTATGAAGTCAAGTGCAAAAGTTATCTGATAGAGAAATAGAGACATGAGGTTGCAGATTCCTTACCTTAGAATTTTCCCCAGGCATCAGTCTGGGGACAGATATATTTCTCAAGCAGTACCCCTGCACACTGTTAGGTAGCATCTATTGGCTCCCCGTCGGTCTTCAGCATTGCCCGTGCCAGATATGACATCATGGGTCCTTTGTAGGCGCCACCCCAGAGCGCTGACATCAGTTCTTTTCTTTCCGCACCACCCAACACTGATCTGAAGAGAGCTATCCCTCACTCATTTTATGACTGGCATTTTCTTTTTCCTTTTGTCAAAGTTTTTTTGAGTTGTACAACTCCTGGTGCATCAAGGATGTCATCTAGGAGGACCAGTTGGAAGCGCTGGGGATCCTTTCATCGGGTGATGTCGGTGACCGATTGGCACCTCGTGATCTTTCGTTTTTGGAGCGGCACCATGACCCAAAGTCATGCTCTGAGTGTCGGGCCATTCATCCAAAGGCTTTAGAGGGAGTGGTTCCTGAAGCTGATGGTGGCCCGACACTTGACTCTGCGTATGTCAATGTCCCGGTAGTCGCAGAGTCCCCCTTCATCGTTGTCCCTCTCCAAGTCCTTGGGATGATCCGGTAAGTCGAGGCACAAGAAGAAGTTGAAGAAAGCAAAATGTTCTTTGACTTCACTCTGTCCGTCAGCTGATGAGATGATGGAGCGGGAGTGTACTTGTTCTAGGACTCAATCTGTGGAGCCTGCGTCTGGGCCGACCCCGCATCTCCCCACTCCCTGAGTTTCCAGGAGCCGAAGCTACTCCTGCCTAGCTAAAAGAGTTTAATAAGTCCATGTGCCTCATTTTTTGGGCAGTTGGACAGTGCGGGAGCGCCTTTGGGCACCATGGAGTCAGAAAGGGCCCCTTTGGGTTCTGCTCCGGTGGCTTCGGCCTCAGCTCCAAGCTTGTATCTAGGACAACATCGATTGTTCCATCTCAACATTCCCCGACTCCACTCTCGGCACTTCCTGGGCCCCCAGATAGTGCCATCCCCATCCTCATTGCTGACTATGACATGGAGCCGGATGGGTGTCATACGATGCCAACTCTGGTACCGACAGGAGCCGTGCCTCCTATGTCAGATCCTGAGCCTGTTTCCTATGGGCTAGGTTATGGTGAGGAATGGGAGGGGGTTGCTGGACCCTTAGAATACCAGCTCCAAGAACCTTTGGACTGGCATACAGACTTGGGTGAAGCCAGTGGACTGGACGCCTCCCCAGATCCTGGCATGCTTTCTCCTCCTACAGTGGCTATGGAGGTGGGTGCTTGATACTGTATGGTGGTGCAAACAGCAGTTGAGGTCCTGGACCTTGAGCTTCCTTTGATGGCGGTCTGGACTAACCCCCGACAGAGGTGCTTCAGCCTGGTGATTTATCTTCCGAACACCTGCTCCCCTTCAATAAAGCCCTTACAGATGTCCTACTGGGTACCTGGTCCAAACCTAGCACAGGGGCTCCTGTGAACAGCACAATTGCTCGCCGCCATTGCCATGCTGCGAGCAACCTGAGTTTCCTCACGCAACACCCCACCCCTGAGAGCTTGGTCATCCAAGCCTCCACTTCCCAAGAGGCATTCTCTTCCACACTCCCGGATAGGGAATCCAAGAGGCTGGAAACACTTGTGAAGAAGCTGTTTTCTTCTGCCAGTCTGGCATTGTAGTCCATGAACACTGCATGCCTTTTGGGCTGTAAATTCCCACACCTTGTGGGATATGGTTGTGCAAATGCTGCCACAGTTCTCGAAGGAGGCCCGGGCTTTACCCTCCTAACTAGTTGGTAATGGGAGAGAGGCAGCAAAGTTCGCAATCTAATGTGGACTGAATTCGACCGACTCATTGGGCAGAGTGGTTGCATCAATAGTGGCCCTTAGGCGCCATGCCTGGTTGAGGACGTCTGGCTTTTAGGGGATATCCAAGTCAGTCTTATGGACATGCCCTTTGATGGCATCCAGCTCTTTGGAGAAAAAGCAGACTCCGCACTCAAGCTCTTCCAGAATTCTCATGCTGCAGCTAGTTGCTAGGGCCTTGTGGTAGCCCCTCATCCCCCTCAGTCTCCTTTTTGCCCCTTTCATGGCTAAGGAAGGGGTGCCCTACCACGTCCATTCTCGTAAAGCCACCATGCCACGCATGCTTCCAAGCCTCTGCGTGGCAGGGGATGCGGGATCCACCACCCTCATGGATCAGGAAGCCAGTGGTCTGACCAATGAACTGCCCCCACCCCCTGTAGCTGCCTCCAAATTTTCCTTGTGTGAACCATCTCCCCAGGGACCAGTCGGAGACAGGATCCATCATGACCTGCTCCGCTAACAGTCCATCATGTCAGATAGGTGGGTTTTTCAGATAGTCCAAAGGGGCTTCTCCCTCCCCTTCGAAACTATTTTTCAATCCATTCCACCATCCTATGATTGCATGAAAAAGGATCACTTAGCACTCCTCCAGGAGGAAGCTATAGCTCTCTTGGCCAAGAGAGTCACAGAGACGGTTTCCATGCCAGAAATAGGTTATGGTTGCTATTACCTCTACTTTCTGGTACCCAAAAAGAACAATGGCCTCTGTCATATCCCAGGCCTTCAGTCCCTCAATTTCTTCCTTAGGAAGGAGAAGTTCAAAACGCTCCTTGTGGCTCAGGTTTTATCTGCCCAGGAGACTGGATGGGAGTGTGGGACTTGCAGGATGCTTATTTCCATATTCCCATCCTGCCTTCCCACAGGTGTTACTTGTGGTTAATGGTAGGCCATGAGCACTTTCAGTTTACCGTGCTTCCCTTTGGCCTTACCAGCGGCCCTCAGCCGTTCACCAAGATGATGGCGGTGGTTGCAGCTCATCTGCATAGGTCAGGGGTTTCAGCTTTCCCATATCTCAATGTCAGGCTGTTGAGCACAGACTTATCCCAGACTGTTTTCTCCCAGCTCTAGGCTTAGCAGTCCTCCAGCATTCACTGGGGTTCACTGTGAATGGACTGAAGTCACACCTGACTTCCTTTGAGAAACTCTTTTCATTGGAGCTGTTCTGGACTCAGTGCAGTCAAGTCCATGATAGTCATGCTATAATAGAGATGTTTCAGACTCTATGCTGGATTTCGAAGAGAGAGACTTAGAGGCTGTTGGGCCTCATGGCCTCCTGCGTCCTGTTGGTGAATCATGCCAGATGGCATATGCAAGCTCTGCAGTGGGACCTGATGTTCCAGTGGGTGCAGCATCAGGGGAATCTCTCTGACATTGTCCAACTCTCGGCGGTAACTGGCTGAGATCTGCAGTGGTGGTTAACGAACCACAGTTGTGTCAGAGGCAAACCCCTCTCACTTTCCCAACCAGAGCTGACAGTAGTGACAGATGCATCACTCCTGGGCTGGGGCGGCCATCTGAGAGAGGCTAGATCAGAGTCCGTACTCCATATCAACCTGTTGGAGCTCCGGTCGATCAGGCTAGAATTTAAAGCATTTCTTCTTCCTCAAAGTGAAAGAAGTGCCAGTGTTCACAGACAACACCACTGCCATATGGTACTGCAACAAGCAAGATGGGGTGGGGGGTCATGGACCCTTTGTCAGGAGGCTCTGTGCCTCTGTACATGGTTATAATAGTAGGGCATATCCCTGTGGTTCCATATCTGGCGAGATCTCTGAATACCAGAGCGGACAAACTCGACTGAAAATGCTTAGTTGATCACAAATTATGTCTCCATCCGGAGGTGAAGCAAGGTCTCTTTCAGCAGTGGGGAGAGTCATGGTTAAATCTTTTCACCTCTGCAGAGAACACACAATGTCAGCTGTATTGCGCATTTGAGTTTCCAAGGCAGCAATCACTCAGTGACGCTTTTTGTCTGGAGGCGAACTCAGGCATCCTTTACATCTTTTTGCCTATACCACTTCTGCCCAGAGTTCTCAAGAAGATCAAGAACGACCGGGCCCAAGTCATTCTTGCAGCTCCGGACTGGCCACAGAGAGTCTGGTATCCTGAGCTACTGAGCATTGCCATCAATCTTCTGATCAGACTGCCCCTTCAGAAGGATCTTCTGTCATAACAGCAGGTTCTCCACCCGAACTTGTCCAACCTCCATCTTCTTGCGTGGAGATTGAGTGGCAACATTTGACAGCTTTTGACCTTCTGCTCAAAGTCTTTAATGACATCTTGGTAGCCAGGCATCCCTCCACCAAAACGGTATATGTCTGTCATTGGAAGAAATTTGTGGCATGGTGCACAGACAAGTCTCTTCACCCCATCGCAGCCCCTCTCTCTGAGGTCCTGTGGTTTACCCTTTCTCTGGCCCAGCAGGAAAGAAAACAATCGAAGATGGAGTCGACGCCCATGCGCAATGAGCACAGAAGGAGGAGTCACTCGGTCCCGTGACTCGAAAACACTTCTTCGAAGAAAAACAACTTGTAACACTCCGACCCAACACCAGATGGCGAGCTCATGCATACCATGTGAATCTCAGCGACTGATGCCACGAACAGATGTACACTGGGTAAGTGACATTTTCATTATCTGCTATCTCTGTGTTTTTAAGATTCACTGATCTATCTTCATTGTCTAAGTCTCCTATCGTTAATAGGTTCCTTAAAGGTCTTACTCATGTTTCCTCCAACTCCATTCATTATGCCCCAATGGGATTTGAAATTAATTCTGACATTCCTAATGTGCTCTCCTTTTAAGCCCTTCCCTAATTGTCCTCTCAGACGTCTTACCTAAAAACTGCCTTCTTTGTGGCTATTACATCCACCTGCAGTGTGAGTGAGCACCAGGCCTTGTCCTCTAAGCAGCCCTACCTTTCCATCTATCCTGACAAAGTGGTGCTGTGTGCCAGGGCTTCCTTTATGCCAAAAGTGGTCATGCCCTTTCATGTAGGCCACTACATCATCTTGCCTACTGTTTATGCACCCCAAATCTTTCTAAGGAAGAGGAGAGACTTGACTGCCTGGACCCAAAAAGAGCATCGACCTTCTACATTGATCGTACAAAAGAGTTCAAGGTGGATGATCACCTCTTTGTTGGTTATGTGGGTGTGAAGAAAGACTGGGCAGTGCATAAGCAGACCATCTCCTGATGGGTCATACACTGCATTAAAATTTGCTATCCATTGACAAAGAAGCAACCACCTAAAGGTTTGCATGCTCATTCTACTAGAGCAACCGCTGCGACTGCTGCATTAGCACCTAGATTTCCAGTCCTTGACATTAGTCAGGCCACAACATGGGCAACCCTGCATGCATTCACCAAATATTAGTACATGGAGAGTCAGGTGATTGGTACTTTTCCTGTTCGGTCCTGTAGGTTGACAGACCCACCTCCAGGGATGTTACTGCTTGGGTATCTTTTCTAAGATAAGGAATCTGCAACTAGATGTCTCTATCAGATGGACAAGTTCCTTTTGGTAACACCTTATCTGCTAAAGCCAATATCTAGTTGCAGATTGCTTCACCGACCCATCCATCCTCCCCACTCTGCAAACTGATTTATATCAATCAGGTATTTGTATAGCGCAGCTTATCACCCGGGTGGTCTCAAGGCACTGGTGTCGAGGGTGGGGGGTTGGCGGGGCGCAGATCAGTCAGAAAGCCAGGTCTTGTGATCCTTCCTGAACTGAGCCAGCGAGGGGGACTTCCTGAGGTGAAGCTGCAGCGTGTTCTAGGTTTGCGCAGCAAAGTAGGAGAAGGATCTTCCTCCAGATGTTCTTCCTCATCCTAGGGGTGGTGGTGAGGGCCAGTTGAGCAGAGCAGAGTTGCCTGGGAGGGTGCGTAGAAGGATAGGCGGTGGTTGAGGTAGACAGGTCCGATTTTGTGTAGGGCCCTGTAAGGGTGTGTCAGTAGTTTGAAAGTGATGCGTTTGTTGACGGGGAGCTAGTGGAGGTCTCTCAAGTGGGCGGAGACATCTGTGGTGAGGAATGTCAAGGATGAGTCTGGCTGCGGCATTCTGTATTCTCTGGAGTCTTGTTTGGAGTTTTTTGTTAGTGCCGGCATAGAGTGCGTTGCCATAGTCGAGTGTGCTGCTGGCGAGTGCATGGGTGACTGTTCTCCTCGCGTTGATGGAGATCCAATTGAAAATCTTCCAGAGCAAGCACAGTGTGTGAAAGCACGAGGATGAGACGGCGTTGACTTGGCAAGCCACAGACAGCGAGGAGTTGAGAATGATACCGACGTTGATTGCGTGGTAGATGGGAGATGGGGCAGTTCCGAGCCCAGAAGGCCACCAGGAGTTGTCCCAGGGGATAGGTGTGGGGCCCAGGATGAGGATCTCTGTCTTATCTGAGTTGAGCTTGAGGCAGCTGTCTTTCATCCAGTCAGCGACTGCCTTCATTCTGTTGTGAAAGGTGCTTTTGGCAGTTGATGATTAGTCGTTGAGGGAAAGAATTAGCTGTGTGTCAGCGTAAAAGATGATATTGAGCGTGTGGTATCTGACGATCAGGGTCATGTAGACATTGAAGAGGGTGGGTCTCAGAGAGGAGCCCTGGGGGACTCCGCAGCTGGTTTCTGTCAGTTTTGAGGTAAAAGGTGGGAGCCTGATTCTCTGGGTTCGGCTGGTGAGGAAGGAGTGGATCCACTCCAAGGCTTTGCTGCAGATGCCGGCGTCATGTAGTCTGGTGCATAAGGTGGTATGGGAGACGGTGTCAAATGCAGCGGAGAGGTCCAGGAGGATGAGAGCAGCTGTTTCTCCAATGTCCAGTAGTTTGCAGATGTCATCCGTGGCGGCTTTGAGTGTGGTTTTGGTGCTGTGGATGATCCTGAATCCGGAATTGGAGGGAACTAGGATGCGGTTTGTCTTGCTGAACTCGCTGAGTTGTGTGTTGATTGCTTTTTTGATTACCTTGGCTGGGGAAAGGAGCAGTGAGATTGGTCTGTCGGGTCTGCAGAGGGCTTCTTCAGCAGGAGGTTTATCTTCATGTCTTTTTAGTCATCTAGGAAGGTGGCAGACTCGATAGAGCTGTTGAAGGTACAGGATGGTTCGGGGGCAATAGTGGTGCCGGCTCAATTGAAGATGTGGTGGGGGGCATGGGTCCAAGGGTGCCCCAGAGTGGATAGTACTCATGAGCTTCAGGGTGTCCTCTAGGGTGAGGAGGGTCCAGTGGTTCAGGGTCAGCGGGAGGTTGAAGTCTGTGGTAGTGATGGTGGGGGTAAAGTGGGGGGATTATTGGATTGCAAATCCTTCACAGGTGTCCTGAATTTTTTGATGAAAGAAGCTGGTGAGGTTGTCTAGGGACAGAGACTCCCCTTTCAGTGCCTCAGTTTTGATGCACCACTTGTCAGTGTTCTTCATAGCTCTATGCTTCTGGCATGGAAAGACATGAAAAGAAACTGACATCAGTGCACCAGGGTGGCGCCTGTATAGGACCTGCAGTGTCATATCCGGTGTGCACAATGCCACCGACGGATGCGGAGTCACATTGACGCCACCTAACGGTGTGCAGGGGCATAGCTCAAGAAAAATCTCCGGATCCAGTCTGACACCTAGGGGAAATCCTAAGGTAAGGAATTTGCAACTGAATATTTTCTGTACCAGGAAAGGCATTATAAAAGGTAAATAACTTTTCCTTTAATGAGTGTAAAAACATGCAGTGACTGCAAACTCTGTACTGCCTTGGCAAAGCACTTAAAATCTAATACGATTACTGACTGCATTTAAGGTGTCCTAACAGGATAGCTCCTTTATTTGTTTATGGTCCTGAAGCATCAACTGCCAGTTGATATTTGGTTCTGATCTCTTGTGGACTGTTATTAATCAGTAAGTACATCCTGTGAATCCACACTCGTGTATTTTGCTTTTGGTCTGATTCTGAATTCCAGTATTACTTATAGAGTATAGGTGAGAATGCTATTTTTCATCCACCTGAGCACATTCAAACAGGAGTATGGATGCCCTGGTCAATTGGTGGTTGTTGCTGAGAGGAAAACAGTGAGAGTAAAAAAATTGTTCTTTCCATTTTTTTTTTTGCCCTGGTGGTGTGAGACTTGAGAAGCATTGAGAGTTGTGTTACTGTTTGCATGCATTTGCATGTGCCTCTTATTTCGTGATTGACTGTTCTGTTATAAATTGCCTGAAATAGGCATGCCATTGGGCCACTTCTGCCAGTGATGTTATAAAACTAGGAGTGTGAGCTACCGGCAGTCGCAGAGTACATCATGAATAGACTGCAGCACAGCTGTTCTATGTAAACAAAGGCACCTGCCTGGTCAGAATGCAGTTGTTATCATGCTCTGTGTTTTAGTACCTCAGACATTTTGTGAGGCATGTTTTTTTATTCAGTTTCTTGAAGCTATTTATTGTGGCTAGGTATGTCTGTTCTGATAATTTGTGTTTTAGCGCAGCCTGATGAATGTGGTCTTTATATCTGCATTTGTGGGTTTTATTGGTAAGTTCTGACTGTAATCGGTCAATAAGGTAGGTTGTTGTGAAACTACCTCTGTTCAGTGTAAATTGCAAAACCATTCAACATACATGATTCTGATAGAGGTAAGCACAGTCTGCTTTGAGGTTGCTGCTGGATTTACCTGCAATTTTAGTGTTATATATAACCAAGTATGACAGCTTGGCTGTCAGTAGGGATGATTGGCATTGTGGCCCTCATTTCAACCTTGGCAGGCGGCGGAGATGTGGGCCTTAACACTGCCGCTGGCTCCTAAAGGAGCCGTCGGCAATGTGGTGGTGCGGCGGGTGCAGCAACACCCGTCGTGCTTTCCACTGCCTGCCAAGCAGACAGTGGAAATTGTGATGGGGCTGTGCCTGGGGGTCCCTGCACTGCTCATGCCAAGTTCATGGGGGGTGCAGGGGCCCCCAGGAGCCCCTCGAGACCCCTTACCACCAGCCTTTCCAGCAGCGCTGCCCTGGCGGATTGCGACCGCCGGGACATCCATGGCAGTAAACAGCAGGTCCCGGCGGTGTGACCGCTGCGGTCGTATTGCCAGCCTATTGGCGGTACGAACGCCACTTTAAGGGTTGAAATGAGGCCCTGTGTCTTTTAACAAACGGCTTGGATGTTCCTACATTACTGGAGCACACTGGCATGTCTGTGATATCATTCGCTATCATGAGACTATGTCTGTTCCGATGCATCAGCTCTTAGACATTTTCTGAAATTGCATCATCTATCATATAAGCAAACGGGAGGAGAAAAGGATGTTATTGTTCTACGTCTTTTCTCTCTAGCAGCCATTGCTGCCACTGGCATCACCTCCCCACTGTTAGGTGTGAAGAGTGCAACATAAGGACGGGAACATTAGTGCCACAATGATTTGTTACATCTATTGCAGCACACAGCAATGGGATTATCTTATAGACCCATGTGCCATACTGGATAACTGTATTTATTCACTTGTCGTCTGGGCAAAATTAACACACAACATTAAACATTCAGTTTGACAAGAGATGTCTGTAGGAAAGTCACTCTTGTTGGCATGGTTACATCCTCTTTTTTCCCTGTTATCAGTGTGCTTAGACTGTGCTCTCTGTGATCTTGCTAACCAGGACCCTGGTAGTTTTGCTCTCTCCTCTAAACTTTGTTGCTTTCATACACTTTACACCCCACAATTGGCATACTGGTGTACCACTGTAAGTCCTTATTATGTGGTAGTACAGGTACCCATGGCAGTGATACACCAGGGCCCCCCCATGGGCTGCAGCATGTATTATGCCACCCATGGGAGCCCACGCAAGCTGTGTCTGCAGGCAGTGTGAAAAGGTGCATGCACTCTTTCCCTACTGGTCACTACACCAAGTCACTGTAAGTGACCCCCATGGTTGGCCCTCCTAGCCCAGAGGGCATGGTGCAGGTTCCTGTGTGGGGGACACACCTGCATGAGCAGAGGTGCCCCTATGAACCCCAGTTCTAATGAACTGGATTTTGTAAATGGGGGAAGCCATTTTACTCGTGTGCTGGTCACAGGTCACTTATCTGTGGTCCAGCTACATAATGGTAACGAGATGCGGCTCATTGTGACTGGGACGTAGCGGGATGCATTTTGACTCCGTTTCGGTTCCCCATATATAAGTTGATAATCTATCACAGAAGATTGATTTGGAATTTACCTCGGTGCAACTTTATTTTGGATGCAACATAGAACTTAAGCCCTGATGAAGTCCTTAAGAGATTAACTTCTCATGGGATGAAACACATGTTGGCTGTACTGTACTATACTTATGGAGAGTTCCATACATTGAGAATAAAATCTGGACTCTGAGATGAACATGAGTCGGTGATTGATTGACTAAGAAGACTGGATACATCAATAACTCCTAATTAGGAATATCATGAGTGCTCTGACACCTGTTTCTTTGACCCCCATGGTTGGCCCTCCTAGCCCAGAGGGCATGGTGCAGGTTCCTGTGTGGGGGACACACCTGCATGAGCAGAGGTGCCCCTATGAACCCCAGTTCTAATGAACTGGATTTTGTAAATGGGGGAAGCCATTTTACTCGTGTGCTGGTCACAGGTCACTTATCTGTGGTCCAGCTACATAATGGTAACTCCTTACCTAGGCATGTTTGTTATCAAACATGTCAGAATCATACCCCAATACTAATGCCAGTATTGGTGCCATGATTCCATGCACTCTGGGGACTCCTTAGGGGACCCCCTAGTATTGCTGGTACCAGTCTTCCAGGGTTTGGGAAGCAGCCCACGCTGCTGCAGACCTTCAGACAGGTTTCTGCCCTCCTACTGTTTGACCAGCTCAAGCAGGGAAAGGCAGAACAAAGGATTTCCTGTGGGGGAGTGGATGCAACACCTTCTCCCTTGGAGTTAGGTGTTACAAGGCTGGGGAGGGGCAGCTTAGAAGGGCACATTTGGTGCCCTCCTTGCATAATCTGGTTTGCACAAGCCCAGGTACCCCTCGTCTCTGCTCGGGCGCGAAACCACACAAAGGGAAGGGGAGTGACCACTCCCCTGTCCATCACCACCCACGGGTGGTGCCCAGAGCTCCTCCATGTGGCCACATGATTCTGCCATCTTGGAAACAAGGTGTGCAGAGGTTCCTCAGAGCATCTGGTTGGTTAGGACAGGTGACTGACATCAGTGACCCCCCTTTGATAGGTTGTCACCGTGCAGAGTTGGGGCAATTTAGGGACTCCCCTGGTGGTGCAAGACACCACCAGGGCTCTTCTGTATCAACCTCTTCTGCTCCTGGCTACCGGAAAGACTGCTGGACTACACAGGAACCTAACAAGCCTGCAACTCTTGAGACAACCTCACCTTGCAACATTGTTTCTCTGGCTACTTCCAGCGATTGCAACATTTTCATAGCTCTGCATCCTCTAGGGTCGCCGATACTTCAGCTGTACCAAAGAAGCAAGAAGGAATCTCCCTTGGAATGAAGGAGTCACTCCCTTGAATCTGCAGACACCTAAGGCAACAACATCTGGCTGCTGGGATCTGCTCTCCACAGGAACTGCGTGGATCCTGCAACATGGGTGGTGGTTCTGAGTGGTCCTCTCTGCCTTCTGTCCAACTTGGGAGATGGTGAGCCCTTGCCTCTCCTTCCAGGACAGAACCCTTGTGCACCACCACTCTTGCAGCAGCCAAGGCTTGTTAACTCCTTCTCCGAGGGATCTTCAGGCTCTGAGTAGCCCCTGCCTCCAGGACTTCATCCTTGCTAGGACAGTCTCTCCACTGCTGGTCCAGCGAGGTGGGACTCCTTTCCAGGTGTACTGACTGGGCCTCACTGCAACTTACTGTGCCTGCTGCTAGTGGGAGTTATGACTGCTTCTGCTGGCTCTCCCGACAGGGTCCAAGGGTCGAGTCCTCTGGACCTTGCTGGTCCTCTACTTCTCTGCAAATCCTCTTCTGTTGAGATTTGCACTTGCCAAGGCTTGTTGGTGGTCCTCCTGACAAACCGACCCATCTGCGGCCCAGTGACCGGCATGGGACATCTTCTACATGACTTCAGGGACCTCTCTGCAGCTACTGGGCTCCACAGCTGATCTTCATCTTCCACTGTAGACCCGGATCTTAACCCACAGAAGGGTGGGCAGTGTAACCCACAGAAGGGTGGGCAGTGGCTCCTGCCCCACCTGGACACTTCTGCGTGGACTGGGCTCTGTCCCCTTCTTTTGCAGGTCCTCTTCTTCCACAATCCACCATTGGGTTCCACTGGACTGGTCATGTTCTTGCAAAGTTTATTTTCCAAGTCCCCTTATTAGTCTTTGGGAAGACCAGGTAACTTACCTCTGCTCTCCTGGTCACTGGGGGTCATCTAGGTACTCACCTCTTGGGCTCTTCCAGCTCCCTTCTAACTATCCCATATCCCTGGGTGGGGGTCCTAGGTTTGCATTCCACTGTTTCAGTATTTGGTTCCCCCCCTTATAGGGCCCTAGATATTTTCTGCTATTTGTTGCCAATGCTTGTTGTTTTTCTATGCTGATTCCTAATTCTTACTGTGTGTATATATATATATATATATATATATATATATATATATAGTGTATTTGCCCCATTTGGGGGACTGCTATAAGTACTCTAGTTAAGTGTTACTGTAATAAAGTACCTTTATTTTTGCAACACTGTGTGGATCCTTTCGTGTGAGATAAGTTATGTGTGATTACTGTGTATTACAAGTGCTTTACACTCCTCCTAGATAAATCTTGACTGCTCACCACAGCTACCACTAGAGAGCTCTGGCTTCCTAGACACTGTTTCACTAACTAGTAGGGGTCGCCTCGACCTGGTATAAAGTTCAAACACAATAAGTGTCCATCACACACCAGGCCAGCTTCCTACAATTCCCACAATACCTGTGGCACTGATTTGTCCCTGTGTGGAATAGAAGGTGCAGACCCATAAGTAGAGAGCCAGAGTGAGCTGTTTAGGCTAGTTTAAGATGCAGTGAATTGGACAAGTGAAAGTATAATTTAGTGAATGTGTGTTTTGCTACATATATAATTAGAGTGCATGGCCCAAAATCATAAATGTTCGACAGCACTTGAACGTGAGTGCACACATCATCAATGATCAGTGTTCCCAGTATTTTATTTTAGAATTCAATATACAAAAACATTTATTGCTACAGGCCATTGATTAATGCTTTGTTGATTTGTACTCCAGGAATGTAAATTGGACATCAATTTTTCACTAGGTATGTTTCAAATGGTCTTCTGACTCTTGGTTTGTATTTTCATCACAGCTGGAGATTTAACAAACGAACTTGTTCGACATTTTCTGATTGAATGCACCCACAAGGGAGTACGACTGAAAGGATGCCCGAACGAGCCTTATTTTGGTAAGTGTCATGAGTAAAAGATAATGGGACATTTTTTATGATGGATCGGTTCCGTAAACAAACCCACATCTTCCACTGTTATTTTTACATCAGAGACATTTTCTGTATGTCTTCTTAGCAGGTTCTGGCCAGGTGAGCAAGAAGAAACCATGAAAAGGACCATTGTGGTAGTTTGGAGACATACTGAAGATATTTTCCTAAAAATAGCTCTATGGTGATTAGCCAAAAAGGGAAACTTTTTTTTTTTTTTTACTAGGCATGGAATTTGAATGAATGAAGGCTCATAGAGAAGAAAAACACGACGATTCTCAGAAATATATTTAATTCAGTCAGTTGATCAATGACTGTGCAGCCTCTGGAAGAGAGGAGAGTTTGCATGCGACAAAACTCGCTTGTAATTTACTCTTTGCCGTGGTCTCTACAGTTTTCTAAGGCCTAGGTTTGCAGATTGATCACCGCATATTATGCATGTATATTGCTAGTATTATTACTAGTATTACGGGAGCAAGGTTCACTTGAGGTTCGCTGCTTTGGAATACATTGGAACAGTTCTTTGTCTTAGAGTAAGTATCTATAATATGAGTGATATGCACAAATATCATATTTCTTTTTCCTGTAAATCGTGGAATTTCATGTTTTGTAATGTCATGGGTGCTAAATATTCTTTGAATTAAAACGATCGTCAAATCACATACCTACAAAAAGAAAAAGAAAATCATCAGATAGTTTGCATGAATGAAACCCAAACGCACAAAAACATATTATGAAGTCAGCCTCCTATTAATTTCAGGGGTGTTTGTAAATATTTGCTGGGGTTGAACAGTTTATTATTCAACTAAGATGTCGTTTAGCAACCACGTTGGCAGTTTGCAGCAACGCTTAGCTGCAAATGCCCCCAACTCAAGTACTTTGCTTATGGTGTCGAGCAGTTGTGTGGTCTATTTTTAACCAAGTAGATGGCAGTGGTCATTAAGAAAAAGTCAGTGGCAAAAAATAAGAATTAGATGTAAATTTTCTATTTGGCCTTTCGTTTGTTATGCTTTTCCCAGGTTTGCCTACCAGCTCCTGCTCAGTTGTTTCGATTTTATCATTTGTTGTAAACTCAAGCTAAACTCCATCACAACTACTTGGAGCCTTTTCTTCTCTCCAGAAGTCGATCCTGTAATTAAACTGCTTTCACATTGTTGAACCTTTGTTTAAACATTTACATTGTTTGCACGGAATTCGGAAGGAGATTTTGAGGCCTTTTTATTTATCCTGGAGCAGCAGGTGGTTACTAGGCAGCATCCACTTTGAATACTGTTGTTTAACATTGCTCACCCAAAACTATTCAGATACCAATTATATAACCAAGACTTGCATATTTGACTTTCTTAGGCTTGAGAGCGAGCTTTAAAGTCTAGGTGCAGGAGTTTTAAAATGGGACGTAAGTAAGGATACAGCATGGCACTCTAATCAAGGTAGATACATATTCAGTGTTTGGTTAGGTCTAGAACTCCTTAATCACATAGGAGCAAGCCTAAAAAATGTGTGCCATGACTCCTAGCCCCTAAGCACATTTTCTTCTGGCCATTAGTCCCTGGCAGCATTAAAGCCACGCTCCAGACCCTCACAAAGTGTAAGTAACTGTAGTAAGTGCTATATAATTACAGTTACACTTACAGTGCTCTGGTACAAAGCTCTACCTGGAACCTTAGACTTGATACTTCATTGGTGCAAATCAGTAATAGTCTCAAAACTAATATTTTAATAATCTTTCTAGCCTACTCCCCTAACTCAGCTGTGATGTTATATTTCACATTCCGTCTTTAGCTGTGTGCAGTTATTGTCATAATTTTACCATGTAAGCATACCTGGAGGTCTCCTCACATTTTGGCTTTTTATCCAATTCTGTACAGCGCTCATCAAGACTTTGGGGCTTTGATTAAGCTTTTTAAATTTCTCGCACAGGATCAAATAAATTGGCAAAGTATTAAGGGCCTGATTTAGAGTTTGGCGGCCGGGTTACCCTGTCTCAAACATGAAGGCTATCCCGTCCGCCGTATTACGCTCTTCATAACTATTATGGGATCGTAATATGGCAGATGGGATAACTTTCACGTTTGTGACAAAGTAACCAAACTCTGAATCACTCTATTTACTGTGCTTTGTAGTTTCACTCCTGAGTCATTCGATTGTCTGCAAGGTTTGGCTCCCATTAATGTCTTGAAATATAAATATTTCAGCTGTGCCCTCAAGACTCAAGAAATGTATTCCAAAACTGTTCACGCCTCTGTTTCTAAGAATCTACCCGGTGTTGTCTTTAGAACATCTTTTTGCATGCATTGTTTGATTCTGCCGAGCTGAGATGGTCTTGAAAAACCGTTTTTTAACGTTTTCTGGGGTCTTGTTTGGTCATTCGTTTGTGCATGATCCTTGCTGCCACACGATGCTCGCGCAGTTCTTATAAGGCAGTTATGATCTAGTCACGTTTCTCGTAGTTTAGAAATTTTGTTAGTTCATTTTGAATTCTCTGCATCCTATGCATGAATACCTTGTATAGGCCTGGTATATCTCGTATTGCAATAGTACAGTTAGTCCACAAATAGTGATCTTGTTAAGGAAACAGAATGGTTTGATTGAAGGATTGGTATGAAATGTAGTTGCATTGTCTGGTGTCAATTGGTAGCATTTGACAAACCCATTTATATGGAGGGACACATTTACTCATGCCTACTGCACAGTATATGTAAATATTGAAAGAGGGTTTTTAAAGGTTTTGAAATGCATGAGCATTGAGAACAAAGACATTAAAAAAATATATACTGATGCAGCTGACAACTAGCTTTATCCAAGTGGCCGTTTCCGTGGCTTCAGCGGCGTTAAAGGGGAATTGTCATGGAAACTTTGTGTGAATGCTCTGAACGCCTACAGAATCAAAACGTTCCCAAAATTTTTTAACATGTACAGCCCTGACTGATCCAGTTGCAGGTGCTGTAGGAAGGAATGTTGCAAATGCGCCCAACTCTGCAACTCATGTGGTGGTTCTAGGAAGACGTGTTATTCAAGGGGAAAATTGTGTATGTGGAAAAATAAGTCAATTTAAGTCAGAAACCCCCTACCATGCTCACGCACACTGTATCCAATGTGTAGAATATACACATCAGGTTAGAGAAGCAATTGTGCATCAACTTTATTTTAGAACTGTGTGCACTTACATAGAGAAGTTTCAAAATACGTAAGTTAGATGTGTGACTGAGCCAGAAAAAATATGAATTAGCTATAGCTTTGTAATTTACACCCACACCTAACCTTACATTGCATGTTTTAATATATGCTTGTTTTTCTGATTTAGACCTTTTGTGTTTTAGAAGACAATCTTTGTGTAATAGTGCGAATTGGGCATGCCATCATCAGTTTAAGAGTCATGCGCACACGTGATCTCTGCAGTGCATTCTGTTTGCAGGTGTAATATACATTTGGAAAACCTGCGACTTTATTTATTCGGGCCGTCTTTGCTGGACATACCCTACAAACTGAAATAATAAATGAATTCCCATCAGCAAATTTCTCTGTTTTTGTCGTGTGTTACTTGATGATAAAGGCAAGTTAAACTTTTGCGGGCACAAGGCATGCTTCTTCATAATTCATTTTGCTTTTCTAACCACAGGAAGTTTGACAGCTTTGGTCTATCAACATTCCATCACTCCACTAGCACTGCCCTGCAAACTACTCATCCCTGACAGAGGTATGCTTGGTTAACCACAAATGAAGGAAATTAAGTAAAGTGATGCTTGACTCGAGGGCTCCAATTGATAAAAAAAAATGATAACTATTTATTTAAATACCCAAGTAAATTTGCAGAGAAAGATCATTAAATGCAAGTTATTTATTGTGAAGCAACATCTCTGTGCATCATTGTTTATATCCGTTGGAGATTTGCCCCAAAAAAGTAAATGTATAGAGCGGTATAGTGTGCATTCTAGTCAGATTGCTGATTGTGTTGTGTGCCTGCTGCAAGACTGTGAATCTTTGTGTTTAACCAGAATGTTCCCACAGTCTTGGTACGCTTTGGGCCAATCTCCCCCCCGCCCCCTCAGTCAAGTACAATATGAATTACTCTGCAAAGTAGAAATAACATTTGTTAGTGCACTTTGTGATGGTCAGAATATAATTGATGAACTCCAATATGTATTATAGTTTTACATGAAGACAGGCCATATCTCTGCAACAGAGTTATCGAAAGGCAGTTCTGCTGACGAATGATTCATAGCATGTGCGTAGACCTCTTAGTTGCACCTGTTGTTATGAAGTACTTGGCTCTGAAAGATGGCTTTCTCACCGGCCTTCTCTACTCATGCATGGGATCCATTTTGTCTGACTGCAGCACAAGAAGGTGGTTTCATCAAGTACAGAATGGAAGGGTGTAATCATGATGTCAAGATGTGTTGTCCAGAATTAATTGTGATCTCACCACTGCACCATGGTTCTTGACATTTTGTTCACCCACACACCCTGTGAGACCATAGCGCTCAGTTTGCAAGAGATGTGGAGCCATTGTTGTTTTTGTTTGTGTATGTGTGTATTTGAAGTATGATGCTCTGCTTACAGCATAGGAATTCAGAAAGGATTTCTAAAAGACTTGTATTTACTGGAGTGTTTCTTTTATTTAGCCCTGATTTCTTTCCTGTTGCTTCTTTTCTTAACTGCTTTGTTTGATCCTCTGCATGCTCCACCACTTTGCTGTGTTGGGAAAGCAAAAGAAAATCTAGACTTCTTCTGCAGGCTGGGATTGGAAGTAGAATGAAGAATTCCCTGAACGTATATTCCCTTAGATTACTGTTTCTAAGTGTCTCACCTTAAGTAGGCAAAACAATGATTATATACTTACTCACGTATTTTGAGGCATTGCTGTGTTTTGTAATGAGCCCCAGTGGCAAACAACTTAGTTTAGCTAAGCGCTATGTAACAATTAAAATCAGTAATGAATTAGCTGAGAGGAATTTTCGATTTAGCCACTCAAGTTTCTCTTTGGAACTAGCATGCACACAATCTGTCGTTTTTTTTAAATGACCCTAGCACACTGAAGCAGATGTTAAGCCCTAAATACATTATTTTGTGCATAATTTATTTACTGGAAGGCATGCCAGCAGTGTCTTTGTGTGTCAGTTTGGTATGTCCTCATATATCATTTTTCTTTTTAATATTTTATGGTAGATCCATTGGAGGAGATGACAGAGTCATCCATGCAGAATGCTGCAAACTCAGCTGCTGAACTACTGAAACAAGGGGCAGGTTAGTGCATCTCTCTCTCCCTCCCTTTCTCTCTCTTTCTTTCTCCCTCTCTCCCCCCACCCTCTCTCTCTCTCTGTAACATACACATCTCATAGTCGTGCTCTCTTTCTCTGTTTTGGTAATATACACATCTGATAGTCATGGCAATGTATTGCATCCTGTATGTTCTAATTCAGTACACAGGCTAAAAGAGGAAAGGCTTTAATATGGCATCAGAAGCATGCACTGTTTGTCTACTACACCAAGCGTGCACACTGGCCTTATTGAAAAGAGAAACACTGAAAGACTTTGCACTTGCATCAAGTCTCTAAAGTGGAGGAAATAGGCAGTATTGGATTCACATGGTCAGTAGTCTTGTTTTTTAGTATTACATGTAAATTATCAAACCTCAAATATTTTAGGATTTTTTTCCCCACTTTTTGCGGTTATTACGATTAGCGTTGAGTTAGGTAACACAGCGCCTGTTAATACAATTCTCTTCAATGATAAGATATTTGTAAAAATATATTTTGTAATTATTGGTACAATGGATAGTTGCACTGTTACCTCTATTTCATCCATTATACCTTGTGAGAGTACAAGTGTGTAAATGGAAAGAGAATGTACATTATTTATGTGTATTGTGTCCAAAGATGCAGAAGGCTCCTGCTTACTTTAGTCCACCTACTATGGTGTTCCATTCAAATCTCACCATTAAGGACCATTTTTCGCTCTAATTGAATGAAGGACTGGTGTTAAAGATTTCATGTACTGCCGTTTTCACATCAACATGTTTGACCTCCTCAGGCTCTTCATTATATGCATGACACTTGCACCTGCCTTTAAAACAGGATAGTTTAGAAGAGGGATATCTAAGGTGGCACACTTCCACATAAATATGCTGAATTTAATTCTTTTCACAAAAGTAGCAAGGCTTGAATACTTCGAACATCCCAGCATTTACTAGCATTAAGTATATAGAGAAATATATTAATTGCCTTCAAGTTGCTCTTCTTACTGTGAAAATGGCTTACTGCTCTGGCTGATTCACACAAATGCCCTTTAGGAAGCAGAAACTGTATACTTTACTACAGTTTCTACATTTTTAATGTTGATGAATAGCTACACTACTGTAGGTCCAAAGCGCGCACAAAACCCGGTTCTTGCTAGTCCCATTTTGACTCCAAATGCAGGGTAACTTGCAAAGTGGTATTGTGAAGAATTTGCAATAAACTTATTGAAGCAACTGGGCTCCTAAATGGTTTGGTGCAAAGAGGAACAGGAATTACAATTATTTTTTCATACAGAATACAGAACTTCTAGACTCTAAAGATGTGCTCATATTTCGAAGTAGTCCAGAGGGCTGGGTACTCGTGATCATGTAACAGCTTTGAGAATACTAAGATCAGATCCCAGTCCACTCATTGCTATTGCAGTTCCTACGTTCTTTAGGGGTATTTAGTCTATTAAGAGGAAGCTTTTGAAGTCTATGCCACATTAAACATTTCTATCACTGTTTTAATCACTATATTTGTACATTCCCTACAAACAAAGTGTTACTCCCAAGGCGGTTGTACGTACACTGTATATACAAATATATATATTTTTTATTTCTTTTTTGTTGTCTAATAAATGGGGGTTCAAGGGTTGGGTGTTGGCATTTGAGAGATATTTTTAATCTTTTCCATGATGTGGTTTTATAATGTATGTTTTTAAATATTTATTTTCTGTTGTGTGGAAAACGTTTATGATATTTGATGCCAAAATAAAGTTATTTGCTTGCTTGCTCAGTAGTTAAAGCTGTCAGATGAATTTGTCAGATCTCCCTGCTACCGTTCAGCTATCCAGGAATCTGCCAAAAAGTGTATACAAGCCTTCTGTTCTCAATATCTCACTTTGTGGGGAAAGAGAGATTCATACCCAGTTTTTCCTATCCATATTTTCCTGCACCTTCCAAAGTTCAAATAAGCGATCCACACGATGAACTAAAATGGGCCTTGCTTGCTTTGTAGAAGGTATCTACAGAGTGAACCATCACCATATGGAATTTCACACTCAAATTTTAGAAAACTGCTGACATTCTTATGTTACGCAATAGGAGGAAAGCATTATTAGACCAAAGCTTTGCTGTTAGCATAATCAGCGGTCTCTTTAAACTCCATTTATGCGTCAAAACTCCCCACTCTTTGAGTCGTCATTGTACCAGCCACTGTGAAACTACAGATGATCAGGGCCTTCTCAGAAGCATACAGCCCCTTCCTAGGCTAGGTATTTCCCTTAGCTCCACTTCTTGAAATGTTATGGTTGTCATTAGGGGAAGCACATGGTACCCCCGGTGCAGTATCCTTCCATATTTAGTATTTTCACAAGCAAGACTTACTGCTTTAGCTCACACTACAGCAGATCTAAGAGTGAGAATTTAATTTTAGGGTGATATGGTTTTGCTTATCTACTAAAGAGCTAGTTTTATGAAGGGCCGCCAGACCTCAATCTTTAATCATCAGTAACTGTGTGTCTGTGGTAAGGGGGCTGAAGAAGACACATCTTTAACTTGGGACATCATTAGTGAACAGAGTGTCTGTCAGGAACATTTGCTTCATATCAACATTGTTGTTGTTCTTATCTCCTTTCCCTGTGTTATTGCAGATAGAATTTTGTAACATTGCTCAGAATTTTGTAACATACCTCCATTTGTAACCAGCCCCTTTTGATCTGGCCTGTTTACAAAATAATTGACAAAACAATTGACACATTGTGGGTGCCAAATTAATATATTTACATTCAGCTATGCTACCTACTGTTGAGTGTCTGAGCCCTCTATTATTTAATTGGATCCTCTGAGGGTTTTGTTTTTGACTTACCTCCTGTTCTCTGTTGTCAATCTGCTATGAACCTACAGTGGAAATTGCCAATAACTGCCTTATTTATGTCCAAGTGACTGATTAGCCTTGGATTTCTTTTATCACATATAGCCCCTTCATTTATCTACAGGTCATTCCCCCCTTTTGCTAATACATGCATTTCAAAGGAATTTCTCAGTTAAAACATGAATCTGTGATTATGAAAGACAGTGTAGTGAGTCATTGTATGTCTGTATTCCAGTCGGCATTGTGGCAAGGACAAGTAGGGGCTGGCAAGGCTGTTCTGAGAAAATGTTGGGACTCATGCCAGATACTGCTAGCTGTATATGTTGTATTATCTTCAGGTGCACCCACAAAAACAATTATGGGTAGGAGGCATTTTATTCTGGTGGATGTGTTGTCTTTTGAGGTTTTACCCTTTCATTCTGATGGTAATCAGAGTCCAAACCTCTTTTGAATGAGTATATCCTTGTCCTTCATGGTAGATGGTGAGAAAT
Organism: Pleurodeles waltl; assembly: GCF_031143425.1. Lineage (NCBI taxonomy): Eukaryota > Metazoa > Chordata > Amphibia > Caudata > Salamandridae > Pleurodeles > Pleurodeles waltl. The sequence continues at coordinate 641,753,591 of NC_090438.1, forward strand.
TGTTTTTATTAGTTTCTCACAGTGGAATTGAACAATCACTGGAAGAGGTGAGGATTTTTTCTCATCTAAATTATAATACATTATTAGCTTTAAAGAAGTAATTAAACCCATTAAAGGGCTGTTAACTAAAAATCACATTCATTGTGAAGTTTGCCACAACATGCAAAGAACAAGACATACCGCTCTCAGGCTAATCACAAACCAACACATTACCAACCATGAGTAAGAAACTAAGTATTTACTTACTCAGCCACCAAGGAGGCCCTGGGTCCTGGAGTAAGGATAGGAAGGCGCAATACAAAAGCTATAATACAGTTCAACAAAATCAAGAGGACTAAATGAGCACTTGTCCTTACTGAAAAATTAAAAACAATTCTTACTTCTAATAGAGGGATTATTTTGTATGTGGTCCCTCGCCCTCCAAAAAAAAGCAGGCTCTACAGCCATCAAAGTGACATAAACAAAGTGGGTTGTAAAATTCCTACCATAGTAAGACCTTATGCGATCAGATGCCCTGGTGTGTGTAGTGACTTAGAATATGGATATATGTGTTTGAGACAAGTACAACAGTTTGAAGTGAAAAGGTGTTTTAGTATGGCCTCTGCTCAAATCTATGTGTCCTAGAAATCTTTGCATATACTCTTCAGCACATTGTCTATTTGATTTCAGTATTTCAGTACTAAATGTCAGATGACCATAGATGGAGAACCACCCTCTAAGAGAGTGTTTTTATCTCAGACGAATTAAGGCACATAAAGTTGTCATATGCTGTCTGATTGAATTTTTTTAAGGCATCTTTTCATAGCAGTGTGAACTAGACACTAGAATATATTTTAGTTCGAATGCCTTCAAACCCAAATCCTGGCAGTAGTACAGCAGCTATGTCAACTCTTTCTGTTCAGGGGTGCTGTGACGCAAATTAGAGGATTCACTGTGAAGCGTAATGATTAAAAATTGAAAGCCTTATTACCACTGGTCTTCTTGTAAGCTGGAAGCTCCATTCATAGGACTGTACCTTTGAATGCAGCACTGTGCAATGACGACAGCTGGCACGATAGTTCCAAATCCTACAGTGAACTGCTGGTGTTGAAGAGAACATTATGTTTTGCTCTTTTTTACCTGAAGTCTTACAACAGTGCTTCTTTTGGTTTTTATATATTGAAAAAGGAATTTAAGGCCAAGTAGGCGCGTCATACAAATAATACTACTTGAAAGCTTCAGTTTAGTATCATGAATATTGTAGCACACATATCTAATTGGCTACGATTTGTAAAAAGGATATTGGGCACATTTTCTAACTAATTGATGTTTTTGTTTTTCTTGTTCGTTTATACACACTAACATCAACCCAGTATTGAACATGAAATATATGCTGTACATTTTCCAAAATCTCAGACGCTTTTTTCTACACCTCATTTGACAACGTCGTTGAACTAACCTTCCCTGTTTTTTCCCCACAGCATGCAATGTCTGGTATTTGAATTCGGTAGAAATGGAGTCCCTCACTGGCTATCAAGCTGTGCAGAAAGCACTGAGCATCACACAGATACAGGAGCCACCACCCATCTCTACTGTGGTCCACTTCAAGGTGTCTGGCCAGGGGATCACGCTGACTGACAATCAGAGGAAGTAGGTCAACCACATGCTACTGAATGGACAGATGTGCTGAAGCTTCTGATTTGTTTCTTTATATCTGTGTGCAGATACATCCATGGCCTAGCATCATCTTTTAGCTTTTGCATGTGTTTTGCTGACCCTTAATCCTTTTTTTAATCATTTGCCAATAAAGGCCTTTCTCATCAATCTCCCCAGACCTTCTGCTTTCCCACCCAAAATGGACCGTGATTGGTAAGAATATAGGGCCAGATGCATGAACATTTTTTGCACTCGCAAACGGTGCGAATAGCAAAATTCGGCCGTTTGCGAGTGCAAAAAAGTGGTGCATGAAAGGCATTCGCAGACCACAAATAAGAAATTGCTAAAATTGCGATTTCTTGCGATGCGACCTGGTTTTGCGAGTCGCAATTTGCAATTCGCAAAATCCACATCGCAAGGCGATGCTGCAAAAAATCGCAAATTGCGATTTTTCGCAGAATGTCATTTTGCACATGCAAAATACCATGAAATCGAACCAGGTGGTAACCTGGTGCAAAATAAAAAAATGCATTTAAAATGCATTTTTAAATTGAACATGTAAAGCACACATGCCCTTTTGGCATGTGTGCACCTTACATGTCCCCCAAAACATTTTTGGGGTGCAGCAGAGGGGGCCTTAGTCCCCCAGAACCCTGGCCATTTGCATTTCCAAAATTGCGATTTCTGGTTCAGAAATCCCAATTTTGGAAATGCAAAAAATTTGCAGCTATGGGCCAGCAGGCCCATAGCTGCGAAAGGGTACGGTATCGCAATTTGTGTTTCGGTACTAGCATTTGCGATTTTTCAGAAATCGCTATTACCGAATCGCAAATGTGATACATGGCACTTTGCGAGTCGGAAATAGCGATTTCTTAAAAAACGCTATTTCCGACTCGCAAAGGACCGTGATGATACATCTGGCCCATAGTTTTGGTGTATGCATAGTCACATAATTCATTACTGGTGCTGAAATATCGTATTTTAAGATATTTGCCCTCGAAGTCTATGGTTTTCATTAAAAAAGGGAGTGTGGTAGTAGGTGAGGATAAATGAGCCACCAACCCAGTTTGCAAAGGTCTGAGAGTGATGGGTCCAGGCTTTTGATAGTTGAATTGTGCCGCTAGCAGGAACCTTAGTCTGTGACTGTCAGTGAACGGGCGAAACAATGTGTGTACTCCAGTTGACATTGTATATTTGACCCAACATCCGTCCAGTGTCCAAAAGAAACCAGGAGGAAGGGTCATCTGTGTATCCCTTAGAAATTCATGACTGCATAAATTGATTTTTAGTCACTCCATCTCCAACTGGGGTTAGGTCTGTAAAAATACACCCCGTGGGAAAGCTATCCCAAGGGAACCTTTGTTCACCAGATAAATATCTTCTAAGAGGTTCTTTTATCCTTTATTTCTGCATGCCCAGGCATTACTGTTTGTTGGAAAGAAATGTCCACTGGAATGCATTTTCTTATGTAAAGAGCTATTTGTCTTATTTAAGTAGACACCCTTTAAGCCTGAGGATGCCCCACAATGTTTTAGGACGCATAATATACCTCTTTTGCATATTAGCTACTTTCTTTTTTTTTTTTGTTTTTTTTTTTTACTGTTTTGACTATGCCACAATCATGAATGCATTGTTATACAATAGTTTTGATCTTTTGTTCCCAGGCTCTTTTTCCGAAGGCATTATCCTGTCAACACCGTCATTTTTTGCGCCCTTGATCCACATGAGAGAAAGTAAGCATGTTTCAATTAACATGATTTGTCTTTTCCTTTCTGTCTACATATTTGAAATGTCATAATTACTTTAATGTGGCATGGTGAAGACCCTGAATTTCAAAAATAGCCAAGGCTTTAGCAACAGAATGTCTTTAGTGATGACCTTCAACCAGTTAAGGATTCTCATCAAAATGAAGTCCAATAAAAGTATTAATACACAAGGGTTTATTTTGGGGGTGAGTTTGATGTGTCTGAGGTTCATGTCGTTTGTCTATGAAGCAGAAATTATAATTTGGCACTTAAAAGTGATCTGTCCCAAAATGAAATACAGTGCAAAGTCACACTCAATGTTTTCCTTTTACAAAATACAAAGAACCCCACCTGCTTAGCCATTTATTTGTATGTCAGATGTATCCCTGGAAATAGTCTTTTTTACATAAGGAAAATCACTTTTCAACTTTGAATAAGTTAGGTTTGTAGTTGCCAGTGAATTTATCCACACAAAGCTTTTTACGGGTAAACCTACAGCCAGGAGTGGGTGTGACAAGGTGTGAATGGTTATGATTTTGTGAGCACCCACAAAAGAGTACACGATAGGGTATCAAAAAACTTTTTCCAACCTCTTTCCACCCTGATAGTAGTCGAAAATGTACCGTTGTTAAGGGGCAGGGTTAATCCCTTTTCACTGTACAAAGGGGAAGGAAACCCCACCAAAATTAGTGGCACGTTAGAGGAAGGGAGTTTCCTACAAATATGTTTTCCCAATGTAGAAAATTTAAATGGGAAAGTTAGCAACTGCATTACACTGGTGCTGTTGATTTCTCATGTGTATTTTTCATAAGTGAATAGTATTCACCAGAATTAGTCACAAGTGTGCTTGGAAACCTACGACTGTCACAAGATTCCAGTCGTATTTGGATCCGTTGATAAATTGCAAAATGTTGAGCTCTGCACCAATGCAGAATTTGAAACCTACTGGTGCAGTCTTGTGACTTATTTTCCGATGTGGGTTCTAATTGTCACTTTTTAGAAAGGCTTCTTAATTGAGGCCAAAGGTAATCTCTATTACCGATTCATGAACATCTCTTTAAAGTATTTCTTTGCCTCAAAATAAGCACAAGCAAAGGAACTGGACATTTTTTCAATGGATCAGGAGTTGGCTGTACGCTAACAACAAAATAAATCATTTTATTATGCTTTAATTGTTACATAGTTATAATATTTCTCTCCCATCTTAATCAGTCAACAGCAGCATTTTAGGTCGAGCGTAAGCATACAACCTCTTGTATACTTTTAAGTTTCTTCTGTGGGATTCCAGCTATTTCATTTGTTAGTTTCAGTGTCATTTAAAAATCCTTGCTTGCTAGTGGTCAGTCATGCCTCTTTGTCCCTGCTTCTGTGTGGAAGCAGGGTCCAACTACTGTATAATTTGTTTTGACCTGTTTATTTGGTCTGTAGGGGACTTTTTTATGTTGTTTCCTGCTCCTGTCCAGGGAAGCTTCCCTTTTCATTAACTGAACATTCTTCTTCCGAGCTTAGCTGTAAACAAGGCTATAAATCAGACTGTTTTCTTGGTCACCTTTGGTCCTTGTGGGCTCTCTGCACCCACTCTCAGCTGCCTGGCTCCCGCCCTTCCTTGGAATTTCTTTACCAAGGGTGCTTGCCTGTGTGCTGAGAGCAAGGGCGGAGGATCGCTTGTAGCTGCTTATAGCCTAGACACCCAGTTCTACCAGGGCTCCGCAATCCTTGGAGACAGTGCTCACTTCTGCTCCATACTGAAATCCCACTCGCAGCTCCATCAGTGCCCCTCAGTTCACACACTCCAAGCACTCAGCCATGTCAGTGGCAGGGACCCCACATACACTGTCTGCCAGAGCACCTCAGATCTTCCAGTCAGTACACTCTGCTGCTCCAGTACCAGGACCTCGGGCGCAGGAGCATCACTGCAGCGCAGTTCACACACTCCAAGTCCTCAGCCGTGCCAGTGCTAAGAACCCCACACACGCTGTCTGCCAGAGCCACCCCAGTTCTTCCAGTCACTACACATGGCTGCTCCAATACTGGGACCTCTGGCACAGCGCCATCAGTGCACCACTGTTTACACACTCCAAGCTCTCAGCTGTGCCCGTGCCAGAACCCCACACATGCTGTCTGGCATAGCACCCCAGTTCTTACATTCAGTACACACTGCTGTTGCAGTACTGGGACCTCAGACGCAGCTCCATCAGTGCACCTCTGTTCACACGCTCCAAGCCCCTCAGCCATGCCAGAACCCCACACACACCATCTGACAGAGCACCTCAGTTCTTGCAGCCAGAACATTATGCTGTAGCAGTGCTGGGACCTCTAGCGCAGCTCCATCAGTGCACCTCAGTTCTACCCAGGCGAGGTCACTTCCTTTCCTATACTGGGACCCGCTCACATACAGTTCCATTATAGCAGCTCAGTTCTAATATTCAGTCCCACTGCCAAGTCAATACTGGACCCAAAAAGGGCAAAATACAGCTCAGCCAGTGAACCTCAAGTCTAACATCCAACACCACTGTTAATGGGAACCACCACAGCTCCACCAGAATCCATCAGTTCTTACATTCAGTGCAGATTTCTTCTCAGTACTAAGGCTCACACACACGCCCTTCAGGACTTCTTGCTTCTGTGGTTCAGAGGCAATGCCACTCCAATACTGAGCCCCTCTCGCAGCTTTACCAGGACACCTTCAGGCTAACACTCAGCAACACTGCCATGACAATACCAGGTTCCACACACAGCTCCATTACCATACCTCACGTCTGACCTTGTTTGCCCATTACTATTCCAGTACTGCAGCCCACATCAAACACTTGTCAGTGCACCTCAACCCCAACCCGCAGCGCACTATTATTCCAATACCAGGAATTACATGGAAGTCCGTTTCTCATTTCTCACCCGCTACCTTTCTGTTATTCCATCACTGGGCCGGGACACAACTTCGTCTATACCCCCTTTCCTGATCTGAAGTACCCCAATATTGCTTTATTGGGCTTCATATCCAACTCTACTAATACACATCCTACTGTTCTGATGTGCCGCCGGCTGTTCCACACTCTGACTTCTGTTTGAGGACGTGGGGGAGCCAATTAAATATATTCGTAGCTGCCATCTTCTTTTAAAGGGTCTATTTCTCCTGTCTCACTCCGATCTTTCCTTTACTTTGCTTACTCTCAATGTTTTCTTTCTCCACTTTTCTCTTTTCAGCTCTTGAAAACCACACATTAACAGTTTTGCTCGTTCTTTCAACGGTTTATTTCTACCCCTCTCCCTTTTTTTATTTCCCTCTTCCTCTTGCTACCTCCTCTTTCAAATTTGCAAAAACTTGGTTATTTCTTTCCTTGTTTTGTTTCTCTCTTTTATCTTCATCAGGTGTTCATTCTCTAAATAATTTTTCTCTACCCTTCATTCTTTGTCTTTGTTTTTTATCTTTATTCTTTTCTCTGGTGTTTTTCTTATATTGGTCTGTTAATTCAAGTTTTACTGTAAATCCCTCTTTTTCCTATCTGTATGTGAAAGCCAAAAGTTTATTGTTGTGACATGAAGTGTCAAAGTGGTTTTCCCATTCTGTGTCTGTGGGAAATGTGCCAGTACATACATACCCTGGTTCTTTCGCTGCTTGTTTCTCTCACCATCTCTTTTTTTTATCCAATGTTTATTTTTTTCTTTCTTTTCACACTTCTTTCATTATTTTTTCCTCTTTAACATCCGTTTTCTAGCTTTGTTCCCTTTTTCTTTTGCCTCACACATTTGTTTTATTTCGTCTTAGTTGTGTTTTCATTTTCTTGTTCTTTCTTTCCCTTCTTTCTTTTATTTCTTTGCAACCCCTTCTCTTTATACCTTTTGTCTGTTGTATTCCTTTAACTTCTCTTTTTCTGCCCCATCCGCTTTATCTCCTTCGGCCTAGTTATCAATGGAGCAACAGGTGAGGTGACTTTGGGCCCAAAGCCCTCTGGACCTCACTAAATTCTAATTACTGCTGTTTTTTCCTACTTATATTGCAGTCAACCATTTTCCTTTCTTACTCAAGGGCCCATGACACCTTTGCTATGCCAGTTGCCCTCTCCATCTTTACTCCGAACTCCCTCGTTCCTCTCGCTCTCCAAACCATCCCAAATTATATTTTTGTTATGTTGTTTATATGATAATTGTATGTGTTTTAAGATAGAGGAAGAAGGTAAATGAAAATGTTTTAGTAAAATGCTGAGCCACTAGAATTATGTGGCAGGAAAAGACGAAATTATGAGGCAGGGTTGACCAATATATGTAGCAAGAAAAGGTCACTTATGAATTTACAATGCCAATAGCTCTAACTCAAGAAAATGCGAGACCCATTGCATTGCAAATGCTTGTTTTAGTATGCTACTGATTTCATGTGTACATAGTTAAAAGTAATACTGACTTAACTACCTTGTGAAGACTATTAGTCCTCAGCACAATGGGATTCTGTAGAGGATAAGCTTTCACAAATGTTACCTTAATTAGTGTAGTGAACTTTGCCATTGCTATCCTCAGTCTGCAGATAAAACTGAAGACCATTTCGAGATGCAAATTTAGAAATGACACGCCTAACATCCTCTATCTCTTTCTATTCTCTTTTTTCTGTTAAATCAGATGGACAAAAGACGGACTGTCCGCAAAGTAAGTAGCTCCAATGTGTCACATTTTAAGTGTGTGTATGTGTGTGACCTAGTTTTTTTCCTCTGGTAAAAGAAAAAGACTAGCTGAAATAGCTCAAAAATGGGAGAAGAGGTGCATTCAGCTTAATAAATCAGTCATTGTCTATCCATACGATGCCCAATGACCTATTTTCTGACTTATTTGGTCTGGGAGAGCTGAATATTTGCTTTTAAGACTATCCACCCTCTTGCATTTCAGAGAATGCAGTTAAGGCTGGTGATTGGCCAGTAGAGAACAAGATGACATGCTTTTTCCTTATGTTTTTGTCATATGGGTGGAGGGGCGACCATACATAGAGGTGCCACAAATGTCCTTTTACATCCTTCAAGATGACAGCCATAGGAGAGACTAATAAAGTCTCCGGCCACAATATCTCTACACCTTTTCTTCTTTTCAAGAGCTCAGTGAGTGTAAAAGTATGTTCATTATACTAGTCATATTGAAACTTGCCTTAAACTGATGAGTAATATGTCTTCATTTTCTTCTGTAGAGTGTTTGGCTTTGTGGCAAGGAAGCAAGGCAGTGCCAACGACAACATATGCCACCTTTTTGCAGAACATGATCCAGAGCAACCTGCTAGTGCCATTGTGAACTTTGTATCAAAGGTCATGATTGGGTCCCAGAAGAAAAACTAAAGTTGCCTCACAATACATGTGCAGACTCCATACCAAGCACTTCATTGCCTTTCTCACCTGGAGCGCTGTGTGCCAGACACTCGACCACTGGTCTCAAGATGGCAGTTTTCTATAATGTACAAAGTAAAAGAGGAAGAGCGTGGGAAGGCAAACTAAATCCAAGGCCATATAAACTTTATATAACATTTCCAAATGGCTTGTCCTAATGTTGCAGGACATTTTGGATGACACAGGACAGATTGAATTACACCTCAGCTAGTTCAGTTGAGGGCAGTCCTCAAATTGATTTGTTCCTTTTGAGCTGTGGTGCAGTTTTGCATATTGTATGAAGACAGCAAAAAGAAGAGACAAAGTATGGAGAACTGGACCAAATATGGGCATACCTATGGCTTACTACGGCCAGTGTCCCTTAAAGACATTCTGATAATGAAATGAGTCTCATCATGTCTACACTTTCCAACTGTTAAGCATACCTTATGGCAGTAGGCACCTTGTCCGCCAAAGGGTTACTTTAAGAATGTAACAAGGATAATCGTCATAGAGTAAAGGCTATGCTTCTGGGATTGCATGGTTATTCCAATCCACCCAAAACCGATATCACCACATTGGATGTTTTGAGGATCACAATTTAATTTATTTAGATTTTTCTGCTTTTCCTCTCACTTTTATAATTTCTGTGAAACCAAATGTATTGGAGCTTCTTAGCAAGATTCAGGTATGTACGATAATGAAGGTATGTGCAGGTTGGTCCTAATGAGGTAATTTGGAGACAGAATGTTAATCTGGACAAGCATATGCTGACCATGTTCACCGTTACTGTGGGTGGGATTCCATATTCTGTAAGTCGTGCCGATTGTGCCACAGGCAAGTAGTGATATTCTGGTCAAATATTTTAAGAATACTTTTTTGTGTGACCTAGTAATTTAATCCCAGACAGAATTTATATTGACTGCAGTCATCTCGTGGTGCGTTATATGTCTGCCTTTATTTCCATTGTGATACTACCAAAGCACTATGCTGGATATCCTTTCAGCATGAACATCTGGTGAGATCTCTCTTCTTTTGAAACATGGTTAGCTGAGCTTGTCCATGAACACTGAGATGTTTGCAATTAGGTTTATATGTGGTGGAACTTGTAGTGTGCAACTAAGGCTGCTAAAGAATGAAAAAAGGTTAACAGTATTGTGAAAGGGGAAGGTATAATGTGGGTTTGGGGGTTTCTGGTTTTAGAGAAGCTCAATTTTAAGGAAGTTAAGTGAGCGGAAATGTATATAAAATCAACTAATAAATATTAATTTCCCATTTCTGTTCCTCCCAGTGTCAGGCTATGTATTGTATTGACGAGGTAATCACTTGTGCCATATTTTCTATTCTCACCTTAAACCATGATGGCTTAAAAGTGTTCATTAGAAGTTTGAAAGAAGACCATGTTTGTGCCTTTTATATTTTACTTACAGCTGGTGGGGGTTAAGACTTGCCTCTTTATATTCTTGTAATACATTTATATAATTCCTGTTGTATTTCATTGAAGCTGTCAAAAGCAAACAGAAAAGTATATTTCCCATTCATTTGAATTACTCACTTAAACACCAAGTGTTAATATAGCTCTCATGTATTCATTGTAGTTTCTTGTAGTTTGGTATTGATGATGTGAATTTTCCAGTTTTGCATTGTACTTTCAGCAAAGACAAAATAGTCTTATTGGAGTACCCGCCCAATTTCTAACATCTTCTGGTTAGGCCTTTTTTTATTGAAAAATGCTAACACCATAATGTTTGCCAACATAAAGCATCATCAAAATATAATGTCCTTCTAATATAGTTAGTTCAAACGTTCGTACATCGGAATAAAAGCTAAATTTGTTGACTGTCATGCAATATTATCAGACAGTTCGGAGTGATCAAGTTGCCCACTATAGTGAAGATATGTAACCAGCCAAAATAACCCAGTTTTTTAAAACTCCTACTGAATGTATCAGCTGTCCGATGTTGCTGTTCTCATTTTTCCATCAGAATTTTCAGGGACCGCAGCTCATAATGACAGAAACCTTTGGTAAGTGTGTAAACTCCACCTGCATAAGTATTCCATAACAACCAATGAAAACAATGTAGACAGGATTTGGTCAGCCTATAAAGTCTTGTTTATGTTATCAATGAACTCACTTAATTGTACAATTCATAAAAATGTGTGCACGCTGATAGTGTATAGGTGTAAAATAATATTGCATTTCTAATGCTCTGTCCAGGAGCATCTGAACTTTTGAATTGAAGATTATTTTAGTACCTACAAAGTGGAACAAGTTATGTAAGAATATACACAAACATAAACTGGCAATCACCATTTTCATTTGAATATTTTTATATTTTTTGTCTCTGCACTGTTGTTGACATGCTTCTCAGGACATAGGTCCTTTTAATGCTTTTAACTAAGCACTGCTACTAAAATACTGAAGACGGGATGTTCAAAAGTTTGACTTCTGAATGTGCTTGGAACACATAATTTTAAGTACACAGAAACCCATGTTTATTTTATAATAATAACTTATGAGTGAGTGGAAAATGGGAGAATACAGAGCATTTAGATTTGTAGAATTGGCTTATTTGAGCGACCAGAAGTGTGTGTATCACATCCATACCATCGCCAAACAAACTATTGTAGAAGCAATCTCAGCAAGTGCCTCACATTTTTGCAAAACGTTACAAATAGTAATTTTCCCTTTCTTTTGTAAGTTTTATTCACCTTCACTTCCCATAATATCAAAATACACACAGCACATCCCAGAATAAATTTTTTGTCTAATTTTGTACTGTTTGTTTGATTACACTCTATGAAGTCTGTGCCCTTCAAAGAGGGAAAGTATATTGCATTTACCACTTTAAAGAAAACACATTCAAAATGAATGCTCACAGTATCTCAGTTGGTCATACGTGTAAGTATTACAAATGTGTATTTTTCTTTATGGAAGTTGCAGTCTTAAAAGAATATTGATGATTCTTGAATCTAGAATATCATGGACCAGTGTGTGGGTATTTTCTTAATGAATAATTATTCCATAGTGTATGCCTTTTTATGGTATAATATCGTGTGCTTGATTTTAAATGGAAAGGTTTTAGAACTGAAACATTTTGGTACAAGTCCACCAAGCAGACAAAATGAGCTTTCACTCTCTGTGTCGATAACTAACACTTGATGTAATCCAGCACTTTCTTATTGTTTTCCATCATTGTTATAGACACTGTTCAAATGTCTCCCACAGCAAATGTCAATAAGCACACAAAGGAGAACATCAGTGTGCCACTTCTACTTAGCCAGACAAATATACACCTACTTTTTAAATGTACTTCTATATCATACAGTGTTAATAGTTATTAAATCATGTTAAATACAGTCTTTTATTGAAATGGTGCCAGTATATGTGCCATTAACAAATGTATCATTCTAATAATCTGCTTTATCTCCTAGTGAGCTCTAAGCTTCTTTCTTTAAACTGTAAAAATGTATCCAGTATGTAAATGAATGTTCTGTAAGATTCTTGTATAGTCATTTTCTTTGCTCTTAAAATGTTACCTTGATCCAGATTATAATAAAATTATAAATTTGATAAGCTTCTTGCATTTTCAGTTAGCTAGTGGACTTGTTTTGTAGCTTCTTTGTCATGCCCTTTCTAAAGAGATCAAGTCATTGTAATTCTTAGTAGTGCATTCAGCATCATATATAGTCACATTTCCTTCAAGTACATATGCACAATGTGCTTGCCTTAGAAACTAGTCCAAAGAGCTCAACAGTAGAATAATGCATGACAAAAGACCTTTTTAGTATCCAGTGCCAGCAAATTTGGGAAATATAATTCTCAGAAAAGGAAGATACTGTTTCCATTTTCATGATGAGAGAGTGTAAATAGGAAGTTATTCTTAGGTTGTAATACCACACCTTTAGTTTAAAATTAGTTTGTTTTTGTAAGGCATCACCACCTCTACTAACTCTGATTCAGGTTGGGACATTAGAACTAGAGTTTAGGATTCTGGTCTTACATGCGTAGCTTCATGTTGTGCTACTGCACTGGAACTTTCTCGGAGGCAACCAAAACTAGGTTTTTCCTCTGTCATCAACACAGAAATCTCTCCAAAACAAATAACAGAAGTGATTGTGGGTACAGTGATGCACCTTGTAGACAGTAAAATAATTTGTTTAGCTTTTCTCCAAAGTTTAGTTCTTCATGAATGGCAGAGAAACACTCTTCTAAAGTCTACCCTTCATGATCTTGTGCCACAAGGAATTAATGAGGAAAATAGTTGCATAGGAGTGAAGCATGACAAGAGTGGTGGGGGAGGCGGGTACAGAAGGGTAGTTGCTCAGAAATTAATTGTCCCAATTTAAAGTAGTATATGGTAGATAAACCATGAATTCCTCAATCTTGATCTTGAGAACCCTAAGAAAAGTAATAACAATGAAAACATAGCAAAGCAAATTAATAGTTTCAGGAAACACAGATCTGTACACACATATCATGGGTATGTTAAAACTGAGACTCCAATCTGTCAGTTTGTACTGCCTAGTCAGCTATGTAGAAATGTTTCCCCAGGTAATGAAACAACATACACTCTTTACTGAAACCAATATTAATGGCATGCACTTTTGAATTCATGTGGGCTTCAGCCATGTTGCTATAGACCTAATCATATCTAGGTATTCATATGCTATTTCCTTTATTTAAAGAAAGCCTTGGAATTTACACTGTCACTTTTTACTTTGTTGAACTATACGTTCCCTGTCTGCTCTTCCTTTGTGAGTTGGGGCTTCCTCTGAAATGTCCCCACATTTTTGAGTCTTTTTTTTTTTTAAGCATGTGCTTCAATTCAAATACCATTATCACTACATTTACTCTTTAAGCACCTTCCATGCCTTAGGAGGGTCCAGCTTTACCTTATATACTTGAGCGTTGCATGATTTTGCATTGTCTGTTTTGTAACTGTTAACCATTCTTGTTTTTATCTGAATAGGTCACTGTAGACACTTGATTTTTTAAAACCATACCTTGTTTTGAATGTAAATTGCTTTCTCTTAGCATTGTTCTATTTATCTTGTGGAATATAGGAAACATTGACAAATTAGCCTCTACCATCCTACCAGTTAACTCTGCACTTTTTGAAGCTGAGCTGGTATACCCACATTGAAATAAAGATAATTCACTAGCCAGTAAAGTTACCAGTGTGTTGCAGTTTGGAGGAGCTGTTAACCACCCCCCTTATTGATTACCTGTAAAGGCCAACTAACTAAATATATAACCATAAGTTAAAACAAAATTGAAGCCCACAAAGGAGCTATTGAGTTCTGCATTATAAGTATCTTTCATAGATGCAATTATCCTGCATTTTTTGCTTCTCATGTTAACAGGAAAGCCACAATTTCCTTAGCATCTATTCATAAAATCTAATAATGAGAAGGTCTATCCCCTATGCCTCTTCTGATTTCAAGTGAATCTATTAAAGGTGTATATGATTAGACATAGTGTTCCTGGTAAAAAAATTGGATCTTTCTAAGACTCAGTTTTGGAATAGAGGGGAAACCATCTGCATCTTCGTTCTTGTAGCTAATCTTGAGTTGGAGCCTATGATCAATTGGAGCCTATTTCAAGCTTGTGACACCAACATCACTATCACTGCATGTTTATGCAGCAAAAGGTCAAGCTCCTGAGCCAAACCAAACTATTATTAGCATTTCCTAAGTAAAGGTACTATTGTCTAGGAACCCTTTGACCACATTTAGAATTATGAATGTTTAAGTTACCTTGTAGATTACGTGCAGTTATGTTCAGTTGGTGCATAGCTCACTAAGCAACATGATCATGATTGTAATGTGGCCTGCAGTTTACATAAGAATCTCTCCGGCAACAGCACTAATCCAGTAAGATGTCTTACCCAAAATTAATCTGTGACTCACACATTGCATACTATGTCCTCCAGTAAACTTAACCCTCTGAGCTACATGATGACTCACACTTGTGACTAGGGATTTCACACATACATCTGCAGCAACTGCACTTTTGCAGTGTGGAACTATTCTAGACTAACATGCTATGTATTATTTCACAATCTATTCATTGGTTCAGGGACGTATATCTTTAAACACAAATATTTTATTTTGGATGTTGGTAGTAGTGAGTAAGTGCAATTTGCTTAATCTTTTTAGGGAGAATACTGCTTTTCAGCCCATGCAGAGCTTGTGATCCATAGTAACACATCCTACAAATGGAAGATATTGCTTACCTTAGACTATCAGTTTGTAGCTTATGGTGCTGTCACGTAGGTTCTCATTATCTTAATGATACTACTGAATTTGGGTGGCAGAATCACCTGCACTGTTGGGGACTGAGTCTGAACCCACTACAGGTGACAGCTGTCGGCCTAATCCGGGTTTTGTTACTGCTAGCTAGCAGTGCCTCATCTCCACCCTAGAGCAAGGATGATTGGGTAACCGAGCGCATGACACAAATGACTCCTCAGGGAAATCGTGGTCACATGGATCGCATCCGCTTCTCTCAGTTATATTAGTCTCACATATGCAAGGACGATCAGAGTATAGTTCAGTAAGGTTTATTGAAGTAACTGCATCTTAGATAATAAAGCATGTATTGCAATAACTAGGACGATAAAAAATGACAGGATTAAAATAGTGGCAAGGAGAGTGAAACATAACAATAACTCTACCATATTGTCACAAAAATCGTTAAGAATTGCTCCCACCTCGGCTATGTCAGAGCACAGCATGTTAAATTCTAATTCTGCCCTTCAGGTTCCCCTGGGAAGACATCATTCCTCATACCTGAGCAAGAGGCCTGTAGTCTACATAAGCAGCTGCAGCGAAGCACTCGGCAATCAGCATACAGTCGTGGTCATCTGGCTAGAATCTCCCTCTAACGTACATGGGTCAAAGTGGTGCCTTATAATAAAACAGCTGATGTTCCAAAAAAGGATCCCCACGTAAGGGTGTGTATGTTTCTGTGAACATTAGAGACAAAACGTACCACTTTTGCCAGCAACCTATCTTACTGCAGCCTTGAGAAAAGCACAGAGTGAAAGAAATGTCTTGTTTAAGAACGCAGTGGTGGCCTAGGCAAAGAACAGCTACATAGATAAAATAAAACAAGACCGCAAATGTGGCTATTGTTAAAATAATATGAATAAAA
This sequence comes from Pleurodeles waltl, assembly GCF_031143425.1. Classification (NCBI taxonomy): domain Eukaryota; kingdom Metazoa; phylum Chordata; class Amphibia; order Caudata; family Salamandridae; genus Pleurodeles; species Pleurodeles waltl. The sequence goes on from NC_090438.1 coordinate 641,769,469, forward strand.
CATATCTAGGTTAAAGTGCACAGTGGCAGGCCTCGTTTGCTAAAATAATGTGTATAAAGCTATAACTAAAATGGCTATACAACAGTGCTTTAGATTCACATGTGCAGGCTCACCTTAATGATCCTTTCTCAATGCACCCGTAGATCTATACTTTACTTATTTGTTTCACTCCACTTAATTACACTCCTACTTTAAGGGGGGGTAACAATATAAAGTGTGGTCTTTGTCCTTGTGCATTGTGGATTTCATTGAAGGATCATGTTACCTCAAAACAGAAATGCATTCTTCGAAGAAAAAACACTAGAAGTATCTAAACCTAGTGGCAGGAGTGTGCAAATCATGTTGATCTATAGCACTACACACTACAAACTGATAGTTACAGATAAATAACACTTTAGCTTACTTTGAAACTCCTTAACACCATTTTGTTTAAAATGTTGACATTGATTAAGTTCTGACTAAACTGCCACTGAAAACTTGCCTGTAATGGATAACATTTGGTGTGTATGTTTTGTCTTCCAAAAGCCATGAATAAGAGGCCTGCCACCCATAATTGCTTTTCAAGACTAGAATGTTGAAACATATAAATAAACTTATATTGGTATTCTTAGCAGAGATGGTTATATTGAGAGAGTCCGCTCTATCTGGGCAAAATAAAAAGGGTTACAATGGGAAATAAATATTTTCTCAGAGGGAGAGGACATCGAAGCATCAGAGGAGAGTCAGGAGGAAACATCAATTGGGTTCGAAATTTGAGGAAATGTTCTCATATAATGTTGAGCCACAAGACTCTGCCCTTGTAAAATACACCAAGACAAGACTTAAGTCTAAGATGCCACCAGGGGCTGAAGGAAATGGCATCCAAGTCATAAACCAAGTCATTGATGTTGATGCACTCGAGGGTCCAAGACAAGCCATACACATATAAGCCCTCAAGTATGGTTTTGAAGTTCCATCATTCTAGATCCAAGACAAAGGATACTGAGAAGAAAATGCTATTAATACTTTGAACTAAATTCACAGGATGACCGTGCTTAAAAATTGAAAGAGAAGTCATTGAGGTCAAAGGAAAGGAATAAAATGAGGAACAAGGCAAGATTTCTTGCTAAATACTTTCAAGGAGGCTTTACCTTTTCACTTAATTCTAAAGACTTGGAGTAAAAGAATCAACAGATGAAATAGAAGGTCTGAAAAAGAAAGAAAAGAAAAATCCCTGACTACTGATTCCTAAACATTTTAGAACCACAACCCAATTTTTAGAACAAGCATTTGCATTTGACGTAACTTTAACAGACATGAGGTGGGGTGATTTTCTAAATGTAATATGAGACATTTCAAAATGCTTTGAATTACCAAAATAGCATAATGTTTACAATTTTTGTGAGATCCTCTCTGACAGCCATTGTTTGTAAATGTCCTGACCTTGAACACACCCTTCGGTATGTCTTTTTTAGTTGCTGCCAAGATATTGATCTGCCCATAAAAGTGGCTGATAATTAACTGCACTAGATTTTGGACATCTTAGAGAGTTGGGTACATACTGGCCTGTGGCATCTGTTCAGTAGAATCACACAGCTCCTGAAAAATCTTGGTGTTGATACCAGTGATTTTAGCCAATGTGAAAAACTCTTTCTACATGCGGCGGAGTATAGAGTAAGGAAGGCCTCATAGCCATGTTTGTGTTAAAACAAGGCTCAGTGGTGCATTTTGGAATCTATATATACATTACCTAGTTGCCGTCGCCATAGATAGGACCTAGTTTCAATAGAAAAATATTTTTTTGTTTTGCTAATAACTTTGGCACCATTTGACGAGTCTTCACAAAACTTTCCCAAAAAATATCCGCTCACTTCAGTGTCCCTCTGGAAAGTTTAAGGGTGATCCGTCAAGTGGGGGCCAAGATAATATCGTGGGGTTCCTAAAAGCTTTTTCCCCATGCATTTTTTCCATAGGGATTTTGAACAGGAATAGCGCCCGAACCACTGGATGGAATTACACCAAATATGGCAGAAAGGTAGCTCTTGGTCCACAAAGCACCCTTTTTGTTACTTGGTGTTAATTTGTTCAGTTGTTTTTGAGAAATTAAAGAAAAAAACAAATTTGTATATATAGGGATGTGAAGGCTCAGCTAACCCTCCTGATCTCATGCTGAGTTCTGATTGGCTGCTAAAGCTTCAACAAAGAAGTGTTGGCATCCATGTTGCTGAAGCTGAATCCCAGAAAAAAAAGATTGAAGAAAGAAAAGGGGCCAGGGTAGAATCACCCTGACCCATTAGCTCTGCTGCTGGAGTCCCCTCCTAAAGAGCAAAAAAGCATAAAAAAAAAAATATATCATTTTCAGTGGGAGATGCAGCGGATCTGCAGAATTTTTTATTTTTTTTAAATTGCAGGCTCTCCCACCTTTTTAAATTCAGCCCCCGGGTAGGCTAGTTCCCGGGGACATTGAAATTTTGAATGTGGAAGGGCTATCTGCTCCCGGTACCTTTTGAGATGAAATGCGGGGGGCCGCCCAGCAGTCCCGGGGCACAATTTTGTGATGAAATGCAGTGGAGTCCCCTCCCCCATGCCGGTATCCCTGAGACCACCACCTCCCCAGGGCACAATTTGTGGTGAAATGCAGGAGGGGGCACCTGGCCCCCCTGCTGTCTGGGACCACCACCTTCTCTGGGCACATTTTGAGATGAAATGCAGGGGAAGGGGACACCCGGCCCCCCAACGCAGCCCCAGGGACTGCCAACCCTGGGACTTTATTCATATATATATATATATATGTTCGATGGCATGTGTAGCTGCAGATACACATGCTGTGCATATCCCGCCATCTAGTGTTGGGTTCGGAGTGTTACAAGTTGTTTTTCTTTGAAGAAGTCTTTTTGAGTCACGAGATTGAGGGACTCCTCCCATTTCAGCTCCATTGCCCATGGGCATTGACTCCATCTTAGATTGTTTTCTTTCCGCCATCGGGTTCGGATGTGTTCTTCTACGCTCCGTGTTTCGGTTCGGAAAATTAGTTAGATATCAGAAAAATTTGACGGTATTGTTTGCGTTCGTATCGGGTTAGTTAATACAGACCAACACCGAATTTTGAACAGCTCCAGTGGCCCTTTGGGGTTTCGGTTCCCCGGCGTGGCCTGGTCGGCCCGACCATGTGCATCGACAAGACTAATGGAACGGACCCCATTCCACTTCTGCCCCAAATGCCACAACAAGTATCTTTACACAGATCAACATTTGGTCTGTAACTTGTGTTTGTCTCCAGAACACAAAGAGGATACCTGTGAGGCCTGTCGATCGAGGAAAACGCTGAGGGACCGGAGAGCAAGAAGACTTCAAATGGCGTCGGCGCCGTCAGGACACCAAGGCTTGGAGGAAGAAGAAACCTTCTCCATTGCCGACTCGGACTCGGACGATGCTGAAACAGAACAGACGCCGAAAACCGTGAGTAAAACCGCCCCAGCAAAAACTCACAGAAAATTAATCAGAGCCCAGGGGACGCCACCGCCGGCAGGCCATGGCTTAACCCAAAAACTACCAGGAATGTTAAAGCACGCAAAGGAAATATTTCAAGAACCCGTAAAAGGCAGGGCTATTGCTCCTAGGGTGGAGAAAAAGTACAAGCCTCCACCAACAAACCCTATGTACATTACACAGCAACTGACACCGGACTCTGTAGTAGTTGGCGCAGCACGAAAAAGGGTGAATTCACACACCTCTGGGGATGCACCACCACCCGACAAAGAAAGTTGCAAGTTCGACGCAGCGGGAAAAAGAGTGGCAGCACAAGCAGCCAATCAATGGCGCATTGCGAATTCGCAGGCTTTGCTGTCAAGATATGACAGAGCCCACTGGGACGAAATGCAACACTTTATTGAACATCTGCCCAAAGAATTCCAAAAACGTGCACAACAGGTGGTAGAAGAAGGCCAAAGTATCTCAAATAACCAGGTACGTTCAGCAATAGACGCAGCAGACACAGCTGCAAGAACTGTAAATACAGCAGTGACAATTCAGAGACATGCATGGCTGCGCACCTCGGAATTCAAGCCTGAAATCCAACAGGCTGTGCTTAATATGCCTTTTAATGGACAGCAGTTGTTTGGGCCGGAAGTGGACACTGCTATCGAGAAGTTGAAAAAAGATACAGATACGGCCAAGGCCATGGGCGTGCTCTACTCCCCACAGAGCAGAGGCACTTTTAGGAAAACACAATTTAGAGGGGGGTTTCGGGCTCAAACAACAGAACCCTCAACTTCACAAACCAGGCCCACATACCAGAGCCAGTATCGGAGAGGAGGCTTTCGGGGACAGTACAGAGGGGGACAGTTCCCTAAGACTAGAGGGAAGTTCCAAAGTCCCAAGACCCCTCAAAACAAACAGTGACTTCAGTGTCACAAATCCCCAACACGTAACACCAGTGGGGGGGAGATTAACAGATTTGTACCAAAATTGGGAGGAAATAACAACGGACTCGTGGGTCCTAGCCATCCTCCAACATGGCTATTGCATAGAATTCCTACAATTACCACCAAATGTGCCACCAAAAACACACATGTCCAAACAACACATGGATCTTTTACAGATAGAAGTCCAAGCGTTGTTCCAAAAAGATGCAATAGAACTAGTACCCAGTCATCAAAAAGGGACAGGGGTTTACTCCCTGTACTTTCTCATACCCAAAAAGGACAAAACTCTAAGACCTATATTAGATCTCAGAACACTAAGGGCCTGATTCTAACTTTGGAGGACGGTGTTAAACCGTCCCAAAAGTGGCGGATATACCACCTACCGTATTACGAGTTCCATAGGATATAATGGACTCATAATACGGTAGGTGGTATATCCGCCACTTTTGGGACGGTTTAACACCGTCCTCCAAAGTTAGAATCAGGCCCTAAATCTTTACATCAAATCAGATCACTTTCACATGGTAACACTTCAAGACGTAATCCCCTTGCTCAAACAACAAGAATACATGACGACATTAGATCTCAAAGATGCGTACTTCCACATACCCATACATCCTTCACACAGGAAATACTTAAGGTTTGTATTCCAAGGAGTACATTACCAGTTCAAAGTGTTACCATTCGAAATAACAACAGCACCAAGGGTATTTACAAAATGCCTTGCAGTAGTAGCGGCACATATCAGAAGACAGCACATACACGTATTCCCGTATCTAGACCATTGGTTAATCAAAACCAACACCCAGAAACAGTGTCTTCAACACACAAAATACATCATAGAAACCCTTTACAAACTAGGGTTCTCACTAAACTACCAAAAATCACACTTACAGCCGTGTCAAATACAACAATACTTAGGAGCAACAATCAACACAAAAAAAGTGATTGCCACTCCAAGTCCACAAAGGGTACAAGCATTCCAAAACGTACAACAAAGCATGCACCCAAACCAAAAATATCAGGTAAAATTGGTGATGAAACTACTAGGCATGATGTCCTTATGCATAGCCATTGTCCCAAACGCAAGATTACACATGCGGCCCTTACAACAGTGCCTAGCAACACAATGGACACAAGCACAGGGTCAACTTCAAGATCTAGTGTTGATAGACCGCCAAACACACACCTCGCTTCAATGGTGGAATTCTGTAAATTTAAACCAAGGGCGGCCTTTCCAAGACCCAGTGCCTCAATACGTAATCACAACAGATGCTTCCCTAGTAGGGTGGGGAGCACATCTCAACCAACACAGCATCCAGGGACAATGGGAAACTCAGCAGAAACAACTTCACATAAATCAGCTAGAATTACTAGCAGTGTTTCTAGCGTTGAAAGCATTTCAACCGATAATAACCCACAAACACATTCTTGTCAAAACAGACAACATGACAACAATGTATTACTTAAACAAACAGGGAGGCACACACTCATCACAACTATGTCTATTAGCACAGAAGATTTGGCACTGGGCGATTCACAATCACATTTGCCTAATAGCGCAATACATCCCAGGAATTCAAAACCAATTGGCAGACAATCTCAGTCGAGATCACCAACAGATCCACGAATGCGAGATTCATCCACAGATACTGTAAGTCTACTTCCAAAAGTGGGGAACAGTGCAAATAGACCTAATCGCAACAAAAGGAAACGCAAAATGCCAAAACTTTGCATCCAGGTACCCACAGCCTCACTCCAAGGGCAATGCGTTATGGATGAGTTGGTCAGGGATATTTGCTTACGCTTTTCCACCTCTCCCACTCCTTCCGTATCTTGTAAACAAATTGAGTCAAAACAAACTCAAACTAATACTAATAGCACCAACTTGGGCACGACAACCTTGGTTCACAACATTACTAGACCTGTCAGTAGTACCTCATATCAAACTACCAAACAGACCAGATCTGTTAACTCAACACAGACAGCAGATCAGACACCAGAGTCCAGCATCGCTCAATCTTGCGATCTGGCTCCTGAAGTCTTAGAATTCGGACACCTACACCTTACACAAGAATGTATTGAAGTCATCAAACAGGCTAGAAAACCTACTACAAGACATTGCTACGCAAATAAATGGAAACGATTTGTTTATTACTGTCAAAATAATCAAATTCAACCATTACAAGCGCCCGCAAGAGACATTGTAAGCTACTTACTACACTTACAAAAATCAAACTTAGCTTTTTCATCCATTAAAATACATCTCACAGCAATTTCAGCATATCTGCAAATTACACATTCAACTTCACTATTTAGAATCCCAGTCATAAAAGCATTTATGGAGGGTCTAAAAAGGATCATTACACCAAGAACACCACCAGTTCCTTCGTGGAACCTCAATATTGTATTAACGCGACTCATAGGTCCACCATTTGAACCCAGACACACTTGCGAAATGCAATACCTAACCTGGAAAGCAGCCTTTCTAATAGCTATCACATCCCTCAGAAGAGTGAGTGAAATACAAGCCTTTACCATACAAGAACCCTTTATACAAATACACAAACATAAAGTGGTTCTACGCACAAATCCAAACTTTTTGCCAAAAGTTATATCACCGTTCTACTTAAACCAAACTGTGGAACGACCAGTGTTTTTTCCACAACCAGACTCTGTAGCTGAAAGAGCATTACATACATTAGACATAAAAAGAGCTCTAATGTACTACATTGATAGAACTAAACAGTTTCGCAAAACAAAACAATTATTTGTAGCTTACCAAAAACCTCATACAGGGAATCCAATATCCAAACAGGGCATTGCCAGATGGATAGTTAAATGTATTCAAACCTGTTATGTCAAAGCTAAAAGAGAACTGCCTATTACACCAAAGGCACACTCCACTAGAAAGAAAGGTGCCACAATGGCTTTTCTAGGAAATATACCAATGACAGAGATATGTAAGGCAGCCACATGGTCTACGCCTCATACATTTACTAAACATTACTGCGTGGATGTGTTAACAACACAACAAGCCACAGTAGGACAAGCAGTACTAAGAACATTATTTCAGACAACTTCAACTCCTACAGGCTAAACCACCGCTTTGGGGGAGATAACTGCTTACTGGTCTATGCACAGCATGTGTATCTGCAGCTACACATGCCAGCAAACGAAAAATGTCACTTACCCAGTGTACATCTGTTCGTGGCATGAGACGCTGCAGATTCACATGCGCCCTCCCACCTCCCCGGGAGCCTGTAGTAGTTTTAAGTTGGCTAAAATTAAACTTGCACATTTTAAAAAATTGTAAATATAACGCTTTTAAGCACATTATGTACATACATACTTACTCCATTGCCTGGGCATTATTACTACAGGGAGTGCAGAATTATTAGGCAAATGAGTATTTTTACCACATCATCCTCTTTATGCATGTTGTCTTACTCCAAGCTGTATAGGCTCGAAAGCCTACTACCAATTAAGCATATTAGGTGATGTGCATCTCTGTAATGAGAAGGGGTGTGGTCTAATGACATCAACACCCTATATCAGGTGTGCATAATTATTAGGCAACTTCCTTTCCTTTGGCAAAATGGGTCAAAAGAAGGACTTGACAGGCTCAGAAAAGTCAAAAATAGTGAGATATCTTGCAGAGGGATGCAGCACTCTTAAAATTGCAAAGCTTCTGAAGCGTGATCATCGAACAATCAAGCGTTTCATTCAAAATAGTCAACAGGGTCGCAAGAAGCGTGTGGAAAAACCAAGGCGCAAAATAACTGCCCATGAACTGAGAAAAGTCAAGCGTGCAGCTGCCACGATGCCACTTGCCACCAGTTTGGCCATATTTCAGAGCTGCAACATCACTGGAGTGCCCAAAAGCACAAGGTGTGCAATACTCAGAGACATGGCCAAGGTAAGAAAGGCTGAAAGACGACCACCACTGAACAAGACACACAAGCTGAAACGTCAAGACTGGGCCAAGAAATATCTCAAGACTGATTTTTCTAAGGTTTTATGGACTGATGAAATGAGAGTGAGTCTTGATGGGCCAGATGGATGGGCCCGTGGCTGGAATGGTAAAGGGCAGAGAGCTCCAGTCCGACTCAGACGCCAGCAAGGTTGAGGTGGAGTACTGGTTTGGGCTGGTATCATCAAAGATGAGCTTGTGGGGCCTTTTCGGGTTGAGGATGGAGTCAAGCTCAACTCCCAGTCCTACTGCCAGTTCCTGGAAGACACCTTCTTCAAGCAGTGGTACAGGAAGAAGTCTGCATCCTTCAAGAAAAACATGATTTTCATGCAGGACAATGCTCCATCACACGCGTCCAAGTACTCCACAGCGTGGCTGGCAAGAAAGGGTATAAAAGAAGGAAATCTAATGACATGGCCTCCTTGTTCACCTGATCTGAACCCCATTGAGAACCTGTGGTCCATCATCAAATGTGAGATTTACAAGGAGGGAAAACAGTACACCTCTCTGAACAGTGTCTGGGAGGCTGTGGTTTCTGCTGCACGCAATGTTGATGGTGAACAGATCAAAACACTGACAGAATCCATGGATGGCAGGCTTTTGAGTGTCCTTGCAAAGAAAGGTGGCTATATTGGTCACTGATTTGTTTTTGTTTTGTTTTTGAATGTCAGAAATGTATATTTGTGAATGTTGAGATGTTATATTGGTTTCACTGGTAATAATAAATAATCGAAATGGTTATATATTTGTTTTTTGTTAAGTTGCCTAATAATTATGCACAGTAATAGTCACCTGCACACACAGATATCCCCCTAACATAGCTAAAAATAAAAACAAACTAAAAACTACTTCCAAAAATATTCAGCTTTGATATTAATGAGTTTTTTGGGTTCATTGAGAACATGGTTGTTGTTCAATAATAAAATTAATCCTCAAAAATACAACTTGCCTAATAATTCTGCACTCCCTGTATATACACAACTCCTACCTCACCCTCTGCGGGGAAAACAATCTAAGATGGAGTCGACGCCCATGCGCAATGGAGCTAAAATGGGAGGAGTCCCTCGATCTCGTGACTCGAAAAGACTTCTTTGAAGAAAAACAACTTGTAACACTTCGAGCCCAACACTAGATGGCGGGATATGCATAGCATGTGAATCTGCAGCGTCTCATGCCACAAACAGATGTAGACTGGGTAAGTGACATTTTCCATATATCTGTATTGAAGTCGTCATTAGAAATTCAGCCAAGGGGCTTTCGGGGGCAAGAGTGTTCTGTGGCTAATGGACATGGACAAAGTAGAGCCTGTTAGCAGTTTAACAACACAACCTGTTACATCAGATGCAGTCACACAGAGATTGGATGAACCAGGATCCAGTACAATTCAGAGTTGACAGAGTGGTAAAATGCTGGCTTATTAAGTGAGGAAGAGTACATGTTCTTAAGAAATGACCACCCCAGAATCCCAATCCTATGCTTGATACCCAAGCCTTCAAGAACACCAGCAGACCCAGCCTGTTGGAAAATACCTCTAAATATATTGACTTTTTCTTGCAGAAATACATCACAAACTTGCCTTCGTATATTAAAGATTCAAGGGACTTTCTCAGGTTTATTTATGACATCCCATGGGAAAATGATTACCTTTTAATGACGTTGGATGTAACTATATTGTGCACCAGTATTTGCCATCAAGACATCCTTCGAGCGATGGAACACTATCTGAGTAGCCACCCTATGAGAGTTTACAAACATTCACAAATGTTGATGACTGTGATCAAATGGTGCCTGAAATGTAGCTATTTCATTTTCAGCTATGAAATATTCCATCATTTAGGAAGTACAGTGATAGGAGCCAGCTTCTCCCCCAGCTATGCATGTCTGCTCACGGGTAGACGGGAGGAGCAGGTGCTAGACAAAAGATCACAAGACTGCCTGGGAAGAACATGTGATATTGTAATGCTGATTTATTGATATGCTTTAAGCTTTTATCCCCATCATTTAAATGCTAGTATCCCTTATGGTGAGTTGCTACAGGTTAGGAGAAACTGTAGCATGGAGGAGGACACATTTAAATGTCAAGAGGAGTTGATTTCCAGATTGAGGGATGCAAGAGTATGACAGAAAACTATTAGAGCATACACAAAATATAGCTAACAAAAGGGATAGGGAATCTGTATTTTGTATGAAAAGTAACAAAAGGCAAAACAGTGATAGTATTAGATTCATTACATCTTATAACAACCAAGATAAGGCTTTGAGACCATTGATTTGGAAATATTGGCACATCATTAAAGCTGACCCAATACTAAGCCCCAAGATAAAAAAAAAAAAACTCATCACCTATCGCAGAGCCTACTTGATGGGGGGTGCTCTTGTTAGAAGCAGTCCTGATGCTATAAGCCAAACGTCATAGCTTGAACAGAGTGGCAGATGTGCCAAATGTAAGGCATACCAGATCGGGGGTCAATGCAACAGAATATTTAATAGGCTGTACAAAATTAAAGGTTCCTTTAACTGTAAGACAGAATTTGCAGCTTGTAGCTGCAACCTAAAATATGTAGGAAGTACAACACTCCAAGTACTCAGGTGGGTGTTGGAGCACAAGCAGACCTTTGAGAATAGGCACTATACATACCCTGTGGCAAGGCCAACATGAAGAGATGAACAACCAAGATGTGACGCAATTAACGTACTTTGTAATCAATGCGGTACACAGCTATAACAGGGGGGTGGGGAGATTGCATTGCAGATGATGAATTTTATATATGTGTTTTTAATAATGTTGGGCAATGGGACATGTCTCATTAGTAATAAGGGGAGTCCCTCATCTTAATAACACCTGCAGTAGGCAGCTTTTCCCGAGAAGCTTCAATCTCCCTTTTATCCTTTTCATGTGTGAAAATGTAGTGCAATGCACCATTCATTTTATTTTAACTTCATCGTTATTCTGTTTAACCTTATATTTGCACAAGTTATTTGATACTAGGCAACAGTAACAGCAGTATATGCAGAGTTATGATGCTTGTTAGAGGTCAATTAATTAGCAGTGTACATGTCAGCACTGACATTTTAACTATAGCCCACTTGAGCGCAATTGTGAAAGGTGATGCGTTAATTACATGTGTTTTAATGTGAGTTATTCCTGATTAAGATCTCAACTTTTAAATGCGCATGTTTGTCTCCGCTTATCTAATGTTGTGTTGTATATCGAAAGAGTAAAAAAACAGAGAGATTGGGCTTTTGTGAATTTAGGAATGTCATGGTGCCTTTAATTGTCTGTCTTCACAATTTATGGTGATCGTGATGCAAAGGGTATTTAAGATAAGGAAAACGGCACCACGTTTGTGTGTGATCAAGTCCTCCTGTGTTGTCCGAAGCACATAATGGCAAGAATGAGCACTTATTAGCAATAAACTATCTTGAGCAACTAAGTAAAGTATCTGAGCCTGATCCTTCACAGAGGAGAGCATTGTTGGTGGATTGAAATAGAGGCAATACATATGTCATGCACTCACCGGGTTCCAACTGCAGGGACGATGCTAAGCCTCCAATCCCAGCTGGAGGAGCTTAATGAAACAAGTAACAACTATTGAGTTCCATCAATGGCCCCCAGAGGGGAAGGGGGGATGAGATAAAACAAGAAAAGGTTAACTTGCGGCACTGAGGGAAGTGCTCTGCTGGATTGTGCACTGCGTAGTAGGATCGAGAGTCCCTGGACCTTGTTATCCTAATTCAGGTGTGGGACATTAAAAACAACAAGAGGCAATGATAGCCATCAGTCCTCAACTCAGAATGATTTAGCACTTGTTAACATGATATGTACTTTTAAAGACTTCATAAATATTGCATGAGAGAGAGAGCAGGTACCATTTTAAAGATAAATTGGAGTTTGTCACTCCAGAACATACACGATTGAGATTCAAACTCAGATAGAACTTCAAGCTCTAGAAGTTTCTCCAAAGTACGAGATACAACTTGTCAAGAAATACAGTAGCAAACATTCTGTTCGGGTATAGTAAATTTCAGAGTGCTGCAGTGAAATAAGTTCAGAGTGCCGGCCTTAAAGGGCTCATACTCCAACAATGTCCAATATTCAAAAACGTCCGCAACTCCATCTAAATTGTATTGGTGATTGGATTCTCCAAGAATGGCATATTTGGTTTACTAGTAAGTCCCTATTAAAGTGCACTAGGTGTGCCCATGGCCTGTAAGTCAAATGCTACTAGTGGGCCTCCAGCACTGATTGTGTCACCCACATGAGTAGCCATGTAAACAGGTTTCAGACTGCCACTGCGGTGTCTGTATCTGCAGTTTTCAACTGCTATTTTGATCTGGCAAGTGCACCCACCTTCGTTTGTACTACATGTAAGTCACCCCTAAAGTAGACCCAAGGCAGCCCCGTGTGCAGGGTGCAGTGTATTTGAAAGGTAGGACATCTACGGGTGTGTTTTATATGTTCTGATGGTGAAATACTCCTAAATTTGTTTTTCACTATCGCAAGGCCTTTCTCTCCCATGGAGTAACATGGGGATTGCCTTGGAATATCTTTTAAGTATAATTTCTCATTGGGAGCAGATAGAGATTTGGAGTTTGGGGTCTCGGAACTTTCAATTTAAAATACATCTTTTGGAGAATTTGGTTTTTGAATTGTATGTTTGAAAATGCAATTTCTAGAAGGTGGGCATTTTCTTGATTAACCTTTCAACGCCTCTGCCTGTCTGCTGAATACACATCTGGGTCAGGATGACAGATGGGCTGTTTGTGCATCAACTCCTGACAGTCACTCAAAAGGTGCTGAGATGTGCCCTGCATATCACCAAGCTGATGGGTCTTCCTGAGCTTGAGTGGTGGAAGGAGCTGACACTTACACCTGAATAGTGATTTGCCTGTTCTCATACAAAGCAGTTTCCAAACTCCTGGAGTGTGTCTGAGGCCAGGGCAGGGAAAGACAGGGTCTTGTGCATTACAAAGACTTCTCTTTAAAGTTTGTCTACTTCAAAGACAAATGGTTATAAGTACTGGACCTCTGACACCACATAGTTAGAATCCTTCTGAACTGAGGACATTCAGCCAGGAAGAAGAGCTGGATGCTGTTTGATGGACTTCCACTCTGCCTGTTGATTTGCTGTGTTGCCCTGCTTCTTCTCCTCTAGGAGCGAAAGGACTGGACTTTGCTTTCTACATCCTACTTCCAAAGGTCACCAAGGGCTTGGACTAAGCTTGTCTCCTGTTAAGGTTCAGGGATATCAAAGACCTACCTACCAGCACCTGGGCTCTCTTGCTGAGAGTCCTGACTTGTCAAGTGGTGCCAGATCCAGTTCCAGGGTCCTTGGGAGTGAGTTCTGGTGCAACAAGAAAGAGACTAGTACACCAACATCCAGAACAACTTTAGGACCAGCACCGCTCTCCAACCCCACGCCGCTGCCTGCACCAGAGCCTTCCCCGCTGAGTGCAATGACCACGACCTCTGCTGCAGGCCCAATGCTGCCACAGTGCCTCTGAAGTCCCACCAAAGTACGATCCAGAGTGCCATGTTACAGATGCCCGTGGCATCTGACTCCAACTATGCCACACCACCTGTGGTCCCATGGCGTGATCGGGACACTGCAAAGTCAAAGCCCTGCGTCTTGACAAGCTGGATTCATCAACCCCCCACCTCCTCTGCAACCAAAAGGAACCAACGCCTCGCCTCACCTCCCCTGCCTAGCAGTAAGGAACCAACACTTCACCTCACCAGTGGCAGTGGCAGTAAGGAACTCGTGCTGCACCGCCTCCAGTGACGCATCACCTTCCCAATTCCAGGTAATATCTTTGTTTCCTCAATGTTTTCCAAGGAACCATAACCGGGGCCCATGCGATTCTATGACTGGCTGCACTCCCTTATGAGTGGCATTGGACTGTTGGAGAGAACTGCATCAAGATGTCGTGATAACACCAGTTGGAGCTATTGTGTTTTTAAGTGCTATACTAAGATTTAATCTTTAAATATTTGTAACATTACTTGTGTAAGTTGGAATTTTGTCATTTTGGTCTTGTTTTACTCCAATAAAGGGAGGAGGGGGCAGGGGCAAAACAACGGACCAGACAAGGCAGGAGGGAGAGGATAGGGGCCCGCACATGGAAAAGAGAGGACACTGGGCAAGGGAGCTGGGGAGGAGCAGCAAGCTGACCTGATCAAGGAGGGCAGGCATCTGACTATGCTAGGCAGGTCGGAGGGGCAGTGGCAGCTCAGTACAACACTCAGAGTAGATGAAGGGGCAGTGGCAGGCCCATGGACCGTGGGGGGCAAAAACGAGGGGGCAGGGGCATGGACACAGACATCAGAGGGTGGGGAAGAAGGGTAGTGGCAGCAATCTAAGCAGGAGGGCAATGATGCGGTATAGAATTGGGCAACAAAGGGCAGGAGGAGTGGGCAGGAATATATTGCTAAATGGAGGGCAGTGGCAGCACATCGGTGCATGTAAGGCAGGAGGGAGGGGGCTGGTGCATAGACTCAGACAACAGAGGGTAGGGAGGAGCTTTTGTAGTGAATTTCTAAGTTTTTTTTATTTTTATTCTAATTCCTAATTTAATGTCCCTGTAACCTTTGGTTGTTTCAGAGAATTTCTAGGGTTTTTTAACATTAAAGAAGATGCCCAATCCAATGCACGTGGAGGGCGGTTGGTCGCAGGGCCTGGCTGTGCATTGTGCTTCCCGCACCCAAGCTTGCTGCTCCTGCCCCCCTTGTCCTTGACATCCATTATTCAAGTCCATGCCCCTGCTCCCTCATTACATCCCTATGTGGCCGTAGTTCTGCCACTGCCCTTCCCACCTACCCTGAACAGTTAGCTAGCTGCTCCAGTTACCTCCTCTCTGCCCTATGTTGTCTAAGTTCATGCACCAGCCCCCTCCATGGTCCAATGTGCTGCCACAGGTTCAAGTTTCAACGTCAGCTTGGCATCCTGTGATTTTGTGCAAATCAAATCAAAAACATTTATAAAGCGCGCTACTCACCCGCGAGGGTCTCAAGGCGCTAGGGGGAGGGGGTTACTGCTGCTCGAAGAGCCATGTCTTGAGTTGCCTCCGGAATGCGAGGTGGTCCTGGGTGGTCCTGAGGTTGGTAGGGAGGGAATTCCATTTCTTGGCCGCCAGGTAGGAGAAGGCCCACCTGCTGTGGTGCGGCGGATGCGAGGGACGGCGGCGAGTGCGAGGTTGGCAGAGCGAAGTTGACGGGTGGGCGTGTAGAAACTGAGGCGACGGTTGAGGTATTCGGGTCCCTTGTTATGGAGGGCTTTGTGTGCGTGGGTGAGGAGCCGGAAGGTGATCCTTTTGTTGACGGGAAGCCAGTGCAGGTGTTTCAGGTGGGCGGAGATGTGTCTGTTGCGGGGTATGTCGAGGACGAGTTGGGCGGAGGCGTTTTGTATTCGGTGCAGATGTTTCTGGAGTTTAACAGTGGTTCCTGCGTATAGGGTGTTACTGTAGTCCAGGCGGCTCGTGACGAGGGCGTGGGTCACAGTCTTTCTGGTGTTGGCGGGGATCCAACGGAAGATCTTTCGGAGCATGCGGAGGGTGAGGAAGCAGGAAGATGATACGGCGTTGACTTGTTTGGTCATGGTGAGAAGTGGGTCCAGGATGAATCCGAGGTTGCGTGCGTGGTCTGAGGGGGTTGGTGCGGTGCCAAGGGCCGTGGGCCACCAGGAGTCGTCCCAGGCGGAACGGGTGTTTACGAGGATGAGGACTTCCGTTTTGTCTGAGTTCAGTTTCAGACTGCTGAGTTTCATCCATTCTGCGACGTCTTTCATTCCATCTTGCAGGTTGGTCTTGGTGCTGGTGGGGTCCTTGGTGAGGGAAAGTATCAGCTGGGTGTCGTCGGCGTAGGAGGTGATGTTAATGTTGTGTTTGCGTACAATGTCGGCGAGGGGGCTCATGTAGACATTGAAGAGAGTCGGGCTGAGCGAGGAGCCTTGTGGGACGCCGCAGATGATCTCGGTGGGGTCTGAGCGGAACGGTGGGAGGTAGACTCTTTGGGAGCAGTTGGAGAGGAAAGAGGTGATCCAGTCCAGGGCCTGTCCTTGGATACCGGTGGAGCGGAGGCGGGATATTAGGGTTCGGTGGCAGACGGTGTCGAAGGCAGCCGAGAGGTCGAGGAGGATGAGGGCGACTGTTTCTTCGTTGTCCATCAGAGTTCTGATGTCGTCTGTGACTGAGATGAGGGCGGTTTCTGTGCTGTGATTGGCTCGGAATCCGGACTGAGAGGGGTCGAGTAGGTTGTTGTCTTCCAGGAAGTTGGTGAGTTGCTTGTTGACGGTCTTCTCTATGACTTTGGCAGGGAAGGGGAGGAGCGAGATGGGGCGGAAGTTCTTCAGGTCGCTGGGGTCCGCCGTAGGTTTTTTCAGTAGGGCGTTGACTTCTGCGTGTTTTCAGCTCTCGGGGAAGGTGGCAGAAGCAAACGAGCTGTTGATGATGGTCTGGAGAGACTGGGCGATGATGTCGTTGGCTTTGTTGAAGATGAAGTGTGGGCAGGGGTCCGAGGGGGCACCGGAGTGGATGGAGTTCATGGTAGCTTTGGTCTCTTCCGTGCTGATGTGAGTCCAGGCGTTGAGGGTGATGGCTGGGGATGTAGGTTCTGTGGTGGTTGGATGGGTCTGGTGTCCGAAGCTGTCGTGTAGGTCGGTGATCTTACGATGGAAGAAGGTGGCGAAGGAGTTGCAGAGGTCTTGTGAGGGCGTGATGGCGTTGGCGTTAGGATTGGAGAGCTCTTTGACAATGTTGAAGAGTTCTTTGCTGTTGTGAGTGTTCTTGTCCAGTCTGTCTGTGAAGGAAGTTCTTTCTCCCTAAAACCAAAATGAATGTGTCCTTGTGTAATGTAACTGATGATCATGCAAAGCACTCAAACACCTTCAGGTCAAGTCTGCGCTGTATAAAACTGCATTAAAAAAACAAACAAATTAAGTGCCTCATCTAGAACTTGGCCAATGGAGTACTTTATCACAAATGTGACGAATTTCCTGTCTGCCATATTACGGTCCTTACAGGATATAATGGGATCATAATATGGCGGAGGGATATCAGTCACGTTTGTGACAGAGCATTCCCATCCGTAAAGTTCGAAATCAGACCCTAAGTGTTTTTGCACACTTCTTTCATTGAGCCTTAATTGGGCTGGATTTGGGTGATACTTGTGCTACATTTGGGCTTTTATTTTTCTCTGGTGGCCATCCTGGGACACTTATTTGTTGTGAGCCTTCCTGATTTCCTCATTGATGCAGTATGCTCAGAGGAAAATGCTTTCAGTTTTCCACTTCGATTCCTTCAAGAATCCATTTAGATGTGCCACACTTTTGGCATAAATTCAGAATATGAGCATTGTAGTTGCTCATTGGAACACTGTAGTAAAGCTGCTGATTACCAAGGAGTTAACTGGCAGTTTGCTGCTGGTGTTGAAAGTGCATATTTCAGTCTGCATGCCATAATGTTTTAATGAACTAGAAGAGGAAGATATTTCAGAGCTCACTTAAAACGTGCCCTAATTTTTCTTACTACAGCACTAACCATAACTTCTATGACAAAATGACCCCTCTTCATTTTGTTTCTTCCTGAATAAAATGCTTTACATTTGACTACTTTGATTCAATCAAGATGGCTGTTAGCACTCTAGTTATTCTTTGGAATATTCTGGGAGACTGCAGTAGAACTCAAAGGAATTCAATTGCCAGGCTGCTTCTGTGAGAACTACATCCTTTATTGAGAATGCCAGACACCATTCTCATATGGCTGAGAAAGACAGTGTGAATTTGAGACCATGCTCTCATTTTAGCTTCTGGAGCACCTTCCATAACCTCTAAGAGAAAATCATAAGAAAACAGTTTTCTCTCAAACATGCAGAGCCGATCATGAATGGCATCTCCATTCGGAGGTGGCGCAAAGTCTCTTTCATCAGTGGGGAAAGCCTTGGTTAGATCTGTTCGCCTCTGCAGAGAACGCGCAATGTCAGCTGTTTTGCACGTTGGAGTTTCCAAGGCGGCACTCGCTCGGAGATGCTTTTCGTCTGTAGGGGAACTCCGGGCTTCTTTCCACCTTTCTGCTTTTATACCTCTTCTACCCGGAGTTCTCAAGAAAATCAGGAACAACCGGGCCCAAGTCCTCTTGGTGTCTCCGGACTGGGCACGGAGAGTATGGTGTCCAGAGCTATTGAGCATGTCCATTGATCCTCCACTCAGACTGCCTCTTTGGGCGGATCTTCTGTCGCAGCAACTGGGGACAGTTCCTGGGGGAACCTGTCCAACCTCCGCCTTCATGTGTGGAGATTGAGCGGTGACAGTTGACGGTTTTTGAAATTCCACCCGAAGACTGCAATCATATCTTGGCAGCCGGGCGTCCATCAACCAAAACTGTATACGCCTGTCATTTGAATAAATTTGTGGCATGGTGTACAACAAATCTGTTGATCCCCTTTCTACCCCTCTATCTGAGGTTCTTCTGTTCATTCTTTCTTTGGCCCAGCAGGGCTCTTCTTTGGGCACCCTTAAAGGGTATTTATCTGCCATTTCGGCCTTTCTTAGGCTACCTGATCAGCCCTCACTCTTTAAATCTCCTATTGGGAGTAGATTCCTAAAAGGACTCACCCATTTATTTCCTCCCACTGCATTTATCATGCCTCAATCTTGTACTAACTTATTTGATGTGTACTCCCTTTGAGCCAATGCATAAATGTCCCTTGCGGCTCCTCACCTTCAAAACTGTCTTTTTTGTTGCAATCACCTCTGCTCGCAGGGTGAGTGAGCTTCAGACCCTTTCCTCAAAACTTCCATACTTGTTTGTGCACCCTGACAAAGTAGTATTGCACACTAAGGCTTCCTTCCTTCCTAACGTGGTTACAACCTTTCATGTAGGCCAATCCATCACTCTGCCTACTTTCTACACCCCCCCCACATCCTTCCCATGAGGAGGAGAGACTCTACTGACTGGACCCAAAAATAGCGTTGCCGTTCTACCTCAATGGTACTAAAGATTTCTGGGTGGACAATCAACTCTTCGTTGGGTATGTGGATGCAAAAAAAGGAAGGCAGTGCAAAAGCATACCATCTCTTGGTGGTTGCTTCTTTGCATCAAAATGTGCTATGATTTGGCCAAGAAGCAACCTCTTGAGGGCTTATGTGCTCCTTCCACCAGAGCAACTGATGCTTCTACTGCGTTAGCACGTGGAGTTCATGTCCTAGATATCTGCCAGAAAGCTATGTGGTCGTCCCTGCACATGTTTGCTAAACACTACTTTCTAGACAGTCAGGTCCGTTGGAATGGCTAATTTGGTTGTTTGGTGCTGCAGGACTTCCTAGTATGATCTTGATTCGCAGCCCAAGGATGGCGTTGCTTGGGTATCTATTCTAAGGTAACAATCTGCAACTAGAAGTCTCTATCAGATGTACAAGTTACTTACTTGTAACGGTAACGAAATATCTGGTAGAGACATATTCTAGTTGCAGATTCATTACCGCCCACCCATCCTCCCCACCTGCAGACTGATTTCTAGGGACAGGGATTCCCCCTTTCAGGTCCTTAGCTCTGGTGCACCAATCTCAGTGTTCTTAGCGGCTCTCCGCTTTGGCGTGGAAAGTAGTTAAAAGAAACTGACGTTACTGCTCGAGGGCGGCATCTATATACTACTCCTGACATCACCAGGGTGACTACAACACCAACGACCCCAATGACGCCTGTGGAGTCGACCGATGCCACCTACTGACGTGCAAGGGTATTGTTCGAGGAAAAATCTCTGGATCCAGTCTGGCGCCTGGAGAAATTCTAAGGTAAGGAATCTGCAACTAGAATATGTCTCTACCAGATATTTTGTTACTGAAGGTAAGTAACTTGTACTTTAACACGAATGATAAGGTTTTGAAATTTTATTTCAGTCAATATTTGATCATTTGTGGATTGCCAAGTAGAAATGTCTTGATTTAATTTGATACTTTTAAAATCTTTCTTTCCAACACATTTTTAAGGTTTACAAAAGAAAGTATGCTTCATTTTTCCTTTTCCTAATTGTTGATATATTCTGAAATATGTGTACAGTTACTTTTCAGGTATTTAAATTGTGTGGATTGTTAAAGATAATGACATCCTGACCTACAGACTTTCCTTTCACACTCGGTGTACCCCAGCAAGATTGTCACATAGCTCACTTTAAAAACTCCTCTCAATTTGCAGTCAAAGAAAGAAAAGTAAACACCAATCTCCATGTTAAAGGAACAATCAGCAATTTTTCAGAAGACCTATCCTGATGTTTGTCCTCTGTCTTTGGAGCACAGCAAATGTGACAAATGTAAAGGCATCTGTATTTATTGCTCATTTGTGAGAATTTTGAGAAATCTCTTCCCAACCCACAGTTTGGGAAACACTTCCCTTGATGCCTCAGGAAGAACAGCAGAGTGAACAAGTAAACACAGGTGATGTTTTTAATAATATAGATGTTGAGAAATCAATAGTTCATAATATTCAAGATGGAGAGAGCCAATATGACAAAGTATGCATGTGCATTCTCCTTAGGAATAGGTAGAATTATACCCTCCTACATCTTCACACTAACGGTCCTAAAAAGTGTATTCCACATTAAGAATGGACCATGGAACTTCATAAGGTGGCACTCCACGAAAGATTCACATATGAATTAACCAACAATTTGAGGAATATGAGAGGTTGTGAGAGCTTTCCTGCATAATACTCAGAACTGACCTGCAACTCTTTATTGTACGCCATCTACCTCTTCATTGTCTCTCTCTCTTATTTGAACAGGGGTTGCCTCCTCCACTTTCCCCACTCTACATACTGGACCTTAATAGTGCCCCACGGCCCTCCTCTACAGCCTACCATCCAGATTGTTTGTTCCTCAACAGAATAACTGACGGACTGGAATAGTGGGGCTTCTTGACCATCACTGGTAAACAGGTACAGAGATCCCCAGGTCTTCAGTTATCACTTTAGTTTTAGGATTTAGTACCCCTTGTTATGGTTATTCGTATGACTGCTAGCATGATCTGGACCCTTTTTGCTAGGCCTCCCAATCTGATTCAGCCAAAGGCCTTGGGGATCCTAGTGTTCCCATTTGAGTTGCTCTATACCTCCTGATCTGGGCATCCCGCAACACACACAGTGGTTTACTCGACTCACTAACGCCTTTTCTACCCACTCCTCACTCTTGCCTTACCCATTTTTCCCCACACATCCAAATACTTATTATTACAAATGACGCTGTCTCCACTTATGCCCCCTACTCCTCTGTACACCAGTGGTTGGCTCCATATGAACTTCAGCCTTTCCCACTCAACATACTGAAAGTTTACTCCCCCATGACCCTCTTTGCCTGTAGGGCCTAGACTGTAGTTTTTTTTTTTTTTTTTTTAATGTTTTATTAAAGATATAGGGGGATGCAAAATATATAGAAATATACTTTTCAAAGCTTTTTCCTTTTTACAATGGATGTTTCTGTAGTGGATATACAAACGTATACAATCTGACAGGTATTCCTGGCTGAATAATTGAAAGATTATAAACACACTCATGGGAGGGAGCAGGTGTTGGGGGAAAGAAAGGCAGTATAGTAAGGGAGAGATAGGGATGTCTTGTGGATTGAAGAAGGTGGGGGGAAAAAGGGGGAGTTGGGGGAAGGACTGCTAGGTGGGAAGACGAGTGGGTGGATAAGGGAAGCCATAGACCCCGTAGCGAGGCTGACAAGACCTGAGTATAAGTTGTTCCTTGGTTCCCTGCCCGGCGTAAGTTGTCGTACGAAGGTGGGCAATATGGCATATGGGCCTAATTTGTCGTGGTATAGAGTAAGGTGAGGGTAGGAGTTCCAACCTCTGTGGGAGAATAATGTCAAAGGAGGGGTGAGTAGAGAAGAGAGTAAAGAGGTCGTCCATAGTGACTTGTTCGTTGTTATGAGGTCCTTTAAAGAATGGGTTCTTCTTATGCATTAATTTCCCAGGCATAGATTATGTAAAAGGACAGGCGGAGATGCCAGGTTGTTTAGCCCAGGGTCTAGTGCGTTTGTCTGGATGGGGCAACTAGAAGGTGGGAGAGGGGAAGAGAGGATAAAGAAAATAGCTGGGGGAGAAGAAGGGAAGAACAGGGGAGAGGGAAATAGGAAAGTGAAAGATTCTGAGAGGGCAGTTGTTTCTCACCGACCTTTGATCATTGACCATCCGCCAGTTGCTTCATGGCTTTGTCAAAAATGAGCGCCAGACTTCCTCGAATAGCGCCGCTTGGTCCTGTAAGTTATAGATCACTCGTTCATGGGTGGCTGTTTGATACATGGCAGTCATCCATTCTGTCGGCGTGGGGGCAGTACTAGACCTCCAATGCCGGAGTATGCATATTTTGGCCGTGGCGAGTGCTGTGTGAAGTAACCTTTTTTGGGCTCATGTTAGGGAGGGGTATGGGTGTATATCGTGTAAAGTGGTGGCGGGGTCTGATTTGGAATCTGTATGAGGTCCAACAGGGCGTGACGTATCGCATCCCATAAGGGGTGTATCGTCGGGCAGTGACATAGGATGTGAAGTAGGTCGCAGTGGGGTTCTATGCATCTCCAACATTTTGCATGCAGCAGCAGGCCTGGCTTGAGAAGTTTAACGGGGGTCCAGTACCAGTCTTGAAGAACTTTGAATAAGCAGAATTTCAGGCGGACTTTGCGTACTCCCCTGTCAAGGTTTTCTAGTATGTCTGACCACTCTTCATCCGTATAGGTAATCTCAAGTCTATCCTGCCATTTTAAGCGTAGTCGTTCAAGGAAGGGTTGTGAATAGAGATGATTTGTTAACTCGGCATAAAGGCCAGCCATAACGCCTTTATGTCGGCCCCATTTCTGGAGGTAGGTAACAATGGGTGAAGTTTTAAGCGTCCATGGGGGGGGCCTCTAATGTTCTATGCATACAGTGTTTGAGCAGTATGTTTTGCCATTCTTGATTACTATGGATGCCGAACTCCTCCTGAAGAGAGACGAAGGTTTGAAAATGATTTCCATCTATTATATGGGATATATTATAGATACCTGCCTTGAGCCATTGGGGCCACATGAGGAGATTTCCTCCTATTATTATGTTTTTGTTCCCGGCTATAGGGGCCTGGGCATGTAGGGAAGGCTGTATACCTAGCAAGTGGTGGGTTCTGCGCCACGCTGTGTTGGTGGCCTTGAGGATGGGGTTAGGTAGGGAGGGGTGGTCAGCATATATCCCTCCCATCTCTGTTTGCTGTCCTCTTAGGAGACTCTCTGTGGCTAACCATTGTGGTGGATCATGTGTGTCTGGGAGTTGTGAGAGTTGTAAGGCTAGTGAGTATTGTTCTACCAATGGTAAGCCTAAGCCTCCATAGGGTCGTCGCACCAGGATAGTTGCAGGTTTCAGTCTTGGGCATAGGGAGCCCCAGACGAAGGTCCTTATGGATGCATCAATCGAACGGAGTAAAGGGAGGGGTACCTGTAGGGGAAGCATGCCTAGCACATATGTGAAGCGTGGTAGTGTAGCATTCTGACCGCCTGTGTCCTACCCCACATGGACAGGCCCAATAGTGACCATTTGGCAAAATCCTGCTTCATTTTAGATATGAGGGGGTCCAGGTTGTCCCTAACTATGTGTTACAGGCCTCGGTTAGTAAATGTTCCTAGGTATTTGAGACCGGTCGGTGTCCATTGGAATGGAAGGCCATGTACCGCTGCTCTCGTTGTTATGCGGGATAAAGGTAGTGCTTTGCTTTTGTCCCAGTTTACCCGGTATCCGGATAGAGGTGCGAATTCCTCTATGGTAGAGAGCACTGCGGGTAGGGAAGTTTCTAGGCCGGACAGGGTTAATAAGATGTCATCTGCGTAGAGATAGATTTTGGATAAACCCCTGGTTATTTGAATACCTTTTATCTGTTGGGAGTTCTGTACGGTAGCTGCCAGGGGTTCCATGGCCAATAGGAATAGAAGCGGTGACAGGGGGCAACCCTGGCGTGTGCCTCTTCCAATAGGGAAGGGGTCTGATAAGAAGCCCCTGCAGTTAACCTGTGCTGTGGGATGGTCATATAATAAACGTACTTTAGAAATAAATTGTTCCCGAGGCCAAAGTGCTTCATGGTAGTGAATAAATAGGACCATTTGATGCAGTCGAATGCTTTCTCTGCATCTAAGGATAAAGCTAGGGCCTCTTCAGGCATATGTAGTGCTTTTAGCAGTGTATGGTAGAGAGTGCGCATGTGGTTTCTAGAGGTGCGGCCCGGTACGAACCCCACTTGGGTATTATGGATCAGAGATGGTATCACTTTACTAGGTGTGCTGCTAAAACGCTGGCTAGGAGTTTAACGTCTCCGTTCAGGAGGGAGATAGGGCGATAGCTGCCACAGAGGAGGGGATCCTTCCCTGGCTTAAGCAGAACAACAACTGTGGCCCTGTTGGATAAAGTGCTCAGAGAGCTTTCCTGACATGTGTTTGTTAGTGCTTCATGTACTGCAATGATTGCCTCTTCCCCGCCCCATTTATAAAATTCCGCAGGGAATCCGTCCTCTCCTGGAGATTTATGGTAGGGGAGGTTTGTTATAACTTGTGTTATCTCTTCCTTGCTTATATCACCGTCTAGGAGGGCTCTGCCAGCCTCCGACAAACGAGGCAAGTTGGCCGTGTTAAGAAATACCTTTATCTGTGCCTGATCAGTCGTTATTTCCGGAGTAGAGAGATGTCGGTAGTACTTGGCAAACTCGTTTACAATATCTTGCGGACGAGTCAACACCGCTCCTGAGGAAGATGTTATAGCGGAAATGGCGGAAGCAGCCTCTCTTTGTCGGAGCTGGGCTGCTAGGAGGTGTCCTGCTTTTTCTCGTTGTTCATAATGGCGGTCTCTCAATTTCTGCAGTGCATATTCCGCCTGGGACGTGTAGAGATCATTGTGTGCCATGCGGGCTTGTTCTAAGGAGCAGCATAGCCTAGGGGACGGTTGGGTGGTGTACTGTTTGGTGAGGTTCTGAATTGTGGTCTCTAGGGTGGTTTGACGGGCTATTCTGTCTTTGTGGGCCAATGCTGCATCTCGCATCATATTCCCTCTCAGTGTCGCCTTTGCCACTGCCCATAGAACCCTTTTGGAGGTCACAGTGCCTGTGTTCTCGGTCATGTATGTAGATACGTGTGCTTTTAATTGCTCCTTCCCTTGGGGGGAGCGGTATCTGCGTACAGCGAGGCGCCATGGTTTACGGCCTGGGGGGGACAGGCCTACCTGGATCAGGATTAGCGTTGGAGAGTGGTCTCAAAGACCACTGTCTAGGATGCAGGTGTCCAGCATGTGGGGGATTACAGTGTGTGGTACCAGAAAGTAGTCCAGGTGCGATTGGGTGCCATGGACGGCTGATATAAAAGTATATTCCTTATCTTTCGGGTGTTGTATTCTTCAACAATCAACTAGACCGACATCCGCAGTTAGGTCTCAAGAGTGCTCTGTCGTGATTGTTGCCTACATCAATGGGGCCTGTCCTATCCAGTATACCGTCTTGGGCAAGATTCCATTCTCCCCCGATTATATATCGGGCAGTCCTGATTTCTATCAGGAGACGATTTAGTTGTAGGAGGAATGTGCGTTTTGAGCCGGTTGGTGCATAGACGGAGCCCACGCATAGGAAGGTAGTCCCTATTTTTAGTTTGGCCAATATATACCTTCCTTCTGCATCTCTCCACGTTTTAATGATTGTGATCGCAAGGGATTTTCGCATTAATATCGCCACCCCACACTTGTGGGGTGTACTGCTTCAGGGTTCTTGGTTTGCTGGGCAGCAGCTGAAAGCAACCCTCCCTACCCCGTCCCGCTTAAGTTTACTGGATTCCAGAGTGTCAAGGTGGGTCTCCTGTACCAACGCGATACCTGCTTTTTTGGATTAAAGATAGGACAATATTTTTTTCTGCTTAACATAGCTCGTCATACCAGGTACGGTCCAGGAGAGGATACGCAATGGTCGTGTCGCTTGAGGGGCTCTTCTCGGCATACTGGACGAGTGTATAGGATGTCGCTTGTTCCGGTGTTAGCACTAACGGGGAAAGAAAGAAGGGACTACTATCTTGTTTGTTCAAGTGGAAGTTATACTTGTTATGATGCAGTGGGTTATGGGAGGGAGGATGCAGCTGGCGGCGGTCGGAAGTGCTCTCTAGAAAAAGGAAGAGAAAGGAGAGATGGAGGCGGAAGAGCGGGGGAAAAAGTAGGATAGATAGAGGGAGAGCCAGAGGGAGCTATAGAGGGAAGGAGGGGGCAGAAGAAGAAAAGAGAAAAAAAAGGAAAAAAGGGTGAGAGAAGGAGGGGGGAGGATGCAAAGATCGGTGTATATACTTAAGATTTAGAGAATTACGTAAAAAGATACTAGGAGGTGGGTAAGGAAATAAGGAAGGGGGGGGTGAGGAGGCTGGAGGTCCTGCCTCCTTAGCTAGATCTGTAGACAACTGGTCCGGTTCCTCTCGGGTCCGGTTCCTTGTCGGGGTGGTCCCTGTCGGGGGCAGCAGGCGGCCGGCTATCATTATCTTAATGGCAGGGAGAGGTGTAGGGTTCATGGTTATGTATCGAGAGTCAAGAGACAGGCCTACTTGTCGGTGGATGGTGATAGTTGGAGTGTTTAGCTATTTATATAACTGGGGCATGTACTTTTAGGAGTAGGAGGGGTAGTTGGTTGTCGTTGTGCCTGGGTGGTACTGTCGTGAGATGTTATTGATCGTGCGGGAGAGTTGACAATAAGGTGGGGAAGGGGGGGGAAGAGAGATTGATGCAGGATGGGGCTTAATACGTGTTGCATAATGCCTGTTGATACAGGGGATGGGGGAATGGAGGTGTATGTGTATGGTAGGGAATCCTAAGGTTATATTGCAGGGTAAGGACAGAGTATATGGGGAGAAGGGGATATTCAAGCGGGGGGATTGGGGCGCAAGAAGAGAGGGGGCAAGCGGAACAATATAGTTCTAGTGCAGGTTAAGATACATAGAAATGTAAGTATACAGTACATCCTGAGTATTACTTTTCAGCTGTAACATCACATTAGCGCCTACTTCAACATTCCTATAGCCTATCAATTCTTATTAACATAATACGTCCTATTACCTTATCACCATGTTATATTATAAACTGTTAATCTGGGCATCAAGCTATTTGTCATAGAATAAGCAGTGAGTGCTGTGGAGTCCCATATTGTGTGAGGGAAATGTATGGTCCACCCCCTTACTGGTGCCTTGTTGCGTATTATTACATCATAATACTATTATAGGGAAGAGTGTATTCGTATATTGTCAGTTTATTAGCTTGGCACATACTACCCTCATGATCGTCCTATCCTGGATGGGGCTTACGGGTATCAATGGTAAGTAATCTGCGGGCAGGTGTGTGCGGTCAAGAGGGGGTAATTGGCTGTTTATATTGTGTGCCTTAGTATGGGACACCATATTGTTAAGCTATGTTATGGTATATTGTGTCATCTTATATAATTTTAGTTTATGATATTAGTGAGGGTATTGATATACAATGGGTTGCATTGTATTGTGTGTGTCCCAGGGAATAGGTTAGTTTATCCTTGTTTGCCCCAACCTTGGCCCCTGGGATATCTATGAATATTAATTAGTTGTGGCGTCGGTATTAGTCTTATGTGTTGTGTGCTGGGGTAGGATTGGGTTGTGTTGTGGTGCTTGCTGCTATGGGGTATTCTGTAGCACAGTGGGAACGTGTCGATGTCTGTAGTGGTTGTTCGATATTTGATACCCTTTGTACTATGTTGTAAGACCAAGTCTGGGCTCTTATGTAGCCTACGGGAAGGTGGTGAATCTAGTCCTTGCTTTGGTGTGTGTACTCTGTCATACCCTAGGGACAGATTACGATTTACTGGATAGTTACATGTTGTAAGGCCTTATATTGGGTTATAGTGAACATGTGCTTTTGAAGCATCTAGTTTTGACAACAGCACTCACAATCCTAGACAATTATAATGAAGGCACATATATATGGTCTGAATAGGTACTCATCCATCCACGGAGTCGACAGCTGCTACAGTATTCTTGTTTTCAGGCAATTGTCTTTCTTGTGCGCAGTATCGCGTCTTCCTCTCAAGGGGGTACAGTCGCTGGTTTTAAAGGGGAACGAGATTTGTCCCTTTCCGATAGTTGGGTGTGGGTTACTACTGCGTGTAAGACCTGACCCCTATCATCATGTGATCTGGCCAGTCTCTCTATGTCTCTGCCTCTTTGACCGGCTTCAGTGTCACCTAGGGCCATGTTCGTTTTTTTCTGTCCTGGGGGGGAAATTTCCAGTACCTTCATTGTCTGCTGCGATGTCATGCGAACAGTTTGTGCTAGTAGAGTCCATAGATTGAGGTTGGAAGGAATCAAGGAAAAGTCTCAGTTCTTCGGGGTTGTAAAAGTCCTTAGATACTCTGTTTTTGGTAACCCACATTCTTGCAGGATCGAAGAGGCCGTATTTTATCTCTAGTTGGCGAAGCCGGGGTCGTAGAGCTAAGAAGGCCTTTTTGAGTTCATTGGTTTCCTTGGAGTAATCGGCAGTTATTCGGATGTCATGCTGATCTATTCGGAAAGGTCCATGATTGTGCGCCGCTTGAAGTATTTGATGGGTCTGGTTATGCCGTAGCAAGCATGCGATGATTGGTCGGGGTCTTGAAGGATTGTCGGAGCGTTTTCAGCCTATTTTATGTGCCCATTGGAATTCTAGACTGTAGTTTCACACTGCGTAGGCCAAAGCTCCTGAAACTGGGGTTATTTTTCTTTGCCTACACTTCGGGTCAATGCCTGTTGTATACATTAATGTTGTACTGCTTTGGAAATGAATAAATACATGTTACAAAAAAGAGCAGCCTCATTTATGGGATGGAAAATGCAGAAAAACATTAAAAACACATTTATTACTTGAGACTTTATGTTCTGTACAAGGAATGAGTTGGCCTCTATCTATGTCACCATCAGTAAGGTTTTTAGAGTTAAACAGATGTGTCATGCTTGGTTATCCCGACATGTGAGATAAACTATAAGCTCTCAGCACAGGATCCAGAAGATAATATAATGCCCCTTATTCCTTAATTGTTCAAACAAAAAGGAAAAGGGTTCAGACTCCAATGATGCAAGCTACCAACTCCAAACAAAGGCAGTAAGCACTTGGATTCAGTTTTTACTAAAATAGCGAGAAGCAGCAATACTTTGCTAACTGAAATGCACTGTTAAATAGATATGGATATCAATGGAGGAATTAATTCAAAATCTTCCAGAGAAACATCAAAAGAGAGCCAAATCTCTAGTTGAAGAGGGAAAGCTAATTCAAAATGCATGTTGTAAGTTAGCTATGGTCTCAGCAGATACAGCTAGCTGACAATTGTCTACAGAAATAAATTTACACAGACATGAGTAGGTATGTATCCCGGGATTCAACAATGAAGGGCTATCCATTATTCTTTATATGTCCTTCACAGGGTAGCATTTGTTTGACCAAGCTGTTGACCAACCTTTCGGCCAAATGAAAAAAATCCATTGACACAACTATATCCATGGACATTACAAAAAATAGGAGCACTTCCACTGGCAGCAGGGAAAGACGTCAATCTTTTGTCACACACTGTCAAAGACAACCTTCAGAAAGTTCTGCTTCTTTTCAAGGGACAGATTAGTGACAAACTATACCACCAAAACTGCATTTTTGAGGTCAAGAAACAGGGCGCACCTCAAGGGGTTGCCTCAGCAAATACAAAATAACTTGCGGATTACACCCTGAGAGCATAAACCTTTAGAGAGCAGAATAAAGGGCAGCTTACTTCAATAGCAGTCAATATTAATAGAAAAAATTGTTGATTTATTTGGTTAAATACAGATATTGAATAGAATAAAAAAAAAATCTAAAGCAAGGGGTTTGTTGTATAATGTTTAGGTGGTTTGCATAGCAAGTGTTCTGGAAGGCTGGAATGTGATGGTTCAGTCACTTGCAGTCTGGTTGTCTTTCCTGACTATCCTACTTGCTGATGTGCATATATAAATAATTTTACTACTTTAAATTTTGCCTCCATAGATCATTTCACTGCTGACAAGCAGGCAACAAATTCAGCAAGAACACTGCCAACCTTATAAACCAAGTGGACCAAGCATATGCTCATGAGGACCACTCTGCCACAACCCTTGATTAAAGAATAAGAAATACATTGTAGAAGAGCACTGTATAGCAAAGTGTCACAGTAAAGGAAGTGGAGGAGCAACATTGGTGTGTCAAGTACACACGTCCCTACACCTTTTGGCTGGTCACAATGTTGACCACTTTGCAGAATTAGCCACAGTTGTTCCTTTTTCACAAGAAAATCTTTTTTCTTGTTTAGTGACCCTCACTTACTCTAGTAGTGGCATGCTTTGACATTGGGTCCACCCTAGCTCCTAAAGGCCAGGATATGCTTAACTGACTTGTTTCCCTCCCATGGGAGCCTGTGCTCCTCCCAATACCTATTCAATGGCGGCTGGAGCATGGACATGCTGCTGGTGTGCCAAAGGCAAGTCCGTCTGTGCCTGCCTGAGATTGGACCACACCCAGTGCCAGGAACACTGGTTCTCCCACTAACCACCAATGCACTGCTGTGCACCTTCATGTTCTTGAACCTGTCCTCCGCTCACCACACTGCGTTCACTCTACACAACACAGGAGCACTCGTGCACCTCTTGCAAGTTCGCATGCATTCTCCCACACCGGGCCTACACCTACACTCATGCACCAACACCACCCCACTCTCTCACACTCACTCAGACTAGCCACCTGTTCACATTTACACAGACCAAACATCTGCAAAACAACATGCCATACTCACATGCATGCTCCTCAACACCCATGTGCACGCCAAGCACACCAAAGAGATAGGGTACCTATTGCAAGACTATGCTCTGGACCTGCTCTTTCTCACAGAAACATGGCTAAATCCAACCTGGGCACCAGACACATCTACAGCCATCCCCACAAGCTATAAGATTGTTAGGCAAGATCATCAGCGCAAGCCCGAAGTTGGATTTAACATCATATTCAAAGATACCATATACTTTTTATGAACCTGCATTTTCAATAGGGGTACGTTTTGCCTAACATAACAAAATGTTCACCTAGGCATGAACAAACTTGTAATGGGTGATACCTGTGAATTAGTAATGTAATGAACTTGTAACTTACATACATTTCAGATAAAAGGAAATGATAGGGAGTTTGTTGGTTGAGTGAGCACATTGTTAGTAGTAATTTGAAATATATGCATTTTTAAACACATGGCTTAACACAGTTTCTGTTTTTGTGTTTCCTTTTAAGCAGATTGGACCTACTCTAGTGTCTGTTCGTTAGCTCAGAGACAATAAGGGAGATTCTCATTTCAGAGGCAGGCACATCGTCTTGATACTACCAGCAAGGAGGAAAAGGAACAAAGCCCCAGCAAGGGTGGCGCCCCTAATAAGAGTTTTATGTCCATCAAGAGACTCTGGCCAAGGCTTAAGAGTTCCTGGGTGGTGGTGGAAATGGACACCACCAACACCATCTCCTACGTCTCTCAGTTCCTGCCTGGAAGAACAAGAGTTGACGCAACAATTCTGCTTAGGCTATAGTACACCCCTCATTGGATGCCCAGTCCCTTCCAAATTAGTCTGTTTCAGTGGTTGCTTTCAAGATGATGTCAATTGTAGAGGCTCAGGGAATGTTCTTTTAGGATATCCATGACTTTATGTGAGAAGTTCATAAGCTCCAAGAGACTGTCTCTGGGCAGCTTCAAGCATTAACTGGTGCCATGACCTTCTTGACGACAGGTATTATGTCTTATCTGTCTCCACAACCTGCCCCACCTCCTGTAGGCCTGTCTCCCAGTTTCTGATGTCACTGTTTCCCCTGCAATTCCTTCTTCCTGTGGAATGTCTGGTCCTGCCCCAGCCAGCCAATTTACATCTTATTGAAGGATGATGTGAACATCATAATCAAAGCAGAGTGAGATTGGCCAGTGACTTTTGCCCCTGAACTGGATCCCTTAGTCAGACACATTATCTGGCTTTGGGGTCAGACTTCATTATTTAATTTGACAGTGGAGTCTTCCTTTTGGGCTTTTTGAACTATGAACGTTTTTAATACCTTTGTATATAAACTAGTTCCCGCGACACTTCATGATTATTTTTTATAAGTTGTTCCACACTCCACGTTAGCTTTTGCCTTCTACCTTAATAGTTAATTTGCTTTATTTATAGCCCATTCCCAAGGACAATTTTTTTTATCAAAGAGGATTCATTTGTTTGTAATGTCTACCCAAATTTTGCCAATCATATAAAATAGTAAAACAAAATCTTTTTCTTTAATATAAGTAAACATAGTTTTAAATTGTCTTACCTTTGCATAGAATGGAAGAAAACATAAATACAAATGTCATATTTGAGAAATAAGGGAAAAAACTGTCAACATAGATGAAAGTCTATCACAGGTATGTGGTGTTAAAAGTGTTCATACTTGCATTTAACAAATTGTGAGAAAAATAAGTGAACACACTTACGGGTATTTTCTCTTACTCCTCTGCCTATGCAATGCAGATGCTGAGAGATTTTGTGACTATGAACACATTCTGAGTGGTTGTGCAAGTGATACGTCAATAGGTCTGGTGGTACTGCAGGTGAGGCAGATGTTGGTGCAGGTGATGGTACGTGTGTTGCTGCAGGTGGTGGTACAGGTGGGACGTGCAGTGATAGAGGTGTCTGTGTGTCATCTTTTGCATCCATTGGCTGTGAAGATTGACACTGGCATTTTTTCCCTATTGCTATATCATCTTAATTGGAAAGGCATGGTGTCTTGCATTCTCTTTCCTATAAATTCCTAGCTGTTCTTGGTGCATTTTGTCATGTCTTGGTAACATTTCACAACATTATCCAAGGGTTTGCTAGTCAATCATCTGAAGGCATCCTTTAGGTGAGTGTGAAATTTCATGCAGAGTGACCCCATTACACATATAGGTTTGTTGCTCAAAAGGATTGATCCTCTCAGTGATCAGCAGGAGTTCATGACAACCACAATGTCCTGCATATGTGGCCATCTCAAATGATCATCTGGTTGACCGGAAAGGTGAGGGATGGTACCTTGGGAGGTTGTGGGGAGGCGATTCATAAAGAGGGATATCTGTTCCTCAGAGGTTTGTTCTCTTTTTCAGATGATTGAGATAAGACAGGAGATGGTCCTTCATGAAAGGAATATGTAGGGAATTACACACAGAGATGTGTGATGTAGAGGCTGTGCTGAGGTGATTGTTGCATAAGAAGACATAACTTCCATGTCTGCTTGGGTAATTCCTGAGGACATGCAATCCTCAGAAGGGATGTTGGAGGAACGCAGCTTCCCAGCCATGAAGTGGCCTTCAGTCTTTTTAGTGTTGGGGCAACAATGCCCCCTCTATCTGTGCTCTCCTTCACTACTGGCTCCTACTTGACGTCCTTCTTCTCTTCCTTCCCTTCTTCTTCTTGAGCAATGCTGACTGCAAATGTTGTTGCTTGATGGAGAATCAGGTTCTTTCTTGATTGCCTGCTGTCCTCTGTTTGTAGATGGTTCAGCATTGTCGTCAATGGGTACTCAATAGCCTCAGTCCCTTAGAGACGATTGCAACAGAAGTACAAAACCTTCCAGTTTCGATGTTATCACACAGCACATCGGATAAGTCCAGAATTCAACCAAGAATGAGATTATTAAATCTCTGCAATATGAACTCACTAGCTCCTGCCACAGAGATGACTGTTTGGAGCTCTGTTGTGATGTCAGCTTCTGAATTGAGGTCCTTGGAGATGTACTGGACAAAGAATGTCTAGATCCAGCAGCTAGAAAGAGAAGATGCAGATTCAATTGATATCCTAATAATAATCCTAATAATTGTTTATGAATTCAAAAGAAGCTATATTACAGAAGCATATATAGGAGGTTAGATACCACTATGGAATGCTATTAGATGTTTGTTGGAATTGACCAGCTTTTGCGGGGCAGTCCCCAAGATTTTTGCCTTCTTTAGCTTGACCTGTTTTTATTATCCTCAGTACTCTGCACACTTTACCCCTGTTAACCAGGGGTAACATGCGTATGCTCTGTCTTTCAAACATTTTAGAATTAGTTTGAACCTGATTGCTACTTTTAATTTACTTGTAAATCTTTATTGCATGGTACTTTATGCACCCAGGGCCTGTTAATTAAATTTTACCAGTGAGCTGCAGGACTCATTGGGCCACCCACAAACCAGCACTGTAAACACCTGTCTCCTGGCCTGCCATTGCAGCCTGCGGGTGCAAATTTAAACTACCATTTCGACCTGTCAAAACAAGCCTTTGGACAGATTCAAAGCTTCCTTTTTAATGCCTATAAATCACCTCTAAGGTAGGTCTTAAAACCCCATGAGGGTAGGGTGCATGGTACTTAAAAGTAGGGCAAATATATTTACTGTTTTACATATCCTGGCAGTTTAAAACCTCCAAAGTCGTTTTTCACTGTAGCAAGTCTGGCTCTCCCTTATGCGAACACTGGTTTACACTATTACACTTAATAAGTGCTAGATTCAGTTGAAGAACGGTTATAAAATAATTCAAGAAATCATTTTAATAGCATTTTAAAATCTATTTGTTGGTAAATTCAGTTTTTACATCACTATTTTGTAAAAGACACTTTTAAAAAGATGTCTTTTTTGCATAGAACAAAAATGCCTTTCTCCCTGTGTCCAACTGTCACCTGACTACTGATGGCTCCCCTGTGGTGAGATGTTCATTGGTCTCAGACAGTGGACAAAGTGCCCTGGGTGTGGGGAGGGAGTTTCCCTCCTTGACAGGATGGCGTGGGCATTGTGCCCAAATCCTTCCTGAGCTTCAAATAATTCCTACACTGTCACTGGCAGTTGAAGCTCACAACTCAGCCTGCCTCCCTTTTTGTCTTTCTAGTTAGGCTGGCTCCAAACCCAGTGTGAGGAAGGAAGCGCCCCAGAAGTGGCTGAGAGGATGGATAAAGGAATGCCTCTCACCTATGGGCTAGCCCTGAGCATAAAAGTGGCACCCACAGAACAGTCTTTGAACACTCCCGGACCTGCTGTCTGAAGGGCCTGAAGGTAGATTGGACCTGCTTGCCATGAATCCAGGACTCCAGAAGTGGTCTCAAGAGTAAGTTGGCAGACCGCCTGTTTGAGTTACAGAGTTACAACAAACTTCCAAAGGCATTTTCCTGCTTTCCAACTGACATGGTCCCCCCTGCTGGCCTCTGTGAGAATGAGTCCTGATCCCAAATACTGTTCCCAAGGCCCTGGACCCTTGACTGTGGTCTGAGTGAACTCCTCCAGCCTATCGAAAAGCTTCACTGGACCCAACACTGAACATCAACACTGGCAACCTTCATTGACTGCTTCACTGGACTCAATGCCGATCAGCATCCAACCTGCACCAAACATGACGGTGAGCATCATCTGACCATCAATGCCGACAACCTTCATCAACAGATTTGCTGGGCCTGATGCCAAGCTGCCTCCAATTGACTTCCAGACCTTTGCCAATACATTCCCATCCTCAGACTCAGCTTCTGCCTGGTCCAGCTGAAGACTTTCGACCTTTGTAAAACTTTCTAATTTCAAAGATAACTTTCTGCTGGGACAAACTGTAAGTACTATGTATGTATGGTATGTACTACCAGTCTGTTGGCGGTACTACCGCCACATTTACACTCACTGCCAGGGTCATAATGACCTCCTATGTCATAGCTGGCATATTATCAAATTTCATGCATGAATAGCTAGGTCATTCACAGTTGTTTAAGTAGAATGCTGGGAACTGCAGTGTTAATTAGGCATATATACAAAATCCGTACTACACAGTCACATTATGCAAAATAGAAAATATAGACCGGCTTACTTAATCAGACATGAACGAGTGAAAGAGTAAAGTTAGGGAGAGTATGGAGGTTGGGGGAGTAAATTCTTACCTGCCACTTCATTAGTGTTGTCTGGAAGTGGCAGCCCAACTAGCAAGTGGGGGTGCATGGTGAAGAAGACATCCTTCTTGAGGGGTATGAGATGGAAGCAGGCTCCAGTTGGTCCTCCAGGAAGATGTGTAGTGAGCTCAACCCTGGAAATCCTCTCCTTCATTCTGCCATTTTTTCTTTATGTTCGCCATGGTCCGGACCTGTTTTCTCAATGCGTTGATTTCATCTGTCACTTTCTGGCACAAGGTTGCCTTCTGGGCTCCATTGAGGGAAAACATAAGCAGTCCATGTAATTGTTTATAGATTTTCACCTCAAATATAATTACAAAGGCTAGATATATTTCTATTATTTAGTGTGTATCTCTATCTTGTCACTGTAATGTATATTTATATAAGATGTATGTTTTGGAAATAAATGTTATCCACTACAACTAACTAAAATGGCTGGCTCCTCTTCAGTGAAATTGTGCTCTCTCCTCTGCATAGATCGCCACATATACGTTTCCTGTTCACTACTGAATGAAGATTCCACCACTTGTGTGTAGTTTGCCAAAATGTATCCCGCTCCCTCTCTCTCTCCCCGCCCGTTTTCTCCCTTCTTCGGCCGGTCTCCGCTTCCCCTGCTGCTGCCTCCCCTGGGGCCCCCCTGCACACAACCATTAGCTCTCCCTCTCTCCTTCCAGCTGCTGCACCCTCCCACCCCACCCTCTTAATGGCGCCCGCTGCGCAGAGCCCCGTGTAACTCCTTGACCTGGTTCTGGCCAGGCGTCCACTTGGCTCCACCAGCCTGCCCCGTGCCCCTGAGCCGCTCTGACTGCTGCCTGGACAGCAGTTCGAGGCCCTCCTTACCTGCAGGCACCTGCCTGCGCCTCATCCCTAGTGCCTAGTGGTAGGCAACTCCAGTTACCGTGTAAGTAACCCTTTTGTGTTTTCTATTTCTATACTTTTGTTGTTGCCGTGTGCATATTTTTTGTATTCTGTATTTTGCCGTGTTTTTCCATCTCTGTACTCTTATAGTTGCTGTGTACGTATTTTTTTGTATTCTGTATTTTGCTGCTTTTGTACTCTGCATTCTGCCATTTGCCGTGTTTTCATAGCCCCCCCACTCCTCCTGTGATCCTCCGCTCTGCGCCTCTCTGACCCCCTGCCCTCACGCTCTCAGCGCTCGCTCCGCTCCCTCTCTCTTTCCCCGCCTGTTCTCTCCCTTCTCTGGCTCAGGCCGGTCTCCGCTTCCCCTGCCGCTGCCTCCCCTGCGGCCCCACCCCCGCACACACCCATTGGCCCTCCCTCCGTTCCAAACCCCCACCCCACCCTCTTAATGGCGGCTGCGCCGCTGGTGCGCCAGAGGCAAGCCCGTCTGCGCCGGACCGTGCCCAGCGCCAGTCCCTCTGGCCCCCGTAGCCGAGACCCCCCCAGACAACACTATTCCACAAACACACTCCCCTCCCTCAACCCAGGAACACGCCCCACATGCACCCAAACCAACCCCACACACACACACACAAGGACCCTTCACCTGCTACGCCTGCCGCTTTTCCTGCTCCACCTCTCACACCTCCGACACTCACCCGCCTCACACCACCCCCGGCACCCCCACACCAAACACCACAACCACAACACAACAGACTCACGCACAACCTCCACACACTCCAACAGGCCCCACCTAAAAAAAAAAACACAACCCCAACATACTCCACCTTCAAAACCCACAACAACACCATCGTACAACACAACAACAACACCCCGCACAACCATCTCAACTGCCTACTCCTCAACACCCAATCCCTACACAAGCACGCCATAGAACTCTCGGACCTCATCACATCACACTCACCTGACATCGTCTTCCTCACAGAAACTTGGACAAACCACTCATCTGAGCTCGACATAACCACAGCCACTTGACGGATACAAAGTCCAACACAAAGACCGCCTAAGCAAATCAGGAGGTGGCATAGCCATCCTGCACAAAGACACAATTAAGGTCACCACCAACACACACAACACCCTCGACAGCGCAGAACACATGCACTTCCTAATCCACATAAACAATAATACCACCCTCAGAGGCACACTCATATACAGACCCCCAGGGCCACGCCCCCCCTTCTGTGACACCATAGCCAACACCATGAGCCCTCATGCACTCATCTCCACAGACTACATTCTCCTCAGTGATTTTAACTTTCACCTGGAGAAACCCCCAGACCACAACACCTCTTCCCTCCTAGACAACCTCACCAACCTCGGGCTCACACAACTGGTCACAGCACCCACCCACTCAGCAGGACACACACTAGACGCAATCTTCAATTCGAGCCATTACATAACCTACACCCATACCACCGAACTCCACTGGACCGACAAACACTGCGTCCATTTCTCCTTCACCAAACCCCCCTCACACCACCACCAACACACCATGCCCTACTGCTTGTGGGACAAGATCCCCTCAGAACACCTGAACTCCCAACTGGCACAGAACCTCCCCGCCCACACCAACGACCCCAACACTGCTGCCCACAACCTCACAAATTGGATCACCACCTTCGCAGACACACTCGCCCCCATCAGAAAAAACATCACCACCCGCAACATCCAGAACGCCCCATGGTTCACCACTGAACTCCAAAACTCCAAACGCAAATGCCGCAAAGCTGAGAAAGCCTGGCGACAGGAACACTCAACCACTAACTTTTCCAACCTCAAAACCACCATTCACACTCACCACCAACTCATACGCACCACCAAAAGTGCATACTACAAGGAACGCATAGATAGCAACTCCCACAACAGCAAAGAACTCTTTACCATCATCAAAGAGCTCTCCAAACCCAAAGCCAGCAACATAGACCCCCCACACACACACAACACCTCTGCGACTCCCTCTCAAACCACTTCCATCGCAAAATCCTAGACATACACAATAGTTTCACAACACACACACCCACCGCACACACCCCCCACCCATCCAACACAGACCCCCCTCATCCTCCCCCAGCCTGCTTACCACCTGGGCCCCAACCACCGATGAAGAAACCGAAACAACTATTAACTCCATCCACTCTGGATCCCCCTCCGACCCCTGCCCCCACTGCATCTACAACAAAGCCAGCCCCACCATCGCCCCCAAGCTTCGCGACATAATCAACACCTCATTCTACATCGACACCTTCCCAGACCCCTGGAAGCATGCAGAAATCACTGCACTCCTAAAAAAGCCCAAAGCTGACCTGGACGACCTCGCCAACTACCACCCCATCTCTCTCCTCCCTTTCCCCACCAAGGTCACCGAAAAACTAGTAAACACACGCCTATCTCACTTCCTAGAGGAAAGCAACACACTCTACCCCTCCCAGTCCGGTTTCCGCAAGAACCACAGCACGGAAACCACCCTCATCGCATGCACTGGCGACAGTAGAACCAGAGTCGACAAGGGTGAGACCATCGCACTCATCCTCCTAGATCTCTCTGTGGCCTTTGACACAGTCTGCCATCACACACTCTTCATACGTCTCCACAATGCAGGGATTCGACACAAAGCCCTAGACTGGCTCACCTCCTTCCTCACCAATAGAATCCCAAAATTCCACTTCCCTCCCTTCCAATCCACTGCCACCAAAATCATCTGCGGTGTCCCCCAGGGATCCTCCCTTAGCCCCACCCTCTTCAACATTTACATGACCCCGCTCGCCAACATCCTCCGACCGCACGGAATCACCATCCTCTCCTACACAGACGACGCCCAACTCATCATTTTCCTCACCCGCAACCCCACTACCACCAAAACCAACCTCCACCCTGCACTCCTTGACACCGCCACCTGGTTGACAGCCAACCACCTCAAGCTCAACTCCAACAAAACCGAAATTATCATTTTTGGACCCAACAAAAACATATGGGACAACTCCTGGTGGCCCACTTCCCTAGGCCCCGTTCCTACCCCTGCTAACCAGGCACGCAACCTCAGCATCATCCTAGACCCCTCCCTCTCCATGACCCAGCAGATCAACGCCACCACCTCCTCCTGTTTCAGCACTCTCCGCATGCTGAAAAAATCCTTCAAATGGATTCCCTTAGAGACCAGAAAGACTGTCACCCACGCACTCATCAGCAGCAGGCTAGACTACGGTAACGCCCTCTACGCCGGCATCACACTCAAACTCAAACACAAACTCCAGAGAATCCAGAACACAGCCGCAGGCCTCATCCTGGATCTCCCTCACCATGAACACATCTTACCACACCTCAGATCCCTTCAGTGGCTCCCCATTGACAAGAGGATCACCTTCAAAATCCTCATCCGCGCACACAAATCCCTCCACAATGACAGCCCAACCTACCTCAACCAAAGAGTGAACTTCCACACTCACATCCGCCACCTCCGATCTGCCGACCTCGCACTCGCCACAGTCCCCCGCATCAAACGCACCACCACAGGAGGCAGATCCTTCTCCTACCTCGCCCCCAAGGCCTGGAACTCCCTCCCCACCTACCTCCGCAAGACCCAGGACCTCCTGCTCTTCAGAAAAAAACTGAAGACATGGGTGTTCGAACAGTAACCTCACTCCCCAACCCCCTCCCAGCCACCCCCCCCCCCCTCAGCACCTTGAGACCCTAAGCGGTGAGTAGTGCGCTCTATACATTTTTTGATTGATTGAAATACATTGTTATGCTGAAAAGTAGGTAAGGTATAAGAAATAGTTCTTAGAAAAATATTCCAACACAAGTCTCATGTATGAAACAGTAACCATAAGGTATCTCATGTACATGTTATACTGTGAAATAGGTCTGGAACATTAAGGGTGGATAGGTCAGATCTTACATCATAATCTAAAGATGTGACACAGTTATTTTCAACACAGGTTGTAAAAAGATTCCTGTGCTGTGCAAAGAAATAACAAACTCTACTTACCCATTCAACAACTAAAATGGAACTAGGGTACATGTTCATTCTTTGAGCCTATGCATAACACAATTCTCAATCATTTAACGCTAAAAACAGGTTTCTTAGTCACTACTCCTTATCAATGCAAAGTGAATTACTGGCATTATTGGGCAAGGACCTCACTTAATTATTCATAAGGATAAGATGGTAAGGAAAAAACACACAGTTTAGTTCTTAAGTGTTTCATCCTCTCATATCACTCAAGCGATATAATTACATGCTTTTGTTTTTTTAATGGCTAATAAAACAACAGGGGTTTCCATAAGCAAGATCCAAGAAAGTTATTATGTATTGCATCCAAGAAACAAATAGCGTGTTTTCCAAGAAACAAACAGCGTGTTTTTGTTGAGCATGCACTTCACGTTCAAGGTTCTGGTGTTACTAAAGGAACCATAGCTCAGTGGACTGTCCAAACAATTAAAATATCTTACATCTTAGAAAATAAAACTCTTGTGGTGATGCCCAGAGCACTTCCACAAGGGAAAAAGGAACAACATACAGTCTATCCAATACCGGATAAACGTACATCAACTAAATGGAACATTTGGTAAACCTGTATATGTAGACTTTCGGTCACAACAAGATGCTGCACTAGTTCAGATTCTGTCCGTCCTCCATGTTGGGTTGATATCACTACCCAGTCAGTCAATCTAGAACAGGTTCACGTGCTAGAATGAATTACTTACAGCAGTAGTTTTGGAGCTTTAAATTCTTTTAGGTTTACGTGATCCACCCTCTTTAGCGAAGGAGCTATTTTTAGATTTAAAGTTAATGCAAGCATTGGCAACTCAATAACCTCACCTTTAGGACATATTCCCTTTGGTTTTTGGCAATCCTGAACAGGATCGATAAAAAACACACATTTTGGCGATGCTGTTCAGCATGTTTAGAAAAATAAAACAGATGTGATTAAGTTTCTACTGTTATTTCACTTATTCTGTGGGTGTGTGCAATTTAGAGGACCAGATCTAATATTGAGGGTGCTGCTTAGATTGGTCTATTTATGTGACCTAAAGTGCTTTTGTGAAAGGCTCGCATCAAATAGCTGCCTGGCCTACTAACAAAAATATGTGTTAAAGAAAAATGAACCACAGGGTTACAGCAGCAATGGAGAGGGGGACAACAGGCACTTAGAGGGAGGCACAAGTGAAGCAGGGAAAGGAGAGATCAGCACAGGTAAGACAGCAACTTAGAGCGTGGGTGGGCATATTCAGAGTGCAACACAGAGTATGAGGGGGCAAAAGAGGAAGAAGCAAAAGAGGTGGAAAACACATGAACACTAATGGAGTGCTCAACAAAAAAGAAAAAAAAAGTTCTCTAAAAGTGAGCACTGGAAGGACACTTGTCAGCCGGTTAAGAGAATGGTGAAAAGGCGATGCTCCAGGGTAGAGACAAACACAAGATGGACAAGAAAAGTAATTGAATAAGAAGCAAGGAAATGAATGACAGTATAGCCAACCAATGGTAAGCAATGAGTCGGCTCTAAAACCCTGAATGCTCTTGAAAAGCTCGCAATAGGTCTTTTGTAACTATGCTGTCTGGTAGGTTCGACCACAAAATTACTTAAAATTGTCAGCCCATTTTTGGCCATTGTGGACGTGCAGTTCACATTACAGTGAGTCATATTGACTTCCTCATGATCAATGGACAAAGTTTGAACGTAAAGATACACTTCCAAACCCTCGATGCCAGACTAATGCACCACTTGTGAACCTAGAAGTATTTCAAGCTGAATACGGTTGTTGCAGGTAACCACCTGGGGTAGCTTACCATTATTATACCCGAAAACATTTTGGATACACATGGAAGATTGCTGTATGTTTTTCTACAGCCTAATGTATCTTACGATGTAGGCAGAAGATCTTTACAAATATCAGAGCCTAACTGTGCCATCAGGTGCCCGACCGAAGGAACAGATAACATACTATCACATGAAAGCGCCAAATCTACCTTTGCTGCAATTCATGGATTTAATGGTGAAAACAGTGTCTGATGCACATGAGTGCAAAAAAGCCTTAAATGCAAAGGCAATGCTTTTCCTGAAAATACTCCATAATAATTCTTACCTCTAGTGAACATGGTGGATACGACTCAATGTTCTCCTTTGAGAATGCGGTTATGTTCAATCAACATCCGCAGCCAAGGAGTATTGCTGGATGTAAGGACTTTAAATGCGGGGTTGGTTGCACATTAGTGGACATACAAAGCTTCTATCTCCACAATGAGTGGGGCCAACAAGTGGAAACCCAATAAGGATCCTTGGCTGTGGATAGATACAATGGAAACTTGTGTTCAAGATGTTTTTGGGTGATGAAAAACACTGGCTGCGAAACGTTGGTGGCAAAATCAAAGGAAGTTTCTCCTCCTGAGATTTCTCCCTAATGTATATTAGATTATGTTCTAGTCTCTCAACAATGGATTTGTACATTCTAGTGCATCTGACTGCCACTTCTGTAACTCCTCAGATCCCATTTTGTATTTTTTGATTCCCATAAATCAAGCAGAGATCTTCAATTAAAATTCTGTTACTCCTTCTGTATCAGGTTTGTAGAATTAGTGCTTAATTTGTTTAAAATAAAAATAGGTCTTTCCTTGGGTGAGCAGCCACTGTTTGGACTGACATCTGGCCCCACAGTCCCTAATACATATTCTCTCAATGTTACCCCTCAGACCTCTCTCTAAGTAGCTCCCAGGATTGATGGGATGCCATTGGAAGAATAGTTATGCAAACTGCACACCTGTCTGGCTCACTTAGCAGGGATATGTAGCTAAAATTATAATAGGGAAAACACATCTTTGTCACAAGCAGTGGACAACTGCAGTCACTTGATGCAGTATCAAAGCCGAGATCAACATTCTGCCGTGCTTACTATAGGTTAGCATATATATGCTCTGATGAACATTTTCTTACCTCTTAGTAAGTTGATATGAACAATTTCGTGATTTTTCAGAACTGACCTTCTTTCTTTTTGATTTACCTTATTTGAATCGAGGTTTCAGACAAGCTTTTATAGGTTTTCAAGTATATGCACTAAATGTCATAAATATCATCTATACATTTAGAGTTCTTAATTGCAGCACTTTTGGTTTTACTTGCTTAATGTTTAGAACCATGGGATAAAAATGTCTCATATATATATATATATATATATATATATATATGTATATATATAATATACTGGGAGGGATACAAAGAACCAAGTATCCAGAAACATTGAGGAACCTATGAGGTTTTTGACATTGGATAGGGTGGGTTGTGATTTTAGGCTAAAAAGAGGCAGTTTATTGGTGTACACACGATTAACGATGTAAAGAAATAGGACTACGTTAGATTTATTTGTCTTTGGAATTTTTTGAATTCAGGATTGATTAGATCTGTGACAATTGAAGATTATGTGGCAACATATTACAATGTTGGCCTAATTGTAAGAAAAATAAAATATCATGGTGATTATTTTGAATTTTACAAAGCCTGAAGTTGGAAGAATACAGAGGTTACAATGTGAACCAAGCACTTTA
This sequence comes from Pleurodeles waltl, assembly GCF_031143425.1. Lineage (NCBI taxonomy): Eukaryota > Metazoa > Chordata > Amphibia > Caudata > Salamandridae > Pleurodeles > Pleurodeles waltl. Next base: position 641,814,250 of record NC_090438.1, read on the forward strand.
ATTTAGAATGGATGAATGATGTTCAAGCTACAGTGTGACAATATTTAGTACAATGATGAGTGAATCTGCCTAATTACAATAAATTTGTAAGTAAATTGTCATTTTGTATCTCCTTGTTCAACCCTGATCCTAATTTCGATGAATTTTCCTATTATTTTGTTTCTATGTTTATGTATATTTTTGTTTTATCTGAAATGGAGCAAAAGGTCAATTAAACATGTGTAGATTAATTTATGTGATTGAAATGATTCTAATGAAGATGGTGGTCGGAAGAGAAATCATATAATCTGCAGATAGGAGACCTTGCCCCTGCATACCTAATTTTCATGATAAAGGAACACAGAATTTAAGAAATGGACAGACAACTAGAAATAACATGGGAATATTTTTACATACGATTAATCGCTTGAGAAACTGAACATCCGTCATGCATTAGATCTTTGTAAAATGCGTTTTTTTGTGTCTAACTTTCAGACTTGAGAAAGGGTGTTGTCCCCGAAGTACTTTTTCTATGGCTGTATCATTGACATGACCTTGGAAAGCTTCTTTTGAGAAAATATAACAAAGAACATAATAGTTGAAAATAAAGTCTTGTTTTGGAGTCGAACTCTTCGTGTGGATGGGGATTTCTTTATGCTGTTTTATTGCTTCCTGGAAAATAAGCAACATTTAGTGACCTACTGTTAACAGACATGCGGGAAGTTGAGATCTCTGTATAGTTTATGTTGTCATCCATATGAAGCTTTTCACTATTCCACAGAAATAGGCATCTGCGTTGCAAAAAAAAAGGTAAGCTCAGAAATGACAAACAACAACTTCACTTCAATGGAATGTGCCTAGCTGTTATCGGTCAGGTGTGACTTTCATTTTCCGTTACATTATGGTGCTTATTGTTTTTGTATTTTATTTGACCCCTTTGCTGCTAAGCCAAACATTTTTTTTTGTTAGCTATTTGGGGTAGTTCACACTTATGCCCCATAATGTTTTATCCACATAAGCTGTCTATGCCAAATTTGAGTCCTTTTTTTTCAACATCCTGGGGATTCTAAAGGTATCCAGGGTTTGTGGATTTCCCTGGAAGGGGCCGAGGAATTAGCCAAATTGTGTTTTGTGGGAACAATGGGATAAAGGTGCTGCAGAAGAAAGCATCTGTTTTTTCCCTGCTAATGGTCTCAACAAGGGGTTTATGTTGGTAAAATCACAACCTTCCAAGCTTTCAGGAACAGGCAGACTTGAATCAGAACACCCAATTTTTTGTATAATTTTGGCATTTTACTGGGACATACCCAATTCTTTCTATGTTTTGTGCTTTCAAACTCTTCTATATAGTGCTAGAAATGGGTATGAAACCAATGGTGGATCCCAGAAAGCTAGGCATTTCTGAAAAGGAGGCAAAATCCTGAATTCAGAAAGAGATCATTTGCATTGATCTTTAAAGGTTTTCCTACAGAAAGTAACACTAGAATTAAAAAATATTGAAATTGAGTTGAATAAACAGCCTAAGTTTTCCTCTGTAACTTTTTCTATGTATGGGAGATTTTCAAAAGCAATATAATGTTATGTCAGCTGGACCCTTCTGGTTGCGGGAATATATAGAACTTTTAGGTTTAACAAGAACCTGAGGTACCCAGAGCCATTAAATGAGCTGCATCTTGCAATGGTTTTTCATTGTGTACCGGGCATACAGCAATTCATTTGGTAAAATAGCAAGAGTGAAAAATAGGTATCAAGGAAACCTATGCATTTAAAAAATGGGCATAGGATATAGAGTTTAGAAGCAATGGTTATTTGTGCATTTCTGAATTCGAGGGTATCCATACTAGCATGTGAATTAGGGGGCAGTTCTCATTGTGACTTTTTTCTTACACACTGTCTTACATTTGGAAGGTGCAATGCAGAGAAAGACAATTGGCAATAACACTTGTTCTGCTATCCTGTGTTCCCCCAAGTCTCCAGATACAAATGGCACCTCACTTGTGGGTAGGCCTAGTACCCGCAACAGGAAATGGTCCAAAATGTAAGGTGGACACCACACTTTTCCACTGAAAACTGACTTGTTTTTTGCACTGTGCCTAGCTGTGGATTTTGGGTGCTTGTACAGTCGGTGTGCAGGGAAACCTAGCAAACCTGTACAATTTTGAAAACTAGACCCAAGGGGACTCTCACCAGATTCTGTTACCCAGAATCCCTTGCAAACCTCAAAAGCTCCCCAAAAAGCACATTTTCCTCACATTTCTGTGATGGAAGGTTCGGAATCTGAGGGGGGCTGGAAACTTTCTTCGACCCAGCATTCCTTTAAGTCTTCCGATAAAATGGTACCTTACTTGTGTGGGTAGGCCTTATGCCCATGACACGAAAAAGCGCAAAATGCAATGTGGGCATATCACTTTTTTCCACTGAAACAGAATTGTTTTTTGCAACGTGCCTAGCTGTGGATTTTGGGCCCAGCACAACTGACACCTAGGAAAGCTGTACATTTTTTTAAAACTAGACATTTTGGGAAATCCAGGATGGGGTGACGTGTGTGGCTCCCATCAGGTTCTTTCACCCTTGCAAACCTCAAAAGTTGTCTAAAAAACACATTTTCTTCACATTTCTGTGATAGAACATTCTGGAAGCTGAGGGGACCCACAAATCTTCTACCACTCAGTGTTCCTCTTGATCTCCCAAAAAAATGATATCTCACTTGTGTGGGTGGGCCAAGTGCCTGCAACAGGGAGGGGCCAAAAAGGTGTAGTGTTTGTGGGTGAACAAAAGCAGGTCCAAAAGGGCAGGTTTTTTTAAATACATTTTAAGGCTGGCACTGCTTTCAGCACCCACAAGTGAGGTGTCATTTTTATCGGGAGACGAGGGGGTATGCTGGGTGGTAGGACATTTGCTGTTTATTTCTGTTTCTGGAAGAAGATGGCACAGAAATGCAAGGAAAATGTGTGATTTTAGTCACATTTTGAGGTTTGCAGGGCATTGTGGGTAAGAAAAGTTGTTGGGATCTACGAGACGCACACCACCCTGTACTCCCCTGGGTGTGTTGTTTTCGAACATATATAGTGTTGGTAGATTTTCCCTAGACAAGAGGCGAGCACTCTACCAAGTCTCCTACTTCTGTGATGTTGCAAACACTCAAATAAAAAAATAGAAAACACCCATAGGTTTTGTTAAAAAGACCCCTCACCCACAAACCTAGTTGGTGGCATGCTCCATCATTGGGGTCCCACTTGAGACACCTAGCATGTCAGGCATGTGCTTCGACACCTGATTACAGCAGAGTTGGGTTTTTTTGTGAGTTGAATTACCAACTGAGAGGAGAAGTGCAATAAAATATTCTTGGGACTACCCAGTGTTCTCTTTAACATACACATACTGGTTGGATTTGACACAAGGGGGATGGTTTCATATATAAAATGTTATTAACAAGAGATTTCACAAAAGTGAAATGCTTAGTTAATAATTGATAGGTCAAAAAAGTTAACTAATGACTCACAGCTCGTGAGTTGTAAAGGTGCAACAAGGCACCAACTGCTTTACAGTCCATTCACCCACCTTTCATATGTGACACACACAAGACCATTCATACTGCCAACCACGGGCCAAGCACATTACAACACTCACAACAACAGACAATGCTATTCAGGGGCCACTCTTTTCTGCGTTGTACTGTCTAAAACATGCGGACAGATACAGCCTACGTTTTGAAGAACAGACAGGGAAGTACATACGAGTCTCCTTCAACATACATCTTTGCATACAGACTCTACATCTCCTACTGGGAAAGTCTTTTTTGGGCGTTGGAGGAATCTGATCAGCAAAGTTGTGATCTTTCAATCTAGCTACATCCGACACCACTCCAACTCTAGGAACACTTGCCTGTTCCACTACAACAAGGCTACCTACCACAGACTGCTGAAACTGAACAAATAACATCTTTGACTCTAGAGAACAGTCCGTGAACACCACAAAAGCATTAAAGGTTGCTAAGTGGAAAAGATGGATAGCCAACTTCTAATACCAAATGTAGGCCTTAACAAACAGCAGTGTAAGGTTCCAACCTCTAACCTACTCTAACAACACCACCCCTATGCTTAGCATAGTCTTAAATGCACACAGGTTTGCGCACTTCAGCAACTTGACCCCAAACAGTCACAGGTGAAGTACTTTCATCATCGATGGTAGTCAGCATGTAAACATCGCTCCTGCATGCAAATTTCACAGCTAGAAGTTCATCACTGCGCAACACAATGCACTGTCCCCTGTCAAATTAGTTTTTTTGTTTTTACAAACAAGCTGTTTTTGGTAACCTTTACGGTTAGAGCAGTTTGTGCCAGAAGTAACAGTGTCCACATTGCTCAATCCCCTTAACAATTGCACACCAGTGTAGATGTTATCTACTATAAATGGTGACCTTTGGTAAAAAGTCCTCTAACAAGCTTCCACCTAATTTTCTCACTAATTCTGAAAGTGGACAGACATCCAGGGGGTGGTCAATACTGGAATCCCTACCAGTGTACACCCTGAAATTATAGACCTACGCTGTCCTACTCTGACAGCATATACATCTTAATTCCATAATGTGCCCTCCTGCTAGGAATGCACTGCCTAAAAAACAAATGGCCCTTGAACAGGAGTAAAGATTCATCCACAGCTATTTCTTTCCGTGGAACATAGATCTCTGAAAATCGATCTACAAAGTGATCAAGGACAGGCTGAATCTTGAAAAGATTATCACAATCAGGGTGATCTTATGGCAATGCTAAAGCATTATCAACAAAATGCAGCATCCGAAGCAGAAGCAAATAATGATCATGATGCATGGTTGTGGGAAATACAGCTATTGCCATCAAGGGACTAGTAGACCAATATGAGTACAGCAACAGCTTCCTTATCAAACTCATCAAAAAAGTTAAACCCAGAGCTTCTTCAACTCAATCACATTTGTGGGAGTCCACCGGCTAGCTCTAGAGTGGAGCTTAAGTCTGGCACGGTTGTCCCTCAAATACTGTTCAGCATACAAATTAGCCTGCTCAACAATCTCATCCAAAAATGCATTGTCCATTAACAACTGAAAGGAATTTATAGGCAAAACGTTTGCAGTATTTACTCTACACTCTGCGACACCAGTAAAGGCAGGCAATGCCTACTGCACCATGTTTGGGGCAACCCAGAGTTCACTTCTTCCACTGTGAAGCCTTGCAGCCCCAGGCTGCAATCCAGATGCCCGGTACATCGGTGTTCTCCTCTCAAAGAGGTGATTCCTCCACACTGAGAGTGGCTTCATCGTCAGATGATTCTTCTTGGGCAGAAAACTCACTGCCAGAATCTTACACTTCCTGCTGTGCCTCAGGTGAAGCCAGTTTCATAATCCTGGTCAGAGGAAGATGTGAAAAGCATACTAACAATCTGCTGAGTGGTAATCCTGCGGCTAGCCATAATTCTTACTAATAAAAGTTACTTGACAAATAAGTCAACAATAACCAACACAGTGTAACATAAGTAATAAACAAAGTGTGGCTTTATCACAAAGACCTACGTACTCAAAAACAATACCACTCACTTGCCACAGACAGCTAGAATGACCAGCACCTACTCTGCACAGACATAGCACGCACCAACGATATCCCACTAGAAAAGAAAAACAAAAAAGGACTTGCAAGAAAACACAATACACCTCGTGCACAAATGCAATGAGAATTTCACACACAATGAAACAGAAGCTAAAAATGCTGCTATTATTACACCAGCTAAAAAAACAGTTTCATGCAGAAAAATGACACTCATTTAGAGTAAGCAGTACAAAAAGGTTTTCTTACCAAACACACAGAGTTACACAAACTGCAGATCAACCGCAAGCTTCAGATCAACTGCAAGCAGTAGTTGCAGGAAATCAAAAGCTTTGCACTAGAATAGAAGGAAGAAATAAAACATTACAATCACAAATTCAAATGTTGACAATAAATAAAACAGTTAACTTGACACAACGCTGCCCATCACCACCCAAAAGCCAGTATACAAATAGTCAGCCAAAGGCAAGTATACGTAGACTGAAACTTTCCCTGGTCTCGCTTGGCTTTTTTTGCCCCCCTTCAGAGCAGATTGGCCTAAAAATATGGCCAATCTGCCATCTGGGTAGAGGGGCAGAAAATGGGCAAAAGTATACCATTTTATTTCACCACAAAAGGGCCCCATGGAGCCACCCCTGACATATCAAAAAGAAACTCCCTGGTGTTGAGTGGGCTTGCCCAAGGGGCGCTCTCCATGAATTTATCATAAGAAATCACTGGTAGCCTAATGGGTTTGGTACCCCCCACCAGATGCCAAAACGCAGATGAATCATTGCCCTCTTGCTTAAGGGGGGGAAAGCAGATCAGCTGAAAAAATTGTCGATCTACTCCTGGAGGGGCCAAAACATGGAACAAATATTGCCCCCAGGGAATGACCCTTGCCTAAGGGAATGCTACCCTATTTTCTTCTCATAATATAACATCCCGGGTGGCTTGGTGGTTTGAACCCCTGGTGGGCAAATTGACCAAAAAAATGGCGTTTCTACCCCAGGGAGGGCTGGAAAATGTAGATACATTGCCTCCTGGGAAGTGACCCTTGTCTAAAAGGTCTCTACCCAACATACACCAAAAAAAATCTATGGTGGCCTAGTGGGCTAATTCTTGCTCAGTGACCACGGGACTCACACATGATTGGGAAGCAGGGATCAGTTAAAAAGCCCAGTGCGGCTAAGGACCGGAATCGTTCCATCCTCAGCATACAAGGAGTTAAAAAAGACAACCTTACTCCCTCCTACATGCAGATAGAAAAATAGGACTGGTGATTTCATAATGATCACCACTTCTGGATGTAGTAGGATAGTGCCACCCATCATGCCACACAGTACACATTCGTACGGAAACACCATGTACACTTAAAAAAATTGGAGAATTGTTTTGTGCTATACTTGATGGTAGTTGGACGACTCTATGCGCTTCTTCCTGTCACTGGTTTTTAGGAGTGCTGCCCGTACTGATGCGGAAATCTGTGTCATCTCCTGTTGCATTAGCAATCCATAGTGTTGTCCATCCATCAGCCAGTAAAGACCACCATCAAAAATGTACCAATAGTAAACTGTCTCTTAACTAACATGCTGCAACAAAGTGAATTCATCAACCTCTGTGTTTATTTAAAGCCTCTAAAATGCAATTGTTCTTCCCTGCTTCAGGGCAAAGAAAACATGTGAGGAATTAAAGGAGAGGGTGATCCTCTGTTCTGGACTTGAAGCTAGCAATGCTGCCTCATCCTGGTAAAGGCAAAACATTCACCATCTGGGTGATTAAGGATTAGTATTAGTGGCTCATCTTGAATAGGGATGAGGTGATAAATCCCTCTTACTTTCCTAGTAAGGTCAACTGTCATTTGACTGTTGAGACTCCAGGCAAATCCAAGGATGGTAATGTGCATTTGAGGTGACTGGGTTAAATTTATTTGTATTTGCTGCAAAAATGTAAGTTATAAAAAGGATTCAAAGGTCATCTTATTTACATTTATTTTACATAAATACAAGAGGATCTATAGGACTGAACTTATATGTCTCTTGATTTGGGACTTTAGTGTACATAGGTTCTTTGGGGCTCTAGATGATGTGAAGGGATGATCAAAAGTAAACCCATTCTAAACCTTGAGAACTGTCCTTGTGAGACAGGTGCAAAGTCTGCATATGAAAATGATCGATCAAGCATCAGGCATGGGCTTATGGGTAATGCAAAGTTCCTTGAATGAGATACTTGAGATTTATCTTTCTTTGCTACTGAAGAGTTTGAAAATGGCTCAGTGATGCAGTCATAGATGCCTGGATAAATTAACATTCTTGATGTTCTGTAGCCTGCAGAGTACAAAGATGGAAGCTCCTAGGTTTAGTGCACTGGTGTTATCTGGGCCGGACTCTAAGTTGACCTGGAGTGTATTCAAGAGCTTAATGTGTGGGAAAATGGGATGTCCTCATTGTGAAAGAGGGTTTGGTCTCCTGATTTACCTGTGGAGGAAGGCAGACCTTTGAGTTCTTCATCGCTCTTGGGTTTCTCACTTGGCTGGCAGAATTCAACACAGTTCCCAGTTGCTCGGGCAAAAAGGTAGCAGGGTAGCATGCAGTCCAGGTTCCAAATATATCATCTTCTTTTGTAGAGTAAAGCATTAGGTGGTTGCCCGATATCTAGTGACCCACTCTTAGTAAAGAGGAGGATAGGTTACAGGAGTCCTGGTCCAAGATATTTTAGTTTGAAGATAATCTGAGCGTTTGTCAGCCTAGTTGTAGGAGATAAATGGAATGGATTTCATCATATCCTTTGATGGAGCCGAGGAGAGCATTAAATTGAAGTGGTGGAGCCTGAGGGAATCCTTGCATCACAAGTAAAGGGGGAAGGCACAAAACCTTCAAGCGATGTAATATCACATCTTTTGGAGAGATAAGAAGAGATCCATTTTAGGACAGTACCTTTTAAACAAAGAACGCTATCCTCTGCATTAATTTAGAGTTATATACTCTACTGATGACAGAGAAGAAATCCCATAGCAGGGGAGTAACAATTCTATTAAGTTAAATTATAGATTTGAAGTCATCCCATGTGGTGATTTGGGAGTTTTCATTGCCCCCACGTGGACGTAAACAGTTGGTATTCAGAGAGTTTCTATTTTCCATCAAAGATATTTTATATTTGTGTGACAGAGAATCTCTCTATGACTTTATTTCAGAGAGGTCGATTAAAGATCGTTTTGAAATTGAAGGGTCTGCAGGGTCGAGGCCTTGTTTTTTGAGGATTGGTTTAATATGCAATATATTTTGGTTGCTTAGGAAGCTAGTAATGGAGGAAGGAGAATATCCTTAAAGACTTGTGGGTAGGATCTGTTAGGGGAGTCAGCAGTGCCAATTATTGTGATGATTTATATGAGATTATCAGTGATGTGCAGTAGAGAAATCTAGAGGAGGGATGGTTGAAGCTATGAAAGGTGTTCTTCAAAGATATTAACCAGAAGATAGCTGTTTATAGTCTGGCTTTGGAGATAAAGTGAGAACCAAGAGCTTCATAAAAGGCTTGTACAAGAATGATAGGAAGGGAGGTGCATCTTCGTTTCCAGAATTTAGTCATGATTTTGTATATTTATATTGGTGGGTAGGTTACATGAGAGATCTGGGTCATGTAGTAGAGGCTCATTATTTTCTTGATTGTGATTTTCCAAAGTCTGCAGTGGTGTTAGCTGGTGATTCATGCTGTAGTGCCATATTCTTTCAAGGACTCTGTTTTTAGCTGTTATTACTTTTAGGTCTGTATCAAGCCAGCACATGTTGCAGTAGAATCCAGAGAGGGTTGAGAACTCGGGAAGAGAAATCAGTATGTGGCAAGCAGAAGTTAAGCAGTGCATGAAATACTGTACAGATGACACATGATTAGCAATAAATATTACTGTAACAGTTGAAAAGGTTAATGATTGAGTTTCTCCAATGTTCTAATGAGAATATTGATATTTGAGGTGTGTGACATTGTCCATGCGGTGAAAAGGTTGAGGTGGAAGCTGATGGTGTGGTTGTCACTTCAGTTGAGAAGGTGATTTCCTATTGCAAACAAGGACCTGTGAGGGTGAAACTAGCATAAAGGTGTGTTCGACTGAACTGGTGAAGACAGTTGCTCCAGGTTCATCCCTCTAGGCTCGATAAGAAGTATCTAGTTTAGGATAGTTCAGGTTTGCTGAACCAGGTGTTGAGGTCTCCCAAGATGCTTAACTTAGTGTGGCTAAAGGAGGTTCTGACTGTGGCGTCAAAGAAAGCTCCAAAGAAAGATGGATTGTTTAGAACAGTTATGTGGAATAATAGAATTAACAAGCAGACTGTAGGAAAAAAAGAGCATCTAATGAGTATAAATTTGTATTTTGCATATGAATAGCTGAAGAAACTGGAAGTTAATAAGGAAGACTGTTACTCTTCTGCAGATTTTCCTCTGTGGTTTGGTTTATAGTCAGCATTTCATAGTCTTAACCTTAGTCTCGTGAAGTGTGAGGGTTGACTATTCTCCCTGCCAAAATTATTTTATGGATAGGATATTCAAGCTGGAGTCTGTGAGAAGGTTGTAGATGTTCAAGCAGTTTTTATTTAGCATTGATGTTGATACGGGATAGAGAAGTGGTCTCCAACAAGTACCTCAGGAGCTAGTGGTAGCTTACCAGCACTGTCGAAGTAGCTCTCAGAGGTGAAGCAGAGCCCAGTACTTTAGTCAGAGAGTTGGTGCATATTAAAGAAGGTAGCATTGCTCATCTCAAGACCCTTAAGGAAGAGCCTGCCAAACCAATTGACGGGTCCCATGGTAACAATCAAACGCACTCCGTTAACCTATGGAGGTCTAGCACATGACAATCTGTCTCCACTTTAAATCCAGCTCCATCACAATGAAATTGGCCATGTTGTAGGCCCTGCTCTATCAGTCGCACCACTTATGTGAACAGTGGGCAATTAAAGAAGTGCCAGCAGTAGCCTGAGCTATAATCATTGCTGTTCCACTGAAGTGTGTGACTGCCAGAGTGAAAATGTGTTAGTTGGGTGTATGACCAGCCAAGAGCCATGGAGTGAAGGGTATGGATCCAGAGTTAGACAATTAGGAGCCTTATGGACATTCCTCTGTGTGGGTTTAGGTATGTGTGCACCTTTATGTGTGTGCCAGTGTGTGTGACATTGTGTCCCTCCCTAATAAATAGTCACTTCCTGGAAGCTATGCCTAGTGTCAAGGACCACCAATCGTATATGCTGATCCCATCATAAAGGGTTCATCTCTATTACAATTGACACAGTTTATGGCATAATAGTGTCAATAGCATCATAACAGTCACTAGGTGTGACTAGCCTACTTTTAACCTTCTCTGACATACTGTTGGGAAGCGCCTCACATAATAATGGCCATGATTAATATATGGTTGGTAACCTGGCCTGGCCCTGGCATCCAGTTTAGGCACAATGGTGGCTGTAGTACAATGGGGAGCATTATTGGCATACAACAGGAATGTTTGGTGTTATGGTGAGTGTCAAGAAACAATGATTGTAATTCATGGGCATTTGAAGCACATTATGTCCATGCAATGTATTTATATGTGTGAGTATTTGTAGAAGTTGATCAGCTGATGTTTGGAGACTGTGTATTTCCTAAAAATGAATTTGTCCAGAAGAAAAAACTTTTATGTAAAAACATTTTTTTTTCTGGACAATTTTACTTGTTGATTCAAAATTGAAAGTACTATTTCATAGAAAATAATGTGGACTTTCAGAAACACACTTCTGAAGAATTTGCTGTGATTTTGTCCTTTGTGTCTGAGGGCACATGATGCTTTGGCTGTTATTTAATTAGTGAACTGGAGGCATTTAATACTGATAAACCTTTTCCTGGCTAGATAGTCACTGCTAATAATCCTATTATGGTGTTCATTGTGTAATGTAAGCATATGTGATCACTGTGTTATAGAGAGGAAATTTGCTGGTAGCTCTGCAGGCCTTTCATTGAGCAGAGGTTCCTCTCAATACAGAAAAGGTTACAGTTCCCTGAACTACGTACTCCAAAATGGAGGATGCTATGCATGACTAGCAACCAATGCTCCAAAGATACGATCTGCATTTGAAATTACATTTTAATACACGTCCTTGATTGTCTTTGTAAAGGTGGATGAGCAGCCAAAGTCTAACTCAATGGAAATGCTGTGGGATTAATCAATGTAGAATACAAGTCACCTTATACATTAACAATGGCATGTATGCTCCATGATTCATGAAAGAGATAGCACACTTGATTGAAAAATATAATCTCCTCTAAGAACATTCCTCAGAGATTACAGCTAATCTTGCATGACAGGATAGTAATTCCTATACCTACGATCATATTCATATTATATCAAACATTATTTACACACTCCTCATCAGAAATATGTTAAATATACCGCACTCAGAACGTCAACACCCTTTGTCAACTGGCAGTTTCGTTGCATCAGCAACAATAATGTATTTCGAAATATGATTAGTCAACATAATACAACTATGAAGCACACAAATTAGATATGAGCTACATATTTTTCTAGAAAAGGATTGTCCCTTCTATAAATCTTCACCGTTAATGATATGATTACATGAGTCATACAGGTGGCTCCTCACAACAAAATAGTTAACCTCCTTTTTGCTAATTTTACAATTGCTAACATTATAAATTCTTTATTATGTTATTGTTTAGATTGTGCACATCCACTTGTTGGAGCCTTATCATCATCATGTTGGATCTGATGTAGTTTACATTTTAGTGCTGTCCCTCATGCCACAAAAGTCAACAGTACGTAACACTGTATGCATTACTTTAATCAAAGTACTAATAGTTTTACTATAGAAATTGCACTGACATGCTTTATTAATGTGCCTTTATTTACACGGTAGAGTTCGACATTGGTGGTATTTGAATTAAATCAAAGGTTTGCAAGATATAAATGACATGATGTTATAATTTAGGCCTTAGAGTAACAGAATGTATTGAAACAATAGTGAATTTCTATTGATTAAAGAATTACGTATGTATGTACAAATCAAAGAAATTTACTTCCCCATTATATTTAATGAAATGCATTAACAAAGTTCTTTTCCCATTCGAAGTGAATATAATCGTTATTATTGAAGCAATATTAACATATTAATTAAATGTACTGTTGTAATTCACTTGTGTTAGCCTGAGTGAGGCCTGATAGATTTGTAATTTGTGACTGTGCAGGAAATGCTGATTAATTTTTCATAATGTGAGCTTTCTTTCAGACTTCATTCCCATGGGAACACTAGCTCTAGTAATAGGCCCTATTTATTAGTCAAATAGAGAAGTTGGAACAATGTCCGTGGAATCGTAACATCCTGAATAGATAGACTAATAAATATACAAATGCCTCAATCCTGTGTGGACCTACATGGATAAATGAGGTTCCCATGGCGAGAGCTGGTAATGGAAGTGGATGTGGCACCCTGGAGTTGTGTGATTGATTATTATTGGGTGATGCCTCTTCAACATAATATGGGCTGCTTTTCAGAACAAATCAAATTGCTTTATGAACTTTAACATACTGTTGATCAGTTCAGCTTTGGTTAGATGCTTTGCAGATTCACAGGTGTTATGTTACTAGAACCTTTGCTGATGACGAACCCCGCATGCTGAGCCACTTGGATAGGTATCTTCCTCTTTGCTTGTCCCTTTGAGATGCCCCACTAAAACTTAAAGAATCCTTCCTAGCCTTTTTCAGAGGACTCTTGATCGAGTTTCCGAGATGCTTCCCCTTTTAACCTATCTTTGCTGACCTTAGTTAGTACCCTTTTGTCCGAAATGTCCTTTTTCCAAATTCTTTTTTTTTTTTGTCTTCTGCTCACATGTGTTTCGCTCCACACTTGCTAAACCTTAATTTGGATGTGGTAAAGCTTTCCTTTGCTCAGCTGAAAATTGTAACTCTAATGATTTGAAACTGACTGATGCTTGCTAAGCCTGAGCAACATTTACTTTCTATATTTTAGTTTTATTATTAATGTTTTTTGTTTTCCTTACTGAATGCTTAGTCTTATTAATGTTAGTTCGCCTGAACCTATTTCATCACCTTGGACAACCCTTGGTGATATTATATCTATATAATTCTGCCTTGCACGCAATTTATATGACTTTGAGCTTGAGTTTGTAATAAACCCCTTAACTTTATTTCTGATTGGAGTTTTGCTTGTATGGCCAAATGGATCATACTGTTTAATTTAATTGATCTGAATTGAAATTGAGTCACGTGGTTCTACCACACCCTGTGAACAGTTCTCTGGCAGCAGAGTTATGGTTTGGCCCACAAGGGGGGAGATTCATTCCTGTGCAGTGTTAGGAAGATAGGATAGACCTACGCAGTTGCGAGTCCAAAAACTTGCCCATCCCATATTTTGTCCCATGGTCCGTTCCGAAGACTGATGAGGTTTCAGCATTGTGCCTACAAGTGACAGATGTGTGAGCATAAATGGGTTTCTGTACATGCACTACTTTTGCCTTGAAGATTGTGGTTAAGTGTGATGTTGTGAAGTGTTTTGCGGAGTCGTACTTCAAGTGATTGTGGAACTTTTTGCTCAAAATATCAGCAACTGTTGTTGTCGATGGGTCCGTCATGGCCTAAGATCTCGTGATAATGCACAAGTGTAGAAGACATTTGGTTAATTTATTTTCTTCAGTGAGGTACTTGTCTTAAGAAGTCGTTGACAGTGCCAATAGTTTTCCTTGAGTTAGTGTGGGTTGTGGTTGGTATTAAGTGAATCTGGAGTGCACATGGAGCATCTGTATCAATCAGAGTGAGAATTGCTAGTCAAGTTTTACTAATTATGTAATTGTGAAAGCTATGGCCAGAAAGTGTATCTTCCTACAGCTTTGAAATGTTTGAGTTCCTACCTTGTAGTGTACAGCCAGGTTATTGATTTTTGCTCACTGTATTTTGCATTAGAAGTGCATGAGCAATTGTGTGACAGACAATTGCAAAGCAACTGCTGCTGCTGAAAGAAGTGAGTGTGTCATCATTTTGTGCTGCACTGGTATAGGTCGGTTGGTGTGAAGCCACGCTGGTATCAGTGGATAGTATTGCGTTGCAATTGGTTGGGAACATAGTGCATAAAGGATTGTGGGATTGAAATTACTTTCTGATTTGATTGAAAGTTATTGCGATTAATTGAATTTCAGTAAAAGTGAAGTTTTTCAAAGTTTGAAGAGTGTGATTAGAGGAAATGCATTTATTCCCATTAGAGAGGGTATAAATGCCCCACCTAAAGAATCTCCAGGCTATTATGTGTCATCTGTAAAGGAATGTTCTGCATGTGTATGGCTTGAACAGTGGAACAACATTACTGTAAAAAAATGGTGCTTTAGCATTTCCCCATTATGGAACCTTTAATTTAAGAATTGTAGACAACTTCCAGTGAATAATATATGAATTGAAACCACCTCTAGGACCCACACAATTTGAAGCCCTTAGCATTTGAGAACTTATATCAAGAGAGAAAATGACAACTAAATACAGGAGCAGGATGCAGAAAGTGGTTAAGACACTTGCTGATGCTAGATGGGATGCAGAGCAGAAAATGTGGAGCTCAGACATACTTGACAAAGTTAGACTGTTTCTAGCTATTACAAACAAAGAAAGGGAAAGCACAAAACCTAAGAATAAGAAAGAGAGGAAAGGTAGAAAAGACAATAGAAACTGAGTATAGAAAGACAGTAACGTATGTCAGTGATTCAGATTACCAATTCACAAATCAGCTTTTGATAAATCGTCTTCCTCCTTATCATTCAGGTGAAACAGGAGCAACAAATGGAGCTTTACAAAACGTAACCCCAAGTGTTCCCACTGCCTTGTTACACAGACCCCTATTCAGATAGTTCCAGTTACACCTGCAAGTTCATTGGCCCAAGTTACTGTCCTGCATCCAGCAGTTCTAACTGTTGATACAGTTCAGCCTGTACTGAGTCCAGCTGTAAATCAAGTTGTGCCAAATTCTAATGTGAATCAAATGGTTTAGTCAACTTTTGTGAATCAGCCTGTGCACAATTGTACCTCGCATCAACCTGTGCCAATGTTTAGTCCAGTTCAGTCAATGTCTAATGTTATTTCGAGTCAAACAGGACAAAGCTACAGCAATATCCTGACAGGACAGAGTGTAGGAATGACAATTCCTCAGGACAAGACAAGTCATATGGGTCTGGATGTATTAACAGTTCCTTTGACTATAAGTCCCGTTGTTTCTTTGGATGGTTCAGATACTTCTGGAAACAATGTCCATTCAATGAATGTTCCAACAGTTCATGAGACATCAGCAAATTTGACTGGGATATCACCAACTAATATACAAAGATCAGTATATTCTAAAAACTCAGACATAGAGAGAAGTGCATCTCTCATCATACCATTAACCCCTACACAAATTGTACATCCAAATCTGGTGACAAGCCAGACAGGATTTAGTCCTGATGTGAGGGTTCCTTAAGGAAATCCACTCCGTTTTATGCCCAGACCTGATCAGATTAAATATGTACAATGTAGTATTCCACAACGAGGAGTACCTTTTAACTTGCCAGAGTACATGCCACATTTTAATGCCCCAATTCAGCAGTATATAAGACAGCTGAGAGCAGGAGTTCCACAGAGAAATAATATTGGTTTCCAAAGTTTTACTGCAAACAGATTGGTTACATAATTTGAGTCCACAGGATGCAACAGGTGTAACAAATACCAACACGAGAACAGAAGAGACCCCATAGAGAAATAAATCTGTGAAAGTCTTCAGATTAAAATTTCAATTAAATGAAATTTTACAGAAGTAAATTATACATTAAAGAATTAATTACGTACATTCAGGCGTGGGGCGCTGTAGCTAAGTGAGAAGGCCGATGTGAACGGAAAGAAACAAGATCAGAAGAAAGCAAAGGCAAATGTGCTTCTGGTAGGAACAAATGAAGCCGATGGCACTGTGAAAATTATGCAAATGAGAGAAATACCAGGTGGAGGATATGTTCATGTACCGTAGAGCAAAAGTGACATTTTACCATTCACAAATGCCATTCACAATGGTACAAACAGTCAGAGAGATTTGTGAAACTTTCAAAATGACTGCGGGAAGATTTGAACACGTTGTTTGACATCGTCGATCCAACTGATTTGTGTAATGCATGTAAAGTGCATGTTGATAGGCCCGATTGTTAACCTCCAAGAGATCCAGTTACAGGTGAGCCATCTAAAGAGATGATGAAAAAGTATTATAAGGTAATTGAGTTCCTGAAAGATAAAGTGTCCCTGAAAGATATTAACCGGCAGAATATTGACATGACAGCTCTGGAGTTGAAATGGTCAATTCATGCCTATTATGAAAGTTTGTTGTAGGCTTTCAAACAGCATAGTGGTACAGAAATAATTGAAACTAAAGATATGGGTCATTTTGTGTTCAGGTTTTTGCATGGATTGAAGCCAGACATTAGTGGAATTATTC
The DNA here is from genome assembly GCF_031143425.1 of Pleurodeles waltl. Classification (NCBI taxonomy): domain Eukaryota; kingdom Metazoa; phylum Chordata; class Amphibia; order Caudata; family Salamandridae; genus Pleurodeles; species Pleurodeles waltl. The sequence goes on from NC_090438.1 coordinate 641,831,273, forward strand.
AGCAGCACCTGATTTGACGGCAGACAAACCGATTGATGCGATCCTGCAGTATGCAAAATGATGAGGATTGCATGTTAGCTACATCCTTAGCAGTAGATCAATGTGGTCTTTATGTAAAATCCAACATTATGGGGCAAGTTGTGGCATTCTTGGTTGACACTGGAGCTATACATTCCATTGTCAGAACAGCAGAAGTACCAAATTTGCCCCTTTCAGGAAAAATATTTCAAGTTGTAGGAGTTTCAAATAAGCAGTTACGCAACTCTGTAACCGAACATGTCCTTGTAAAAAGAGTTTTATTTAAGATGAGCACCAGTTTGTGATTCAAGTCCTGTAAGTTTACTGGGACGCCTCATGCTGTGAAAAACTAAACTGCTCTATTAGTTGCACATCCCGTGGAATTGAGATTCAAACATATGTAGAATATATCCCCTGTAGATTAATGATAGAGTACCAGGGTGTTACATTGTACCCCATGCTGACATGTAATGACTTGCCTGAAAAGTTACAAGACAGTGACACCTATGGTTTGGGATTTGTCAAGAAAAGATATAAGACTTATTAAAGGAGTTGAGCCTATTAAAATAACAATGAAGCCAAATGTAGTGTATCCAAAGATACTCCCTTATAATATGAAACCAGACAATTGCAGGAAGTAGGTCCCTAATAAATAGTTTAATTGAACAAGGCATCCTGTAAGAGATTTTGTGTAGTCCATGTAACTCTTTCATTTTAGGATTGCAGAAACACAGTGGAAAGTGCAGCATAGCCCAAGACCTGACAAAAGTGAATGAGATTATTGTTCTATATTATCCGGTGGTAACGAATCCTGCAGTGATTTTATTCCAGATTCCCTATGAAGGAGAATGGATTACTGTAATTGGCTTTTGTAAAGCCTTCTTTTCCATACCACTTCACAACAATGACAGTCAATCCCTCTTTGTGTTTAAATTCAGCAGTTGTGTTTATGCATGGTACCGATCTCCTCAAGGCTATACTGAGTCACTACCCATTTTCAACCAGATCCTGAAGACGAGTTTGGAGTCCCTTAAAATGTCCTATCATTCAGTCTTAGTGCAGTAAATAAATGACCAGTTAGGTGCATCAAAAACCTGCAAAGCATGCAGGAGATACACAATTGCTCTCTTGAATCATTTAGGAGAAAATGGACACAAGTTTTCCCTTGCAAAATTACAGTATTGCAAGAAAGAAGTTCTGTATTCAGGTCACTACATTGAAAAAGGTGTGAGGAAAGTGTCCCAAGAAAGAATTTCAGTGATCATGCAAATGAATCCACCTGTTACACAGAAAGAAGTCAGAATGTATCTGAGAATGGTTGACTACTGTTTCCAGTGATTCCAAACTTTTCGCTTTTGGCCAAGCCTTTGCAGAGGCTGACACACAAGGATGTGTCCAATCTGGTACTATTGGATGACAACTGCATGTGTGCCTTAACAGAGCTGAGAGAAGGCCTATGCTGAGCCCCAGCTCTGGGAATGCCTGATTAAAAACAAATGTTTTTCTTTGTTTTGCTGTGAGGGGGATGGCTGTGCTCTCTCAGTTTTGACTCATCTGCATTGAAATACAAACAAGACTGCCGCTTAATTTTCTGTTACACTTCATCCTCTAGCATCAGCATTGCTTTGTTGTTTAAAGGCCATTGCTGCCCTTATCATCAGCAATGAACAGTGCAAAGGCATTGTTATGCACCATCCCCTGAATGTTTTTATTCCCCATTCAGTGAAAATTTTGTTAACTCTTACAAAGACTCAGTATCTGACGAGTGCACGTTGGACCCGCTAGGAGCATGTTCTACTTGCCTCCCCAAATGTTAATCTCAAATGCTGTAATGTTTTGTATCCAGCTACTCTTTTGTCCAATTCTGTTGAAACTTTTGATGGCTGCAAGGATGAGGTTGAGCATGACTGGCTCGATGTGATTGAACTGTGCACTAAGCCAAGACCTGACATTAAAGATGTCCCTATAGATGAAAATGACTGTCATGTTTGATGGCTCCTGCTTAAGAGATAAAGGTGGCACCCTGAGTGCTGGTTATGCAGTTTTCACGGACTCAGGTGTCCTAGACGCCTCCTAGCTATAAGTAGTCTTTTCAGCCCAAATAACTGAATTGGTCGCTCTTACTAGAGCCTGCTGTATTTCTGAACAACTTAAAGTGACTATCTTTACTGATAGTATGGGTATTGTTCATGATTGCAGACAACTGTGGTCCCATAGAAGGTTTATAACCTCCTCTGGTTCTTCTATTCAAAACAGTGATAAGATTAACAGTTTGTTGAATATATTAAAGTTGTCTGCAAAAATATATAACCTTAGGAAATATATATGCTGATTAGGTGGTAAGATGTTGTGCCCTGAGCTGCACCTCCTTAGGGAGTGGAGCAATAAAAACAGTGATGAGGCAAGTCATTTTTTATTAACCCCTATTAATAGTTAAGAGGAAGTTAAGAGATTGCAGAGAGAAGTGACAGAGGAAGAATAGCAAAGCTGGGTCAGAGCAGGATGTGTCAAAAGAAATGAGGATGATGCTTGGGTTTCATATGATAGAAAAGCAGTGTTGTCAAATAATTTATTGTTTCCTATAGCTAGACATTATCATGGACAGGCACATATAGGTAGGGATGCAATGATCAGGATATTCAGAACATCTTGGTTTAATCCTAAATGTAGGCTGATTCAAAAGCATATGCCACAGATGTGTCACATGCTAGCAAATGAATGTAGGGAAATGCAGTTTTTGCATTGAGTCATATAGGCAGACCAGGGGGACCGTTCAACAGAATGCAACTTGATTTTATAGAATTACCTGTGTACAATGGGTTAAGATACATTTTAGTTGTTGTCTGCGTTTCTTCACACTGGGTTGAAGCTTACCTGACCAGGAGAAATGATAGTCTCATAGTAGCAAAGCTGTTACTTAGAGAGTTGATTCCACACTTCAGCTTTCCAACTTCTCTGGAGTAAGACCAAGTAACTCATTTCAACAGTGAGATCCTTAAATTGTTGTGTTTGGCATTACAAGTTGAGCAAAGACTGTGTTGCAGCTACAGACCTGAGGCTTAAGGACTTGTAGAACTCAACAGGCTGGAGAAGTCCCAGCGCAGCTGCAGCAGGAGCTAAGAGTGCCAAGTCGAAAATACTCAGCACCTGAATGGACATATTCTACTGCCAATGACTGGGAGTAGGAAATTGTCACCTTTTGTGCTAACAATTCAAATCCAATTCAACATTTTTGAGATTGAAATTGCAGTGGAGCTGAACTTTTCAATCTCATTGCCACTTGATAAAAAGAGACACTATACTTTGGAAGTGATTATTATAGATTATGTGTTGTGTCTTTTCTAGAGACATTTGGACTTGTAGCAGAAGCTTTTTGAACATTTACAAGTAGAGAAACGCTTGAATTTTCTATATGATGGAGGAACTTTGTGAATAATTAGCATTAGTAAAAGAGAATCTTTTTGATTATTGCTTTGCTCACAAATAAAAAGTACTGAAGGAGACAGTGATATAAAGTTGCTTTGCATTTTAGATTTTTTAATTCAGACTTTTGTTTTGAATTTGGAGAAGTCATGAGTTGAATCGCAGTAGATGTAGCAAATGCACATATATATGCATAGGTTTATTAGTAGTGACAGTAATTATGATCATATTAATTTTCATTGGATTGGGATTGCCCCTAGAAAGTGGTTCAGAGACAGTTACATCCACAAGTGCCACAAACTTTGCAAATCCCATTGCAAATCAAGATCATATGTACAAAGATGAGAAATTCATATGCAACGATGATTCTAGGGGTGATTTGTCAGCAAATGTGTATTATAAGCTCTTGTATGAATATGTGGATACCATGGACGTTCGAGACTGCTGCGTGTGAACACAGTTGCCTTCATCTGTAAGTGTGGGAATCACTTATCATAGTTTACCTCTACCTTATGGAATTTCCTGTAGCTGTTATTAATACTGTTGTATTAGCAGGATTATTATCAATACTTCTATTCAAATTATGACCTGCTATTCTCAATTGTCCCCATCATGAAACATCTGAGTAGCATTGCAAAGATGAAAAACATTGATACAGTGGAATGTTTCTTTAAACCTATATTGACATTTGGAACAATTTGTGCTCATAAAAATAATTTAACCTGCATATTTAGCTGGGTAGGAAAACAGTTAATTGGACAAGTTGGGGAGAGAAGAAGAACAATGAAATCCAAAACAGAAAAAGGAATAGTTTTACAATCGTGGAAAAAAGATGGAACACATTCAGTGGCTGGAAGTTTTAGAATTCCAGGTCTTAGATTGACAACATGGAGGAAAAGTATGTGTATGTAGACCTAAATCAAAGACTGACACACTTTTGTAGGAACTAGTGAATGTAGATGTGTTTTTGTTTAAAACTATTTGGACTTTTAAGCTGAATGGACAGGGTCCTGCCATACCAGGGGCCAAAAGAGGTGTTCTGACCTCCCTATTATGACTGTGGTGGAGCCACCATGGTCCGACCGCTGGCATCACCAGGTTGCCGCCAGCCAATGACCTGGCGGTGCCGGTGGTCTTAAGCAGGGCTGCCCTGTGGATTCCGAAACCCCTTTCCTGCTAGCCTTTGAGATTTATGGTCAGTGAAAAGCGCGACAGATGCTTTTGCACCCAACACACCGCAACATTGCCACTGGCTCGATTACAAGCCGGTGTCAATGTTGTGGTGTGTTTCCCGCTGGGCCAGTGGGCAGAAACGCTGTTTTCGCCCACCGGTCCAGAAGGAAACTCTTAATGGGTACTGCGGAGGGAAGGCCGCATATGTGGTCATTCCAACGCAGGACTTTGGCAGGTGGCCTCCTCAGTTAGGCCTGTTAGATTTGTAATTTGTGACAGTGCTGGAAATGCTGATTACTTTTTTCATAACCTGAGCTTACTTTCAGGCTTCGTTCCCATGAGAAGACTAGTTTTGGTAATAGTCCCTATTGTTTAGACTTAAAGAGAAATTGTAACAGTGTCCTTGGAATCAGAACATCCTGAATGGATGGGCTAATAAATCATACAAATGTTTCAATCCAGTGTGGAGCTACATGCATGGATGAGGTTCCCATGACAGGACATGGGAATGGAAACAGATGTTGGAACCAGGAGTTGTGTGATCAATTACTATTGGACGATGCCACTTTAATGTAATATGGACTACTTTCTGGACCAAATCAAATTGTTTTATGAACTTAAATATACTGTTGATCAGTTGAAATTTGGTCACATACTTTGCAGATTCCCAGATGCCATGTGACCAGAGCTTTTGCTGATGAAGAGCCCTGCATGCTGAGACCCTTGGAAAGGTATCTTCCTCTATGCTTGCCCCTTTGAGATGTCCCTCTCAGACTTAGAGAATCTTTCCTAACCCTTTTCAGAAGACTCTTGATCAAGCTTCTGATGTGCTTTCCCTTTTTACCTATCTTTTACCCACCTTAGTTAGTACCTTTGTGTTTGAGATTTCCTTTTTCCAAATTTTTTTTTTCTTTTTTTTGTTTTTTGCCTGCATGCGTTTTGCCCCACACTTGCTAATCCTCAATTTGCGTGTGGTAGGGTTTTCCTTTACTCAGCAGAAAATATTAACTCTATAATGATTTGAAACTGACTAACTGCTTGCTAAGCCTGAGCATCATTTATTTTCTATATTTCAGGTGAATTTATTAATGTTTTGTGTTTTCCTTATTGAATGCTTTGTCTAACTAATGTTAGTTTGCCTGAACCTATTTTGTCGCCTTGGACAACCCTTGATGATACTGTATCTTTATAATTTTGTTTTGAGAGTAAGTTACATGACTTTGAGCTTGAATTTGTAAGGAACCCCTTAACTTTATTTCTCACTAGAGTTCTCCTTGTATGGTCAAATTGGTTTTACTGTTTAATTTAATGGATCTGTATTGAAACTGAGTTACATGGTTGTACTACACCCTTTTGCGAAGACCAAAGATCCACTGGCCACGATGAGCATTGATTCCTGCGAAGGATGAGAATGCTCCCATGGTTCCTTCTTTGAATGTCTATGTTGTTGAAGGACTATATCCTACCTTGTGGCACTTTTCTGTTTCAAGGCCTTCTGGAGGAAAGGTGAGCACCAAAACACACAGTAGGGCTGCAAATGATACACGTTCTGGTGTGTTTAGGCTAGGCATTATGGGGTTTTGTGAACCTTTATACGACTGCCTGAGTAGAGAAGTCTAGGAACTTTTTATGTTTCCTTCTTTCTCAGTCTGTAGAAATGTTGTTACATTGACAGTATTTCTAAAATACTGTTATCCAGTTGGAAGATACATAATTGCTTTTCAGTGTGTGTCAAATTAGATATGTAGTAAATTTTCATTTTTTTCATTTTCCTTATTGTGCAGGAGAAAAGACAGATTCAGATTGTGAGTTTTGTCAGTTTGCCTCTATCCTAAAGAACATACAAATATAGTAGCTTATTTTTTGGAACAGTTTTGGTACACAGAATGGCATTCCTTGTACGGGCAAAAGTTGGTCAGACATAGGAAGCCAGGTTGCTGACCTTGCACTTTTATACAAAACATATTTTGTGCAGAGCCTCTCACACTGAAACACACTCTAAAACTAAATGCACAAACATTTTAACTTTTTCACAGGTTGGTTTTCATTTCCTCTTTTGATGGCTCATCTATGCTAATGATAACAAGCCCCTATATTGTAATACATGGTGCAGAGCTACCAAGAAAAAAAGACCAAAAATGCATGTCTGTCCTTGCTGAAGCTATAACACTTGTACTAATGGTCTATCTATTCTTTCTACAGCATATTGCACACAATTCATGACAAAGTGAGTATAAAGTTCTAGGTAGTTGGACGCATGCAGACATGGTTCATGGGGATTCTTTCTACACTTTGCCTTCCGGTGCCTTGCACAGCAGTGATGGTCCAAAGGAAGGGCCTCAGGGAACCTGGATGCTGGGGGCACCTATAATATGACTTCCTGTGCATTGCGTCTCTCACTGGGATCACCTCAACAGGATCCCCTCTGGACCTTGCTTCCTCAGGTACTCTCCTCATCCTCATAGGGTACTCTGTTCTTGGCAAGGAGGATATAGGCTCAGGGCAAGTAGACTTGACTTCCTGGGTGATTGTCCCTCACCCAGCAGAGAGACTAGCAGACCTTAGTCCCCAGTTCTAGTAGCAGCAGGTCAAAGTCTTTGTGATCTTCTTTCCATGCTGATGAACAGGGTGTGAGCCTCATGCTCCCACGTTTATAGTCCACATTCGTATACAAATGTGATACAGATTACTACAAAGCTCAAACCACCACTGCATTTATGTCACTAAATTCCTGGCAAAGGAAGTGGCCCTCCCCCACTATAAGTATAGCACTTTGCTCCCCCCAGTCTAGCAAGACTATGGCCCTCATTATGAACATGGCAGTCCCTACCGCACCGCCGACGGTGGCGTTAAAACCCGCTACAGAGGAGCGGTCCGGACCGCCAAATAATGAACCAATCGAAACACCGGCATCCAGAAAACCACCCACCGCCAGTAGAGGAGTGCCGACGATGATGGCAGAGTCCGCCCACAGGCCGATGGAAAGACCAACCCGCCCATAAAATAATGAACCACTAGTCTGCCACCAGTTCCGGGGTGGGAAACCACCGACACGGAAGTCCAGGCGGAAACAAACCAAATCCAATGAAACACTCACCGGAGGCCCACACAATGCACCGAAGCAGACATGGATAGAGAGCTGCAGATCTTGCCAGCTCTGCTCCTTGCCATATACCTACACAACCAAGACCGCCGAAGAAGACGATGACGGTAATTACCGCAACCTACAAAACAAGGGAGGAAAGGGCACAATTACATACCCACTCACTCCACCCACCCTGCAACGCCCCCAACCCTTCCCAGCAGTACAACCCATACACCCCACAGCAAGAGGTACTTACCTGACACAAGGCAAATCCAACTTGACCATAGTATTCAAAAATGCCCCACACCCACAAACAATGAAACAAAAGACCAGGGTTCAACAGTGTGCCGCCAAAACACAGGCCACACAGAAACATTTATTACTGCTCACAGAGCCAACTATTTCCAACAAGGCCATTGACCAGTCTGTAGCGCAAGAAGTCCCATGGGCCACAGTGGCCCCAACCTGACTCCCAAAAGTGCACAGTACTCCACCTAATGGGGCAACAAAGGGGCATCCAGGCACCTCACAGAAAGGGGGCAGGGGGAGGTGGGTGTGGGGACTTGCGACAGGGATGGGGCTTGGACTTGCGCTTAGAAGGTGGAGGGGGTGTGGGTTTGTCCTTTAAAGGTGGGCGGGTGTTTGGAGCGGGTGGAGCCAGATGGAATTGGCTCTGCACTGGACTTCTTCTTCTCTGGGGAAGGGGCATGGGAATGTGAGGGGCGGACAGGGGTGGGCTGTGAAGTGGAAGGAGTGGAAAGGGCAAGGAGGTGTGCATGCTTAGGAACAAGACGGGGTGGGCCAGTGGGTTGGAAGAGGTCAGCACGGGAGAGGAAAAGTTTCTTCAGAGAAATTGGGGTGGTCCTGGATGATGGTTTGGGAGTGGAGGCAGAGGGTGTGGACGTATGTGGTGTAGGGGTGTGTGTATTGGGTGCAGGTGACTGGACAGTATGCTGAGGTGTGGTGGATGTGTGATGGGTGGGTGTCTTGGTGCCTTTGTGTGTTTTTGAAGCAGGGGGTGGACACAGTGGGAGAAGACAGGCTGCCAGTGTGGATGTACAGTATGTTGTGTGGGTGTCTGCAAGTCTGGTGAGTGTGCTGTATGTGTGGTGAGTGCAGGTGTGGTGTCTGGGGTGTATGTATGGATGCCTGCTATTTTGGTGAATGCAGTAAGAGGAACAGCAACAGTGACTGAAGGTACAGTGCATGAGGGTGTACATGCTGAGGGGACAGACATGGAGGCGAAAGAGATGGGCACACTGGGGGAAGTGGATGTTGTTGTGTGTGCATGTGTATGTTGGCTGTGTGAATGCTTGTGGTGGGAGGTGTGATGCTTGTGTTTTGAAGTGTGCTTCTTGTGTGTTGAGGTGCTTGACTGCGTGTCAGATTGTGTGCTTTGGATGGGTGAAAGGAGTGGGGTGCTGGAAGGGGTAGAGGAGGTTGGAGGGGGACAGAATGGCCAGGGAAACTGGCTGCCGTCCAAGAGGAGGCCAGAGCCTGAAAAGATCTCTGTAGGGCTGGCACAGCACTGTGAATGCCATTCAGATAGGCATTGTTCTGCTGCACCTCTGATGCTAGCCCCTGGATGGCATTGACGATGGTTGTCTGCCCTACAGAGATGGTTCTCAGGAGGTCAATAGCCTCCTCCGTGAGGGCAGCAGGGCTGACTGGGGCAGGGGAGGAGGTGCCTGGGGCGAAGGAGACACCCACTTTTCTGGGTGAACGGGCACGGGTAACTCAGTGGGGAGCAGAAGGGAGGGCGGTGATGGAATGGGGGTGGCGGAAAATGTCACTGTAGTGGTGTGGCCACTAGGGTCTGCCACTACCGGGGAGCCCCCATCAGAGGAGGTATCGGAGTCACTACCTCCAGTGGTAGTTGCCTCCCCCGTGGTAGTCCCATCATCCTCCCACCCACTGGTCCCCTTGGCGTTGGATGACTCTGCCTCCAAGGATCCATGGCCCGCTGCTACCCCACTTGCTGGTGCCTCAGCTCCCTCACCAGATGTTGCTGATGTACAAAAACAACACAAGAGAACAGGCATGGGGAGACAGAACAGGAGAGACACTTGTAAATAGTTGAATGGAGGTACATAGTGGCCAGACATACACGTACCCAGAAGAAACCTGCAGCAGGCAGCACCGTTCACTATGCCCATGGCCATGCCCCTAACTACTGACCAGAACCCTGCTCTACACCCATCCCCTGAACTACCTAAGGACCCAATGTGTGGGAGACCTGACAAAGACACCCCTACACCCTACGGTAACAATCATGTCGATGGACAACAGTCAGAGTCCCTGCCTCTAAGTATAATGAACCCTAATGTACACACAAATATCCATCCAGACTTAAGATTGTGACATGAGTACTCACCCCCTTGTGAATGCTGTGCAGCCTTCAAGCGTCCATCCAGGTCTGGGTATGCCACTGCCAGGTTGCATTGTATGAGGGGGGTTCAGTCCCCGACAGGCACCCCTTCCACGTTGGGAGGACTTTCCCAGCTGGGCCTCACAGAGTTTACGCATCCAGCGCCGCAGGTCCTCCCACCTCTTCCTGCAGTGGGTGCTCCACCGGTTGTAGACCCCCAGGGTCCGCACCTCCTTGGCGATGGCATGCCAAAGGGCCCTCTTCTGGTGGGCGCTGACCTAAAAGGGTGACACAGATATGGAACACAGATGTCAGGCACTTGCAAGATAGGTACAGCTGGCTATTCGTCCACTATGGGATGGACAGTACTGTCAGACATACAGGACATACGCACGCAGCATGCCATGCACCATGGCCCAGGCAGGTTCAGAGGTGCACACATATGTCCTTACAACACCATCCATTACATTCAAACAGTGCACCGCAAACCCCGACTCACCTGTACCTCTGGCTGTCCGTAGAGCTTGGCATACAGGGGCAGGACCCTGTCCACTAGCCTCTCCAGTTCCTCCTGGGTGAGGGCCGGGGCCCTTTCCCCTGCAACACGAGCCACATCCATGACCAGGGGTAGGACACAGCAGTACACACAGTGGAGCACCTGTTTGCACGAGATCAGGGAGTCAAGTGAAGTAAGGATGAAGAATTTGCGTATGTACCCCGGCGGTGTGCACCGTCACCACCGGCGGCGATCATGATACGCCAGGATTCCCCATTGGCATCCATTTTAACCTATGATGGTGCGAACTGTGGTAAACACCGCCTTACGCTGATACGTCAACCGCTAGTGGTATGAGGTCATTTCCACAAAGACAGGCCTGGATTACAGGGGGCAGACATTTTGGCATTAACTACGCTTCTATAAAAAATAATTGTGCACAATGCAGGACCTATTTTCCACATGAAGCACCTATGCATGTGATCATTTAAAAAATTAACACAGATGAAAAACACTGTTCCCTCATTGAGGTGTAGATGTAGATCTGTCAAGAACATGTCACTGTTGAGTCACTACAATGAAGTATGCAGTGCACAATTGATGACATTGTGTGCCTATGTATGTGTGTTCCTCACACTTGTTTGATATCCCTCGTAGGTACCATCCCTTGTGGCGAGGAAGGGCACCATTGGTGTACAGACCACTTGTGGATATGAGGACCATGGTGGAGCGTCAGATCTTAATCAATTACAGACTCACCCGTGCAACAATTCTGGAACTTTGTGCATTACTGGATCCTGCACTAACTCTGGGAAATCGTAATCAGCATGCCATCCCTACTGAAGTGCAGGTGCTCTCCGCACTCCATTTCCTGGCCACAGGCTCATTTCAAGTGACAGTTGGCATGGGTGCTGGAATTTCACAGCCAATGTTCAGCATGGTATTGTCAAGATTTCTAAATGCATTTGTACGACACCTGCAGTCCTATGTGAGATTTCCCCAAAGTACTGACCTCCTTGCCATCAGGTCGGAGTTCTATGCCTTTGCCAACATACCCCATGTGATAGGTGCCATCAATGGCACCCCACATCCTGATCATATCCCCAAGAGTCAGTGAACAGGTGTACAGAAACAGAAAGAACTTTCATTCCATGAGAATCCAATTGGTATGCACTGCAGACCAGTACATCTCACATGTGAATGCCATGTTCCCAGGTTCAGTCCATGATTCCTTTGTGCTTAGGAACAGTAGTGTGCCACAAAAGATGGAACAACTCCAAGAGGACAGAGGGTGGATCATAGGTAAGTGTTTCTGTCACTAAGTGACACATAGCAGACAGCCAGGCTGTCTGACTAAGAGGCTTGACAATAACTACTCTGTATTGCACCTTTTTCTAGGTGATTCTGGCTATCCAAACTTGTGTTGGCTCCTGACACCAGTGAGGAATCCTGGGACGGATGCAGAGAAGAATTATAATGAGGCCCAAGGACATACTAAGAGGGTGATAGAGCGAACAATAGGTCTCCTGAAGGCTAGATTTCATAGTCTACATATCTCTGGGGGTCCCCTGGCATATGGGTGTGAAAAGGTTTTTAGAATAGTGGTGGCCTGCTGCATGCTGCACAATGTGGCAGTGAGAAATTCTACCCCCCTCTTGGAGGTGGAGGGTGCTGTATGTCCTGACCAGCTACCTCAGAGAGGTGAGGAGAGTGACAGTGATGATGAGGAAGGGCAAGATGTAAATTCTAGGACCCAACTGATACAACTCTACTTCCAGTAACTAAGTAAGAGTAGAGGCTGACATTGGGGTTTGTGACACATATTGTCAGTGTGCTTTGTCATATAGGGGTGAGGTTTTGATTCTTATATGTGAAACTAGGTCCAGGTCTGCATGGTGCAGAATACAATTTAGTGCATTTACTTTGGGGCCACATTTAGGCACACAGGAGTCCTTTCATGCAACAAATTGACAATAAAGTGGTTATCAGCCAGTTGCATCCATACTTCACTTTGTTCACATTTTATGACAGGGGACATTGTTATATGTGTGATATGTGTTTTATTGGTGGCAGGGAGTGAATTGTGCAATTTACAGTGATGGCAAGTGGTCAGGGGTGGTTGTCCTCAATGCCAACATGATGGCAGACGTGTTGGTAGTATTGATGGGTCCATCAATTCTTACATTAGTTCATATTGCTTCTTAGCACTGTGTGGTGGTTGATTGAGTGGGATGGTTGCTGTGCAGATTGTTACTGAGTTACTTCTTGAAGAGGGCCTTGTTCTTTGCTGGGGTTCCAGTGCCATATCATGGCTTGAGGGTACGTTTGGGCACATGCTGTTGATCTTGAGGGGATGACATGGTTGGCCCTTGGGTTTCCTCTGAGGGTAGTTCCTGGGATGTTTCTGATGATGGTGTAATTGTCAGGTCTGTGTCCGGTGCTGTAGTGGGGGCCTCCTGTCCTGTTTGGGTCTCAGACTGAGTTTGTACCACCTGCAGCAGTGCTCCTGCTATGCTGGCCATTGTGGCATTGTGCTGTTTCCACTGTTCCATGTCCTGTTGGTGGTGGTCCTGCTGCCTACTCTGACTGTGCTCCAGGGTGGATACTATCTGTGCCAACCTGTCATGGGTATGCTGGTAGGCCCCCAATATCCCAGATATCACATCCTGGGCTGCTGCATCCATCCTTTGGCCCCCCCCAACCCACTGAGGCCCTAGCACTTGCCCTAGCCCCCTGTACCTGTGTCCCCTGCACAGGGCTGGCAGTACCACTTGTACAGGGCCCTTGCCTTCCTGCATGTTGGGAGTGGGAGACTGTGGCCTCTGTGCCTGTGTTCCACCAGTCTGTGGCCTGGATACACTGGTGTGGGGACGCTTGCCCTGGGCTGCTGTTCTTGACTGGATGGTAGGGGTGTCAGTGGTATCCTGGGTGGGGCTGCTGCATAGTGACAGTCCAGGACTGTGTGAGGGGCCTGCCTGCTCATCAGTGTCCAGGGATCCTTCACCAGTGTCCTGTGAGGTGGCTCTGTCTCCATGGGGGGCACTGGCACTCCTTGTCCCATCTGTGAGTGTGGCATGGGTGGTGGTGCCTATTGGGGGACATAGACATGTCTGTTACAAATGCATGAACGTTTGGGGAGAACAGGACTGGGCTAATTTGTGCTGGTGTAACTTTTACTGGCCATCCAGGGTGCCTTTGTGAGGTTTACACTGCATTTTGCTTAGGGTGTGGGGTTGCATGGGGGGGTGTAGTTCCATTGTGAATCCTTGCAGGGGTAGGTAGATGTGCACAGGGGGAGGGATGTGGGCCTGTTAGTGGGTTTGTTGTCATGCAGGGGTGGTGGATTCAGTGGCTGTTGCCTGGGTGGGGTCTTGGTCCTGGTGGTTGGGGGGTGGGGTGGTGCATGCATTACAGGTATGGTGTATATGGGGTAAATGTAGACGACTTACCCAAATCCATTCCTCCAGTGAGTCCAGTGAGTCCCTCAGGGTGCAAGATGGCCAGTACCTTTTTCTCCCAGTCGGTGTATTCGGGTGGTGTTCGTGGTGGTCCTCCCCCAGTCTTCTGGACTGCAATGTGGTGCCTTGATGCCATGCTCCTGACCTTCCCCCGCAGGTCATTCCATCTCTTCTGGATGTCGTCCCTGGTGCATGGATGGTGTCCCACTGCATTGACCCTGTTGACAATGGTCTGCCATAGCTCCATCTTCCTTGTGATGGGTGTGTGCTGCACCTGGGCCCCGAATATTTGTGGCTCCACCTTCAGGATCTCATCCACCATGGTCCTTAGCTCCCTTTCTGTGAAGCGTGGATGTTTGGGGGGTGACATGGTGAGTGTGGTGAATGGTGTCGGGGCTGGGTACGCAGTGAGGGTGCTCTTCTGTGGGTCAGTGTGCATCTCGTGTATTGTGACGTTTGGTGTCTGCTTCTGGTGCTCTCCGTCTTCTTTGGCCTGGTTTCATTACAAAGGATTGTGGGGTGTGTCTATGAGTGTTTTATGGGGTTATGGATATGTGTCAGGTGTGTGGGGGCGGTCGGCACCGCCAATGGTCCTCCAGCCTCCACTGTCCACCAAGGTGATTTGTGCATCATTATTTGGAGGGCGGGATGTGGGTGTGCTGGGTGGTGGCGGGGTGGGGAGGTCTAGCATTTCCACCGACAAGGTCATGGCAGTGACTGGTGGTCTGGTGATATTTGGCGGGGTTGGGATTTTAGTTCATTATATGGCGGGTTTCTCTTCACCGCCGCCACTGCGGTCGGCGGATTTTACCGCCGTGTTCATAATGACCGCGTATATTACAATGAGATAAGCCTAGGCCCTGACACACATGCAGGATCGTTTTTCTCCAATGGCCAGAAATTAGTACCAGGGTCTAGATATCCATGCAAGTGGGGCACTCAGAGGAGGGATGCACGTCTATAAATATGCAGGGGATTTTTCTGTCTCGATAGAAACTAACCTGTGAATATTAATTCTACAGTTTATTGTATATATTTTTTAATAGGGCACTCTATAAACTTTGCATACATCGGCCTAAAACTAAGATTGTCTGGACCTTTAAACTATCTCTCCCTACTTGAAAACGCACTGCATGAACCACTATGCAAATAAATCCCTCTACCACCGCGTTAAAACAAATGCAAAAGCTAACAGTAAAATTCTGTCACTCATATCACATGAAAGGAAAGTTTGAGGACTAACAGTGACCTCTATCTACCTGTTTGGTATGAAACACCTCTAAAAATTCCACCCCTACAATTCTGAAAAAAAAAACGCACTACAGTGAATAGAACAACCCTGAACAATCTCAGTAGATCAGACCTTGGAAAATCCAACCTGGTATCGTGCATTTAGAAAAGTAAAGTTTAATATTTCCAGTACTTGAGTGAAAGTGTCACAAAGTGGCTGTATCACCAGCCACTCAATCCACAAATTTGGAAATCACACAAATTAGTATTAAAGTAAACCTGTCTGGCTATGAATTCATCATAACCCAATTCTACCACATCCCTAACTCAGAGTGGGAAGAGGCCAGGCACATGAGAACATGCAAAGCCGAATACACGACCCTCTTGAAAGGGAGCCAGGGATGAATACGATGCCCAACTGTTACACTTCCATGCAGCTGGCTATCTCATCACTTTTAGAAATCTGTGAGACAGGCAGATGAAGAACAAACGAGGGGCTCACAGACAACAATGGACAAGAAACAAAGCAACGCTCTATCAATCAATCAATCAATCATTAAATTAAAAAAAGTGCGCTATGTACCCGTTAGTGTTTCAAGGCGCTGAGGGGGGGGCAGCTGCTATTGGTCGAAGAGCCAGGTCTTGAGGAGTCTCCTGAAGGTGGGGAGGTCCTGGGTCTGGCGCAGGGGGGTCGGGAGGGAGTTCCAGGTCTTGGCGGCGAGGTAGGAGAAGGATCTGCCGCCGGAGGTCTTGCGTTGGAATCGGGGAACGATGGCGAGGGAGAGGTTGGCAGAGCGGAGTTGGCGGGAGGGGACGTAGAAGTTGAGTCTGTTGTTCAGGTAGGAAGGTCCGGCGTTGTGCAGTGCTTTGTGCGCGTGGGTGAGGAGTTTAAAGGTGATCCTCTTGTCCACGGGGAGCCAGTGGAGGTCCTTCAGGTGGTGGGAGATGTGGCATCAGCGGGGTATGTCAAGGATCAGGCGGGCGGATGCGTTCTGGATGCGTTGGAGTCGTTGGATGTCTTTTGCTGGGATGCCTGTGTAGAGTGCGTTGCCGTAGTCAAGTCTGCTACTGACGAGGGCCTGGGTCACAGTTTTTCTGGTTTCCATCGGGATCCACTTGTAGATTCTACGGAGCATGCGGTGGGTGTTGAAGCAGGAGGAGGAGACTGCGTTGACCTGTTTGGACATGGTGAGGGCGGAGTCGAGGATGAAGCTGAGGTTGCGTGCGTGGTTGGCTGGAGTAGGGGGGGGGGGTCCCAGCGCGGTGGGCCACCAGGAGTCGTCCCAGGCCGAGGGGGTGCGTCCGAGGATGAGGACTTCCGTCTTGTCGGAGTTTAATTTCAGGCGGCTGTTTCTCATCCACTCGGCGATGGATTTCAATCCCTTGTGGAGGTTGGCTTTGGCGGTGTGTGGGTCATTGGTGAGGGAGAGGATGAGCTGGGTGTCGTCGGCGTAGGAGAGGATGCTGAGGTTGTGCTGACGGGCCAGTTGTGTGAGGGGGGCCATGTAGACGTTGAACAGCGTTGGGCTTAGCGAGGAGCCTTGGGGGATGCCGCAGATGAGGTTGGTGGCTTTGGAGCAGAAGGGTGAGAGTCGGACTCTCTGGGTTCTGCCGGAGAGGAATGAGGAGATCCAGTTGAGGGCTTTGTTTTGTATTCCGGCTTCGTGGAGACGAGTTAGTAGGGTGCGGTGGCAGACCGTATCGAAGGCAGCGGAGAGGTCTAGGAGGATGAGGGCTGAAGTTTCGCCGTTGTCCATTTGCTGTCTGATGTCATCTGTGGCGGCGAGGAGCGCAGTCTCGGTGCTGTGATTGCGTCTGAATCCGGATTGGGAGGGGTCTAGGATGGAGTTGTCTTCGAGGTAGTGGGTGAGCTGGGCGTTGACGATCTTCTCGATGACCTTTGCTGGGAAGGGGAGGAAGGAGATCGGGCGGAAGTTTTTGAGGTCGTTGAGGTCAGCCTTGGGTTTCTTGAGAAGGGCTTGGATATCGGCGTGCTTCCAGCTGTCCGGGAAGGTCGCAGTATCGAAGGATAGGTTGATGATCTTACGAAGTTGGGGGGTGATGGTGGAGTCGGCTTTGTTGTAGACGTGGTGTGGGCAGGGGTCTGAGGGAGATCCTGAGTGGATGGAGTTCATGGTCTTTCGGGTTTCGGCGTCATCTACGTGGGTCCAGGTGGTGAGGCGGTCGGCGTAGGAGGAGTTGTCCGGGGTGGGGTCTGGCGGAGGTGTGGTGTTGAGGCTGTCGTGGATGGCGGCGATTTTCTGGTAAAAGAAGGTGGAGAGTGCGTCACAGAGTTTCTGGGATGGTGGGACGTCGTTGACGTTGGCGCTGGGGTTGGAGAGCTCCTTCATGATGCAGAAGAGCTCCTTGCTGTCGTGTGCGTTGTTGTTTAGGCGTTCTGTGAAGTGGGAGCGTTTGGTGAGTCGGATAAGTTGGTGGTGCTTGCGGGTGGCTTCCTTGTGGGTTGCCAGGCTGTCGGGTGTGCGCTCGAGAAGCCATTTTTTCTTACGTTTCTGGCAGGTGCGTTTGGAGGTGATCAGTTTGTCTGTGAACCAGGCTGCTTTTTTCTTTTCTTGGTTGACGGTGGGCCTCTTGAGTGGTGCGAGGGTGTTGGCGCAGTTGAGGATCCACTGTTGGAGGTTGATGGCGGCGGAGTCCGGGTCAGTAGGGTCGGTCGGTGGGTTCTTGGCGAGGGTGCTGGTTAGTTGGTCCTCGGTGACTTTGCCCCAGCGGCGGTGCGGCGGTAGTGGGGTGCGGTGGTGTTTGGTGATTTTCTTGAATGTGAAGTGGACGCAGTGGTGGTCGGTCCAGTGGAGTTCGGTGGTGTGGCTGAAGGAGATGTGGTTGCTTGCGGTGAAGAGTGGGTCTAGGGTGTGACCGGCGATGTGGGTGGGTGTGTTGACCAGTTGTCTGAGTCCGAGGTTGAAGAGGTTGGTGGCCAGTGATGCAGTGTTGGCGTCGTTGTTGTTCTCCAGGTGGAAGTTGAGGTCTCCAAGGAGGATGTAGTCCGTTGAGGCGAGGGCGTGGGTGCTTGCGAGGTCGGAAATAGTGTCACTGAAGGGGGCTCTTGGTCCTGGAGGTCGGTATATGAGAGTTCCTCTGAGGGTAGTGTTGGGGTCCGTGTGGATCTGGAAGTGAAGGTGTTCAGCTGTCTTGAGGGTGTCGTCCGTGTGGGTGTGGATCTTGAGGGTGGATTTGTGGACGATGGCTATTCCTCCACCGATTCCGTTGGTGCGATCTCTTCTGGTGATCTTGTAGCCGTCACGGATGGCGATGGCGATGTCTGATGCCGAGGAGTCGTTCCACCAGGTTTCGGTCAGGAAGGCTACATCTGGGGCGGTGGTGTTGAGCAGGTTCCAGAGCTCGATGGCGTGCTTTCGTGCGGAGCGTGTGTTGATGAGGATGCAGTGGAGGTGGTTGGTGTTGGTAGTTGCAGGCTTCCTTGTTCTGTTGCAGGTGAAGTTGCATGTGCGGCAGGAGAAGGGTCCTTTGGTGTGCTTCGGAGTGGCCTGGAAGAAGGCTGTGGAGGAGCCAGGGTTAAGGGCGAGGAGTTCGCTGGCCGAGTAGCGAAGGCTGGTGGTGCGGGGGACGTGTGGGCCCGGGGGGGTGGCGCTGGGCGCGGTCCAGGCGCGGACGGGCGCAGACGGGCTTGCCAATGGTGCGCCAGCGGCGCGTCCGCTGCGCGGATGCGCAGCGCCAGCCATTAAGAAGGGAGGAGCAGCTGGGAGGCGGGAGGCGGGAGTGAGCGGCGAATGGGTGTGTGAGGGGGGCGGGCCGCAGGGAGGCAGCGGCAGGGGAAGCTGCAAGGGGGAGCGCCTAAGGGGCGAAACCAGGTTAAACAAGGTACAAAATGACAAAAATAAGGCACAAGTCAAAAACAGTCACAAAATACAGTAAATGGCACAAAATACAATCGGAATACAGCAATCAGAGGGGGCACAAATGGGGGCAAGAGCGCAAGGAGGCAAGGCGCTGAAAAGTAGAAAACACTTACAGATACGGCGAAAAGCGGCAGAGAGCACACGGGTCTAGTGAAACTTACCAGAGCCCACTAGACACCAGGGATGAGGCGCAGGAGGATGCCTGCGGGTGGAGGAGGGCCTCGAACACGCTAGCAGCAGCGTGGGCGGGGGTCAGGGGCACGAGACAGCAAGGTGGTGCTGCGGACGTGGGGGGCGAGCTCTAGACCAAAAACAGGTCAGAGGTCGCTCACCCTCGACGCGCAGCGCCAGCCATTATGAAGGGAGGGAGGAGCAGCTGGGAGGCGGGAGGCGGGAGGGAGTGGCGAATGGGGGCGCGAGGGGGGCGGGCCGCAGGGAGGCAGCGGCAGGGGAAGCGGCAAGGGGGAGCGCCTAAGGGGCGAAACCAGGTTAAACAAGGCACAAAATGAGAAAAATAAGGCACAAGTCAAAAACAGTCACAAAATACGGTAAATGGCACAAAATACAATCGGAATACAGCAATCAGAGGGGGCACAAATGGGGGCAAGAGCGCAAGAGGCAAGGCGCTGAAAAGTAGAAAACACTTACAGATACGGCGAAAAGCGGCAGAGAGCACACGGGTCTAGCGAAGCTTACCAGAGCCCAGTAGACACCAGGGATGAGGCGCAGGAGGATGCCTGCCGGTAGAGGAGGGCCTCGAACACGTTAGCAGCAGTGTGGGCGGGGGTCAGGGGCACGAGACAGCAAGGTGGTGCTCTATGTCCAGCTTAACAATGAACGGTTAAAAACTACCAACAACTTTATCCGTTAGTGTCCAATACAAATAGATATTGTATAAACATATTTCTAAAGCAGTCTCAGAAGCAGAAAAGGACGTTGAGAGATATCTACTAAATACGTGACATCCTGAAATCAGACAGCATACGCCTATCAAACTCGATTTGTATGCAATTTTAAAGCTTGATTTATACGTGAAAAATAATCAGTTACTTATTCTGCTATTCTCTATTGCAATTATAGGATGTGCAAAGGACTGTGAAAATACATATTTATGTTTCCTAAGACCTATGTCAAAGTTAATGCGTAAGTAGAAGAGAGATGCACTTATTTGATGTTGATGGTAATAATAGATATTTATAAAATGTGAGCTGCGTAAAAAGAGTACACTGGTGATATTTAATTGAAAAAGTAAAACCATTCCCTTTGAAACAGATGTGTTTTCGGCAGCTTATGGAATTTCCAGTATTTTTTTTTTTAGATCTGAGGTAGAAAGCTGGAGCCAATACCGAAAAGGCTCTACCATCCTTTCTCTTTAGTATAAATTTAGCAGTTGTACGGAATACAGCTGCTCCCGACCTAAGTGTCCTCCTTGGGATATAATGCTGTCATGTCTCAGAGAAGCTAATTGGGCCCATTTGATAAAAGGCTTGATGGCTTGTTGAGATAAACAGGCTGTTTTGAAGAGTATTCTCTGGCTTATTGGTATCCAGTGTAAGTCGTTCAAGGCGGCCGAGGTAGGTTCATATTTTCTCCTTCCTCTTGTAAGCTTTGTAAGCTTTGTGGCACAAATTTGCACTCATTGAAGTCTTGCAAACATATTACTGGGAAGTCCCAGATGTAAAACATTCCTGTAGTCCAGGTGTGATAAAATCAATGCATTGGTGGGTCTGCTTTGATGATAGTGGAATTGCTTTCCACAATAATTTTAAATGTAGAAAAGAAGAGGCTAATACCAAAGATAATGTTTATTCAGTCTTGTTGAACCTGACCCCCTCTGCAGGGTCACCACTAGACATTTTGCCCTCATTCCTTCTGTTTTTCCGAATTCGTTTTTGTTGGCTTTAGGACTCTGAGCACTTTACCACTGCCAACCAGTGCTAAAGTGCTTGAACTATTTCCCTAAAATTAGACCACACCTAATTGGCACATTTATTTTTCTTGTAAGACCCTAGTAAGGTGGTACTACTTGTACTCAGGGCCTGTAAACGAAGTGCTACTAGGAGGCCTTCAGCACTCATTGAGCTACCCACTAAAGCAGCCTTTAAAACATGCCTCAGGCCTGCCACTGCAGCCTGTATTGCAGTTTTAAACTGCCATTTCGACCTGAAAAAATAAAGCTTTTGCCAGGCTTAAACATTCCTTTTTTATTACTTATAAGTAAGGTAGGCCCTTAATTAATCCACAGGGCAAGGTGCATTGTATTTCAAAAGTATGACATAGGGGTTTAAGCTTTTCATGTCCTGGTATTGAACAACTCCTAAAATGGTTTCTCACTACTCTAAGGCCTATCTCTCCCATTAACTTATATGGAGTTATCTTATTAATTTAGTAAGTGATAACTTTTGCTCAGGAGCTGAAAGAAATATGGTGTTTACAGTTAAAGGAATTGTAATTTAAAATCCTTGTTAATGGTGAAATTGGGGGTTCAGTCACAATCCTGAAAATGGCACTTTAAAAAGTTGACAGTTTCTTGTCCTAACTATTTGTGCCTTCTGCCAGTGTCTTGGGTCACATGACTGTGAATGGGTTTGCTATCGGGGATTATGTGTTTCTTACCACAAGGCACAAAGAGGATTAGGTGTGGACAGGCTGGGCCATCCTGCCAGAATGTTTGGTGTGGAACTGTATTCAGCCCAGTCTGAGATCAGCCCTGTTCTCTCAGTCTAGCATGACCAGATGAATGTGAGTAGTGCTTTGTGCTTTTAGTTGCTCTATCTACTTAAAATGTAATATCTCCAATTCTACTGATTGAAGGTTTGCCATACTGGTACCATATTATTTATTAGAAGGCACTCTGTTTTCCAAATTGGTTTGGGATTTTTCTTGTGTTTTGTGTTCCCTTTCTTCGTATTCGTGTGCTGCATAAATATTTTACACTTTGCCTCTAAGTTAAGCCTGGCTGTTTTGTGCCAAGATTCCAGAGCGTTCAGCAGGGGGTAAAGGTTTAGTGACTTTTGTGGTCACCCTGATAAGGATTGCGGCTGTTGCCTGAGTTGGACTATCACTCCATTCATCCAATAACCCAGTTTCCTAAAATTCTCAAATCAGTCTGTCACTTCCAGATTTTTTGCTGGGGTACTAGTACAGCTGCCCCACCCAGACCTCCAGACCACCAATTAGGTACTTTTTTACAGATAAGGGATCAAAACACAGTACTTCAGTTTTGTCACAGTTTAATTTCAGTACATTTGTGCTCATTCAATTCTTGACCACCTGCATGCAGTTATGGAACTTCCTGGCTGACATGAGATACTCAGGTATTGCCACTACTATCTGCATATTATCTGCATAGGACAGTCCCAAATTCTATATTAATTTTGCCAATGGCAAAATATATAGATTAAATAATGTTGGACTTAGAATAGAACCATGTCGCATCCTGCATGTTAAAACTTTCTGTTTAGAGAAATGGCGGCGGGGCATACTGCCATTCTGGGTCCGATTAGTTAGAAAAAAGGGGAAAAAAAACGAATCCAAGGCATTTCCTCAGACTTCCAATGTGTTTAATCTGATCAGAATTGGATGAGAGACTGTGTTAAAAGCAACACTAAGATCCAGTAGGATCAGTGCAGCACCATGGCCCTTACCTAGTAGGTTCCTTGTGTCATCTAATACAGTAAAAATGGCGGGATCTGTACAATGAAGAGACTTAAACCTAATCTGAGCTTTGTTCAATGAATTACTTTTTTCTCTATGTTTGATCAATTGTCAAGACAGATAGCTGCTGGGCCTATAGTTAGAGAGTAGGGTTTAGGATTACCATTTGGTTTGTTTAAAATAGGGGACATAGTGGTTTCTTTAATTGGGGACATGTGGCAGTAGTAATTGCATACCTAAACAATTCAGTTGGCACTGGTGCAAACAAATCAGTGCCTATATGGAAACAGTAGGCTGGACAGAGATCCAGTTAGGGCCTGGATTTAATTGTCACCAGTGTAGCATGTAGTGCTTCACGATGTAACAATCCAAAATCCGTCAGTGGAGGGTGTATCTTCCATTGGGTCAATTATTCTTTGGCCTTCTAATTGCTCCTAATGAGGTTGATACAAATGTTACCAATCTTCCTGAAAGAAAGACAAAAACGCTTCACATGAGGTGTCAAAGATAGTTTAATCATTTACCTAAAAACATTTTTGCTGCTGAAACTTTAGCTGCAAAATAATTTTTCTTTTACTTTTCTTTTTACACCATTTTAATCCAAGCTTATGTAAAGCTTTATCATTTTCTAATTCAGTTAATTTTCAAATGCTTTATATCTTCTTTTAGCCATGACCAACTTACATGAGTACCAAGGAGAGGACAGGACGCTCGTTCTAGACCTCCTAGTTGTTACTAGTGCAAATGTATCTAATACCTTCATTACCAAATTGCTGAAATCAACTGATTGTAGGGAGACTTCTCTATCTGGCTGTTCACTAAAGGGGGATTTCTTCTGAATGCTTCCCTAAAATTAAGTTGAATTGTTGTGGACAATGTTGTGCCTCTGGTCAGCTTAACTCTCTGCCGTATTCTTAGATAATTTGACAAAATCATATTAAATGGAATTCTGCAATGGTCCAACTAAACTATTTTACAGGTGGACTGACATAGTTTCACTTGTGGTAAAACAAGGTCAATTTCATGCTCTTTTTCATGTGGGCATGGTCACAAGTTGCCACAGATTTAAGGCAGAGAAGACTCCAAATCTAGAGTTTCACTGCAGCCTTTATCATGATATTAAAATCTCCTAGCACACAGAAATTATTAGATTGCATAGTATTACAGGTACTTAAATCTGCTATTGCAGAAGTGAAATTAATGCAGTGTCTCAGGGATGATAAAGTAATACAAAGGACCAAAGGACCAAATTAAATTTTGGTTGAGCGTTATCGAAAATATGAGAGTTTCCTGCAGTGTAAACTGCAGCAACTACAATTATTTCACTCGGACATTGCCTCTATACTTTCCAGTAGTGTAACAAAACTTAAATGGTCCTACATGAAAAATACAAGGAGGGGGCCTGCCTTCCCTTGGCCCACCACCACCTAACACTTACCAGGCCCAGTCAGTGTACTGTGCTGAGTGGACCCCCTGGAGCACGATCCCTGCACAGTGGAGCCTGCTGGGGCTAATGTTACACCACTAATAATATCGCTAAACTCTTTCCGAAGCCTGTTAAACTATCTATCATAATTATTTTGTATCCAGCCAGGGCAGTGTTAAATAAAACTGGGGCAGAAGCATCAGTTACTGATGGTTCTGTTAAACATAATATATAAATGTGTAATATATATATACTGTATATATATATATATATATAGAGAGAGAGAGATTTTATCTTCAGCGTCCAAGAGAAAAGCAACTTCTCCATGTTTACTAAGTGAGCAACAATTCAGGAGCATGTCCGTGAGTGTCTTTTGGGTACTGTTTTCTTCCTTATGACATTGTATTGGCAACATTCCTGAATTTTTACAAAACAAGCCAATTGAAATATGAAGGATGTGAGTCCCCTCCTGCACATATTCCTTCATCTACAATATGTCAATCGCCTCCCACCACATAATTCCCCCTCACCTGCACACGCCTAGAGCCTTTATTTGTCTTTATGACATGTGATATGTACCCTTAAAAACATTTCTTTGGGCCTCAATTTGAATGTTTGTTCACGCATGCATACTGAGTTCAGCTAAAGGGGATGTTGTGCTCCACCTCTAAATACTCAGGACAGGTCAATGGGCAGGAAAGAGTGAATCCTGAGAATTAAGAAAACCTTAACAACAAATCTTCTCCAGTTCTCAGTATTTGTAGATGGCTGTTTACTGTAGACTCCTTGTGTTTCAGACAGCTTAGTCTTTGTTAACTGTTGTTTTTTACCTGTGACTGTTTGAAATGCCCCTCCTAGTTTGTAGCAAAAGACTGCATAAAGCCAACCGCCACTAAATCCCCTTATCAAAAAGCAAAAAAAAAAAAAAAAAAAACGCTTACATATCCCTCAGTGGCTAACCAGAATGTCTTTAGGAGACTGCTTAATCTACTTCTGAGATTTAAACTTTGTTTAGAAAGTGTCATGACAAGCAGTATTTCAGTGCTTTTCAATCTTTCCCTTACCTGGAAAGTAGACTCTGCTAGCTTGGAAGTGTGGATTCTGCCTGACTGTATCCAAGTAGATTCTGAATAGAGCAGCACCTCCCTCCTCCCTTCCACAGGGGCTTGGTGATTCGCTCTCGAGTTCGCAGGCAACCTGAGCTGCCACACTCTAACACCTACACTGAGCCTTTAGGTTTGTGGAGGGAACCCCAAGACAGCCACCTCTATTTTGTGATCCCAGCTTTCCCAGTGCCCTTATACAGCCCAGTGATCAAGAAATCCTAGGAGCCCAGTTAGATCCCCAGACTTTCTAGGTATTCTTGTTATTTATTAAAAAGTGTTGTACTGCTACCCGTGCCTGTTTACTGTAGGCTCCCTGTGTTTCAGCCAGCTTTTTACAAGTGACTTCTTGAAATGTTCCTCTTACTTTGTGGCAAAAGACTGCATAAAGCCAACTGCCCGCTCCCACCCCCCTTTTTTCTTTAAAAAAAAAAAGGCTACATACACCTCAGTGGCTAACCAGAGTATGTTTAGGAGATGTTTAATCTGCTTCTGTGTTTAAACTGTGTTTAGAAAGTGTCTGCAGAACTTGTTTTTACCTTGAAAAAGCCAAATATCTGAGTGCGCAACAAGCAGTATTTCATTGCTTATCCGTCTGTCCCTTACCTTGAAAGTAGACTCTGCAAGCTTGGAAGTGTGAATTCTGCCTGTCTGTACCCAAGGAGATTCTGAATGGAGCAGCACCTCCCTTTTCCCTTCCACAGGGGCTTGAAACTTGAAACTTGAAAGAAACTATTGGTTTAAGGATTAGGGTTTGCATTCTGATTGGTCCTATGGTTGGTATTCCTATTGGTCCTTGGTTTAAGGACTCCTATTTTGATTGGTACTAGGGTTGGGATTCCTATTGGTCCTTGGTTTTAGAGCTTTTATTTTGGTTGGTACTAGAGTTGGGATTCCCATTGATCAGTGGTTTTAGGGCTTCTACTTTGATTGGTACTAGGTTTTGGATTCCTATTGGTCCATGGTTTTTAGGGCTTCTATTTTGATTGGTACTAGGGTTGAGATTCCCCTTGGTCCGTGGTATTAGGGATTATATTTTAATTGGTACTAGGTTTGGGATTCCCATTGGTCCTTGGTATTGGGCTTATATTTTGATTGGTACTAGGATTGGGATTCCCATTGGTCTGTGGTTTTAGGTCTTCTATTTTGATTGGTACTAGGGTTGGGATTCCCATTGGTCCGTGGTTTTTGGCTTCTATTTTGATTGGTACTAGGGTTGGGATTCCCATTGGTCTGTGGTTTTAGTGCTTCTATTTTGATTGGTACTAGGGTTGGGATTCCCATTGGTCTGTGGTTTTGGGCTTCTATTTTGATTGGTACTAGGGTTGGGATTCCCATTGGTCTGTGGTTTTAGTGCTTGTAGTTTGGTAATAGGGTTGGGATTCCTATTAATCCGTGGTTTTAGGTCTTCTATTTTGATTTGTGCTAGGTTGGTCTGTGATTTTACGGCTTCTAATTTAATTGGTACTAGGGTTGGGATTCTTATTGGTCTGTGGTTTTAGAGCTTCTTTTTTGATTGGGACTACGGTGGTCCGTGGATTTAGGGCTTCTATTTTGAATGGTACAAGGGTTGGGATTCCCATTGGTCCGTGCTTTTCAAGGCTTCTATTTTGATTGGTACTAGGGCTAGGGTCCCTTTTCGACTGAGGTTTTAGGGTTACTCTTGTGATTGGTAATCAGGATTAGGGGTTTGATTGGTTAATAGGGCTAGGTGTCCCATTGGCTCTAGGATTTAGGGTTACAAATCTCATTTGTTAGGGTTAAGAGTAGGTTTCCTTTGGCCAATAGGGCTATTTAAGCCTAGGACTCAGGGCGTTTCAGCCTGGGCGTCAAGGTTAAGAGCAGAGAGGACAAGGGCAGTTGGCTGTTTGGGCCGGGTCAGGCCTAGAGCCAGAAATACTGTCCAATTTTCCATTTACCAGGAAGGACCTTATTCCCCACACATCATCCAACATCCAAACACAATATCAGCAAAGGCATCCAACTCATGGACCACAAACAGACCTAGTACAGATTGGAATGTCTCATCAACCAGCTCAAAACCCCCGATACCACACTTATCCACATATCCACTACAAAGACTATTTTGATTGGTGCTAGTAATGCTCCTGGTCCAAATGGGATTCCAAATGTCTTGTTTAAATTGAATCCTGCCTTTTGGGGTGAAAAACTGGCCTTGGCTTTCAAACACTGTATAGTGCTAGGAAGTATTCCACAATCTTGGAGGGGGGGATAATCCATCCCGTATTCAAAGGAGGTAGAAAATCACAACCTGAGAGTTATCGATTAATTACATTAACGGATGTAGAAGCTAATACTATGCAGGAATTTTATTGGAGCATCTTCACAGGTGGGCAATTCAAAATAGTATCATTCCCTCTAATCAGACAGGTTTTGTAAAGGGCCTGGGTATGGCTGCAAATATTATAACTCTATCCATGGTTAATGATAACTGCAAACAAAAAAATCAACCCTTGTATCTATGTTTTGTTGATTTTAAATCGGCTTTTGATTTGGTACAGCAATCTCTTCTATGAGAGAAATTAGCCTCTTGGGAGATACCGGAGAATCTATTAAAAGCAATTCAGCAGCTACACACAGATACATGGATAAGAGTTAAGATAGGGGATGGATCTTTCCTTTCAAGGGAAATTAAGACAAAACAAGGACTGAAACAGGGTTGCTTGCTGGCACCATATTTCTTTAATCTCTTCCTATCAGACTTGACTGCAGAACGAAATAATGTAAATGCGCACTCTCCAAAACTCGGTGGATATGACCATTTCAAACTTGCTTTATGCTGATGATGTAGTACTCCTGAGTGAAACCAAAGTAGGGCTATGGTGGCTCGTCGTAAAGATATTTGAATATGCTGAGCAAAATTGAATGGAAATTAATCCGAAAAAAAACTAAGTAATGGTAATCAGTAAAAAAACTTCTACAGTCACAAAATGGTCCATGCAAAGGGGTAGTTTGGAACAGGTAAATCAGTATAGAGACCTGGGTGTACTCTTTGATGAACAGGGTTCCTTTCTCCCCCAGAAACAGGAGCTATACAGGAAAGTAAATGTTTTACTGTTCTCTTTCTGCACTTTAAAAAAACTGCTTACCGGCCCTAGCTACCGGCTCTCACTTCAAGTCATTGCAGCTAAACTAATTCCAACTTTAGGATACGGAAGTGAAGCTCTGTGTGGTCAAGATGCTATTATCCTAAATAAAATAACTGGAAAAAATTTGAGGTCCTTATTCCAGCTACCGGGGCATACTTCCCAAGCTCAAATTAGGCTGGAGTTTGGCTATTTAAATCAATGTATAGATAGGAAAGCCAGTTACATTAAAGCTTGGAAACGTTTACAGCTAAAAAAAAGAAAATCAGCTCTGCCGAGCACTTTGGAAAGACATTAGTTCAAACTCTAAAGCCAAATCTCGACAGTACTTAGACCAGGCACTAATAGACTTGGAAGTAGTGGAATTATGGGATTCAAACCTTTCCTACCTTGCCTTCAAAAAAATCTTAAACTGAACAGTGAGGAAAAGATCAGTAAATATGGAGAAGAACATATTAGCCACCAGATCGCATTCCTGGATGGTAATAAATGACTATAAACTCTTGAAATATCAGCCATATCTGGAGGCTGGGTGGACAAAGTCAGACAAGGACCTTTTCACCAAATGTCGATTTGGCATCATTCCTGGTGGTGCCCATCTAGTCCTGTGCAAAGCCCTGCAATAATCCTTCAGTGCAGTTTTTGTGGCCACAGTCAAGAAGATATAATTCATTTGATCTGTATTTGTAATGACCTACGAAATGAACCCAAATCTTTATTAAAGGCAGCATTCAATCAAAGGGACATACGGTCTTGCAGGCAAGCAGTGATTGCCTATTTTAAACCTTCTGACGTTGTTCTGAATGCTAGATTTACCAAATTTTTACGCTTAATATAAAAAAAAGTATACAAGTTCATAATTAGTATAAATATAATAAGTCTTCATAGAGAATTTACGGAATTACTTTTATCTTTTATTCCATATAGTATTTTATAGTTTAACCCACAAGGGTACGGTTAATTTGTACTCACCTCTGAATAGGAGGTTCTTTTTAGAAAAATTCTTAAATCTGCACATTAGGAATTTATAGTAGTCATCCCGGACTGTATATATTTTGTTTTAATTAGAATGATGTGATGTATTGGTTTTTAATAACTATGCAATAAAAATAAACTTGAAACTTGGAACTATTGGTTTAAGGATTAGGGTTTGCATTCTGATTGGTCCTCTGGTTGGGATTCCTATTGGTCCTTGGTTTTAGGACTCCTATTTTAATTGGCACTAGGGTTGGGATTCCTATTGGTCCTTGGTTTTAGAGCTTTTATATTGATTGGTACTAGAGTTGGGATTCCCATTGGACAGTGGTTTTAGGGCTTCTATTTTGATTGGTACTAGGGTTGAGATTCCCTTTGGTCCGTGGTATTAGGGCTCATATTTTGATTGGTACTAGGGTTGGAATTTCCATTGGGCTGTGGTTTTAGGCTTCTATTTTGATTGGTACTAGGTTTGGAATTCCCATTGGTCTGTGGTTTTAGGGCTTCTATTTTGATTGGTACTAGGGTTGGGATTCCCATTTGTCCATGGTTTTGGGCTTCTATTTTGATTGGTACTAGGGTTAGGATTCCCATTGGTCCGTGGTTTTAGTGCTTCTATTTTGATTGGTATTAGGGTTGGGATTCCTATCGGTCCCTGGTTTTAGGGCTTCTAATTTGATTGGTACTAGGGCTGGGATTCACATTGGTCCGGTGGTTTTAGGGCTTCTATTTTGATTGGTACTAGGCTTGGGATTCCTATTTGTTATGGTTTTAGGGCTTCTATTTTGATTGGGACTACGGTGGTCCGTGGATTTAGGGATTTTATTTTGAATGGTACAAGGGTTGGGATTCCCATTGGTCCATCGTTTTTAGGGCTTCTATTTTGATTGGTACTAGGGCTAGGGTTCCTATTCGACTGAGGTATTAGGGTTACTCTTGTGAGTGGTAGTCAGGATTAGGGGTGTGATTGGTTAATAGGGCTAGGTCTCCCATTGGCTCTAGGATTTAGGGTTACAAATCTCATTTGTTAGGGTTAGGAGTAGGATTCCATTGGCCAATAGGGCTATTTAAGCCTAGGGTTCAGTGCGCATCAGCCTGGGCGTCGAGGTGAAGGGCAGAGAGGACAAGGGCTGTTGGCTGTTTGGGCCGGGTCGGGCCTAGAGCCAGAAATGCTGCCCAATTTTCCATTTACCAGGAAGGACCTTATTCCCCACACATCATCCAACATCCAAACACAATATCAGCAAAGGCATCCAACTCATGCACCACAAACAGATGTCATACATATTGGAATGTCTCATCAACCAGCTCAAAACCCCAGATACCACACCTATACACATATCCACCACAATTACAAAATGAAGATACCTTCATTCTCAACCAAACACAAGTCTGTCCATTCCCACTAACACATCCTGCCATCACCCACACAACTCAAAACCATATTAAACATTAGTTTCAGCCATCCAGACACACACTGCCTGTTTATACAAACCAACATCACTATCCTATATTTGCTCCTGCCAGACCCCCTCTTATCATGGCAATACCGAAACCCAGCCTTCCATCACACCATCCACAAACACCCTCCCCCTCTCTTCACCAATTACACACAATAATACAATCCTTACACCTCACCACACAAATTGCCTCTTCCAGTGATCAAAACTAACACAAACACCCCTAACTCTCATCCATCACCTCTTATATATGTCATACACTGTTCTCCAAAACACATCAACACCCCATGTAATATTCTAATACCACTCTCCATCACCAACTCACATACAAATCCTTCATAAAAAAACCACTACATCAATATATCCTCTCAATATTCTACAAAAACCAAACAAATTGCACACATCAGCACATCAAAATAACTCAAACGTTCATACTTTCCGTCACACCCACTCCCACCCTCATGACTACACAAATAATACAAATTCTGACCAATCTTTACTCCCACATTCTCACTCATCACAAACATCTACCACAAGCACCCCAACACAGCAACATTCATTCACCTGCCTATCACCCATTGCACAATTTAGAGCATTACATTATGGTCCACATGCTTCTCCACCACCCCAACCCATACTCCTTCCACACTAAACAGACACAAACAAAATAAACAACATGCCACTCTTAACTTTGTATCCCCTTGTCTAGTACACAATATTGCTACTCCACAAAAACAACCACACTCATCATGTCACTCTCAGCCACCAAGTCCACCACCAGCGCACACAGACCCAACAAAATGCCTCCTAAGCATTCTGGACGAGGAACACTATATAGAGAAACAGGACTGTTGTGACCCCCATACCGTTATCACAACTAACAACACACCTGCTCCAAGCTCAAAATATACTGCTCACCCTTCTCCAAAACAAAATGACACCGCCACAAACACACATTTTCTCAACTGGCTACTCATAAATGCTTGATCACTCTCAAAAGGCAAGTACCACATTTAGCACCTGCTCACTGACACACAACCAGATTTACTGTTCATAACAGAACCAACGTTGGGAGATTACATGGCCCCAGTGTTGCATGAAGCCATTTCTCCAGGCTATCAAACAATCACACAAAACCATATAGGCAAAAGAGTAGGTGGACTAGCTATTATATTCAAACAAACAATAAATCTCAGTAAAACAGACAACATTTCCATACAATGTTGTGAGGCCTTCCTCTCCAGATGCAGTCCTACAGCAACTTTCCCCTCCCTTACAGTCCTCCACCTAACAATTGAACATTCCCAGACACTTTTCTAGACACAGTCTCAAGCCTTATAACATTGTACTCAAACCCAGGCAGTCTTTGGGACCTAAACATTTGGTTTGACAAACCCACTATGCCCATCCAAAAACTTTCACCACTGGCCTAGTCACATTGAACCTATATCAGATTGTACACAATCCCACACACATTGCTGGACACCTCCTAGATGTCATGTTTGCAAACCCTGAACTTGCTACCGTTCAAAGCATCACACCAACCACATGATCAGACCACCATTTGGTTACTTTCCGACGTAAAACACCACAAATCTACACCCCCATAGCACCTTACATACATATATATATATATATATATATATATATATATATATATATATATATCAACCATGGAGCAAACTCAATTTTGAAGACTTAGAAACACAACTCACAGCCACCACAGATCTAGACACAATGGGCCTGATTACGACTTCGGCGGAGGGGATTACTCCGTCCCAAATGTGATGGATATCCCGCCCGCCAAATATCGAGTCCATTATATCCTATGGAACTCGTAATTCACCGGGCGGGATATCCATCACATTTGGGACGGAGTAATCCCCTCCGCCGAAGTCGTAATCAGGCCCAATGCATTCTCTTTCAAAACGTTAAGTGGCTGCAGGAAGCTTTCAATATCCTAATACCACACAGACAAACTAAACAGGACAAAAGAAAACCAACACCTTGAAGAAACACAGAACTTAAAAAGATAAAGCAACAAATCAGAAGGCTGCAATGGACCTGGCACAAAACAAAGAACATTCAAAACAAACTTCAGCTACACACACTTAACAGAATATACAAATCATCAATCAAAAAAGATTTAAAAAAAGGTACTAATCAGACAGAATTCAAAATGCTAAATCTACAACTAAGATTTTTATAAAATTCTCATTGACTTTCGAAAACCTAACTGCGTGAAAGGGAGTCATCCCGCTACTTAAGATTTCAAAAAACAAACTGGCAATTAATTACACAACCAAGGCAGACACATAAGACTCCTATTTAAAACAGAAGAAAACCATCAGAACAAACCACTTTTCTAAAATCCCCTCCAAGAGTAAACCAAACCGGCCTCTGCACTCCTTCAAACAAATATTACAAGGTGAATTTATGGATTTGGTCAAAACAAGCAGGCCTTCCGGTTGCCCTTCTGACCCTTGTCCACCACACATCTTCACGAACATTCTTTTATCTACTTCTGCTGTCACACCTGTAAGAAGAATCATCAATAACTATTTAACTACAGGAACCTTTCCTGAAGACCTGATAAAGGCATCATACATCTGTTATTAAAGAAAACAAACGTAAACCTGCATGACCCCCAACAACCACAGACCAATTACAAATGAACCTATCCTGGGTAAACTGATAGAAAGAGCAGCATTCACCCAGGTGTCACAATTCATTGAAGACAGTTCCATATTTTCAGGCTACCAAACTGGATTCTGCCCAGGAAGAGGCACTAAATCGGCACTCCTAGCATTGACTGTTGACCATGACACCCTAATTCAAAGACTCCACGATGCCAGCATAGAAGGGACTGCTCTCGACTGGATTATATCCTACCTTCAAAACAGAACTAAGATTATCTAATCCCCCCCTTCTTGTCCAAACCTTAGCTCACAAAAGCAGGGGTCTCCCAAGGATCAAGCATCTCACCTATGCTTTTTAACATCTGCTTGATGTCATTACCAGAATTGATCAATGATTTTCATCTCACATGCTACAACTATACAGATGTCACTCAAATACTACTTAAATTGGAATAACCCAAAGACATTGAAAACTCATAAATCTTCAGATGCCTCAGAGCTGTTGATCAGTGGATGACTTGGAGCAATGCTCCCAAAACGTAAATAATCACATGTGACAACTGGAAAAATTATGACCCACTTTACGCCTGGCCTGATGATCTGGGACCACCTCCTCGAGTATCCAAGGACGTTAAAAACGTTGGAATTACCATGGACTCCAAGTTAACAATGAATGCCCAAGTGGACAAATTAGCAGGATCAAGCTTCATCACCTTTAAGACTCTGCGACGCATATTCCCCTACCTCGGATTCCCACACAAGGTACAGGCTACTATCTCTCTTGTACTATCTAAACTGGAATATGCCAATGGTCTCTACCATGGATCATCTATATCTATTATGAAAAAACTACAACGTATTCAGAACTCAGCTACCAGGCTACTATTACATGTAAAGCCACAAGCTAACATCTCCCCTGCCTTGAGAGCACTACACTGGTTACTGGTTGCCAGAAGGTTCACCTCAAGCTGCTTTGTTTCACCCACAATGCTATATATGGAACAGGTCCGCTTTTCATCAGAAACAAAATAACCAAATACATTCAACAAAGAAACCTTCACTCAAGATTGGCACCCCACCCATCCTTCTCTGTTCAAGCAGCCAAACTATAAAATTCATTACCCCCAAGTATAAGATCCACAGATAACTATCTTGTCTTCAGAAAACTACTCAAGAGTTGTCTCTTCCCTTCATAACCACTATATCCAAACAGCAATGGACTTCATATGCCTGTGTCAATAAATATTTATAATCTGATTATGTGCATATTCTAAGTATGGATAGTCATTTAAGAAATATGTCTAGTTAATATTTCATAATAATAACTTATACACATACTCTTTTATTCTGATTGTATATTTACTCATGGTTAAATATATACATATGTATGTGGGTATATGTGTGTGTATATACACATATGTGTGTATATTATTTTATGCTTAACATGTTAATAGGTCATTGCATAGCTCCTAGATAAGTTGTAATATTAGATACTTATGAATTCCTGCTTTCTTTTTGATATCATAGTGAGAAAATGTTATCTTAAGTATCTAAAAATTGAGGAAATATAAATGAATGTTTAGAAAAGTACACTTATTAATTAACATTAAATACTACAAATTTTGAAAGTCTCTGTTTATACAATACAACTTTACTTCTCAATTATACCCATTATTATATTCCTTGAACTTACTTTGTATTTACATATATATTTATTTATTACTATAGTCCTACTGTATTAGAGAAAAAAGAAATAAAAATACATACAATTAAATAAATAAATTACAAAAAAAATAATCAAACAAAAAATAAATAAATAAAAAAATAAATAAAATGTACTCTCTCATAAGCTTTACTATCTCTCCCCATCATCCTATGTCTCTACCAATCTATCCTCCATCCCCACTCGACTCATCCTACACCTATTTTACTACTTTGGTCTTCAAAATAACCCTGCCTAAGCTCTTCCTGCCTCTACCGCTCTTGGCTCACCTCACACCTCAGTTTACTACTATGATTTCCCAAACAGCCCTACTAAATTCTCCCTCACTTATCTCACCTTTGACTCATCCAAAACCCCTTCTGCTACTATGATCTCCCTAACCCCTTTCCACAGACTCCTCCCTCCTCCATCTCTCCTTTACTCATCTCAAGCCTCATCCTGTTACTATAAATTCTCAATTAACACTCCTAGATTCTTCCCTCCTCTATTTCTCCATTACTTGTTAATCCAACTAACAAACTCACATATCCTCCGCACAAATGAACTCATACTAATACGTACTCATATTTCCCTGTACTAATCCACCACTAATTCCTCTTGGGTTCTGGAGTAGCGCGCTACTCGCTGAAAAGCACACAACGCCTTGTCAGGGGTAGTAAGCGCTATATAAATACAGTTACAATTTAAATAATAGTATTGTTACAGAAAGCAGAAGTCATTTAATCGGGGAGACTAGCATAAAACCAAAACCATAATAAATGCAACAATGGAATATGCCTTTAAGAATTCATACAAGTGCTGCATATCTTGCAATGAATTAAAATTAATAATAGTAAATAGGACAAAATACAGAAAGGACCATGAGCATTTAGTCCTCTCTAAATAAGAAGCAGAAAAGCCTGGTATTCTAAAAAGAAGACCACATGTCTGGTTGTTTCCCATAAAGCACTTATTTAATAATATTCTGCAGAAAGAAAACACACAGATTTATAGCATGATGTTATGTAGATAGGCAGCACGAAAAATGTTATTTGAGCAGTACTAATCAAATTATTAATTGCAAAATAACACACACTTGAACATTGTTATCATTGGATGTTAAATACTTTATTTGTTGCACAGAATAAATCACCCTTTTTAGGTCGAGCATAGCAGCGCGCATGCGCTGCTTTTCCAACGTGTTAGTATGTATCTGGGCTTTTAACAATGCCCACCTCACGCCCATCATTATCGCTCGTTCGTGGGCTTGCCCTTAAAAAATCCTTTGATGACATTGGTAAATGGTTTATGTTTGTCCCTCCTTAGGGAGGTTTTGTTGCCGCCTTGGCTATCGCCCCTGTTACATGGCTAATTGCACTTTTGTCGATAAGTTTGACTGCAGGTGAATTTCTTTTTCGTTTTGTGGTTTTCCTTATCGCTGATGCTCATGGCGACCATGGTGCTGTAAATCGTCTCCCTTATGTGAAACTGTTTAACTTTTGAGTATCAAGTTATGTAGCAAGAAAAGTCTGGTTGGGAGTTTACAACGCTAATAGCTCTAACTTGAGCAAATGCGCGACCCATTGCATTGCAAATGCTTGTTATAAATGCAAAAAACACGGGATAGCAAAGAACTAGTTGCTTCTGCATATTCCTAATGATGGAGGTTTTGCGCATAGCCTTGCAATGTTGCAATATAAATGAATTCCTACCTAAGGAAGTCAGAGATGAATAACATTGGCACACACAGACAGAGATCATAGTTTCAATAATTTTATGAAAACAAACAAAACACATGAATGAGTGCAGCTCGTGCTCAAAAAATAAACATGCACTTTTCTGCAATGTGATAAGCACTCCTGTTTATGCGCCTAGTTGTGTTAACTAAACCAAACCTATACTGTGTATTTTTTTCTATTCAAATATTTTACTCCTCCAGGGATATATGGTCCAATGAGTGTCGGAGTGTTGTGGGCCAGGGATATGAGTGCCGGAGTGCTGTGGGCCATGCAGCTTTTTTGCAAAGACGTACTTTGTATGGGGCTCACTTTTTAACCCATTCTGCATCTCAGCTGACCTGCTTTTAAAATTAATCAGTACCTCGGTCTATAGTCTAACAACCTTTAAAGTTGCTAGAATATGTTAATGGCTGCCACTAACGCGCCTCCACTGTGGCCTCAGTCATTTTTAGGGGCGAGCGCAAAGCGCTCCGTCCCATGATGTAATCTCTCTCTGGGCTTCTAACCACGCGCATGTCACGTCAGTCCCTTACATTTGTTCGTGGGCTTGCCTTTTAAAATCCGCTTGCTTTACTTCGTTTAAGGCATGCATAGGCCATGCCTTTTCCGGTGTTTATTTTTTTTCCATTTATTGTGGCATGAAAACTCTGGTTAGGAGTTTACAACGCTAATAGCTCTAACTCGACGACATGCGAGACCTCACCCCTTACATTGCAAATGCTTGTTATTTCATTTCGGATGTTTCCGCACTTTTTATATGTAAAGCACAAATACAAATTTGCAGACAATTTTCCAAATTTAAGTCTTCATATAACATGTACAATGCCATTAATAAGCAGGCAACGAATGAATCGTTTTTTCGTAGAAAAAAGCCGTGCCACATGTGCAATGTTGTTTTAGGTCATAAATCCACTTTGGCAACATTGTTATATAATTAGCATGCCAGTGACGTTTGGTTGAATTGAATTAATATATTTGGACAATACCGCCACAAAGTGGTGATTATGTGAAGTGTAGCAAATGTCTTTCTGTCTTTTTTGTTAGTCGCGTTGCTTGCTGTATAACGCAAATTCACTGTTATCTCTAACAGGAAGAATAATGACAATGCAACCAAATTGTCACTGTAATCGTGCCTGTGTTCTGACAAAATGCTTAAGAAGCAGTGCATGTGCCAACCCATTGCGCTTTGGTCCCCGCGGGTGGTGGTAAACCGATTTAAAATAGTGTGCAAAACAATAAGAGAACGAAGAGATTTCCGTAGTGGTAGGTCGTAAAAATTCATGATCAAATAAAGAAAAACTGTAAATCTGATTTATACACTGAGATAAAACCGAAGCCAATCGATTGAAGGGGCTATAAACAGGAGGGAAAAAAATCACAATATCAGGAAATCATTATGATTAGAAATGTTGATCTATCTATCTATCATTTAGGTTTGCTGCAAGGACTACAACACACTCCACAAAGTCCCTCTCTCCTGGTCTCAATTGATGTTCAGATCAGAAATAGAGATGATACAAACTAAGTTTTTAGGGTCGAGCCTGCCTCGCAGTGAGACGCTTTAGGTATTAGAAAAGGGCTTGGAGCACTGTCGACGTCACGTCAGTGTTTTTCATTGGTTCGTGGGCTTGCCTATTAAAATCTGCTTGCTTTCATTAGTCAAAGTCATGCATACATCGTGCCTTTTCCGGTGGCTAGCCCTCCTCGAGCTCATCGACCAAGTACAGAAAACATGCGAGGCTTGCTGTTTTCTGTCCGGCTCGTGGACTACTTTTTCTCTATTTTCCTAGCACGATTTAGGTTGGTAGAAGTCGAGCGCTTTACACAGTTAATTGCACTTTTTCGGGTTACGTACATAAATGCACTTTTGCAGATAGGTGAAAAGTCGGGTTAGGAGTTTACAACGCTATCAGCTCTAACATGAGCAAATGCGAGACCCATTGCATTGCAAATGCTTGTTACATTTGCTGCCATGTAGGGGCTAGTC
This sequence comes from Pleurodeles waltl, assembly GCF_031143425.1. NCBI lineage: Eukaryota > Metazoa > Chordata > Amphibia > Caudata > Salamandridae > Pleurodeles > Pleurodeles waltl. Next base: position 641,870,200 of record NC_090438.1, read on the forward strand.
ACCAAATCAGTTTTTAATAAGTGAACTAGTGTGCTAGTAGTTTGAGTTGTATTGACTAACATCTCTGCGAAGGTTTATATCTACATCTTTCCGATCTCTTATTTGCAGTTCTCTGCGGCAGGAGCGCAGAGAGCTACGGATAAGTAGGTACATCTTTTTGGTGTAAATGTGGGAAGGGGGTTGATGGTTAATTTGAAACATCTACGAAAAATTGTGATGAGTCAACTGAAAATTAGAGAGGCGCACAGCAGAACACATTCAAATACAGAAAAGAGTAAGCCAGTTGCAATTCTTCACATTAGAGTAGCCACCCATATCTACTCCAGTAGTACTACAGCCTAAACAGGCTCAAGCCTACTCTACTTAAGCCTCCAAGTAAGACAAACCCCACACATGGCCACTGACAAGTACTATAAATCAATCTCATTTAAATTAATGGAGGTAGAGCATAGCACTAAGAGCGCAATGGCAAAATAGGGAAAAGTTACACTGCACCCCATCCTTCGTCTTCTTTTCTTCCTCTGTGTTCTTCTGGTGTTCTTCTCCTCCACTCCACCCCATCCTTCGTGTTCTTTCTTCTTCTGTGTCCTTCTGGTGTTCCTCTCCTCTTTTGTGTTCTTCTCTTCTTCTGTACTCTTCTCTTCTCTTCTTCGGTGTTCCTCTCTTCTCTTCTTCTGTACTCTTCTCTTCTTCTGTAGCCCATCTTCTTCGTGTTCTTCTCTTCTGCTGCACTCTTCTCTTCTCTTCTTCGGTGTTCCTCTCTTCTCTTCTTCTGTACTCTTCTCTTCTTCTGTAGCCCATCTTCTTCGTGTTCTTCTCTTCTGCTGCACTCTTCTCTTCTCTTCTTCTGTATTCCTCTTCTCTCTTCTTCTGTAATCCCTCTCTTCTTTCCCTTCCCTTCTATCTGAACCCCCCCCACCCCCTGCCCTCTGCTTTCCCGCCGCCACCACCCTTTCAGCCCCGCCCCCCCTGCTCCCATTCATCGCCCCCCTTCCTGCCCCCACCTGACCCCTCCTCCCCACCTCCTCCCTCTTATGGCGGCCGCTGCGCGGCAGAGACAGCGACCCTTGACCCTAGGGTAGGTCGCTTCCCCCGCCGCTGCAGCTCCACCTGCCCAGGCTCCTGCCACCTCCCAGCAAAGCCGTAAGTACTCCCTGCGCTCCCCCGCCCAGCCCCTCGTTACTCACCTCTGTCTCCTTATCTTTCTCTCCTCCAACTTTTTTTCGTACCCCTGCTGTCCTCTCTCTGTCCATTTCCATTTCTATTCGCCTTCTGCTCTTCCTTCTGGTAGCCATTTTCCTCCGTCTTCTGCTCCTCTTCTGTAGCCCATTTTCTTCGTGATCTGCTCTTCTCCTGTGCTCTTCTCCTCCTCTGCACCCCATCCTTCGTCTTCTTTTCTTCTTCTGTGTTCTTCTGGTGTTCTTCTCCTCCACTGCACCCCATCCTTCGTATTCTTTCTTCTTCTGTGTTCTTCTCATCTTCTGCACCCGATCGGTCGTGTTCTTTTCTTCTTCTGTGTTCTGCTCTTCTTCCTCACCGCATTTTCCTCTTGTTCTGCTCTTCTTCCTCACCGCATTTTCCTCTTGTTCTGCTCTTCTTCCTCACCGCATTTTCTTCGTGTTCTTTCTCCTTCTGTGTTCTTCTGGTGTTCTTCTCCTCCTCTGCACCCCATCCTTCGTCTTCTTTTCTTCCTCTGTGTTCTGCTCTTCTTCCTCACTGCATTTTCTTCGTCTTCTTTCTTCTTCTGTGTTCTTCTGGTGTCCTTCTCCTCCACTGCACCCCATCCTTCGTCTTCTTTTCTTCCTCTGTGTTCTTCTGGTGTTCTTCTCCTCCACTGCACCCCATCCTTCGTGTTCTTTCTTCTTCTGTGTCCTTCTGGTGTTCCTCTCCTCTTCTGTGTTCTTCTCTTCTTCTGTACTCTTCTCTTCTCTTCTTCGGTGTTCCTCTCTTCTCTTCTTCTGTAATCTTCTCTTCTTCTGTAGCCCATCTCCTTTGTGTTCTTCTCTTCTGCTGCACTCTTCTCTTCTTCTGTATTCCTCTCCTCTCTTCTTCTGTAATCCCTCTCTTCTTTCCCTTCCCTTCTATCTGACCCCCCCACCCCCCACCCTCTGCTTTCCCGCCACCACCACCCTTTTGGCCCCGCCCCCCAGCTCCCATTCGTCGCCCCCCCTCATGCCCCCACCTGACCCCTCCTCCCCCCTCCTCCCTCTTATGGTGGCCGCTGCGCGGCAGAGACAGCGACCCTTGACCCTAGGGTAGGTCGCTTCCCCCGCCGCTGCAGCTCCACCTGCCCAGGCTCCTGCCACCTCCCAGCAAAACCGTAATTACTCCCTGCGCTCCCCCCGCCCAGCCCCTCGTTACTCACCTCTGTCTTCTTATCTCTCTTTCCTCCAACTTTTCTTCGTACCCCTGCTGTCCTCTCTCTGTCCATTTCCATTCGCCTTCTGCTCTTCCTTCTGGTAGCCATTTTCCTCCGTCTTCTGCTCCTCTTCTGTAGCCCATTTTCTTTGTGTTCTGCTCTTCTCCTGTGCTCTTCTCCTCCTCTGCACCCCATCCTTCGTCTTCTTTTCTTCTTCTGTGTTCTTCTGGTGTTCTTCTCCTCCACTGTACCCCATCCTTCGTGTTCTTTCTTCTTCTGTGTTCTTCTCATCTTCTGCACCCGATCCGTCGTGTTCTTTTCTTCTTCTGTGTTCTACTCTTCTTCCTCACCGCATTTTCCTCTTGTTCTGCTCTTCTTCCTCACCGCATTTTCCTCTTGTTCTGCTCTTCTTCCTCAACGCATTTTCTTCGTTTTCTTTCTCCTTCTGTGTTTTTCTGGTGTTCTTCTCCTCCTCTGCACCCCATCCTTCGTCTTCTTTTGTTCCTCCGTGTTCTGCTCTTCTTCCTCACCGCATTTTCTTCGTCTTCTTTCTTCTTCTGTGTTCTTCTGGTGTTCTTCTCCTCCACTGCACCCCATCCTTCGTGTTATTTCTTCTTCTGTGTTCTTCTCATGTTCTGCACCCCATCCGTCATGTTCTTTTCTTCTTCTGTGTTCTTCTCTTCTTCCTCACCGCATTTTCCTCTTGTTCTGCTCTTCTTCCTCACCGCATTTTCCTCTTGTTCTGCTCTTCTTCCTCTCCGCGTTTTCTTCGTGTTCTTTCTCCTTCTGTGTTCTTCTGGTGTCCTTCTCCTCCACTGCACCCCATCCTTCGTCTTCTTTTCTTCCTCTGTGTTCTTCTGGTGTTCTTCTCCTCCACTGCACCCCATCCTTTGTGTTCTTTCTTCTTCTGTGTCCTTCTGGTGTTCCTCTCCTCTTCTGTGTTCTTCTCTTCTTCTGTACTCTTCTCTTCTCTTCTCTTCTTCGGTGTTCCTCTCTTCTCTTCTTCTGTAATCTTCTCTTCTTCTGTAGCCCATCTCCTTTGTGTTCTTCTCTTCTGCTGCACTCTTCTCTTCTTCTGTATTCCTCTCCTCTCTTCTTCTGTAATCCCTCTCTTCTTTCCCTTCCCTTCTATCTGACCCCCCCACCCCCCACCCTCTGCTTTCCCGCCACCACCACCCTTTTGGCCCCGCCCCCCAGCTCCCATTCGTCGCCCCCCCTCACACCCCCACCTGACCCCTCCTCCCCCCTTCTCCCTCTTATGGTGGCCGCTGCGCGGCAGAGACAGCGACCCTTGACCCTAGGGTAGGTCGCTTCCCCCGCCGCTGCAGCTCCACCTGCCCAGGCTCCTGCCACCTCCCAGCAAAACCGTAATTACTCCCTGCGCTCCCCCCGCCCAGCCGCTCGTTACTCACCTCTGTCTTCTTATCTCTCTTTCCTCCAACTTTTCTTCGTACCCCTGCTGTCCTCTCTCTGTACATTTCCATTCGCCTTCTGCTCTTCCTTCTGGTTGCCATTTTCCTCCGTCTTCTGCTCCTCTTCTGTAGCCCATTTTCTTTGTGTTCTGCTCTTCTCCTGTGCTCTTCTCCTCCTCTGCACCCCATCCTTCGTCTTCTTTTCTTCTTCTGTGTTCTTCTGGTGTTCTTCTCCTCCACTGTACCCCATCCTTCGTGTTCTTTCTTCTTCTGTGTTCTTCTCATCTTCTGCACCCGATCCGTCGTGTTCTTTTCTTCTTCTGTGTTCTGCTCTTCTTCCTCACCGCATTTTCCTCTTGTTCTGCTCTTCATCCTCACCGCATTTTCCTCTTGTTCTGCTCTTCTTCCTCATCGCATTTTCTTCGTTTTCTTTCTCCTTCTGTGTTCTTCTGGTATTCTTCTCCTCCTCTGCACCCCATCCTTCGTCTTCTTTTCTTCCTCTGTGTTCTGCTCTTCTTCCTCACTGCATTTTCTTCGTCTTCTATCTTCTTCTGTGTTCTTCTGGTGTCCTTCTCCTCCACTGCACCCCATCCTTCGTCTTCCTTTCTTCCTCTGTGTTCTTCTGGTGTTCTTCTCCTCCACTGCACCCCATCCTTCGTGTTCTTTCTTCTTCTGTGTCCTTCTGGTGTTCCTCTCCTCTTCTGTGTTCTTCTCTTCTTCTGTACTCTTCTCTTCTCTTCTTCGGTGTTCCTCTCTTCTCTTCTTCTGTACTCTTCTCTTCTTCTGTAGCCCATCTTCTTTGTGTTCTTCTCTTCTGCTGCACTCTTCTCTTCTCTTCTTCTGCATTCCTCTCCTCTCTTCTTTCCCTTCCCTTCTATCTGAACCCCCCCCACCCCCTGCCCTCTGCTTTCCCGCCGCCACCACCCTTTCAGCCCCGCCCCCCCTGCTCCCATTCATCGCCCCCCTTCCTGCCCCCACCTGACCCCTCCTCCCCACCTCCTCCCTCTTATGGCGGCCGCTGCGCGGCAGAGACAGCGACCCTTGACCCTAGGGTAGGTCGCTTCCCCCGCCGCTGCAGCTCCACCTGCCCAGGCTCCTGCCACCTCCCAGCAAAGCCGTAAGTACTCCCTGCGCTCCCCCGACCAGCCCCTCGTTACTCACCTCTGTCTCCTTATCTTTCTCTCCTCCAACTTTTTTTCGTACCCCTGCTGTCCTCTCTCTGTCCATTTCCATTTCCATTCGCCTTCTGCTCTTCCTTCTGGTAGCCATTTTCCTCCGTCTTCTGCTCCTCTTCTGTAGCCCATTTTCTTCGTGATCTGCTCTTCTCCTGTGCTCTTCTCCTCCTCTGCACCCCATCCTTCGTCTTCTTTTCTTCTTCTGTGTTCTTCTGGTGTTCTTCTCCTCCACTGCACCCCATCCTTCGTATTCTTTCTTCTTCTGTGTTCTTCTCATCTTCTGCACCCGATCGGTCGTGTTCTTTTCTTCTTCTGTGTTCTGCTCTTCTTCCTCACCGCATTTTCCTCTTGTTCTGCTCTTCTTCCTCACCGCATTTTCCTCTTGTTCTGCTCTTCTTCCTCACCGCATTTTCTTCGTGTTCTTTCTCCTTCTGTGTTCTTCTGGTGTTCTTCTCCTCCTCTGCACCCCATCCTTCGTCTTCTTTTCTTCCTCTGTGTTCTGCTCTTCTTCCTCACCGCATTTTCTTCGTCTTCTTTCTTCTTCTGTGTTCTTCTGGTGTCCTTCTCCTCCACTGCACCCCATCCTTCGTCTTCTTTTCTTCCTCTGTGTTCTTCTGGTGTTCTTCTCCTTCACTGCACCCCATCCTTCGTGTTCTTTCTTCTTCTGTGTCTTTCTGGTGTTCCTCTCCTCTTCTGTGTTCTTCTCTTCTTCTGTACTCTTCTTTTCTCTTCTTCGGTGTTCCTCTCTTCTCTTCTTCTGTAATCTTCTCTTCTTCTGTAGCCCATCTCCTTTGTGTTCTTCTCTTCTGCTGCACTCTTCTCTTCTTCTGTATTCCTCTCCTCTCTTCTTCTGTAATCCCTCTCTTCTTTCCCTTCCCTTCTATCTGACCCCCCCACCCCCCACCCTCTGCTTTCCCGCCACCACCACCCTTTTGGCCCCGCCCCCCAGCTCCCATTCGTCGCCCCCCCTCACGCCCCCACCTGACCCCTCCTCCCCCCTCCTCCCTCTTATGGTGGCCGCTGCGCGGCAGAGACAGCGACCCTTGACCCTAGGGTAGGTCGCTTCCCCCGCCGCTGCAGCTCCACCTGCCCAGGCTCCTGCCACCTCCCAGCAAAACCGTAATTACTCCCTGCGCTCCCCCCGCCCAGCCCCTCGTTACTCACCTCTGTCTTCTTATCTCTCTTTCCTCCAACTTTTCTTCGTACCCCTGCTGTCTTCTCTCTGTCCATTTCCATTCGCCTTCTGCTCTTCCTTCTGGTAGCCATTTTCCTCCGTTTTCTGCTCCTCTTCTGTAGCCCATTTTCTTTGTGTTCTGCTCTTCTCCTGTGCTCTTCTCCTCCTCTGCACCCCATCCTTCGTCTTCTTTTCTTCTTCTGTGTTCTTCTGGTGTTCTTCTCCTCCACTGTACCCCATCCTTCGTGTTCTTTCTTCTTCTGTGTTCTTCTCATCTTCTGCACCCGATCCGTCGTGTTCTTTTCTTCTTCTGTGTTCTGCTCTTCTTCCTCACCGCATTTTCCTCTTGTTCTGCTCTTCATCCTCACCGCATTTTCCTCTTGTTCTGCTCTTCTTCCTCATCGCATTTTCTTCGTTTTCTTTCTCCTTCTGTGTTCTTCTGGTATTCTTCTCCTCCTCTGCACCCCATCCTTCGTCTTCTTTTCTTCCTCTGTGTTCTGCTCTTCTTCCTCACTGCATTTTCTTCGTCTTCTATCTTCTTCTGTGTTCTTCTGGTGTCCTTCTCCTCCACTGCACCCCATCCTTCGTCTTCCTTTCTTCCTCTGTGTTCTTCTGGTGTTCTTCTCCTCCACTGCACCCCATCCTTCGTGTTCTTTCTTCTTCTGTGTCCTTCTGGTGTTCCTCTCCTCTTCTGTGTTCTTCTCTTCTTCTGTACTCTTCTCTTCTCTTCTTCGGTGTTCCTCTCTTCTCTTCTTCTGTACTCTTCTCTTCTTCTGTAGCCCATCTTCTTTGTGTTCTTCTCTTCTGCTGCACTCTTCTCTTCTCTTCTTCTGCATTCCTCTCCTCTCTTCTTCTGTAATCCCTCTCTTCTTTCCCTTCTATCTGAACCCCCCCCACCCCCTGCCCTCTGCTTTCCCGCCGCCACCACCCTTTCAGCCCCGCCCCCCCTCCTCCCATTCATCGCCCCCCTTCCTGCCCCCACCTGACCCCTCCTCCCCACCTCCTCCCTCTTATGGCGGCCGCTGCGCGGCAGAGACAGCGACCCTTGACCCTAGGGTAGGTCGCTTCCCCCGCCGCTGCAGCTCCACCTGCCCAGGCTCCTGCCACCTCCCAGCAAAGCCGTAAGTACTCCCTGCGCTCCCCCGCCCAGCCCCTCGTTACTCACCTCTGTCTCCTTATCTTTCTCTCCTCCAACTTTTTTTCGTACCCCTGCTGTCCTCTCTCTGTCCATTTCCATTTCCATTCGCCTTCTGCTCTTCCTTCTGGTAGCCATTTTCCTCCGTCTTCTGCTCCTCTTCTGTAGCCCATTTTCTTCGTGATCTGCTCTTCTCCTGTGCTCTTCTCCTCCTCTGCACCCCATCCTTCGTCTTCTTTTCTTCTTCTGTGTTCTTCTGGTGTTCTTCTCCTCCACTGCACCCCATCCTTCGTATTCTTTCTTCTTCTGTGTTCTTCTCATCTTCTGCACTCGATCGGTCGTGTTCTTTTCTTCTTCTGTGTTCTGCTCTTCTTCCTCACCGCATTTTCCTCTTGTTCTGCTCTTCTTCCTCACCGCATTTTCCTCTTGTTCTGCTCTTCTTCCTCACCGCATTTTCTTCGTGTTCTTTCTCCTTCTGTGTTCTTCTGGTGTTCTTCTCCTCCTCTGCACCCCATCCTTCGTCTTCTTTTCTTCCTCTGTGTTCTGCTCTTCTTCCTCACCGCATTTTCTTCGTCTTCTTTCTTCTTCTGTGTTCTTCTGGTGTCCTTCTCCTCCACTGCACCCCATCCTTCGTCTTCTTTTCTTCCTCTGTGTTCTTCTGGTGTTCTTCTCCTCCACTGCACCCCATCCTTCGTGTTCTTTCTTCTTCTGTGTCCTTCTGGTGTTCCTCTCCTCTTCTGTGTTCTTCTCTTCTTCTGTACTCTTCTTTTCTCTTCTTCGGTGTTCCTCTCTTCTCTTCTTCTATAATCTTCTCTTCTTCTGTAGCCCATCTCCTTTGTGTTCTTCTCTTCTGCTGCACTCTTCTCTTCTTCTGTATTCCTCTCCTCTCTTCTTCTGTAATCCCTCTCTTCTTTCCCTTCCCTTCTATCTGACCCCCCCACCCCCCACCCTCTGCTTTCCCGCCACCACCACCCTTTTGGCCCCGCCCCCCAGCTCCCATTCGTCGCCCCCCCTCACGCCCCCACCTGACCACTCCTCCCTCTTATGGTGGCCGCTGCGCGGCAGAGACAGCGACCCTTGACCCTAGGGTAGGTCGCTTCCCCCGCCGCTGCAGCTCCACCTGCCCAGGCTCCTGCCACCTCCCAGCAAAACCGTAATTACTCCCTGCGCTCCCCCCGCCCAGCCCCTCGTTACTCACCTCTGTCTTCTTATCTCTCTTTCCTCCAACTTTTCTTCGTACCCCTGCTGTCCTCTCTCTGTCCATTTCCATTCGCCTTCTGCTCTTCCTTCTGGTAGCCATTTTCCTCCGTTTTCTGCTCCTCTTCTGTAGCCCATTTTCTTTGTGTTCTGCTCTTCTCCTGTGCTCTTCTCCTCCTCTGCACCCCATCCTTCGTCTTCTTTTCTTCTTCTGTGTTCTTCTGGTGTTCTTCTCCTCCACTGTACCCCATCCTTCGTGTTCTTTCTTCTTCTGTGTTCTTCTCATCTTCTGCACCCGATCCGTCGTGTTCTTTTCTTCTTCTGTGTTCTGCTCTTCTTCCTCACCGCATTTTCCTCTTGTTCTGCTCTTCTTCCTCACCGCATTTTCCTCTTGTTCTGCTCTTCTTCCTCACCGCATTTTCTTCGTTTTCTTTCTCCTTCTGTGTTCTTCTGGTATTCTTCTCCTCCTCTGCACCCCATCCTTCGTCTTCTTTTCTTATTCTGTGTTCTTCTCATCTTCTGCACCCGATCCGTCGTGTTCTTTTCTTCTTCTGTGTTCTTCTGGTGTTCTCCACCTCCACTGCACCCCATCCTTCGTGTTCTTTCTTCTTCTGTGTCCTTCTGGTGTTCCTCTCCTCTTCTGTGTTCTTCTCTTCTTCTGTACTCTTCTTTTCTCTTCTTCGGTGTTCCTCTCTTCTCTTCTTCTGTAATCTTCTCTTCTTCTGTAGCCCATCTCCTTTGTGTTCTTCTCTTCTGCTGCACTCTTCTCTTCTTCTGTATTCCTCTCCTCTCTTCTTCTGTAATCCCTCTCTTCTTTCCCTTCCCTTCTATCTGACCCCCCCACCCCCCACCCTCTGCTTTCCCGCCACCACCACCCTTTTGGCCCCGCCCCCCAGCTCCCATTCGTCGCCCCCCCTCACGCCCCCACCTGACCCCTCCTCCCCCCTCCTCCCTCTTATGGTGGCCGCTGCGCGGCAGAGACAGCGACCCTTGACCCTAGGGTAGGTCGCTTCCCCCGCCGCTGCAGCTCCACCTGCCCAGGCTCCTGCCACCTCCCAGCAAAACCGTAATTACTCCCTGCGCTCCCCCGCCCAGCCCCTCGTTACTCACCTCTGTCTTCTTATCTCTCTTTCCTCCAACTTTTCTTCGTACCCCTGCTGTCCTCTCTCTGTCCATTTCCATTCGCCTTCTGCTCTTCCTTCTGGTAGCCATTTTCCTCCGTCTTCTGCTCCTCTTCTGTAGCCCATTTTCTTTGTGTTCTGCTCTTCTCCTGTGCTCTTCTCCTCCTCTGCACCCCATCCTTCGTCTTCTTTTCTTCTTCTGTGTTCTTCTGGTGTTCTTCTCCTCCACTGTACCCCATCCTTCGTGTTCTTTCTTCTTCTGTGTTCTTCTCATCTTCTGCACCCTATCAGTTGTGTTCTTTTCTTCTTCTGTGTTCTGCTCTTCTTCCTCACCGCATTTTCCTCTTGTTCTGCTCTTCTTCCTCACCGCATTTTCCTCTTGTTCTGCTCTTCTTCCTCACCGCATTTTCTTCGTTTTCTTTCTCCTTCTGTGTTCTTCTGGTATTCTTCTCCTCCTCTGCACCCCATCCTTCGTCTTCTTTTCTTCCTCTGTGTTCTTCTCATCTTCTGCACCCCATCCTTTATCTTCTTTTCTTCCTCTGTGTTTTTCTGGTGTTCTTCTCCTCCACTGCACCCCATCCTTCGTGTTCTTTCTTCTTCTGTATCCTTCTGGTGTTCCTCTCCTCTTCTGTGTTCTTCTCTTCTTCTGTACTCTTCTCTTCTTCGGTGTTCCTCTCTTCTCTTCTTCTGTACTCTTCTCTTCTTCTGTAGCCCATCTTCTTCATGTTCTTCTCTTCTGCTGAACTCTTCTCTTCTCTTCTTCAGTGTTCCTCTCTTCTCTTCTTCTGTACTCTTCTCTTCTTCTGTAGCCCATCTTCTTTGTGTTATTCTCTTCTGCTGCACTCTTCTCTTCTGTAATCGCTCTCTCCTTTCCCTTCCCTTCTATCTGACCCCTCCCGCTCCCCCGCCCTCTGCTTTGCCGCCGCCACCACCCTTTCGGCCCGCACCCCCTGCTCCCATTCGTCGCCCCCCCTCCCGCCTCCCGCCTCCTGCCCCCACCTGACCCCTCCTCCCCCCCTCCTCCCTATTATGGTGGCCGCTGTGCTGCAGAGACAGCGACCCTTGTCCCTAGGGTAGGTCGCTTCCCCCGCCGCTGCAGCTCCACCTGCCCAGGCTCTGGCCACCTCCCAGCAAAACCGCAAGTACTCCCTGCGCTCCCCCCGCCCAGCCCCTCGTTACTCACCTCTGTCTCCTTATCTCTCTCTCCTCCAACTTTTCTTCGTACCCCTGCTGTCCTCTCTCTGTCCATTTCCATTCGCCTTCTGCTCTTCCTTCTGGTAGCCATTTTCCTCCGACGTCTGCTCCTCTTCTGTAGCCCATTTTCTTCGTGTTCTGCTCTTCTCCTGTGCTCTACTCCTCCTCTGCACCCCATCCTTCGTCTTCTTTTCTTCTTCTGTGTTCTTCTGGTGTTCTCCTCCTCCACTGCACCCTATCCTTCGTGTTCTTTCTTCTTCTGTGTTCTTCTCATCTTCTGCACCCGATCCGTCATGTTCTTTTCTTCTTCTGTGTTCTGCTCTTCTTCCTCACCGCATTTTCCTCTTGTTCTGCTCTTCTTCCTCACCGCATTTTCCTCTTGTTCTGCTCTTCTTCCTCACCGCATTTTCTTTGTGTTCTTTCTCCTTCTGCGTTCTTCTGGTGTTCTTCTCCTCCTCTGCACCCCATCCTTCGTCTTCTTTTCTTCCTCTGTGTTCTGCTCTTCTTCCTCACCGCATTTTCTTCGTCTTCTTTCTTCTTCTGTGTTCTTCTGGTGTCCTTCTCCTCCACTGCACCCCATCCTTCGTCTTCTTTTCTTCCTCTGTGTTCTTCTGGTGTTCTTCTCCTCCACTGCACCCCATCCTTCGTGTTCTTTCTTCTTCTGTATCCTTCTGGTGTTCCTCTCCTCTTCTGTGTTCTTCTCTTCTTCTGTACTCTTCTCTTCTCTTCTTCGGTGTTCCTCTCTTCTCTTCTTCTGTACTCTTCTCTTCTCCTGTAGCCCATCTTCTTCGTGTTCTTCTCTTCTGCTGCACTCTCCTCTTCTTCGGTGTTCCTCTCTTCTCTTCTTCTGTACTCTTCTCTTCTTCTGTACCCCATCTTCTTCGTGTTCTTCTCTTCTGCTGCACTCTTCTCTTCTCTTCTTCTGTATTCCTCTCCTCTTTTCTTCTGTAATCCCTCTCTTCTTTCCATTCCCTTCTATCTGATCCCCCCACCCCCAGCCCTCTGCTTTCCCGCCGCCACCACCATTTTTGCCCGCCCCCCCGCTCCCATTCGTCGTACCCCGCCTCCCGACCCCACCTGACCCCTCCTCCCCCCCTCCTCCCTCTTATGACGGCCGCTGCGCGGAAGATACAGCGACCCTTGACCCTAGGGTAGGTTGCTTCCCCTGCCGCTGCATCTCCACCTGCCCATGCTCCAGCCACCTCCCAGCAAAACCTTAAGTACTCCCTGCGCTCCCCCCGCCCAGCCCCTCGTTACTCACCTCTGTCTCCTTATCTCTCTCTCCTCCAACTTTTCTTCGTACCCCTGCTGTCCTCTCTCTGTCCATTTCCATTCGCCTTCTGCTCTTCCTTCTGGTAGCCATTTTCCTCTGTCTTCTGCTCCTCTTCTGTAGCCCATTTTTTTCATTTTCTGCTCTTATCCTGTGCTCTTCTCCTCCTCTGCACCCCATCCTTCGTCTTCTTTTCTTCTTCTGTGTTCTTCTGGTGTTCTTTTCCTCCACTGCACCCCATCCTTCGTGTTCTTTATTCTTCTGTGTTCTTCTCATCTTCTGCACCCAATCCGTCGTGTTCTTTTCTTCTTCTGTGTTCTGCTCTTCTTCCTCACCGCATTTTCCTCTTGTTCTGCTCTTCTTCCTCACCGCATTTTCCTCTTGTTCTGCTCTTCTTCCTCACCGCATTTTCTTCGTGTTCTTTCTCCTTCTGTGTCCTTCTGGTGTTCCTCTCCTCTTCTGTGTTCTTCTCTTCTTCTGTACTCTTCTCTTCCCTTCTTCGGTGTTCCTCTCTTCTCTTCTTCTGTACTCTTCTCTTCCTCTGTAGCCCATCTTCTTCGTGTTCTTCTCTTCTGCTGCACTCTTCTCTTCTCTTCTTCTGTATTCCTCTCCTCTCTTCTCCTGTAATCCCTCTCTTCTTTCCCTTCCCTTCTATCTGACCATCCCGCCCCCGCCGTGTGCTATCCCGCCGCCACCACCCTTTTTGCCCTGCCCCCCCTGCTCCCATTCGTCGACCCCCTCCTGCATCCCGCCCCACTTGACCCCTTCTCTCCCCCCTCCTCCCTCTTATGGCGCCCGCTGCGCGGCAGAGACAGCGACCCTAGGGTAGGTCGCTTCCCCCGCCGCTGCAGCTCCACCTGCCCAGGCTCCTGCCACCTCCCAGCAAAACCATAAGAACTCCCTGCGCTCCCCCCGCCCAGCCCCTCGTTACTCACCTCTGTCTCCTTATCTCTCTCTCCTCCAACCTTTCTTCGTACCCCTGCTGTCCTCTCTCTGTCCATTTCCATTCGCCTTCTGCTCTTCTTTTTGGTAGCCATTTTCCTCCGTCTTCTGCTCCTCTTCTGTAGCCCATTTTCTTCGTGTTCTGCTCTTCTCCTGTGCTCTTCTCCTCCTCTGCACCCCATCCTTCATCTTCTTTTCTTCTTCTGTGTTCTTTTGGTGTTCTTCTCCTCCACTGCACCCCATCCTTCGTGTTCTTTCTTCTTCTGTGTTCTTCTCATCTTCTGCACCCGATCCGTCGTGTTCTTTTCTTCTTCTGTGTTCTGCTCTTCTTCCTCACCGCATTTTCCTCTTGTTCTGCTCTTCTTCCTCACCGCATTTTCCTCTTGGTCTGCTCTTCTTCCTCACCGCATTTTCTTCGTGTTCTTTCTCCTTCTGTGTTTTTCTGGTGTTCTTCTCCTCCTCTGCACACCATCCTTCATCTTCTTTTGTTCCTCTGTGTTCTGCTCTTGTTCCTCACCGCATTTTCTTCGTCTTCTTTCTTCTTCTGTGTTCTTCTGGTGTTCTTCTCCTCCACTGCACCCCATCCTTCGTGTTATTTCTTCTTCTGTGTTCTTCTCATGTTCTGCACCCGATCCGTCATGTTCTTTTCTTCTTCTGTGTTCTTCTCTTCTTCCTCACCGCATTTTCCTCTTGTTCTGCTCTTCTTCCTCACCGCATTTTCCTCTTGTTCTGCTCTTCTTCCTCTCCGCGTTTTCTTCGTGTTCTTTCTCCTTCTGTGTTCTTCTGGTGTTCTTCTCCTCCTCTGCACTCCATCCTTCGTCTTCTTTTCTTCCTCTGTGTTCTTCTGGTGTTCTTCTCCTCCACTGCACCCCATCCTTCGTGTTCTTTCTTCTTCTGTGTCCTTCTGGTGTTCCTCTCCTCTTCTGTGTTCTTCGCTCCTTCTGTACTCTTCTCTTCTCTTCTTCGGTGTTCCTCTCTTCTCTTCTTCTGTACTCTTCTCTTCTTCTGTAGCCCATCTTCTTCGTGTTCTTCTCTTCTGCTGCACTCTTCTCTTCTCTTCTCTTCTTCTGTATTCCTCTCCTCTCTTCTTCTGTAATCTCTCTCTTTTTTCCCTTCCCTTCTATCTGACCCCTCCCACTCCCCGACCTCTGCTTTCCCTCCGCCACCACCCTTTCCGCCCCACCCCCCGCTCCCATTCGTAGCCCCCCCTCCTGCCTCCCGCCCCCACCTGACCCGTCCTCCCCCCCTCCTCCCTCTTATGGCGGCCGCTGTGCGGCAGAGACAGCGACCCTTGACCCTAGGGTAGGTCGCTTCCCCCGCCGCTGCAGCTCCACCTGCCCAGGCTCCTGCCACCTCCCAGCAAAACCGTAAGTACTCCCTGCGCTCCCCCCGCCCAGCCCCTCGTTACTCACCTCTGTCTCCTTATCTCTCTCTCCTCCAACTTTTCTTCGTACCCCTGCTGTCCTCTCTCTGTCCATTTCCATTCGCCTTCTGCTCTTCCTTCTGGTAGCCATTTTCCTCCGTCTTCTGCTCCTCTTCTGTAGCCCATTTTCTTCGTGTTCTGCTCTTCTCCTGTGCTCTTCTCCTCCTCTGCACCCCATCCTTCGTCTTCTTTTCTTCTTCTGTGTTCTTCTGGTGTTCTTCTCCTCCACTGCACCCCATTCTTCGTGTTCTTTCTTCTTCTGTGTTCTTCTCCTTCTCTGCACCCCATCCTTCGTCTTCTTTTCTTCCTCTGTGTTCTTCTGGTGTTCTTCTCCTCCACTGCACCCCATCCTTCGTGTTCTTTCTTCTTCTGTGTCCTTCTGGTGTTCCTCTCCTCTTCTGTGTTCTTCTCTTCTTCTGTACTCTTCTCTTCTTCGGTGTTCCTCTCTTCTCTTCTTCTGTACTCTTCTCTTTTTCTGTAGCCCATCTTCTTCATGTTCTTCTCTTCTGCTGAACTCTTCTCTTATCTTCTTCAGTGTTCCTCTCTTCTCTTCTTCTGTACTCTTCTCTTCTTCTGTAGCCCATCTTCTTCGTGTTATTCTCTTCTGCTGCACTCTTTTCTTCTTCTGTATTCCTCTCCTCTCTTCTTCTGTAATCGCTCTCTCCTTTCCCTTCCCTTCTATGTGACCCCTCCCGCTCCCCGCCCTCTGCTTTCCCGCCGCCACCACCCTTTCGGCCCGCACCCCCTGCTCTCATTCGTCGCCCCCCCTCCCGACTCCGGCCCCCACCTGACCCCTCCTCCCCCCCCCTCCCTATTATGGTGCCCGCTGCGCGGCAGAGACAGCGACCCTTGACCCTAGGGTAGGTCGCTTCCCCCGCCGCTGCAGCTCCACCTGCCCAGGCTCCTGCCACCTCCCAGCAAAACTGTAAGTACTCCCTGCGCTCCCCCCGCCCAGCCCCTCGTTACTCACCTCTGTCTCCTTATCTCTCTCTCCTCCAACTTTTCTTCGTACCCCTGCTGTCCTCTCTCTGTCCATTTCCATTCGCCTTCTGCTCTTCCTTCTGGTAGCCATTTTCCTCCGACGTCTGCTCCTCTTCTGTAGCCCATTTTCTTCGTGTTCTGCTCTTCTCCTGTGATCTACTCCTCCTCTGCACCCCATCCTTCGTCTTCTTTTCTTCTTCTGTGTTCTTCTGATGTTCTCCTCCTCCACTGCACCCTATCCTTCGTGTTCTTTCTTCTTCTGTGTTCTTCTCATCTTCTGCACCCGATCCGTCGTGTTCTTTTCTTCTTCTGTGTTCTGCTCTTCTTCCTCACCGCATTTTCCTCTTGTTCTGCTCTTCTTCCTCACCGCTTTTCCTCTTGTTCTGCTCTTCTTCCTCACCGCATTTTCTTTGTGTTCTTTCTCCTTCTGCGTTCTTCTGGTGTTCTTCTCCTCCTCTGCACCCCATCCTTCGTCTTCTTTTCTTCCTCTGTGTTCTGCTCTTCTTCCTCACCGCATTTTCTTCGTCTTCTTTCTTCTTCTGTGTTCTTCTGGTGTCCTTCTCCTCCACTGCACCCCATCCTTCGTCTTCTTTTCTT
Organism: Pleurodeles waltl; assembly: GCF_031143425.1. Lineage (NCBI taxonomy): Eukaryota > Metazoa > Chordata > Amphibia > Caudata > Salamandridae > Pleurodeles > Pleurodeles waltl. The sequence continues at coordinate 641,886,180 of NC_090438.1, forward strand.
CCTCTGTGTTCTTCTGGTGTTCTTCTCCTCCACTGCACCCCATCCTTCGTGTTCTTTCTTCTTCTGTATCCTTCTAGTGTTCCTCTCCTCTTCTTTGTTCTTCTCTTCTTCTGTACTCTTCCATTCTCTTCTTCGGTGTTCCTCTCTTCTCTTCTTCTGTACTCTTCTCTTCTTCTGTAGCCCATCTTCTTCGTGTTCTTCTCTTCTGCTGCACTCTTCTCTTCTCTTCTTCTGTATTCCTCTCCTCTCTTCTTCTGTAATCCCTCTCTTCTTTCCCTTCCCTTCTATCTGACCACCCAGCCCTCTGCTTTCCCGCCGCCACCACCATTTTGGCCCCGCCCCCCCTGCTCCCATTCGTCGTACCCCCGCCTTCCGACCCCACCTGACCCCTCCTCCCCTCCTCCTCCCTCTTATGACGCCCGCTGCGCGGAAGATATAGAGACCCTTGACCCTAGGGTAGGTTGCTTCCCCTGTCACTGCAGCTCCACCTGCTGCAGCAGCTCCACCTGCCCAGGCTCCTGCCACCTCCCAGCAAAACCGTAAGTACTCCCTGCGCTCCCCCCGCCCAGTCCCTCGTTACTCACCTCTGTCTCCTTATCTCTCTCTCCTCCAACTTTTCTTCGTACCCCTGCTGTCCTCTCTCTGTCCATTTCCATTCGCCTTCTGCTCTTCCTTCTGGTAGCCATTTTCCTCTGTCTTCTGCTCCTCTTCTGTAGCCCATTATTTTTCGTTTTCTGCTCTTATCCTGTGCTCTTCTCCTCCTCTGCACCCAATCCTTCGTCTTCTTTTCTTTTTCTGTGTTCTTCTGGTGTTCTTCTCCTCCACTACACCCCATCCTTCGTGTTCTTTATTGTTCTGTGTTCTTCTCATCTTCTGCACCCAATCCGTTGTGTTCTTTTCTTCTTCTGTGTTCTGCTCTTCTTCCTCACCGCATTTTCCTCTTGTTCTGCTTTTCTTCCTCACCGCATTTTCCTCTTGTTCTGCTCTTCTTTCTCACCGCATTTTCTTCGTGTTCTTTCTCCTTCTGTGTCCTTCTGGTGTTCCTCTCCTCTTCTGTGTTCTTCTCTTCTTCTGTACTCTTCTATTCTCTTCTTCGGTGTTCCTCTCTTCTCTTCTTCTGTACTCTTCTCCTCTTCTGTAGCCCATCTTCTTCATGTTCTTCTCTTCTGCTGCACTCTTCTCTTCTCTTCTTCTGTATTCCTCTCCTCTCTTCTCCTGTAATCCCTCTCTTCTTTCCCTTCCCTTCTATCTGACCACCCCGCCCCAGCCGTCTGCTTTCCCGCCGCCACCACCCTTTTGGCCCCGCCCACCCTGCTCCCATTCGTCGACCCCCTCCCGCCTCCCGCCCCCACCTGACCCCTCCTCCCCCCCTCCTCCCTCTTATGGCGCCCGCTGCGCGGCAGAGACAGCGACCCTAGGGTAGGTTGCTTCCCCCGCCGCTGCAGCTCCACCTGCCCAGGCTCCTGCCACCTCCCAGCAAAACCATAAGTACTCCCTGCGCTCCCCCGCCCAGCCCCTCGTTACTCACCTCTGTCTCCTTATCTCTCTCTCCTCCAACTTTTCTTCGTACCCCTGTTGTCCTCTCTCTGTCCATTTCCATTCATCTTCTGCTCTTCCTTCTGGTAGCCATTTTGCTCTGTCTTCTGCTCCTCTTCTGTAGCCCATTTTTCGTGTTCTTTCTCCTTCTGTGTTCTTCTGGTGTTCTTCTCCTCCTCTGCACCCCATCCTTCGTCTTCTTTTCTTCCTCTGAGTTCTGCTCTTCTTCCTCACCGCATTTTCTTCGTCTTCTTTCTTCTTCTGCATTCTTCTGGTGTTCTTCTCCTCCACTGCACCCCATCCTTCGTGTTCTTTCTTCTTCTGTGTTCTTCTCATGTTCTGCACCCGATCCGTCGTGTTCTTTTCTTCTTCTGTGTTCTTCTCTTCTTCCTCACCGCATTTTCCTCTTGTTCTGCTCTTCTTCCTCACTGCATTTTCCTCTTGTTCTGCTCTTCTTCCTCACCGCGTTTTCTTAGTGTTCTTTCTCCTTCTGTGTTCTTCTGGTGTTCTTCTCCTCCTCTGCACCCCATCCTTCGTCTTCTTTTCTTCCTCTGTGTTCTTCTGGTGTTCTTCTCCTCCACTGCACCCCATCCTTCATGTTCTTTCTACTTCTGTGTCCTTCTGGTGTTCCTCTCCTCTTCTGTGTTCTTCTCTTCTTCTGTACTCTTCTCTTCTCTTCTTCGGTGTTCCTCTCTTCTCTTCTTCTGTACTCTTCTCTTCTTCTGTAGCCCATCTTCATCGTGTTCTTCTCTTCTGCTGCACTCTTCTCTTCTCTTCTTCTGTATTCCTCTCCTCTCTTCTTCTGTAATCTCTCTCTTTTTTCCCTTCCCTTCTATCTGACCCCTCCCGCTCCCCGACCTCTGCTTTTCCTCCGCCACCACCCTTTCCGCCCCACCCCCCGCTCCCATTCGTCGCCCCCCCTCCCACCTCCCGCCCCCACCTGACCCGTCCTCCCCCCCTCCTCCCTCTTATGGCGGCCGCTGCGCGGCAGAGACAGCGACCCTTGACCCTAGGGTAGGTCGCTTCCCCTGCCGCTGCAGCTCCACCTGCCCAGGCTCCTGCCACCTCCCAGCAAAACCGTAAGTACTCCCCCCGCCCAGCCCCTCGTTACTCACCTCTGTCTCCTTATCTCTCTCTCCTCCAACTTTTCTTCGTACCCCTGCTGTCCTCTCTCTGTCCATTTCCATTCGCCTTCTGCTCTTCCTTCTGGTAGCCATTTTCCTCCGTCTTCTGCTCCTCTTCTGTAGCCCATTTTCTTTGTGTTCTGCTCTTCTCCTGTGCTCTTCTCCTCCTCTGCACCCCATCCTTCGTCTTCTTTTCTTCTTCTGTGTTCTTCTGGTGTTCTTCTCCTCCACTGCACCCCATTCTTCGTGTTCTTTCTTCTTCTGTGTTCTTCTCCTCCTCTGCACCCCATCCTTCGTCTTCTTTTCTTCCTCTGTGTTCTGCTCTTCTTCCTCACCGCATTTTCTTTGTCTTCTTTCTTCTTCTGTGTTCTTCTGGTGTCCTTGTCCTCCACTGCACCCCATCCTTCGTCTTCTTTTCTTCCTCTGTGTTCTTCTGGTGTTCTTCTCCTCCACTGCACCCCATCCATCGTGTTCTTTCTTCTTCTGTGTTCTTCTCATCTTCTGCACCCGATCCGTCGTGTTCTTTTCTTCTTCTGTGTTCTGCTCTTCTTCCTCACAAATTAATGGAGGTAGAGCATAGCACTAAGAGCGCATTGGCAAAATAGGGAAAAGTTACACTGCACCCCATCCTTCGTCTTCTTTTCTTCCTCTGTGTTCTTCTGGTGTTCTTCTCCTCCACTGCACCCCATCCTTCGTGTTCTTTCTTCTTCTGTGTCCTTCTGGTGTTCCCCTCCTGTTCTGTGTTCTTCTCTTCTTCTGTACTCTTCTCTTCTTCGGTGTTCCTCTCTTCTCTTCTTCTGTATTCTTTTCTTCTGTAGCCCATCTTCTTCGTGTTCTTCTCTTCTGCTGCACTCTTCTCTTCTCTTCTTCAGTGTTCCTCTCTTCTCTTCTTCTGTATCTCTTCTCTTCTTCTGTAGCCCATCATCTTCGTGTTCTTCTCTTCTGCTGCACTCTTCTCTTCTTCTGTATTCCTCTCCTCTCTTCTTCTGTAATCCCTCTCTTCTTTCCGTTCCCTTCTATCTGGCCCCCCACACCCCCTGCCCTCTGCTTTCCCGCCGCCACCACCCTTTCGGCCCCGCCCCCCTGCTCCCATTCGTCGCCCCCCTCCCGCCTCCCGCGCCCACCTGATCCCTCCTCCCCCCCCTCCTCCCTATTATGGCGGCCGCTGTGTGGGCGCGCCGCTGGCACGCCTTAGCCCGTCTGCGCCCGTCCGCGCCTGTACCACGCCCAGCGCCACGACCCCTCGCCCCCAGCACTCCCAAACCCCGCAGCGCCGGTACGACCCCACCTCCCTCCACGCACTCAACCCGGGACGCTCTAGAACCTGCTTCCAAGCCAACCCGAAACGCACTCATGGACCCTTCGCATGCCTTACCTTCAAGCATAACTTTCACCGCGACTGCACTCCGCCCGCCAGCCAACGCGCCAATAACCACCTCAAATACATCCTCATCAACGCACGCTCCGTCCACAAGCATGCCATTGAACTATGGGACCTCCTAGACTGCACCGCACCGGACGTCGCGTTCATCACTGAGACCTGGATGAACGCCTCCTCGGCCCCCGACATCCCCATAGCCATCCCCGACGGCTACAGGATCGCCAGGAGAGACCGCACCAACCAAGTCAAAGGAGGAATCGCCATCATATTCAAGGACTCCATCAACGTCACCACTTCCACTGAAGACACCCCCCTCGCCGCCGAACACATGCACTTCCAGATCCACACCGACCCCAGGACCACCCTCAGAGGAACTCTCATCTACAGACCCCCTGGACCAAGCGCCCTCTTCATCGAATCCATCGCTGACTTCATCTCCCCGCACGCCCTAGCCTCGCTGGACTACATCCTCCTCGGAGACCTCAACTTCCACCTGGAGCAGAACAACGACCCCAACACCACCACCCTGGTCGACAACCTCTCCAACCTCGGTCTCAAGCAACTGTGAACACCCCCACCCACATCGCCGGACACACGCTCGACCCCATCTTCTCCGCCAGCAACCACGTATCCTTCAGCCACTCCTCCATAATACACTGGACCGACCACAGATGTGTCCACTTCACCTTCAGACTCAAGACTCTCCGCCTCCGCACACAACCCATCCCACGCAGACATTGGAACAAAATCTCCACGGAACAGCTACTCTCCCCTCTCAGCCACAACAAACCTACCATCTCCACCGACACCAACAACGCAGCCCTCAGCCTCACACATTGGATCACCAACTGCGCGGACAACCTCGCATCCCTCAGACGCCTCCCAAGACAGACCAATGCCAGGAAACCTCAATGGTTCACAGACACCCTCAAGGAATCCCAAAAAACCTGCTGTACCCTTGAGAAAGCCTGGCGCAAAGACCACACCGAAGAAAACATGTCTGCCCTCAAAAACGCCACCTGCGAACACCATCAGCTGATCCGCGCCACCAAGAGAACATCCTTCAAAGACAGACTGGACAAGAACACTCACAACAGCAAAGAACTCTTCAACATCGTCAAAGAGCTCTCCAATCCCAACGCCAACTCCAACTCCATCACGCCCTTACAAGATCTCTGCAACTCCCTTGCTACCTTCTTCCACCGAAAGATCACCGACCTTCACGACAGCTTCGGTCCTCAGACCCAGCCAACCACCACAGAACCCACTGCCCCAGCCATCACCCTCAACGCCTGGACCCACATCAGCGTGGAAGAGACCAAAACTACCATGAACACCAACCACTCCGGTGCCCCCTGGCATCCCTGCCCGCACTTCATCTTCAACAAAGCCGACGACATCATCGCCCCCCACCTCCAGACCATCATCAACATCTCGTTTGCATCTGCCACCTTCCCCGAGAGCTGGAAACACGCGGAAGTCAACGCTCTCCTGAAGAAACCTACGGCGGACCCCAACGACCTGAAGAACTTCCCCCCCATCTCGCTCCTCCCCTTCCCTGCCAAAGTCATCGAGAAGACCGTCAACAAGCAACTGACCAAATTCCTTGAAGACAACAACCTACTCGACCCCTCCCAGTCCGGATTCCGAGCCAACCACAGCACTGGAACCGCCCTCATCGCAGTCACCGATGACATCAGAACTCTGATGGAAAACGGAGAAACAGCCGCCCTCCTCCTCCTCGACCTCTCGGCTGCCTTCGACACCGTCTGCCACCGAACCCTAATATCCCACCTCTGCTCCACCGGTATCCAAGGACAGGCCCTGGACTGGATCACCTCTTTCGTCTCTAACCGCTCCCAAAGAGTCTACCTCCCGCCGTTCCGCTCGGACCCCACCGAGATCATCTGCGGCGTCCCACAGGGCTCCTCGCTCAGCCCGACTCTCTTCAATGTCTACATGAGCCCCCTCGCCGACATCACACGCAAACACAACATCAACATCATCTCCTACGCAGACGACACCCAGCTGATACTTTCCCTCACCAAGTACCCTACCATCGCCAAAACCAACCTGCAGGACGGAATGAAAGACGTCGCAGAATGGATGTAACTCAGACAAAACGGAAGTCCTCTTCCTCGGAAACACCCCATCCGCCTGGGACAACTCTTGGTTGCCCACGGCCCTGAGCACCACACCTACCCCCTCAGACCACGCACACAACCTCAGATTCATCCTGGACCCACTTCTCACCATGACCAAACAAGTCAACGCGGTATCGTCTTCCTGCTTCCTCACTCTCCGCATGCTCCGAAAGATCTTCCGCTGGATCCCCGCCGACACCAGAAAAACTGTGACCCACGCCCTCGTCCCAAGCTGCCTGGACTACGGAAACACCCTACACGCAGGAACCACCACAAAACTCCAGAAACGTCTTCAGCAAATACAAAACGCCTCCGCTCGCCTCATCCTCGACATACCCCTCAACAGCCACATCTCCGCCCACCTGAGACACCTGCACTGGCTACCCGTCAACAAAAGGATCACCTTCAGGCTCCTCACCCACGCACACAAAGCCCTCCACAACAAGGGACCCGAATACCTCAACCGTCGCCTCAGTTTCTACACGCCCACCCGTCAACTTCACTCTGCCAACCTCGCATTCGCCGCTGTCCCTCGCATCCGCCGCACAACGGCAGGTGGGAAATCCTTCTCCTACCTGGCGACCAAGACATGGAACTCCCTCCCCGCCAACCTCAGGACCACCCAGGACCACCTCGCATTCCGGAGGCAGCTCAAGACCTGGCTCTTCAAGCAGCAGTAACCCCCTCCCCTAGCGCCTTGAGACCCTCACGGGTGAGTAGTGCGCTTTATACAAATTATTGATTGATTGATTGATTGATAAATGTATGTATTAAAAATGATAGGTTTTTATAATACATACGTATGTATATATTTTACTTGATTTTAAAAAGAATACACAGGCACAATAAATAAACAAACAAACAATTTGTTTAGAACACATGTAGCTAAAGGACATTATTCACTTTCTACGAACCTACTAATGCAGGGGATCGGACGAGTCAATAGTCTTAGCTCCACAAGTCAATAGTCTTGACTCCACCACACCCACCACCAAGGAAAACCAACACACCTTCAACTAATCATATACAGCCTGCTCACATCAGAAGGCAAGCCACAGCCAGATGACTGATGTCATCAATGATGTTATTAAGGGTTGTCATTTAACGTCATGAGTAACACAATACATGAGGTAATAGGCAGTTTATGGGGCGCAAGTTACAGTTAGCTCAGTAAACTATATCTACTGAATTTCAATTTTTTAAATTTTAAACATTAGTTTTTATCCTATTTTGACACATAACTATGTCATCAATTCAACATTTGTTTTTTTTCAGTAATTTTATAGGGTTTTTAATGTAAGCTAAGAATTTCTTTGCCATCCCTATCTAGAACCTCGCTTCAACCTTTGTTTTACAAGCTTTTATTACCATACATAACTGTAGAGTCACTTTAAGCTTTGCAGTTTTCAGTGAATATTTGGGTCATTTCTGGTCATATTCAGCCAATGCCAGTGTTGTGCACTACATTTTGCCATGTGCAGTGGTGGGTTGGCTGCAGGGCCTGGCTCTGCAGCCAAGCCCTCTACTGGCAACTACTGTCCTCTACTGGTAGCCAAATCCTATTTACCTTGGTGAAGCTTTCACTGTACTGCACTACCATCAGGGTAAAGCTTGAAAATTGATTCAGCTGGAGTACTTACAGGAGGGCTACACTGTGTCCTGTGGGAGTACTGCAGTACCCACAGGCCAAATACGTATTTTTAAAATTTTGTGTCTTGATAATTGGGGGATCCCTCTGGGACCCTCACCCCTCTCCCAAAGTGCCAGAGAGTATGGTGTCTCTACTCTGCCACCTCATACTGTATTTTGATTGAGTCCCTCAGTCTTGTAATAGCGGATGCAACATTTTTGTGTGGGTTGCGGCCTCTAAATCAGATCACCCAGTTCCAGTTCCAATATTTCTCATTTTCTGTACTAAGGGACAACTGTACGACCAACCATCCAGAGATAACATCTAAATGGATTGACACCAAAATCACAAAAAACACTATTTCTTGGTAAATTTTCTAACTTTTTGCCAAATTTGGTGTACTTCCGCTCAATCTTTTTTCTGTATTGTAGAGCAACGATTCATATGAGAATTTACATGGGAAATCAAACATTTTTACCACTTTTTCTTGGTCCTTGCTTGACAGATCTGTTTGAACTTTCAGTAAAAGAGTTTAAAAAAAAAAAGTTTCATGAAGATTCATGAAAGGTGCCAAAGTTAGTAGTAAAACCAAAAATGCTCTACCTATCGGAACTAACTATAATTGCACAGCGACAACCACTACTCTGTAAAATCTACCTACATATTTTTTTTTTATGTAAAGCACTATTTTGTTACCATGCATAAAGTAAACCCCCCCAACCAGGGATGGCCTTTAGCCATTCGCAGTGGGGGGTTGGGCCCAGAGCCTGGCTGCAGGGCCCTCTAACCGATCCCTATTAGGCCCAAGGGACACCATCCTCCAGGGCTGAATTGAGCTAAAAACGGGAGGAGGGGTCCCCCTCCATGAGCCTTCATAGGTTCTGGGGACCGCATCCCCAGGGCCGTGTGCTATTTAACAGGGAATGGCAGCCACCCTTCCAAAGCCTTTTAGGACCCCTGGGACCACAAACTACACATTGGGAGCGCTGGGAGAGCTATTATTCTCATACTCCCTCTGGGCACAAGAGTGCAAGCAGGGTAACAAAACATAACTGTGCTCCAAGCTGGCGAGAACATGTTTAAATCTCCTACCATGTGGGAGCAGAATTGCCTTCTCTGTCCGCACTCCTGCAGGCAGAGAAGGCATTTTTTCTCCCGTCTGTTGTAAGATTTATAAATGCTCCCACCAGGCGGGAGCAAACATATCTTTCCATGCCTGCATCAGTGGGGGCAGGGAAACTACTATACCCCGTGGGTGAAATCCCCAGGAGACAGTAGCTCAGCTGGCCCTGGAAGATGGGATCCCCAGGGCCCTTTTACAGGGCCCGCGGAATGGGGCAGCTAACCATCAGCAGGCTGCCATCCCCAAGCCACGTACAACTTTTGGGTCATGGCATAGGGTTGTCCTTTGTGCCTTCAGACCCCATCCCGAGTCCAAAACATATATTAAAGGGAAGGGAAGTGCAGCCCTCCTCCCCAAGGCTAAATTGGCCCTAGGGACACCATCCCCTGGGGCTAAATTCTAATAAAAGGAGGAGAGGGTGAGCGACCCTCCTCCCTGAGCCTTATTAGTTCCTGGGGCCCCATCTCCTGGTGTCTCTTTAAATTATAGGTGGACACCCCTGTGCCCATCCAGGATACTCTCCAAACAATACATATTAAGGGGAGTGGGAATGCAGACTACCTTCCTGATCCTCATTAGGCTCCGGGGACCCCATCCCCTAGGGCCGTACGTTATTTAAAAGGGGAGGACGGCTCCACCCAAGCTTTCTCATGTCATGTCCTGGGGACCACAAACCACACATTGGGGGCCGTGGGTCTCACACCTCCCTCCCTTCATTTACTACCTCGGCACTGGGAGATGGGGTCCCCAGGGCCTTTTTATGGCTGTGCAAGCCGCTCACTTCTTTTTTCTTTACTTCACTCCCAAGGGGATATATATATATATATAAATATATCATCTCTCATCTCTCTCTCTATATATATATATATGTATATATTATCTAGTGGTGGTTTCTACTAGGTAATTATAGTAAGGACCACATTTCCATAGAAAATGTTTTTTTTAACTTGCCTATATCTTTGGCACCGTTTAACGAATCTTCACGAAATTATCTGGAAAAAAGTGTGTCAGTGATTCTTGTTGGGAACGGAAAGTTTTGGGGTGATCCATGAAGCAAGGGTGGAGAAAAAGGGGAAGACGGGATAAAAAAACATGCATTTCCTATGTTGATTCCCATAATGCCTTAGAACAGGACTACAGTCGAACCGCTTGATGGAATTACACCAAATCTATCAGAAAGCTAGCTTTTGGTACGCAGATTACACTTTCACTTATTTGGTGTAATTCTGTCAAGTAAGTTTGGAGATATTTAAGGGAAAATAAATTTAGATATCTAGGGCTGCAGATCCTTTGTGCCAATTTTGCGGAGATTGTGGCATAATCGACAAATGCTTGCACCACCAGGAATGCGGTCATTGGCTGGCGGCAACCTGACCAAAAAGTTGCAGCTGCCATTTTAGATAAGAGGGCACAGTCCCCCGGCCTGAAAACCGAAGTGAAAAGTGGTATTAGGGTTGAATGTGTGGTTACTCTCATCCCAGGGCAGTGATATAGAAGTGTTTGTAGGTCAAGCTATGACTTAGAATGCTTTTTTCCACGCTATGTGATTTTCATGAATACATCGCAATACCCAGCGTGGCCCCCTGTGTAACATCGCAATGTATTTGCAAATATAGGCAACAACAGAAAACATTCAGAGAGTAATTCACATTAAATCATCCAGTCACACATTTATACAACCACTCACAGACCCGCTGAGACACTCATATGCCTACTCACAGACCCACTTAGACCATAACGCAGCCACTCATAGACCCACTCAGACCCTCATGTACTCACTCACAGACCCACTCAGGCATTCATGCCCCCATTCACAGACCCATTGAGACACTGATACACCCACCCACAGACCACCACAGAAATACTCTAACACCCACTCACAAACTCACTTAGACACTATGAAACCCACTCACAGACCCACTCAGACACTGATGCACCCACTTAAAGACCCACTCAGACCCTCACACACCCACTCACATATACAGTCAGACACTATGAGACCCACCTACACTGACGCACCCACTTACAGACCCACTCAGACACTGACCCAGTCACTGACAGACCCACAGAGACCCTCATACACCTACTCCCAGAACCACTCAGACACTATCGAACCCACAAACAGATCCACTCAGACACTCATGCAGTCACTCACATACCCACAGAGACACTCACACACCCACTGAGAGACCTACTCAGACACTATTGAACTCAGTCACAGGCCTTGTCAGACACTAATGCACCCACTCTGAGAATCACACTAAGGCCCTCATTATGACATTGGTGGTAAATGCTGCTTACCGCCATGCTGACGGCTGCCAACTTACCTCGGCGGCGGCGTATATATGTTCACCATATTATGACACACACACACACCAATCCGACAGAATGCAGCCACATACACAAATCCGCCAGACCAAATGTCAGTGATAAACTGGCGGTATCAAACCCCACATCATTACGCCAACAGAAGAACATCCATCACATTTTGACCCACAAATCACCACAGTGGACATTCAACAGCGATAAACCATTGGCGGTACATACCGCTGCGCTCACAATGGACACCCACATACAAAACAACACAACATTGGTAAATTCAAACATCACACACCTGACACCCATACACACACCACACCCACACACCTGCACCACTATAAAACACACACCCACATTACCCACAACCCTTTATGATTACAAATCATTGTCAACAGAGAGACATCAAGACCACTGACACAACCAGAGCCACACACTACTCACACCTATACACCACTCACATACTCCACATCACACACCCCAACACATAACCCAACACACCCTCACCAACAAATCTCACATAACACCCATGGCGCCACAAAGACACCCCCATTTCACAGAGAAGGAGCTAAGGGTCATAGTGGAGGAAATTGTCAGGCTAGAGCCACAGCTATTTGGAGCACAGGTGCAGCAGATATTAATAGCCAGGAAGATGGAGCTAAGGTGGAGAATCGTGGACAGGGTCAATGCCGTGAGACAGCACCCCAGAACTAGGGATGACATCAGGAAGAGGTAGAATGACTTACGGGGTAAGGTACATTCCATAGCAGCAAGACACCAGCTCGCTTTACAGAGGACTGGCGGTGGACCCCCATCTCCTCCCCCACAACTCACAGCATGGGAGGAGCAAGTCTTGGCAATACTGCATCCTGAGTGCCTGGCTGGAGTGGACTCTGGTAAGTCAACTCTACTATTATCACATACCCTCACCCTCACTCCGATCACTCCACTACCTCCCACAGACTCCACCATCACATCTCACTTATCCCAATGCCAAGCCCTGCATGCTGTACCAATGCTTGGACACCCCTCACAGCCCTGCATGGACACTCATCACTAAAGCATGCACACCACAGAGAACTAACAATCCCACCATACACTAACATACAAAAGTGAAAGCTGCCAAGGCAAATCCAACCATAGAGCGGAAGCCAGGGATGTTCAATATGTCATACACATCAACCATAACACATCATTTACATCCCCACAGGTACCCCAGCCAATGTCACTGGAGAGGAGGTGCCATTACTATCTAGTCCCCCAACCAAAGAGGCCCACAGTGATGACAGTACCTCTGGTCTTCAGGATCTGGATGATCTACCTGGCCCATCAGGGACCACTGGACAACCGGTCACAGACCACCAGAGAGCCTCCCCCATCAGGAAATAACATCACAGCACCCACCCAGCGTACCCACACTTCTGTCCACAGGACACATCAATCAGCAGTGTGTCCACCTCTACAGAGACCCCAGGCCACACCTCGCACACAAGACAATCAGGGACCTGGGGTCAGTGGCAGTGGGCACACGGTTCAGGGGACAGAGGCACAGGCCAACAGGGAAACTGGGAGGAGTGCTGTGCGCTAGGGGAAGGACAGGCCCAGGGAACCGACTCTCCAGAAGGCACTCTCTGAGATCCTGGTCGCCTACCAACATTCCCAGGACACAATGGGCCAGAACTTGGACAACGTGCAGGAAAACAGGTGGCTGCAGGAGGGACAGTGCCAGGGCATCAGGGAGAACTTGCAGGCCATCAACATTCCCCTGATCTCCATAGCAGGGGTGCTGGCAGACAAGGACAACATTATGAGGGAGGCAGTCTCACACCAGCGGGCCCCTGCCACTAGCCACACATCTGAACAGCCTTCCACATCCGCTGCTGCTTGTGGCCAGGAGGCCCCACCACAGGACTCACAGGCCACCAGCACCCATCCCCCTGCAGAAGATGAACCACCTCGCAAATGTTCCCTGCGATCCAGACACAAGCCAGAGACACATGCCAAGACCCCACCAGGAAATTAGACTCTCCTGATTGTCCCCCTTGTGTTCCACTCAGTCATCCTGTCCACCTTGAACTGCCTTTTCTCCCCTTCCTATGTCCCCTTGGATAATGCACCTGTGCCACAAACAGACTGAAACAATACCCTGGACTATCCTCCATCATCACCCCATTCCATTGCACTTTCCCTCCATATGTTAGCACTTCAATAAACACCCTTTGACACAAATCTATTTGGAGTATGTAATGTATTTTAAATATGTATTCTTTTGCAACAGGTACAAACATTGCAAATGAACTGTACATAGAATGAGCATAGATTGATGACCTGTAGCTGGCTGTAGTGATCACACAAGGAGTATTTGTCAAATCACCAACATCTGCAAAATGAATTGCCTGAGGGAACAGTAAGTGGGCATTGAAGTGGGAAATATCAGCATGCCATTACCACACAGATTACAACCAAAGTCATTGAAATGTAAAGTTACACTGTTTTACCTGTGTGTCATTGGAAGTATTGACGGATTACAGTTGTTCTGTTGTCCTCATCCTCATCCTCATCCTCTGCCTCTCTCACTGTCTACAGGGTCTACTGCTGCCACAGGGGCATCTCTTGTCTCCTCCTCCTACAGAAAAGGGACATGGCGTCTGAGGGACAGGTTGTGCAACATGCAGCATGCCACTACTATCTTGCAGACCTTCTTGGGTGAGTAGCACAGGGATCCACCTGTTAGATGGAGACACCGGAACCTGGCCTTCAGGAGGCCAAAGGTTCTCAAAGAGCCTTCTGATTCACCCATGTGCCTCATTATAACGTTCTTCTGCGCTTGTCCTGGCATTCCTCACAGGGGTCAGCAGCCATGATAGGTTTGGATAACCAGAGTTGCCTGCAAATATTGAGGGACAACATTTAGCCACACACTATCCCATATGGCCCACACCATACCCATACACTAACATATACTGGGTGGGAACCAGGGCTCACCTATTAGCCACACACTGTGCCTCAGTAGTTGGCCCATCACATCAGGACAAAGGCATCATGCACCGACCCAGGATACTTAGTATTGACGTGGGAGGTGTACTGGTCCGCCAAGCACACCATCTGAACATTCATGGAGTGGAAACTCTTAGGATTCCTGAACACCTGTTCATTCGGGGAGAGGGGACAAATGCAATATGTGTACCATCAATCGCCCCAATTATGTGGGGGATATGTCCCATTGCATAAAACTCAGTCTTTACTGTGGTCAAATCCTCAACCTGGGGAAAACAATGTAGCTGCACATGTGTTTTATCAGTGCATGCTCTTGTCAGCACGTTTGAGAACAGTGGCTGTGACATTCCTGCTGCCAAGCCCGCTCTCACTTGGAAAGAACAAGTTGCCAGGAAATGGAGTAGAGATAGCACTTGCACAAGAGGGGGGGATCCCAGTGGGATGACGGATAGCTGAGATCAGGTCAGGGTCTAACTGGGCACACAGCTCTGTGATTGTGGACCTGTCCAGTTTATAGGTGAGTATAATGTGCCTGTCCACCAGTGTAGTCAAGTCCATCAGGGGTCTGTACACGGGGGTATGTCTCTATCACCTATCCATCTGCAGTGGTAGGTATCTAAGGGATGCAGGAGTGAGGAGGCTGTCACAAACTGAACATTGGACCCACAACAGTAGTTAGCATTCTGTAAAGATGTAATCGGTCAGTGTGATTTGTCCAGTATGTGCCTAATTCTCCTGTGACGCAGCATGATTCCATAGGGCTGCCACCCCCATGAAATGGCATCTACCTGTCCTGTGTGGAGGGACAGGTTGAAGTGAGGCAATACCGCTGATGTTGTGCGCCGTGGTGGGAGGCGGTTGTGAACTGCTGTGCAACTACTCATTGGCTAATATTGGGCTCTATGGGTTACAGTGCCCAATGGTGATCTATGCTGGTTCCATAGGAGAGGACCTACACTGCATGTGCTGCTGTGGCCTGTGTCTGGAACTTACCATGGCCCGTGTGACCGGGGAAAGGGTGCCAGCCTTCACTTCGGAGGAGTTGGAGAGACTGGTGGATGGGGTCCTACCCCAGTACAGACTGCTGTATGGGCCTCCAGACCAACAGGTGAGTACACTGTCGGCACGATGCATGTGGCATGCATTATGGAGGTGTGCGTGATGGGTCTGTGTAAGGGGGAGGGATGTCCTCCTGGCTGGGTACACATTGGGTGCTGGGCTATGTGTGTTCCAATAGTGCTATAAGTGGGTATGGTGGGCCATATGTGTAACTGGCTGGAATGTTTGGTGTTTTCCTGTGTGTATTGCCTCTGCAGGTCAGCGCCTATCAAAAGAAGGGTATATGGCGTGCCATCGCCAATGACGTGCGGACCCTGGGTTCTATGGTAGGCAGAGCACCCGCTGTCACAAACGGTGGGAGGACCTGAGATGCTGGGCATGGAAGACGGCGGAGCCCAGCTGGGGATGGCCTCCCAATGAGGAAGGGGTGCACATCTGACCCTGAACCCCCTGATGGTCCGCATACTGGCGGTGGCCTATCCAGCGCTGGATGGGCGCTTGAGGGCACCACAGCAGCCACAAGGGGGTGAGTGCAGTTGCTGACATTACAACTTACAGCTGGTGTGGTGATATCCGCATGGTGGATGTGTGTTAGTGGGTGCCCCTAGGCCAGGCCTGACATAGCAGTGTAGGTCCTCTTATGGCTAGGGTTCTGAAGGGATAATCCTGCCTGCCCAGCTTGTAAGCATGCACTACTGGTCAGGGCTGCGTGGGTCCCAGGTGTGCTGCAGTTGGTGGTGTGTGCCCGTCCTCATGCCTTGGTGGCTAGCAATATCAGTGTTGGTGCAATGCATAGTGTGTAGGCCTGTTCCCTGTGTGTGAGGGTGCTGTGTACTCCAATGGTGGTGTTGGTGCAGCCATGGACCCAGTGTATCCTTTGTCTCTCTCCCTCCTTTCTTGTTTTGTCATCCTGTCCTTATGTGCATAAGCTTCCTCTGGCGGAGGAGCACTGGCACTGGCAATAGAGGGAGCTGCATCCCACAGGATCCAGGAGGCAGAGTCCTCCCACACTGAGGGCACCAGTGGGACAGAGGGCGAGGGGAGCACCATGGTGGAGACTAGAGGGGACAATTCAGACTCAGATACCTCCTCTGATGGAAGCTCCCTTGTGTTGGCGGACACTTCTGTGACCACCACAGCTACACAGCCACCCTGTACCAGCACCGCCCTCCCAGCAGCCCCTCAGTGAGTTGCCCGTGCCCACTCACCCAGGTGGGTGGGCATCTCCTTTGCCGCAGGCACTTCAGGCCCTGCCCCAGTGAGCTCTGCTGCCCTGAGTGAGGAGGCTATTGACCTCCTGAGATCCATCGCTGTAGGGCAAACAACCATTGTGAATGCCATCTAGGGTCAGGCAGCCCAGATGCAAAAATCTAATACATTCCTGGAAGGCATTCACACTGGATTGGCAGCCCAACAGAGATCGATCCAAGCTCTGGTCTCCTCTCTGATGTCCTCTCTGTTTCTACCGCCCCCCTTCCAACCACCATGTCCCCTGTGTCCTCTCCCACTGTGTCTGTCTCCCCCTCCTATAGTACACAAACGCAAGCACTCAGACACCCAGCAGCCATCCACCTCAGAACAGCATACAGCCCATGCACCTGCACCCAAATCCAGCAGACAGACACCTCCAACAACCACTCCCTCATCCTCCACTCCCATTACTTCTCCCTCTTCCTGACCCAATGTCCCTAAAAAGCGTTTCCTTTCCACCATTGACCTCTTCCCTACCCCTCCCCCTGTCCTGCACGTATGGCCAGGGTAAGAAGAACCCCACCAAGCACCTCAGCCACACAGTCCACGGGCTCAGTTCCATCCACACATACTCGTGGTGGAAAGGATTCCAAGCCACATATACTGAAGGGGAAGGAGCCTGCACCAGCCAGCCGAAAGGGGAAGGAGCCTGCACCAGCCTGCCAAAAGGGAAAGAATCCTGCACCAGCAGGCAAGAAGGGCAAGGAGCCTGCAACAGCAGGCAAGAAGGGGAAGGAGCCTGCACCAGCCAGCAGAAAGGGGAAGGAGCCTGCACCAGTAGGCAAGAAGGGAAAAGAGCCTCCATCAGCAGCTGTCACGGAGCCCCCACCAGCAACCGTGGTTGTGCAGCCATCACAAGGTGCATGGGCTGTGCAGGAGCCTCCGTCCATCACCTCCTGAACCACCACAGTGCAGCCATCCAAGGGTGCAGGAGCCTCCCACCACCACCACCACCACCACCACCAGCACCACCACAGTGCAGCCATCCGAAGGCTTAGGGGCTGTGCAGGAGCCTCCTACCATCACCACTACCAGTACCACCATAGTGCAGCCGTTATGCGATCCAGCCTCCATGTGCTGCTGTGCAGCCTGTCCCTTCCAGAACCAGTGGGGAAGACACCCACCTGAGAGACTGTGGCCTTGCACTCCCCAGGACCAAGCACAGGGCATGTGGTCCCTTCCAGAACCAGTGGTCTTGTTTCTGCTTCCGGCTGAGTTGCTCCCCCCTCCCCCCGAGGTGCCTGCCTATTTGCCAACTGATGCCCCTGCAGTGGTGTCCCCGTATTGATGCAGGTGACAAATGGGGCCTTGGGCTTTGCCCTGTAGAAACATGGCCCACTCGAACTGAGGACTGGGCAGTGTCCCTTTTTCTGTACATTTGTAAATATCTGTAGCATTGGCTAACTTATTATTTATACTGTGTTGATCTTATTACAATCACTTTGGTACATTCCTGTTGTCCTTGTATTATTCAGCCGATTTAGGGGGATTATCTTGTTTTCTTGTGCAGCTGGTTGTGTGTATGGTGTATGTGTGTGGGGTGTGTGTTGTGCGTGTGTGTGTTACTCTCATTTTCCTCCCCCCCTCCCTTGTGTGCTAGTTGGCTGCACTCACCGTCGTCATCTTTGGCGGTGTTGGTGTTCGTGGTGGAGCAGAACGTAGAATATCATCAGAAATACTTGTAGTTCTGGTTCTATGGCGGCGTGGGTCCTCCCTTCAATGGTGTGTCCTTTCACTTCTGTGCAGTATTTCCGCCAGGCTTTTGATGTTGTTGGTTCACCCCAAAGAAGGTGGCGGATTGTCTGGTCATACTATGGTGGGTGGTTTGACTTCCGCCTGGCTGTAGGCGACTACTGCCGTGGTGCCTGTTGTTTCCACCCTGGCAGTCGGTGTGGTTAATTGGCTGTCTTTTGGAGATCTTTCCGCCATGGTCATAATTTGGCAGTACTTACCACCAGCCTGTTGGCGGTATTACGGCCACTTTATCACCGATCGCCAGAGTCATAATGAGGGCCTAAATCTTATATATGCAGTCACATACACATTCACAATCATATATGTGTTATTTACAAAGGGGGTCATTCTGACCCTGACGGGCGGCGGAGGCCGCCCGCCAGAGTTCCCCCCTCCGAAATACCGCTCCGCGGTCGAAAGACCGCGGAGGGTATTCTAAGTTTTTCCCTGGGCTGGCGGGCGGTCGCCAAAAGACCGCCCGCCAGCCCAGGGAAAAACTCCCTTCCCACGAGGATGCCGGCTCGTAATCGAGCCGGCGGAGTGGGAAGGTGCGACGAGTGCTGTTGCACCCGTCGCGTATTTCACTGTCTGCCAAGTAGACAGTGAAATACTCGTAGGGGCCCTCTTATGGGGGCCCCTGCAGTGCCCATGCCAGTGGCATGGGCACTGCAGGGGCCCCCAGACCCCCCCTACCGCCATCCGGTTCCCGGCGGGCGGACCGCCGGGAACTGGATGGCGGTAGGGGGGGTCGGAATCCCCTCGGCGGCGCAGCTAGCTGCGCCGCCTTGGAGGATTCAAAAGGGCGGCGGTACACTGGCGGGAGACCGCCAGTGTTGCCGGTCTGACCGCGGCTTTACCGCCGCGGTCAGAATGCCCTGCGGGGCACCGCCGGCCTGTCGGCGGTGCTCCCGTCGACCCTGGCCCCGGCGGTCTAAGACCGCCGGGGTCAGAATGACCCCCAAAGTGTTTTGTTTTGAGTATGTGCAACAATGTCGCGAAGGTCGCGACATTGTCACGAAGATTTTAAAATTTGAAAAAATAGATATTTTAACAAACAAAATTTACTGAAATTTTGGCCAATCTGGGTGGCTCTGAGAAGATTTTTGTGTTAATTATGAGTATGTGACAGCTAAATGTAAAACCGGAAGCATAGTTTCAGGTTGGGAAGGAACACCCTGTGAAGTGGACACCGTCACTTACATAGATACCATCCATGTCATAACGCAGGTTGTTGTGGTAGATACAGCCCATGTTATGGTCTCTGAGGAATGCAGAAACAGTTTTATTAACATGTTTCCTGGCTTTGTCAATCTGAGGACAAAACTGATTTGACTATTTCCATTTCTGTCTTTGACATATGTCATAGTACACCAACACAGAGTGAGGGAAAAGTGACATCAGATATCCTTCATTAGGATTTCCAGTCCTACCCAGTCAGTGTGCTTAGGTCATTTCCACCACAGTACACAATTGTGAGGTCAGGAGGTTGGTAATCTCTAATGCTTTCAACCAAATGGGGCAATTGATTCCACTTTAGCCTCTCTGGCCAATCCAATTAATATCCACATCAGCCAAACCCAAGACCCTGTCAGAACCACATTTTCTAGAAACTTCCCTAGCCCAAAATACATACCTGTGGCCCACTTCCAACACATTAACAATTTTGAAGTGAAGCAGCAGTATCATACAGTGGAAGGCTGGGGTAAATGAGGTAGTTTTGAAAATGGAAGGCAGATGAAATGGAGGTGTGCCTTTGGTTTGAAAAAGACATATTTGCATATTTGATTGGATTTTCTGAATGTGCTAGTGAATAAAATTAGGTAGTGTCTTGAATAGATTAGTAAATTGATCTGTGATTGGGTCTGGTAAAAAAAAAATGTAATACAGTCTTGGATATGCTTTTCAATCTCCACAGTAAACCAGACCTGCTGCAGCTCATTTTGTAAGTAGCATACCCCTTCTAGAATGTGCAGCAAACTTGTGACCTATTAGTTGTAGTGGGTTGCTATGGAGACTGTGTTAAGAGTGTATTGGGGGAACGGTGTAAAAGACAAAGGTGGTCATTCCAACCTCGGCGGTAAAAGGCGCTTACCGCCGTGCAGAAGACCGCCATAACACCGCCGCGGTCGCGGTACACCGCCACGGTCATTCTGACCCACAACAGGCAAACCGCCAAAATACAGACATCCACAAAAGTCCGCCACACCAAAGGCCAGCGAGAAACTGGCGATGACCAAACCTCCACTGTCACGCCAACAGAAAAACGCCCATGCCATTACGACCCACGAATCCACGCGGCGGTCTTTCAACCGCGGTATTCCATTTGCGGTACACACCGCCGCGCTCAAAATACACACACACTTACAAAACACAGCCACATTGGACAAATCGAAATACACACACCTGATACACATACACACACCACTCCCACACACCCAATACAACATAAAACACACACCCACATCACCCACAAACCCCCACTCCTCGAGATTCGTGAACATGCACTGAGAAAAGAGAACCGAGCACCCAGACGCGCAATTCACTGTCACCCTGCAATATTACCACGCACTTCAAACAACACACCAATACACAGCACCACACTTAGCACCACACAATCCACCCAACACATCGCCCACACCACCCCATGGCACCGCAAAGACACCCCAGGTTTACTGACGATGAACTCAGGGTCATGGTGGAGGAAATTGTATGGGTAGAGCCACAGCTCTTCGGGACACAGGTGCAGCACACCACCATTGCCAGGAAGATGGAGCTATGGAGCAGAATAGTCGACAGGGTCAACGCTGTGGGACAGCACCCAAGAAATAGGGACGACATCAGGAAGCGGTGGAACGACCTACGGGGGAAGGTGCGTTCCATGGTATCCAGGCACAACATCGCAGTGCAGAAGACTGGCGGCGGACCCCCACCTCCTCCCCCAGAATTTACAACATGGGAGGAGCAGGTCTTGGCGATCCTGCATCCTGATGGCCTCGCAGGAGTAGGCGGAGGAATGGACTCTGGTAAGTCTAATCTTAACTATTTCATCCCCCCCCATCACACCAGCATGCCAACTCATACCCCCACCCTCACCCTCACCCTCACCCCCATCACACCTACTCCTTGCAAATGTCTCACCATCACAACCCACCCATCCCAACACCAAGCCCTGCATGCGACCACAAAGCAGGGACACCCATCACCTAAGCATGCCCACTGCACACCCCCCCCCCAAACCACCATCACAAAAGCCCCCACAACGAAATGCCAGAACTGGGGTACACGGTCACCCACCCATTGCACGCTATGGCACACACAGAAGCAATAACCATACCTTTATACCCCTGCAGGACCCGAACGCCACGTCACCGCACAGGAGGGTCCACAAATGTCCACTCCACCCCCAGAAGAGGCCCACAGTGATGACAGCAGCTCTGTCTCCCTGGATCTAGATGACCAGCCTGGCCCATCGGGGACCTCTGGACAGTCGGTTCCCCTCAGACAGCCACAGCCCACAGCAGACCTTCCCCCCACTGGGAACACCAGCACAGCACCCACCCAGCGGGCCCATACCTCTGTCCCCAGGACACGTCAATCAGCGGTGTGTCCACCACTACAGGGAACCCAGGTTAACCCACCACCCCAACAACAACAGGGACCTGGGGGCAGTGGTAGTGGGCACACGATCCAGGGGACAGAGGCCCAGGGAAACAGGGGAACTGGGAGGGCTGCTGTGCGACAGGGGGGGGACAGGCCCAGGGAACCCACTCTCCACGAGGCCCTCTCCTCCATCATGGGAGCATACCACCACTCTCAGGAGACGATGTCCACGGTCCTGGCCAGGTTTCAGGAGATCCAGCTTCTGCAGGAGCAACAGTATATGGGGTTCAGGGAGGAACTAAGAAACATCTGTTCCGCCATGGGCACCATCGTAGTGGCACTGAATCAGGTAGTCACCACATTGCGGGACACTCTGGCACCACAAAGGGCCCCTGTCACTAGCATGGACCAAGAATTGCCTACCACCTCCGCCGGCGCTAGTGGACAGGAGGCCCCGACACAAGACCAACAGGCCACCAGAACCCCACCTCCTGCAGAAGGAGAACCACCCCGCAAGCGGGCCCTGAGATCCAGGAAGAAGACAGAGTAAGATGCCAAGACCCCCGCCACGAAAGGATACCTCTCTGATTGTCATCCCACTGTCCCACATTGGCACCCTGTCCAAACTTAAACTGCCCCTGCTCCACTTTCCACAGGCATTTGGACATTGCACCTGTGATACTGATATTCTGGACTCTGCCATGGACAATCCTCCACCAACACCACTCACCGATTTGCAACCACCCACCAATTTAGAGAACTGTAATAAACACACTTATTGCACAAAACAATCAGGAGTCTGGCTGTTATTTGGAACAAATGTATTAGATATGACCGTGCCAAAATGCTTATTTTCATTGTGATGCCACCATACCAATGTCACACAGCTGTAGTCCATGGGGAAACAAAGCAGATGTCACGCAGTGGGGCCCACAGCTCTGAAATCTGAAGGGAAAGTCACAACTCAGTTACCATACACTGGGGGAAAAGGACAGACAGTAGAGAGGTAGTTGGGGTTAAGTAAATGTTATATGCCGGGGGGGATTCTTACCTGTGTGTCATTGGAAATACTGCAGTATTACTGTGTTCCTGTTGTCTATGTCGTCCTCTTCGACTTCCTCCTCTTCACTCTCCACAGGCTCCACAGCTGCTACAACACCACCATCTGGACCATCTGGACCATCCTCCTGCAGAAAAGGCACCTGGCGTCGCAAAGCCAGGTTGTGAAGCATACAGCAGGCCACGATGATCTGGCACACCTTCTTTGGTGAGTACATTAGGGATCCACCTGTCATATGGAGGCACCTAAACCTGGCCTTTAGGAGGCCGACGGTCCGCTCTATCACCCTCCTAGTACGTCCATGGGCCTCACTGTACCGTTCCTCTGCCCTTGTCCGGGGATTCCTCACTGGAGTCAGTAGCCATGACAGGTTGGGGTAACCAGAGTCACCAATTAGCCACACACGGTGCCTCTGGAGTTGATCCATCACGTAAGGGATGCTGCTATTCGCATGATGTACGCATCATGCACTGAGCCAGGGAACTTGGCATTAACATGGTAGATGTACTGGTCAGCCAAACAGACCATCTGGACATTCATGGAATGATAACTCTTCCTGTTCCTGTACACCTGTTCACTCCTGCTGGGGGGGACCAAAGCAACATGGGTCCCATCAATGGCACCAATGATGTTTGGAATATGTCCAAGGGCATAGAAATCACCTTTCACTGTAGCCAAATCCCCCACCTCAGGGAAGACGATGTAGCTCCGCATGTGTTTGAGCAGGGCAGACAACACTCTGGACAACACCTTGGAAAACATGGGCTGGGACATCCCTGATGCAATGGCCACAGTTGTTTGAAATGACCCACTTGCTAAGAAATGAAGTACTGACAGAACCTGCACTAGAGGGGGGATCCCTGTGGGTTGGCGGATAGGTGACTTCAGGTCTGGCTCCAGCTGGGGGCACAGTTCCTGTATAGTGGCTCGGTCAAGCCTGTATGTCAGTATGACATGTCTTTCCTCCATTGTCAACAGGTCCACCAGCGGTCTGTACACAGGAAGATTCCTCCATCTCCTTGCATGTCCCAGTGGACGGTGCCTATGAAGGACAACAGCGAGCACAGAGTCAATCAAACCACAGGTAGGTTCCCACAGCTCGCACGTAACACGAATCCCTATGCATTGTATGGCTTGTATGAGTGTCAATGCAAGGCCTAGGTATGTGTGTCGCAGTACAAATTCAGCCATGTGGGCCCTTGAAATGGCGGCTGCCTGACCTGTGAAGTGCGACAATGGGATGTGAGGTCAATGCGCTGGCGTGGGACACCGTGGCGGTAGGCGGTCGAAGACCGCGGCGCAAAGCAGCATTGGTTAACATTGAACCCTATGGGTTTCAGGAGCCAATGACGATGTGCGGCGGCTGTCGCGGTACGCACCGCCACGGTACGCACCGCCGCGTGCGTAACCGCCATTTTCTATCAGCTTAATCACTGATCTTCCACAGGAGAGGACCTACACTGCAAGTGCTGCTGTGACCTCGGTCTGGAAGAGACAATGGCTCATGCGACTGGGGAAAGGGCCCCTGCCTTCACTGCGGAGGAGTTGGAGAAACTTGTGGATGGGGTCCTCCCTCAGTATGCGCTACTCTACGGTCCTCCAGACCAACAGGTAAGTACACTGGGACTATGCTTTGTGGGCTATGCCTGTGTTGAGTGGGGTAGATGAAAGATGGTGGGGAGGGGAGCGATTGAGGCATGCATCAAACGACAGATGGGAGCATGTGCCACATGGCAAGGGTGGGGAGGGGGGGGCCACTCACATGGAGAATGCAGAAGGTGATGATTATACTTCTCTCCCTGTACATGTCACATAGGTCAGCGCCCACCAGAAAATCGACATTTGGCGTGCCATCGCCAAGGACGTCCGGACCCTGGGGGTCCACAAGAGTCGAGGCACCCACTGCCGGAAGAGATGGGAGGACATCCGCCGCTGGAGCAGGAAGACGGCGGAGGCTCGGCTGGGGATGGCCTCCCAACATGGGAGGGGTGCCAGTCGGACTTTGACCCCCCTGATGTCCCGGATCCTGGCGGTGGCCTACCCCGATTTGGATGGGCGCGTGAGGACATCACAGCAGACACAAGGGGTTGAGTACACTCTCACTCTGGTGACTTTGCGCGCAGTGGAGGTGTCTGGGTGGGGGAGATGGGCTGTGGGTATTCCTAGGCCAGGGCGATTTCTGTAGGCTAGGCCCCTCCGTAAGGCATGGCCCTGTGCCCCCGCCCCCCACCTCTGTAGGGTGCCAAGTACAGGTATCCATGGCCCTGTGTCATCTATGTGTGCAGTTGTCGTACATAGGCTTGTAGGCCATGTCCCACGGATTGTGTAGTGGACCCCAAGTGCGCGGTGTAGTGCAGGGGGCTTCTGTGTCTGTCCTCTCCGCCAACGGTGTTGCCAATGCATGCACTCAACATGTCTTTATTTCTCCCCCCCCCTTTTTTGTGGTCTTCCTGTTCATGTGTGCATTAGCATCATCAGGCGGAGGAGAAGTGGCATCGGAGCACGAGGGAGCTGCATCCCACATGGCCCTGGAGGGCCATGCAATGGATCCGAATACACCAGTGGGACGGAGGGCGAGGGGAGCTCCACAGCGGGGACTCGTGCTGATGTCAGTGACAGCGACTCGTCTTCTGAAGGGAGCTCCCTTGTGGTGGCGGCAACATCCGTGCCCCCCGCAACAACAGGTACAGCCGCCACCCAGCGCACCAGCACCGCCCTCCCAGCAGCCCCTCAGCGTTTGTCCCGTGCCCGCTCACCCAGGAAGGTGGGCATCTCCTTCGCCCCAGGCACCTCAGGTCCTGCCCCTGTCACCCCTGCTGCCCTCAGTGAGGAGGTCATTGACCTCCTGAGGACCATCATTGTTGGGCAGTCTACCCTTTTGAATGCCATCCAGGGTGTAGAAAGGGAGGTGCACCAGAGTAATGCATACCTGGAGGGCATTCATTCTGGTCAGGCTGCCCATCAGCAATCGTTCAACGCTCTGGCCTCAGCACTGACGGCAGCCATTGTCCCTGTCTCTAGCCTCCCCCCTCCAACTTCCTCCACCCAGACCCAATCCCCTGTACCTCTGCCTATCCCAGACACACCATCAGACCAGCCTGCACACACCTCAACACCCAAGGGAAGCTCAGCCAAACATAAGCACCACACATCACACAAGCATTCATACAAGCAACATCCACATGCAGACATAACAACACCCACTGCCTCCACTGTGTCCCCCTCCTCCTCGTCTCCCTCATCCCTCCCTGTGACGTCTCCACTCACACTTGCATGCACAACATCTTCAGCCACTACGTCCATCACCAGCACACCCACCAGAACAATCCGCACACGTGCAGTTACCACCCGCACTACCATTTACACGTCCCCTGTGTCCTCTCCCAGTGTGTCTGTCACCCCCTCTTCCAAACTACACAAACGCAGGCAGCCACCCACCCAACAGCCATCCACCTCACGACAGCCTCCAGCCCAAGCACCTGCACCCAAAGACATCAGACTTCACACTCCTACAACCACATCCTCTTCCTCCACTCCCATACCCACTACACCTACCCGTCCCTCTCTTTCGAAATTGCTTTTCCTTGCCAACCTTAACCTCTTTCCAACAACTCCCCCACCCCGTCCATCTCATAGGACTCCAATCAGCACCTCAGCCACCACAAAACCGGGACCTATAAAGACTGTTTGCCATGGACTGTGGAGTCCCCCACCCTCAAGGGCAGGCAGTTCAGCTAGGAGCCAAGGCACGGCCAGCCCACCCCCGAAAAAGCATCCGAAGATTGCCAGTGCCCGGCGCGAGAGGCCAAAGACACCAGGGACCAAAATCCCTACCATGGCTCCGGCAGGAAGTGGGGTGCCACCTGGCACACCGCCAAAGGTGGGAAAGGGCCACAGGCGAACAGGGAAGGGTGGGAAGGGCAGCACGCCCGACAAATCCGGCAGCAGGCCAGCTGCCCAGGAGGGCCCCACCAGCCCCATCCCAGGTGTGCAGGAGGACACCCACTGGCCTGGTACTGCAGCCCAGGAGGGCCCCGCAAGCCACATCCCAGGTGTGCAGGAGGACACCCACAGGCCCGGTACTGCAGCCCAGGAGGGCCCCACAAGCCAACAGACAGATGGGTAGGAAGGCCCCGCCAGCCACATGTCAGGTGGCGAGTGACATCCATGCCATGGCCAGATCCGCTGACCTGGACACTCATCTCAAGCACCGCCGAACTGTGCCTTTCATCTCAAGCACCGCTGAACTGGGCCCTTCATCTCAAGCACCGCTGCACTGGGCACCGCCGTCTCAAGCACCGCTGAACTGGGCCCTTCATCTCAAGCACCGCTGCAGTGGGCACCGCCGTCTCAAGCACCGCTGAACTGGGCCCTTCATCTCAAGCACCGCTGAACTGGGCCCTTCATCTCAAGCACCGCTGAACTGGGCACCGCCGTCTCAAGCACCGCTGAACTGGGCACCACCGTCTCAAGCACCGCTGAACTGGGTCCTTCATCTCAAGCACCGCTGCACTGGGCACTGCCGTCTCAAGCACCGCTGAACTGGGCCCTTCATCTCAAGCACCGCTGAACTGGGCACCGCCGTCTCAAGCACCGCTGAACTGGGCCCTTCATCTCAAGCACTGCTGCACTGGGCACCGCCGTCTCAAGCACCGCTGAACTGGGCACCGCCGTCTCAAGCACCGCTGAACTGGGCCCTTCATCTCAAGCACCGCTGAACTGGGCCCTTCTTCTCAAGCACCGCTGAACTGGGCACCGCCGTCTCAAGCACAGCTGAACTGGGCCCTTCATCTCAAGCACCGCTGCGCTGGGCACTGCCGTCTCAAGCACCGCTGAACTGGGCCCTTCATCTCAAGCAACGCTGCACTGGGCACCGCCGTCTCAAGCACCGCTGAACTGGGCACCGCCGTCTCAAGCACCGCTGAACTGGGCCCTTCATCTCAAGCACCGCTGAACTGGGCCCTTCATCTCAAGCACCGCTGCACTAGGCACCGCCGTCTCAAGCACCGCTGAACTGGGCCCTTCATCTTAAGCACCGCTGAACTGGGCACCGCCGTCTCAAGCACCGCTGAACTGGGCCCTTCATCTCAAGCACCGCTGCACTGGGCACCGCCGTCTCAAGCACCACGGGCCCATTGGCGGGCAGGGCTGCACGAAGCACTCTGGGCACCAGTCCCCCTCCAGAACCAGTGGAGACTGTCATCCACTTGTGAAACTGTGGCTTTGCACTCCCCAGGATGGAACAGTGGGCATGGAGGCCCCTTGTGGATCTTGCGTCGTGGACTCATCTGGCTGAGGTGCCCCCCTTTCCCTTCCCCCTGAGGTGCCTGTAGTTTTGCTATCTGATGCCCCTGCAGTGTTCTCTCCATTGGTGTCAGGTATCCTCTGTGGGCTTTGCCCATGTGATTTGGGCCCAGTGGTCCACAGACAATGCCTGCAAAAATTATCGGACTTTTAATATTAATGTATATAATAGTTTTAGATGTGTGATATATTTATAAGCCAGTGATACAATATATTCGACAGTTGATGATCATTTCCTTTTGTCTTTGCATTCTTCCGGGGGGTTTGGGGGTGTAACTGTGATGTATTGCTATGCATTGATGTGTGTGTTGTAGTGGGTGAGGGTGGGGGTGGGTGTGTCGCGTATGTGTGTCCCCGTAATTTTTTCCCTCCCCTGTGTCGTAGGTGCAGTCCTCACCGTTGTCTTCTGCGCCGGCGTTCGGGCTCCTGGTAGAGGAGCAGGAAGACAATAGCTGGGAGGATGTGGAGTTCGGGTTCCATGCTGTCCAGATTCCTCGTGGGGTGTATGGAGGTGAGCGTTTTCCGTTCGAAATGTCTGTTTCCGCCGTGTTTTTATCGGCAGGGCTACCGCCCCGGAAAAGGTGGCGGATTGGTGGGTTGTGATAGGGTGGGCGATACTTTGTCTCCCGCCTGTCTGTTGGCAGTGACCACCGCGCTGTTTGTTTGTCCCGCCGTGGCGGTCGGAGTGTTGAAGTGGCGGTCTCTGTTGGCGGTTTCCGCAGGGGTCGGAATTCCATTTTTTTAACCGCCAGCCTGTTGGCGGGTTGGCCGCCGCTTTAACACCGACCGCCAGGGTTGGAATGACCCCCAAAGTTCTGTCTTTGTAAAAATTAAAGGTGTTTGTACTCATTACTGAATAATAAGTGTTTAATTTCCTAGTGAGGGATTGCTGATAAAGTGTACTGTACTCATAAGCACTTAAAAATATAATGCTACATATGTTTTTGGACACCTGTTTTTTCACCAATTTACCGTGATCATGGCAATTAAGACACAAATATGGGGAAGAAGTCCTCTACATTAGTCTTGTTTATAAAAGTGTATGAAAAGGTTAACATATACTAACCATTCAAAACTGGACTTACAAAAGTAAAATATGAAAGGTATGTTCTTATTTGCTGACTTCCACAGTATCAGACAGTGCAAAGTTGAAAAGGTTGCCATTTATGATTCCTTTGCATGAGAGTGGTGTGTCATTCTTATGCTTAGGTTTCACAATTCCTAAGAGTTTTGAATCTATCTAATAAGATCTTAAAAACATTTTTCACCAATGTACTCAGACTTCAGGTATGCGAATTACATTTAATTCTGAGAAAAAATGATAAAAAATGCATATGTCTATGTAAGATTGTAAAAAGAAAGTGCCTGGGATGATCTATGAGGGGGAGTGTGAGTTATTTTATATACTTATTGATAGATGATGAAGATGCAGTTTCTCAGAGATCCAGAGTCGGTGTGTAAGAAGTTAGTTCACAAACTGTGCAATGGAACCACATATTGAACATGTGCTGCTTTACTGTATGCTATATTATTTAGGAATGTATTAGAAGATGTAAATGTTTCACATCTCTATAGATGATTTGTTGGTCACAAAGAATGTTTTTTTAAATTCTGGAATGGGTAGTCCTATTTTAAAAGAGGATTACAAGACTTTAAGTTGAAATGCAAAAATATGCACTGTATGTGTATGAGAAGCATGGACCTGTCAAAGTTGAGAGTAACGTATTAGGTACTCTTTGGTGTAGGTGTTGGTAAATTATAAGGCAGCTTTGTATTTGCTTAGATGGTAAGATATGTTCTTTAATCTAAAACTGAATTAGATGTGTGGTACAAAACTGCTAGGCATTGTTAAACATGCAGGCCTGTATGTAAGAAAAATGTGTTTTTTTAAATGCGATCTAACGCAATTCCCTAGCGCCATCTGTGCACCATATTTAAGAAATGACACAAGATGGAACTAAGGAATGGTTCTTGTGAGAAAATGACATTAACCATTGCGACATGCTGTTAAAAATATGATGCTAATGCTGCAAAAGTTGGGCTAGGCCATTTTGTGGCACGTAAATATGTTGCAAAATGGGTTAACGCCATTTTTTACCACATTAGCCTCAAAACAAAATGCACAAGCAGGTAAAACTGCAATTTGAAGAGAAGATGGAGTTTTTAGGCCCAGAGAGACCCCTGGGAGTCTCCAATCACTCAAGTACCAGCCAGGAGGGTCCAGAAAAGTCCCAGGAGAAGAGAAAGCTTTAGTGAGGAGAAGCATGACATCTGGTCAGAGAGGTGATGGAGCACCAACACCAGTTCTTCATCACCACCAAATTGCCAGCTGGTAGGAGAGACACAATATGGCAGGCAATGGCAGGCAAAGTCAACAGCGTGGCAGAAGTGAAGAGGACTGTCTCCGAGTGCAAAAAGCCAGGCACAATTGCAAGTGCAGGACTAAGGAAAAACTGGCCAGGAACCGAAAGGCAGCACTGCAGGCAGACTGGAGGTGGAAGTTCCGCACCACAGGAGGACCTGGATGAGCTGGAGGAGATGATTGAAGCGATCATCCCAGAGGAGCTGGTCACTGGAATCGCAGGACAGCACAGACTACCAAGAACCACCACAAATGCAGGGTAAGTTGCAGGGGGAAATATCTGGAATTCCACAAATGGCAGAAGGTTGAGACACATAGGACATACTCAATCCATGCTAAAGGGGTTGCATTGGGACACTTAGGCCCTGAATGAAGATGTACCATCCCCACCTAAGCCACACATGCACTGATGCTTTGGTTGTGTTATGCACTCCGACATATACACAACATGGACATGGGCCACTCACTATGGCTATACTCCACCATGTAAATATGCAGCCCATTGCCGAATAGTGTGGCTGTGCCATGACATCACCCAGTGCATGTTGTCAAATCCCCTGTATCTATACAACTTAGACATCAGAGACTAGGATGGAAGTCAATACCACCCCAAGGGTGGTGTCAGGGTGGTGTATCTGGGCAAAATGTTTCCCTTCCTTCTTGTTGCATTGCACTTCTCATGTGCGCTGCATCGTGCAGCACACATTGAAATGCCACCTTAGCAAAAATCGTTTGTACATGTGCAGGGAGGAACACCTCCCTGCACATTAGGAAATCATCCCCTCAAGGCAGGCACCCCTTCAACAATGCCTTGTGTTAGTTCAGGGAAAACAAATCTGTGCAGGCGCAGGGGGAATTGCAGGGCTGTACCGTATTCAAGTAAACATGGCACATCCCTGCGTATCTAAACTGGTGCAGTGTTGTGCAACACATATTGCTGCTGCCCTGAGCCGTTCCACTTGAGAAAAATCTGCCCTAAAGTTTGCAACCTGTGGAACACAACCCACACAGGGTGAACCCACAATAACTCAGAGACAATCATATGCACCATATGGGAATGGCCACAAAATAAAACACATACAACACATGGACCATGTCTGCGAACATCATGTGTGAAGCTGTACAAGTAGCTGCAATCTCACCATCTGACAAGACAGAGGCCCAGATTAAACAGAAAATGATGATGTGTGGTGCTGCGCCAAATTAGGCAGCATCACGCACGGTCATTTTCAAAATGCATGGATGTGCCGTATTGATAAGAATATGGCGCAACCCTGTGTTTTCCCCTGTGCAAAAGTAAATTAGCTGCTGTGTGCCAACACAGCCACCCTTGCACCATAGTACAAGGGTGGCTACGTTAAGGGGGGGGATTGTTTTTGTGCAGGAACAAAATCTTCCTGCACAACCACAAACTTAAATGGTGATTTGCTCTTTCTATGTGTGCTGGAGAAAGCACAATGCAACACGTAATGTACAACTACAACCTTGGGTCAGTAACATGTCACTGAGCCTCCAGTAGCAAAAAAATGATGTGCCATGTCAACAGCCTCAACAATCTAACATTAACTTTACACTACCTCATTTCAGAGGAGGATGGGTTACCTCCTGCTGAGCTGCCTGTCCTTGATTTTACAGAAGACATGACCCAGCTACCAACACACATCACCAGCCAGTACTGACACAGGCGTGGAGTCCGAGGACCAAGAGATCACCTTTTGGAGGACTGTGGTAGGAGTCTAGGGGGAGCTAGCCAAGCAGGTGCGGGTGGGGATGGAGACCATGGCAGGCAGCCTGGAGGGAGTGCAGAGGTGTCTCAGTCCAAATAAGGACAACTCAGCTGCCATCAGAGGCGCCCACTCCCCGCAACGTGGACTCCAGCAGTCCATGGCTGGCACAGCTGCTGTCATGAGGCAAAGGCACCAACAATTGCCCTTCCAAACTGACAGTGGCATAACATACAACAGGCTGGGGGCTATGGAGAATACCCTGGAGTCCATACAGCGTGAAGTGGTCTCCCTCAGAGAGAACATGACTGTCTACCACCGTGATGTTGCTGAGGTGTTGAAAAATCAGCAGTTCCTCCTTGCTGCAATGATGCCTCATGTGTTCCCTCAAATGGTAGCTGCCGGGACCTTTGACTTCACATCTCTATCCCCTGAAGTGTTTGTGACCCACTCTACCTCTCCCACAGCATCAGCCATGGCAAAGGAGACACCACACATATCAGAGGATGAAGAAGTGGAAGGAATAACATTCACAAGGAAAACCACCCAGTAGCACCAGTCAGTGCCACATGGACAATATCTCTTTAGGTATGGGCTTAGGATCATGCCAGTGTTGTGACAGTAGGAAATGTGCTCTCTTCAGTCAGCCACTGTTGACATGTCTGCTATATACTGACATTGTCTCCATTCTCACCAATTGAAAATTTTTAACCTCCTCACTAATGCACACTACACCTAACCATGTCTCGTGACATGTCCCTCAACCCTGGACTCTGATTGTGCTACACATGGCTAACCTTCACTTATGGGGTCTGTGAACCTGACATTGTATAGCATTTGAAAATACTCTTGTACCTGTAAATAAAGCACCTTGTATACATGTAGCATTTCTGTGTTTGCTGTATTCCATCTACCAAGCTAAATTATTGCATTATGTGAATACATTTCTATGAGTACAGAAAATCAGTAGATGAGTGCATTACTGTCAGACACAAAGCCACACACTAGGATCGTAACATGAGAAAGGTGAATGATGGTATTGTCGGCTACAACCAACTTACTGAGTATTCTATACAAATATTGATCCGTTATCCTATGAAGTTGACATACAGCAAGTATGGCTCGGAACCAAGTCAATGGTAATTTACCCATATAGGAGTACCAGTTCAACTAATTTGTGTGGTACAGAAGAAGCTAACCTTATCAGTGATGGGCACCTGTCAGTGGGCAGGATACAGTTCTAATTTTGCCTGTTGTCAGATGTGTCACACTTGCCAACAATGTAACTCCAGGACCCCACAATGACAGTTGAAGTTCCATACTCACCTGTCCAAGATAAAGTATACATACACATTGTGAATGGCTGAAACTGTGGATGGCAAATGTACGGACTAGTTGATGTTATTTAGCAGCCGATCTGACAGATACTTGGTCATAGGGGATGCACATGATAATCCTTGGAAAGCAAGACAGTAAGCTTACCCTAGGCCATTCCTCCAACTGGACCAGTGTACACATGAGAACTCCCAGACACTCAATCAACTTTGAAGAAACTAGTCTTATAGAAACAGGATTTATTGTAAAATCTTAACAACCATATACCTACTACTATTTTAAAAACTACCTTTCTCTAAATTAACCTGAACTGACCACTTAGCTTACAACTACACCTATCTAACCTATTCTAAACCTATCTTACACATGTATTACCACACTCTAAACATTGTCCAACCCCCCCCCTAAAGAGACAAGATACAAGAAGGATGGGGGCGTGGCCAATATGGCGGCCGGAGCGGACGTGTGATTCGAGCTCCGCTCACGGCCCACCACTAATTGGCAAAACAAAGATGTCCTTGCAGTCGTCAATAACTTAAAACGGCTGCGCGGGGACACAGCAAGTCCGTAGCAGCTATCGTCGCTACAAAAAAAAAAAAAAAAGAAGATGAACCAGGAGGCCGACGTGACGTGGCCTCGGAGGTGGTGCTGAATCCCCAAAGGGCCGCGTCGACCACCGGAGGGAACGAGACGGGTCAACGATCCCCACCTGGGGGAAGGTACGATTTCTCCCCTGAAGGGGATCAAGTTTAACGGCGGCGGTCCCTCCGCGCAGACGAAGGGCGCGCCCTGAAGCATGAGCCGGGTCCCGAGCTGACTGAATCACTCAAAGCAGGGCGTACTCACCTCCAAAGCGCCCGACGAGGTGGCACGACACCGCGAGTGAGCCCGGACGTGCGGAGAGAGGCTACGCCTTCGCCCGACCGGCCCGGGGTCGCGAGTGGTGCTAGACCCCCGGAGGGCCGCGCCACGATCCGGTGAAGACGAAGTGGGACGGCCCCCCTCCAGAAACAGGTACGATTTTTCCCCCGAGTGGGGTCAGGGCAAGCCAGAGAGCACAAGAAAAGCAAGAAAGAAGGCAAATAAGAAAAAAAAAAGTAAGGAATAAGAGGAAACAACAAAAGAAAGAACAGT
This sequence comes from Pleurodeles waltl, assembly GCF_031143425.1. NCBI lineage: Eukaryota > Metazoa > Chordata > Amphibia > Caudata > Salamandridae > Pleurodeles > Pleurodeles waltl. The sequence goes on from NC_090438.1 coordinate 641,920,994, forward strand.
CAGTGTGATAGAAGGACAGTGGTTGAGAGCTGATAAAAGAATCCAAAACTTCCAACAAGAGACAGAAACGTGAACATGTAAGGCCCCAGCCTCCATCTGAACTTTTACGACAAACAAGGGAAGTAGAGCAAAAACATTTTTACTGCCTCACGCAATAAATAATATGTTTAAACATGGGTAAATCAAAACTTCCTAAGTCACACTCAAATACAGAGATTGAGACAACCCCCCTTGAGGGAGAAATGGACACTCAAACTGATGCTTTACGAAGGATGTCTGAAACTTTGGCTGCTCACTCTGCCCAATTCACTAAAGTGCTACAGGCGGTACTAGACATGAAGACCTCATTAGAGGGAAAAATAGACTCAGTAGTACTGGAAGTCAACCTACTCCGCACCGATTAACGGAAACTGGCAGAAAGAGTAACCATTACTGAGACGGCACTAGAGACGGCCCAACCAGCAATAGTTGAGATGAAAGCTCAGATTCAACGTATGGAAAATGACTTAACATCACTACAACGTAGAGCGGAGGACGCTGAAAGTCGTTCGCGAAGGAACAATGTAAGGTTTATGGGGGTTCCGGAGCGACTAGAGCTCCCGAATGCTGAACAGTATTTAGAGCAATGGCTCAAAGACACAGTATTACCTCAAACCACTGCACAAACATTAATGATAGAACGTGCACACAGAGTCCCAGGCGGACCGCCCCGACCGGGCGCTCCGCCCCGCCCGCTGACAGCAAGGTTCCTAAATTTTAGGGACCGTGACCAAGTACTGCAAAGCTTCCGTAACAAAAACCTGATACGAATGGAAAACGCCGAGATAACTGCGTACCCCAACTACACAATGGAGGTTCAACGTAAGCGTGCCACCTTTATCAGAGAGAAGCAAATCCTTTGCAACAAAAATATTGCCTACTCCCTCCTCTTTCCGGCCAGGCTGAGAGTAATAGACGGCGACAGGACTCTCTTCTTTCCATCAGCAGAAGACACGTGGACATGGCTCCACGCCAAGGGGCTGGCGGACCCACTAACGGAGCCGGACGGATGTAATGAGTGGCTGGAGCAGCGCCCCAGAAGGAAAAGAAAAACCACCAATAGGGCTCAAACCAGGCCAACGAGATCGCAAGCAGCAGATGCACAGGCACAGGTCCTTAAGGTGGCGACTACACTCACATCCGCGCAACCAACACCCAGAACTGGAAACAGAGATTTGGATTCAAACTCCTCAAGAGACTACCCGAGTCCCCCTCCTTCACCACTCATGCCTGGCCCCACCCTGACCCCAAGCACAGCAGATGACATATGAAGCTGCACAAACAAGCAAGACAAACCAAGGCAATAAATGAGCAAGCGACACACCAAATAATGGCAGGCATAATCGACCTGGAGCAGATCAGGAAAGATACATAAACCAACACACATAAGACAGATTATACTCCCCAACGAATGCGTACAGCACTCGGACATCGAGAAAGGCTGACATGTATGAACCAACCCCAAGCGCAGGAAAAAACTAGAAACCTGGATGATTGTGACAGGCAGAGACACGAAGTCATCCACGTGGGCCACGGCCGATCGCTCGCCGGGACCCTCTCATCGACCACGTCCCCACACCCAGTGGGGTCACCGTATGGACTTGAAGCTCAGAAATGTTAAACATGGCACCGGTTGTGCCGCACAGTTCGGTATGGTTAAGGTTTTGGTTTTTGTTAATGATAATATGCCAGTATGTATATCTCACTTGTTGCCACAGGCGATGGGCACTCAGAGGGGGGAGGGGACTCAGAGAGGGGATGCTAAATCTTAAAAGATTCACAATCATTGTGGTGCAATTATCTAGTGACATAAAACTAACACTATGGCTACATACAATATCTTAACCTGGAACGTCAGGGGGATGGCCAATATAAATAAATGCAACAGAATCTATAACTACCTCAAACGCCGTAAAATCCATATAGCAACAGCTACAGGAGACACACCTAGCAGTTGAAGATTTAGATAAGCTGACCAGGAAATAGTCAGGAAAGATATATGGCACCAACACTTCGTCATACACAAAAGGCGTACTGATATGGATAGCATGTGATGTCCCTTATGCAGTGGAACATACACAGATAGACAAAGATGGTAGATATGTCCACTTAAGAGGGGAACTGGACGTTAAACAACTAAGCATCACGGGTATATACGCGCCCAACACTAAACAGATAGACTTCCTACAGTCCACTTATGCAGCACTAACATGGGACCCACTGACTCCTAATATATGGGGAGGAGATTTCAACTGTGCGCCAGATACCAACATGGATAGACCACACCCCCCACTAGCAGGTGCCCCAAGTAGAAGACTCTCACAAGCACTGCAGAACTGGATGTCAGATAGAAGATTACATGACGCATGGCGGAACCTACATCCTATGGACAAAGAGTACTCATATTTCTCCCCGGTACACCAACTACACACTCGCATAGACTTGCAACTATACACGTACGAGCTCACAACATCATTAGTCAAGGCAACCTACCTGGCTAAAACGATATCAGACCACTGCCCCTTAGTGTCTACGATACGATGGGGCAGGACACATACGAATGCGCATAACTGGTGCTTACAGCCACCTCTATTACGCGACCCCCTCTTCCGAGAGGAACTAGCAGAGGGCATAGACTCATACTTTAAAACGAACACAAACACGGCATCGTCGCGAGCTATAGAATGGGACAGCCACAAGGTGATGATAAGAGGCCTATGCATGACCATATCAGGAGGAGTCCGTAAGATTCTGCATAAAGAATTATGCGAGATCGAGAGGGCAATGAGAGAAGCAGAGAAGACAATGGAGCAAAACAGGGAGGGAACAGATAGTATGATTGAACTGAAAAAGCAATGGGCTGACACTGAGACCTTTAAAAAATACTATGCAACACTGTACAAAGCAAACCCCCCCCGACCGAACGTCAAATGAGTGAATTTTTCCGGACGCTCCAACTAACTAAACTGACAGCAGAACAATCTATAGAGTTAGAAAAACCCATTGAATTAGATGAGATCCAACAGGCGCTAAAGCAAATGGCACATAATAAAACACCAGGAGGAGATGGGCTCCCAGCGGAGTACTATCAAACCTTTGCAAAACAAACAATGGCACCGTATCTTGTAATGCTGCAAGAAGCATTTGACAGTGGATACCTCCCAGAGTCACAGCGCGAAGCAACTATAATGGTCCTCCTCAAGAAAGGACACGATCCACTAGATGTCCGGTCATATAGACCACTGTCACTATTAAATTCTGATTGTAAATTACTGGGGAAGGTACTAGCAAACCTATTGTTCCCATTGATGTCTACACTGATTCATCCCGATCAATCTGGTTTCATACCTGGTCGCAGCACGCATACAAACATCAGGTGCCTGCTGCGACTCATAGCTGAAACACCAGAGCTAGACTACGCAAGGACGGCAGTATCACTGGATATAGAAAAGGCATTCGACACATTGAGCTGGCCACACCTGCTGAGATCCCTTAAAAACATGGGCTTCGGCAGTACATTCATAAGATGGATAACAATACTGTATGCAGACCCGAAAGCAATAGTAAAAACAGGTAAAATCATATCGGAGAAATTCGTAATAGGCAGAGGCACCAGACAAGGATGCCCTCTGTCACCACTATTATTTGCAATAGCAATAGAACCATTAGCAGCGCGCCTATGACAGGAGGCTCCAAAATGGGGCATCCCTGACAGAGGGGCACATGAGGTCATCTCGTTATACGCAGACGATGCATTGATATACCTGCGAAATAGCTCGGAATCCCTACCAGACATACTGCATCTGCTAGACACATTCGGGGACATATCTGGACTACGGGTAAACTGGGCAAAGTCGTGCCTGTTCCCGATGCAATCAATACCAGACCCCCACAGAGAAATAATCCCGACACATAAATTACAGTGGTGCCACACCACATTTAAGTACTTGGGAGTACATATCTACCACAGCGAACAAGACCTCAGAGAAGGCAACCTAGATCGGATGATCAGGGCGACAAGAAACTCAATGCCATTCTGGTGCTCACTCCCACTCTCACCCATGGGAAGAGTAGCCATAGCCAAAATGATCATACTACCACGTATTCCATATTATTTCTCAGCACTACCACTTAAGCTCCCTAAGAGCTACTTCGCGCAACTAACCAGCCTACTAACAGACTTGATATGGGCAACGGGCCGTCGCCGAGTGGCTCTAGCTAAGACATACTTACCATTAGAGAAAGGAGGGATGGGTGTACCCCAATTTGAACTATACTATGCAGCGGCACAAATACACTGGATCATGGACTGGACGTGTAACCCAAATGGCCCAGAAAGCCAAATGGTAAACACCCTAACAGGACAGATGGACACGATGCACTGGCTCATTAGCCGCGACAAAACAACGAAGACTGACAATGTACTACTGGGGATGGCAGATTGGATATGGCATCGATATGTAATGACAACAGGACGTAAACCTCCATATTCACCCAAAATCCCGTTACTGGCAACCCCAGGGCTAAACAACACACTACGACGTCTCAAGCTTACCAAATGGGTAGACAAAGGGATTAACACAATCGGCAACAGATTTGAAGAAGGACATTTCTTAACATATGAAGTATTAACAAACAGATACAACCTGGGTAAAGGCGAATTTCTCACATATAGGACCCTACAACATGTGGTTCGCAGTACATGGGGAAATGGCAGCAATGAACCTATCACCGCACCAATACTACATGAATTACTGACAGGGTTAGGCACACAAGCAGACATATCCTGGATATACTGTACCCTACAGAATCATCTGGAGGAACCCCAAACACAAGCAAAAAATAAATGGGAGACAGCGCTACATGCACCCATACATACAAAACAATGGAACATGGTACTACTAAATATAAAAGAAATGTCACGTAATGCCCGCTTCCAGTAACCACAACTCAACTACCTGCACCAGACTTACCTTACCCCAGCAAGAATCAAACGCATGTTTTCACAATCCAATCTGGAATGCCCAAGATGTGGAATACCGGAGGCAGATTTCCTACACATGACGTGGAGCTGTCCTCCGATACATCGCATATGGCAGGAAGGAATGACACAAACAGCCATATGGTTGAGATTGCCCCTTGCTCCCACTCCAGAGTCCTGTCTATTGGGAATACGCACACAACAGGGTGCAGATAAACAAAAACACAGAAGCGCAGACCTTGCATTTATTCTATTCAAGCGCCTAATTGCAATACAATGGAAATCACCCAGTACACCTAGCATACACCGTTGGACACAAGAGATGCTACACTGGTCTAAAGCTGAAGCACAAGTGTTACAGACACTACGTGACAGTGGAGTGGAAGTAAAAGGTACAGATATATGGGACACTATCATAGAACAGCTGGAGCAAAAAGACGACATATGATCCCCCTGAACTAGATAAGCGATCAACCCAGTAACAGACTTATCCGAACACCACTTATTAGTGAAGTTTAGCCAACATGCAAATAATAACCTCAAAACTACAATTGACTTGAACTATGCACTACCTTAACCCCTCCCTGGACATACCTCCTCCTCCCTCCCTGAAGGATCATTTCCTTATATAACACTGGACACAAATAGGCAACACACACAAACATGACAATTAATACACGGCATCACCTGTTACTAAGTTCTACAGCAGGTTTCCTTCTTGCTGGTTTGTTTTCCTTTGGTTTTTGTTTTTCCTTTTTTGTTTCGCTTCCCCCTAAATTCTGTAGCGTAACTGGCAGCAGATCGTATATTGAACGCTATGCCGACAAAATATGAAAATTGTAATGAAACGTTAAATGTAAAGATAAAATGTCGAAAAAGCGGAGATATATCCAGCAAATGTACATGTTGTTAAAATTAATAAACAGATTTGAAAAAAAAAAGATACAAGAAGGATAACATAAACTATGAGTGGACATGTACTACACAAATACTCCAACATGACCCCCCACCCAACTCCCTAGTAAAAACAAATATACAAAAACACCCCCAACTATACTTAATCTAACCTATGCCTACATTACATTAACCTAATACTACCCATCTAAAATCCAATTTAAAACTATGTACAATAGTAAAAGGGAGAGAAAGGAACTGGGAGACTGTGGAACAAGCTTTTTGCATTTTTTCAGTTTTTTCTTGATGAGTTCCAACATCTTCTAGTTCTCTTCACTCTCCTTCTCCAATCTGTCCAGTCTTGCCATTCTGTTGCCATGTTCCGTCTCATGTCCCTTTCAAATTGGCTGCTCCTGTCCTTAGCATGTAACTGCACTTGGAGGAGCGAGGACCTGCAGAGGCCCCCTGCACCTCTGATGTTTTGCCCACATTGTCCTTCTTTTGTTGTGGCTGCTGTGGCCCTCTAGGTGCGAACACACGCCATTCCCCAGTAGCCTTTTCCTTGCAGAACCTCCTTCCCATCCTGTGGTATCTGGCATCCACTTCCAAAATGTGCCTGTACCTTTTAGCCCTTTTGTGGATTGCATGCCGTTGATCAGTTGTCATATTGGCAGCTGAAACATGAGGAGAGGCTGAACAGACATATAATGTACACAGCATCTGAAAATGACACATGCAGTCCACCACACATTGCTCAACAATGACTTACTCCTCATCTATGACTATTTCCTACCAGCCATTTACGGTATCATGTACATGTCACTGGGATGACAGCTATGCATTGTTGACTATCATGGCCCGGAGGTGAGTGGACTAAACTATCCTTGATCAACATTGTGTTATCAAACTTGTGATGATCCCATGTCCCGTCTGAATTTCCTGTGTCCTTGTCCATAAGGGGGGCTTTGCATGCAATCCACCACATTGGTGAAATATCAAGACTTGCCCAGCCATCATGGATGCAAGGTGGTGGCCATTTGATAGGGGGTCTGGAAACTTCCTACCGGATATTCTAAGGTTTGGTAAATCTTCATTTATGTGTCCTGGTTTAAGACCTGGCCTGAGCATACGTTAAAAAGGGGCACACCATTGCCCATGATGTACCCACATGTACAAGTAATGCAATGTCCCCAGAATGTTTGGGCAAAGTCTGACCTGCACATCAAAGTTGTCTACACATTACAGAGCTAATGCCCCCTACCCTGTGCTATGGTGTGGTACATGTGTAAAATGGCACACCCAATGTGGCTGTAGGGGTGCCATTAGGCCTACAGTGAGTTTGGAACTGCACTGGGTGCTGCAAAAGAATTCTTATATAATGCATATCATGTGGACATGCATGTCAGATATCATCAAAGTACCAGGTACACACTCATGCATGTCAGACATCATCAAAGTACCAGGTACGCACTCAGCATTCACATCATATGCAAATGTGATGTGACCTACCTCACTCACAAATATCATGGTGGCAGGACTATGGCGTGAACTCTGCTGAGATCTGGCTTGGGAAAATTCATTGACTTTTCTCATGACCATCTGGAGCCGAGTTGTCTCCTTAATGTGTATATTACTGACTGTTGTCCAGCACAATATGGGTCCTTGCTGTACTACAGCCTCAATATATATCTGAAGGGTACTGAGGCACCTATGGTTCAAGTGTCTCCTACATAAGCCCCCCTAGAGACTTCTATACATATAACGTACATCTGTACTGTCTTGTGAGTTAGTGTAAGCTATGTGTGGCACACAGTGCTGTCAATAGTGCTGTGACAAAGTTGTTGTCAACATACATGCTGTTTACATAAAGAGCTGCTCTGACACCTATCATGATAGACATCAATGAATATCTGGACAGCCATTCCATTTCCTAATAACCACAATTCCATGCCACAACACTTTGGCCCTGGTGCTACAATCAAGCCATTCTCAATGCACAACACTCCAACAGACATGATGTCACCATCCTAGCTCCAATGATGACATATCATTGGTCAGGCAAAACCATTATTCATTATGATTTCACACATCAGACTGACTAACACCAAACCCTGGATTGGCACACATGATGCACAAGATGACAGTTACTTGCTGCATCGGGGTCTTCAAATCTGGTGACCTCACCAACGGTCTAGGATGGAGTTCCACCTGCAAGACATGAATGGAAAACATTGCTTAGCTATAGTTATACATATCAGTTAATGGATGACATTGTTTACTTCAACTTGTTAGGCTGTGTGAGCAAGTCAATCCCTTTGTAGATCAGAACAACTGACAAACATCTATGATCAGTCAATCACACATAGTCTCAGATGATGGAGACCCAGGCACCTACAAACCATCATTTTCCAAGACACTCCAGTGGTGCTTTTCACTGCACCATCTATATATGGCGTTGTCATGCAGGTGTTTGTTAGCTTTACACCTCATGACCATATGAGACTGTATGACACTGTATACTGCATCTGAGGGCCATGCAATGGTTGTTGCAGTGGCCATCCCATTGTGACACCCATAGCATTTGAGCCTGCCCCAGATGTTGAAGACATCTAACTCATTGTCACCACAAACTGACAAACAACTGGCAAAGGGCTGTGTGGGTATTCCAAAGTGTTGAGGAATGCTGTGATACTTCCTTGTTTGTAGTTAGTAATATGTGTGTGCAATCACATTCACATACACAATCAATAATGCCATAGGAGTTTACTTATGTTTAAGTAGTTGTACTTACCTGCACATTCAGTGATTGAAATTATGGATATACTGCAAATGCTGTGTGGTCAGCCATTGTTGACATTGCATACCATTATTTGTCGAGGGAGGGATAAGAACATGGGCATATCCGTATGCCTCAACACAGACAAACGTGCTCTGTGGTCCAAGGATGCATGTGTTGGTGCAGGTTTCTCAGTAATGGGCCAGTGATGGAGCAGATGCAGGGCAACCCCATACTTGTCAGTAAGATGCGGCAGGCTTGTGGTACTAATTCAGCACATGTGTGTATGGTAATAGACATAGTTTGGGGTGTATGTGATACACAATATACAGGAAGAGGAAAGTGCCTCTAGTCTGGACCCTGTGCCTTATAATGCTTCCTTACATGGCCTTGGCCAGTGACACAAAGGGGCAGATTGAACGACAGTGTTGCAGCACCAAGTACATCACTACAGTCCTTGTGGCCCACAGAGCACCCATTACTCCTGTCATGTGTACGCCTAATGAAAATTAAGGCACAGCATGATGCAGGTAGGGTCCAACTGCATCTATTTATATGGAAGAAAATGATGTGCTAAGCAGGAGTTGCAACAAAACAGATCATCACGACTTCTGCTGAGTACATAGGGCCCCATCAGATACATTTATATGCCCCCTTATAACACCTGCTCTCAGCAGCCGTTCAAAATGCATGAAAAATGGGATTTAGGTATTTCTCATCTTTCCAGAGGATTGTACATTTCCCCCCTAACAGCAGTTGGGCCCCCCACCCATACATGATGCACGGCGCAGGCCTCTTGTAGCGCTGCTCAAAACTGAGTTGCCCTATGCATGCATCAAAACACTTTGTAATGTTTGTGCATGGAAGGTGGCACATCTGCCATGCTTCAGCTTCATTATTGTACATTAGAATGACAGCCCTAAGGTAGCACTGGGTCTCTTCATACAGGTAGCATACAACATGTCCAGATCCTTAAACATGACATGCTGCACTCAACCGGAGCAGCACCTGTCATGCATATGTAAATAATGGAATTGGTATGGAAATCGGATCCTTACCAACGGCTCCACCAGTCTTGATGCCCAGGTGATCCAGCAGATCTTGCTCCCTTGTGATGAGGTCAGCCCAACGGTGTTTCAATTAGTGGCCATTCCTTCTGGTGGCAAAAACTCTAGTCAGGTGGTGGAGCTTCTTGCCCCACCGCAGCTTCCTGAAATTTGTGGGGTAGCCCTGAATTACAAGCCCACCCAGTACCATCAGCATGGGTAGGTAATGTGGTACCAGCCAAATGAAGCCCTCTAGCTCATCGGCTGGCATTCAGGCCATCCTCCTTTTCCCTGACATCATGCACTACAAATGCAGTTGGCAGAAAAAAATGCCCTAACTACCACAACTACTCCAAATACCCAGCAAACTATCCTACCCCGGACAAACACCTCACAATAGAATGACAGATACAGAACAATTACAATCCAAAGGACACATTAAAAGACAAAATATACACAACAGCTACAGGGCACAGCACAAAAACACTCCAAATACTCCAAATCACCAACAGCACCAGCTCCATACACCCTCACACAGTCACAGACAATAAGACTGTGAAGTGAAAGTGGACTCACTTTACCATGTATGCAGGCAGGATGTCCTGTTTCATTACTTCCTGGGCCTGTCATGATTCCAGTCAAGCATCGATTTTTTTGATGCATGACAGTCATGCGTCGATTTTTCCCCATTGTGCGTGAAAAGGCCGGTGAACGTGCGATAGATGCTCAGGAGTTAGGCGTCTTTTTGCTTAGGAGAAAAGTATGATATACGTATATGCATGTAAATTTTTGACACATGCCAGTCATACTTAGATTTTTCCCCATTGTGCATGAAAAGATGAAAAGGCCTGTGGACGTATGATAGACACTGAGGGTCCAGGCGTCCTTTAGGTGTGGAGAAAAATATGAGGTTTAGGGGTTTTATTTTTGATGAATGACGGTCATGCGTCAATTTTTCCCCATTGTGCATGGAAAGGCCTGTGGATGTGTGATAGACGCTTAGGGGTCAGGCATCATTTTACTGGCTTTGCAGAGTACAGATTTCAGCCATTTGCGTCATAAATCTTTGAGGCATTATGGAAATATGTGGAATTTTGCAATGTAGGCCTTGAGTGCACCCAGATTCACTTACCATGTTGCATGGGCTATGCAACAATGTTGTAAATATTGTATGGCTACATGTGTGTAACTATCCAGTCATATCTTTATGATAACATAGATATGTTGAACCCATAGGTTTGTTTATTTGTCTTTTGTATGCGAATATTCATACCTTGTGCACTATGTGTAGCTACACTGTGTCCATATAGCACACGTGTACTTTGAGTGTACATATGTGTTTGAACACTTATTTGTGGGAGTACTAGATTGTTATGTGTGATATACAAAGGTACACATTCTAACAACACAAAATACATGATGGCCTATGTGTAAAACATGGTAAGGCATGTGACTGCCATGACAATTTGTACTCAAAGTATGCAGTGGACTAGGACTTGGTTGACATCACGTTACCCCTGGCAATTTGCATGTGTGTCCACTCTGTGGTGTGTTGTTGGTTTTGCCTTCATGATGCTCTGCTACAAGTGTGACATATATCTTAGCTGCAAGAGATGGTATGTACACATGAGTCACTGAAGTTTGCTATATGCTGTGTGTGTAAAGATATGTGTAGTATCATTGCAGTGACATATGACCACAGTGGTGCGTTCATGGGATGTGAACCCTCACATAACTATTTTCCTGCATGGACACATGTTGGTCTTTGACAAGTGCCTGTTTAGTCATATCATTGCCACCTATGTTTCCATATGTCGGAAAACATGTGAAGGTCATTTCTTTCAGTCAGTGATCTTGAGATACATAAGCCCTTACATTTGTGGTAAGTTGCCTTTTATTCATAATCTTATACACATTACCATGCCTGAGCCATTTCAGTGGTAAATGTGTGCTGAGGTATGTGGTATATGTGTGCATGCCACCAACTAGGCACTCACATTCATCCACATCATGTTTGTTATGACTGTGGTATACAATGGCATACCACTGTGTAGCAGTGTTGTAGTCTGGCATAGATGGCAGCCTACTTTTCATCACTACTGTGAGAGTTTGTATGGCAATACAGAACCATGGTTGCATGTGAAGAGGTAGGTTTACAGTACTCCAGATTACTCAGGCCACTGTGCATATGCTTCAGGCCCCTGACAATGTCATAAGTTTATGTAGCCAGAGCAGTGGTGTTAGAGTGTTTTGAGCAGGGATCTAACCTCTTCATTATTGCTAATCAGCAGAGCAATGCACTCTCCTCTGCAGACAGACACATGCACAATTGTGATCAAACAGACTGGGATATCACATTTTCTTCTGCTGTACTTGATTTCAGCCTTCCTCTCTCACGTACAGAGGACTAGGTACTTGCTTGTGTTGGACATGTCTCATCATTTGATGTCCCTAGTGATTTCCATGGGCAGCTTGGTTAGGGGTTGTATATCTGTTGTGATTTATATTTTGGGAACGTGCTAGGGGACAGATGGTGTTATCTGTCACTGTCTCCAGGTTATGGTAGTGGCAAACATGACTTGGTTATGTACTGACCTGGCCACCCTCTCTGTACCTATGTTGGATGTTCACATGTAGAATTGATGTGTTGCACAGTCAGTATTGGTCTATATCTGTTCCTTCTCCATGTTTTTACTGCAGTACTTGTAATGTATATATTGGGGGTCATTCTGACTCCCGCCGGGCGCGGTCACCGCGCGCCCGGCGGGAGCCGCCAAAATACCGTACCGCGGTCGGAAGACCGCGGCGGGTATTTTGAGTTTTCCCCTGGGCTGGTGGGCGGCCTCCAAAAGGCCGCCCGCCAGCCCAGGGGAAAACGACCTTCCCACCATGAAGCCGGCTCGTAATCGAGCCGGCGGAGTGGGAAGGTGCGACGGGTGCTACTGCACCCGTCGCGTATTTCACTGTCTGCTATGCAGACAGTGAAATACAAGCGGGCCCTCTTACGGGGGCCCCTGCAGTGCCCATGCCATTGGCATGGGCACTGCAGGGGCCCCCAGGGGCCCCGCGACACCCCCTACCGCCATCCTGTTCCTGGCGGGCGAACCGCCAGGAACAGGATGGCGGTAGGGGGTGTCAGAATCCCCAAGGCGGCGCAGCATGCTGCGCCGCCTTGGAGGATTCTGACGGGCAGCGGAAAACCGGCGGGAGACCGCCGGTTTTCCTGCACTGACCGCGGCCAAAGCGCCGCGGTCAGAATGCCCTGCGGGGCACCGCCGGTCAGGCGGCGGTGCTCCCGCCGACCCTGGCCCCGGCGGTCTGAGACCGCCGGGGTCAGAATGACCCCCATTGTCTCCTACATTGCTCCTATTCTTTAGGCTGCTTGCACTTCGTGCACATCATCTACAGCAACATTGTCTGGTCATACATGGACAGGATGCACTGTGTGACTTGTGTAACTTGTAGATGTACACATCCTCTACTCCTGGCTACATGATGGTTACCGTCCTATTGCTGGTATTTGTGAGATGTAATGATTGCCAAACACACATGACATTACACCTGCCACAACACTTGTGTTGCTTCCAAGTGACCTCCCATGTGGTATTTGCAAGTATCAGGGGGTATCTCTTAGCTGTCCATCCCCATCATCCATAGAACATGGGAATGCATTTATTCCAGCATGCCACAACTTAGGTAACTCTTACCATGACAGAATGATGTTAATGTATGAATTCATCCCAGTGCTGCTTTTTTTGATTAGCCAAATGCAACATATATAGCTACTTCTACTCCCATTCATTTTTTTGATGGGTCTCTGACATTTTTGGACATTGCTGGCCATAGTTGCACAACCCACAACTTATTGTCATGTTGAACCCCAAAACATGTATGGGATAATTTGTAACTGTTGCTACCTTGCACTTGTTCTGGCATGTGAGTGACAACTAGTGGTGTGTATTGCTATGTGCTGTGTAATGTTGTTATACAGAGCATACTAGGTAACCATGCTGACACATGTCAAGCATTGTTGGTACTAGCAAACACTTAGCTACTTAGGACATACATCAGTCTTCACAAGTTTATCTGGAATTGCTGCAAACATGTGTCAAGACAGCAGATTTGTGTGAAAAGTGTGCATCTTATGTACATAGGGAGTGTAACACACTTTTCCTACATTCCACCCAGACAATTAATTGGTGGTGCACTGTCCCATTTAAATCTTAGAACCTTACAATGAGTCATATGTTTGGATAGTGATTCAGTACCCATAGCTGCTTCATTTGTCTGGCAACCCATAGCGCACTCCACAGCCAATGTTGTGTGCCATAAGTGAGGTACAGCCCACCATGTGTCAGGTTTGAATCCAAAGGTAGTGCCAGGACATAATCCCATGGATACACAGTGCAGGCTCTGCCTCTAATATTGGCTACAATCCCTGTACAATTACTGAAGGTCCATAGTTACCATTGATGTCCCCCCATGTCACACATGCACTGTGCAGACAAAGCAGCAATCACCGTGAGATGTGACAGTGTTCAGTTCCTACACTTTAAACACCATTTAGTCACAACCTCTACCTTATGTGTGCCCCCCTTCCATACATCCTGTGAGGCCTGGTGATGATGTAGGAAAAGGACTAGGAATTAGCACCTTGCCCACTTGATGGCATAATATATGTTGTGGTGCATGGATCAAGACCTTCAGGACTCACATGCCCATGAATTGTGTGTCATTGATATGTGAAATGGAGGCAGTACTCCCTCTTACATCACAAACAATGTTGCTACCATACTTGCAACTAATGTGTTTCTTTCCTGCTTCCTAAGGTTTGAGTTACATTCCAATGATACATGTAGTGGAGAATGAGTAGACCAAGGAGATTCCTCCTGTCATGGTTGGGCACCTGAACCTTGACTTCAGAAGCCCAAATGTCCTCTCTACCACACTGTGTGTTCTTCTGAGCACTTTGTTATATGCACACTCTTCCACCATTGTGGGATTGGCAATTGGAGTCATTACCCATGGCTGTATGCGGTAACCTTGATCGTCTGCAAAGGAATGAGAGAAGATGTGTTGGTAAAGCTTGATAGTGGTTTGGAATATACAATGGCAGTTGTTAGTTGTAGGTGGAGTGGTGACTCAGACTTTCTTGTGGTATAGCGTATGTTCCTGTTTTTATGAAAAGGTTTAATAGGTCTGTGTAGACATCACAATCTTGGGTAGTGGCTCAGGGACCTAGGAATTGTCATGTTAATTCCAAACTGATGGTTAAAACATTTCAAAGATGTGCTGTGCAGTCAATATTTGAGGCAGTGTCCTATTGTTAGATGAAACCTACCACCTCCTTGCACCACAGTGGTGTCAGATGTAGAGAAACCATGGAAGCGCTACAAAGCCAAACTGTGCCCTTCGTGTAACCATGTGGCACTACGCATGCAGTGTGACACTTAGTGACCCTTTGTGGCAGATGATGGTTGTGCCAGCCATCAAGTGTATGAGGGTATGAATCACACATTTGTAGGATGATCTAATTTGGTGCATTATCATCTCCTATCTTCCAAACATGATTTATCATGGACACTTTCAACACATGCATAGTGCAGACTTTGGGAGGGGGCACACCTATTTTTCATACAGGTCCCTATGTACGGTGCTTGAAAAGTCAGATATGTTCTCTATACTCCTACCGAGTCCTACTATGGCATCCATGATCTTTAAAGTTTTGCACAAACTCTGCACCATGGTGAACCGTTTCTAGTATACAGAACAGACATGGTGGTGTTAGGGGGCACTAAGGGGGCGCATGTGAGGTAGCACTGGAGTAGATGCTGCACAATTTCTCATGATTCTGCCCCATGGTCTTTCATGGCAGGTTAATTTGTATTCCTATGTGTGTGACACAATGCAGCAAACAGGTATATGTGCACACTACAGGTATGTCAGGTATGTGTAGATGATATGTAGTTGGTAATGGCACCACTTGGCTGGTTTTTGGTACAGGTGCTGCCAGAGAGTTGCACACCATGATTTACATGGGGCTGTGCCTATGTATGACTTTCTTTACATAACCATGGCCTATGCCATTGACATAGCTGAGCTATTCTTTGTTGGGTGTAATGTGTGTAGGATCTGTATTTAGTTGTCAACAAGTGGACACTTGTAGTGGTTTGGGCAGCTTCTGTATGCAAAGGGGATATAGCTCCACCTGTCCACATGTGGTGTGCCAGTCAGGTTGTGGCTGTGTACATGTGGGTGTATGTGTTTGTGATGTGCAATGATTGGGGTGTAGTGTGGCATGTTGCATTTGTGTTGTTGCCTGTACATCTGTACTCTCCTGCCCATGTGTATGTAGTGTGGTGTATGTCTTGTTTGTCCTACATGGTTGGTGTGCTGTGTGTGTAATGATTGGTATGATGGCTTTCCTATGAGTAGGCCATTGCCGTATTGCCCATCCTGGAACCACTCATTGATAGAGGAATGGTGGAATATGTATGCATCATGGGTGCTGCCGGGATATTTTGCTAGATTGTTAGTGAAGAGTCCATGGTGATCCACAATGGCCTACACATTGATTAAATTGGTGTGCTTGTGGTTCCTATATAGATGTTCGATTGCTGCAGACGGCACTAGTTAGACATGGGTGCAGTCCATTGCACCCAGCACAAGTGGGAACCCAACAATTTGGTGAAACCTTGCTTGGTCTCCTGCTACAATTGCTGGGTGTTTGGGAAGCACATGTGGTGGGGTATGAGGCACATGATTGCATCCAGGAACTTAGTTAGGAAGACTGAGAAGGGTGGCTGGGACATACCAGCCACTTGTGCGCCCATTATCTGAAAAGATCAAGATGCCAGCATATGAAGGATAGCGAGGAGTTTTGTCATGGTTGGAATAGTTGTAGTATTTTGCACTCTCGCTGTGATGTGTAATGCAATGTGGTGCAGCAGGTGCACAGTGGACTCCGGTTTAGTTGGTACATCCTGATGACATCTTGTTACCTGAGGCCAAGGATGGTTGTCTGTTTCTGAAGGTCCTCTCCCACCGTATGCCCTGCTTTGTGGCTGCTGTGGTGGTGTTTGGCGTTGCTGCAGCAGTGGTGGACAGACCCGCTGTCTTTGTTGACATCTGCTGCATGTGCCAAGATGGAGCAGTACCACTTTCATGTTTCCTGGAGGTTGCAAATGCTCCTTCTGTGTGGTTTCCTCAAGAGGTGGTGTGTGGGTCTCTTTTTAATACCTGACCAGATGTTACATTTAAATGCAAATCAGACTTAGCATCATTTTTGCAGTGCACTTCCTTGGTGCATGTTATTTTTGTGTCAGGAGGTAAATATGGCGCTAGATAGCTAGAGTCATTTTTTTTATGGGAACGCCTACCTTGCATCTCATTGTCGCAATGAGACACAAGGTGAGTTGGTGCTTCCTAAAAATGGCACTAACTCCAATATTTTGACCCTAGATGGGTCTAGCATCAAAATATAAATAAGGAGTTAAGTTAGCGCCGCTTTTGGAAAAAAAATGACGCTAAGGCGAAGCTAACTTTCCATAAAGATGAGCCGCAGTGTTTAAATATGGGTCAGCCCTACTAGTGCAGAGCCTGTGTATGTTGTCACATGACATGTACAAGCTGTTTGTCAGGTGTCAAATCCATGCTTTAGAACACATTATTCATTTATGAAATATGCTCTAGCTATGATTAGAAACTGTTGCCTTGGAACTGCATTCTGTACCTGTGCTGCTTCACTGCATGCTCTAATTTCTAGGAAAAAAAACTGCACGCTGAGGATTAAACTTATATTTAGCAATGAATTTGAAGATGTCAAAGTTTTAGATGTCTCTATATGATATGCTGTTCTTTTTCAAATGTCAAACCCATGTTTTAATAGACATTACTCATCTCTCAGCTTTGGTGAAGGTGAGAGGTGTCTTTTTTAGTTGAATAACTTACTGATGTAGTTATAGACCTCTAATCTAAGAACTACATAGAACATACCACTTACAAAGGAACTGTCATACATGTTTTCAAAGCATACATGCTCTGTCTCACCCAGTCAGAGAGTGACACAAACTCTTCTACATTCACATACTCAGAAAGTACTTTTGTATGTAGCAGTACGAAATTCAATTAGAGAGACAGCCACTTACCCTTGTATTCTCTAACACAAGCAGTGAGGTATTCATTCAGCTTTTTAAATACCCATTTAGAAACCCATAGAGGTAGTAAAAGAGAGAGTCACATTCCGTACATATACTGCATCATCTCATGGCACTTCTATATGTAGACTCATACATTCAGTGTGAAATATAGGGAAGTAGTGACATAATCTTGTTATGTATGTAGACAAATACTGATTTAATCATGGGTGAGGCCTACCACTGTAGAGCCTGTGTGTGCATTGTCATTGCCCACTCAAGTTGGTCTGTACTTCTGTATGTAGCAGTATCAAATTCAATTAGAGGCACAGCCATGAATCCCTGAATTCTGTAACACAGGCGGTGAGGTATTCGTTCAGGTATGAACCCATTTAGAAACCCATAGAGGCACTAAAAGAGAGGCACATACCGGCACATATACTGCAACAGATCATTACAATTTTATACGTGGACTCATACATTCAGTGAGAAATATAGACAAGTAGTGACATAGGGGGGTCATTATGACCCTGGCGGAAGGCGGAGAAGCGGCGGTAAGACCGCCAACAGGCTGGTGGTCTTTTTTTTTGTATTATGACCATGGTGGTTACCGCCATGGTCATCCGCCGGTTCTCTGTTCCGCCTGCTGGGCTGGAGACCTGGGTCTCCAGCCCGGCAGCCGTCACTATACCGCCGGCGGTATTTTGACCCGGCTTACCGCCGTGGATTTCCTGCGGTTGGAACCGCCATGATATCCATGGTGGTAAGCACTATCAGTGCCAGGGAATTCCTTCCCTGGCACTGATAGGGGTCTCCCCAACCCCCCACCCCAACCCTGACTCCCTCCCCTACCCCCCCACCACCCCTGCCACCCCCCAAAGGTGGCAGGGCCCCCCTCCTCACCCCGACCCCCAACATCACAGAAACTCACACACAGGACATGCACGCAGGCACCACCAACACACACACGCACACACACGACATACATGCCTACATCCACACACAGTCAGACACACACACCCACATACAAACATACACGCACACATCCATACAGACATACCCACAGACATACATGCACTCATTCCCAAAACACACAACACCCCCACAAGCATACACGCACTCACACACCCCCTCTACATACACAGACGCACACCCCCATGCACCCACACAACACCCCCCACCCCTCCCCTAACGGACGATCGACTTACCTGTTCGGTCGATCTGCCGGGAGAGGACGGGAGCCATGGGGGCAGCTCCGCCGACACCACACCGCCAACAGAACACCGCCACGGCGAATCACAGGACGTGATTCGCTGGGCGGTGTTCTGTTGGCGTGGCGGTGGAGGTGGAGCAACCTCCACTTCCCCGCCTCCCGCCAGTATGGCTGTTGGCGGCTCTCCGTCCGTAAAAGGATGGAGAGCTGCCAACGGTCATAATAGGCCGAGCGGCAAACCGCCACCACTGGCGGTCTTCCGCACGGCGGTCCCTCGGCGGTCTTGTAAAAAGTCAGCCGAGGTTGTAATGACCACCTTAATCTGGTTATGCATGCAGACAAATACTGCTTTAATAATGGGTGAGGCCTACTAATACAGAAGCTGTGTGTGCACTGTCATTTTCCACTCAAGTTGGTCTCTATCTGTGTATATAGCCGTATCAAAGGCAAATTAAGGCACAGCCACATAGCTCTGTATTCTCTAACACAGGCAGTGAAGTATTTGTTCAGCTACTTACATACTCATTTAGAAACCCATAGAGGTACTAAAAGAGAGTCACTTACCCGTGCATATCCTGCAATATTTCAGGGCACTTCTATAGATGGACTCATACATTCAGTGAGAAATATAGGCAATGGGTGACGTAGGCCCTCATCACAACTTCGGCGGTCTTTTCCAAACACCGCCGAAGCCACCAGTGCCGAAATACCACCAGTGCTGGAGGTCTTAACACTGCCCTAATACGACTGATCTCTGACTTCTGCCCGAAATCGGGTGGAATTCCGAGATCAGTCATGCATGCAGTCGGCGGGGCCGCTACCGGTACCGGTACCGCCACACCAAAAAAAGACTTCACACCGTATCACAAACAGTAATACTGCGTGGTGGTGTCAAGATGGCAAGGCGCTGCTGGCGGTGAAAGCGTCCTCTCCTGGATGTCCTCCTCGATGGACAAGGTAAGTGGATTGTCTGACACGGGAGAGTGTGTGTGAGTGAGTGAGTGTGTGAATGCATTTGCGAATGTTGTGAATGCAGGGGGAGGGGGTGTTTGTTGGTGCACGTCTGCATGTGTGAGTGATTGTTTATGGACGGGGTAAGGGGGTGAGTGAGTGTAGATGGGGTGGAGGGGTGAGGGGGTGAGTGAGTGTTTGTGGATGGGGTGAGGGGGTGAGTGTGGATGGTGAGAAGGGGTGAGTGAGTGTTGATGGGGCGGGGGAGTGAGTGTTTGTGGATGGGGTGATTGCATGAGTGCATGTGCACAGGTGTGAGCGATTGAGAGCATGATTGCAATTTAGCGGATGGAAGGGGTGAGTGCATGTATGTGTGTGCATGTGTATGTAATTGGATGGGGGTGTGAGTTTGTGTGAGTGAACGGGGAGGGGGTGCATGTTTGTGTGAGTGAATAGGGGAGGGGGTGCATGTTTGTGTGAGTGAAAGGGGAGAGCAGGCGCGTGTGTGTCAGTGGATGGGGAGAGTGGGTGAGTACATGTATGCAGTGCAGGGAGGAGGGGATGTGAATGTATGTATGCTCTTGGGAGGGGTGTGTGAATGTATGTATGTGCATGGGGATGGGGAGAGGGAGTGAATGCATGCATGTATGCATTGTTTGTGTTTGTCAGTGTGAATGTTGCGTTTGCGTGGGTGAGTGGGGTTGTGTTTGTTTGAGTGTGGAAGTGCATGAGTGCATGTGCGTGGGTATGTGGATGTGTGTGAAAGTGTATCCTGGTGACAGGAATGTTAATTCCTGTCACCAGAGTGCAAGACCGCCAGCTTTTAAAATGCTGGCTGTCTCCCACCCTGTGATACCACTAGCGGTATCATGCCATCTGCCGTGTTGGAGGTGCTCACCTCCAGCCCAGCAGAATTCGGTAATGTGGCAGGATGGGTGGAAGCTCAGCGGTTTGTCTTTGGCCAAACCACCAAACTCCTAATTTGGCAGTATTCAGTGACACTGCCACGGCCGCCCTTGCGGTCTTCGGACTGCCAGGGTCGTGATGAGGGCCATAATCTTATGTATGCAGACAAATATTGGCATCATTATGGGTGAGGCTTACAACTACAAACCCTATGTGTGCACTCTCACTGCCCACTCAAGTTGGTCTGTAAAACCCCTTTGTCAAGTCTTATAGTCACATTTTAATAGTAATAACTCTCCTCTCTGCTATGCCGTAGGTAGTCCATCATTCATATTGGTTTGTGGTTAACTGATTGAGAGATACCTTTTTTAGTTTTATAACTTTTCTAATGCACTTTGCGACCACTAATACTTGCAGTACATACAGTATAGTACTTGTAAAGGAACTGACATGCTTGTTTAGAAAGCATAGATCCCCAGCCTCACCCAGTCAGAGACTGAGATAGAGAGTACTACATTTACTCACATATTCAGAAACTTGTTACGTATGCAGCAGTACCAAAGCCACTTCGAAACACACACACATACATTTCTATTTCCTAACACTGGAGCTGATGTATTTCTTCAGCCGCTTACCATAGAGGTACAAATGCAGACAGTCACATACTGGTACATTTAATAAAACTTATAATAGCACTGCTATAGGTGGCCTGCTATATTTAATGATATAGATAGGTGGAAACGCTGATACAATCTTGAATGCAGAGATATACTGCTTTAATGATGGATGATTCCTACTAATGCAAAGGTTATATGTTTATTCCAACTGCCCACTCACTGTTGTCTCTGAAAGCTCTTTGTCAATTTGTAAATTCAGTTTTAGTAAAATTAACTGTGAGAACCTTTTATAATCCAAGTTAAGTAACTAAAATATTTAATATGAAAGTAAATAATTAAAACATTAATCTACCATTTTTGTTACTTTTCAGATACACACTTCTACTTAACTGTACAGA
Organism: Pleurodeles waltl; assembly: GCF_031143425.1. NCBI lineage: Eukaryota > Metazoa > Chordata > Amphibia > Caudata > Salamandridae > Pleurodeles > Pleurodeles waltl. The sequence continues at coordinate 641,942,950 of NC_090438.1, forward strand.
GTTATAATGCTATCAAAAAGTGAGTGAAGAAAGAAAAAGAGACAACAATATGATCTCCTCACAACTTAGAAACAAAAGGAGCAAAATAAAGAAAAAGCAGGGAAGGAAAAAAGAACTGTTGGTAAGAGTACAAAAACATTTCTTAAAATAGTATGTGGTCAACCTGTAAGACAGACAAGCATTTTCAATGCAACAGGGCTCGCATTTGCTCAAGATGGAGCTATTTGTGTTGTAAACTCCTAACCTAACTTTTCTTGCCACACAAATTAGAAGAAAAAAAACACAACGCGATTGCGCTGAAATTGAAAACGAAAAAACTGAGCGTGATCGCGCTATGTAAACCCCAGAATGATCGCTCTGTGGGGAAAATTGACAGATAAAGTAGTCCAGAAACCAGGCTCAAAACATCGAGCCTTGTATGTTTCTAGTAGTTTACTAGTTCTATGTAGGAGGGCTAAACACCGGAAAAGGCATGACGTATGCATGCCTTTCACAAATGAAAGCAATCAGATTTTAAAGAGCAAGCCCAGGAACCAATGAAAGAGACTGACATGACCTGGGGGTAGTTTGAAGCCCAAAGAGAGATTACTTTATGGACGGAGCGATTTGCGCTCGCCCATAAAAGAAACTTAAGAAACAAAGTTTGACATTAACTAAGAAAGAAGTAAAAGTACATATTAAGAAAAGTGAAAAGTTCTACAATAAAACACAGGCTTTAACTAGAAGACAGCACCAGTTCAAGGAAATTAAAGTTAGAATGTTTCATAGCAAAGTGATGCATAACCTAATGAGACATATGAAGAAATATAATAGAAGAGAAACTGTTGCACAAGTGGAATGTGTTGAGGCTATGGCTGAAAAGGCCTTTATGCAGATAAGGAAGCTATTCATTCTGATTCTAAGCAGAATGAAAACACTATATAAAATAGTGTTGAGTATGAGGAGAAAAAGTCAAAAGAAAGGATTAGTCAATTGTACTAACTTTTGCAAAGTTTTCAGTGGTAATAGAGACATACTTGTATTACTAAGCCTTTCTTTTAAGAAGAGAGCCATTTATAAAGGAACATATTGGTGCATGCAGTTGATGAATCTGGATACTCCTATGAGATGAAAGATGGTTCTTCTTATGAAAAAGAGGTAGTGAAACCTAGAATTGTAGAGGAAGTCATAGCTAAAGAGGTACAGGGAAGGCATAGACAGGCCACTGTATGTAAGTGGAACTGTAGCAGTATTTGCACTGTTTGACAGTAATCAGTTGACATGATGAGGAATTTTCTCTGTATCTTTCCATGTAAAAGTCTTCAACAGAATATTTCAATTTTGCAAGGTTTAGATCCATGTAAAGTAAAGAAACATACACACCTGCAGGGGCACTCACTGCCATGTCTATCAAAGAAAGTGTGCCAAAGCACCTTTCATCATTTTAGAATGCTAACAGTACATCACTCTCAAATGTGAAGTTTAGTTAAGAGGCTTCAACATGTGAAGACTTCTGCACTTTGTTTAGAACAAATGAGTAGAGCACTTTTGCAATGTACAGTGGCCAAGGTAGAAAAGGTTTGTGATGATGTACAATTTAATTTCTTTGGTCCTCAAGAGGAGTGTACAGAAAGTAAAGACTTTATATCTACAGGTGCAACAGAACAAGGGACTGCTATTACTGTTAATAACTTTACTGAAGAGATTAGAAAGTTTAAAACAGTTTGTTCAGAAAACCCAGACTGTATTTGTATATGCTGTAGACACACTTACTACAAAAGTCAAACTTGTTATGTTATTGTGTCTTCAAAAACTAAAGAAGTTAATAGAGTTAGGTGGCAATAATTTGTAGCCTATTTGTAGAAGAACGCTTTGATTGTTTCACACGCCAAACTATATGCAAGTATTGTTATAATAAGTTAGAGAACAATAAAATGCCAGCCAGAGCAGTGTTTAACAAATTAGAACTGGTTTCAGTTCCACAGGAGCTTCAAGATTTGAATGTTTATGAGTCTCTACTTATACAGTGTGTACATCCCTTTCAAGCCATAGACCGTATGGAACCAAAGACAGGAAAGTTACCTTCAACTGAGCTTGAGAAAGGTCTTAAAGGTAGAGTTGTATACTTACCATTGGATTTCAAGCAGAATATTGAAACTGTAGGGGGTGCAGAAAGAATTGGAAGAAGGACTTGTAATTATAGTCAATGGTGTCCCAACCAAGAGTAAAAAGATATGGGAAGACTTAATAGATGTTAGTAAAGTAAAGAAAGCAACATTATATCTGGTACAAAATAATATTTACTATAAAAACGTAGATGGTCCTCAAGATACGGAGGATGCCGCAGTTTAATCAAGAGGTCAAATTGAAAATATAGATTCAACAAGATCAGAAGAGATTTATGAACACTACAATATTCATCCTCTACATTCCAAAGAGATTATTGGAGATGCTATTGATCTCTTTCAGATGAAAAAAGCAAAAGGTGCTCCCTAAAGTGTGTGGGAGTAAACTTTGCTGTTTTCCACAACTATCTAAATACCAGCAGCAGGGTACATTTCAACTAGACCTTACTCAGAGGACCCAAGATTTTGGCAGTGTATTCTCTATATATTTCATCTGCTATTCGAGAGTGACTTGTCCGTCTTATCTTATGCATATTCCAAAAACAGGGATAAAAATGCAAAATCTGTTAGCAAAGGAGTTTGTTGAAAAAGATCATGGATAAGGATGAAAGTCTGGAATACAACTTATTTAATTTGATGGCATGTCAGTGTGGTACCAATGAGTATTGGTACCATCAACATGGAGTGCTTAAATGTATGTTGGGAACCCTAGGAACACCTACCTGGTTTCTAACACTCAGTTGTGCTGAGTATGCCTGGGGTGACCTCCTTGATTTCGTAAGAGAAGCAAATTCAAATAAAAAAGACATCAATCTAAAGACACCTGGAGAATTTTGCTCATTGGATCCAGCAAATGTTTGCAGATATTTTAACCACAGGTTTCAAGCAATGATGGTTTGCATCTGCAACAAAACTAATCCTCTTTGTGGCAAAGTTACTGATTATTTTTGGCGCAAAGAGTACTGAGCTAGAAATGCTCCACATAGTCACATGCTGTTATGGTTAAAAGATGCCTCAAAGTTGGAACATACACTGATGAGTGTTAGAAATGGGGTTTCTGGTTGGCCAAGGTATGCACCTAAGCCAGGCAGAACCCACCCACTCTAGTCAGGGCAAGGGAGTTACACGTCCAAGATAACTCCTGCTCACCCCCTTGGTAGCTTAGCACGAGCTGTCAGGCCTAACCCGGAGGCAATGTGTAAAGTGTTTGCACAACACACACAACACACGTGACGCAAGATGTACACCACAAAGTAAACACAACACTGAGCTATGTAAAAATAAACTGTATTGCAGAAAACATAATTAGACCAACATTACACATCAGTAATACCCTGCTACCTTAGCAGTTGTCAAAACATTACACAAGTTACTAATACTCTGCAAGAATAAGCAGTTGTCACATTAGAACACGTAAGTACTCAGGATTCTGCAACATAATCAGTAGTCAGGAATTACAGTGAAGAAATCTATGTACTTGTCATGAATACCTCGTAAGTATCCATAAAAGGAACATTAGAGAACATATCACAAGTCATAAAATATATATCAGCATTTCATGCCCATAAAAGGAACATCAGCGCACATATATAGCGACATAAAAGCAGGTAGGAAACATCTAAACTCCCCAAAGTCCATACTAAGATCACAGAGCAAATATATCCCTAAAAATACCTGGTTTTATGAAGAAAAGGCCCTCCTAGTGCCTAGAAGATGAGCATGGGGGCCCCCAGCGCTCCTTCGCGCAAAATGGTGCTCCTGGGGGAAACAGGAGGACTGCACCCTCTCTACTGCAGAAAATGGGCCACTCGATCTCTGTGGGGGCCAGGCAAGCCTGAACAACAACAAGGGCCCCAAAGACGACCAAGTAGGGCCCCCGGCGATGCTCCTGCACCACCCGCGAGCATCAGGGAGAATGGAGAAGAAGTTGCAGTCCCACCCTCCTCTCGGAGGCGGCAATAATCCTGTGGGGCTCCCAAAGGTCGCCCTTCTCCCCTTTCTTAGTGGGGATCAGCAGCCTGCGACCACGTCCTCGGGGTTGGGCTGCCTATCGGGAAGCACAGCTCCTTTCTTCTTTGTAAGGCTGGGCTGCGGCGGTGATGCACCAGCAACAGTTGACGGTGTGTGTTCCAGGGGTGCACCTGAGACAGAGAAGGAGCGCGCTTGCTCCTGTTTACGAATCCAGGGTGCCCTGGGGATCTCAGGGGCAGCGCGACACTCGCGCATCAAGGACACAGCCTCCTCAGCTGTGGCAGTGATTCTGGCAGCAACGTGCTCACGGGCGCCAAGCCACCCAAGAAACCCGAGTCGCGGTGGTGTTTTTGTTGGTGGCAAGAAGCGCTCTCCAGCGCTAGGGTGGAAAGTATCAAGTAAAACACTTTCCCAAGTGCTTGTCCTCATCGAACAACGAAGCTGGAGCACTCCTTGTAGTCTGTAAAATAACAGGTGTCAGCGGCCACAGCACCCTGCTCCTGGAGACAGAGGAGAGGGTAGCACAGGGCTACCAGGCCCCAACACAGGCCAGCACAAAGGATGCAGATGGTGGCAGTTCCTCCTAGTGATCAGGTAGGTCACAGGTCTGCACAGCAGTAGCAGTCCAAGGTGGTTTCCTGGTGAGTCCATTCAGCAGCGTTCTGTGTCCAGTTTCAAGTTCCAAGAATGTCTAAGTTATTGGGGAAATTCCTCTGTACTTATACTAAGTTTACAGTGTGTTTGACAATGGGGAGGAGAGGGGGTTCCATCCAGTTACAACTGGTTCTAGGAGTGCCCTTTCTCTCCTTCAGCACAGGCTCCAAACATCAGTGGGGGGTAAACGACCCTATTGTGCAAGGCCAGGGCACCGCCTTTACAAATGCAGGCGTGCCCTGCTTCTCCCTTCTCTCAGCCCAGGAAGGCTATACAATATGTAGATGCACCTCTGTGACACCTCCACCCTCACTGTGTACAGGCTGTCTGAAAAATTTGCACAAAGCCTCAACTGTCAGTCTACCCAGACGTGGATTGGAGGCAAGCTGCAAAAAAACCAGAGTCATTAACACAGATAAATGCACACTTTCTAGAAGTGGCATTTCTGTAATAGCAATAAAAGATACACCTACACCAGTAAGCAGCATTTCTTATCACTATCACAACCATACGAAACATGCCTATGCTACTCCTCATAAATCAGACAATACCCCTTACACATAAGGCAGGGCATTTCTAATGCAATCCTATGAGAAGTCAGCACTCACAGCAATGAGACACCAAGTTAGGGTGTTTGTCACTACCAGGACAGGCCACGCAACCTGGCACATGTCCTGCCGTCTACACACATGGCACCCTGCCCATAGGGATAGCTAGGGCATACCTTAGGGATGACTTCATGTAGTAAAAGGGGAGTTCTGGGCCTGGCAAGTAACTTTAGATGACAGGTCCCTGTGGCAGAACACTGCACACATAGGCCCTGCGCTAGCAGGCCTGAGATAGGTTTGACAGGCTACTTCAGGGGTGGCGCAAGCAGCACTGCAGGCCCACTAGTAACATTTAATTTACAGGCCCTAGGCACGGGGATACCACTTTACAAGGGACTTACAGGTAAATTAAATATGCCAATTAGGTATAAGCCAATCGTACCAATTTTACAAGGGAGAGCACATGCACTTTAGCACTAGTTAGCAGTGAAAAAGTGCTCAGAGTCATAATGTCAGCCAACAAAGGTCAGAAAAATAAGGAGGCAAAAGGCAAAAAGTCTGGGGAATGACCCTGTAAAAGGGCCAGGTCCAACAATTAGTCTGTCGGGCCCTTCATAGAACAGTATGTAACATGTGCCATCCCAACAGAAACTGCTGACAAACGATTGAGACAACAAGTTCTACTATTTCAAAATCACAGGTCGGGTAAATATTGTTGTTGAAAATATAGATCTAAAGCTAACTTTTGCACAAGATGTCGTTTTGGATTCCCATGACCTGTCATCTCAGAGGGAAGAGTAAACAGCTTTTTTCAGCAGTAAGGCACACTCTAACACAGAAATCAACAGAAAATACAACCTGAAAAGAACAGAAGCTTCAAAATATATAAATGATCACAACCCTATTATTCTGAAGATGTGGAATGCAAATATGGATGAACAATTTGTACCAGATAGCTCCATTGCTGTTGCTCGGTACGTGGCATGTTAAATCACAAAGTCAGAAAAGACAGAGATGAAAGAGGTGATGAGGCGCTTTCAACACAAAAGAGTCTCACCAATAAATTGTACAGTTTTAGTTTGAAAATGCTCTCCCACAGAGAAATTGAATCTCATGAATGTGCAGGTAGGTTGAGCTAAGCAAGTGTGTTTTCCAAGTCTAGAGGAATTGGTTGGGTTAGCCTAGGCCTTGTAAGCAGTTGTAATAGAGTATTGAAGTATTTCACAGAAATACAGTACCTTGCAGAATTTGATCCCAAGAGTACAGACATTCTAAAAACTAACATGCTGGATATATACTATCCAAGAAGGAGTCCTCATCTTGAAAACATATGTCTCTATGAAGCTCTTCAGCATTATAGATATAGAAGTAATGCAACTGAAAATATAGAAGAAGTATGGTTTGCAGCCTTAGTGTGCTGAATTTGATGTACTTGGACAATATGATAGTTATGAAGACTCATTCAACACTGTAAATAACAGTATTCAGTGTTGTATGTTTCCAACATACCTACCTATGTTGAAAGATGAGATTGAACAGGAAGAAAGCATTGCTGCTGAGTACAAAGTAGTCAAAGTTCTGTACCAGGAAGTCTAGTTCCTCTTGGACAACCAGTAATTCAAAATGAAGCCGCAATAGCTAAGGATGAGGTGGAGATTGCAGTGCAACAGGCAAGAGAGGAAACTGTGGATTTCGAACAGTTAGTGGAACAACTGAAAAATTAGCAAAGAGAAATTTATAATGAAGTGAAAAGTAAAATAGAGCATGGATTTTTCTTGTAAAAGACTTATATATCAGACATCAACAGTTTCCTCTCTCTTTAGCGTATGCTGTAATGACGCATAAGTCACAAGGTTTAAGTGTAGATGCAGGTTTAGTTAATTTTGAAGTTCTGTATTCAAAGTAGGAATGTCATGTAGCATTTACAGGAGCTAGAAGGTTGTCCGGTTTGTTTTTGATTGACTTTGATGAGAGAAAAGTAAGTGCAGATGTAGGCTGTGTAAGAGAATACAGTGGGTATGAAGACTATATGTTCCTCATTTAGGCCAGTGCCCTGTTTATGAGAAAGAGACATTCAGCCAAAAGTGAAAGATTACAAAACAGTGTATGGACCCTCAATCAAAAAATGGACAAAAGAAAAACACAGATAGTGTTAAGAAAAGAAAAGTGGAAAATGACGGTTAAATTATAGATTACCAGTTCAAAAATAGTTCAGGTGTCAACTGCTATGTGAATGTTGTTCTCAACATACTGTTCCATTTACCTTAGATTGTAAATTAAATAGAACAAAAAGTAGATAAGAGGATGTGATCTGCATTGTATAATTTGCTGCGATTTTCATTAAGGGATAGAACTGTACTACATTCTGCTTCAGGAATCCGAGACCTTTTAGATATAAGTTCAGGAACAATAATGTTTAGTGTCAGCACTCAGCAAGATATACAGAAATGTATTATGCTCATTCTTGGAGTCTTATAACAAGAAAAAGTAAATATTGATGATCTGTTCGGACTCTCTTACAAATGGAACCATGATTGTAAAGACTGCTCTTTTATAACTAGCACTGAAATCAAGTTGGAAGTATTTCTTTTCTTAACATTACAGGATTCTAAAAATGTGGCTTTTTACAAGTTGTACCTTAATGCTCATTATAATATGACCTGTCCAAACTGCATATCAGCCCTTATCTCTAAATTGTTTCTACAAAGAACAGGAAAATACATTATAGTAATGCTACAATGATGCAGACTTCATGGTTCCAAGTTGGAAACTCAAATTACAAACTGCAAAACTTCACTAATATCACTTTCAGGAGGAACGTTTAGTATTTCGGCTGTCATCTTTCATGAAGGAGTTATTACAAGTGCTGGACCACTACGCTGTATACCTAAAAAGTGGAAGTGGATGGACAGAATGCAATGACGTCAATCTAAATTACAAACCAAAACTTACATTCAAACTACCAAATTCATATCTTCTCTTTCTTCATACAAAGTTCTAAAAAAATATGGTTAACGAAATTGCATACAGTAATTCTTCTACCATGTTCATCTCGTTGTAAGACACTATTCAGCCTATAAAGGAAATGTCTTAAAAACAAATCTTCATATGTCAAGACTCCTTTAAATATTCAGAAAAGTGTTCATATAACAAGTAAATGAGACACTCTCTAATTGAAGTGTGAACTGGAATAACATATTCCAATCATATCAGCTTTAAGTTGGAAAAAATAAATGTCTTCAAAATTTAAATAAAAAATCCCCTTTTGTTTCTACAACTAGCCTTTTACATCATATTTAACCGCTTCTGTGCCTTGGACGAGGCGACCTCGTCCAAGGCTACAGTTCCCCTGTGCCATGGACGAGGTGACCTCGTCCAAGGCACAGGGGAACTTGGGGGAGCGCTAGCGCACCCCCCGTGCACCCTCCTCCCCCCCAAGGCGGGGATGGAAGGGGAAGACCTTCCCCTTCCACCACCGACCCCCCACCCCCCCTGTGACGTCAGCGTACGTGCGCCCGCTGATTTGTCACAGGAGCCTCCCCCATCGTGCTGGAAGCATTTCTCTTTCAATCACTGGGGGAGGCCCGGAGGGGCTTCAAAGGGAAGGAAATGTATTTCCTTCCCTTTGAAGTCTCTCTCAGGGTTTCAAAAGCCGGATTGCCTGCAATCCGGCTTTTAAAACCCGACTAGACACCAGGGATTTTTTATTTATTTTACAAAGTGACATAAGGGAGCAAACCCTTGGGCAAGGGTCGCTCCCGGGGGGGGGGGCATTTTTCAGGAAGGCATTTTCTGCCCCCCCTGGGGGCAGAAACCTCTACGCACCAGGGATCATTTTTTTTTTTTTTAGGTGGGGAGCGACCCCTAAGGCAAGGGTCGCTCCCCTAGGAGGAAAAATTATAATTAAGCCGTTTCTGCCCCCCTTGGGGGCAGATTGGCCTATTTTGATAAGGGGGGCAGAAACCACTAGACACCAGGGAGTTTTTTCTTTGCATGAATTTCACGCAAGGGGAGCGACCTCTTAGGCAAGGGTCGCTCCCTGGGGGGGGGAATTTATTTTAGGCCATTTCTGCCCCCCCTGGGGGCATATCGGCCTATTATTAAACCTCTAGGCGCCAGGGCAAATTTTTTTTTGTGTTTTTTTTTTTGTTTGTTTGTTTTTCTAGAGATGGGGAGCGACCCATCAGGCAAGGGTTGCTCCCCTAGGGGGCAAATTGTATTTAGGCCATTTCTGCCCCCCTTGGGGTCAGATTGGCCGATTTTAGGTCAATCTGCCCCCAAGGGGGCAGAAACCACTAGGCACCGGGGATTTGTTTTTTGGCGCCAATGTCACGCAGGGGGAGCAACCCCGTAGGCAAGGGTCGCTCCCGGGGGGGGTGGGGGTTGGGGGGGCAAATTTATTTTAGGCCATTTCTGCCCCCCCTGGGGGCAGATCGGCCTATTATTAGGCCGATCTGCCCCCAGGGGGGGCAGAAACCTCTAGGCGCCAGGGCAATTTTTTTTTTTGTTTTTTTTTTTTTTGTTTGTTTGTTTTTTTAGAGATGGGTAGCGACCCATCAGGCCAGGGTCGCTGCCCTGGGGGGCAAATTGTATTTAGACCATTTCTGCCCCCCTTGGGGCAGATTGGGTGATTTTAGGTCAGTCTGCCCCCAAGGGGGCAGAAACCACTAGGCACCGGGGATTTGTTTTTTGGAGCCAATGTCACGCAGGGGGAGTGACCCCGTATGCAAGGGTCGCTCCCGGGCAGGGAGGGTTTGGGGGGGTCAAATTTATTTTAGGGCATTTCTTCCCCCACTGGGGCTGGCTGAGCTAGAGGCTAAACTCCACAGGTAGGCACCTTGCAAAAAACACCTCTGTTTTCTGTGAAAAAATATGTTGTGTCCACGTTGTGTTTTGGGCCATTTCCTTTCGTGGGCGCTAGGCCTACCCACAAAAGTGAGGTACCATTTTTATCGAGAAACTTAGGGGAACGCTGGGTGGAAGGGAATTTGTGGCTCCTCTCAGATTCCAGAACTTTCTGTCACCGAAATGAGAGGAAAAAGTGTTTTTTTGCCAAATTTTGAGGTTTGCAAAGGATTCTGGGTAACATAACCTGGTCAGAGCCCCACAAGTCACCCCATCTTGGATTCCCCTGGGTTTCTAGTTTTCAAAAATGCGCTGGTTTGCTAGGTTTCCCCAGGTGCCGGCTGAGCTACAGGCCAAAATCCACAGGTAGGCACTGTTTTCTATGAAAAAATGTGATGTGTTCACGTTGTGTTTTGGGCCATTTCCTTTCGTGGGCGCCTGTCCTACCCACACAATTGAGGTATCATTTTTATCGGGAGACTTGGGGGAATGCTGGGTGGAAGGAAATTTGTGGCTCCTCTCAGATTCCAGAACTTTCTGCCACAGAAATGTGAGGAACATGTGTTTTTTTAGCCAAATTTTGAGGTTTGCAAAGGATTCTGGGTAACAGAACCTGGTCAGAGCCCCACAAGTCACCCCATCTTGGATTCCCCTAGGTCTCTAGTTTTCAGAAATGCACAGGTTTGGTAGGTTTCCCTAGGTGCCGGCTGAGCTAGAGGCCAAAATCTACAGGTAGGCACTTTGCAAAAAACACCTCTGTTTTCTTTTCAAAACTCTGGATGTGTCCACGTTGCGCTTTGGGGCGTTTCCTGTCACGGGCGCTAGGCCTATCCCACACAAGTGAGGTATCATTTTTATCAGGAGACTTGGGGGAACGCTGGGTGGAAGGAAATTTGTGGCTCCTCTCAGATTCCAGAACTTTCTGCCACAGAAATGTGAGGAACATGTGTTTTTTTAGCCAAATTTTGAGGTTTGCAAAGGATTCTGGGTAACAGAACCTGGTCAGAGCCCCACAAGTCACCCCATCTTGGATTCCCCTAGGTCTCTAGTTTTCAGAAATGCACAGGTTTGGTAGGTTTCCCTAGGTGCTGGCTGAGCTAGAGGCTAAAATCTACAGGTAGGCACTTTGCAAAAAACACCTCTGTTTTCTTTCAAAAAATTGGATGTGTCCACATTGCGCTTTGGGGCGTTTCCTGTCACGGGCGCTAGGCCTACCCACACAAGTGAGGTATCATTTTTATCAGGAGACTTGGGGGAACGCTGGGTGGAAGGAAATTTGTGGCTCCTCTCAGATTCCAGAACTTTCTGCCACAGAAATGTGAGGAACATGTGTTTTTTTAGCCAAATTTAGAGGTTTGCAAAGGATTCTGGGTAACAGAACCTGGTACGAGCCCCACAAGTCACCCCATCTTGGATTCCCCTAGGTCTCTAGTTTTCAGAAATGCACAGGTTTGGTAGGTTTCCCTATGTGCCGGCTGAGGTAGAAGCCAAAATCTACAGGTAGGCACTTTGCAAAAAACACCTCTGTTTTCTTTCAAAAAATTGGATGTGTCCACGTTGCGGTTTGGGGCATTTCCTGCGCGGGCGCTAAGCCTACCCACACAAGTGAGGTATCATTGTTATCGGGAGACTTGGGGGAACGCTTGGTGGAAGGAAATTTGTGGCTCCTCTCAGATTCCAGAACTTTCTGCCACAGAAATGTGAGGAACATGTGTTTTTTTATCCAAATTTAGAGGTTTGCAAAGGATTCTGGGTAACAGAACCTGGTCCGAGCCCCACAAGTCACCCCATCTTGGATTCCCCTAGGTCTCTAGTTTTCAGAAATGCACAGGTTTGGTAGGTTTCCCTAGGTGCCGGCTGAGCTAGAGGCTAAAATCTACAGGTAGGCACTTTGCAAAAAACATCTCTGTTTTCTTTAAAAAAATTGGATGTGTCCACATTGCGCTTTGGGGCGTTTCCTTTCGCGGGCGCTAGGCCTACCCACACAAGTGAGGTATCATTTTTATCGGGAGACTTGGGGGAATGCTGGGTGGAAGGAAATTTGTGGCTCCTCTCAGATTCCAGAACTTTCTCCCACAGACATGTGAGGAACATGTGTTTTTTTAGCCAAATGTTGAGGTTTTCAAAGGATTCTGGGTAACAGAACCTGGTCAGAGCCCCACAAGTCACCCCATCTTGGATTCCCCTAGGTCTCTAGTTTTCAGAAATGCACAGGTTTGGTAGGTTTCCCTAGGTGCCGGCTGAGGTAGAAGCCAAAATCTACAGGTAGGCACTTTGCAAAAAACACCTCTGTTTTCTTTCAAAAAATTGGATGTGTCCACGTTGCGGTTTGGGGCATTTCCTGCGCGGGCGCTAAGCCTACCCACACAAGTGAGGTATCCTTGTTATCGGGAGACTTGGGGGAACGCTTGGTGGAAGGAAATTTGTGGCTCCTCTCAGATTCCAGAACTTTCTGCCACAGAAATGTGAGGAACATGTGTTTTTTTAGCCAAATTTTGAGTTTTGCAAAGGATTCTGGGTAACAGAACCTGGTCCGAGCCCCACAAGTCACCCCATCTTGGATTCCCCTAGGTCTCTATTTTCAGAAATGCACAGGTTTGGTAGGTTTCCCTAGGTGCCGGCTGAGCTAGAGGCCAAAACCTACAGGTAGGCACTTTGCAAAAAACACCTCTGTTTTCTTTTCAAAAATCTGGATGTGTCCACGTTGTGCTTTGGGGCGTTTCCTGTCACGGGCGCTAGGCCTACCCACACAAGTGAGGTATCATTTTTATCGGGAGACTTGGGGGAACGCTGGGTGGAAGGAAATTTGTTGCTCCTCTCAGATTCCAGAACTTTCTGCCACAAAATGTGAGGAACATGTGTTTTTTTAGCCAAATTTAGAGGTTTGCAAAGGATTCTGGGTAACAGAACCTGGTCAGAGCCCCACAAGTCACCCCATCTTGGATTCCCCTAGGTCTCTAGTTTTCAGAAATGCACAGGTTTGGTAGGTTTCCCTAGGTGCCGGCTGAGCTAGAGGCCAAAATCTACAGGTAGGCACTTTGCAAAAAACACCTCTGTTTTCTTTCAAAAAATTGGATGTGTCCACATTGCGCTTTGGGGCGTTTCCTGTCGCGGGCGCTAGGCCTACCCACACAAGTGAGGTATCATTTTTATCGGGAGACTTGGGGGAATGCTGGGTGGAAGGAAATTTGTGGCTCCTCTCAGATTCCAGAACTTTCTGCCACAGACATGTGAGGAACATGTGTTTTTTTAGCCAAATGTTGAGGTTTTCAAAGGATTCTGGGTAACAGAACCTGGTCAGAGCCCCACAAGTCACCCCATCTTGGATTCCCCTAGGTCTCTAGTTTTCAGAAATGCACAGGTTTGGTAGGTTTCCCTAGGTGCCGGCTGAGGTAGAAGCCAAAATCTACAGGTAGGCACTTTGCAAAAAACACCTCTGTTTTCTTTCAAAAAATTGGATGTGTCCACGTTGCGGTTTGGGGCATTTCCTGCGCGGGCGCTAAGCCTACCCACACAAGTGAGGTATCCTTGTTATCGGGAGACTTGGGGGAACGCTTGGTGGAAGGAAATTTGTGGCTCCTCTCAGATTCCAGAACTTTCTGCCACAGAAATGTGAGGAACATGTGTTTTTTTAGCCAAATTTTGAGTTTTGCAAAGGATTCTGGGTAACAGAACCTGGTCCGAGCCCCACAAGTCACCCCATCTTGGATTCCCCTAGGTCTCTAGTTTTCAGAAATGCACAGGTTTGGTAGGTTTCCCTAGGTGCCGGCTGAGCTAGAGGCCAAAATCTACAGGTAGGCACTTTGCAAAAAACACCTCTGTTTTCTTTTCAAAAATCTGGATGTGTCCACGTTGTGCTTTGGGGCGTTTCCTGTCACGGGCGCTAGGCCTACCCACACAAGTGAGGTATCATTTTTATCGGGAGACTTGGGGGAACGCTGGGTGGAAGGAAATTTGTTGCTCCTCTCAGATTCCAGAACTTTCTGCCACAGAAATGTGAGGAACATGTGTTTTTTTAGCCAAATTTAGAGGTTTGCAAAGGATTCTGGGTAACAGAACCTGGTCAGAGCCCCACAAGTCACCCCATCTTGGATTCCCCTAGGTCTCTAGTTTTCAGAAATGCACAGGTTTGGTAGGTTTCCCTAGGTGCCGGCTGAGCTAGAGGCCAAAATCTACAGGTAGGCACTTTGCAAAAAACACCTCTGTTTTCTTTCAAAAAATTGGATGTGTCCACATTGCGCTTTGGGACGTTTCCTGTCGCGGGCGCTAGGCCTACCCACACAAGTGAGGTATCATTTTTATCGGGAGACTTGGGGGAACGCTGGGTGGAAGGAAATTTGTGGCTCCTCTCAGATTCCAGAACTTTCTGCCACAGAAATGTGAGGAACATGTGTTTTTTTAGCCACATTTTGAGGTTTGCAAAGGATTCTGGGTAATAGAACCTGGTCACAGCCCCACAAGTCACCCCATCTTGGATTCCCCTAGGTCTCTAGTTTTCAGAAATGCACAGCTTTGGTAGGTTTCCCTAGGTGCCAGCTGAGCTAGAGGCCAAAATCTACAGGTAGGCACTTTGCAAAAAACACCTCTGTTTTCTTTCAAAAAATTGGATGTGTCCACGTTGTGCTTTGGGGCATTTCCTGTCGCGGGCGCTAGGCCTACCCACATAAGTGAGGTATCATTTTTATCGGGAGACTTGGGGGAAAGCTGGGTGGAAGGAAATTTGTGGCACCTCTCAGATCCCAGAACTTTCTGCCGCAGAAATGTGAGGAACATGTGTTTTTTTAGCCACATTTTGAGGTTTGCAATGGATTCTGGGTAACAGAACCTGGTCCGAGCCCCACAAGTCACCCCATCTTGGATTCCCCTAGGTCTCTAGTTTTCAGAAATGCATAGCTTTGGTAGGTTTCCCTAGGTGCCGGCTGAGCTAGAGGCCAAAATCTAGAGGTAGGCACTTTGCAAAAAACACCTCAGTTTTCTTTCAAAAAATTGGATGTGTCCACGTTGCGCTTTGGGGCGTTTCCTGTCGCGGGCGCTAGGCCTATCCACACAAGTGAGGTATCATTTTTATCGGGAGACTGGGGGGAACGCTGGGTAGAAGGAAATTTGTGGCTCCTCTCAGATTCCAGAACGTTCTGCCACAGAAATGTGAGGAACATGTGTTTTTTTAGCCAAATTTTGAGGTTTGCAAAGGATTCTGGGTAACAGAACCTGGTCCGAGCCCCACAAGTCACCCCATCTTGGATTCCCCTAGGTCTCTAGTTTTCAGAAATGCACAGGTTTGGTAGGTTTCCCTAGGTGCCGGCTGAGCTAGAGGCCAAAATCTACAGGTAGGCACTTTGCAAAAAACACCTCTGTTTTCTTTAAAAAAAATGGGATATGTCCACGTTGCGTTTTGGGGCGTTTCCTGTCGCGGGCGCTAGGCCTACCCACACAAGTGAGGTATCATTTTTATCGGGAGACTTGGGGGAACATAGATTAGCAAAACAAGTGTTATTGCCCCTTGTCTTTCTCTACATTTTTTCCTTCCAAATATAGGAGAGTGTGTAAAAAAGACATCTATTTGAGAAATGCCCTGTAATTCACATGCTAGTATGGTCACCCCGGAATTCAGAGATGTGCAAATAACCACTGCTCCTCAACACCTTATCTTGTGCCCTTTTTGGAAAAACAAAGGTTTTCTTGATAGCAATTTTTTACTCTTTATATATCAGCAAATGAATTGCTGTATACCCGGTATAGAATGAAAACGCACTGCAGGGTGCAGCTCATTTATTGGCTCTGGGTTCCTCGGATTCTTGATGAACCTACAACCCTTATATATCCCCGCAACCAGAGGAGTCCAGCAGACGTAACGGTATATTGCTTTCGATAATCTGACATTGCAGGGAAAAGTTACATAGTAAAACGCAGAGAAACATTTATGTTTTTTTTCACCTCAATTTCAATATTTTTCTTTTTCAGTTGTTATTTTCTGTAGGAAACCCTTGTAGGATCTACACAAGTGACCCCTTGCTGAATTCAGAATTTTGTCTACTTTTCAGAAATGTTTAGGTGTCTGGGATCCAGCATTGGTTTCATGCCCATTTCTGTCACTGACTGGAAAGAGGCTGAAAACACAAAAAAATTGCAAAAATGGGGTATGTCCCAGTAAAATGACAAAATTGTGTTGAAAAATTGGGTTTTCTGATTCAAGTCTGCCTGTTCCTGAAAGCTGGGAAGCTGCTGAGTGTAGCACCGCAAACCCTGTGTTGATGCCATTTTCAGGGGAAAAACCACAAGCCTTCTTCTGCAGCCACGTTTTCCAATTTTTTTGAAAAAAACTAAATTTTCACTGTATTTTGGCTAATTTCTTGGCCTCCTTCAGGGGATCCCACAAAGTCTGGGTACCTCTAGAATCCCTAGGATGTTTGAAAAAAAGGACGTAAATTTGGCTTGGTTAGCTTATGTGGATAAAAAGTTATGAGGGCCTAAGCGCGAACTGCCCCAAATAGGCAAAAAAAGGCCTGGCACAGGAGGGGAAAAAGGCCTGGCAGCGAAGGGGTTAAGAAAAAAAACTAATGTGTGGGATTTTTTACACATGGATTATCAGCATTATACACATCATTTGGTCTACCGGGGAAGATGTTTACAAAATTGTTTCTAAAAGTAAAGAATACTTTACATTAATTTCTGATATTGTGCCAGATATAATTATTGAAGAAACACACTAAAATCTGCTTGTTTAGATCACTCTAGTGAATATAGAAAATGCCACTAATTAATGAACTATAGTGATTACAATGCATAGTTTCTCTTATTTGTAGTGATGTACCATGCAGCTTTGTTTATTTTTCACAATTCATTGTTTGTTTTTTCCCCACTGTTTGAAGATGATGCGTTATACAAACAATCGTTTATGATGAAGAATTACAAAAGCTGAGAACAGTGAAAAAGTAAAGCATGTATTTTAACTATATTGTAATAGACTCTTACAGTATATGTTATCTGTATTGTTATGTTTGTGTAACTTTTTAGGTTTGATACTAACATTTGTTTATGTTCTTTTTCTTTTCAATAGTGGCTGCACTTCAACAACTTTATATGGAAAACGTTCCTGATTCATAGACATATTCATTTCGAATATCCATAGAATCTGGTTTTAAATAGGTGTGCACGAGTTTTTGAGTGTTTCTGAGAGTGTCTGCATGACTTCGTTAGTGGGTCTGTGAGCAGGTACATGAATCTTTGAGTGGAGCTGTGATTGAGTGTAAGAGTCTCTGAGTCAATGAGTGTGCGCACAAGTCTCTGACTGGTCCTGTGCATCTCTGCACAAGTACCACAGTGGGTGTATCAGTGGGCCCATGAGTCTCCAACTGCATCTGTGAGTGAATTTGTGAGTCTCTGAGTCTATGGGTGCATGCATGAATCTCTGTGTTGGCCTGTGAGCATCTGCATGAGTACCTCAGTGGGTGTCTGAGTGGGTGCATGAGGCTCTGAGTGGATTTGTGAGTATGTGCACTCACTCATTTGCACATACGACACTCATGCACTCACTCACCCATACATGCACTCTTGCACACACTGAATCACCCACATATGCACCCATGCATGCACTTATGCACTCTGTTAATCACCCATACACCACTCATGTCCTCCCTCACTTGTCCATAATCCACTCATGCACTCAGAAAATGACCCATACTCCACTCATGCACTCACTCACTTACCCATACCTGCACTCATACACTCACTCAATCACCCATACATGCACTCATGCATGCAGTCACTCACCCATATACTACACAGACACCTACCTATACACAAACTAATGCACAGATTCACTCACCAGTACATGCACCCTTCACTCAGTCACTCACCCAAACACCACTGATTCACTCACTCGTGCGCTTAATCCTCCATACACCACTCATGCACTCAATCTCTCACTCATAGATACACTCATGCACTCACATACTTGCCCGTACATGCACTCATGCACTCACTCACCCCTACATGCACTCATGCACTCACCCATACGTGCACTCATGCACTCACTCGCTCATCCATATATGAACTCATGCACTCACTCACCCATACATGCCCTCATCTACTCCCTCACTCACCCGTACAAACATTCATGCACTCACTCACCCATACATGTACTCATGCACTTACTCAACCATACATGCACTTATGCACTCAATCACCCATACACGCACTCATGCACTCTCACTCATTGATTCATGCACTCATACAGTCATTAAATCACCCATACACCATTCACACACTCAGTCACTCACCCATGCACTAGTCATGCCCTCATCTACTCACTCACTCACCCATACATGCACTCACTCACCCATACATGTACTCATGCACTCACTCACCCATACATGCACTTATGCACTCATCTCCCATACATACACTCATGCACTCTCTCACTCATCCATACATGCACTCATACAATCAATAAATCACCCACATACCACTCATACACTCACTCATACATACACACACTGTTAAACTCACTCACTCAGCTATACATACACTCATGCACTCCCTCACCCATACACAGACTCATGCACTCCCTCACCCCAACATGCACTCACTCACCCATGCACTAGTCATGCCCTCATCTACTCATCTACTCACTCACTCACCCATACATGCACTCACTCACCCATACATGTACGCATGCACTCACTCACCCATACATGCACTTATGCACTCATCTCCCATACATACACTCATGCACTGTCTCACTCATCCATACATGCACTCATACAATCAATAAATCACCCACATACCACTCATACACTCACTCATACATACACACACTGTTAAACTCACTCACTCAGCTATACATACACTCATGCACTCCCTCACCCATACACAGACTCATGCACTCCCTCACCCCAACATGCACTCACTCACCCATATGTGCACTCATGCACTTACCCATACAGGCAGTCATGTACCCATTTACTCACCCAATAGAGCCATTCATGCATCCACTCACTCACCCATACATGCACTCATACACTCATTCAGTCATCCATACACCACTCGTGTACTCAGTAAATCAACCATACATTACTGATGCACCCATGCAAACACCCGGTATCTGTACACTGATGCACCCAATCACTCAACCATACACACTCTGATGCATACAAACATTCACCCATACTGACACTGATGCACCCAATGACTCACCCATACAGGTACTGATGCACCCAATCACTCACCCATGGACACTGATGCAACAAATCACTCACCCATACAGACACTGATACACCCAATCACTAACCCATACACATACTGATGCACTTAGTCACTCACTCATACATGCATTCATTCATGCATTTACTCACACATTCACACACTAATGTACCCATTTATACACATATATGGACTCAAGCACTCATCTTTTTTTAACCATAAAAATGGGTTCTAACAAGAACCTTATGGGTTTTTTGGTGTTTTTTTGTGTATGTTAATTTGTGTTTTATAGCACTTTTATGTTTGTTTTGTTTTTTTTGTCTGCAAACTAAGGGCCTGATTTATACTTTTTTAGTGCTGCATTTGGGTAATTTTTTGATACAATAGTGGCACAAACGTACAAAATATATTGGAATTTTGTAAGTTTGTGCGCTTTTGCGTCCAAAAATGATGCAAATGTGGTGCTAAAAAAGTATAAACCAGCCCCTAAATGGCAACATGGTGCTGGAAAAGTTAACATGCAGCAAAAAAAGGCTGCAAAAAGTGGGATTGCAAATGAAATGTTACATTTGTGCAGCTGTGCTGCATCACGGAGCACTTGAATTGACTGCTCTCCAGCAGAGATCACTTTGCTGCAGTCCATATTATGCATTGCCATCCGGCTGAATTCAGATGCAATGTTTCCGACATGGCTCTATACTTTTACATGCACTGTCTGCCCTGGCTCAGATGCTGTTGCGGAAGATCTTGATGTTCCTGAAGCTTCTCTCTCCTTCCTAGCTCTTTTAACTGATTGGAGTGGTATGTTTTGAGGTGGTATAACATTGATGTAGTACTGCATGAGTACTTCTTACTTGTTCCTCTGGAGAGTGCCTTCTGACACAGACAGCACTTCACGATTTTAGCCACAGTCTTTGACTCTCCCGAAGGTATCATGAATAATTCCCACGCAACATTAGCTTTCCTTACTGAAGCCCCTTCATCTTCAGAGCCTTCATTCTCCTGATCTTCAATGTGCTCTTCATGTGCTGGCTGCGGCACCTGATGTTCTTGGCTGCCTCCTCTTGCCATTTTGGAAGTTTTAAAAAGCTCCAAATGCAAAACTGTAAACATACTGCTCCCATATTTGCAGACAGACCTGCTCAGAATGAATCAAGAACCAAATGGAAGGTTCAAGAACAGAGAAATGGGTGAGGTCCTTATTCAATTGCTTGAAAACTCTCTACTCCAATTAAATTGCTTTCTTTCCTGATCATATGATCTTTGCAATAGCGTGCATTGTTGCAAAGTTCAGAAATGAATAAAAAGTATTTTTCATTTCAAGTAAGTCCACACGGAAAAGTTAAAACATCATCACAGTCAACCTCTATAGCCATCAGTATGTAAACCACATGGTTTCCGCAGCTAACGATGTCACCGGGACTGCTGGAGTAGCCGCGGAAACACAAAAAGCACTAGAAAAGCACTTTCCCACAAAATCTAATACAGAAAAGAAACTGTAAACATAATATTAGTAAGCCCCTATAATGAAACACTGTCTACAATATCTGTTTATATGTGATTTGCAGTTTTGAAAACCACGTGGTCGTCGTGGTTAAAGACATCACCACAACTGCCGGAGTCACCACGGAAAAGCAAACAAAATACTAGAGAAGTACTTTCCTACAAAACCTAATACAAAAAGAAAACAGTTTACATCATATTATGAAACCAAACTCTCTCTACAATATGTGTGTATATGTGGTTTCCCATTATTTGAAAACCAAACATTAATTGCAGTTGACTGCATCACCGTGATGTCCAGGGTTGCTGCTAACACAGCACCTTGATTTGCAAAACAGTTTCCACACAAAAATAATTCCAAAAGATAATTTAAACATGCTATTGGCAAATCTCTACTGTAAATCATTCCGTAAACTATATTTATATATGCATATTCAAAAAATGTAGTGTTTAAAGTGCAATAATATAAATTGCAATAATGTTTCAGCAATTAAAAATATTTATTAACCTGTATTTTATTCACTTAAAAAATAAAGTGACTAACACTGAAAAATTATTTCAACAGAAACATATTTTATATCTCTAATACATCATATACACTTAGAGGAAACAAATATGCAAACATTAGAAACCACTAAAGAAAACATACATTACAAAGGTATTATAATTAAGAAAGAGGATATACAAAACATTGAAATTATCTGAAAAAACCAAAGGTACATGAGCGTTATAGTTAAGAAATAGAATTTAAAAAAAGCTTAGAAATTCACTGACAGGGAGCCTATAGTTAGAAAATAAAATTTTAAAAACCTTAGAAATACACTGAAATAAACAAACGTTACAGGGACGTTATAGTTAAGCTCAAATTTTAAACATAGAAAACCAGAGAAATTCAGCAATTATAGTTAGCTGACCTAACTATAACTTACACCCGCAATGCACTGCTTATGATCTCACACATTACATCACTCATGATATGGTCAGTGACATCACTGATGACATTTGCCACAGACCTACTCACACGCCCAGCTAAACCCCCATATAACATTTCATACACCCACTCCCTCACAGCCACTGACATATGCATTCAAAGACCCATAGAGCCACTCACACATCAAGTCCTCCATGCAGCCACTAACACAACCACTAACTCACGTATACAGCCAATCGTGCATCTACTTACTGACCAATACAGCCACTCACGCATCCAGTCATATAGACATACAGACACTTATACACCCACACATACACCAGCTCACACACTAAATCAGTCATCTATACAGCTACTCTCACTTCTTCTCACTCACCCATACAGACTCTCACACAGCCACTCACTCATCCAGTTACTCACACATCCACTAACTTACTCACACATATACTAACACATGTACTCACTCACCTATACTGTTACTGAGACAAGCACATACTCTCCCATACACCCTCTCTCACACTAACACATTTATAAAGCCACTCACACACCCATTCACTCACCATTGCAGCCACTCACACACACACACACACACTCACTCATACAGCCACTTACACACCCATTCATTCACCCATACAGCCACTCATATACCCTGTCACTCACCCACACAGACACCTGTGTACCTGCTCAATCACTCATTTAGCCACTCATGCACCTTCTCATTCACCATGTAAAGCCACTGACACACCCACACACTCATCCATACAGCCACTCATTCACCCTCTCATTCACTATTACAGCCATTTACACACCCACCCACTCACTCACTGATACAGATACTCACACAGCCACTCACTTACTCATATACCCACGAAAACACCCACTCGCTCTTCCATGCAGAAACTCACACACCAGCTGTCTCTCACATACCCACCCACTCTCCTGTACACCACTTACACACCCATTCACTTACCCATACAGGCTGTCCTACAGCAACTTACATTAGTATAAATGTTTAACACTCAGTAACACTCACGATCATGGAATGATGTTATCAGTAATGCCATTTGAGATGTCATCAGTGACATCACTGACCATGTCATTAGTGATGTAATGTGTGAGGCCATAAGCAGTGGATTGCTAGGGCATAAGTTATAGTTTGGTCAGTTAACTGTAACTTCTGAATTTCGCTCATTTTGTATGTTTAAAATGTGAGCCTAACTATAACATTCCTGTAACCTTTGATTTTTTCAGTGAACGCACACACACACACACACATGGCCATTATTGTTAGGTTCTGAATTTATATGCACAAAACCATGGTAATTTAGCTGTTATAGTTAGAATTATGTCAAGTAACTATAACATACCCTAATGTAACTATAACTTGAGCCCACGCCATGCTCAGGTTTCTCATCAATAATTTTATTGCAAATGTCGCAGTGAAAATATTTATGATGCCATAGAAAATGTCATGAATGATGCCGTATCTTGGGTAATTAGCAGTGCATAGCGAGGGCCCCAGTTACAGTTACCTTAGGGCACGAGTTATAGTTACTTGAAATAACCCAAACTATAACAGCTGAATTTCTATGGTTTTGTGAATTTAAATTCAGAACCTAACTATAATGTCCCTATAACCTTTGTTTTTTTAGTTAATTTCTATGTGTTTTACACAGTGGGGAGTTGGCCATAGGGCTTGTCCTGCTACCACCACTGTGGCCAGGCCCTGCAGCTGACCCTCCCCGCACACATCCAGCCCCAGCATCTACATAGAAAAATCTGTGACAACATGAATCCTGGAGTGGAGAAGAAATGAAGACTACAAAGAGTTGAATCTCCACCAAATAAGGGTACTTTCTCCTAATTATATGAAGTAAATGTTTCTATGTTTGGTGAAGTTGTGCTCATATTGCTCTGCCTCAAGAATTCAACTTCAAAATTGTCTGGAAAATGCATTTCGTGGGCTTTTTAGTAAGCTGTCTATCATCCTGAAAAAAGTAGGAAGACATTGCATACCACTAAGGTATATGTGGAAGGGCCAAATGGGTGGGGCTTCTAGGTCATTTTACATACTTACACTGTTTACAAGCAAAATCTACAATCTGTGGTATCAACAGCAGATGACAAGCAAGAACCCACTTTTCACTTTTAGTAGCGGAGACCATGGGGGACCCCTTAGGGCATCATGGTCTCTGCTGGTTCCCACCTCCTGCCAGAGCCTGCATTGCTCCCACATGGAAGGAGCAGCTAAAAATTCTGCTCCCTGCATGCAGGAGCAATCCTTTCATTTCTTTTCCTACATATGAAAAGTCTGCTTCCAGCAAGCGGGAGCAGTTTTCCTGCTTCAGCCAGCTGAGAACAGATTACAGTTTGCTTTTGCTTGGCAGGGGTTGTCAAAGCTCCTGCTAATCAAAAGCAAAGTGCTAGCTCCTGAAGACGGGCACCACAGGAGATAGGGAGCCTGCCTTGGGGAGTGACGGTCACCAGAGCCATTAGTGGCTCCAGAAGGTGAGCTGTGCAGCCTCCCTCCTTTCAATTTGCACAGGCTGACCAATGGGAGGTGGTCCCTCGGTCCATAAACAGACTGTCAGGAGGGCCGCGTGACCTCTCTCCCACTTAGAATTTGGCCATGCACCAGGGAGGTGGTGGTCCCCAGGGCCAAATATGGCCCTATGAGGGGGCCGTGTGGCCCCTACCCTTTTTTTGAGAATTTTGTTCCTGGGGAAGTGGCCGTCCCCAGAGCAATTAGGAACTAGGAGAGGGGTCTGGGTGGCCCCATTTAAAAAAAAAAATGATAACTCCTGGGGAGGTGGTGGTCACCAGGGCCTTTAAAGGACTTAAGGAGGGGGCCACGCTGCATGTGGCATGGCCCCCCTCCTATTAAGGAAATAAACCCCAGGGAGGTGAGGGTCCTCAAGGGTAAAACTGCACTTGGGGAGGGGGGCCACATGTGCCCCCTCCCCATTTCTTTAATAATGAAACCATGCCCCTGGGACGTGGCCCACCCAGAAAGTCCCCCCCAAAAAAGTGCGGGAGACTACGCTTGGTTTTGTTTTTAGATTTTTGCCACAGATTAGTGGATTCACCATGATTTCACTGTAAAATAGAAAAAAAAAAAGATGTTTCATCCTGGCAGGTTACGGGGTAAGTGTATTCCTACCATGCTCCTTTTCTTTTTTGTAACTTTGTTTTTGTGACTCTGCTGAGTCTGAATCCAAAAATGGCTGCCAACACTTGAATTGATTGAAGTGCTAGCAACCAATCAGATTTCAGCATGGGAATTGTTGGATCCGTGGAGGATCCGCGTCCCTCTATTTACAAATTTGATTTTCACTTAATATCTCTAAAACTAATCAATGTATTTGCACCAAATAACAAAACCCACACATTCTGGACCAAGAGCTAGCTTTCTTTGCAGACGATTAACATTGCGAGGTTGCTGGTGCACCCTGCTGGCTACAGCATTGCAACCGGCTCGATTACAAACTGGAGACACTGCTATAGCCTGTTTCCTGCTCGGCCGCGGGTGAAAACCAAGGTTTCCAACCGCTGGCCTAGCGGGAAACTCCTACTAGGTCCAGCGGAGTCGTGGCCACAAAGGTGTTGGGAGTTTGGCGGGCGGCCTTTCCTGTCCACCAAACTCAAAATGAGGCCCTCAGTGCCTCTGTATCCCTATCTATGTGACTGGTTCTCAGTTTGTTCTGTGATTTGCTCTCTCTGTTTGTATGTATGTTTTTATTTCACTATATCCATTTGCTGTACTCCTGTACTCTTGTACTCCTTTTTGTCCCTCTTTCTATTTTTTTATTTTTCTGTGAATCTTTCTACCTCTGACTATTGTGTTTTGTCTCCCTTGCTCTCTTTGACTCTGTGTCTATCTGTTTCTGTGTCTTTGTCATCTTGTCTTTGTCCCATGGCTTCTTTGTGTTTATACACGCCTGTCTGCTTGTGTCTTCCGCTTTCATTCTTATTTTTTTTCTTTTTCTTGTATTTTGTCTTTTTCTCTCTGTTCGTCTGTTTATCACATCTGGCTATCATTGTCTGTCTGTGTGTGTCGTCTTTCTGTCTCTTTATTTCACTTTATTCCTCTTCCTTTGTGTTTTCCCCTGACTGACAGTATCAGCTGCTTTTAAGGTTCAGTGATGCCATCAATCCTATCACTGTTGATGTTATGAGTGAAATCATGAATAATGCCACATGCGATGTTATCATTGATATCATATGCCATTCTAGGGGGTAACACAAGTTATGGTTTGTGCTGTGAACAATAACTGTTGAATTTCAGTTGTTTTACGACTTTGAGCCAGAACCAAAACAATGTTTGTGTTTTTTTCAGTGAATTTGATTTTTTTTAAAAATGAAATGGCCCATTTAGCATTTTAAAAATTACGTGACGTTTTCTGAAATAACATTGAACCCCTATTTGATCTTCCCTTTCCTAATCTTCCTTTTGGACGTCTCTATATATTTTTTATGACCCTGCTGCCAAGAATAATAGACATGATGTAGCAGGCCATCACTACTATTCTTTAGATAGCACCATCTCCTCTATCTCTTTCATCTAAAGGATAATACTTGTTAGAAATAAAAAATCAGACAAATATATTATCTAGTACCGATTGTTTTAAAAAAAAATAACTGTTCTCAGCCACAATTTGTGCAACCGCAGAGGAATTCAATTCGGAATATTAAATAAGTGGTAGCAGCTTTTTGTGTTTCGTCATTTCGGAATCAATTTCACACAGGGAAAATAATCTACTTGCTTTTTGTACTTTAAAAATCACTGCTGGTCCAGTACCTGTCAATGACACTTGATCTATAGTCTCATTATCTGCATATTGTTCATGATGGTGACAGCAGTATTTGGAACTGGAAATTTGTGGTTGTCCTGTTTTCTACTGTTACATGATCTGTTGAACTAAGTTAAGATAAGAAAAAAACTCTTAGGAAATTGATTGTGTTGCTATTGCAATATGGCTGTTTAGAAACATTATGGGGCTGATTGCGACCATGGCGGTGGGGATTACTCCATCCCAAATGTGGTGGATATCCCTCCTGACATATTGCAAGTTCAATTATCTCCTATGGAACTTGTAACATGGTGGACGGGATATCTGTCACATTTGGGATGGAGTAATCCCTTCCGCCAAGGTCGTAATCAGGCCCTATTTGTCAACTATCTTTAATATGTTAAAAGTTTCAAGTATTCTAGTTTTAAATTGAGAATTTAGCTTCCGGTATTAGTAAATATGTATTTAATAATTGTCTGGGTAACCATTGTATTACTATAATGGTTTTCATAGTTACACTCTTTCCAAAAAACAGTATTCTTCAGGAAAACTGTACAATAACCTGAAGTAAAGTTCAAACCTTTGTAAAATACAATGGTGTAAAAAATTGGTTATTGGCTTAGATGGGTGAGAGCCCCAATGAAGCAAAAACTACAGTCCTTGTGCGAGTGAACAATGAAAATACTAAATTAACCTGTGATTAACCCTCTGATAGCTTGGCACAAAGGAGCCAGGCTTAGCTTTTTAAAATATATTTATTTATTGGCATTTCAACAATTACAGACATCACCCCCCTTGAGGATCAGGGGTACCCAAGTTGTATATTATCAGCATGTTACAACTGCTAGAATAGCAACTGCCAGTCTGTATTATCCACAAGTTATTGCCAGACATTATGATACTTGCCCAAAAATAGCCCTAAAAGAAAATAAATATATAACCCCTCTGAACATTATAGTCAATAATCATAGACTCATAAAGCCAACTTCCCCTCACCCCTGCCCACGCCCTCCCTGCTTCCAGGTTAGATTAAAACATTAAGCTGCAAGGAAAACCCTATACAAGCTTAGCACTCGCTACATCAAATTGCTCATACGATGCAGATTGTCGAGTGTTTGTGAACTATAGTCCCATATTGCATTTGAAGGTATTCCCCTCCAGGCTGTGTTTCAGTTTTTATGTAGTTCCAATACTCAAGAGAGTGTGTTGTTCTCCAAATATTGCCATCAACGTTTGTTCCATCCGCACCCATTCAAGCAGTTCATCGGTCATTCTGTCGTCATGCCTAGTACATCTCATATGGGTCTCCAATGCCCCATCCATTCTATCCGGTTATCCCTCTAAACCCTATTCCTTAGAGTTTTGGCACTCAGCCAGTGGATTGCTATATGGCATTTAGCCATCACCAGTCCCCGCATGGTGAACCTCTACTCAACCATATCTTGGGTTTCTCCAGAAGTAAGCCTAGCAGGCACTTATTAATCTCACAGGGAACCACCCACTCTGTCACTGATTTAATATGGGTCACTAGTTTGAGCATATTTTGTGCAATAACCGGGCATCTCCATATCACATGTAGGGAATCATTCTCCTCTGCACCACAGCATGCACATGCGGAAGTTCTGGTGGGACATATCACGTTTAAGTTTTTGGGGGAGAGGTAGGTCACATGAACATAATTATATTGTATCAGTTTAAAACATGCATTGACTGAAACTTCACTCATTGGTCCATGTATTTTTCCCAATTCATTAAGTGTTATCTGATTTCCACGTTCTCACTGCTATGTCGCTTCCACTCGGAGCTGTGCCACTCGCCGATCTGCCCCGAGTGCCCGGTACAGATATGTTATTAACCTAGGACCTCCAGCAATGGACAACATCACAATTAATGTCTGGCCTCAGGAAAGGACGGCCAGAGTTGCCTTGCAGTTGTGCGCAATCTATGCATACTGCACAAACTGTCCTTGTCCGAGTCCAAATGAGTCAAAGGCGTCCTGCATGATAATGAAGTGATCACCCTGATGTAGGTCAGAAAACATAATGCAGCCTCTCTCCCTCCATTTATCAATTTACATTATCTGGATGTTTGGTGCAAAGGGACACATGAGTCAGATCTCCAGATCCAAAGTATACTGGGTCCGTCGCAGCACCTATCCTATATGTGTCAATTCAGTTGGATTACATGAGGCAATGTGTCTGGGACATTCCTGCCCCTCATCAGGAGCTCACTTAGCTGGTGTCCATCATGGGAGCACGTCAAGACAGACCACTCCCAGTTATCCTTCCAATCAAGACAATGAATTGCATGCTAGAGATGGGCAGCCAGGTAACAGATTTCTAAATACAGGACCTCAAAGCCTCCCCTATCCCATTCTCTCTTAAGTTTATCCAGTTCCACTCTACAGCTCTTTCTTTAATAACATAAAGAGGGAATAGGTGTGAACAGGATTGGCCATCCTGGCAGGATGGCTAGGGAGGGGCTGTGCCAGCTCGACTTACACTTACATCAAGGCAGCTCCTTCTTCCATCCCGTTTGTAGTGTATCTCAGCATGTTAAGATGAGATATTTTCTAGCTTCCCTAATTTGTAAGTTTGTTGAGTATCTCCTCTGCAGTTTTCAAATACAACATTATTCATTGTACTTTTCATTACAGTTTCACACTACACTTTTACTTCCTGGAGAACACTAATGTAGACATATTTTTCAAGGCCTACTTCTGTTTCTGTTATGTAGCTGAAGTTGGTAAAGCATAATTTAGTTATAAAGTATTTTCCATGCCTATTCCTTAATCTTCTATCTGATTGAAAAGATCGCTTATAAACACCTGGTCATCTTGTTGTTTCTGGCCCTTGCATTGATTAAACTTGCATGCACATGAGAATGCTTCTGTAATTCTCAGTGAGTACTGTACCACTTTTTTGTCCTTCTTAATCTCTGTTTAATTTTCTTCAATTCTTAGTAAGAGTTCCTTAGAGCCAATGAGTTACTGATTGTCATACAAACAAAGTAGTAACTGTTTATCTGTCTGAATAAAATATACCAACATTTCTTGGTTTGTTGCCTATGCCTTCATTTCCTGCTTCTATAGCTTCTTTACTTAATTTCTGTTCTTCCTTTCTTTTTGTATTCCTGATCTCATCGCTGTGTAGATTATTTTTTATCTACAATATGGTTCACGGTTGTGAGCAAAAAAGTTTCTAAGTATTTATTTCATATAAGGAAGCAGGAATTATCTGTATTAACTTTATTTCATCAAAGTCTAACAGATACAACCTTGAGACCGAATCATGCCAATTCTTTCCTCTTCATCTTGGTTGAGGCATAGTAATTTATGAATTGTTGCTGCATAAGCAAAACGTAGTGGAAACTGCTTTTGTTGCATGTATACATCTTTAAATAATAGAAAACTCATACTAGATCTGAATGCCATTTGTGTTTTTTTACACTATCACAATAAACTAGGTGCACTCAATGTAATACCTATTTGCTAAAGTAGTGGTTACCAACCTTTTGACTTCTGTGGATCCCCACTTTATCATTTCCGGAACTAGGGGACCCCCCACTGAATCATTATTGAAATCCAGAGATACCCCCCAAATTAGTCATTACTGAAAGCCGGGGATGCCACTTTAAACATAGTTGATGATTTGAAAACCAAAACACTACACAAAAAAACAAAAGGCATTCACCAAACTCATACACAAATGATGACACATTTTATTTAATTTGCAAAGAAATATAAATAAGAAAATAAAAAAATAGTAATTCCAATTGGAAGGTTGGAGCTTTTCTAAATTCAATTGAAGCCACTCATTGCCCATACTACATTCTGTTTGTTGCACCTGCATTGCTTACACAAATCAATCTTAGGAAACAAATCAAATTTTTAGTCTCCAATTTCAAATTCCTTGACATTTACAGTATGTTTTAAAATTTTCAGTTGTACATTTAGCCACTTTGTATATGTACACATTATTAATCTGTTAAAACTATTTCATTTTCTAAGGAGTCGTGCACCCTCTGAGGAGGCTTTGCAGACCCCCAGGGGTACCCCGAACAACATCCAATGCTCCTGGTTAAGGTTTCTTTAGGGAAAAACTGTACAGTTATCACTAGTTGAAGCACTTTTTCTAACACTGCCATTTTTTAAACAATGTTCTTGAGTTCATCCATTCTCTTGGACCATTTTCGCTCCACTAAATACTTACAGTGTTGTTCCACAGGATCAATAGTTGTTAGTTCTGCAATTTGTTATGTTTCTAAATCTCAAATGGCAGAGTAAAAAATCGTAGTAATATTTTGATTAGACACACCGGTCTTGCTTGTTCTTTAATTAGTTTTTTCATGACTTCTGGGCCTGTTATTCTCTCACCATAGAGTACCTTAGTGAACCTTGGGGAAGTTCCTGTTTCACAGCTTCATTGAGTGTACCAGCACTTAAAGCTTTTAAAATTTCACAATACTCGTATGTCTGCCGCTTGTCACATGTTTCGAGGTTTGCAATAATTAATTGTCCAAATGTTTACATTTCCTCCACTGCAGAAACGTTTTCTTGTTTCCACATGACTTAATTTTTTGAAAACTGGCTACCCCTTCACTGATGTCAACTCCAGTAAATATCAACAGAGAATCATGTCTTCTACAAAACAAACATCATATACAGCTTGAAAAACTTCTTTCATTCTAAGATGTGTGAAAACGAGCATCAAATTGAATACCGTGCTTACTTCGTCTATAATCAACATTTTAATTTTTCACAGAATTAAATTAAGTTCCTATGACATTTCTGCACTCAATTTATTAAGTCTAATATATGGTCATGTCCTACTTGTAATATCAAGTACTGGTTGGTTCTGCCATTGCAGTCAGCCAGTACTGCCAGTACTGTAACAATGAACAGCAGTGCTTACTGTGATTATTTCTTCTCTAGTACATGGGCCATCATGGCCTGAATGACAAAGAATTTTCCTGTGTCTGCTTGATCATCACATATTGAAGCAAAGCAAGGGAGTACATTCTGGGCATCTATAAATTGATGTTTATTTATCATACACAGCTGTTTGTTCTTCATTCGGTTTTTTGACTATGGCTTGCAATTCTGCTATTTCTTCACTCGCTTGGTCCATGGCTAGTTCTAGCAAATTAATTTCTATTTGCGCTTCATCCTGAATATGAGGAGTTTTGGATCTGATTTTAAGCTTTCTAATGCCCTTCCCACAGGTTCCCCGTCTCCATGGCTTTAAAAGCTGCAATAAAGCCATGTAGTAAGATTCCTTTTTAGCAGGTTCGGTGATAATGATGTGTTAAGCCTGGATTTGAATGTGATGTTTCACCATGCTTCTTATATGGCCGTCTTTAGACCTGGCATCCTTAGTGTGTTATTCTCACAAAGCTTTTGCCTTCACACCTCCTGTTTTGCTTAGTTAATTGTTGTTGGCATTAGGACTCTGTGCACTTTATGACTTCAAATCAATGCTAAACTCTTTGTACTGTCACCCTCAAACATGGTGAAACTGGACTACACCTAATTGATACATTGTATTTACTTGTCCGTCCCTAGTAAATTGTAGTACCTGTAACATGGGTCTGTAAATGAAATGCTACTAGTGTGCCTGCAGCGCTCATTGTGCCACTCACTAAGTAGCCTTTTAAAACAAGTCTCAGGCCTGCTACTGCAGCCTGTAATGCAGTTTTAAACTGCCATTATGACTGGCAAATTAAACCTTTTGCCTGGCCTAAAACATAATTTTAAGAGATATGTCACCTGTAACATTGTCCATAAAGGCTCATAGACCATTGAGCATTGTATTTAAAAAGTAGGACATGTGTGCTAAGGTTTTACATGTCCTGGCATTGAAAAACTCCTACAGTCATTTTTCACTGTTATACGGAACATCTCTCCTATTCCTCCTGGCTCAATGTTCTGGTTTCTTTATTGAATAACTGTACATTTAACACTGGCTGAAGCCATTTTTGAAACTATGTTTCTGAGTTCATCCATTCTCTTGGCTATTTTTGTCTCACTTAGAAGTACACTGGGCTACCTTATTACATTTATTAAGTGCTAACTTTAGATTGGGAGTAGATAGAGATATGTGGTTTGTGCTCAAATGAATTGTACTTGAAAATCTTTAAAGGTGAAGTCTGATTTTAAGTCACAATTCTGAAAATGCTACTTTTAAAAAATTAGACTAGGTAAAGGTGCCAACAGGACCCTCTTCAGGACTATGATGCTTAAATCAAGATGAGAGATCACTCTAAGAACATTAGAAGAAGGCATACCTGTAACATAATGACAAAATTGGTCTGTATTTTCGAAAATATACCTGCATTGATCTAAGACGCAGAACAGCGAATGTTGCTCCAAGAAATATATAGATAGAAACCATCACTATGACATTAAATCATTAAGATAAGTATATCACCTATAGACATTCCCAAAGTTGATGTATATAACAGCTAACATACCACATCATTTTGTCCTAATTTGAAATTAATTCTGTCTTGTGCAGTGTGGGTATACACAGTAGCATGCGTGATATGTTTTTTAATTTTGGCCGACCTTTTTCAGGTGTCGGGCTAAATCACCTATCAACTTTGGGAATGTCAAAAGTATTTCATGTAGATTAAGACACAATAAATGTATTCATAGACATCACAAAGTAAAAATAAGATTTGTTTTTGGAGTAACATTGTTTTCAAGTGAACCCCTTGTTGGCACCTTTACCTACCCTGTTACAATAACCCAAACCCACAAGGGGATATTGTGTGTTCCTTTTGTGTTTCATACTTTTAGAAAGTTGACATTATCTTGTCCCAACCAATCGTGCCTACTACAAGTGTCCTGGGTCACACGACTGTGAATGGCTCTGCTGTTGGGATTTATCTATTTCTTCCAGTAACACAAAGGGGCCTTAGGTGTGGAGAGGATGGGTCATCTGGGAGGAATGGGACCCAGTCCCATTTAGACTTCAGAGGACTCTGCCTCACACTCACACAAAGGAATCTGACATCAGACCTGCTCTGCCTTTAGTAACCCCAGGTAGTTCAGATCCTTGACAGGGGAGGGAAAGAAACCTCCAGAACCAGATGTGGTGCTAGGACAGGGAGTAACCCAACACAAAGGCTGGCACCTGTTATAAATATTAGACCTCCAGGACCTCTCTTCAGGATACTCCTGGACCTGTGGACATTACAGAAGAAGGACTGCTCTGCTGCCAGAGGACTGCCCTGCTCAACGCTTAATTTGTAAATAAAAATGTGCCAGTGCCCAAAGCCCTCTTCTTAAATATGCGGCTGCTGCAATTAAATGTGCGAACACGGAATACTGAGGCAGTGTAATCCTTAAGCCATCTCAGGTCTCTTCAATCCATTTACCTACCCCTTCAGCACACTCTTGCTGCTTTCTGCTTTTTCTCATTGTGACTCTTTTTCATTTTTCTCTTCCTCCATCTTTCCCATATCTGTCTTGTACTCACAGTAAATGCATGAGGCAGAAAAATAAGTGCCAGCCCTAAAAAATAAGTGCTGGTGTCCCACACTGAAAACACAATGCACAAATTAAGCACTGGCCTTACTGCTGAGGACTGCTTCCCTATATGAGAAGGAATACTGCACCTGCTTACCTTCATCCCAGGCTGACCAGAATGAGTTCAGGATTCAGATGGCTGAATTACTGTGTGAGCTACCAGGATGTAGCATCCTTCAGAGGCCTCCCTGCAATTGCCCAGCTAACTGACTGCACTGGATCTCCCTGAGCCTTACTTTTCTCTTCAGGAGTGAGTTCATAATCCTCAAAAGGTGACCGCATATCATGGACCCTTGTCTGGAGCAGTTTGAGCTCCTTCAAAGAAAATAAGTTGGAATGCGGATGTTTGGGCTCTTCACGACCATAAATGGGACCCTTTGCACCAAGACTATGCCGCTCACTACGACTGCCAATGTGAAGCTCCAGAGAGACCGTGTACAGTGACAACCATCAATGCGAGATTTGCGCTACAGAGGTAACCATCCGCAATGCTCTCCATTGCAAATGGAACTCTTTGCTCTGGACTTTGTGAAGGTAACTTTCTCACCAGGACTAACCTAGTCCTTATATCTGACCTTTGTTCCAATACAGTTAGCCTGAACTTGTCACTTCCCCCTAGTCTGTTCCGACCAGGTGATCACAAGTGGCACTTTGTTCTTTTAGGCACTATTTTGACTAAAAACTCTAAAATTGGATTTCTCTGGTTCTACTGATTGGATTTTTGTCATTCTGCTATCATTTTATTTCTTAACATTTATTCTGTTTTTCTAAGATGGTTTGGGATTTTTCTTGTGTTGTGTTTTTACGTGATTACTGTTTGAGCACTTTACACATTCCCTTCGGATAAGCGTCCTTTTTTTTGTGCCAAGCCACCAGAAAGTTAGGCACAGGTTAATTCAATGACTTGTGTGGTTCACCCTGACAAGGATGGAGGTTGTTGTCTGAGAGACGCTTCCTTCCCCTCAGCCAATAACCCAGTTATTTACAGCCTGAAGCAAGAAAGAGCCTAGAATTTTCACTGGCATCTACTCTTTTCTGATATGTGTAGCGTTATACTCAGAGCCACTGGAACTGTGCAGTGAGGGATGACCAAATTATGTGGCAGGGTAAATAAAGTATGCCCCAAGAAAAAGGCTAATTATGTGGCATAATATGGCACATTATTTGATAGTGTTACTTAATTATTTTTACAATTGTTAACACTGAGTGGGATTGGGTGCACTACATTAGTACCAGTTACACACTAAAATAAGAGACAGAAAGGTGTCCAGTCAAACTATGTAAAGGGTCTTCCACTGCACAAAAACAAGTGATGCTGCATTTTTAGTAACTTTTGAACCGTTTGAGCTAAAACATTTTTTTAAACTGCAGATTATTCACTAGATGAAGGATTATGTGGCAAATGCAGAAATTCTATAATTATGTGGAAAAAGGAGTGAGCACACAATTGCATCATTCCAGTTGCCCTCATTAGATTACTTCAAATAAAGACGTTTTCTAATGTTGAACGTTTTTGAGAATATTTTATACCCATCATGCTTTTTTTTTTTACAATGGCTTTATTCTCAGGATTTAAATTTAACATTGCTTCAATTTCAACAAAAGATTTAAGTACACACTCATCTGCTCACACTCCTCATATGCACCACATTCATGATAGGACAGCATGTGTTTCTTTGTCAGGGGCTTTATGGATAATATGTAATCTAAGAGATTTTTCATTTCTGCTTTCTCTCTTATAGTGTTGTTGGGAAATATGATTCAATAAAATCTATTTCAGTTTCAGTAGAATCTTTCCAAATTTAGGAACATCTGCTATCCACAGTAAAAGGAATGTGTGGGGCTCCTTTGCCTAATACTCTTTTCTTTAGAAAAGAAATCCACAACCTTTCCTTAAAGTTTTATGAAGAGGGCAAAGTGAACCGTGATATAGTGCACCCTTGCTTTGTACCTCTTCTGATAGAAACGCGCCCTACAGTTTGTGAGTTAATTAAAAATTTTGCATTGTTCTTTTTAAATAGGTTTTGCAATAAATGAACTAGCTTTGAGGGGAATCTTAAGCAAATCATAATAGCAGACAACACCTCCAACTGCACTAGATTAAATGCCTTTTTGCATTGAGCATGATGATGGCTGCCGTTGATTTATTGTTTGAGTAATAGTCAATTGCCTACACCGAGAAGTTGGTGTTTGAAGAAATCAATCTTGCATGTAGGAATCCTCTTTGACTGCAGTGGACCACAGTGTGAGCTACAGGAGATACCCTAAATGCTATACTTTTAGTAAAACACTTGTAATTGCTATTTAATGAGCTAATAGAATGATGGGAGTCATGTTTCACTGGTGGTTTGTCCTTTTTAGGAAAACTGGCAATCACTGCCTCTGTAAAAGATCTAGGTCTCTCACATCTTTCCAAAATTTCATTGAATATTATGACTAAAAATGTTGCTCTCTGTACCTCAAAGCCTTATAAATTTACGCCAGCACTATGTTTATCTATTTTACAAAAGTACTACTAATGTACTACAAAGTTGTATTTGTTGGCGTACATGCAGAGGTCTAATCCACCGCCTTACCTATCTTTTATAAGGGCAGATCTCTGGGCAGATCTCAGGGCTTGTCAATGTCAGCCCAGTGGTCAGCTCCTCTGCAGCGGCGATTGTTGGGTCCCATTTGTATCATGCAGGATTTCGTTCCTTTTCTTGTGCAGCTGTCTTCTCTTCTTCCTTTGAAATGTGATTTCTTGGTCTAGGAACATCCACTAAATACTGAATTTAGTGGGCATTTTAGGGGGAACCTGGTAGTGGGACACTTAACTTTGGGTGGCTACATCCACTGTAGTGACCACTTCCTGTGGGAAGGGTCGCTGCTCTAAACCTAATTAACTCTTTTCCTTCCATCCAAGATGGAGGAAAGTGAAATAGAGGGTCCACCTTGCAGGCAATACCTTAGGGTGATGCATTCAATGTGAGGCCAGCCCTCCTACTCTTTGTTAGGTTTCCCGCCTTTGCTCCCACCAAAAGTGGGGGTTTACAAAGGAGGATGCCAGCTGATGCTAGCAGCAGGCTTGGGGGTCGACTTTCAAGGGTGGTGAGTCCTTTGAAGCTCAATACCAGGACAGTGCACACTCATGAGGGAGGAAATGTTAGCTCTTCCACCCAGGAAGGGCATTGTCTTACAAACTGGAGAGGCAGGGCTCTCCCCCAAGGTTTGTATATTGGCTGTCTGGAGGTGGCAGCTGGATAGGACCAGTCCGCAACAAGGCCAAGTTAGTTAGCTTTTGCAGGGGGCACCCCTAAGGCGACCCCTGGATACTATTAGGGATAAATCCAAGACTGGCACCAGTTTTTTTATTTATTATTCTGAGTTGTTTAATACCAAACAACCTAGGGTTC
Organism: Pleurodeles waltl; assembly: GCF_031143425.1. Classification (NCBI taxonomy): domain Eukaryota; kingdom Metazoa; phylum Chordata; class Amphibia; order Caudata; family Salamandridae; genus Pleurodeles; species Pleurodeles waltl. The sequence goes on from NC_090438.1 coordinate 641,980,424, forward strand.
ATTGTGGCCATCGTGTAGCTGGGAAACGCATGTTGACCAATGTCCAGCACATATATTGAAATGGCTGCTCTGTTCACTCACTATGTCCCAGGTTTGACAAAGACACAGTGGGGGCTTATTGCTCATTCGGATATGCCCTCACATAAAATATGGAGCACCCTGTCTTAGGACAGTAAATGAAGTGTATGGTGGAGAGGGTTCACGGGTAGTGTGCCATGTCAATTTTGTATTTTAGGTTTGCACCAGATCTCTCAGCCTGCAATGGCAGGGCTGGGTGCATCTGGAGGCATGGCCCTAGAGGGTGTCACAGTCAGTACTGCTGCCCTCAGGGGCATACGCATAGTATCCCATGCCCTCTGCACATAGGTGCCCAATTACTAGGGACTTAAAGTGGTAGCTATAGCTGTATCCAATGCATCACAACAGACTTAGGGAAAGAGCTCTAGCCCGGGGAACCTGGTTAGAAGGGTCCCTGGGTACTACAATTTTTAGGACACATCAACATCAGGCAAAAAGTGGGGGTGATAACAATGTCAAAAGAGGCCCTCTCTCACACGACCACCCCCAAACGAAAAAGGATGAGACTACCCTATCCCTAGTGAGTCTTCATCATCTAAGTGGAAGAACATGAAGAGGCCATGTGCATTGGCATAGGCAGTCCCAGGTCTGTGTTCCACTTGAAAGTCCATCCTGTGTAGGGAAATGGACCACCTAAGCAGTTTGGGGTTTTCACCTTTCATCTGTTATAGCGATCTGAGAGGCCTATGGTCAGTCTGAACTGTGAAGTGATTCCAAACAGGTATGGCATCAGCTTCATCAGGGCCCAAACCATAGCAAAGGCTTCCCTAACTATGGCCCTCTATTTTTATTCCTTAGGGAGTTGTTTCTAGCTTATAAATGCAGCTGATTGGTCATTGTTCTAGGAAAGGACCGCTCCTATCCCAATGCCAGAAGCATCTGTTTAGACTATGAATTCCCTGGAAAAGTCTGGTGCTTATAGAACTGGAGCAGAACACATAACTTCCTTCAGAGTGTCAAAGGCTTTTTGACAACTTACTGTCCTGTTAACCTTTTTGAGCATTTTCTTGAAGGTGAGCTCTGTGAGGGGGTAACTATAGTGCCATAATTCTTCGCAAACCTCTTATAGTACCCAGTCAAGCCAAGAAATGCCCTGACTTGTCTGGGTTGTGAGAGCTTCCCAAGCCAGTATAGTCCGAATCTTGGGTTGGAGGAGTGAGTTGCAAATGGCCTCCACTAACCAGGTGGCCCAAGTAAACAACTTTCCCCTGCCCTATCTGGCACTTACTGGCCTTGATAGTGAGGCCTGCCTTTTGCAGAGCCTCAAGGACCTTTCGAAGGTGGATCAGGTGATCCTGCCAGGTGGAACTATAGACAGCTATATCATCCAAGTGAGCTGCACTAAAAGTTTCCAGTCCAACAAGGACTTGGTTCACCAACCTCTGGAAGGTAGCAGGTGCGTTATTTAGTCCACAGGGCATAACAATGAACTGATAATGCCCACCAGTAGTAGAAAATGCTGACCTCTCTCTTGCTCCTGTGGTCAGGTCAATCTGGCAGTACCCAGATGTTAAATCAAAGGAACCCAGGTATTTGGCTGCCCCTAATCTGTCTATAAGCTACTCAGCTCTTGGAATTGGGTGTGCATATGTCTTTGTCACAGAGTTGAGGCCCCTGTAGTCCACACAGAACCTAATTTCCTTTTTCTCTCCTTTGGAGTGAGGCTTGGGGACTAAAACTACTGGGCTAGCCCAGGAACTATCAGAGGGTGCATCTTTTTAACTTCTGCTTCCATACTCTCTCTGACATGGCCTGACTATCTATACATCTTGTTTTTGACAGGCAAGCTGTCACCAGTGTCCACATCATGGGTACACCAGCTTGTCTTTCCAAGGGTCAGAGAGAACAGTTCAGCATAATGGTTGAGGACTTGCCTGCAATCAGTTTCATGTTGTCCTAGAGTCTAGTTAAATATTTCAACCAACCCATTGGTTTGTGGATGCTATGAGGAGGTGAACGTTTAGGTCACCCTACATTCCTGCCACATATGTTTTAAGTATGCAGACATGAAGTTTGACTCTCTGTCTGATACTACCTCTTTAGGGAACCCTACCCTGGTGAAGATACCCAGGAAGGCTTTTGCTGGTGCAGTAATGGACCTAAGGGGTAAAGCCTCAGGATACCTAGTGGAATGATACACTACCACTAGAATATACCGGTGTCCTGATGCTGTTTGAGGGTCAAGTGGGCTAACAATGTTGACCCCTGCCCTTTCAAAGGATACCACTGACATTTCCTAACTCCTCTTGAGCAGCTTGCTGCCTCAGGCCTTCAAGAGTGGGACAGGATCTCTGACCCTGGCATAGATCTTCCCTGGAGGGTCCCCCTGGGCTCAAGAGCTCCGGGTGGTAAGGCCCAAGCTCTTCAGGCTCAGTTCCCTCCAAGGTGGGTGACTCCTCCTCCTGAGAAGAGGGGGTCCTGTCTTTTGATCTGTTTTGAAGCTGGTCCCCCAGTCTTCTTGCCTTTTCTCTTGGGATGCTGGTCCACTATTTCAGGATCCAGCTATTTTTTTTATCTCTAAAGTTTGCTCTATGCCCTTGTCTTGACACATGTCTACCAGGGATCCCTAGCATTGCTGCATAGGTCTTCAGTTCTACTTCAACCTATGGGGAATGCTCCAGGTCATTACCAAGCAGGCAATCTACAGGAATGGATGAGGACATAACCACTTCTTTCTGCCCTACTACACCCCCACATTCAAAGGTTTCCATAGCTATAGGATGGAACTTTATCTCATTGTCAGCATTGATGACAAGACTTCCCTACCAGTAACTGATTTGTGTGGACCAAGTGCTGAGGTACCATGGTTACACTTGCTCCTGTGTCTATTTTCTCCCTATTAATCAAAGGGTGCTGCCTGTACTTTTGCATATTATTTGGCCAGACAGCACAGGATAATTCTACCCCACCCTCAGTAACTAAAGTTTCCGTTGTGGGGTCACTGACAAGGTCAGGCCACACTTCTGATACCATCTGATATTGGCAACTGCATTTACTACAGGTTGAATAGAGGCATTTGTCTTGTTTTTACAGCCAGAGTCTCCAGTTTGGTGCTCTTTAGTTTTGCAATCTTGGCACCAAGCCTTGCTGGGGTCAAAGTGTCTCCCTTTATATACACCCCTGGACGGTCAGAAGTCTGGGCCCACAGTCCTGTGCAGGTTTTTGGGGGCCTTGAGAAGACTCTTTGTTATTTTTACCCTGGCACCCATATTCCCTTGGGATGGGGGCTTTTTGGCCTCTTTCCTTTGGTCTCCCCCACCAGCGGTAGTTTTGGTCACCCTTGTCTTGACCCAGGGGTCTGCCTTCCTCCCCAACTCTTGAGGGGAAAGTGGATACAGGTCTACCAGATGTTGATGTAGCCTATCATTGAAACAATTACTAAGCAGATGCTCTTTCATGAACACGTTATACAGCCCATCATAGTCATGTACCTTGTTTCCAGCTAACCAACCACCCAGCATTTTTAGTGAATAGCCCACAAAGGCTACCCAGGTCTGGCTCTGTTTTTGTTTTAGCCTCCTTGAACTTTATTCTGTATTCTTGAGTTGTAAATCCAAAGCCCTCAATCAGGGTATCCTTCATGAAGTCATAGGATTTAGAATCTGCCTCATTCAGTGTCAGAAGCCAATCCTTGCACTTTCCTGAGAATAACTCCCACATCAGTGTGCCCCAATGTTCATTTTCAATTTCTCACACAATGCAGGCTCTTTCAAGGGCAGAAAACTATTTTACTATATCATCCCCTTCAGTGAAGGGAGGGACAACTCATTTTGGGAGTTTGATGCGGAAAGCTTTTTCCTTCAACACTTGAATGCTGCCACCAGAGAAGGGTCCTAAGCCCAACTCCTTTCATTGTTTCTCTATTTCCAAGAGCTGACTCTCTATGACCAGTCACTTGGTCAGCCTGGAAGTATCCAGGTCTGTCTTTGTGGGTGCTCTAGGGCTGCTGATTGTATAACTATATGCCTCAAAGTTCCAGGTGGAGCTCCTGAGTGTTGACCTCTGTATCAGACATATTTATTTTACTAAAGTTGGGACCTTTTTAGAATTTTAGAATCCCATTTTTGGATAGGCCTACTAAAGTAAGGACTTTTAGGTATAAAAAGGTTTTTTGCTAGAATTGTAGGGACCTAACCTTGGCCCTAACAATTATTTTAAAAATGTGCAAAAAATGATTAGTCAATAAAAAAAGAAATATTAACTAAAGGCAATTTGGAGAGTTAGCCATGTGCTCACAAAAGTGACTAAGTGTTATCAGCAAATGCAAAGTCTTTATTCCACTGCTGACACACCAAATGTAGAATGCTGGCCCTCTATGTAGCGTGCAAAACTAGGCACACTGTGCAGGGGGTCCAGGCAACCACACACTGGTTTCCAGAGGCAAAATTTAGATCACCTAAATGCTCTAATGTTTAATGTAGGTCGGTCGAGCATTTAGGCTACTCTTGGAGAAGTGCAAAGTGCAAAGCATTGACTGTACTCACAGTATCAATCATGCGACTCACACACTCAAAGGAATAACTTGAGACCACTTTACAAAACTACTTAAAATTTTATATAATTAAGACCAAGATTACTAAAATTGGTTAAGTACTTTTTAAGTTATTAATTTTTGAAATTTTAATAAATGCAGTCTTTGTGTGCACAGTTGCGACGTTAGGAATCAATAGGCAATCACTTTCAAAAATGCATATAAAACCGCACAGTTATGTTAGCAGATTTTGCTTTTGCAGGATGATCGAGGCCGTCGGTGGGCACACCGTGCCAGCTTGAGAGGCACGGGTGGCTCCCAGTTGCGGCGGGAGCAGCGCTGAAAAGTCTCTTGGAGCAGGTTCAGAGCCACTCAGGGGGACCACTTGGAAAAGGGTTGTTCCTGCAAATTTAAAGGTGGTACCTTGGGGTCCCCTTGGTGTGTCGAGGTCACAAGGGGCGTGAGACCCTCTGGGAACAGCTGGTTCCTCCTTTCAGGGTGCTAGACGGCCGGGTGCAGGGCAAGTTGTTGATCCAGGAGCTGTGTGTAACGGAGTCCCTTGGAGTTGGAGATGAGGTTTTTGGAGGGAGGCTTACAGGACAATGAGGGCACTTTGCTAGGAGGTCTGGGGTGTTCCTGAAGTCCCTCGACTAGGGTTTCCCCCTGATCCTTTTTCAGCTCTGGGGGAGCTGGTTTTTCGAGGTGTCCGATTTTCACCGACCAGTACCTAGGGTTATGGTCCAGCCCACAGGTGGCGCAGTGACACCAAACTTGACACACTTACAGGGTTGGTCCTGTTGGTAATTGGTGTGTCATTGGGTCCAGCTGAAACTTCTAGTTCAGGAGATATCGGCCAGTCAGGGAAGTGACACTCACTGGCTTGTTCGTTCTTGCTTGCTTGTAGAGGGATACCTTCAGGGCTCGTTAAGGTCAGTCCACTGGTCAGCTCCACCTCTGTGGCGATTGTTGGGTCCCAGTTGCAGCAGGCAGGGTTTGGCACCTCTCTTGTGCAGCAGGTTCACAGATCTCGGTCTTTGGTATTGCTGTCTTCTCTTCTTCCTTTTGAATCTGATTTCTTGGTCTAGGGATGCCTACTAAATACTGAATTTAGTGTTTTTTTTAGGGAGAACCTGGTAATGTCCAATGGGACACTTACATTTGGGTAGCTACACCCACTATAGGGACCACTATAGTGGCTGTTTTCCATCCATATTAGATGGAGGAAAGTGAGAGGGTTCAGCTTGCATGCAACACCTTAGGAGTGGTGCATTCCAGAAGAGTCCACTCCTCCTACCCTTTGTTAGGTTTACCGCATTTGCTCCTGCCAAAAGTGGGGGTTTGCAAAGGAGGATGCCAGCTGCTGCTAGCAGCAGGCTTGTGGTCTAGTTTCAAGGGTGGTAATCCCTTTAAAGCTCACCACCAGGACAGTGTACATTCCTGAGGGAGGGGGTGTTAGCTGCTCCACCCAGATAGGGCATTGTCTTAAAAACCGAGGAGGCAGGGCTCTCCCCCAAGGTTTGCATATTGGTTGTCTGGAGGGGGCAGCTGGATAGGACCAGTCAGCAACCATACCATGTTAGTTAGCTTTTGCAGGGGGCACCTCTAAGTTGGTCCCGGGGTACTTTTAGGGATAAATCCAAGATTGGCACCAGTTTGGATTTATCATTCTGAGTTGTTTGATACCAAACAACCCAGGGTTCAGAGTGGCCATCATGTAGCTAAGAAACACATGTTGACCAGTGTCCAGCACATGTATTTAAATGGCTGCTTTGTTCACTCACTGTGTCCCAGGTTTGGCAAGGACACAGTGGGGGCATATTGGTCATGCAGCTATGCTCTCACATATAATATGGAACACCCTTCCTTAGGCTGTAAGGCCTACCAGAGGGGTGTCATACCCACAGTAAATGAAGTACATAGTGGACAGGGCACACAGGCAGTGTGCCATGTCAAGTTTGTATTTTAGGTTTGAACCAGAGCACTCAGACTGCAAAGGCAGGGCTGGGTGCATCTGGAGGCATCACCCTAGAGGGTGGGACAATCAGTACTGCTGCCCTCAGGGGACTACCCATAGTACCCCATGCCCTGGGTACATAGGTACCCATTTACTAGGGACTTATAGTGGTAGTTATGGGTGTATCCAAATGTGGCAATGCAACACAACAGATTTAGGGAAAGAGCTATGGCCCAGGGAAACTTGTTAGCAGGGGCCCTGGACACTACAACGTCAAGGACACATCAACATCAGTCAAAACGTGGGGGGATAAACATGTCAAAAAGAGGCCCTCTCTCACACTGTAAACAGATAAACTTCATCTGGTCCAGTAATACCAGGTCAGGCATCAAAGGTTGGAGCCTACTAGCCAATATTTTGGCCAAGAATGTATTGTCTGTGTTGAGTAGTGAAAAGGCCTGCATGATTGGCTTTAGGCGTGCTCTGCGCCATGTTTTAGTAGCATAATAACTGCAACTTCTCTTAATGTTGATAGAAGTTGACCCTTAGCAATAGGTTATACATACTTACTCAGTAATTGAGTAGCAGTTTATCTGCACATTTGTTTTAAAAAGTGACTGTGAGGCCATCAGGACTGGGAGCCTTCCTAATTGCAAGTCTTTTATTTGCTCCCGCAATTTCTACAATGGCCGAAGGAATGTTCAAATCTCTTGTATACCATTTTATATCCATGCTGGTGTTACTGATTCTAGATATTCTCCTATTGGCTGTGGTGTTAGCTCATAGTTAAGGTGTGTAATCTTGTGCAACAGTCTAAAAATATTGCTAAAATTGCAGGAGATTGCGTTCATCTATCCATCCATCTTGCATTGTGCCACTATGTTCCCCTGTCCACTAGGGTAATTGAGTATCCTCCCTAGCAGCCATCCAGATTCCCATCTGTCCTGGAGTATCATTGCTTCTGCTAACTTATCCAGAAAAAAACATCCCACTGTCAGTTGTGTTTCGAAAGTCTCTCAAGGTATCTTTTAATTTTATAAGAGCACTATCACTGTGTCATATTAAATCTCTAAGTTTTTCACTCTTTTTTCTCTTACATAGCCATCAATACCTCTGCCTCTTTTGTTGTATAAGTGCCACAAATACATGCTGTGAAAGCCTCCAATAGCATGGAAGCACTATGGGAAATGCCTTCATTGAGTCTGAAATGTTATTTTTATAGCTTGACGTATTTCAGTCCTGAAGACTGTATCCTATAGGGAACTATCTTTGAGCCTCCAAGTCCTCATCTAAGAGTGATTTGTTATGCTTTTCCAAGTTAGTTAACAGTACAGATGAGTGATCCAATAGTGTTCTATGAGATATAGATACAATATCAACATGTTTTATCAGGCCATATGGTACTAGCTTAATGTCTGCTTGTGAGCTGGTGTTATGCAGTGTGAAGTGGAAGGAGTATTGTGTTCAGTTAGCTGAATCTCCCTCCATGCATCATGTAGATTGTACATCTTCATAATTTGTAAAATTACATCAGTTGCCTTCGAGGGAGGTCTGGACACCTGTCCATTACTGTCTAGATTTAGCCTCAGGCCCTCATTATGACATTGCAGAAACAACAAAAACCCCTAGGCATAACTAAGTCCCCCCATACAAACTACATTCAATTTCAAACATAATTTATTACATTTATCAAACATATGTCTTTCTTTATAAACAGTATATAACTCCCCCATCATATCATAAAAAAGAAAGAAAGAAAACAGTGAAAAAAAGATATAAAGTGCTGGTGTTTATAGTAAAGAATGAGAAGTAATAGATATCCCCTCAAACCATTCCAAAGAATCATTCATAAAAAAATAAATACATCAACAAAAAAAAAACACAGACTGTTGGTTAATCCTTCAACCACATTAAATCATCTTATTATTCCTTTAAAGTAGAAATATATTCTCCAAATCCCAATTCTCTATAAAAAGATCACACCAATCAGGGTTTAGGCAATATCATCGACGTTTCGACCCGCTCAGGCTCCTGGGCCAAATATCAGCTCCATACAGGTCTTCATCAGGACCGATAGATAGGAGAGCCTACAATCAATTCAATAACATCCATCAATCTCTATATAATCTACTTAAATTATCCAGGTAACGCTGTACACTAAACCTACTCACCCCTTTAAATCACACTAATCACAATATCCTTCTTCATCCAGCACTGTAAATGACTCCATCAATCTAAAAAATACAAGACACCTCCATATAATTTCACAAAAACTAACAGATACCCACATTAAAAAAAATAAAAAAGCTTAACACTACCAACTCTTACCTTCTTTCATATAAATGCCTATTCACTGCCTTATTTCATCAATATCATGTTCCTTCAATCCCTTTCCAATGTACTGACACCTCTGCTCTATTTTCACAACCTTAGATAAAAATAAACGTGTTGATGTAATTTACTAAATACCCATCCAAACATAATCATGAGGCACTTCCATATATTTTTCTTCTTTGGACACTTAAACACTCACAATGTCAATATAATGTTAAAAATAATCCAACAACTAACCAAAACATACACAATTACATATTTACATACTCCCAATCATACCTTTACAAATATTGTTCAAAACAGATCTATCAAAACACCATTATCACCTCCCAACGCCTTCAACGAGTGGAGACATACCTTTTACTCGACAAAAAGCCGTAACAACATTGAGAGTCAATCTCCTTTCTAAAAGACAGCCGGCTCGGATCAATTCCATATTTAAATGTTAACGTGGATGTGCCCACGCACGTCAGCAGGTCCAACCTTGTGAAAATCAAAGCTAAAGCGCTATCGCTATCCCACGCATGTGCATCAAATAAAAATATTTCTCCCATGTGCGTCGAGTTAAAGAATGTTTCCACATTCCCCAATGTACTCGCCACCTCCTAGCGAGACCGCGGGGGAATGGATCAAAGCTAAAGCGATGTCTCTATCCCACGCATGTGCATCAAATTAAAAAAATGTATTGCATGCGCATCCAGTTAAAGAATGTTTCCACATTGCCCAACATACTCGCCACCTCCCAGCGAGACCGCAGGGGAATGGATCACATGTCGTTCTCTATTCATGCAGCCAACACACACAATACTTCAACTTTCTATCATATAAACTGGAATTTTATATAATACTCACAGTGTATACAATTCAAATTTTTTGGAATGAAATAACCACAAAAGAAGCCAATCTTCCCCATGTCTCACCCCGGAGCCTAAATAAAGCAAGTTGTATCTATTACAAGACACAACTCTAAAGAATTGATGGCACCAAGTCTAGAACTCTCTCATTTAGCATTTAATACTCAGAATAAAAATCTATCTGGCCCACTTTTTAAACGCAGATGTTACTGCAAACAAATTAATTCATATTATTGCCAAAGAACATATATCCCAATCATAACTATTACTATATATCAGTAGATGCCACTCATAATTTTGAGTACTCTATCAGATGACAAACACAATCAATTTTTTATTTAGTCCCAGGGGTATATATAATTCTAGAAAACAATAGTCTCCATGTCTCAACCATTTGGAAAACCAGCATCCTCCATATCTCAACCATTTGATAAACTAGCAGTTTGTCTTGCTATTTCCTCATACTCGTTCAGTCCATGGGAGACCAAGTCCAAAACATGAATCCATATGCATTCCTTTAAATTCAGGATCTCCGAGAGCTTCCCCCCGTTTATTGACCTTGATTTTTGCCAGTACAAACCACCTTAATGATTCAGCTGAATGATTCAGTGTGGTAAAATGATCAACCAAAGGCGCCCCTTGGGTTTTACATCAAATTAGACTGCAATGTTGCATAATGCGCACCTTCACTTTCTGCTTAGTTTGACCGACATATAATAGATCACACGGGCACTGGATGACATTAATAACATTATTGCTATTACATTTCGTGAGTTCCCTTATTGTCATTGACAGATGGGATTATGGGAAAGTCCCTTATAATTAAAGTCTTTACAGAAGAAGTCCAAATACTTGAGATTTGATGAGAAGTATAGTAAACACGATTACTTCATGATTGGTCCACAAGTTCCTTATTTATTAGTATAGGTAGAACAAAAAGTTTCCAGCTTCATGATTGGTCCACAAGTTCCTTATTTATTAATATAGGTAGAACAAAAAGTTTCCAGCGTAGGTAACATCAGTAATGAATCCTGAACAACAACATGTGAAACTTCAGCCAACACGTGTTTCGCCCCAAGGGCACGTAAGCCAGGGCTTTCTCAAGGCTGGAAGAAAAGGGAAACAAAGTCCCACTCAGAATACTACGCATAAAGGGGGTCTAATATTAAGACAACGAAAGACTAGTATAGAAAAAACACCAAGGAGTGAGAAAATGCCTAGTTGCGTGCTGATCATTGGTATTCTCAATTAAAAGTGATCCCAGGAGAGATTCCCAGAAAGATCCAAAATACAATTTACTGAACACCTGGTGAGTGTTAATTTTTCGAGAGTCAAAAGAGATAATATACATTAAATAGAACATAGACACGAAGAAAAATAATCAACGCAGTCGTAAGTACTAAGAAAATATGCATAAGGAGGAGGCGGTGTTTATAGGAAGTGTTAGAAACAGTGGACTCCAATATAATGCCTAGAAGCAGATGTCAAATGCAAAGAAGTGACCAAAAGTATAAAATAATAAGTGATAATAAGTTATACAAAGGAGATAAACATTTAGAACAAACATACCATTCAGGTAAAGTAGAGCAATACAGAACACTCTGTGATATATATAATCATGCGGTCTGTCCTTAATCTGCAAAAAATACACATAATTGTTTACTATTCGATATACATGAGGAAAGCAGAAAGAACCCTACCTTAAATGATACTAGAACATTCCCAACCTTGTAATATTATATCCTTGTGGTGATAATTATATTTAAGATACTAAGGTTAAAACAACAGAAAAACATGAGCTTTAAGGAAGTGTCATAGACCTCGAGAACAAGAAGAAAGAGAAAAATGAGAAAAATATAGAAATGTAGTTCAGTTTCCATGTAAGGTAGAAAAAACTAATGGAAAATGCACAGTGAAAATATTATCTTTTCTATAATGTTTTATAATATTATAATGATATTTTAAAAAAGGCATAACACCTGAGAATGGATGCGATATGGTTGAAAGGCTTTTGAGTAATTAAAGTTATTTAAAGCGTCGTTAGAACGGAGGCAAAATGCGGCAATATGTGAAATAAATGGAATAAATACGAGCCAATAGTTAGAAACGCAATGATATTTAAGACCAGAGAGGTAACGAACGGTGGTGCAAGAAAAGCAACCACTGGACTCACCTCAAGGAGCCAGCAACAAGCCTGGAAACGCATCTGTCTCCATGTAAGAAGCCGGGACGGACGCGGGGGCGCCGACAGTGTATTTAAATACTACACCGCAACTGAGAGGAGAATTGTAGTCCTACCTCTAATGGGGGAGGCTGGGTACAAAAAGTAAGAAAGGACTACAATAGTCCATGAAGGGCGGTGCCATTTTAGAAACAGGCAAGAATATACATAATCCTTTTTAAAGTAGCAAAGTGAAGTTAATAAGAAAAAGGATTGTCATTGACAGATGTTTATGTTTAACTACCTTAATTTCTAAACATTGTGCACATATTTTACATGATCCACATTTGTTCACGAAAGGAGGATTACTTTGTGTAATCTAAAGAACTAATGAATCGTTTACTGATGCGAGGCTACCCGAGAGGGCTAGTGAGGAAAGCTCGTAAAAGGGCATGGTTTTGCCATCGTGAATTTTTACTTGACCCTAAAGTGCGAGTAGATGGGGAAAATAAGAGGATGATATGTGTGACTACTTTCTGTACAAGGAGTATGGAGATTAAAAAGATTATTAATCATCACTGGAATCTAATTGCAGACTAACTTGAGGTTCATGATCCCCTGATGCATGCCTTCAAAAGGGGCAAGAACATTATAGATTGGGTGGTAAGGTCTTTTTTACCTGAGCAAGTTAGACCATCTCTGGCAAGAATGTTGAATTTACCAGAGATTGTGGGACATTTCAAATGTCGATGACATTGAGGGAACACACGAATTGTAATAGCAATAAGGTTATTTATGTCATCCAGTGCCCATGTGATCTATTATATGTCGGTCAAACTAAGCAGAAAGTGAAGGTGCGTATTATGCAACATTGCAGTAGAATTAAATGTAAAACCCAAGGGGTGCCTTTGGGTGATCATTTTACCAGACGTAATCATTAGGCTGAATCATTGAGGTGGTTTGTATTGGAAAAAATCAAGGTCAATTGTCGGAGGTGGAACCTCTCAGAGATCCTGAATTTACGGGAATGCAAATGGATTCATGTTTTGGACTCTGTCTTCCATGGACTGAACGAGTATGAGGAAATAGCAAGACAAACTACTAGTTTATCAAATGGTTGAGATATGGAGGCTACTGGTTTTCCAAATGGTTGAGATATGGAGACTATTGTTTTCTAGAGTTACATATACTCCTGGGACTAAATAAAAATTTGATTGTGTTTGTCATCTAATAGAGTACCCAAAATTATGAGTGGCATCTATTGATATATAGTAATAGTTATGATTGGGGTATATGTTCTTTGGCAATAATATGAATGAATTTGTTTGCAGTAACATCTGTGTTTAAAAAGAGGGCCAGATAGATTTTTATTCTGAGTATTAAATGCTAAATGAGAGTACTAGACTTGGTGCCATCAATTGATTAGAGTTGTGTCTTGTAATAGATACGACTTGCTTCATTTAGGCTCCGGGGTGAGACATGGAGAAGATTGGCTTCTTTTGTGGTTATTTCATTCCAAAAATTTGGAATTGTATACACTGTGAGTATTATATAAAATTCCAGTTTATATGATATTATGTGTGTTGGTTGCATGAATAGAGAAAGACATGTGATCCATTCCCCCGCGGTCTCGCTAGGAGGCGGCAAGTACGTTGGGAATGTGGAAACATTCTTTAACTGGACGCACATGCGATACATTTTTTTAATTTGATGCGCATGCGTGGGATAGAGACAGCGCTTTAGCTTTGATCTATTCCCCCGCAGTCTCGCTAGGACTCAGCGAGTATGTTGGGGAATGCGGAAACATTCTTTAACTCGACGTGCATTGGAGACATTTTTTAATTTGATGCACATGCGTGGGTTAGAGACAGCGCTTTACCTTTGATTTTCACAAGGTTGGACCTGCTGACATGCGTGGGCACGTCCGCGTTAACATTTAAATATGGAATTGATCCGAGCTGGCTTTCTTTTAGAAAGGAGATTGACTCTTGATGTTGTTACGGCTTTTTGTCGAATAAAAGGTATGTCTCCACTCGTTGAAAGGGTTGGGAGGTGATAATGGTGTGTCGATAGATCTGTTCTGAACAATATTTCTAAAGGTATGATTGGGAGTATGTAAATAAGCAATTGTGTATGTTTTGGTTAGTTGTTGGATCATATTTAACATTGTATTGACATTGTGAGTGTTTAAGTGTCCAAAAAAGAAAAATATATGGAAGTGTCTCATGATTATTTTTGGATGGGTATTTAGTAAATTACATCAACACGTTTATTTTTATCTAAGGCTGTGGAAATAGAGCAGAGGTGTCAGTACATTGGAAAGGGATTGAAGGAATATTATATTGATGAAATAAGGCAGTGAAGGGGCATTTATATGAGAGAAGGTAAGAGTTGGTAGTGTTAAGCTTTTTTTTGTTTTTTTAGATGTGGGTATGTTAGTTTTTGTGAAATTATATGGAGGTGTCTTGTATTTTTTAGATTGATGGATTCATTTACAGTGCTGGATGAAGAAGGATATTGTGATTAGCGTGATTTAAAGGGGTGAGTATGTTTAGTGTACAGCGTTACCTGGATAATTTAAGTAGATTATATGGAGATTGATGGATGTTATTGAATTGATTGTAGACTCTCCTATCTATCGGTCCTGATGAAGACCTGTATGGAGCTGATATTTGGCCCAGAAGCCTGAGAGGGTTGAAACGTTGATGATATTGCCTAAGCCCTGATTGGTGTGATCTTTTTTGAGAGAATTGGGAATTGGAGAATATATTTCTACTTTAAAGGAATAATAAGATGATTTAATGTGCTTAAAGGATTAACCAGCAGGCTGTGTTTTTTTAAGAGATGTATATATATTTTTTTTATGAATGATTCTTTGGAATGGTTTGAGGAGATATCTATTACTTCTCATTCTTTACTATAAACACGGTTTCTTTATTTCTTTTTTATGATATGATGGGAGAGTTATAAACTGTTTATAAAGAAAGACATATGTTTGATAAATGTAATAAATTATGTTTGAAATTAATGAAGGGTAACGTTGTGAGTTTATGGAATGTAGTTTGTATGGGGGGACTCAATTATGCCTACGGGTTGTTGTTGTTTCTGCTATTTATACCCAAACCCCGGTGGGGCTTTGTAGGGTTACCCTCTGTGGTTGGTAAATATACTCATTATGACATTGGCAGTAAATCCCGCTTATCGCCGCAGTGACGGCCGCCAACATACCACAGCGGTGGCAAATATCCGTTCGCCATATTATGACACACACACACCAATCTGACAGAATTCTGCCACATACAAAAATCTGCCAGCC
Organism: Pleurodeles waltl; assembly: GCF_031143425.1. Lineage (NCBI taxonomy): Eukaryota > Metazoa > Chordata > Amphibia > Caudata > Salamandridae > Pleurodeles > Pleurodeles waltl. The sequence continues at coordinate 641,995,592 of NC_090438.1, forward strand.
CAAAGGTCAGTGCTAAAGTGGCAGTCCCAACACCCATACAGTAATACCAACAGAACAACGTACATTACATTATGACACACGAATCAGCACTGCAGACATTTAATGGTGGTAAACCATTGGTAGTACATACCACTGTGCTAAGAATGGACACCCACATACAAAACAACACCACATTGGTCAATACAAAAGACTGACACTTATACACACACCACCCACACACCCACACACAGCACTATAAAACACACACCACGTTACCCACAGCTCTTTACGAATACAAATCATTGCCACCAGACTGACCCCAAAACCACTGCGACAACTAGACACAGAGACCACTTACACCCATACATCCCTCATGCACCCCACTTCACACACCCCACCACATTACTCAACACACTCTCACCAACACACACAACACCCATGTCCCCACAAAGACACCCCCGTTTCAGTGATGAGGAGTTCAGGGCCATGATGGAGGAATTTATCAGGGTAGAGCCACAGCTGTTTGGATCACAGGTACAGCAGATATCCATTGTAAGGAAGATGGAGCTATGGCGGAGAATCGTGGCAGGGTGAACGCCGTTGGACAGCACCCAAGAACAAGGGATGACATCAGGAAGAGGTGGAATGACCTATGGGGGAAGGTACGTTCCATAGCAGCAAGGCACCAGCTCGCCATACAGAGGACTGGCGATGGACCCCCACCTCCTCCCCCACAAACTCACAGCAAGGGAGGAGCAAGTCTTGGCATTACTGGATCCTGAGGGACTCGCTGGAGTAGCCGTAGGACTGGACACTGGTAAGTCAATATTTACCACTTATCACCCCCATACCTGCATGCCATCTCAGACCCTCACCCTCACTCCCATCACTCCACCACATCCCACATACTGCACCTACACATATAACTAACTCCAATGCCAAGCCCTGCATGCTGTACCAATGCATGAACAGCCCTCCCTGCCCTGCATGGACACCCATCACAAAAGTATGCACAGCATAGGGAAACTAACAATCACACAATACATAACCGTACACAAGCAAAGGTGGCAGGGCAACACCAACAATAGAGGGGAAGCCAGGGATGTACAATATGTCACACACATGAAGCATAATATATCACTTACATCCCCACAGATACCCCAGCAGAGAGGAGGTGCCACGACTATCCAGTCCCCCAACAGAAAATGCCCCCAGTGATGACAGTAACTCTGGACTTCAGGATCTGGATGACTTACCTGACCCATCAGGGACCACTGGACAGCCGGTCACCCAAGCCCACTAAAAGTCTACCACAGAGCTTCCCCCACCAGTATCCAACACCACAGCCCCCACCCAGTGTACCCACGCCTCTGTCCCCAGGACACGTCAATCAGCAGTGTGCCCACCTGTACAGGGACCCCAGTCCACACCTCACCCCAAAGACAATTAGGGACCTGGGGTCAGTGGCAGTGGGCACACCGTTCAGGGGACAGAGGCACAGGCCAACAGGGACACTGGGAGGACTGCTGTGCACCAGGGGGAGGACAGGACCAGGGAACCTACTCTCCAAGAGGCACTCTCTGAGATCCTGAGAGCCTACCAACATTCCCAGGACATGATGGGCCAGATTCTTGACAACGTGCAGGAGAACAGGCGGCTGCAGGAAGGATAGTATCAGGGGATCAGGGAGGACTTACAGGCCATTAACACATCCCTGATCTCCATAGCAAGGGTGCTGGCAGACATGGACAACATCATGAGGGAGGCAACATCACACCAGTGGGCCCCTACCACTAGCCAGTCCATTGACAAACCCTCCCCTCTGCTAAAGCTGGTGGGCAGGAGGCCTCGCCACAGGCCACCAACACCCCTCTCCCTGCAGAAGGTGAACCACCCACAAACGTTACCTGTGCACCAGACAGAAGCCACAGACACTTCCCAAGACCACCCCAGGAAATGAGAGTTTCCTGATTGTGCCCCTTGTGTCCCACACAGTCACCTTGTCCACTTTGCACTGCCATTGCTCCCCTTCCTATGGCCACTTGGACACTGCACCTGTGCTATAAACAGACTGGAACGATACCCTGGACTTTCCTCCATCATCACCCCATTCCATTGCACTTTCCCCTCAATTTCTTAGCACTACAATAGACACCTTTGAAAACAACTTGACTACTAGTGTTTTATTTATTGAAAATGTGCATTCATGGAAACAGTCACATCTAGTGCAAATGAACTGTACACTGTTAGAGCATAGAAATAATGACCTGTAGCTTGCTGTAGTCAGCACATCAGTACACAGTTATTATATCACCAAACTCTGTAAAATGACAAGCCATAGTTGACAGTAAGTTGAGATGCAAAGGAATTTAGGGCCATATTTATACTTCGTTTGCGCCGAAATTGCGTCGTTTTTTTTGACGCAATTTCGACGCAAAACTAACGCCAACTAACGCCATATTTATACTATGGCGTTAGAGGCGAATAGCGCCAAAGTTCCCGGAATGTGCGTCATTTTTTAGCGTGAACCCCTTCCTTGCGTTAATGATATGCAAGGGAGGCGTTCCCGTCTAAAAAATGACTCCCAGGCCTTTACGTGGTATTTATACTCCCGGGCAAAAGAGACGCCCGGGAGTTGGCGTGACAAAAAACGGCGCATTTGCGCCACTTTTTAACGCCTGCTCAGGGCAGGCGTTAAGGGGCCTGTGGGCTCAAAATGAGCCCACAGGTGCCCTCCCATGCCCCCAGGGACCCCCCCCTGCCACCCTTGCCCACCCCAGGAGGACCCCCAAGGATGGAGGGACCCACCCCAGGGACATTCAGGTAAGTTCAGGTAAGTATGATTTTTTTTTTTTTATATTTTGTTTTGGTGGCATAGGGGGGCCTTATTTGTGCCCCCCTACATGCCACTATGCCCAATGACCATGCCCAGGGGACAGAAGTCCCCTGGGCATGGCCATTGGGCAAGGGGGCATGACTCCTATCTTTACAATGATAGGAGTCATGTTGATGGGGGATGGGCGTCGAAAATAAATGGCGCAAGTCGGGTTAAGACGATTTTTTCGACGTAACCTGACTTGCCCCATTTTAAGACGCCCATGCGCCATTTTCCCCCTACGCCGGCGCTGTCTGGTCTACGTGGTTTTTTCCCACGCAAACCAGGCAGCGCCGGTCTGATTGCGCCGTCTAACGCCATTCCATAAATACGGCGCCCGCATGGCGCTTCAGAATGGCGTTAGACGGCGCAAAACTTTTTGACGCTAAACTGCGTTAGCGCAGTTTAGCGTCAAAAAGTATAAATATGGGCCTTAATGCCATCATGCTACAGCCACACAGAATACACCAATAGTTGTAGGAATGTGCAGTTCTACGGTTTCACCTGTGTGTCATTGGAAGTATTAACGGATAACTGATGTTATGTTGTCCTCATCCTCATCCTCAGCCACTTCATCCTCACTGTCCTCAGGGTCTACTGCTGACACAAGGGCATCTCCAGTCTCCTTCTCCTGCAGAAAGGGTACATGCCACCTGAGGGCCAGGTTGTGCAACATGCAGCATGCCACTACTATCTGGCATACCTTCTCGAGTGAGTAGCACAGGGATCCACCTGTAAGATGGAAACACCTGAACCTGGCCTTCAGGAGGCCGAAGGTCCTCTTGATGATCCCTCTGGTTCACCCATGTGCCTCATTAAAACAATCCTCAGCCCCTGTCCTGGCATTCTTCACAGGGGCCGGCAGCCACTATAGGTTTGGGTAGCCAGAGTCACCTGCAAGTATTGAGGGACCACATTTAGCCTCACACAATCCTAAGGGGGAAGACCTAAAGGCATACACTAACATGCAGTGGGTGGAGACCAAGGCTCACCTAAGAACCACACCCTGTGCCTCTGTAGTTGGGCCATCACATTTGGGATGCTGCTATTCCTCATAAGAATGGTGTCATGCACCGACCCAGGGTACTTACCATTGATGTGGGAGATGTACTGGTCTGCCAGGCACACCATCTGCACATTCAGTGAGTGGAAACTCTTACGATTCCTGAACACCTGTTCATTCTGGTGGGGGGACAAAGACAATATGTGTTCCTTCAATCGCCCCAATAGTATTATGGATATGTCCCATTGCATAGAATCCGGCCTTCACAGTTGCCAAATCTTCCATCTGAGGGAAAGAAATGTAGCTGCACAGCACGATTGAGAACATTGGCTGTGACATTCCTGCTGCCAAGCCCACTGTCACTTGGAAAGAACCAGTTGCCAAGAAATGGAGCACTGATAGCACTTGCACAAGAGGGGGGATACCAGTCGGATGATGGATAGATGAGATCAGGTCTGGCTTCAATTGAGCACACAGCTCTGTGATTGTGGCCCTGTCCAGTCTATAGGTGAGTATAGTGTGCCTGTCCTCCAGTGTAGCAAGGTCCACAAGGGGTCTGTACACGGGGGTATGTCTCCTCTTCCTATTCATCCACAGCGGTAGGTGTCTAAGGGACGCAAGAGTGAGTAAGCTATCACAATTGGAACAATGGAACCCCAACTTCAGTTTACTTGGTGCACTTATGTAATGGGATAGTGTTAATGGCGAGGCATGTGCCAATCTAATCTGTGACACAGTTAATGTCGATATGACCGGTGTCCCCCCTGAAATGGCGACAAACTGTCCTGTATGTAGGGACAGGTGGAAGTGAGGTAATTCTGCTGACATTGGGCGTGGTGGAGGAAGTCAGTCTTGCACCGCTGTGCAATTCCTCATTGGATAATATGGGGCTCTATGGAGTACAGTACCCAATGGGGATCTGTGCCAACGGTGACGGTGTACACTACTGCAGACGTGACCACTATTTTCTATCTGATTCCTCACTTGTTTCCTGGCCTTGAACAGGAGAACACCTACACTGCGTGTGCTGCTGTGACCTGTGTCTGGAACCCACCATGCCCCGTGTGACCAGGGAAAGGGCCCCTGCCTTCATTTCGGAGAAGTTGGAGCGACTCGTGGATGGGGTCCTACTCCAGTACGGACTGCTGTATGGGCCTCCAGACCAACAGATGAGTACACATTGGGCACAATGCATGTGAGAAGGATGCATGGAGATGTGTGTGCAAGCATTGTGTCATTGGGGTGCAGGGGGAAATGTCTTGTGGTGGCGTACATGGTGTGCGCAGGGCAATGTGCGGGCCAATGGTGATGGAAACAGGTATGGTGGGCCATTTGTGTGACAGGCTGAACTGTTTGTTAAATGGTGTTCTCCTGTCTGTATTGCCTCTGCAGGTCAGCGCCCATTAAAAGAAGGGATTATGGCGTGCCATCGCCAAGGACGTGCTTACCCTGGGGGTCTATGGCAGGCAGAGCACCCACTGTCGGGAACAGTGGGGGACCTGAGATGCTGGTCATGGAAGACCGCGGAGGCCCAGCTGGGGATGGCCTCCCAATGAGGAAGGGGTGCCCATCGGAACCTGACCCCCTCTATGGCCCACATACTAGCGGTGGCCTACCCTGAGCTGGATGGGCGCTTGAGGGAATCACAGCAGCCACAAGGGGGTGAGTACAGTGGGTATCATTCAAAGAATTTGGCAGTTGGGTTGGGATCCAGGTGGTGGATGTGAGTTAGTGGGTGCCCCTAAGGCCAGGCCAGACAATGCAGCGTGGGTCAATTCTAGGGTAATAGGTGTATTTCAAATGCAGGTAACCTAGCTTGTTAGCATTTTATTCCAGGCAGGGCTTTGTGGGTACCAGGAGGGGTGCAGTTGGCGGTGTGTGGCCCTCATCTTGCCTTAACATCTATCCATATCACTGGCAGTGCAATGCATAGTGCTTAGGCCTGTTCCCTGTGTGTGACGGTGCTGTGTAGGCCATCTGAGGTGTTGGTGCAGTCATTGACTCAGTGTTTCCTTTGTCTCTCTCCCCCCCTTTTTTGTTCTGTCATCCTGTCGTTATGTGCATTAGCATAATCTGGCAGAGAAGCAGGGGCACCGGTGACACAGAGAGCTGCATCCCACAGGACACAGGAGGCAGAATCTACCAACACCGAGGGAACCAATGGAACGGAGGGTGAGGGGAGCACCACAGCGGAGACAGGAGGTGACAACACAGACTCAGATACCTCCTCTGATTGGAGCTCCCTGGTGGTGGCGGACACCTCTGTGACCACCCCAGCTGCAGGTACAGCCCCCACCCCTGTACCAGTACCGCCTTCCCAGTGGCCCCTCAGCGAGTTGCTCATGCCTTCTCACCCAGGAGGGTGGGCATCTCCTTCGCCCCAGGCACCTCAGGCCCTGCCCTAGTCAGCCCTGCTGCCCTGAGTGAGGAGGCTATTGACCTCCTGAGATCCATCTCTGTAGGGCAGTCAACCATTGTGAATGCCATCCAGGGGCTGGCATCCCAGATGCAGCAATGCAATACATTCCCGGTAAGCATTCACGGTGGATTGGCAGCCCAACAAAGATTGATTCAGGCTCTGGCCTCCACTCTGATGGCAGCCATTGTCCCTGTTTCTACTGTTGCCCCTCCAACTACCACTTCCCAGGCTCCTCAACCCCAACCCATCCCAGGCACACATACTGACGAGCATGCACACAAGACAACACCCAAGAGTGGCAGCGGCAAACACAAGCACCATACTTCATCCCACAAGCACTCACACAAACACCAGACAGTTGCAGACACAACAACATCCACTACCTACACTGTCCCCCCCTCCTCCTCCCTCCCAGTCACGTCCACACTCACTCCTGCATACGCTGCACCAACATCCAGCATCACCACACCAAGCAGCACACACACCTCACTAGCAGACACCTCCACAACATCCATGCACGTGTCCCCCTGTGTCCTCTCCCACCTTGTCAGTCCCCTCCTCCTAAAGGACACAAACGCAAGCACTCACACACCCAACAGCCATCCGCCTCACTTCAGCATTCTGCCCGTGCACCTGCACCCAAATCCAGGAGAAATCCTACAACCACTCCCTCAAACCTCCACTCCCATCACTCCTCCCTCTTCCCACCCCACCGTCCCTAAGAAGTTTTTTCTTGCTCAACTTGACCTCTTCCCTCCCCCACACCCCGTCCTGCCCATAAGAGCAGGGTCCCAACGACCCAGCCCAGCACCTCAGCCAAACAGTCCACGGGGACAGTGGTGGCACCACCTAGTCGTGGTGAGAAGGATACCACACCTCCAGCCAAGAAGGGGAAGGAGCCTGCACCTCCAGCCAAGAAGGGGAAGGGGTCTGCACCTCCAGCCAAAAAGGGAAAGGAGCCTGCACCTCTTGCTTTGAAGGGGAAGAAGCCCTCGACTCCTGCCCAGGAGGCTAACGACCACGTACAACCTGCCATGAAGGGGAAAAAGCCATCAATCCCTGACAGGAAGGGTTAAGATTCCACACCCCATGTCATGGACAGGATAAAGCCCTCTTCTCCAGCAGAGGCTGTCAGGGTGATACCACCACCACCAGCGTTCACGGGCCTCCCACCGCCAAGTGAGGAAGTGCAGCCATTGCCACCTGCAGAGACTGCCCAGGAGGCACCTCCATCTGCCAACACAATGCAGCCATCACCACCAGTAGAGACTGCCCAGGAGGCAGCTCCATCTGCAACCACACTACAGCCATCACAACCTGCAGAGGCTGCCCAGGATGCACCTCCATCTATCGCCACACTGCAGCCGTCACCACCTACACAGGCTGCCCAGGAGGCACCTCTTTATGCCACCAACGTGCAGCCATCACCACAAGCGGTAGCCATGGAGGCCACCCTCCAGGGCTGCTGTACCATGGCCCCCCTCCAGAACCAGTGGGAAAGTCACCCACCCGAGAGACTGTGGCCTTGCATTCCCCAGGACAGAGAACTGGGCATGGAGCCCCCTCAAGAAGCAGTGGGAAAGTCACCCGCCTGAGAGACTGTGGCCTTGCACTCCCCAGGACAGAATAATGGGCATGGGGCCCCTTCCAGAACCAGTGGAAAGTCACCCACTCCAGAGACTGTGGCCTTGCACTCCCCAGGACAAAGAAATTAGCATGGAGCCCCTCCAGAACCAGTGGGAAAGTCACCCACTCCAGAGACTGTGGCCTTGCACTCCCCAGAACAGAGAACTGGGCATGGAGCCCCCTCCAGAACCAGTGGCCTTGTTCCCTACTTCGGCTGAGGTTCCCCCCACCCCCCAGAGGTGCCTGCCCACTTGCAAACTGATGACCCACTGATGACCCTACAGAGTTCTATCCAGATTAAGTCCGGATTCGTGTTGGGCCTTGGACTGTGCCCTTTGGCCATGTGGGCCCTTTGAACATTGGACTGGGCAGTGTCCCTTCCTGTACATGTGTACATATCTGTTTCACGGAAAATTAGATTATTTATTATCTGTTGATATTAATATATTCACCTTGGTGCATTCCTGTTGTCCTTGCATTATTCTGCCGTATATCAGGTGCAAATTGTTTTTTGTGTGCAGCTGGACATGTATATGGTGTGTGTGTGTGGGGTGTGTGTTGTGTGTGTTGTGCGTGTCTTTGTCACTCTCGTATTCCCCCCTGCTTCCCTTGTGTGCGAGGCGGCTGTACTCACCGTCATCATCTTCGTCGGCATTCGTGTTCCAGGTGGAGCATAACGTAGAAGATCATCGGAAAAACTTGCAGTTCAGGTTCCATGGTGGCAATGTTCTTCCCTGTGTCTCCAATGGTGAGTCTTTTCTCTCTTCAGTGATGAGTGTCTGCCAGGCTTTTGATGGCGTTGGTACCGCCCCGGAAAACAAGGAGGATTGTAGGGTCTTAATATGGTGGGTGGTACATTGTCTTCCACCTGGCTGTTGATGGCGACCGCCGGCGTGTGTGGTATTTCCACCCTGGCGGATGGTGTGGTACAGTAGCTGTCTATGGGAGTTATCACTGCCATGGTCATAATTTGGTGGTAATTACCGCCAGTCTGTTGGTGGTATTACCACCACTTTATCATAATGAGGGCCTAGGAACAGTATTGATGTCTCCTCTGTGTATAACGCTGGTGTTCAGATTGCCAGGCCAATCTCTCATCAAGTCATCATAGAAATCCTTAATGTTTACATTTGGCCAATAGACGTTTATCAGGCCTATAGATCTTTCCTGCCACTATCCCATACCTTCCTCATGTATCTCTGACACTGGAGTGGTGAATGAAATATAGCTGATAATGAATCAATGTTCCCAGATTAGTATGATTTGATGCATAGTATCTGCATGGCCCAGTATAGTTTCAGAGGATAATTATTATTGGTATCTTCTACATCATTGTGATACTCACCTAATTCCTTTCTAAATATGACAATTCTTTTTTTGAAACATTGTGCACTCAGATATATCAGCCATTTTGATTTTGGTGTTCTTTGTGCTTACCTTCTTTGTGTAAATTAAGTGATGGCATTAGCTTGTGATCTTACTCTTGAGAGTGTTTTTATATTTCATTATTTGTGTGTCAAATTGACTGCTGAATCTAGTTGTTTGCGTCACTGTAGTGTGTGTTTCTCCATTCTCCTCTCCAGCCCCTCCCATGCTAAAGGCAATCATTAGCAAATTGGCCCTCCCTTCTAACCACAGGGCTTATACAGCCCTTCTTTACTTTGGTAGTTTGCTCTACACATTGGAGGACAGGGGGAAGGGGGTTGGATGCAGCAACCACAAAACAATCACTTTGATGAATTTGACATTATGTCATCCGTTACATTTTCTATTACCATCTTTTCTCTAACATCTTCCTTTGTGCCTGTCACATTCATAGTTCAGATCTTCACCTGTGTCTATTATATGGATTAATATCATTCTACTGTTAAACATTCTATGCTTTGCATGCTGTAGCTCTTGTGTACAGTGTTTTTATCAATTCAGCAGGGTTTCAGTTGGATGTAGAGGTGTTCCACACCGTCTGTCATTGTCTTTTGTTGTGGGATGCTTTCACTGTGTCTGGGAGGTGAGCCTGTTCTCCACTGCTGTTCCTTCTCTTGTACCATGATGAACTCTGTCAATGTTTCAGGTGTCTTAAAAAAAAAAGTGTTCTCTTTGTGTTCAATGTGAAATGTAGATATAAAGTTACTTATTGCTTTTGATAAACATTATTGATTTTAAATCTCAATGAGGTAAAGTTGAGCAAAAGACACACTAACATTGCTATACAAGAGAAGAAAGGCTGTGGCTGTAGCAGAACTGCAATTCTCAAGTAGTACAGTGTATACATATGGGACACCATCCAGTCTGCATACCAATTACATTATTCAAGCCACTGAACCCAGCCATTTCCTCCATACCCTCCCATGTTTACGGGGCACACTTTCCTGCTGTGCACACCAGTCCACCCCCTGTCTCCATCCTGACAGGGTGGGAGGAGTGGCGGACAACCAATGTGTGGCAATATCTCAATTAGCAATCAGGAGGGTTGTACCAAGAATGAACGTTTAGCCCTTGTGCCTCCTGTGCCCTCGAACACACCAAATAATATCAGTATGGGAGAAAGGGGAACTTCCCATCCAAGGACATCACTCTGGTCCAGTAGTTCATCACCCTAGGGCAGGACCACACCATGTTGTTAAGGTTCTCCTGGTCTGTTATATATCGAGGGCAGGAGGGGTTAGGGCCCACCCAATGTAAGTGAGTCAGAGAGAGATAGGCAGAGTAAAGATAGTACGTTTGTAAAGAAGGACGTTGTCCGCATATAGGGCGATGTGGTCTTCCAGGGCATCACTCCTGTTCCATCCCCCAAACTGGGCATCCGTTAGGATAAGCTGGCCTAGTGGCTCAATTGCCAGCCCAAAAAGGAGTGGGGATAGAGGACATCCCTGTCTGGCCGCTCGTTCTATAGGAAAGGCTTCAGAAAGGACCCCATTGATCTGGACCTGGGCCTTGGGGTAGGAGTATAGTGCATGGATCATGCCACAAAAGCGAGGTCCACAACCAGCTTTAATCAGTACCACTTGGAGGTAGTTCCAGCTCATTATGTCGAAAGCCTTCTCAAAAATCAATCAAAAGTAGAGTCAAATCCTGAGGTAGCTGATGACGGTGAGCCAGTGCCACGTGGAGGCGACGTAGACAGTGTCTTGTGCTAAGACCTGGCATAAATCCACACTGGTCCTGGTGTATCAACATAGCAAACACATTTTTAAGCCGGTTAGCCAAGGCAGTGTCGAAGATTTTGACCTCCTCGTCGAAAAGAGATATAGGACAATGATCAGCGCAGGATGTAGAGGGGAGTTGCGTCTTGGGAATTACCACTATTGTGGCCGCCTTTAGTTCCAGAGGAAAGGTGCCCGTATGGCTCACTTCCCTGTATAGGGACAGAAGGTAGGATAGTAATATTTCATAAAATGTGGTATAGTACTCCATGGGGAAGCCGTCCAGGCTGGGAGTCTTTCCCAATTTCAGTCCGGATAAACCCTCACCAACCTTCTCTGCAGTAAGAGTTTCGTCGAGCATATGGGTTTCATTGGAATACAAGCGGAGGAGAGGGGTAGAGTTAAGAAAGTGACCAGGGTCACCCCTCCCCTGGGATCTGTGTATAGATTCCCATAATAACAGGCAAATGCTTTAGCGATCTTGGAGTGAGTATGTCTTGGAAAGCCATTGTTATAGTGATTTTAAGTATAATTCTATTCACCTGCTGGTGGGAGGCCAGCCAATATAATAGCCTCCGTCCTTGTCACCCCAGCCATAAGTTGGAGCAGTGGTGGCTCACCAAAGGTGTTTGGCATCCTCAAGAGAATGCTGATGGATTTCCTCGTGGAGGAGGCTAGTCAGCGGTAGAGGTCCTCCAGGGGACCAGATGCCTGGTGCTGCTCCAAGTGAAGGGCACGCACTTCTAATTGGATAACCTGAGAGCAGATGGTGAGCTCCTGTGCCCTAATTTGCCCCCTGGTAATGCCTTATGTAGTCACCTTACTGGCTACCCTCAGTGTGTCAACTTTTGTGACCAAACCCTCATTATTGCGAAAGTAAGCCTGAAGTTCTGTGCTTAATGATTGGATGAGGATCTTGTCCTGGAGATGCCAGGTTTTAGGATGCCACAAGAGGCACTGGTGGGATTTGGGGGCTCTGAAGTAAAGAAGCCATGGTGAGTGGTCCAATATCCCAGGGGGTAATATTTGGATTTGGGAGAGCGTTCGCCAATCAGGAGAGGGTAAGAAACCTCAGTCTATTCGCAAGTGAGTATGGTGGGCCACAGAGGTGTGTGTAAGTTGATGTAGTCTGGGGTGACATATCCTCCAGGCATCCCAAAGACCAAGAGCAGAGATCCAGTCCACCAGGTGGCACAACCAGTTCATCTGGTACCGGTGGGTGACACCATTGCATCCAGCACAAGATCTGAGACAGTGTTAAAATCACCGCCTATAAGACCATAGGGGGAGGTCAGGAGGAATTTGGAAAGGTCCCTAAGGCAGGTAGGGATGCAGGTGGTGCATAGACACATACCAGACTAACCGTCCAGCCCTCCAGCTTTCCTTTCAAGGTGAGGAAGCGCCCCTGTGGGAAACGGTAAGGGGGAAGGAATGCCGCAGCAGGGTAGCAATTCCCCGGGATCTGCTGGAGTACCCTGCATGAAAGACACTGTTGTATCTTTTACATGCCAGGAAGGGACAGTGATCTCCCAGAAGATGTGTTTCTTGGAGGAATAGTATCACAGGCGAACGGTGGTGGGCAAAGGTAATAACTGTGGATCATTTTATGTGGTCTAGCAACCCATTAACATTCCAAGACAGCACTTGTAAGGCCATTGCTTAAGAGGGTGGAAAGGGCTATGCACCGCAAGTAATGTGGGAAAGGTACCTGTTAAAGTCCTATAGCTGGGCACAGGCTGTGACAGTATGCCATCGCAAGAAGTTGTAACAAGAAAGTCGCTGCTATTGCTATTGGGAATTTGTTTGTCAAACCCTAAAAGGGAAGAAAGTAAGTAAATACTTTTGCAGTGCATAACAAAGCACTGAAAAACCAACAATGAATAAAATAATCCTCACCCCCCAACTCCCACCCCTCCCAACTTTTCTACCCTAGAAGCATCTGTCACCCTGAAAAAGGTGTGTTAAGGGAGAACAACATGCACAACAATGTAGAAACATCAAGGGAAAAAGCCCCTTTGGAGTAAAGGATAACTCAGCATAGTGGTGGGCAAAGGTACTGTGCATAGCAACAGCCCTTATTATTCATGGTGGGGAGACTGCAATAAAAGTACACGACCAACAAAGCAGGCAAGTGACAGGTTCTACATGGTTCAAAAGCAAACAGAACATCCCATAAGGTTTGAAGTCAGGACTCCAGTTTCAGTCAAATCATGGGACTGCAAGATAAGTCTGTGTCCATAGGGTCCGGGTCTGATCTCTCCTCATCCCCTGAAGAAACTGGATTCAAAGCAGGTTGGGACAGCAGCATCGGCTGTGTTCAGCAAGGTTGACCAGGTGATTCAGATCCGGAAGACCTCTGTCTTCTATGGGGGTTGGTCCGTCTCTTGCGGAATTTAGGCAGCACACTGCACACCAGCGGGTTCCGTCAGCCATTGCCACACAGACTCTGGAATGTTGAAGAAATGGAAATTATTAACATGAATAACGTGGAGTCTAGCTGAAAACAGTAGGCGATATTGAAGTCCCATGCTTTGAGTTTCTGTTTGACCTCCACGTATGAGCGGCGTTGCTTCTGCACCTTGCGGGTGTAGTCCGGGAATATAAGTACCTTGGTGCCACCATACTAGAGATCCAACTGCATCTGAGTCTCACTGAGGAGAGCATATCTATCTCTATAATTTAGGCTATTATTGGCCTTGGGGAGGCTCCCAGCGGAGGCTTGGGGCTATCACTCTGTAAACTCTCTCAACAGTGAACTAGATGGACAAACGTTCAGAGGGTATCCAGTATTTCAACCATGGCTTCATAAAGTCCATCACCGATTGGGATTCAGTGCCCTCTGTGCCTTCAGGATCTCCTATTATATGCATGTGGTTGCACCTGGAGCATTTTTTAAATCCTTGGAGAGTCTGTAGTGCTCCACTGTACGGGTGAAGAGTGTGGTAACCTGGACTTTGAGAGTGGATATGTCATGTTCAACCGAGGAGATCCGAGATTCCGTTTCTGCAATATTTGCAGTAGTGTTCCAGAGGTCCTGGTGGAGTAGCACCACATCCATCTTACCTCTCCAATTTTCGTCTCCACCACAGTCTGTGATGTCTGAATGGCTGGAAGGATAGCGGTAAGTTTGCTAGGTGGAGGGATGGATTTATCCCATTCAAGAGGGCACGAAAGGCTGCTGGTGGGTCCGGTAATGTATTGGTCAATACGTGTCTGTGAGGTAGTAGAACAGATGTTATCTATAACAGAGGAGATCCGAGATTCAGTTTCTGTAATCATGCAGTAGTATTCCGGAGGTCCTGGTAAAGTAGCACCAAATCCATCTTACTTCTCCGATTTTCGTCTCCATCACAGTCTGTGATGTCTGAATGGCTGGAAGGATAGCAGGAAGTTCGCTAGATGGAGAGATGGATTAATCCCACTCAGGAGGGCCCGACAGGCTGATGGTGGGTCCGGCAATATATTGGTCAATACATGTCTGTGAGGTAGTGTAGGAAGTTGGCTCTGTATATGGTATCTCAAAGTGAGAGATAGTGTGCACAGAGTCTAAGGGTTCCCCTTAGAAGTTGATAGTGGCAAAATTAGATAATAGCCATGCTCTATTTTGTGGTAGTGTGGCCGAGCAGTAGGCTTATCAGAGGGTTGTGTTAAGCATTTGTTGTACACACACAGGTAATAAATGAGAACACACACTCAAAGACTTAACTCCAGGTCAATAGGTTTTTATATAGACAAATATCATGTTCTTAATTTATTTTAGAACCACAAGATTCAGAATTTAGGTAAGTACATACATTGTAATGTACTTCACACAGGTAAGTATAGAACTCTGATTTAAAACAGTAGTACACACAGTTTTGGTTAAAATGGCAATAAGCTATTTTAAAAGTGGACACAGTGTAAAAATCAACAGTTCCTGGAGGAGGTAAGTATTGGTTAGTTTTTTAGGTAAGTAAAGCACTTACAAGTTCAGTCTCCTGGGCATAGGCAACCCACCATTGGGGGTTCAAGGTAACCCCAAAGCCACCGCACCAGCAAAACAGGTCCGGTCAGGTGCAGAGGTCAAAGGAGGGCCCAAAAAGGCTCCTATGGAGAACAGGAGTGCTCCGGTTCCAGTCTGCTAGTAGGTAAGTACTTGTATCCTCGGGGAGCAGACTGGGAGGGGCTTGTAGAGCACTGGGGGAGACACACAAAAGCACAAAAAACACATCCTCAGTGGCACTGGGCGGCTGGGTGCAGTGTGCAAAATAGGGGTCGGATTTGCTGTAGAAATTAAAGGAGGGACCCGGGGGTCACTCTGGCGACGCAGGCAGGGCACAAGGGGGCCTTCCCGGGCCAGCCACCGACTGGGCTAGGATGAGGGCTGCCTGTTTGTCACTCCTGCACTGGTAGGTGGTTCCTCTCGATCCTGGGGGCTGTGGGTGCAGTGCTGGTCCAGGCGTCGGGTTCCTTTGTTACCAGGCAGAAGCGGTCAGAGGGAACCTCTGGATCTTCTACGCAGGCTTTGCTGTGGGGGTGCAGAGAGGTTGACTTAGGGTGTCCACATCGTTGGAGTCGCCTGGGAGTCTTCTCTGTGGTGTTTGTTGTCCTGAACTCGAGCCGGGGGCATCGGTGCAGAGTGTGAAGACTCACGCTTCTGGTGGGAAGTGGAGTATCTTTAAAGTTGCTTGTTTGTTTGTTGTTTCTGGACAGAGCCACTGTCCTTGGGAGGTTCTTGGTCCTTTAGGTGCAGGTCAGTCCTCTGAGTCCTCAGAGGTCGCTGGTCCCGCTGGATGCGTCGCTGTGCAGGTTCTTTGACTCTGGAGACAGGCCGGTAAGGCTGGGGCCAAGTCAGTTGTCGTCTCCGTTGTCTCTGTGGGGCTTTCAGGTCAGCAGTCCTTCTTGTTGTTGTAGGTTGCAGGAATCTGATTTCCTGGGTTCAGGGTCACCCCTAAATACTCAATTTAGTTGTGTGTTTCGGTCTGGGGGGCAGTAGCCAATGGCTACTGTCCTGGAGGTTGGCTACACCCTCTTTGTGCCTCCTCCATGAGGGGAGGGGGGCACATCCCTATTCTTATTGGGGGAATCCTCCAAAACAAGATGGAGGATTTCTTAAGGCGGGGTCACCACAGCTCAGGACACCTTAGGGGCTGTCCTGACTGGTAGGTGACTCCTCCTTGTTTTTCTCATTATCTCATCCATACATGCTGCCAAAAGTGGGGGCTGTGTCCAGAGGGGTGGGCATCTCCACTAGCTGGAGTGCCCTGGTGCACTGTAACACGGAGCCTGAGCCTTTGAGGCTCACTGCTAGGTGTTACAGTTCCTGCAGGGGGGATGTGAAGCACCTCCACCCAGTGCAGTCTTTGTTTCTGGCCCCAGAGAACACAAAGGCTCTCACTCCAGGGGGTCAGAAACACGTCTCAGTGGCAGGCTGGCACAGACCAGGCAGTCCTGCACTGAAGGATTGGGAAAAATATAAGGGGAATCTCTAAGATGCCCTCTGTGTGCATTTTATAAATACATCCAACACTGGCATCAGTGTGGGTTTATTATTCTGATAAGTTTGATACCAAACTTCCCAGTATTCAGTGTAGCCACTATGGAGCTGTGGAGTTCATTTTGACAAACTCCCAGACCATATACTTAACATGGCCACACTGTACTTACAATGTCTAAGAATGAAAGTAGACACTGTGGGGCAAATTGCTCATGCAGTAATGCCCTCACCTGTGGTATAGTGCACCCTGCCTTAGGGCCTTAAAGCCTGCTAGAGGGGTGACTTACCTATGCCACAGGCAGTGTTTTGGGTGCATGTCATCCTGTGGGGGGATGCCATGTCGACTTTGCCTTTTACTCCCCTCTAACACACACAATCTACAAAGGCAGTGTGCATGTGTTAGGTGAGGGGTCCCTTAGGGTGGCACAACACATGCTGCAGCCCTTAGGGACCTTCCCTGGTCACAGGGCTCTTGGTACCACTGGTACCTTTTACAAGGGACTTATCTGTGTGCCAGGGATGTGACAATTGTGATAACAATGGTAAATTTTTATTGAAAGAACACTGGTGCTGTGGCCTGGTTAGCAGGGTCCTAGCACACTTCACAGTCAAGTCAGCATCAATATGAGGCAAAAAGTGGGGAGTAACTGCAACAGGGAGACATTTTCCTACAGGTAGTAGAACAGGAGGGTCTGTCCTTGCCCATTAGGGCAGGATATCAGGGAAGACAGGTTTTGCAGCAGAGAAGAATCGGCCCACTTGCCACAGTATCATAGCAGCTTGTCCAGCTGATTCCATGGGCACGTTGAGTGGTCTCCGTGCCCTGGAAGGGGTGTATCACAGGGTCGGATCACTTTGTGGATGTCACTCCAGGAGTCTACACCCCAGCCCGGAAGGCTGGGGTGTAGAAGGCTGCGAGAGCTACAATGGCAGGGACAGCTGCCGGAATAGACAGGGCTACAGTAGGGCCAGGTGGGTTCAGCCTGGCAGATGAGTCAAATAGGTAGGTTGTACTGGGAGTCCGTGTAGGACATCTTAGGGGGTCATTCTGACTCCCGCCGCCTGCGGTAACCGCAGGGCCGGCGGGAGCCGCCAGAATACCGCTGCGTGGTCAGAAGACCGCCGCGGTTATTCTGGGTTTCCCGCTGGGCTGGCGGGCGACCGCCAGAAGGCCGCCCGCCAGCCCAGCGGGAAACACCCTTCCATGAGGATGCCGGCTCCGAATGGAGCCGGCGGAGTGGAAGGGGTGCGACGGGTGCAGTTGCACCCGTCGCGATTTTCAGTGTCTGCATGGCAGACACTGAAAATCTTTGTGGGGCCCTGTTAGGCATGGGCACTGCAGGGGCCCCCAGGGGCCCCACAACACCCTATACCGCCATCCTGTTCCTGGCAGCCAAAACCGCCAGGAACAGGATGGCGGTATGGGGGTCGGAATCCCCATGGTGGCGCAGCAAGCTGCGCCGCCATGGAGGATTCCCCAGGGCAGCGAAAAACCGGCGGTACACCGCCGGTTTTCCGTCACTGACCGCGGCTGTACCGCCGCGGTCAGAATGCCCATAGGAGCACCGCCAGCCTGTTGGCGGTGCTCCCGCGGTCCCCAACCCTGGCGGTCTCGGACCGCCAGGGTTGGAATGACCGCCTTAGTCTCCTATTCTCAGGGTTGAGATATAGCACCCCGCTGTCCAAGGGGACTGTGTGCAAGGCATGTAGTCACAAATGGAGCACAGGCCCCTGAGGTCTAACACTGTAGGAGCTAATCACAAGCTGGTTTGCCAAGGTCCAGATTTCGTGCCCTGTCCATGTGCCACCTCCAACAGAGCCAGCGGTGGGGAAGTCGCCCCCAAGAAGGAGCCCCACACTGTGGCCCTTTAAGCAAGCAAGTTTAGCCGCAGATCTCCGTGGAGTGGAGTATCGCATCTCCCCCAACACTCACTTCTCGTCAGTTTCTATTCGGCTTCCCAGGTCTGGCAAGGGCCCACGGCGCAGGCCCTTCTCTGGTCTGAAGTCACGGCATGGAGTAGGCCACGATGAGACCGGGGTCGCTCTGTCAGTCAGCAAAGGAGAGCAGGACCTCAACCCGCAGTGCACAGCCCAGAGGGACCATGTGCCAAATCCCAAGAGAGGAGGAGTGTGCACGTAGTCAGGCCCGCACCGGATCCCGGGTCACCTCACTGCCTCCAGACATCTTAGGCTGTAGAAGCTCCAGCTCTGCTTCTTTACTGTCAGGCGTCAGCAGCATATCATCTATCAGGAAGAGGCCAGGGCCCAGCTCCTGGGGCCCACAGGTGGGTTGGGGGGATTTCAGATAGCATGCAGCCTGTAGGTGGAGTACTGGTCCTCTGCTCTGGATGGCCTCACGTATCTCACCACTCCTGCAGCCATGCAGTTTGCTGCCCTGTGAAGAGGCCACTCTGGGGTCCCAGATGGCAGAACAGGGCCGGACATTTCCACTAGGCACCCGAAGGAGGCCTCCCAGTGGATTTCAGATGAGGGGAGCCCCTGTATCACAGAGTCTCAGATCGGGCAAGTGGGAGTCCTTGATCAGCCACTGCCCCTCTCACGGCAGACCACTCCTATGATGCCAGGCAGCAATCTAGGCCCAACAACGGCAGCAGATAGGCAGCCAGCTTTTCCAGGGCTGTTGGGAGCAAAAACATTGCAGGCCCACTGCATCAGCCTCTAGAGTTGATGCAGGGTGTCCGATGCCAGCTACAGCTTCGGATTTGTGGTGGATTACAAGGGCTCAAAGTGGAGCAAGGTAAAGAACGTGCACCATGTTGTCCGTCCAACTCACACCAGTGTTACTTACTTAATACCTAGCTTCCTCAATTTCATTTTAACATTGTGAAAAGTCCTGAGTTCTTCCTGAGCCATCTGGAATTGGTTTCTTTGTGGTTCATCTCTCCTTGTATTCTTGCCAGGCAAGCACAGTGTCACAGTCTCAATAGTTGAAAAGCCTAGAGTTGCAGCCGTGGAATGTTTGTCTAGTTTCACTTTCATTTGATCGATTCTCAATTTCAATTGGCCTGCTTTGTCATTTATAGTTGCTACACCACTTTTCATCTCCTTTAATACAGATTTCATGTTATTATGACTGTCTGACTTCACCTCAATAGCTCTTGCCTTTTTAGGGTCGAGCCTGTGTAGCATGCACTTGCACATGCGTATCGCTTGCGAGACGCTGTAGTAGTTTGAAAAAGGCTCGGAGCCCCGCCCATGTCACGTCTGTGTCTTCCATTGGTTCGTGGGCTTGCCTTTTAAAATATGCTTGCTTTCATTCATGGAAAGCATATATACGTCATGCCTTTTCCGGTGGTTAGTCCCCCTCGAGTGCAGCGACCAAGTACTGAAAACATACACGGCTTGCTGTTTTACGTCCGGTTTGTGGACTACTTTTTCTCTTTTTTCGCAACGCGATCTCGAAGTTAGCTGATATTTGCAAAAAGATGGAACACTTAGGTTTTCATTTTCAGCTGTGTTGGCCCTAAATCTATTTCTGGTCTCAAAAAGCTATAGATCGGGTCTCTCTGCAAAAATGCATATTGTGTGTGCGTTTGCGCATTGAACATCTTTTTGTTGTCTTTTTTGGCAGGAATGCTCGGCTTTCGCAAGTGGTGCATTTAATTAGTATTAATACTAAAGCACACAGCACGGAGTACAGATCACAATAAATCACAATCACTGAAAATTCACAGTGTAGTAGTAACAGTTGGCATAAGTGGTTGCAAGAGTGCAGCTTTATATATAGCTTCCAAAAAGACTGGTGACATGCTTACATGACATGGCCAACAAGCTCAAAACTTTTTGCCATCGGCCTGGAGATCTTCATCCTATCAAATATAACTCTATGCAAAGGGCAATTTTGTTTTAATGCACATGTGGTGTGGCATTGCATGACCACCAGAAAACGTTTGGTGTTGCACAACAAGCTTGCAAGAAATGCTTTAACTGTTGTGGAACAATCAACAACCATCGACATCAAAGGCTTTATAAGAACAATGGTTCAGTGCATCATAAAGTCCCGAATGTAATTGCCTCAATGCTGTATTTAAGACAATTCCACACGGATATACAAAAACTAAAATGGCACATACAGTGTCAGGGACCAATAAAATGTTTTGACGGTGTTCTAACAATGCCTCAAAGACATGAAATAAGTGGCACAATGCCAACTGATGGGCTTGTAGTAGGACAGAATGGCAACAATGCAAGGGCCAATGAATCTTGCTTACAAATGTGAGGAATCTTTAAGTTGGCATCCATGTTGGGCAGGCAGTTATTATGGCTGCTTCTTGATGATTTATCTTTGAAGAGGAACTTTTTTAGCATCTTCAGGAAGCAAGGCATAGATGATGTGTTGTTAGGCCTGTGATGAAAATGAATTGCAAACCGTGCTACACATCAATAGAATGTCTTTCTATTGTTCTTTCCTTCTTACGTTCTGAAAAAATGAGGCATGTATTGACTTCTATCATGTATTATTTAATTAGGAAAGTTATCCTTAACACAGTGTTGTCTGAGAGGGGTCCTGGTTTCTGTCTGGAAGGTAATAGTGGGCTAAAAATACTGCCCTGCCCAGTGACAGAAAGCTGTGTATTCTGTTAATGGGACGTATTTGCGAGGGGCATTTTTTAACCAAACGTAATTAGAAATCAACAGTCTTCAGCACACAGCTAATTTGCTACTCTGCGAAATTGCTTGTTTATTATAGTAGGGCACGCAGACGCGAACCCCCCCTACATATAAAATATCAGTTGGTATGTCCAGTTGTGCAGAAGATCTCCATCATTGTGAGTACCGAGGTGATTCACAGAAAAGAGCCTTCACTTTCAGGACTTACGTTTGTTTTACTTATAGTCAGTTTTGACATCATACTCTTTCGAAGGTGTTATGTTAGACTGTGGACTCAAAAAAATACTTTTACAGGCATCTCCATTTACTCCATGTTGCTTGCATTGATTGGAGATTGGATGATGACATTTTTTTTGCCTTAATTTCTTCCATTCCTGCCATTCAGCCTCTGAACAGCATCGCTAATGGGTGTTAAAGGAACTAATTGCTACAGTGGGAGAAGGTAGGCTTGAGTGACAAAGTATTTGCTCACTAGAGAGAACCATGTTGTTCTATGGAATTTGCTAGTGCCCCTGGTCTTTAGTAAGTAAACTTACAGGGGGACGCGTATAGGTCGATGAACCTTTTTAATCGCATGGATTATCCTAGTCATGCAGTGACTATTGAATCAATAACTAGCATCAATAATCAAGAAAACATTTAATGAAAAACAACGTTAAACCATACTAACCAAGAATACCACTACTCAGGGAAGAGTTAACAATTTTTATTTCCCTATTTGCTTACAATTCTAAATCATCTGTTAGTTCAAACTTTATTCAATTCATTAATTCATTAATAAAACACCATCACTTAAGAAGACATATGCGAAAAGGTAATTCTATAAGCTACAACATTAGCATTGATAATGAAGTTCAGCAATTTCGTTCGTCAGTCAATTGTCACTGTCAACGTCACCCCTCACAGCCTATCTAACCAAGATTAGCAATAGCATGGGGGGGTCTTCATGCTAAAACAATTCAGAGAAACATTAATTTGGAAAAATCTACCTATGTGAGAATCTCTATAAACAGCGCAGTTGGTACCTAGAAGAAAAGGCATAGAAATCGTCAGTCACATTTTCATAGCTACCTATGCAGGATGGATCAGCAACAAGTCAGTCTTAATCTTCAGGTCATCAATCAGTCAGCTACGGATCAGGCTCACAGAGTATGAACCCAATATGAACACCTCGGACAGCGTCTCCTGATGTCATAAATTTTCTCCCCACAATTCTGATCCCTCGCCCTTTGTCATGACTTTTTATTAGGGTCTCCCAGTCCATCCCCCTAATTGCTGATTGGTCAGTCAGTCAGCAGATATGACTTTAACCTATAGTTTTTGTTCTAATTTTCATATGTTCCAAGTCATAAGAAGCGGATTGGTTCTTCATGTGATGTCCTCATCCTCCGGCCCTTCAGGTATCAAAATTGTTGCATATGGCTCTCCAGTTAGTGCCTCTATTGTTCAAGTCCTGGGAAAGTACATTTAGCCTGCTCTACACATAATTGGATCAAATTGTCTCCATCATCTTCTGTCCACCGGTACATTGCAGATAATTCTAGCTAAGTAATTTGAACTTCGAATGGGTCAAGGTTGTAGTCAGCGGTTTCCAGTCTTTTGCAAGGCGTCCGGTTTCTCCATGTTCAGAGTGTGCGAGGCCCAGTGGAAATAGGCCTTTAGTTCAGTTAACTTAGTAATACAAAACATAGGTTATGCATCTCATTATGATATATTACTACATTTTTATCATATATTTTCATTATTTTGCACATTTTCAGTTGTTTTAATACACATGGTGATCATACCCGAGGGCACATTTTTCAGACATGCACAATATTTTTCTATGATTAATTTCTCTATGCATTTTCTCATTAGTAATAACATATAAATCATTAATAATTTTCTTAATTAGCATATCTGCTTCAACACTCCCTCCTCTTATGACTAAATATGTCATCATACCTTCCCTTATCATTCATTTTACATTTGTATTTCTGATGTTCCTTGGCTTTTCCTTACATTTTCTCTTTAGATTCTTCTCCTAGACTGTTCTTTCCTCCTCTGATCATTCTTGGACTTCCTTAATTTTATCTTTTGCCACAATTTGCATGTACCCCATAATCCCAATATAGAAACAATCACAATTAATATTCCCTGTACAATTTTCCATAATACCCCATTCCACATTTGACTAAACCAAGTACCCACGGAAGCAAATCCATTTTTGACCTTTTCCCAAACTCCTGGTTCCTTCAATTCTTTCAAAGTCTTGCTTAAATTAGTTAGGTTAGTAGGTAAGTCTCTCCTTATCACTATCAGGTATGTATGAGCAACAATGCCTAGCACTAATCATTTTACAGACTCTGCCGTCTTTCGCTAAAAGTATGTCTAAAGCAAGCCTATTTTGAAGCGTCATAGCTCTATCTGCAGCCAATTCAGTATCTAACAGGAGTATTACACCTGTAAAGTTTGTCAGTATGTTATCCACAATAGTAGACAACTTTTATATCTTAATTGCATTCAAATAACTCCTACAGAAGGAATTACTGCACCACAAATAGCTCCCACAATTGCAGAAGAGGTTTCCCTCCTCTGTCGCTCATGATGTAATTCAGTCATTTTCGGAAATTTCTTTAAATCATCTATCTGATAAATTTTAGGGAAAACCATTCGCAAATAGCATGTTCCAAAACATCCTCTAGGAAGACAGTAATAAGCATTAAGTCCACAAATATAGTAGATTCCAGGAATCACAGGGTCCTGAGCATTCAGCATAAAAGTCAATTTATTCTGACACAAAAACACATACGTTCACTCGTTCTCACTAATAAAGTGTCAGTGTGTGATTTCTTCCTATATATACAAAGCTTCCCTATATGTAATGCATCTACAGCTAATTTCCCTTGCGTTTTAATAGCAGTGTAAGCATAATCATTCTTATAAGTATTTTTTCTCCAATCCTTTATCTAACTTCTCCTTCAATGCCTTCCTTCTATCATCAGTATGCCCTATAAAGCTCTTTTCTAATGGAGTTAGTAAGCAGGTTAGATTATTTCTGTGTGCATAAGCAGTATCAAATGTTAGTGTTGGCTAAAAGAATCCTCTAACTAATACTATATCATGCTCCTTAGCTACTTTACTCAAATATCTAATAATATGAACAAAGGGAAACACAACGTCTTGGTTAGAATAAAAATACTGAATATACACTTGTTTATAGAATCTGGTTAACAGCAAACTACTAGTTATGCCATAAAGTAGCAGCAGGCTATGGTACATAACCCCTTCTTCCACAGAGGAAGGAATTTTGCGTACAAACAAGACAATTCCTTGCATCCATCTTCTCAACCTACTCACTCAACAACCGATAGAACACATTGGAGGAAAGCTCTCCTTGTGCATTAGTGTAGTCATGCAAGTATTTTTCATCCAACTTAAACCTCTCTAAAGCTGTTAGTGTAGTAGTCTCAGGAACAGAGGTAACAGTAGCCTCCTTCATTTTATGAACAGACATTCCCACAATCATTATTATGAACATTATTCCACACATAATTGCCACTCCAACACTCAAATACCTGCAATATCTGATATTTCTAATGCGGTTATTTAACTCAGCCATGATCTGTAAAGAATCAGAAAGTAGAAATAACTCTTAGATAAAGTGCAACAGAAAATCAAAAATGAAGAAAAATATTTATTTCTCGCAGTTCAGTTTCATACATAGGAACCCTTTTTCTCCTTTGTCAAAGATCCGTTAGGTGCTTGTCACATCCAGGTTTTCAAATGTCATATCAGGTTATCAATGTCTTTTCCAGGTTTATTTCAACAGTCTCTTTTCAGGTTTCTTCAGATTAGCTCAACAACTCCGTCTATTGATATCCTTCAGTTTGCATCAAAGTACTGATTCCGGAACCTCTCTGTCAAAACAAAAGGATCTGAACTAGTTTTGCCATTCACTTGTTGCGGCATATGCCCATTCAGGACCTGCGTATCTTCGACTTGCTACTCTCTTTCATTTCAACCTTCATTCTCCACTTAATTCTCCTTTGCTCAATTCCTCTTTTCTCGTAGTATCCACTGCTTCCTCTATTTGTTCATTTATGACCAACTCCTTCTTCATCCCAATTAGCGACTCAGGCCAATTGTCTCATTTTCTCGTTCCTTCAGTCAATATTCTCCTCAGAATTGGATTCTTCTCTTTTTCTCTTTCTATGATGTTTTCTCTTGATGGACCTGCAACGGGTTCAGGAGGAGTCGGACCACTTTGGCTTTGATCCGCCTCAACTCATTCGCCCTCTTGATCTAGCACTTGTTCTGCTTGCTTTTCAGCACCATCTCTTCTGGGAGAACCCCTGCTGTGCTCGGTTCTCCTGCTGTATCTGTTGAGTTAGACTCTTGCTCACCCTCCTGTAATTCTTCACTTTCGTCTCTTACAGGGGTAATTGATCCATCTTCCACAAGCTCAGGATCAACCTCAGGATCAACTTGTTCTTGTTCTGACTCAGTTACAGTCACTTACTTCGCTGTTGTTGGTGGTCTCAACAACACCTCTTCATGTTCTTGCATGTTCACCACTCTCTTTGTATGGCTTGCATGTATCCAGTTTGGCAGTCCTGCACATTTTACAGCTGTCGTATTGATAGCACCACCTGGTATGGACCTTTCCAACATGGTTCTAAACAGGTCTTTCAAACGTGCTTTTTGATGACAGCCCAATCTACAGCTCTCAGATTGTGACATGGGTCAAGGATGGGTGGCAGGGTAACAGCCTGCACCTGCTGAGAGAAAGAACGAACCACATCAGCCAGACCTTTGCAGTAGTCCAACACCCTATCATCTGTAATATTTACAAGTGCATTGGCTGGAATTGCCGGAAGTCTTATTGCTCTGCCCATGAGGATCTCATGGGGCGACAGCCCTGTCTTCCTGTCAGGAATATTTCGCTTTGACATCAATACCAAAGGTAAGGCATCTGGCCATTTTAGATTGGTTGCGGCACACATCTTGGCAACTCTTGACTTCAGTGTACCATTCATTTGTTCCATTAGTACTGATGCTTCAGGGCGATAGCTGCAATGCAACTTCTGCTCAATGTTTAATGCTGCACATAAGAGTTTGATCACTTTCTTATTGAAGTGAGTTCCCCTATCTGATTATAAAGAGATCAGGAATCCGAACTGTGGTATTAACTCTCTAAGCAACCGCTTTGCTACTGTGAGACTGTCATTTCTTCATGTGGGGTATGCTTCAATCCAATGACTAAAGACACACACAATCACCAACACATATTTCAATCCACCACATGTAGGCATCTTAATGAAATCCAACTGCATTCTGCTGAATGGTCCTCCTGCTTTTCCGATGTGGCTCAAATTCACCACCGTCCCTTTTCCCACATTTAGTTGCTGACAGATTACACATCAATGACATACTGCCTCTGTTGCTTGTCTGAATTTCAGATTTAACCAATCAACCTTAAACAGTCTAACCATGCCATCTCTTCCAATATGTGCTTGGCCATGATGATACCTGGCCATCTGAGTCAACAAACTGTTTGGCAATACCATCTGACTCTCCTCAGAAACCCAAATCTCATCAGCTTTTTGAATGCACTTTAATCTGATCCAAAGTCGTTTCTCTTCCTTATCTGCATTCTCTAGCAATGTTTTCAATTCCTCCAGTGTATCAATTACTTTTAAAGCAAAACTTGCACAGTTTTCTTCTTCTTCAGGCATTAGTTCCCACTTGTCTTTAAATGATATAGAGTTCAATGCACAAAATTGTGCGACTTGATCTGCCTACCCATTTCCCAATGAAATGTAATCCTGTATCTTTTGATGTGCACTGCATTTTACCACAGCAATTTCTTCAGGTAACTGTATTGCATACAACAACTCTTTTATTCAGTCACCATTTCTCACTGGTGTTCCCATAGAGGTCCTAAAACCTCGCTGCGACCACAACTACCCAAAATCATGAACAATTCCAAATCCATATTGACTATCAGTATAGATTGTGACTCTTAATCTTGCAGAAACAAAGTATGCTCTAGTAAGAGCTACTAATTCTGCCACTTGTGCAGAGTATGCACCCGGAAGCCATGAAGCTTCTAACGTGCCGGTAATTGTGCACACTGCATATCCTGCCCCTAGTGTACCTGTTCCATCTCTGAGACATAAACCATTGACAAAGACAATGTGGTCATTTTCTTCTAAACGCGTGTCTCTAATATCAGGTCCTGGTTTTGTACATAACTCATTTACCTCAAGACAATCATGCTCGATGTCTTCTTCTTTTTCGATTACAACAGTACCACTTGGAAGCAATGTCGCTGGATTCAGCACTGTACATCTCTTCAATGTTACATGTGGAGGACCCAATATGCTTGTCTCATACCTTGTCAGTCTTGCACCTGTCAAATATTGCGTTTTCATCCTTGTCAGTAAAATCGCAGCAGAGTGTGGTACCATTACTGTCAAAGGGTATCCTATGACTACCCCCTCACATTGGGAAAGACTTTGACCACCTGAGGCTACTGCATACAGGCAACCTGGTTAGGTTGCTGCGACCGGGTCCAAGGTAGCTGAAAAATAAGCTACTGGGCGATAAGCACCTCCATGGACCTGTGTCAAAACAGACAAAGAACAAGCATCACGTTCATGACAAAACAAAGTGAAAGGCTTTGTGTAATTAGGCATTCCCAATGCTGGAGCTCTGCACAAACTCTTTCTCAATTCAGTAGATGCATTCATCTGATTTTCATCTAGGGTAATGGGGTCCGTAACTTCCTTCTGTGTCAACTGCTGCAAAGGCTTAGCAATTCCCATTCCCAGAAACATCCTAACATCTCTCTGAGAAGCTGGGGTACTTCTCTGCAATATCATGGTAATTCTCTCCCTGGAGATTCTCCTTAATCCCTTCTCAGTCTGATGTCCCAGATATTTTACAGATTTTTGGCAATACTGCAATTTTACAGGTGAAACTTTATGTCCAAATTCTCCCAAATGGTTCAACAGGGCAATCGAGTCATGTTTACACTTGTCCATTGTTCTGGATGCGATCAGCAAATCAGCAATGTACTGTACTAGATTTGTTTGGTATGGCAATTCCAATGACTCCAAGTTCTTTTTCAAAATCTGATTAAACCGAGATGGTGACTCCGTATACCCTTGTTGAAGCCTGCACCAGCTGTAGACTCTATCTAAGAATTTGAAACTAAAAAGAAACTGACTATCCTCATGAAGAAGCACAGAAAAGAAAGCTTGTGACAGATCTACCACTGTGAACCACTCTGCATCGCAAGGAATCTGAAACAGTATCACTGCTGGATTTGGCACCACTGGACAACATTTAACCACCAAATCATTCACTTTTGGCAAGTCCTGCACAACACACACTTTCCCGCATGGCTTCTTTAAACCCATTATTGGTGAATTACACGGGCTGCTCAATACTTCTTTTAAAACTCCTTGTTTTAGAAAATCTCCGATTATCTGTGCCACCTTCATTAGAACATCTTGCGCCATGTTACGCACGACTAATCCTAAACTTATACTACTACCATAACCAATAATCACCACATATCTAGTTACCCAGGGAAACTAACCATCAAGCTTCTACCAAAAACTGCTAGCGCGCCTGGTCCTTAGTAAGTAAACTTACAAGGACCCGCGTATGGGTCGACGAACCTTTTGGATCGCATGGAGTATCCTAGTCATGCAGTGACTATTGAATCAATAATTAGCATCAATAATCAAGAAAACATTTAATTAAAAAAATGTTTTAAACCATACTAACCAAGAATAACCACTTCTCAGGGAAGAGTTAACACTTTTTATTTCCCTATTTGCTTACAATTCTAAATCATCTGTTAGTTCAAACTTTATTCAATTCATTAATTCATGAATAAAACACCATCACTTAAGAAGACAAATGCAAAAAGGTAATTCTATAAGAGACAACATTAGCATTGATAATGAAGTTCAGCAATTTCGTTCGTCAGTTAATTGTCACTGTCAATGTCACCCCTAATAGTCTATCTAACCAAGATCAGCATTAGCATGGGGGGTCTTCTTGTAAAAACAATTGAGAGATACATTAATTTTGGAAAATCTACCAAAGTGAGAATCTCTATAAGCAGCGCAGTTGGTACCTAGAAGAAAATAGCTACCTATCCAGGATGGATCAGCAACAAGTCAGTCTTCGTCTTCAGGTCATCAATCAGTCAGGTACGGATCAGGCTCACAGAGCATGAACCCAAAATCAGCACCTCGGACAGCGTCTCCTGACGTCATCAATTTTCTCCCCACAATTCTGATCCCACGCCCTTTGTCATGACTTTTTATTAGGGTCTCCCAATCCATCCCCCTAATTGGTAATTGGTCAGTCAGTCAGCAGATATACCTATAGTTTTTATTTACCAAATTCACTAATTTTCATATGTTCCAAGTCACAGGAAGCAAATTGGTTCTTCATGCAAAGCCCTCACCTTCCAGCCCTTCTGGTATCAAAATTGTTGCACATCGCTCTCCAGTCAGTGCCTCTATTGCTCAAGTCCTGGGAAAGTACATTTAGCCTGCTCTACACATAATTGTTTCAAATTGTCTTCATCATCTCCTGTCTGCCGGTTCATTGCAGAAAATTCTAGCTAAGTAACTTGAACTTCGAATGGGTCAAGGTTGTAGTCAGTGGTTTCCAGTCTTTTGCAAGGCGTCCGGTTTCTCCATGTTCAGAGTGTGTGAGGCCCAGTGGAACTAGGCCTTTAGTTCAGTTAACTTATTAATACAAAACAGAGTTTATGTGTCTCAGTATGACATATTACTACACTTTTCTCATATATTTTCAATATTTTGTACATTTTCAGTTGTTTTAGTACACATGGTGAATCTACCGCGAGGGGACATTTTTCAAACATGCACATTATTTTTCTACGATTAATTTCTCTATGCATTTTCTCATTAGTAATAACATATAAATCATTAATAATTTTCTTAATAATTAGCATATCTGCTTCAACAAATTCAAGGCTTTAGCCAGTTTTATTTACCTGTGTATAATTCATGACATATGTCATAACAAGCTCTTCGCTTAATCTAGGTTTGTCGCTGTTATCGAAGGGCTAATGGAATGGAGAATTCCCTTTAAGGCCATCTGTTAATGTTATACTGAATTAGAGCCACTCTGCCCTGTCAAGTGGACCTCAAACCAACAGATGACCTTTCCCTTGCAGTTTTCCAACCGCTGCGCCAAGGAGGGCACAACTAAGATAATAACTGGCTTGCCATCACCATCTGTGCTGCTGCCCATTGCAAGTTCACCCCTATTCGAACTACATATTCTCATTGTTCCTTTACTGAGATACTGCCCAACCCCCTGTGTTTTAGCCTATCAGACTTTGTTCTTACCCAAGCTAGGTAGGAGATGTGGCCTAATGACAAGAGCTGATGACTTTGGAACTTGCAAAAAAAAAAAGCTCTCGCTTGGTATTGAAACGTGATGTAGAAAGGTAATTTGAGCCTGCTTCGGTCACTGTTGCATTAGGGTGCAGGGTTCTGAGCTTTGTTTCAAGCTTTGTTCCTTGCAGCAAAGGAAAGGGATATGCAGCACATCAAAACTTCAGGCCTACCAGATGTTTATTCCGACAAACTTTGTTTGCAGGTATGGCATGCATTAAGGACTACGCTACCCCTGGCGGAACCCTTGTTACCTGTGGCAGAGTCCTCTTCTTGAATGCTTTCATTGATGGTGCTAAGGCTGAAAGAGCATGCAAAAGCCCAGTCTTTTTACCTCTTTAGGTCAAGCATAGCAGTGCACAAGTGCTGCTTTTCTGACGTGTTGGAATGTGTCTGGGCTTTTAACAATGCCCACCTCACGCCCATCACTGTCACTCGTTCATGGGCTTGCCTTTCAAAAATCCTTTGATGACATTGGTAAATGGTTTACGTTTGTCACTCCGTAGGGAGGATTTATTACCGCCTTGGCCATTACCCCGTTACATGGATAATTGCACTTTTGCGAATAAGTTTGACTGTGAGTGAACTTCTTTTTCCTTATGTGTGTCTCTTCACGCTGATGCTCATGGCAGTTGTGGCGCTATGAATTGGCTCGCTTATGTGAAACTGTTTTATTTTTAATTTTTAGTTTACGTGTCAATAAAAGTCTGGTTAGGAGTTAACAATGCTAATAGCTCTAACTGGATGAAATGTGAGACCCATTGCATTGGAAATGCTTGTTTTAAATTGCAGTTTGCCCTGGCTGGTGTCAGTTGTGTCTACCTTGCCATATGTCTAATTTCTATGAGCCCTGTGTCTATGTTTCTATGTCCACTGTACAAAAAAAGAAAGGCAATCAAATCCACCAGTATCAGACCGCTGCTCCTATTTCACATGGTATCAAAAGTTGGATAATGTCAGGTATGTGTTTATAATATTCACTTAAGATTTATTGCCTTGAAGGTGTGCAGCTCGTTTCAATCCTCGATTTTTATGCAGGCACATTAAGTGGGTAATTGCAGGAGGGACATACAATTCCTGAACAGGGTTCTATGTTCTATTACCTCTGCCAAACCATGCCTCTCGTGCCTGCTGCTTGGTCAGGCAGCAGCTTCCCTTCCAGCCCGCCACAGATTTTCTGCACCCCCTCTCTAGCCCTCCCACTTTCCCACTTAGATGGCTTCTTCTGACGTCCCAGGCCACCTCTGTTGGCAACAACATATTCCTAGCCAACATCCAAAACTGCATTCTTTGAGGTCCACCCAATTACTTTTCAGGTTTTACATTTGAGTTAAAGCTTGCTTCATATTTTTTACCTTTCCTGGTGAGACACTAAGGCCCATATTTATACTTTTTGACGCAAAACTGCGCCGGCACAGTTTTGCGTCAAAATTTTTACCGCCGGCTAACGCCATTTTGGTGCACCGTACGGGCATCATATTTATACTTTGGCGCATGGCGCCGCAAACCACAGGTGGGAGTCATTATTTTTGATGCACACCGCAGCGTCAAGTCGTAAAGCAAAACGACGTTAACACAGCAGAAATGACTGTGGGTCGATTTACGACCCTGCAAACCGGATATGCGCCGGTTTTTGACGTAATAGCGTAAAAAAAAAAATGCGCACACCGCCATTACATCAGAGGAGAGCCAAAATGGATCCCAGATGCCACTACAGACCCCCGGAAGATGACATCAGACCAGGAACCAGCCAGGAGGACCCACACAAGAACCAGGACACTTTTAAGAAGAAAAGAAAGTGTCGCTTTAGTGCAGAGGAGCAGGAAATTCTGGTTAAAGAGGTGCCGGAACACCAGCACCAACTGTTTGTCACCTCTAAATTGCCAATCAGTTGGAGAGAGGCAATATGGCAACAAATTGTCGGCAAGATTAACAGTGTGGCTGAAGTACGCAGAACAGTCATCGAGTGCAAGAAACGCTGGCATGACTGTAAGCGCAGGACCAAGGAAAAGATGGCCAGGAACAGGAAGGCAGCACTGCAGACTGGAGGTGGGAGTCCAGCACACCAAGAGGCCCTGGACCACATGGATGAGATGGTTGCAGCCGTCATCCCTGAGGAGATCGTCACAGGGATTCAAGGACAGGACAGCGCAGACTACCAGGAGACAACGCACATGCAGGGTAAGTCGCATGGGAAACTAAAATGCACTAATGTCAACTGTGAGCAGGGGGGGGATACCGACCACTAAATGCATGGAAGTCATCTAATACATGGAGTGGCATGGGTAAAGGGGCACGGCATGGGGGCATGGCCCATTCTGAGAAGACCTGGGGCACACTATTACTCAACACCAACAACAGTCCCATGGGGGCATGCTGTCATACCAACGATGGAGCACAGGGAAAGCCACACCAGGAGGGAAGGCCACAACATCAAACTGACATCCCGGCACACGTCAGCCACCATACCCCCTACATTAACTAGGGCCCTATTAACAACCTCTAGCCATACCGACAACTGGAATGTAACTGCGACAACAGTTGCCACTACCACCTCTGCTCTGTGTGCAGCTCAAGTAGTCTATGGCAGTAACCTCCCCATGGATCATACACACCCAACATCAGCAGGACACATTACCAATGTCAACATCCATATCGGATCATAAGATTGCCATGCATAGGATATGCCACATGTCAATTACATTTAATGTAAGTGGATGTGAAAGATCAGAGATTGGGGCAGGTCCAGATTGTTAAGTGTGCTGCCAGGGCCAACAGTACACCCACAGCCAGTGAAAGGTCTCACCATGAGAATGGATGTAGACGGAGGCTTGAGTAGCAAAAGAAGGTGGCAAGTCTCTATTGGGCATAAACCAACACCTAGAGGCAATGAGGCTGACAAGTCTGATAACTCAATAACATACATGTGACACACAGGTGGGCCATAGGCCTGGAAGAATGCCCATCTGAAAGACTGGAGAAATTAACACAAAACAAGATCACAAAGTGAATTCATCAAAAGGCAGGCACGTCACGTCAAAATTGCCACAACACAGACACACTAATTGTACCCTGTTTCATTGCAGAGGAAGATGGATCTCCTGCGGATATGCCTGTCCCAGATTTCCTTTATGACATGGATGACGAGCCGATAAACATTCCCCAGGAGACTATCCAAAAGGTCCTTGACACCCTCCAGACCCAACCTTCAGTCACAAGGATGAGCACAGAACAAGCAGCCATCGCAGCGGATCCACCCACCACTCCTATTGTAAGACCTGCCAGCTCCAATACATCTGAGGACTCAGACGACACTGGCACCAACTTTGAGAGAACTGTAGTTGGAGTACAGCAGGAGCTGGCCAAGGAGGTGCGGGTGGGGATGCAAACTATGGCAGCCAGCCTTGAGGGGATGCGTTTGTGCATGATGTCATCTGCAGATCAGGCAGCAGCTATGCAAGCCCTAACATCCATACTGCAAGGACTACAAGAAACTGTCAAGGAATTCACCACTACAGTAAGGGAGTTGCCACAACACCTCGCACCCCAAACCTTCCACTGCATGCACGAATGCAATCATGACCCCCTCAGGGCCAACCTTGCTGCCTACCATTGTGATGTGGCTGCTATTCTCAAGAACCAGCAGACCCTCCTTGCTGCAGTACTGCCCTTAAGACCTTCACAGGGAGCATCGACCGGGATGTCTGACTCCACGTCTTCTAACACTGAGGTGTGTGTTGCCCCTTCACAACCACCACCACCAAGAACAGAGGAGGCACCACACACATCAGAAGAAGAAGACATGGAACAGATCACATTCACAAGGAAAATGACCCGGAAGCACTAGTCCCTGTCACATGGCCCACATTTACCAAGGTCCTGCGCTTTGTAACTTGCCAGTCTTGCAACAACTTTACTCAAGCACTGTTCTGCAAACCACTGTATATCTTGTCACCCAGCGCAGTGATTGTCTCTCTCCTACTCATTGGCAAATCCTGTCCCTCTGCACTGTCTGAAACATCAACCCCAGCATGTCAAAATCATTTCCGTAACCCCTTGTGTTGGATCACAATGCAAGATGTCACTATAATGGACTCACAATCATGGACAATGTACAGATAGCAATACAGCACTTTTCAATAAATTGCACTTACACAACAAATCTGTCTCTGGGTAATGAGACATATCAACTGTGCAGTAGATAACTGAAATGTGCCTTCTGTCAAATTACGTAGCTTGTCAATACAACCGTCCTGATAATATGTAGTCAGAGAATTCTGCACAGTGCCCATGATTGCATCATACTCTTCCCATCCTGAGGGACAAATCTGATGAAGTGAGAAACCATACACCACCATGCTGTGTTGGACAGAAGAATGCTTCCTCAGGGGATAACTAAGTCATCAAATAGTGGCCGCAAAATGTTGTCAACATGCAAAAATAACACAATAAACATGCCACACTAATCTAAGCAAACACTACAAAAACTGCATAAATAAAGATGTCTGAGTTAACATACAAATAGGTAATCATGCCGAACTGTGTCACAAATGATGTATGAGGGTCATGAAGACAAGAATACAAGATTGCCAATGAGAACTCATCTTATAAGGGTGTGCATGATCATCACACTGCAGTCAGACCTAAAACTGTTTCCCGAATACCAATTCTGCAAGCACTGTTTGTGACTTTGAAAACACACTTATCAACAGAAACACATTGTCATCCATATTAACTGTGATTGGTGGTTTCAACAAAGGGTCGACACTTTGCAAGGTAGCTCTGGGCTAGCTGGCAATCGTACAGCTCAGTTGGGATTTGTTTGTAGCATAGGACACAGATGTTATAGTACAAAATTGATGTACACTGAATCCAAACCCACGATCAAGTACCATTCAACACATACTATTAACGGTTAACCAAATATTTATTAAATGCTAATCACAGATGAGGAAACTGAGGGAAAAATCTTACCTACCCTAATCTACCCTGACTACTCATTACCCACAACTGTCCCTAACTAACCTAAGCTACACTTACTTATCACATGTAACAAAACGTTCTAAACATCTACCCCCACCCCCCTTATGAGACGGGACACATGGACATAGTCCCTAACTAACCTAAGCTACACTTACTTATCACATGTAACAAAATGTTCTAAACATCTACCCCCCACCCCCCTTATGAGACGGGACACATGGAGGACAACACATACTAACCTAAACACATACTATACTATCCTATACAAATATATATTTTTTTGTATTTTTTTTGGTAATTTCTTTTAGTTTTTTAGGATTTGTTTTTTTTAAAACACACAAGAACCACAACATAGCCAAAACACATGTAATAAGTAAAAATAGAAACAATCAGGACCCCCCACCCACTAACACTAAACTAACAGCCTATACTAACCTAACACTAAGCCCCCTAAGCCCACTAATTATAAGAACAAGGAAAGAGGAGGGAGGGGAGGGAATCATGTCCATATCAAAAGGTCTAGAGGTTGGCCCTCCGGAGGGTCATCTTAATGGACTTAACACGCCGGTTAATGTGGCCCACATCCCGGCTCAGGTGGATCAACTTGCGCAGCACTTTGTCCATCTTACCATCCATTTGGTTGAAGGCTGCAGGGTCAACAGATGGAGCAGTCGCAGTCTGGGTACCGGTGGAGGAGGTCTGTGTGGGTGTGGTGCCAGGCCTAGTGGGCTGTCCTGCACCGGTGGCAATGCTGGGGCCTGGAAGTCCAGCAGATGTCGGACCAATAGTGGCAGCTGTGGGTGGGGCCACCTGGCTCAGATTGGTGGTTGTGCTGGTGGTGGCTGTGGTGGGCAAAGTAGGCCCACCCTGTGGGAAGGCTCTCCATGCCCAGGAGGCCCATTCATGGCGATATCGCCGGGCCATCCTCCGGAACCCCGACTCCACCAGCAGGATGTGCTGGTATCGCATGGCCCGGAACTGAAATTCACGGACCTGGTCTGGAGTCATGTTAGCAGCTGTGAAGACAAATGCAGAGATTCAACATTAGTAACTGCATTGTGTGAAATGGCACAGGAAGTTAATCAGACAATACATCTACTGTACTTGTAACAGCTCATATCACAATACAGATCATTGAATGTCCCTGAGGAAGTACATGGAAGGCCAGACTACAAAGGTCACATCACACATAGCACATCCATAACCTACAAGATGGGTAACAACTGGCTTTGACTTGCAATCTGAGTTCTGGCAGTTATCAGCTAAGAATCATGCTGCATATCCTCCACCAAGACCTGGGCTACAAATGTCAGTGTATGGAAAGCAAAACTAAAGCCACATGGTCTGCAAGTTGTAACTGGACTTGCCAGTATAGTACCAAGTGCCAAACCTGAGTGTGTATACTAGTTTGCAACCAAACCGTCACTTATTCACTTGTATGTGTAACATACTGGTAGCATCAGTACTGGGTACCCCCTTCACAAACCCATGCCCATGTTTGAGGGGTGGGTGGATAAACAACTATAATTTGCCAACAACATGTACACCGAGGAGTGTATAGAAAACTCCACACATGTTTGTCTCTACAGACACACCACAGGTAAGGTCTATCAACAATTAGGAGTCAGCAAACCCTAGAGCACTCATAGGGCCACACATGTCAGGAAATGCAGAACTTGGTACACAACATATACTTCCAGTGAGGCCTGACTTACATCAGACACAGAGTTGCTAGAACACCCATGATCATGAATTGCATGCACACCTAGGCCATTGCACTCATGTTCCACATACTTGTAGCACTACATGTGGAAGTACATGCTGCTAGGAGGTTCTACCTACTGTTTCAAAATTACGTAGGTAAATAGGAAAGCAGATGTCTATTGGAAAGCAATTTGCTGTACCAATCTTAGAGAATGTGGGTCTGACAGGCTGACTAGTTCGGAGCTGACTTCCAGTGAGACTCTTGGTGATACAAGTGTCATCCACATGACTAACTCCTGTACTCACAGTGGGGCCTACAGGAATGGCCTACAATCCCTACACTATACCATTGGATACGCATTGGCCAACTCTAAACATGTGAGAAACTGAATTCCCACTCATGGAACAATAGAAAAGCTTGCCCAACGCATCACACCTTGCTATGCGTCCAACTCACACGAGTCTATAACCAGCAAAAACAACACATAACAGACATATCAACACTTACTGGAGTGGTCGGGGTCCTCAAATGTCACCACCTCTCCCACAGTGTAGGGTGCCGGTCCACCTGTAAGGTATGGAAGGAAGAAATGTGCTCAAAATCTGTGCACAGCGCAATAATTTCATAA
This sequence comes from Pleurodeles waltl, assembly GCF_031143425.1. Taxonomy (NCBI): domain Eukaryota; kingdom Metazoa; phylum Chordata; class Amphibia; order Caudata; family Salamandridae; genus Pleurodeles; species Pleurodeles waltl. The sequence goes on from NC_090438.1 coordinate 642,033,495, forward strand.
ACATATACAATGTGTAGGCTGAATAAGGAAATGGCACCCATTCAGACATGATGGTACTGCATCTGATATATCACGGCCAACTTGTACATAGCATGGGTCTCCTGTGACAGTTACACACATATCTGCACACATACATTGGCCCTAACTATCATGTGGTTGCAAACATGCCCCGTAATTGGTGACCAGAAAAATATATGGAGTTTAATCGTCTCATCATGTGCATCCAAGAGAGACATCCAAAGCCTGGTTACTTGAGGACTGCATTACCAGTCAAACATGCCTTGTGGCCATGACACATTTATTACACATAGGTCCAATGTACAGAGGGAGGGGCAGGGACTTTTGTAAGCCATCCTGTTGTTACAGTTTATTCAATTGATGAAGCCCAGCTATGGTGATTTGCACCAACCATGGAGATGTGAAGCCATGTGCATACACTTGGACTGCCACCCATATTTGGAATGTGACACAACTAACTCCAACAAACATTCTAAGATGTTAGCTGAGGGCAATTTACACCTTTTCATGATGTTTCAAATCCAGAGCTGACATGTATCCAAAAAGATCAAGGAACACAATAATCCCACACATTCATAGTACTTCCGTGAACGCTTTCCTTCCACACTCACCAGACTCACATGAGACATATGTCTGAGCCACTTTGCTATTATCAATTGACGTGAAGGCAGCACTCATTTTCTGCATCATGTAGTGATTCTATAGTCAGTCTAGCAATTGCGTCTATAAAGTTGGCCTAAATGTTGGTACATCTGTACTTCTCTGTCAATAGTACCCTATATAGACATGATTGGCTCCTCTTTTGTTTGCTTTTCTGACAAAAAGGCTGCACCAATTTCCTTCATGGAAAAGTAACCTGTAAGTTTGCTGAGCACGTGCTACCTGACAGCTAGCAATTGTGATCCTTGCCATAGTGCATCAATGATCCCTTTATATTTCCCCAGCATTACACACAGTTAGCAAGTTAGCTGGCAGACATTGTACTAATACCCTTATGTCACTACCGAGCAGTTAATCGTGCACATTAACATGATTCGTACTCACCAACAGTGCCACCAATCATTGATTCCCAGGTGGTCCAAGAGATCCTGCTCCCTGGTGATGAGGTCAGCCCACCGGTGTTTCAGCTGGTGGTCACTCCTCTGGCTGGCATACACACGCTGCAGGTGATGCAGCAGCTTTCCCCACCGGATTCTGCGTGCCTCTGTTGGATACCCCTGTATCACCCTGCCTGGATCATGAGCGGCAAGAAATGCGTCACAAGCTAGATGAACCCCCCAACTCCTCTTCCCCCATCCTGCCAAGACGTGGCCTACCAGACATACTTGGAAGTGAAAGGGAATAGGGGTAAAATAAATAGAACGGGGAAAAGGGGGAAAGTAGGGGTACAAAGACAGATGAAAAGTAAACCTAACCACTAAAAGAGCCCAACTATCCCCAAACTAACACTACCCACATCAGACTCCCACAAACAACAAAAACACAAGATAAATGGACAAATGTAGACAAAACACAGTAGTACAGTATACAGCAACAATATTTATTTCACAAATTGACAATACAGATAGCACACAGGACAAAAAAGCACAAAATCTCAGGACAACACTCTCTACACAGCCACACAGTCTAGAAGGATCATAGACTGCAAAGTACACCCACTGCACATGATCTGTAAACAGGATATCCTATTACATCACTTCCTGTTTTAAAAGTCTCGCCTTTTTCGCGTTATGCGTCATTTTTTGTTTACCAAAACTGTATTTGCGTCATTTTTTTTTACGCACAGAAGTGAAAATTAGCCTGCATCCACATAACAGTACATGGCCTGTACAAATATCTGGATGCGGGCTAAATTTCACTCCTGTGCGTCAAACAAAATGACGCAAATACAGTTTTGATAGACAGAAAATGACGCATAACACTAGGGACGTCAAAATTACAGTGCATTAACTGGTTTTGAGTAATTTTACTTGTTTTTTGGTTATGTTACATTTGGGACACATCAGCGATAGGCTGATTGAAGACAGTATGGTGTTGATGGTGTATGTTCACATGTGTGACATCATACTGCAGTGGACCATGATCCGCTACTCCCTTCACAGTATTTTTACGGTTGGCTGACGAAATAGTTGGTCATAAGTGTGGCCTACATATATGTGTTGCAGAAATTGTGCATGTTTGCCATGAGGAGAGGATAGCAATGTGACGCACATATGTGCAATACCTAAATGCCTTTGGCTCAAAGTGTGTGCTTTGGCAACTAATGTATTTGTTGACCAAGTGTGTGTGTATCACATGAAGCATATTTGTACATATGCTTGTATGAATGTGACGTCCATGTGTCTAATCCTTAGATGCAAGTCCTTGTGGAAATGAGCGAGGGCATGTGTTAGTCATACATGTAACAACACCCGTAAAGTGGACTTCCAAGTTTTAGGGTCATGTAGACACCACATGTGACATAGCATGCACCCGATGGATGGCAGACGCTTGTTCATGTCAATGGTCCACATTTTCTACATCCTATGTCCTAGAGTATTGGTAAGAGCTTCCTAGGCACTAGTTGGTGAATCCCACAGTGAGTCATACACATGCATTGAGGAAGTGGGTACCATGTTGTTTGCACAGACAGACAAGGGTGAATCTCAAAAGTATGATGACACCACAGTTGAGGCCATAGAAGTGAGCCCCAACTATCAAGTGGCTGTGGTGGACCAGCATACAAAGACAGCATGTGTCCACATATTTCCAGTGATCAATTGCACATAGGTGTCTTGTTCATGTGTGTGGTCCAATGATGATCCTGTATATTGTTTGGGGTGTAATTTGTCACATTTCGGTCCAGGACTCATCATGAGTCAGTGGCAGCTATTCCTGTATCTACTGAGTATCCTTGGTTGATCAATGTGAGTAAAGTGGATGTGGACATGTGAACCAACATGTGGATGGTCCCACCCTGTCACTAAAGACGTGTAATGAGACAGTCAACAGGGCAACCTTGGGGTGCTGAGTGAGATAATGTCTCAGGTGTCATGTTCCGGCAGGTGTCATTACAACATTTGTACACAGGTTGGCCTCTGCACTTCCCACTGCATCTGGGAACATCATAGCCTCTGTGCTGATTATTCTCGCAGCTATTCACCACACACGGCCCATCACTATGTTGTGAGCACTGTGATTCTGTGTGTGAACTGTCATGGTTCTGACATTTGTGTATTATTCATGGACATTATCAGAGGTTGCTGGTTGTGCTGAAAGCCCCGTACCCATCCCTGCTTACGGGCCTGGGACACTGTCACACTTTGTCATTCATACATAAATGCAACCCAGATAAGGGATGGGCCATGAATTTTGCTTTTCCAAGAGGATGTAACTCAAATGGTACAGTTAAAAGGCAGATGATGCTATACAATGTATTTGTGTATGCATTGAAGAAGCCCATGCCCAATACCCCTGATGAATGAGAGGTTTGCTAACGCAAGTGTGGTACATATGTAGACACAGGGATACTTTAGTGTGATGCACAGACAGTTGCCAGTCAGGCTGACAGAATTCAAGGTGATTCAGGATCTAGCTACTTGACAAGTTACATAATCATTGGTCTGATTAAGGCTGTTTGGAGGACAAACTAGAGAGCTGACATGTCAAATTGTGTATGTCCTGTGTTTTTGAAGGTGACAAATTAACCCGGGGCAACGTTTGCGCTGATTGTGCGTCAAAATGTTTGACGCACAATCGGCGCAGACGGAGTATAAATATGCCCCTAATTGTTTTGGGTAAAGATTAATATTTCATTCTAGTCATACCACTTGTGTATACAAAAATGTTTCACTTTCTGTGCAGGTTGTACCAAGAAATGGTGGAAACCATTTTCGTTTAGGACATGAGGGAAGCTGCATTTTCTGGTATTTGACAAGAACAAACATACATTATGCATATTTTTCGTCAAATTATACTGACATTGTTTGCCACTGCGAGACAAGTTTTATCAAAAGCATGTCACTATCAATGTGCGAGTCACAATTTACACATATAAAATACATTCTCCCCTGCGTTCCCTTACTCAATTTTCCCCTGGCTGCCTTGGTGATGCTAGTGCGCCTGATCCTTAGTAAGTAAACTTACAAGGGGACGTGTATAAGTCAATGAACCTTTTGAATTGCATGGATTATCTTAGTCATGCAGTGACTAGTAAATCAATAACTAGCATCAATAATCAAGAACCATTCTATGGGAAAACAGGTCAAAACCATTTACTCATGAATAACCACAACTGGGTAATGAGTTAAACAATTTTTATTTGCCGTATTGATTACAATTCTAAATAATCCGTTAGGTCAATCTTTATTCAATCCACTCAATTATTATTTAGTTAATGAAAAACATTATAACATAACTTGAAAGAAAAGCATATGCTCAAATGCAACTTCACAATCCAAGAATACAGCATTAATAGCAGAGTTCATCAATTAGCATGTCAGTCAAGTCTCACTGTCAACGTCTCCCTTAACAGCCTACCTATCCAAGATTAGCATCAGCATGTGGGACTTCATGCGAAAACATTTTAGAGAAAACATTAATTTGAAAAAAAATCTATCTAAGTGAGAATTCTATAATCAGCGCAGTTGGTACCTAGAAGAAAAGGCATAATTTGTCAGTCACATTTTCATAGCAACCTATCCAGGATGGATCAGCAACAAGTCAGACTTCATCTTCAGGTCATCAATTGGTCAGCTGCGCATCAGACTCTCAAAGTATGAGTCCAATGACAGAACCTCGGACAGCGTCTCCTGACGTAATCAATTCTCCCCTTGCATCACCCTGCATCATCTTCTGAAATTTTAGCCCCTTGTCATAACTTTTTATTAGGGTCCCCCAGTCCGTCCCCCTAATTCCTAATTGGTCAGTCAGTCAGCAGATATGACTTTACCCTATAGTATTTGTTTACCAAATCTCCTAATTTCAATATTAGTCCATTCACAAGATGTGGATTGGTTTGCCATACAATGTCCTCATCATCCGTCTCTTCGGGTCTCGAAATTGTTGCATGTTCGTCTTCAGTCAGTACCTTCATTGTTCAAGTCCTGGGAAAGTACATTTAGCCTGCTCTACACATAATTGTATCAAATTGTCTTCATCATCTCCTGTCTGCCGGTACATTGCAAAAAATTCCAGCTAAGCAACTTTTACATTGGGTGAGCCAAGGTCGAACTATAGCAGCTTCGTGCATATGCAGTTTTTGTTTTCTGCTTCTCTGTGTGCATGGTCCAGAGAGACCAGGCCTTAAGTTCGGCTAAGTTAACACTACAAATTAAAGTAAAACATAGGTTATACATTTCAATACGACAGATTACTACAATTTCTCACATATTTTTCATTATTTCATACCATTGCAGTTACTGATAATTCAACATCGTATACATGGTGGTCACCCCCCAAGGTCACATTTTCAAACATGCACATTATATTTTCTATGATTAATTTCTCTACATATTTTCATTATTAAACACATAAACATCATTAATAATTTTCTTAATTAGCATATCTGCTTCAACAGTGGTAGGAAAGTGATCTTTCTTTGCATCCACATGGAGAAGGAGATACAAACCAATGGAGATCAAGTGCTGCCTATGTAAGTTCAATGACATTTCTGGGCAGCATTTGTGTACTTATTCTTGCCTCTCCCATTGTTCTGCTCTTTCCTCTAGAGATTGACAATGAGATTTATCAGTTATATGTTTGTCTAGTTTGTTCTTTCTGTTATTCTCTTTGTAATCTGTTTTGATTGATTGTAGTTGCTACCTAGCTAGAATTTTATGTGAATGGCAGTTTAATGATTTGGAAAATACATCCACTACTTATCGTTAATGGCATTTCTCCTAGTCCTACTCCCTCGCCTTCCTTGAGTAACCAATGCCTCACCTAGACCCCTCCCATCCCCTTTTAAAGAGCCCCCCTGCCCCAGGCCCCTCCTGTACAGAAACAAAAGCAACTCAATAGTACTGTACCAGGAGGGTGGGAGGGAACTGTAAGGAAGGCGAGGGAGTAGTACTAGGAGTAATGCCATCAGTGGTAAGTAATGGATGCATTACCGCCCGTCCCTCCCTCGCCTTCCTTAAGTAACCAATGAGACATAGCAAGTAATCAGGAGACGACAACTGAGTTGCAATGCAGAAAAAAACTTTAATTACAACCAGAAATACACACAAACACCCCTATTCAATCATAGAGGACAAATACCCTGCGTCCCAAAACCGACTCCAAACACTCTAATTCAGCAATTCTGTAGTGCCGAACAAAAGTGGAGGGAGTGGCCCAAGTAGCCGCCCTACAAATCTCCACCACCGAAGCGCCCTGCAACTCAGTCACTGTAGCCTTCCTATCCCGAATGGAACAATCTTGAATACCAGGAGGAGGCAGTAACCCTTTCAAAGCATGGGCCAACAAAGCCATAGATCGAATCCAGCGACTCAAGGAAGTAGTAGACGGCTTCTCCCCTTTCCGAGTAGGCCCAAACTTAACAAACAAAGAAACCCATTTCCAAAAGGCAGCAACCACCTTTAGGTACCACAACAAGGCCCGACGCACATCCAAAGCATGCAACCTGACCTCCTCCTCCGAGGAAGGTTTGGAACAAAAGGCAGGGAGGATCACCTCTTGGTGGGCATGAAAAGCCTAATTCACTTTCAGGACAAAAGAGGGAACCAGAACCAGAACAACCCGATCTGGAAAAACCTTGCAAAAAGGGATAGAGCAGAACAAAGCACCCAACTCCCCCAAACGCCTGGCAGAAGTAATAGCACCCAAGAAACACATTTTTAAAGTCAAGTGTTTAAAGTTTAAAGTCTTCTAGAGGTTTAAAGCGCGGTTCCATCAAGACATCCAACACCAACTGGAAAAGAACGTACCGGCGTAGGAAATAAGTTCAACAGGCCTTGAAAAAATGTTGACATCAAATTTCCATCATCTTTAAAATTCTGCCAAGGATCCCGAAAGGCCTGGATTGCCACCCATTGCACCTGTAAAGTAACTATAGACAACCCCATGCAGGCCCCAGCCTGCAAAAACTGCATCGCCACAAACAGAGAAGCCACAGTAGGGCCAACCTGCTGTCATAAACACCAAGTGGAAAAAATCTTCCATTGACGATCATAGGAATGCAACGTGGACTTACGCCTTGCAGCCTTCAAGGTCACAGCCAAAGGACCAGGAACCCCCAGCCCCATCAACCCTGTCAGAAAGGCCATCAGTAGAGACAGCAGGTTCGTGAAAACCCTGGGAGAGGCCTTTAGGCCAAAGGGAAGAACACAGACCTGGAAATGATCTGGTCTGATTGCAAATCATAGGAACTTTCGAGAGGACTCTGCTACAGGCTCGTGGAGGTTTGCATTCTGCAGATCCAGAGACCCACAAAAATCCCCTGGGCCAATCAAAGGAATAATTGCTTGTATGGTCAACATTCTGAAGTGCACAGTCTTGATCCAGGAATTCACCGACTTGAGATTCAAGACAGGATGAAATCCCCCGGACACCTTAGGAACAAGGAACAGGATGGAATAAGCACCTTGTCCGTGTTATTCCGGAGGCACCCTGGAGATGGCCCCCATCAACAGAAAGTCCTGAACCCCCTCCAGCAAGGCCCGCCCTCCTGCCGCCATCTACAGGCAAAGGTATTGGATGTACCCTAGTAGCTGGAGGAACAAGATCAATATCTATGGTAAAGCCATTCTTTACAATGTTCAGGACCGGTGACATTTCCTCACTAAACGGACAGAAAATGCTGCAGCACAACTGTGATTGTCAGGAGCCCTTCCTGGAAGCTCCCTTTGTAGATGCAACAGACCTCTTAGGAGAAAAGCAGGGCTGAAATCTACACTTCCTGGATGAAGAGGATAGAGGCTCACACTTGGGACAAGACCTAGAATGTTGCTTCCACCCCTTGCCAGATGAGGAACCCCCTTTATAAGGCAAGGCATGTTTTCTGTTCTTAAGAGACTTAGAAATCATGGCCGGTAACTGATCCCAAACAGAGCCTGACCCTCAAAAGGAAGTCTTAGAAGTGCTGCTTTTCCCCCAGGGTCTGCCTTCCAATTCCTCAACCATAGAGACCTCCTGGCCCCAATCATGGCCCCAGACGCAATAGCCGATGTACGGATAACATAAGAAAAAATATCCGCCAACAACTGGGCTTGCTGCTCCATAACACCCACCAATTCAGACCAATTCAAAACATTCAGAGCCCTCCTGAACAGCCACAGCAAGCTTGTCAAAGCCCTGAACCAAAAACTGTGCAGAATAGACAGAAAAGATACCATCCCGCAGAACTAATTTCCCCGCTGAAAAGCCCTTTACAGACCAGAGCAGCCAGTGGTATCAGTAGGAGTAAGGAAAAAGAAAAGAAAACCCACTTCCTACAAAGGTTCCAACAAGAATCCTAGAAAAAAGACACAATATTGAGCATAAAGAAAATATACATAGGTATGACACTAAACTATTATAAATAGTGTGTACAGTAAGGTCTTCCAAATTGACTGCAATTTTACCAATCAACGTAGCTAGCACGGAATCCAACCGAACGGAAGGAGGCAGAGCATCCTCCCCTTCTAGCAAATACAACTTTTGAAGAAAATGGGGAACCTGGGCCTTGTTAACCTCCTTCCACTCATGGAAAACCATGTCCTTAACTGGCCCCTGGAAAGGCATGGCAAAACAAGATGGGATGACATACTGAGGAAACAAGTGAGACAGCCCTAGCAGGTTGGAAGGAAGGGAAGCCCAGATTGTCCCATACATGAGCCAAAATGTCCCACATCTCCTTACGGCACACATATTTTCTCCCAGAAGAAGTAGAAGGAGCATCACCCTCGGGGGAGGAGGAGCAATCAGCCGCCACTGATGCATGAGAGGTAGAGGGACAACCAGACCGGGCAGCACCAGCCTGGAGGGCCTTGGAGACAGCCACCTCAATCTTGTCCTGCACCTCCTCCCTAGTCCTAAGGGGCCAAGGTGTCAGACACTCAATATTGTACCATGCTTTTGCTTTTAATGCCACAATGTGTGATCCAGGATCCAGGAATGAGTCACAATTTTCACAATGGTGAAAACGTTCTGAAATGGCCCTCAGCAGTAAATCCATTTGTCAAAAAATTCACATGTGATTAACCGGAGCTGCAAATCACTGAATCGTGACAAACTGCATAGATATATAAAAATGTTAAGACCAGTCTGCACCTTTTTTGTCTCTTTATATCTGAAAAACATTTGCAAGGACTTGTGCAAACATATGTAGGCATACTTTCTGAGGTTATTCTTGCTTTCACATCAAGTTTGGGGAAATCCGTTCAGTGATCAAGGTTGTAGACACAAACAAAATTTCCTATGGGTGATACAACAGGAGATACACATTTTTTACCCCCCATCTTTTTCCTCTGAAGAGAACTGAACTGCATGAAACTAGGCCTGCCAGGCCACAACACTCAGACACAGCATTACAAAAGATCTGTGATATAGTAGCCGGCACAAGAAGCGTGGATAGAGTGGCAATGATATATGGAGGACAGAAATCGGAAGGGGAGCCTGATTTGACTTCAGCTACAAGAGATTGGGAGATAAGCTTGAACCTTTCAAGTACTACTGAGGCAATATTTCAGGGTGGTTCATTGGTATGGAGTGGAAGCAACTGTGCGTGTTGTTGATTTTAGTTTGGAAGTGACTGTTTATGGTGTAGTGATGTGCCTGGGAGGGAGGGATGATTGAGGAGCAAGCTTCGGGTTTGGTGAAGTCATTTAGGACTTTGAGTAATTCCTTTGGTGTAGTTGCCTGCTTGATCTATCCTTATGATAACTTAATGCCTATGTGCTGTCCTTATTTTCCAATGATATGCATGTAGTGCTAGTTTGCAAGTTTATTTATCAGTGCTAGATTTTGATGTACTCCATTTCCAGTCTTTTACAGCTTGATTTGTCAGTTTTCAATTCAGCAGTGTATCATGGAGTACTGGGTCTTCATAACTTAGTGGGGAGTTGTTTATGGGGAGCAACAATATCAATAGCATTGGAGAAGATGTCGTGGTACAGGGCTCAAGCTGAATTAATGTGTAAGGTGTCTATAGGTTTTGCGGGAAAGGTTATAGTGGGCATCTGAAAGCTGATCAGGAAGTGATCATTCCAGGCTAGGGGTTGAGGGATTTCTACCTGAAGAAGCCTTGAGGTGGAAAAAATAAGGTCCAGTGAGTGGCCTGCCGAATGTGTGGGGCCGGTCCTAGTCAGGTGAAGATCCAACATTTCAAGATTGGACAACAGGATAGATACATCAGGGTCAATGACTATATCGACGTGATAGTTGAAGTCCTCTTTCAGGAGAAAGTTTTCATGGATAGTACATGAGGAGCTAGTCGTTATTGCTAGTTTAAGACTAAACTCTTTTTAGGACCGGGAGGGCGGTAGACTAGAGCGCCTTTCCAAGGGTCACAGTGGTAAGGGGATTTGGTTTGAATATTGCTGTCTCTGCCCAGTCAGTGAGTAGGGAGTCAAGGATTTCTACTCTAAATGAGTTCCAGAAAGCAATGGTTATTCCACCTCCTGATTATGATTCCCTCTCCATCCTAACCAGTTTATTACTGTCAGGAAATGCAATGGAGATGCAGCCAGATGGTGGAGCCAGATTTCTGTGATGAAGCATAGATCCGATTGTGAGGATGAAAGTAAATCCCAGATTTCTAATGTATGCTTGAAGATCGAGCTTGCATTGAGGTAAAGGCATTTAAGTGTAGCAGGGCTGGACTGCAATTTTGTGCGATGGTTGGCAACTATTGAGATTGGAAATTTTGGGACAATGGGGCAAAAGTTGCCTGGGGAAAGGCCTTCCCTGTTGCCATTCAGTAGAATAATTTTAGCAGTGGAGCAAAAAAAAACACATTTGTAACAGGAGAAAGTCCCTTCGAGGCTATTTGGGAGATGGGGGTGCAGGGCAGGTAACCATTGCAATTATAGTGCTTCATAAGTGAAGGGGTTACCTCTGAGGGTGCAAATGGAGGGTTCCTGGTGCCTAGTGACTGGCGCAGATGGGCTTGCTTTTGGTCTGCCCTCGACATGCTGACAGCGTGCCTGCTGCACTTGTCCACTGCATGTTGGTGCCAGGCTTGAGTTTAATGCAAAACTGAAGTGAGCAACTAGACAGCTGCAATCCAAAAATGGCTGTCGTTGTTGTGTTGCTGCATTCCAAAAATAATCACTGAGCTCCCTCCGCTCAATCAGCAAAGCCATGGCAGACCAAGGAGTTCAGGAGCAAGGAATTGGGTGCATGGGAACACGTGCTGGCTTAAGTGAGCAGAGCACACAGTTAAACAACCTGCCTAACTGTAACTACTAACCAGTTATGAAGCAGAAATGTAAGCATGATCACAGTGCATAGTACATGAGAGCAATTAAAGTAATAACGTGGTCAAAATAAAACATGAATGAGTGAGTGAGCAGACCGCCCAGTTAAGGAAGCTGCGAGCAGTGACCACAAAACGTACGCTTGATCACAGCACGTAGTACACAAAAACAATAAAAGCAATAATGCGGTCAAAACAAAACAGGCATGGAAACATTAAGGGACTAAGGTTTGTGGCTTTATGCTAAACTTTCTATGGAAACACCAGCTAGGAAACTTGCTGGGACCTGTTTTGGAATCTTAAGAACTTTATGAAAATTGGTATATTGGCTAGCACCATCTTCTAGGAGTGCAGTGACTGATCAACTCTCGACTACATTATAGAATCTCCCTTTATGCGGGAAGTGCCAAGCATGTGATAAAAAGACTCCAAGTAGTTCAGAATGCAGAAGCTAGGACTCTTCAAAAAACACCAATAAGCTGCACCAAGTTTTCCTGCACTGAACTGGCTTCCAGTACAGAAAGGAATCCATTTTAAGGCACTGTGCATCGCCTATTGGGTTATGCACTGGGAAAACCCACTCCTCATTCAGCAACTACTCATTCCTTACATCCCAGAAGGTCACTACGGTCTGGGAATCTAAGGGTGCTGACAGGGCATAAGATTAACAAGATAAAATGTGGCAGTCGATCCTTCGCGTACTTGGTTCCCAAAGTCTGGAAATACCTCCTTGTCGTTCCTAGAATGAATCGATTCGAATCGAGTTTTTAAAAATGCCTGAAACACATTTTTTTAGTCTCTGGATATCAGTTTATGCACATCTAGTAAGCTGGCAGGGGTGTTGTCAATAGCGCTGGGAGGCCAAGTTGGATAACTACACACTATACAAAAATGCCAAAATAGAAAATATGTTTTTGCGCCAGAATTTGACCCTTGTAAAGTGGCCAAATCTCTTTCTGCCCTCCTCTTGCTAATGTAAGGAAATTGGTGTGTCTGGGATGTGCTACCATTAAAAACAGAGGTTTGTTCGACAGCTAGACATACCAAATTCATGTAATTTGGCTTTGCCCTAGGGCAATACCAAATAAAAGCTGGGGCAAACAAGGGATCAAATTATGTATTGCCTCATATGTCAATGTGAAATTTGTGCTTTAACTTAACCCCTTCGCTGCCAGGCCTTTTCCCCCTCCTGTGCCGGGCCTTTTTTTGCCTATTTGGGGCAGTTCGCGCTTAGGCCCTCATAACTTTTTGTCCACATAAGCTAACCAAGCCAAATTTGCGTCCTTTTTTTCCAACATCCTAGGGATTCTAGAGGTACCCAGACTTTGTGGGTTCCCTTGAAGGAGGCCAAGAAATTGGCCAAAATACAGTGAAAATTTCGTTTTTTTCAAAAAAAATTGAAAAAGTGGCTGCAGAAGAAGGCTTGTGGTTTTTCCCCTGAAAATGGCATCAACAAAGGGTTTGCGGTGCTAAACTCAGCAGCTTCCCAGCTTTCAGGAACAGGCAGACTTGAATCAGAAAACCCAATTTTTCAACACAATTTTGGCATTTTACTGGGGTATACCCCATTTGTGCAATTTTTTGTGCTTTCAGCCTCCTTCCAGTCAGTGACAGGAATGGTCATGAAACCAATGCTGGATCCCAGAAACCTAAACATTTCTGAAAAGTAGACAAAATTCTGAATTCAGCAAGGGGTCATTTGTGTAGATCCTACAAGGGTTTCCTACAGAAAATAACAGCTGAAAAAGAAAAATATTGAAATTGAGGTGAAAAAACCATCAATTTTTCTCTACGTTTTACTCTGTAACTTTTCCCTGCAATGTCAGATTATCGAAAGCAATATACCGTTACGTCTGCTGGACTCCTCTGGTTGCGGGGATATATAGGGTTTGTAGGTTCATCAAGAACCCGAGGAACCCAGAGCCAATAAATGAGCTGCACCCTGCAGTGCGTTTTCATTCTATACCGGGTATACAGCAATTCATTTGCTGAAATATAAGGAGTAAAAAATTGCTATCAAGAAAACCTTTGCATTTCCAAAAAGGGCACAAGATAAGGTGTTGAGGAGCAGTGGTTATTTGCACATCTCTGAATTCCGGGGTGACCATAGTAGCACGTGAATTACAGGGAATTTCTCAAATAGATGTCTTTTTTACACACACTCCTATATTTGGAAGGAAAAAATGTAGAGAAAGACAAGGGGCAATAGTACTTGTTTTGCTAATCTATGTTCCCCCAAGTCTCCCGATAAAAATGGTACCTCACTTGTGTGGGTAGGCCTAGCACCCGCGACAGGATATGCCCCAAAACACAACGTGGACACATCACAGAAAACAGAGCTGTTTTTAGCAAAGTGACTACCTGTAGATTTTGGCCTCTAGCTCAGCCGCCATCTAGGGAAACCTACCAAACCTGTGCATTTCTGAAAACTAGAGACCTAGGGGAATCCAAGGAGGGGTGACTTGCGGGGCTCGGACCAGGTTCTGTTACCCAGAATCCTTTGCAAACCTCAAAATTTGGCTAAAAAAACACATGTTCCTCACATTTCTGTGGCAGAAAGTTCTGGAATCTGAGAGGAGCCACAAATTTCCTTCCACCCAGCGTTCCCCCACGTCTCCCGATAAAAATGATACCTCACTTGTGTGGGTAGGCCTAGCGCCCGCGACAGGATATGCCCCAAAACACAACGTGGACATATCACAGAAAACAGAGCTGTTTTTAGCAAAGTGACTACCTGTAGATTTTGGCCTCTAGCTCAGCCGCCACCTAGGGAAACCCACCAAACCTGTGCATTTCTGAAAACTAGAGACCTAGGGGAATCCAAGGAGGGGTGACTTGCGGGGCTCGGACCAGGTTCTGTTACCCAGAATCCTTTGCAAATCTCAAAATTTGGCTAAAAAAACACATGTTCCTCACATTTCTGTGGCAGAAAGTTCTGGAATCTGAGAGGAGCCACAAATTTCCTTCCACCCAGCGTTCCCCCACGTCTCCCGATAAAAATGATACCTCACTTGTGTGGGTAGGCCTAGCGCCCGCGACAGGATATGCCCCAAAACACAACGTGGACATATCACAGAAAACAGAGCTGTTTTTAGCAAAGTGACTACCTGTAGATTTTGGCCTCTAGCTCAGCCGGCACCTAGGGAAACCCACCAAACCTGTGCATTTCTGAAAACTAGAGACCTAGGGGAATCCAAAGAGGGGTGACTTGTGTGGCTCGGACCAGGTTCTGTTACCCAGAATCCTTTGCAAACCTCAAAATTTGGCTAAAAAAACACATGTTCCTCACATTTCTGTGGCAGAAAGTTCTGGAATCTGAGAGGAGCCACAAATTTCCTTCCACCCAGCGTTCCCCCACGTCTCCCGATCAAAATGATACCTCACTTGTGTGGGTAGGCCTAGCGCCCGCGACAGGATATGCCCCAAAACACAACGTGGACATATCACAGAAAACAGAGCTGTTTTTAGCAAAGTGACTACCTGTAGATTTTGGCCTCTAGCTCAGCCGCCACCTAGGGAAACCTACCAAACCTGTGCATTTCTGAAAACTAGAGACCTAGGGGAATCCAAGGAGGGGTGACTTGCGGGGCTCGGACCAGGTTCTGTTACCCAGAATCCTTTGCAAACCTCAAAATTTGGCTAAAAAAACACATGTTCCTCACATTTCTGTGGCAGAAAGTTCTGGAATCTGAGAGGAGCCACAAATTTCCTTCCACCCAGCGTTCCCCCACGTCTCCCGATAAAAATGATACCTCACTTGTGTGGGTAGGCCTAGCGCCCGCGACAGGATATGCCCCCAAACACAACGTGGACATATCACAGAAAACAGAGCTGTTTTTAGCAAAGTGACTACCTGTAGATTTTGGCCTCTAGCTCAGCCGCCACCTAGGGAAACCTACCAAACCTGTGCATTTCTGAAAACTAGAGACCTAGGGGAATCCAAGGAGGGGTGACTTGTGGGGCTCGGACCAGGTTCTGTTACCCAGAATCCTTTGCAAATCTCAAAATTTGGCTAAAAAAACACATGTTCCTCACATTTCTGTGGCAGAAAGTTCTGGAATCTGAGAGGAGCCCCAAATTTCCTTCCACCCAGCGTTCCCCCACGTCTCCCAATAAAAATGATACCTCACTTGTGTGGGTAGGCCTAGCGCCCGCGACAGGATATGCCCCAAAACACAACGTGGACATATCACAGAAAACAGAGCTGTTTTTAGCAAAGTGACTACCTGTAGATTTTGGCCTCTAGCTCAGCCGCCACCTAGGGAAACCTACCAAACCTGTGCATTTCTGAAAACTAGAGACCTAGGGGAATCCAAGGAGGGGTGACTTGCGGGGCTCGGACCAGGTTCTGTTACCCAGAATCCTTTGCAAACCTCAAAATTTGGCTAAAAAAACACATGTTCCTCACATTTCTGTGGCAGAAAGTTCTGGAATCTGAGAGGAGCCACAAATTTCCTTCCACCCAGCGTTCCCCCACGTCTCCCGATAAAAATGATACCTCACTTGTGTGGGTAGGCCTAGCGCCCGCGACAGGATATGCCCCAAAACACAACGTGGACATATCACAGAAAACAGAGCTGTTTTTAGCAAAGTGACTACCTGTAGATTTTGGCCTCTAGCTCAGCCGCCACCTAGGGAAACCTACCAAACCTGTGCATTTCTGAAAACTAGAGACCTAGGGGAATCCAAGGAGGGGTGACTTGCGGGGCTCGGACCAGGTTCTGTTACCCAGAATCCTTTGCAAATCTCATAATTTGGCTAAAAAAACACATGTTCCTCACATTTCTGTGGCAGAAAGTTCTGGAATCTGAGAGGAGCCACAAATTTCCTTCCACCCAGCGTTCCCCCACGTCTCCCGATAAAAATGATACCTCACTTGTGTGGGTAGGCCTAGCGCCCGCGACAGGATATGCCCCAAAACACAACGTGGACATATCACAGAAAACAGAGCCTTTTTTAGCAAAGTGACTACCTGTAGATTTTGGCCTCTAGCTCAGCCGGCACCTAGGGAAACCTACCAAACCTGTGCATTTCTGAAAACTAGAGACCTAGGGGAATCCAAGGAGGGGTGACTTGTGTGGCTCGGACCAGGTTCTGTTACCCAGAATCCTTTGCAAACCTCAAAATTTGGCTAAAGAAACACATGTTCCTCACATTTCTGTGGCAGAAAGTTCTGGAATCTGAGAGGAGCCACAAATTTCCTTCCACCCAGCATTCCCCCACGTCTCCCGATCAAAATGATACCTCACTTGTGTGGGTAGGCCTAGCGCCCGCGACAGGATATGCCCCAAAACACAACGTGGACACATCACAGAAAACAGAGCTGTTTTTAGCAAAGTGACTACCTGTAGATTTTGGCCTCTAGCTCAGCCGCCACCTAGGGAAACCTACCAAACCTGTGCATTTCTGAAAACTAGAGACCTAGGGGAATCCAAGGAGGGGTGACTTGCGGGGCTCGGACCAGGTTCTGTTACCCAGAATCCTTTGCAAATCTCAAAATTTGGCTAAAAAAACACATGTTCCTCACATTTCTGTGGCAGAAAGTTCTGGAATCTGAGAGGAGCCACAAATTTCCTTCCACCCAGCGTTCCCCCACATCTCCCGATAAAAATGATACCTCACTTGTGTGGGTAGGCCTAGCGCCCGCGACAGGATATGCCCCAAAACACAACGTGGACATATCACAGAAAACAGAGCTGTTTTTAGCAAAGTGACTACCTGTAGATTTTGGCCTCTAGCTCAGCCGCCACCTAGGGAAACCCACCAAACCTGTGCATTTCTGAAAACTAGAGACCTAGGGGAATCCAAGGAGGGGTGACTTGCGGGGCTCGGACCAGGTTCTGTTACCCAGAATCCTTTGCAAATCTCAAAATTTGGCTAAAAAAACACATGTTCCTCACATTTCTGTGGCAGAAAGTTCTGGAATCTGAGAGGAGCCACAAATTTCCTTCCACCCAGCGTTCCCCCACGTCTCCCGATAAAAATGATACCTCACTTGTGTGGGTAGGCCTAGCGCCCGCGACAGGATATGCCCCAAAACACAACGTGGACATATCACAGAAAACAGAGCTGTTTTTAGCAAAGTGACTACCTGTAGATTTTGGCCTCTAGCTCAGCCGGCACCTAGGGAAACCTACCAAACCTGTGCATTTCTGAAAACTAGAGACCTAGGGGAATCCAAGGAGGGGTGACTTGTGTGGCTCGGACCAGGTTCTGTTACCCAGAATCCTTTGCAAACCTCAAAATTTGGCTAAAAAAACACATGTTCCTCACATTTCTGTGGCAGAAAGTTCTGGAATCTGAGAGGAGCCACAAATTTCCTTCCACCCAGCGTTCCCCCACGTCTCCCGATCAAAATGATACCTCACTTGTGTGGGTAGGCCTAGCGCCCGCGACAGGATATGCCCCAAAACACAACGTGGACATATCACAGAAAACAGAGCTGTTTTTAGCAAAGTGACTACCTGTAGATTTTGGCCTCTAGCTCAGCCGCCACCTAGGGAAACCTACCAAACCTGTGCATTTCTGAAAACTAGAGACCTAGGGGAATCCAAGGAGGGGTGACTTGCGGGGCTCGGACCAGGTTCTGTTACCCAGAATCCTTTGCAAACCTCAAAATTTGGCTAAAAAAACACATGTTCCTCACATTTCTGTGGCAGAAAGTTCTGGAATCTGAGAGGAGCCACAAATTTCCTTCCACCCAGCGTTCCCCCACGTCTCCCGATAAAAATGATACCTCACTTGTGTGGGTAGGCCTAGCGCCCGCGACAGGATATGCCCCCAAACACAGCGTGGACATATCACAGAAAAAGAGCTGTTTTTAGCAAAGTGACTACCTGTAGATTTTGGCCTCTAGCTCAGCCGCCACCTAGGGAAACCTACCAAACCTGTGCATTTCTGAAAACTAGAGACCTAGGGGAATCCAAGGAGGGGTGACTTGCGGGGCTCGGACCAGGTTCTGTTACCCAGAATCCTTTGCAAATCTCAAAATTTGGCTAAAAAAACACATGTTCCTCACATTTCTGTGGCAGAAAGTTCTGGAATCTGAGAGGAGCCACAAATTTCCTTCCACCCAGCGTTCCCCCACGTCTCCCAATAAAAATGGTACCTCACTTGTGTGGGTAGGCCTAGCGCCCGCGACAGGATATGCCCCAAAACACAACGTGGACATATCACAGAAAACAGAGCTGTTTTTAGCAAAGTGACTACCTGTAGATTTTGGCCTCTAGCTCAGCCGCCACCTAGGGAAACCTACCAAACCTGTGCATTTCTGAAAACTAGAGACCTAGGGGAATCCAAGGAGGGGTGACTTGCGGGGCTCGGACTAGGTTCTGTTACCCAGAATCCTTTGCAAACCTCAAAATTTAGCTAAAAAAACACATGTTCCTCACATTTCTGTGGCAGAAAGTTCTGGAATCTGAAAGGAGCCACAAATTTCCTTCCACCCAGCGTTCCCCCACGTCTCCCGATAAAAATGATACCTCACTTGTGTGGGTAGGCCTAGCGCCCGCGACAGGATATGCCCCAAAACACAACGTGGACATATCACAGAAAACAGAGCTGTTTTTAGCAAAGTGACTACCTGTAGATTTTGGCCTCTAGCTCAGCCGGCACCTAGGGAAACCTACCAAACCTGTGCATTTCTGAAAACTAGAGACCTAGGGGAATCCAAGGAGGGGTGACTTGTGTGGCTCGGACCAGGTTCTGTTACCCAGAATCCTTTGCAAACCTCAAAATTTGGCTAAAGAAACACATGTTCCTCACATTTCTGTGGCAGAAAGTTCTGGAATCTGAGAGGAGCCACAAATTTCCTTCCACCCAGCATTCCCCCACGTCTCCCGATCAAAATGATACCTCACTTGTGTGGGTAGGCCTAGCGCCCGCGACAGGATATGCCCCAAAACACAACGTGGACACATCACAGAAAACAGAGCTGTTTTTAGCAAAGTGACTACCTGTAGATTTTGGCCTCTAGCTCAGCCGCCACCTAGGGAAACCTACCAAACCTGTACATTTCTAAAAACTAGAGACCTAGGGGAATCCAAGGAGGGGTGACTTGTGTGGCTCGGACCAGGTTCTGTTACCCAGAATCCTTTGCAAACCTCAAAATTTGGCTAAAAAAACACATGTCCCTCACATTTCTGTGGCAGAAAGTTCTGGAATCTGAGAGGGGCTACAAATTTCCTTCCACCCAGCGTTCCCCCAAGTCTCCCGATAAAAATGATACCTCACTTGCGTGGGTAGGCCTAGCGCCGGCGACAGGAAACCCCCCAAAGCGCAACGTGGACACATCCTAAATTTTGGAAAAAAACAGAGGTGTTTTTTGCGAAGTGCCTACCTGTAGATTTTGGCCTCTAGCTCAACCGGCACCTAGGGAAACCTACCAAACCTGTGCATTTCTGAAAACTAGAGACCTAGGGGAATCCAAGGAGGGGTGACTTGCGGGGCTCGGACCAGGTTCTGTTACCCAGAATCCTTTGCAAACCTCAAAATTTGGCTAAAAAAACACATGTTCCTCACATTTCTGTGGCAGAAAGTTCTGGAATCTGAGAGGAGCCACAAATGTCCTTCCACCCAGCGTTCCCCCATGTCTCCCGATAAAAATGATACCTCACTTGTGTGGGTAGGCCTAGCGCCCGCGACAGGATATGCCCAAAAACACAACGTGGACACATCACAGAAAACAGAGCTGTTTTTAGCAAAGTGACTACCTGGAGATTTTGGCCTCTAGCTCAGACGCCACATAGGGAAACCTACCAAACCTGTACATTTCTGAAAACTAGAGACCTAGGGGAATCCAAGGAGGGGTGACTTGCGGGGCTCGGACCAGGTTCTGTTACCCAGAATCCTTTGCAAACCTCAAAATTTGGCTAAAAATACACATGTTACTCACATTTCTGTGGCAGAAAGTTCTGGAATCTGAGAGGAGCCACAAATTTCCTTCTACCCAGCGTTCCCCCAAGTCTCCCGATAAAAATGATACCTCACTTGTGTGGGTAGGACTAGCGCCCACGAAAGGAAAGGGCCCAAAACACAACGTGGACACATCACATTTTTTTATAAAAAGCAGTGCCTACCTGTGGATTTTGGCCTATAGCTCAGCCGACACCTGAGGAAACCTAGCAAACCAGTGCATTTTTGAAAACTAGAAACCCAGGGGAATCCAAGATGGGGTGACTTGCGGGGCTCTGACCAGGTTATGTTACCCAGAATCCTTTGCAAAATTCAAAATTTGGCCCAAAAAACACTTTTTCCTCTCATTTCGGTGACAGAAAGTTCTGGAATCTGAGAGGAGCCACAAATTTCCTTCCACCCAGCGTTCCCCTAAGTCTCTCGATAAAAATGGTACATCACTTCTGTGGGTAGGCCTAGCGCCCACAAAAGGAAATGGCCCAAAACACAACGTGGACACAACATATTTTTTCACAGAAAACAGAGGTGTTTTTTGCAAGGTGCCTACCTGTGGTGTTTGGCCTGTAGCTCAGCCGGCCCCAGGGGGGGGGGGGCAGAAATGCCCTAAAATAAATTTGCCCCCCTAACCCCCACCCTCCCCCGCCGGGAGCGACCCTTGCCTACGGGGTCGCTCCCCCTGCGTGACATTGGCACCAAAAAACAAATCCCCGGTGCCTAGTGGTTTCTGCCCCCTTGGGGGCAGGTTGACCTAAACTCAGCCAATCTGCCCCCAAGGGGGGCAGAAATGGCCTAAATACAATTTGTCCCCCAGGGGAGCGACTTTTGCCTGATGGGTCGCTCCCCATCTCTAAAAAAAAAAAACAAAGAAAAAAAAGAAAAATTTCCCTGGCGCCTAGAGGTTTCTGCCCCCCCCCCGGGGGCAGATCGGCCTAATAATAGGCCGATCTGCCCCCCGGGGGGGCAGAAAATGGCCTAAAATAAATTTGCCCCCCCAACACCCACCCCCCCCCCGGGAGCGACCCTTGCCTACGGGGTCGCTCCCCCTGCGTGACATTGGCGCCAAAAAACAAATCCCCGGTGCCTAGTGGTTTCTGCCCCCTTGGGGGCAGGTTGACCTAAACTCAGCCAATCTGCCCCCAAGGGGGGCAGAAATGGCCTAAATACAATTTGTCCCCCAGGGGAGCGACTTTCCCCTGATGGGTCGCTCCCCATCTCTAAAAAAAAAAAACAAAGAAAAAAAAAAAAGAAAAAAAAGAAAAATTCCCCTGGCGCCTAGAGGTTTCTGCCCCCCCGGGGGGGCAGAAATGGCCTAAAATAAATTTGCCCCCCCAACACCCACCCCCCCCTGGGAGCGACCCTTGCCTACGGGGTCGCTCCCCCTGCGTGACATTGGCGCCAAAAAACAAATCCCCGGTGCCTAGTGGTTTCTGCCCCCTTGGGGGCAGATTGACCTAAAATTGGCCAATCTGCCCCCAGGGGGGCAGAAATGGTCTAAATACAATTTGCCCCCCCAGGGGAGCGACCCTTGCCTGATGGGTCGCTCCCCATCTCTAAAAAAAGAAACAACAAAAAAAAAAAAAACAGAAAAAAAAAATTGCCCTGGCGCCTAGAGTGTTCTGCCCCCCCCCCCCCCCGGGGGCAGTTCGGCCTAATAATAGGCCGATCTGTCCCCCGGGGGGGCAGAAATGGCCTAAAATAAATTTGCCCCCCCAACCCCCCCCCCCCCCGGGAGCGACCCTTGCCTACGGGGTCGCTCCCCCTGCGTGACATTGGCGCCAAAAAACAAATCCCCGGTGCCTAGTGGTTTCTGCCCCCTTGGGGGCAGATTGACCTAAAATTGGCCAATCTGCCCCCAGGGGGGCAGAAATGGTCTAAATACAATTTGCCCCCCCAGGGGAGCGACCCTTGCCTGATGGGTCGCTCCCCATCTCTAAAAAAAGAAACAACAAAAAAAAAAAACACAAAAAAAAATTGCCCTGGCGCCTAGAGTGTTCTGCCCCCCCCGGGGGCAGTTCGGCCTAATAATAGGCCGATCTGTCCCCCGGGGGGGCAGAAATGGCCTAAAATAAATTTGCCCCCCCAACCCCCACCCCCCCCCGGGAGCGACCCTTGCCTACGGGGTCGCTCCCCCTGCGTGACATTGGCGCCAAAAAACAAATCCCCGGTGCCTAGTGGTTTCTGCCCCCTTGGGGGCAGGTTGACCTAAACTCAGCCAATCTGCCCCCAAGGGGGGCAGAAATGGCCTAAATACAATTTGTCCCCCAGGGGAGCGACTTTCCCCTGATGGGTCGCTCCCCATCTCTAAAAAAAAAAAACAAAGAAAAAAAAAAAGAAAAAAAAGAAAAATTCCCCTGGCGCCTAGAGGTTTCTGCCCCCCGGGGGGGCAGAAATGGCCTAAAATAAATTTGCCCCCCCAACACCCACCCCCCCCTGGGAGCGACCCTTGCCTACGGGGTCGCTCCCCCTGCGTGACATTGGCGCCAAAAAACAAATCCCCGGTGCCTAGTGGTTTCTGCCCCCTTGGGGGCAGATTGACCTAAAATTGGCCAATCTGCCCCCAGGGGGGCAGAAATGGTCTAAATACAATTTGCCCCCCCAGGGGAGCGACCCTTGCCTGATGGGTCGCTCCCCATCTCTAAAAAAAGAAACAACAAAAAAAAAAAAAACAGAAAAAAAAAATTGCCCTGGCGCCTAGAGTGTTCTGCCCCCCCCCCCCCCCCGGGGGCAGTTCGGCCTAATAATAGGCCGATCTGTCCCCCGGGGGGGCAGAAATGGCCTAAAATAAATTTGCCCCCCCAACCCCCCCCCCCCCCCGGGAGCGACCCTTGCCTACGGGGTCGCTCCCCCTGCGTGACATTGGCGCCAAAAAACAAATCCCCGGTGCCTAGTGGTTTCTGCCCCCTTGGGGGCAGATTGACCTAAAATTGGCCAATCTGCCCCCAGGGGGGCAGAAATGGTCTAAATACAATTTGCCCCCCCAGGGGAGCGACCCTTGCCTGATGGGTCGCTCCCCATCTCTAAAAAAAGAAACAACAAAAAAAAAAAACACAAAAAAAAATTGCCCTGGCGCCTAGAGTGTTCTGCCCCCCCCGGGGGCAGTTCGGCCTAATAATAGGCCGATCTGTCCCCCGGGGGGGCAGAAATGGCCTAAAATAAATTTGCCCCCCCAACCCCCACCCCCCCCCGGGAGCGACCCTTGCCTACGGGGTCGCTCCCCCTGCGTGACATTGGCGCCAAAAAACAAATCCCCGGTGCCTAGTGGTTTCTGCCCCCTTGGGGGAAGATTGACCTAAAATTGGCCAATCTGCCCCCAGGGGGGCAGAAATGGTCTAAATACAATTTGCCCCCCCAGGGGAGCGACCCTTGCCTGATGGGTCGCTCCCCATCTCTAAAAAAAGAAACAACAAAAAAAAAAAACACAAAAAAAAATTGCCCTGGCGCCTAGAGTGTTCTGCCCCCCCCGGGGGCAGTTCGGCCTAATAATAGGCCGATCTGTCCCCCGGGGGGGCAGAAATGGCCTAAAATAAATTTGCCCCCCCAACCCCCACCCCCCCCCCGGGAGCGACCCTTGCCTACGGGGTCGCTCCCCCTGCGTGACATTGGCGCCAAAAAACAAATCCCCGGTGCCTAGTGGTTTCTGCCCCCTTGGGGGCAGATTGACCTAAAATTGGCCAATCTGCCCCCAGGGGGGCAGAAATGGTCTAAATACAATTTGCCCCCCCAGGGGAGCGACCCTTGCCTGATGGGTCGCTCCCCATCTCTAAAAAAAGAAACAACAAAAAAAAAAAACACAAAAAAAAATTGCCCTGGCGCCTAGAGTGTTCTGCCCCCCCCCGGGGGCAGTTCGGCCTAATAATAGGCCGATCTGTCCCCCGGGGGGGCAGAAATGGCCTAAAATAAATTTGCCCCCCCAACCCCCACCCCCCCCCGGGAGCGACCCTTGCCTACGGGGTCGCTCCCCCTGCGTGACATTGGCGCCAAAAAACAAATCCCCGGTGCCTAGTGGTTTCTGCCCCCTTGGGGGCAGATTGACCTAAAATTGGCCAATCTGCCCCCAGGGGGGCAGAAATGGTCTAAATACAATTTGCCCCCCAAGGGGAGCGACCCTTGCCTGATGGGTCGCTCCCCATCTCTAGAAAAAGAAACAACAAAAAAAAAAAAACACAAAAAAAAAAATGCCCTGGCGCCTAGAGTGTTCTGCCCCCCCCCCCCGGGGCAGTTCGGCCTAATAATAGGCCGATCTGTCCCCCGGGGGGGCAGAAATGGCCTAAAATAAATTTGCCCCCCCCCCCCCCTCCGGGAGCGACCCTTGCCTACGGGGTCGCTCCCCCTGCGTGACATTGGCGCCAAAAAACAAATCCCCGGTGCCTAGTGGTTTCTGCCCCCTTGGGGGCAGATTGACCTAAAATTGGCCAATCTGCCCCCAGGGGGGCAGAAAGGGACTAAATACAATTTGCCCCCCCAGGGGAGCGACCCTTGCCTGATGGGTCGCTCCCCATCTCTAAAAAAAAAAACACACAAAAAAAAATTTGCCCTGGCGCCTAGAGTGTTCTGCCCCCCCCCGGGGGCAGTTCGGCCTAATAATAGGCCGATCTGTCCCCCGGGGGGGGCAGAAATGGCCTAAAATAAATTTGCCCCCCCAACCCCCACCCCCCCCCCCGGGAGCGACCCTTGCCTACGGGGTCGCTCCCCCTGCGTGACATTGGCGCCAAAAAACAAATCCCCGGTGCCTAGTGGTTTCTGCCCCCTTGGGGGAAGATTGACCTAAAATTGGCCAATCTGCCCCCAGGGGGGCAGAAATGGTCTAAATACAATTTGCGCCCCCAGGGGAGCAACCCTTGCCTGATGGGTCGCTCCCCATCTCTAAAAAAAGAAACAACAAAAAAAAAAAACACAAAAAAAAAATTGCCCTGGCGCCTAGAGTGTTCTGCCCCCCCCGGGGGCAGTTCGGCCTAATAATAGGCCGATCTGTCCCCCGGGGGGGCAGAAATGGCCTAAAATAAATTTGCCCCCCCAGCCCCCACCCCCCCCCCCCCGGGAGCGACCCTTGCCTACGGGGTCGCTCCCCCTGCGTGACATTGGCGCCAAAAAACAAATCCCCGGTGCCTAGTGGTTTCTGCCCCCTTGGGGGCAGATTGACCTAAAATTGGCCAATCTGCCCCCAGGGGGGCAGAAATGGTCTAAATACAATTTGCCCCCCCAGGGGAGCGACCCTTGCCTGATGGGTCGCTCCCCATCTCTAAAAAAAGAAACAACAAAAAAAAAAACACAAAAAAAAAATTGCCCTGGCGCCTAGAGTGTTCTGCCCCCCCCCGGGGGCAGTTCGGCCTAATAATAGGCCGATCTGTCCCCCGGGGGGCAGAAATGGCCTAAAATAAATTTGCCCCCCCAACCCCCCCCCCCCCCCCGGGAGCGACCCTTGCCTATGGGGTCGCTCCCCCTGCGTGACATTGGCGCCAAAAAACAAACCCCCGGTGCCTAGTGGTTTCTGCCCCCTTGGGGGCAGATTGACCTAAAATTGGCCAATCTGCCCCCAGGGGGGCAGAAATGGTCTAAATACAATTTGCCCCCCCAGGGGAGCGACCCTTGCCTGATGGGTCGCTCCCCATCTCTAAAAAAAAAAAAAAAAAGAACAAAAAAAAAAACACAAAAAAAAAATTTGCCCTGGCGCCTAGAGGTTTCTTCCCCCCCTGGGGGCAGATCGGCCTAATAATAGAGAAACACGTGTCGGCTGATGGCTTTTCATTCTTTTTCTACATTTTGTGTATATATGTTTATATGTTTATGTGTAGGCTGATGGCTTTTCATTCTTTTTCTACATGTTGTGTATATATGTTTATATGTCTATGTGTATAATATGATATATTCTTTTGTATTAAAATTCTCTATTTGCATGGACATTTCTGTTTGGTTAGTTTTATATGAGTACATGGTTTTTCTCTTTGGTTAGTTATTGTTGATTTCAGAAAAGGAAGATTTATCAATTAGCAATTTAGTTTGATCATACTAGATTTTCTCATGTCATCTCATTTTGATAATATAATAGTTTAGACATTGATTGTTGATGTGCCCCACTGAATTGTTTGTTCATTACTCTTGAGACAGTGGGAGTGCAGGCAGGAAAAACTAAATCTAACGTGTGTACGTCAGCAGGATGCTCCCGGGTCAAAGGGAGAGCTGACTGAAGCTTTTGCGTTCACAATATGAGGAGGGGGGGCCTCCTTACTGGAGGGCAGCTTAACTATATAAGATTGTACACTGCGGAATGAAGCAGCCAGCCTCCGTAGGAAAGTCCATCAGACTGTCCTGGGACTCTGTGCTTAGCTCAAGCTATTATCTGTTTGTTAATAAAACTCTTCTCTTCTTCAGCAGTTGCCGTCTGTTGTGTTCTCTGCTGGTAAAGGACCCTGAAGACTTAGGGTGTCCCCTCCAAGGCTGGGAGAGGTGAGGCCGCCTTTCCCGGTTCTTTAATACAGAGGACAAGAGACCCAGTGGGGGGACGGTCAGAGCCTGACCCACGACATCAGGTAAGCAACATCGAATGCAGGAGAAACTGAGAGGGGCCCCGCAAGTCCCCCAAGCAGGAAACAACAGAACATACTGGCACATATGAGATTAGTTGGAGACAAGGGGATAAGGAGAGCCAAATCAAAAGCAAACACTATAACCAACTATTACAACTATCTTAACTGAACCACTGACTGGCTGCAGATGCAAAGCTCCATGATTAGTGACTCCATAGAACAGCCACTGGGGGGAAAAGGCGACGCCAAGGTGAGGAGAGTCGAACTAGAGCAATTGGAGACTTGGAAGCCGGATATTCCTCTATCTTTGCTGCGATCATCTTGACCAATGAACGACTCCCCAAAGGGTGGTGAAGAGGAACTAAGGGCCAGATGCAGGAAACTATTTGCGAGTCGCAAACGGCAAAAAATGCAGTTTGCGAGTCGCAAATTCCAGTTTCCAATGCAAAAATGCATTTTGCGAGTCGGGACCGACTCGCAAAATGCATTTCAGAATCGCAAATAGGAAGGGGTGTTCCCTTCCTTTTTGCGATTCGGAGTGGTGTGCAATACCATTTGCGACCGCATATGCGGTCGCAAATGGTGTCGCAGTTACCATCCACTTCAAGTGGATGGTAACCCACTCGCAAATTGGAAGGGGTCCCCATGGGACCCCTTCCCCTTTGTGAATGGACCACAAATTATTTTTTCAGGGTAGGTAGTGGTCCAAGGGACCACTACCTACCCTGAAAAAATACCGAAACTAAAGGTTTCATTTTTTTTTTAAGTGCATCTCGTTTTCCTTTAAGGAAAACGGGCTACACTTAAAAAAAAAAAAAAACTGCTTTATTTAAAAGCAGTCACGAACATGGAGGTCTGCTGAATACAGCAGGCCTCCATGTTTGCGAGTGCCCATAGTCGGTATGGGGCCGCAATTTGCGACCCACCTCAATAATATTAATGAGGTGGGTCTTTGCGACCCCATACCGACTCGCAGACGGTGTCTGAGACACCCTTCTGCATTGGAAATTGAGACTTGCAATTTGCGAGTCGCTCCAACTCGCAAATTGCAAGTCGCAATTTTCAAGTTTGCTACATCTGGCCCTAAATAACCTACCAGAGTGGGGCCATTCCCTAGAGGAGCAAAGAACAAGCCATGAATTACACAGGAATTATTCCCGAGCCCAAACAGGGTTATCAAACCCTGGGAGCTCCTCACAGACAACCCCTGCAGAATGTGTCCAAGCAGAACCAATAGTACATCAGAATATGAAGGAGCCTGAAACGGAAGAACCATCAACAAAGCAGACCCATAAGCTTTCAGCGCCAAAGTCCTACTATGGAAGCCAAGTGAGAAAAAACAATTCAAAACTACGTAGACACGAAATTAGTTCATTTAGTCTAGAGCTCTCCTCACTGACAACTCTGTAATTGGCAACATAGAGCCCCAGTTAAACAGCATAACATCGGAAGACCTAAATTTCCTGGATGGCAATCTAATAAAAGGCCTTAGGGGCAAGGATGACAAGATCTCAGAAGGCCAAACAATTAATAAGCATAACGGGCAAGCTTGGGGAAATAGAGATGATTTCTCTCTAGATCAACCAGTTCTTAGTACCATGAAAGTTATATGTACAACCTTGGACTCAATTGCAACAATGATCATAGCCCAGTCCCTTAAACTCGACAATCAACTTGAGCTGACCAAACAATTTACAGCCTTAATAAAGACCATAGATTATAGGATGGCCTTGGAAGAGGGCACTGTTAGGGAAAATTTGCGACATCAGGCCGTGGATGACAAGGTGGACAGGCAAGCCCGTGGACCATTGCTGGAAAAACTACTGGAAGTCCCGAAGGTAATTAAAAATCTAATTGGAGCGTGCAAATACAGCCTCAAAAGCTCATATGTGTGCAACCGCGAGCCCATAGAAATAGTCTAGAACTCCTGGAATGCCCACAGACAGAGAAGGGCCCCTAAGCCCAAGTCAAGAAGACTGCCCAGACGCGAACATTCTCACAGGCAAGATAGAGGGAAAGAACAGAACCTTTGTATCAGGAACTGAAGCTTCAGATATAGCAGGAAAGAGGGCCCAGAGCAAAAGGCTTCAACAGAGAGGGAAATGGAAAACTAAATGAAAAAAAGTTAGTGGGAATAAAAATTTTACAGCAAAAAAGGCACCAAATCTGTTGCGGCAGTTAAGCCCAGCAGGGCAAATTAGAAAAACTGCCGATCAGCCCACCCAACAGCAGCATATAGACCAAAATATCAAGACAGAGAGTCCTGGGAAAGCAATGGACAAAGATAGTAACTTCATGAACAAAAACCCAGGGTTATTGTGCGACAAAAGCTGTACTTACCATTCCCACATAAATCGCATACCCACAGGACTTAGGGGAAGCCAAACACGTAGCCATGGTACAGGCAACATAAAGAGGCCGGAAACAGATCCAGTAGCAAACCTCAAAAAATGGAGCCCAGAGACATCACAATCAAAGTCAAGCATTGGTAAAGACAAGCATCTTGTAGTTACAAAAATGCAACATCTAGCCCAAGAACATCACTCAAACATATTGGGGAATTATGATGGAAATTGCCAGCGACTATTAAACTCCACTATTGAGGGGACACCACAAGCTAATAGTAAAAGCGAAATCAGGAGGGCAAAGAGCCCTGAGTCAACAGGAAGCGAACTAAGTACAAGAACAATCACATGCGTGGAAAACAATGACAATTCAATCGTTCCGGCCCCTGAACCTCAGACAAAGACAAAGGGGCTCATTCTGAGCCCAGTGGGCGGCGGGAGCCGCCCGCCTGGAGGGAGCCGCCAAATGACCGCACCGCGGTCAAAAGACCGCGGCGGCCATTCAGACATTTCCTCTGGGCCGGCGGGCGCTCTCCAAAAGAGCGCCCGCCGGCCCAGAGGAAATGCCCCTGCAACGAGGACGCCGGCTCAGAATTGAGCCGGCGTAGTTTCAGGGGTGCGACGGGTGCAGTTTGCAATGCAGACACTGAAATACACAGTGGGGCCCTCTTACGGGGGCCCCGCGGCACCCCCTACCGCCATCCTGTTCCTGGCGGGAGACCCGCCAGGAACAGGATGGCGGTAGGGGGTGTCAGAATCCCCATGGCTGCGGAGCGCGCTCCGCAGCCATGGAGGATTCCCCCGAGCAGCGGGAAGTCGGCGGGAGACCGCCGACTTTCCGCTTCTGACCGCGGCTGAACCGCCGCGGTCAGAATGCTCGTGGGAGCACCGCCAGCCTGTTGGCGGTGATCCCGTGGTCGGTGGCCCTGGCGGCCACCGGCCACCAGGGTCAGAATGACCCCCAAAATATTGTTCTCAGGTCAGCCTAGAAAATTACAGTAGCCAGCTTGGTCGGGTCACCGCCTTGCCTGCTCTATCGCGCCCAGCACTTGACTGGGAAAATAAAGTAAAAACGGAATACTGGCCGCCAAAAAGGCAAATACATGAAGGATGCAGTGATACAGAGATGTATTACGTAAGGATAAAAGATCAGGAAGACCCAGCATCTACAGGACTGGTAGCTGCCACCAATAGTAATGAAAAGGAAGGTAATGGATCGCAAGGAAGTTGGGCGCAGGGAGGCGGTGAGCATACCGAGAGCCACATTGAAAAAAGTAAAGAGCACGAAGACGCGATCATTTTTATCTCCAAATATTCCTCAAGAGGGAGCCTAGACATTCTAAATCGGTGTAATATTCTACATCTGGTTAATTCCCTGCCAACTCTGCAGAACGTATTGACTAAAGATCTGCTTTCATTAAGATTCATACAAAGAAAATGGTTAGAAAGTGGGGAATCAACATAAACAGTCTGGGTTTGGTCATGGATAGTAAAACAGATCCTAAAATGCTCCAGTCTGTTGAAGACCTGGGGAATATCCACTGTCATCCTGCAAAAGGAACTATATCCATCAATATTTCTCGAAAAAACTCAAAAGCAAAACGTGCCAAGCAGGAATGAGGCAAAAGGCAACTCTGGCTCGATATTGCACGGAGCAATTAGCCCCAAACAACAATTACCTGAATGAACAAACTTGAGCAACATGAGGTTCCGCCTTCTGGTTAATTCCCCAAGAAACATCATGGGTAACCCCCTATTGCCACAGACATATGAAGAACAGTCACTTAGAAGCCTGTAGCAAAAAATGGATTGCCTGAGTACAAAAGATAGAACCAGTCCACCACTAAAAATCCTAAACTGGAATATTGCAGGCCTAAAAGCCAAAATGGAGGACAAGGACTGGGTAGAATTCATTAAACAAAAAGATATCAGTTGATTCAAGGAAACTTGGGGACTCATTTCAACCTCGGTGGTCTTTTAGCAAGACCGCCGAGGTACGGCCGTGCCGACGAACGCTAGTGCAGGTGGTTTTCCGCACATTGTATCATGACTTCTGGCAGCCCTCCGCCCTTTTCCGGACGAGAGCCTCCAGCAGCCATTCTGGCGGCCTGCGGTGAAGTGGAGGCTGCTCCACCTCCACCGCCACGTCATCAGAACACCGCCCACTGAATCACGTCCCAGGATTCGGTGTGGTGGTGTTCTAGTGAAAGGGAGCTGGGGGCGGAGCAGCCCCCATGGATCCCGTTCCCTCCCGGAGGATCACCGGAACAGGGAAGGTGATCGTCCGTTAGGGGAGGGGTTTGGGGGGGTGTTGTGTACGTGCATGATGGGTGTGCGTGTGAATGTGTAGAGGGGTGTGTGTGTGTGTATATGCATGCGGGGGTGTATTGTATTTATGGAAAATATATGTGTGAATGTCTGTGTGTATGTGTGCATGTATGTGTAGTTGTGTGAGTGTGCGTGTAGGGGGGGTGTGTGTCAATATGGGGGTGTGTGGGGAGGGGTGTCCTACCACCTTTGGAGGGTGGTAGGGGGGTCGTGGGTTCGGGGGGAGGACTCTGGGGAGTCGGAGGGAGGTGGGGAACGTATTCCCTGGCACTGATAGTGCCTACAGCCATGGATTGCGTGGCGGTACAGAACCCCACAAAATCCATTGCGGTAGGCGGGGTCGTGATACCGTCGGCGGTGTAGTGACGGCTGCCGGGCTGGAGACCAAAGTCTCCAGCCTAGTGGTCTTTACCACCCTGGCGGTCAGAGTGGAGAAGTTTCGGTTTTGCATGGCGGTCACCTCCATGCTTGTAATTTCAATTTGTTTACCGCCGGCCTGTTTGCGGTATAACCGCCACTTCTCCACCGACCGCCAGGGTTATAATGAGGGCCTTGGTCTATTAATGCCATTGATCTAGATGGGTTCTCCACCTTTCATCTACCCACAACTAAACACAAAAAAGGAAGACCAACAGGAGATTTGATCATCTGGATTAGAACTTCACTGTTGGAAAATTCCACAGTAACTCATGTTGGATTAAGTAAGGAAATTCACACACTAACAGTAAAACATGAGGAGTGGTCACTCGAAATAGTGAACGTGTATTCCCCTCCTATCAGCTGGGTTCAAGTCAAGCCAAGTGTGCGGCTACTCAAGGAATACATCTTAAATAAAAGATCTAAAGGCCGGTGGAATCCAGCATTTGGCTACATGCATGACCGCCCCCTCAGACTCAAAGAAAGGAGAATTAATCTTTGAAGCTCTAATAGAAGGAGGGATCCATATACTAAATGGCAGAACAAACTGTACTGCCATTTGTTAAATTTTGTTTTGACCAATGACTTTGTGTTTCACCACTGCGTATATTAGTTGCTCAATGTTCACCAGTAGCACATGGTATGTTTTGTTCAGTTGAGCCGCCTATGGGCTTTGACATTGCATTAGTCTGTATTCTGCCTATTGGCTTTGACATGCTGTATCCAGTCTAGCCGCCTATTGGCTTTGACATTGCATTCTTATTGGCTTTGACATGATGTATTCAGTTTAGCTGCCTATTGACTTTGACATGCTATTAGATATTCTGCCTATTGGCTTTGACATGATATTATATATTGCATTTTATATTCAGCTTAACTGCCTATTGGCTTTGACATGATATCATATATTACATTTTGTATTCAGCTCCGCTGCCTATTGGCTTTGACATGATATCATATATTACATTTTATATTCAGCTCCGCTGCCTATTGGCTTTGACATGATATTAGACATTGCATTTTGTATTCAGCTCAGCTGCCTATTGGCTTTGACATGATATTATATATTGCATTTTGTATTCAGCTCAGCTGCCTATTGGCTTTGACATGATATTATACATTGCATTTTATATTCAGCTCAGCTGCCTATGGGCTTTGACATGATATTATACATTGCATTTTGTATTCAACTTAGATGCTTATTGGCTTTGACATGACACTAGACATTGCATTTGATATTTAGGTTAGCTGCCCATTGCCTTTAACGTGGAGTTAGATCTTGCAGTTGAGAATCCAAGCTGTATTTTTCCAAGCTGTGTTTTTGCACCAGAGAACCAAGATGTTTTTCTCACAGTAGACTAGACATGATAAGAGAGAGTACATGGGTATTGTTTTTCTTCGCTTGAGCTTGGGAACAGGAGTAGTCTTGGAGACCTGGCCAGTCTCCAAAAGGCTTGCTCAGTTTCCCAGGTCTGAGAGGAGGGGGCACACCTTTGTAACGAATGTAACAGGCTGCAGAGGGTCAGATTCGAATCTGCCGGACCTCGTGCTGGAGCTTGGCGCCAGCTGCCAGCAATCCCGTGTGGGTAGATGAATCTCTTTCTCACGGCTGACAGGGGTCATCAGCTTGCAGACCTTAGAAAGATGAAGCTGTAGATAGTTCCCACACGGTGAAGTATTTGTTTTGCTTTGCATTCAATATCTTATAAATATAACCTGCTGTGTATATTGCAAACTGATATATTTTGTTTGATTAACGCGGACTTGAAAGCTACTAATTCGTCATTCATAAATATTGTGGTTGGGGAAGAATTAACAACAATAAAAGTCTTCTTTGACCTCAGAAGTGCATTTATGTTGTGTTATGTTAGTGCTTAGAAACTAGATAAGAGGAAAGCACTACACAAACTCAGATGGAGCTTTTAAATCTACCTTCCGAATCGGGAAAAGGAAAAGTATTATTGACTATATGGCAATAAACATCAAAGTCTGGCACTATGTTATCGACATGGAAATAAGGGACAGGATAGAGAGTGACCACGACCCGTTGCTAATGGAGATGGCCCACCAGGACACGAGTTCTGGGAAATCTGATCCCCTATATAAAGGAAATAGGCTAACAATAGCTCTGAGACCAAACAGGAAAAACATTGTAAGGACAGATGTGGTCGAATATTTTATAGGCACACCTAGTCAGACCTGGTTGTCATCACTCTCCATGTTCCTTAACCTACCAGGCAATGAGGCCTCACTCCTTTTGCATAATTTTAACAATTTTCTATTACAAACATCAAAGGAAAGAACTAGGCATCTCAAAACCAACCCAAAAACGATTGAGTTTGACGGTTTGACGGTGAGTGATTAAAATTAAAAAAGGCGCTATCACAAGCACTAAAAAAAGGGCATCTGAATAACTTAAATGAGCAACATTTTTCAGAGTGCGGGCAACAATTAAAAAAATTACTGCAATATAAGAAGAAGACTTTTCCACACAAGCTTTGGAAAGACCTCTTGCATGCAATCTCGGCTGGAAACTCTAAAAACTTCTGGGAGAAGGTGGGGATATGAAGGCCCCCGAAAAATCTAGAGCTGAACATCAACCCTCAACTCCGGGTAAAGCACTTTACCGTCCTCTATCAGGAAGAGGACAAGACGGTACCTGGGAGCATCAATAATCCAAATAGCCTCAGAGAAGGGTCGGATGGCAGCAACCACAAATCAAGCAAGGCATCGCCATCCCAAGAAACCTACGTGGTATCATCAAAGCAGCCCATCGTATCAGAATACGAAACGCAAGACGAATCAGTCCCCAACAACCTTTCCAGTGCAAACTCTATGCAAATAATCCATGCTGTTCCACCCGCCATGGAGCTAGCATTCAAATTCAGTGAGAAAGAAGTTAAACGTGCTGTCCCTCTCCAAAAGCCGCACAAGGCTGCAGGACCAGATGGTATTCCCTCAGATGTCTATCGTAACCAACTAACGTTATAGCTACCTGCTCTAGCTCACCTATTTAACAGTGTTTGGCACTTTGAGGTGATCCCGCCTTCATGGAGGAAATCAATAATCGTTCCAATCCACAAAAAAGGGCCAAGGGACATGGTGTGTAATTACAGGCCAATCTCATTGCTTGATAGTGTTTGGAAAACTTTTCGCCAAATTGATCCAGTCGTGCCTAGACCAGTGGTTAGAGGATGGAGATCTATTATATTTACATCAAGCTGGTTTTAGGAGGGGTCAAAGCACAACAGATCAACTCTTTGCGCTGAACATGATTTGTGCAAAATATGTCATCTTAAAGGACTCCCCATTATACCTTGTCTTTGTGGATCTTCAAACAGCATTTGACAGCGTGAATCGGCAAACTTTATGGCAGCTACTGTTGGAAATGGGAATACCAGGAAAAATCTTAAGGCTGTTAATTTTACTGCATACAGGAAATACCGCCAGGGTCAGATATAGCACGAGAAATTACTATACAGCAGACATTCCAATCCAGCAAGGTGTTAAACAAGGCTGTGCCTTGGCCCCAACACCATTTAACTGCTATATAAATGAAGTAGGCCAAAACCTGAGGAACTCAAACTTGGATGTGCCAAAACTAGCTAACGAAAGCATACCTATCATGCTCTTCGCAGATGGCGCTGTACTATTGACAAGAATGGAGATAGCAATGCACCGTCTACTAAAGGGTTTTGAATCATTTTGTGCCTTGAGGAACATGGCGATCAATGAGGGCAAAACTAAGTTCAATCAAAAACAGAAGATGCAAGTGACCTTTAGGGTAAATGAAAAGCCTTTGGCCTGAGTGGCGACCTATGATTACCTGGGCTGCAGGCTGATGATAAACTGGCATGGAAACCGCAAGTCTATAAAAGTAACATCTCCCTGGTCCAACAAGCTGGAGCCATACTTAGATTTTCAAAAGCCAAAGGTAATCACCCTGTGAGTTCTGCACTGCTATGCACTGCTAGCTTACAAAACAAAAGCAAGGGCCGCAGCACTATATGGCGCAGAGATTTGGGGATTCAAAAAGACTGCACCAATACAAGTAACTGAAAATAAATTTATATGCAGATTACTTTGTCTAGGCAATGTCACACCGATGAATGCGATGAGAATAGATCTAAAAATGAGGAAAATTGAGGATTATATTGCAATGGCTCCAATAAGATACTGGATTCGCATTTGGGCAAAAGAGGAACTTAAATCATATAAAGATGTATTGATCGACATCATGAATCTACAAAACCATCGGAAACTGTCTTGGTTTAAACACATCTCAGCCACCCTGGCTGCAATAGACCTGGAAGAACTCTGGCTTCATCCAGAAAAAATCAGAAGGCCTAGTTTACTTGCTATAAAAAAAGGCATTTTGGGACCAAAAGACACGGAATACATGTGAGACAATTTGGCCCCCATTACAACCCTGGCGGTAAATGCCGCCTACCGCCGTGCTGGCGGCTGCCAACATACCGTGACCGCGGGGGTATTCCGCTGCAGGTATTATGGCCCGCACAGAGAAATCAACCACATTACAGACAGCAACACAAGTCCGCCAGACCAAAGGTCAGTGATAAATTGGCGGTACCAAAACCCACACCGTTACGCCAACAGGAAGAAGCCCACAGTATCAGAACCCACAAATCACTACAGCGGTCTTTCAACTGTGGTAAACCATTGGCAGTACACACTGCCGTGCTCAAAATACACACACACTTACAAAACTACATCACATTGAACAATTCAAACTACACACACCTGAAACACATACACACACCACAGCCACACACCCAATCCAATATAAAAAACCCACCCACATATATAAGCCCAATACCAAGGACCAATGGGAATCCCAAACCTAGTACCAATCAAAATATAATCCCTTATACCTAGAACCCCATCACAGACCTGCATGGACACCTATCTCCACAGCATGCCCAGTAGAGAGAATCACCCAGCCCACACAATCACCATGCAGACAAGGCAAAGCTGACATATGAAATCACAACCATATAGGGAAACACACCCATGCAGAAGATGGCACATGCTGATACAATAACACTGCATTTGCATTCCCACAGGACCCCTACTCAATGTCACAGGAGAGGACATGTCAGCTACATCCAATCTCCCCCACGAAGAGACCCACAGTGACGACAGCAGTTCTGCATGCCTGGATCACGATCACCAACCTGGCCCATCAGGGACCTCTGGACAGTCGGTTACCCTGCCACAGCCCCAACCCACATAGAGCCTCCCCCCTCAGGAAACACCACCACAGCACCCACCCAGCGGGCCAATGCCACTGTCCCCAGGACACATCAATCAGCAGTGTTTCCACCACTACTGGGACCCCAGGCAACCCCACAAACCCAGGACGATCAGGGACCTGGGGTCAGTGGCAGTGGGCACACGGTTCAGGGGACAGAGGCACAGGAAAAGAGGAAAGCTGGGAAGACTGCTGTGTGACAGGGGGAGGACAGGCCCAGGGAACTGACCCTCCACGAGGCACTCAACAACATCCTGGGAGCATACCACCATTCCCAGGAGACGACGGACCAGATACTGGCCAAGTTGCAGGAGACCCAGTGGCTGCAGGAGGGACAGTACCTGGGGATCAGGGAGGACCTGAGGAACATCCACACCACCCTGGTCACCACTGCAGGGGTGCTGGCTGGCATGGCCAACACCATGAGGTAGGCAGTGGTACACCAATGTGCCCCTGACACTAGTCACACTGATGATCAGGGACCTAGGGTCAGTGGCAGTGGGCACACGGTTCAGGGGACAGAGGCACAGGAAAACAGGAAAGCTGGGAGGACTGCTGTGTGACGAAGGGGGACAGGCCCAGGGAACCCACTCTCGAGGAGGCACTCCCCAGCATCCTGGGAGCATACCACCATTTCCAGGAGACCATGGGCCACAAACTGGCCAAGCTGCAGGAGACCCAGCCACTGCAGGAGGGACAGTACCTGGGGATCAGGGAGGACCTCAAACACATATACACCATCTTGGTCACCATTGCAGGGGTGCTGCCTAGCATGGCCAACACCATGAAGGAGGCAGTGGCACACAAACGGACCCCTGCCACTAGTGATGAACAGCCCTCCACCTCCGCCGATGCTAGTGGACAGGAGGCCCCACCACAGGAACAACAGGCCACCAGCAGCCCACCCCCTGCAGAAGGAGAACCAACACACAAACGGTCCCTGCATTCCAGGTAGAAGCCAGAGAACGTTGCCAAGACCCCCACCAGGAAATAAGACTCTCCTGATTGTCACCCTTGTGTCCCACTATGTCACCCTGTCCAAATTGAACTGTCATTACTCCCCTTCCTATGCCCCCTTGGACAATGCACCTGTGATACCAAAGACTGGACTCTAACTGGAAATTCCTCTACCATCATCCCAGCCCATTGCACATCCCCCTCTACTTATGAGCACTTAAACAAACACCCTCAGAACAAATACAAATCAGGAGTCTCTCAAATGATTCAAATATGTAGTAATACAACATTATCAAAGCATTGCAACTCATATGTACAGTTAAACTTACAATAGAATGACCTTTAGTGGGCAGCAGTAAACATACCAGGAGCCAGAGTGGGCCACAGAGATCTGAAAATAGAGATGCCAAAGGGTACAGTAAGTGGACATAGACATTGGGAATTTAGGCTGCCACAAACAGTGTCCAACAGAAAACTGAAAAGTAAAGTGAAGTTACAGTCACTTACCTGTATGTCACTGGAAGTACTGCTGTATTATATTACTTCTGTTGTCAACATCTTCTTCCTCTGCCTCCTCTTCCTCACTGTCCACAGGCTCCACCGCTGCCACAAGACCATCTCCAGGCTCATCCTCCTGCAGACAAGGCACCTGGGGCCAGATGCAGGAAGAAAGCAAATTGCGACTTGCAATTTGCGAGTCCGTGCGACTCGCAAATTGCAAGTCGCAATTTGCTATGCAGAAAGGTGTCTCAGACACCTTCTGCAACTCGCAATGGGGTCGCAAAGACCCACCTCATAAATATTTATGAGGTGGGTTGCAGTTTGCGACCCCATTGCGAGTATAGGAACTCGCTAACATGGAGGCCTGCTGTAGTCAGCAGGCCTCCATGTTAGCGACCTGCTTTTAAATAAAGCATTTTTTTTTTTGGGGGGAAATGTAGCCCGTTTTCCCTAAGGGAAAACGAGCTGCATTTCAAAAAATCCTAAACCTTTTGTTTCGTTTTTTTCAGGGCAGGGAGTGGTCCCTTGGACCACTCCCTGCCCTGAAAAAATGTTTTGGGGTCCATTCACCAATAGTGTTAGTTGTCAGCTACTACTGGGCAGGGTCCTGTGGGTTTCAGGTGTGCAGCTAATGGCGGTAGGCATTGTAGCCCATGGGCTGGTGACTATCTTAGTAACTGGTAGTGCATGGCCTAATGCATAGGGCTGCCCTCTGTATGTTGTGTACGCCAACAGTTGTGGTGTTGCTGGCATTGACTGTGTAACCTCTGTCTCTCGCTCCCATTTTGTTTTGTCACCCTGTCCTTGTGTGCATTAGCTTAATCTGGTGAAGGAGTAAAGACCGGTGAGAGAGGGAGCTGCATCCCACATAGGCCTGGAGGCCGAATCCACAGACGGTGAGGGCCCAGTGGGACGGAAGGTGAGGGGATCTCCACCACGGGGACATGAGTGGACACCACAGACCGCAACTTCTCCTCCGATGGAAGCTCCCTGGTGGTGGCAGACACCTCTGTGCCTACCCCAACAACAGGTACAGCTGCCGCCCCCACTTCCAGCACCGCCCTCCCAGCAGCCCCTCAGCGTGTTTCCCGTGCCCGCTCACCCAGGAGGGTGGGCATCTCCTTCGCCTCAGGCAACTCAGGCCCTGCCCCAGTCAGCCCTGCCACCCTCAGTGAGGAGGCTATTGACCTCCTGAGATCCCTCACTGTTGTGCAGTCAACCATTCTGAATGCCATCCAGGGTGTCGAGAGGCATTTGCAACAAACAAATGCATACCTTGAGGGAATTCATTCTGGCGTGGCGGCCGAACAGAGAGCATTTCAGGCTCTGGCCTCCTCCCTGATGGCAGCCCTTGTCCCTGTATCTAACCTCCCCCATCCAACTTCCTCTACCCAG
Source organism: Pleurodeles waltl (assembly GCF_031143425.1). NCBI lineage: Eukaryota > Metazoa > Chordata > Amphibia > Caudata > Salamandridae > Pleurodeles > Pleurodeles waltl. The sequence continues at coordinate 642,073,542 of NC_090438.1, forward strand.
TTCCAATCCCCTCAACCCCAGCCTATCCCAAGCACACCTTCAGACCAGCATTCACCCAAATCAAAGCACAATAGTGGCTCAGGCAAACACAAGCACCACACTTCATCCCACAGGCACTCACACAAACACCATCCAGATGCAGACACACCAACATCCACTGCCTCCACTGTGTCCCCCTCCTCCTCCTCGTCCACCTCCCTCCCAGTAGCGTCCCCACTCACACCTGCATGCACTACATCCTCATCCACTACCTCCAGCACGCCCATCACAACACACCACTCACGGGCAGTCACCACCCCCACATCCATGCACGCGTCCCCTGTGTCCTCACCCAGTGTGCCTGTGACCCCTCCTCCCAAAGTACACAAACGCAAGCACCCACCCACCCAACAGCATTCCACCTCACAACAGCATCCAGCCCATGCACCTGCACCCAAACTCAGCAGACAGACACCTCCTACAACCACTCTCTCTTTCTCCACTCCCAAACCCTCTCCCTCTTACCGCCCCAGTGTCTCTAAAAAGCTTTTCCAGGCAAACATTGACTTCTTCCCTCCCCCTCCTCCCCCGTCCTTTCCCTCGGGCCAGGGTGGCCAGAACCCAGCCCAGCACCTCAGCCACAAAGTCAACGTCTGCTGTGGTCACTGCAGCTATCAGAGGCTTAAAGGGGGCACCATTCATGCCCAGCCAGTGTAACACCTACCCCTGCCAAGCCCAAAACCATTCCGCCACCTGGCAAGGTGAAGAAGGGGGCAGCATCGAGCAAGGGGAAGGAGCCACAACCCCCCACAAGGCCACCTCAAAGACTCCAGCTGTCAGACCCAAGGTCACACCACCATCTGCCAAGGTAAGGAAGGGGCACAAAACATCAGGCAAGGCACTTCAGCAGTCCGAGGCTGCAGGTGAAGGCCTGGTGGCTACCAGCACAACCGCCAGTCCCACCGTTAGCACCGCCGCAAGCACCGCCACCTGCACCACCACCTGCACCGCTGCTAGCACCACCACTGTCAGCAGCTGCAGCCCCAGTGGGCAGCCGTCCGAGGCTGCAGGAGAAGGACTGGAGCCTCCCACCACCACTGGCAGCACCGGCACCTGCACCACGGCCAGCACCACCATCTGTATCACTGATAGCATTGCCGCAGGCCCCGCCGCAAGCACTGCCACCTGCACCGCTGACAATAGCGCCACTACCAGTTGCAGCAGCCCCAGTGGGCAGGCATCTGAGGCTGCAGGAGAAGGGCTGGAGCCTCCCTCCACCACTGACAGCACCTTCACCAGCACCGGCACTACCACCAGTTTGCTGCCGTATCCGTCGCAGGATGGAGTCTAGCCCTGCCTCCATGGACTATCATGCAACCTGGTCCCTGCAAATCTCGTGCCTCAGACACCCAGGTGAGGTACTGTGAACTGCCACACCCCAAGTGTTGTATCATTGGGCACAAAGCCCCTCCAGAACAGTGGAGAAAGGCATCCACTCACCCTCTCCTTGGCAGGATGAAGCAGACTGGGCACCAAGCCCCCTCCAGAACCAATGGAGAAAGGCATCCACTCACCCTATCCTTGGCAGGATGAAACAGACTGGGCACAAAGCCCCCTCCAGAACCAGTGGAGAAAGGCATCCACTCACCTTATCCTTGGCAGGATGAAGCAGACGGGGCACAAAGCCCCCTCCAGAACCAGTGGAAGAAGGCATCCACTCGAGAGACTGTGGCCTTGGACTCCCCAGGACCGAGCAGTGGGCAAACCACCTACTTGAGAGACTGTGGTCTTGCACTCCCCAGGACCAAGCAGTGGGCAAAGCACCCACTTGAGAGAGTGTGGCCTTGCACTCCTCAGGACCAAACAGTGGGCAAACCACCCACTTGAGAGACTTGAGAGACTATGGCTTTGCACTCCCAGGACCAAGCAGTGGTCAAACCACCCACTTGAGAGACTGTGGCTTTGCACTCCCCAAGACATCGCTGTGGGCATGGAGCCCCCTCAAGGAGCAGTGCCGTTTTATCATCTTCAGGCTGAGGTGCCCCCCCTTTCACCCTCCCCCTGAGGTGCCTGTGTGTTTTCAACCTGATGCCCCTGCAGTGTTCTCTCCGTATTGAGACAGGAATCAAGTGTGGGCTTAGCCTATGAGTTTTGGCCCAGTGGCACACGGTCATTTTGAGTGGACAATGTACGGCCTTATGTACATATTGTATATTTTTGTAAATACTGTTTTTGTAATTATTACGTATATATGGCCATTTCGAATATAACACTAATTTGACTCCATTCCTTTTGTCCTTGTGTTATTCCAGAGGGTTACGGGGTGTAAATGTAATGTTGTTGCATATGTTTGTGTGTATGGTGTTGTGGGTGAGGGTGGGGGTTGCATGTGTGTGTCACTCTCTTTGTCCTCCCCCCTCCCCTGTGTGCTAGGTTCAGTACTCACTGTGGTTGTCCACGCCGCTGTTCGTACTCGTGATAGATGAGGAGGTAGACCAGCATGGGCAGGACCGGCAACTCAGGCTCCATGGAGTCCTGGTTCTTCGTTGAGTGTGGAGAGGTGAGTGGTTTCCCTTCTAATTCCTGTTTCCGCTGTGCTTTTAATGGCATTGGTACCGCCCCGGAAAAGCTGGCGGATAGGCTGGTTGTGATGGGGTGGGTGGTACATTGACTTCCACCTGTCTGTTGACGGTTACCGCTGCGGTGCTTGTTGCTACCGCCGTGATGGTCAGAGTGTTAAATTGGCTATCTGTGATGGCGGTTTCCACCGTGGTTGTGATCCCATTTTTTTACCGCCGTCCTGTTGGTGGTATTAACACCGTTTTAACACCGACCGCCAGCGTTGTAATGAGGGCCTGAGTCCTTTATTTAAGCATTACATCTTATTTAATCAAGAACTCAAACCAGCTGCTTTTATAAATAATATGTACCCGGAGGAAAAAAGAGCTCTTTATTTTAAATTTTGTATGGGCACACTATCAGTGACCGCGGTGACCAATAAATGGCAGGCTGTTCCCCCGGGTAGATCAGACTGCTGTCCATGCCTTGACGGCGGCCAAGAAACTTTATCCCACTTCCTTTTATTATGTCACTTTACGCTTAAACTTCGTAAACTGTACTTACGCCCACTTTTTAGAATGCACGGAGTCAGGAAGTGCAAAAAAGCAGAAGTGTTATGTATGCAATCAGACGAAAAACACATTGTGATGATGGTTTCAAAATACATCCTGGAGCAATGAAAGCTGTGATCATCAATGTACTTGCAGCTGGCATGAGAATAACTTATCGCGGCGTCCTACAGGTGTCATGAGCCTGGAGAAATTGGTGCAGGATGAGGCAAAACAGGGATAGTTTCTGGGACGTCATCAAACTGGAGGCTCGTACTGGAAGGTCCCAAATGACTAGCACCAGGACAGGTTATTTAATTTGTAGATCCATAACACCATTACAGGACAGTCTAGTGTGTTATGTAAATAAACTATGGCGCAATTGGTTAGCCACTGTTAAAAACTATTTACATGATAATTTAGGGTAAATTGGGCGCAGCGTTTGCGGCGCACGTCTAAGCACCAATGTTAAGTGTAGATTTTACTGAAATGTTTTCATTTTATGTGATTTTTAAAGTGTTACATTGGATTGGTATTGGTAAATGTGTAATTGTTATGGCTGGACAGGCTGACAACAATAAATGGTAAATATCTACTCCCCATGTTGTTTACATGTAAGAATTTGTCCCCGGGGGGTGCACCTCAAGTACAAATCCTATGCGCGGCACTGCTGGCTTGTATTTATGCAACTGAAGTTTCAAATCAATTGTGGTGTGAAGTGATGACAAGCCTTCCAAGGCCTCACTACCCAGCTGAAAGGGTCTTTGGATACAGCCTTTAATGACTCCAAGCCCCGTAAAGCCTTGCCGCACAGATGCCCGCTTCATTGGAAACAGGCGCAGAGTGACTTGAAGGCCTACAAATCCCTGTCACACAGCTGAAAGCTTCATCAGAACTGACGTATAATGAAGAAAAGCTCCACAAAGCCTTACCGCACGGCTTCACAGAACCGATGCCTGATGAAGTGAAGCTGTGCAAAGAAACACTGTGCATTTCTTGCATCAAGGACATAAGGTACAACACTCAGTGAGCCAAGCTTGGGACTATGTACAGCCTATGTTCCATTGTGGTTAACCTGAACTTGTGACTTTGTGTCTGTCCAGTGCAACCAGATACCCTCAGTTAGTCATTTTGTGCCTTTTTGTGCTACTTTTATCTAAACCTTTAAATTCAATATCTCAAATGGTTTATTACATTTTACTCTATTATTTTAGATTGGTATAGAATTTTTCTTGTGTTGTATTTTCACTGAATTACTGTTTGTCCGCTGCATAAATTCTTAACTGATTGCCTCTAAGTTAAGTCTGACTACTTTCGTGTCAAACTACCATAGGGTTAGGCACAGGTTAATTTAGTGACTTTTTGTAGTTTACCCTGACAAGGATTGTGGACATTGCTTGAGAAGGATTTTACCCCCCTCATTTACTAGCCCAATTTCCCCATACATCCTGAGCATATTTGCTCCTACTCTCATTGCCTCCTGAGCTCTGTCGCTGCTCACAGCTGGCAGGTCAAGCCACACAGGACTTTTTATATAATGATTTATTATAATACAGTGGATGCCTTCGTCCCCTTGTGGTCCCAGATAAGACGTACACAAATGGAATCACTGTAATAGATCTGGTTTGCTCTATTGCCCATAATAGCTTTATTGTGTCATCACAGGATTATATTTGAGATACAATTCCTATCAGAATCACTGACATAGTGTTTGAAATTGGATTTTTATTTGGGGAGCTGGGTGATACGCAACTCATAGAATAGTCATATCCCTTGGAGGGCGAACCATCGAAGTCACTAAATAAATCTGAGCTAACCCCCGTGGGACCTATGGGACAGAGCAGGCAAGCTTCACTGAGATGTAATCTAGTAATTACACAGTACTAAAACAGTACTAAAACAGTACTAAAAGTAAAAATGAAAGATAATAAAAAAATTGGATCAGAAACATATAAAGAAATTAAATGCACACAATGACACTAAAATTACAAAACTCCAGGAAGGAGGAGTGGAAATGTGATTTTTTTCTAAGTTTAAAGTAAATATAGCACCAAAACCACAAAACACCAGTGATAGTAAATGATCACAGTAGTCCTGGACCTTGCACAGTTTGAGGCTGACTGCAATGGAGTATGTGTGGGATACACCAACAAGTTTGACCTGGTCAAAGATTTCACCTTCTGTCTTAGGGCCTGATTTACATATGGGCAGACGGGTTACTCCATCACAATGCTGATGGATATTCCATTATATTATATGGGATTTAGATTTCGCCATACAGGATATCTGTCACCGTTGTGACGGAGTAACCTGTCAACCAGTTTTAGATGTTAATGGAAACTGTCCCGCCATGGACTTTTCAACTGAAAACCCATCTGGCTCCATGACGCTCCATCTACCATATTTAGATGTTGGTGGTCCCACAGTCGAAAGCCCACATTCGAACCGCCGTCTCTGCCAAGACACAGTTCCTGCGTCGGTGGCGAGAGAGGGAAAAGTGAATGCTGGTGGGAACCCTGACATCCTTTCTGCCATACAGATTTCAATGTGCCTTACCACCATATGACACATTCAGGTTAGTGTTGTTGTTGTGTGGCGGACGTTGTCATGATGTGTGCAGTTGTGCTTGTGTGTTTGTGTGGATGGGTGTTGTGGTTGACTTGTCTGTGGGTGCAGTCTCAATGGTTTGTGCATGTTGTCGGGTGTATGTATGTCAATGCGTGTTTTCTGCATGTACGGGTTGTGCGGTGTTGGAATGGCACTGGGTTATTGTGTGATTGTGGTGTGTTGTGTAGTACAGGGGTACACTACCTCTATTCCATAGCCCCTGCCATTGTACAAAGTCCATTGGGTCCTGCCGTCATCTCCTTCCGTCAGCAATCGGTTGCCATTCCACCGCTTGCAGAGTTGTAACATTTAAATACATCAGACGGGCCACTGTTGACTTGACAGTCTTTTTTGGTCAGCTGCCGACGCAGCTTGGTGGTAACACCACCAATATATAAATCAGGCCCTTAGTCTTTTATTGCCAATCCATCTCAGGAGTTTACTTCTAATGCCACCCAGTACTTTAGAGAGGCACTTAGAGATTCACAGTGTGTCAGGTAGAGTCGAACAGTCTTGGTCAAGTTGCCACAGTTGAGTCGGATACTTCCAATATAATGCCTCTTGGAGCTTGTTATACCCGGGAACCTTGAATATGAAAAAAACCTTGTTGGCACAACTCCATGGTGTGCCCTATGTACAGTGGGTTTTACTTGCTGGGCTCATATTATCCTTCTCTTGTGATGCCTACCTGCCCCCTGTTCTCCCAAGCATGCTTCCCTTAGGACACCTTCCAGCCTCAAGCCCGCCATGATTTTCCTCCCAGGAAGCCTGAACCATTGACCTTCCTGCTCTGTTGCTATACAAGTTTAGTCTATTGTACACCTATAAGTAAATATCATGTTTCTAGTTAGGATAGTTACATTATTCATAGTGACCTATTGACTTGAACCATCATGTACTTGTGGTTCCATTGTACTTGCTAATTGCTGCTAACCGCCATTTGCATCTGCCTCCTGAAAGGCCTCATATCTGGTGTGTGTAACATGTGATCTTCCCCTCAGGTTCATTGGACAATTCCACACTTCCACATGGACATGTTGCCTTTTAGAACCTTTTAGCCTTTCAGTATAAATACCCTCTCTTGACAGGCATTGCTGCTTGGTCTTGTACATGTCCTGCACAAGCTACATTCCTGCACTCACCTCCTGACTTGACGAGATCTTCAGCTTCCCACCCTGCACAAGCAATGTCCCTACACTCATTCCCTGAGTTGCCCGGATCTTCAGCGCTCCAGTCCTACACAATATTCTTCCCTGCACTCAACATTGAGCCTCCCAGAACTACCAGCATTCTAGTCTTTCAAGCCATACTGATGACCTTGTGATCCTGGCTTCTGCAATGCACCCAGTGTCTTTCTTCATGAGCTACAATTTCTCCTTCACTTGAGCTTCTTGCACTGAGCCTCCTTCCATCTTTGGATTTCAGTTAAAGTACTATACAAGGTAAGAACCTTCCCTTCAGTTAGTATATAGTAGTAAGCTGGCCTGTCATCCAGCCTCTTTAGGACTCTAGATTTATCTCCAGTTCCTTCTTCGTATTTTATCCTCCAGCACTCCTTGATTGTCATTAGTCTGGACCCTCTCTTCAACTGTGGCGCTTGAACTGCTTTTGCTCATGGACCAAGGACCTAATCCTGTGTTTTCTCCATTGAATAGATGTGTCAAGAAGAATGTATTTTTGAAGCAATTGCTATTCCTATAAACCTTGTAACAAACATTGTGTGTTTTCTAGTAAACCTTGGGAGAGCCAGTAATTCCAGTATTGTTCCAAGTATAAACTTGTTCATAGTCATTCCTATGTACCCAGTGTAACCTTGGGAGTGCAATAACTCCAATCTAGTTCCAAGTATAACCTTGTTTCAAGTGAAATCTATGTACTGAGTGTAACCTACTTCTGAGTCTCACCTTGTTTATAAGCATAGCTTGAGTTTTTTTCTAAACTCCAACCTATACACTGAGTGTGACCTAGTTTTTCTAGTATACCTTGGGAGTGTCTCTAACTCTAATCTATGTTTCAAGTGCAACCTTGGGAGTGTCAGTAACTCCAATCTATGTTCTGAGTTACCCTGGGAGTGATAGAGGCTCCAGTCAGTATTTCAAGTTCTTCCTCAAGAGTCACTGAATATTCCTATACAAGAATCTGGCTAACCTGCTCCTATGCCGTGGTTTTAAAGAAGCATGTAAGTGTTGCTTATTGAAGTAGTGCTTTCAAATGTGTAGAGTCTTGTTAGTGTATTCATGGTAATTGCCTCTTCTTGTTCTTCCCAGTGTATTGCGTCTTCACAATACCAGAGGTGCGGGTCCTATAAATGCCAGCCTCCATGTACCTGGAAGGTTTCAGGGGCTATGCATCCTGTTAAGCAGAGTAGCTCAGCCGCTTAGCAGAACCAGTACGGCAAGGGTTCTTTTTCTTATTTTGTCCCTTCCCCCCTCTGCAAGCCACCAGGTGTAGGTGTCCTGTCCCTGGATCTCGCCTCTTCCTGGGAGGAAGTGGAGATTCAGCATTGGCTCCAGTGTCATCTCTGCAGTTGGGATCAGCTGAGTGTGTGACACTATGAGCCTTGGCGTATACTTCTTTGCCCTATATACAAGAGGGATAGGTCAACCCATCAGGGCTCCTACCAGGTGACAGACATCAGTTCCAGTCCTCTTATGGTCTTCTGCAGGTCCAGAAAGTGTTCTGAAGTGAGTGCCTGGAGGTTCCCCTTTATGACTGACTAGCGGGTGGACTGATTCTTGGGTGTGCCGTAACCAATATAGTAAATGTTCCCAGGGACAACCCTCCCACTTTGGGTATTTTCAAAGTGGTGAAAGTCTTCTGCCACACTCAACTTGGGCTTTGAGAGCTTTGGGCTATGTGTGGGGAATGTACTAAGGTAATCTTAGTGTCTTCGCATGTCGAACATTAAAATTGAGTTTGAGGAAGCCCCTGTAGCCACAACAAACCCAAAGTCAGATGTCTAGTAGGACAAAAGTAAAGCCCTTCCTCAATGAGACAGTGGGTCCACAAGAACTGTCCTGGCTTTCTGTTCTCTCCACTTACAACGTTGCTCCAAGGGATACATGTAAACCAAAAGAAAGATGTCTGGTAGTTCAAAAACAAGGACCTTTCACACCCAGACAGTGAATACACAAGATTTCTCTTCCATTCTGTTCTTTCTCCTTTCAAATGTGCCCCAAGTGTTATATGTAAACCCAACAGACCTGTCAAGCAGGATTTGACACTGTAGTGTCAAAAAAAGATGTCACAGCCCCAATCCTGCATATTCTAGGGAGTTCAGAGAAGTAATCTCTGCTCATTCGAGTCAGTCTAGTGTTTCCTTCTGTGAGGCATTTCACACCTAGTGAAGGCTAATTAATGGCTTAGAGAAATTTGAGAGCCAAATATAAATTAGCCTTCAGGAACTTCAGGCAGGGAAAGGTTTTCTTCTAAAAGTTACTTTAGTCTACTATTTATTAAAACACTTACTTCACTATTGAACTGGATTTTACTATTAAAAATTAGTTGTTTAATTATTTTTCTTACCTGTCCCATTTCTGAGACACAGTATTAGGAATTTATCTGTACTCTGGTCCTAGACCTGCCACAGTGAAAATAGCTTTTGGTTGCTAGTTACTTTAAAGATATGTTACCATTAACTGTCTACATGTCCGACATTTAATTACAATGCACTCTGCCTGGTGGGCTACTAGACCTACATAAGGGTGACTTACTAATAAGGGAGATATCTACCTGTCAGAAGTATTTATTTTGATGGCTTGAATTACACGTTTTATATTGCTACAGTTAGGCTACAATAGTAGACCTGGAGCCATGTTTGCACTGTCATTGTAGTAGATGGCACAAAGGGTGCTACAGTCCACTAGTGGCATTTAACTTCCAGGCCCTGGGTAACTTTATGCCACAAACAAGGGACTTAGAGGTAAGTTAAATATAGCAACTTAGAATATGGCAATTCAGTCATTTTTAAAGGAGGAGCATAGGCACCTTCCTACAGCAGGGGTAAAACACACAGAGTTTTGAAGCAAGCAAAAAAATATAGGGTCCTGCTAAAGGTGAAAAATATGGGGTGACAATGCAGAAAATTCGGATTTCCTACATATAGGAATTCAGAATTGAGAAATTAGTACACCTGGACTGGCTCTGAGAGACCACTAGTGGCCACTGGTAAAAGGACTGGGTAACATGCATTTGTTATTTACCAAGTAAGTATCTAACACAGAGCACAGTGAACTAGTGTAAAATGCAATATATAACGAGCAGTGCTAAAGGGTGAGTCACATAATGTGCTGGCAATAGTGTTCCAAGTTTTTGTGAATCAGTACCATGACCAGATCTTGTTTTATGTGTCAAATGATAGTGCAATCTACCAACCCACCTTGAGCTCCAGATACTTCCACTTACGTTGAGTGTATGTGATGAGTGTAAATTTGTGCAGTGAATGTGTAGCACATATGTGGTAGTGAGAATCTGTGCATTGTGAGAGTCTGAGTACTGTGATGAGTGGAATCCATTTAGGGTGGCCCCTAGTATAGCCAGGCACAAGATGAAAGGTCCCTACAGTTTCCCCAGACAGTGGAAATGTACTGACTGCATTCCTGTGCCCAGAAATGGATGTGAGGTATGGTGGAGACAATCAAACAGTCAATCACCATTTGTAAAGTGCAGCACTGTAACCCTAGGGGTATTTGGGCACTGAGATTGCTGTGTCTCCATCAAAAGACCAGGTCTTGAGTTTCTTTCTGAGGTCCGCTAGGGTGGGTGCTGCTCAGAGGTAGAGAGGCCTTGGTAGCAATATAGAAAAAGGAGAAGCCCCTGCTGCATCTGCAATGGATGTGGGGGTGTGTGCAAGGGTGAGTGAGGTGGAGCACATGCAATTTGTGGGCAGATAGAATCAGTCGAAGGTTGATATAAAAAGGCCCCTGGCCATGTAGAGCTATGTAGGCGAGTGTGAGGATCTTGAACTGGCATCTCTTCTGGATAGTGAGCCAGTGCAGAGGTCTCTGAGATGAGGGGAAGATGTGGGTCCTTCTTGGAAGGTCCAAGATGAGTCTGGCTGCAGTGTTCAGTATGTTCTGGAGTCATCTGAGGATCTGGGTGGGAATTTTGGCATAGACAGCGTTGCCGTCATTGAGGTCGCTGGTGATGAGGGCCTGCATGACAGCTTTCTGTTGTTGACTGTGATCAATCTGAAGATTTTGTGGAACATGTGGAGGGTGTGGAATCAAGAGGAGGCAACTGTTTTGATTTGTCAATTCATGGTCAGTTGGCTGTCGAGGATGATGCCCAGGTAGCATGTGTGGTAGGCGGTGTGGGTGTTGGTCCAAGTTCTGCCGGCCATCAGCTGTTGTCCCATACGGAGGTGTTCCTTTTTAAGATTAAGGGGGTCATTCTGACCCTGGCGGTAAAATCCGCCAGGGCCAACGACCGCGGGAGCACCGCCAACAGGCTGGCGGTGCTCCCATGGGCATTCTGACCGTGGCGGTACTGCCGCGGTCAGAAACGGAAAACCGGCGGTGTACCGCCGGTTTCCCGCTGCCCTGGGGAATCCTCCATGGCGGCGCAGCTTGGGGATTCCGACCCCCATACCGCCATCCTGTTCCTGGCGGTTTTGGCCGCCAGGAACAGAATGGCGGTATGGGGGGTCGTGGGGCCCCTGGGGGCCCCTGTAGTGCCCATGCCAATGGCATGGGCACTGCAGGGGCCCCTGTAACAGGGCCCCACAAAGATTTTCAGTGTCTGCCATGCAGACACAGAAAATCGCGACGGGTGCAACTGCACCCGTCGCACCCCTTCCACTCCGCCGGCTCCATTCGGAGCCGGCATCCTCATGGAAGGGTGTTTCCCGCTGGGCTGGCGGGCGGCCTTCTGGCAGTCGCCCGCCAGCCCAGCGGGAAACTCAGAATTACTGCGGCGGTCTTTTGACCGCGCAGCGGTATTCTGACGGTGGTACTTTGGCGGGCGGCCTCCGCCGCCCGCCAAAGTCAGAATGAGGCCCTAAGTCTTCTGTTTTGTCTGAGTTCAGTTTCAGGCAGTTGTTTTGCATCCATTTGGCTCTGTTAGTCATGGCATTGTTGGTTTTCTCATTGAAGGAGTCCTCTGTAAGCAAGAGGATTAATTGAGTGTCATCTGTGTAGGAGGTTATGCTGAGTCCGTAAGATCTGACGACATCTGCGAGAAGGGTCATGTAGATTTTGAACAGGATGAAGCTGAGGGATGATCCTTGGGGTACGTGGCATATGACGTCCTTGGGTGCAGAATTGAATGGAGGTAGTCAGATACTCTGTATGTGTCATGTAAGGAAAGAGGGGATCCATTTGAGGGAGTTTTGCTGTATGCCAATATGGAAGAGCCTGTTGATGAGGGTGTGGTGGGAAGCAGTGTTGAATGAAGCAGAGAGGTCGCGGAGGATCAGGGCAACCCTTTCTCTGTGGTCAAGGAAAGTTCTGATGTCATTGGTGGCAGCAATCAGTGTGGTCTTGGTGCTGTGGTTGGCATCTAATCCTGATTGTGAGGCATTGAGTAGGTGGTTTTGTTCCAGGTGTTCGGTGAGTTGACAATTAATGGCTTTCTTGAGTACTTTGGCTGGGTAGAGGAGAAGTGAGATTGGTCAGTAATTTTTGAGGTCATGGGAGTCAGCCAAGGGTTTCTTCAGGAGTGGTTTGACCTCTGCGTGTTTCCATCTGTCCAGGAAGGTTGCTGTGGAGATGGAGGTGTTGAGGATGGTGCTGAGTTCTGAGCTGATTGGGTTGGTTCTGAGGTTGAAGATGTGGTGGGTGCAGGGGTCGGTGGGTGCCCCAAAGTGGATTGTCGACATGAGGTCCACTGTTGTCTGAGTGGTGTACAGAGACTAAGTGGTGACTGTTCGGCTGGTTTCATTGGTTGGATGGTATTTTCGAGGCTGAGAGTGGAGGGTTTGGAGTTGTAGTAATGTTGGCAATCGTCCGAGAGGGTGTTGCAGAGTTCTTGGGAGGAGTCAATGGTATTTTTGAGGGCTGTCGGGTTGGAGAGTTCCTTGACTATCCTGAAGAGTTCCTTTGTGTTGTTGCCCACTGTGTCGATGCAGGCCGAGGTGGCTGTTCTCCCAGCTTCCCTGAAGCGCAGGTGGTAGTTGCTGAGGGCTGTTTTGTTGGCCGCTCTGTCAGAGGGGTTCTTGGTGTGGTGCCATTGTTTCTTGAGTCGGTAACACACGTTCAGTGGTTCTGACCTCTGCAGTGTACCACCTGGCTTGTTTTGTGGTTTTGGTGGTTTCTGCTGGTTTCAGTGGGGCGACTCTGTCTCTGCATTTGGTGATCCAGGTGTAGAAGTCTTGGATGACCTGGTCAAGGTCTGCTGATGTTTGGGTTGATCATTAGATATGGTGAAGTGCATGATGGCGTGGTCTGTCCAAGTGAGTTCTGTGACCTGAATGTATTTGATTCTGTCGCTGGATGTAAAAATGAAATTTAGTGTGTGTCCGGCTTTGTGCGTCAGTTCGGAGAACAGTTCAGCAAGGTTGATGTTGTTCAGGTTCTCCAGGAAGATGGTGGAGTTGGTGTCATTATGGTCATCAAAGTGGAAGTTGGAGATGGTGTCACAGAAAACTGGTCGCAGCACTGAGGTGTCTGTAGGCAACGGTGCCTCTTATCATTGTCTGGATGTCGGTCTGCAGTTGGAAGTTGAGCATTGGGTCATCGTTAGTGATGGAGCATTCTATGGTTTTCTTGAAGGTGATGGTGATGCCTCCACCATGTTTGTTGGTGTGGTCTTGGTGTATCATCTTGCGGCCCTCTGGAGTAGCGGTGGAGATGTCAGGGTTTGTGTGTGGGTTAAGCCATGTCTTGGTGATGAATGTAACATCAGGGGAGAGAGCGGGGATGGTGTCCCAAGTTTCTGTTGGGTGTTTGAAGAGGGAGCGGACATTGAGCAGGATGGAGTGGAGTGGTTCTGGGTATTTCTTAGTCTTTTTAGTGGAAGCGGCATGGGGTCCGGAATGGATGGGTGATGCTGTGTGGTAGGAGAAGTGGCAGTGGTGACAGGTGAAGGGTCTTGTGGTTGATCTCCGGGAGGTTGTGAAGCAGCTGTTTTTGCGGTGTCCAGGTCACAGGGCTAGAAGTTATTCGCGGCATAGCAGTGGGAGGACCAGGGGTCCTGGCACTGGGTGCGGTCCAGGAACAGGCAGGCACAGATGGGCATGTCTTTGGTGGAGCTTTGGCGCACAGGTGGTGCGGCCGCGCAGCAGTCTCCCTATACTAAACCCCAAAATAATTAACTTAAACCCAAAGAATATTTACCCAAAAATAGAGCAAACAGTGATCATCAGTGAAATTTTAAGAAAATAACCCCAAGTGGACCTGCAGGCAGCAGGATCATACCAGAGGCAGTGGTGCCTTGGAGCACAGTCCGAGGGTCCTGGAGCTGTCAGCTGCAAAGGAAGAGCTGCGCAGTGACCAGAGGTCAATGGCTACTCCGGGCTAGGGCTGCCCTTAGAAACTTGATGAAGATATTGTTAGCAATGGACTGCTGACTAGGTCTTCCTTAGTATTTCCATTTAGTAGATGACAGGTATGAGAGTAGGGGTTACAGTTTCTGTTGTTGAATGTGAGGAAGTTCCTAGGCAAGGTCTGCTCTTTTATCTCTCGCTGATTACTGCTTCAAGAAAGATGATGACAGCCAGGTGCAGAAATGTTATACTTCATTGTTCCCTTCTTTTGGATCTTCTGCTATGAGAAAACATCATTACCTTCCATGGGAGCCAGCACATTGTGCAAAGATGATAGAGTCCAAACGAAAGTGGGAGATGAAAGAGAACCAACCCAAGCTGGTTCTGAAAGCCTAGCCAGTGAATACACATTGCATGTCTGGAAAATAAGTTAAAAAGTGGGTACCCAAACCATCCTACCTAGTTCCTATTTCAGGTTCTTTATGACCAAAAAAGCGAGGGCCTGGCAGCCAGACCTCCAGAGGTGAGGGGACATCGCCTGACTTTTGTATATCATACACAATTCAAAGGTCTGCTTATCAGCTAGAAACCTGCCTGCTGAGCAAGGGAAGGAGAGTAACAAGCCCTACAGAAGGAGACACTGTTAGTGAGGAGAGGTTTAATGTGCCCCCAGCATGAGGAACATCATAGGACTGTGAAAGGGAGCAAAGCCATGAGCAACCATTTGTGAAGGGTCTCCAAAGTGGTTTCCGGTTTCAGCTATGGCAAGACTTTGAACCGTGAAGCTAGGAGCTACCCATGTTGTTAGGGGTCCCCCGTTCTCTTGAGAAGTTTCCGTTGTGAACAACACTAAGACTACCAGGAGCAAAGACTCAAAATGTTTTCCAGCATCCTGTCATGGGCCTAAGAGTCTGGTGCTGCCACTGCTTCCTATAAGAATTGAGAATCCGTTGTTACTGCTCATGTGGAAGACCTGATCGACCCAGAGGCCACAACCGCTGAAGACACATTACCATTGATGATTCTTCCAGAGTTTGTATCGGCTGGACAGAGTACCACCCGGCCTGTGAGGTTGTAACTGCCAAAGATTAGTGCCCACTTTGGAGACTAGTGGCCCTGATCCCATCAAGCAGCTTGTGTTCTTCTGAGAGGTTGCCCCTGTGACCCCCACATCAACAAAGTCACTGGCGCAGAAGAAGATGAGCAAAAAAGCTCCTATCAGCACCGCCAGATCTGAAAATCCCACGAGCACTTAAAAACAGAGGTTAACTGTGAGCATATCCACAGACTGATGGTGCAGAGAAACCTTCTAATAGAACTTAAGACTTTTTCCAGGATGAACTCAAGATGGTGAAATCCGTTGAACCGATTTACGCACCTAGCCAATCGAGTAATCCACAGTGAACTCTGCAGCTGTACCTAAATGAATGCTTGTACCCATATGATACAACAGTGACGGTAGAGAAAAGTGAACTATTATAGTCTGACAAGTGCACCAGAAAGGGATGTGGGTATCACTGAGAGCCATAGATGGGTTTAGAATGTTGTACCTGAAACTTCGCTGAATACGAAGGATTTTTCTACCAAAAAGATAAGCACTGGCCTGGGCAACATGTCTGTTGGTTGACCGTGCAGTTCTGAGCTCTTGACCTCCACACTACCTCCCGGAGAAATGTTTGAAAGACTGTACAGCTTGCAAGGCCATAGCGTGGTGGACTCCATGACGACAGTGACAAACGATCTTAACCACCACTCTCGGGGCCCAATAGTTCCTTACTACCCTAAGGCCTACGAGCAGAAACAAGGCAACTTGTGGTCATATTTAAAACAGAAGCTAGAGGGAGCTCAAACTTCAGCTACGAATATGTCTGCTTCGACATAGAACTGCATTTCTCTACTCTGGCAAAGGTAGTTATAACTGACGTGAAAGTCAAATAGGGCACTACAGTTTTGCTGGGCAAAAAGCAATGTTAAGTTGCATCATAAAGCGCAAAACACCTATTTTCTGTAAACTGTTTTATTACATACTGGCTGAAGCAAATCTTTGCTCACTTACAGATTTTGAATGGGAAAAAATCTACAGTACATCAGACCAACGTATATGTGCCTTTTTTTTTTTTTTTGCAAAGCGCTTCTTTTGTGCTATGTTTGAATGCCACCTCGTGGCCATTTACTACTTTGCAATATAAACGTGCTCCTTTGTGTTTTTGTGTTTTTGACTTTGTGGAGACAACGGAAGTCAAAAGCAACATTGTATTGCACTTTCTACTCCTTTGTAAAGCGCTGAAGCAGTTGCGTAGCATTAGCCCCCTCCTCACTCCTTCCCGCCGCGTGGGTGGTCCCCGAGCTCTATGGCGCCCCCTTAGCCAAGTATCCTGGTCTTTTAGCTCTTGAAGGAGTCCGGGATGAGGCCCCTCCATATACTTTTACAGGGTCCGGAGGAGGGGAGGAAGAAAAGGTGTCAAGTTTCGCTACGCCACTTCGCTGAAACGCTTGCCTACGTGGGTAACACACTACACCAAGTAGGGTGTGTGGTTAGAAGCGTGTTGGTCTTTGCTTTGATCCTATGTGGAAAGTGTTTCCATGTCATGGTTGAAGATTACTGACGTGGTAATTGTGTTATGAGGCTCGTCGCTTTGCAATGATGGGTGAAGACGTGTGAGAGAAAGGCATGCAGTTTATGGTTTGTGGTAAGCTGGAGGCTTTGTTTAAGCTCTGTAGGTCCCTTTATGGTATTTGTTATGATCGCAGGCCACTACGCTGGCTGTTGCACAGGGTTGCCCATTCTTTTATTTTTGTTTATGGTCCTGAGCAGGCATACGATGGAGGGAGATAAGGTCAGGAAATCTGCTTGGATGGACTTCAGTCATAGTATATAATTAGTTGGGACCTGCAGTGATGGACTAAGTTATAATCAACTGGTTGCCACCAGTATGTGGCAGATTTCTTCAGTCACTCTGTGCCTGTTGAAATGATGATAAGCAGATTGTAGGTGTTGAATGGTACAGTATTGGGTGATATTTATGACATTTAGGCCCGTATTTATACTTTTTTAACGCCGCATTTTTTGACGCAAAAGCAGTGCAAACTTACAAAATACAACTGCATTTTGTAAGTTTGCGTCGCTTTTGTGTCAAAAAGTGAAGCAAAAGCGGCGCAAGGAAAGTATAAATATGGGCCTTAGTGGCTCTGTTGTGAATATCATAGGGCCAAGCAGTATGGGGGGTAGGGGTATTTTTCTGCCTATTATGACTACAATTTGTTGCATGACTAAAGAGTGCAATAATTTTATTGAGAGGCAGGAGGAATATGTAGGAATGTGTATTCCTATGCAATATCCAGTCTAGTTATTTGTATACCTCAGACCTAGCTATAAATTAGTGGAACCTGCAAAAAAAAAAGTCTTAGTCACATGAAGTCACTTAGGAGCTCTAAATGCAGAGTATATGGAACCACGAGTTCCACTGCACATTGTGATCTGTAGGTAGACGTCGTTCTTCTAGGGGATACTGCCACTGAACATCTAGCATTGTCAGTTGACCAGTACTTTACCAGGTGAGCCAGTACATGTAATGTTTGAACAGATATTTTTATATCAAATCATCTCACATTGATCTGTTTGGAATTCCATGGACTAACTAAGTTGATGACTCCGATAACCCTTAAGCCTAAAAAAACAAAGACCAAAATTTGTACCTGCTATCAGAAGGATCTCAGAATAAGGTCTGTTAGGGACATATTCACAAGGAGCTTGCACCATGTCATTTTGAGTGACGCAGCGGCAGCACATTCAATGCTTCATATTTACAAAGTGACGCATTATGTTTAATGTGTCACTTTTCTCTCCTGCACCACTTTTTACCTGCGCTGCAACCGGCTGCGTCAGGTTAAGCTAATCATATGCAAGGTATGCGTTCCCTTATATAATCCCATGCAGGGCTGACACATCCATATTTACAAGTTTTTAGGGAAATGGCACATCGTTGGCAAATGATGCGCAGAGTCCAGAATGCTTCAGAATTCCTACTTCTCCTTAACCCAGGTGTAAAAATGAAGCATTGGCTTTGCAATAGGAATCTGACCAGCTGAAGTCACTGTACTTACTGGAATATGTCTACCTTTCACATTCCCACTAGTGAAAGTAGGTCTACACATATGACAATCATTTTGTAGGACCCCTTGACCAAGCTGGGATTATGACACCTGAGATTGCATCATCCGCTGCAGCAAAGCTATGTGACGTTGTGTATGTTTTGCAAGGGACAGGCTAGGATTACCACTTCTCCATGGAGGAAGGGGTCCCGGGTCCAGGCCTGCTACTGCAAAGGAAAACAGGTTAGTGCACACATATGGTAGGTAATACATGTATTGCCACTTCACATTCCAACATATACTTGTATTCACTTACATCACACTGTCCCTCACTATGTCACACATCCTCCCACTGCAAAGTGACACTTAAACATACTGCATGCATACCCTATTACATGCAAGACCAATGTAAAAGTGTAGAATGTGATATTCCACCATTTTACATTGGTCCTAAAATATTAGGTTAGTTGTGTCATTTTGAATTGATGCAACACCTCTAAATTTTTACGCATCTCTGAAGTTGCATAAGTTGTGAGGCCAACTTCAGCGATGCACCACTTTTGGAATTGTTACGGCAAAGTTCCCACAGATGGCTCAGAATTTCTGACGCACCTTGGGTCCTGGCACAATGGTGCCCCATATTGTAAATAAGGCTCATCCATAGTGTCATAACCGATTTCTGTACATGGTTTTTGACGCATCGCTGCCACAACACAGTGATGCGCCATTTCTTGTAAATATGGCCCAAGGTGTTTAACTTGTAAAAAAGAAGGGCAGGGGCCAAAGGTTTTCTTGGGGCTCTGCTGATGCAGCTGCTAAATGCTGGTGTTACTGAATACCAAGGCGACCTAGATTTGTTGCCACCACATGTCTCTTACTTCCACCACTTTACAGTTTCTGTCTCTGTATCTCGTATCTGCAGTTTTTTTCCATTTCTACTTTCACCCTTTGTCGCTGTTTTCCTATTTTTCTACCTCTTTGACTTCATGTCTTTTGTTTTGAGTGAAAGTCTGAGTGCCGGTGCCTACAATAGCACAAATTAACCACTGGCAGACTATCACTGTAGCCTTTAGTGTCATATTTGGTGGCCAAGGAGGGTAATTTGACCCATAGCACTAATAAAGTATTGAGGATGCTCAGGAATAAAAATAGAAAGTACAATGCTCCTAACCCCTTCGCTGCCAGACCCTTTCCCCCTCAGGTAGCAGGCCTTTTTTGGCTATTTAGGGTGGTTTGCATTTAGACTCTCCTAACTTTTTGTCCACATAAGCTACACATGCCAAATTTGCGTCCTTTTTTTCCAGCATCCTAGGAATTCTAGGGGTACCCAGAGTTTGTAGGCTCCCAGGGAGGAGACCAAGAAATTAGCCAAAATACAGAACACATTTTTTTTTTTTAAACATTGGGAAAAAAGGACTGCAGAAGAAGGCTTGTGATTTTTCCCCTGAAAATGGCATCAACAAAGGATTTGTCGTGCTAAAATTACCATCTTCCCCGCTTTCAGGAACAGGCAGACTTGAAACAGAAAATCACATTTTTCAACACAATTTTGGCATTTTACTGGGACATACCCCATTTTTACTGTTTTTTGTGCTTTCAGCCTCCTTCCAGTTAATGACAGTAATGGATGTGAAACCAATACTGGATCCTGGACAGCTAAACATTTCTGAAAAGTTGTCAAAATTCTGAATTCAGCAAGGGGTTATTTGTGTAGATCCTACAAGATTTTCCTACAGAAAATAACAGCTGAAATAAAAAAAAAATGAAATTGAGGTAAAAGAAAGCCATTTTCTCCACGTTTTACTCTGTTAGACTTTTTCCTGCGATGTCAGATTTTAAAAAGTAATATACCGTTACATCTGCTGGACTCTTCTGGTTGTGGGGATATATTGGGCTTGTAGGATCCTCAAAAACCCTAGGTATCCAGAGCCAATAAAGGGCTGCACCTTGCAATGGGTTTTCATTGTATACCGAGTATACAGCAATTCATTTGGTAAAATATAAAGAGTGAAAAATAGGTATCAAGGAAACCTTTGTATTTCCAAAATGGGCACAAAACAAGGTGTTGAGAAGCAGTGGTTATTTGCACATCTCTGAATTCCGGGGTGCCCATACTAGCATGTGTATTACAGGGCATTTCTCAAATAGACAACTTTTTTACACACTGTCTTACATATGGAAGGAAAAAATGTAGAGAAAGACAAGAGGCAATAACACTTGTTCTACTATTCTGTGTTCCCCCAAGTCTCCTGATAAAAATGGTACCTCACTTGCATGGGTAGTCCTCGTTCCTGCAACAGGAAATACCCCAAAACACAATGTGAACACAATGCATTTTTCCAAAGAATACAGAGCTGTTTTTTGCAAAGTGCCTAGCTGTGGATTTTGGCCTCTAGCTCAGCCGCCACCTTGGAAAACCTACCAAACCTGTGCATTTCTGAAAACTAGACACCCAGGGAAATCCAAGATTGGGTGACTTGTGGGGCTCTCAAAAGGCTCTGTTACCCAGAATCCTTTGCAAACCTCAACATTTGGCCAAAAAAACACATTTTTCCACACATTTCGGTGATAGGAATATGAGAGGAGCCACAAATTTCCTCCCACACAGCATTCCTCTAAGTCTGCTGATAAAAATGGTACCTCACTTGTGTGGGTAGTCCTAGTGCCCGTGACAGGAAATACCCCAAAACACAATGTGGACACATCAAAACTACCTGTTTTTGCGTGGGGGGTACCTGCGTTTTTGGTCCTGGCTTAGCAGCTATATAGGGAAACCTATCAAACCCAAACATTTCTAAAAACTAGACACCCGAGGGAGTCCAGGGAAGTGTGACATGTGTGGATCCCCCAGTGCTTTCTTACCCAGAATCCTCAGCGAGTCTCAAATTTAGGTTAAAAAAAATAAAAAATTTCCACATTTCTGTGTAGGATCACTGCACTGGCGCAAATTTCCTACCACCCAATGTTCCCCTCAGTATTCCAGTAAAAATGATACCTCACTTGTGTAGGTGGGCCAAATGCCTGTGACAGGGAAGAGCCAAAAACATGTAAAAAAATGAGGGGGAACCAAAGCAGGTCCAAAAGGGCAGATGGAAAAAAAAACGTTTTTAGGCTGACAAGTGTTGCAGAATGTTTATTGGTATAGATGCAACAATGTTGGGTGGTAGGAATTTTGTGGATTTCTGCAGATTCTGGAAGGTTCCATCACAGAGATGTGGGAAAGATGTGTGATTTCCGGCAAAGTTGGAGGTTTGCAGGGCATTGTGGGTAAGAAAATGCTGCAGGGTGCATGTGAAGCACACTACCCTGGACTCACCCAGATGTTTAGTTTTCAGATGTGTCTAGGTCTCATAGATTTTTCTACATGGCAGCGTCCCAAAGTCCAAAAAGTTCAGCCCTCACCATTCCAAGTGAGACAATTTTGAGAGTTAGACAAGCTCTCATGGCCCAAATGTGAAACCAAAACCCAAAATAATCAAATGTCCTCTTGTTTGCCGTGGGATAAGATGTTTTAGTGTGTGGGGGGAGAGCTGAAAGACTGTTACCCCCTTCAGTTGGGGTGGGGACATAACCATGCCCATACTGATTGGTTGCCACCACCCCACTTTTTATGTTTTTTTAATTCCCTGGCATTGAGTAGGCTTCTGCCCCCCGGGGAGTGGATCCGAGGTAATTGCCCCCATCTGCCCAGCGGTGGGCAGAACAACTTTGTCTCCATTTATTTGGGGTGGGGGTATGGCCATATCACCACCCTCTTTTAAAAAAAAAAATATTCTTCCCTGGTGTCTGGTGGGCTTTCTGCCCCTCTAGGGGGAAGATGAGCCTTACAAAAATAGGCTGATCTGCCCCCAAGTTGGGCAGAAATAGCCTAAGATAAATTTGCCGCCCAGGGGAGAGACCCTTGCCTAAGGGATCAGTCCCCTTGCATGAAAATGGCGCAAAAAAAAATACTAGGTGTCTAGTGGTTTCTGTCCC
Organism: Pleurodeles waltl; assembly: GCF_031143425.1. Classification (NCBI taxonomy): domain Eukaryota; kingdom Metazoa; phylum Chordata; class Amphibia; order Caudata; family Salamandridae; genus Pleurodeles; species Pleurodeles waltl. The sequence goes on from NC_090438.1 coordinate 642,095,724, forward strand.
CCTTGGGACAGATTGGCCTATGAAAAATAGGTCGATCTGCCCCCAAGGTGGGTCGACATGGCCTTAAATACATTTGCCCCCCCCAGGGAAGTGACCCTTGCCTAGGCGGTTGCTCCCCTTGCATTAAAAAGGTGCAAAAAAAACAAATACCTGGTGTCGATGGCTTCTGCCCCCGGGGGAAAATCAGACCAATTGATATAGGCTGATCTGCCCTAAGGGAAGGCCGAGAAGGCCTAATAAAATAATTCCCCCCCAGGGAGTTACCTTTGCCTAAGTGGTCGCTCCCCTTATGAGTGTAAACAAAAAAAAAAAATCCCTTGTGTCCAGTGGCTTCTCTTCCCCACCCCGGGAGCAGATCGGCCTAATTAATATAGGCTGATCTGCCCCCAGGGGCGACAGAAAAGGCCTAATAAGATAATTGCCCCTTGGAGAGCGACCCTTGCCTAAGAGGTCACTCCCCTTATGAGTATAAACAAAAAAAAATCCCTGGTTTTTAGTGGCATTCCTGCAGCACGATTGCTATGTGATCATGCTGCAGGAATGCTCAGAGAGACATGAAAAGGGAAGGAAAAGGCTTTTCTTCCCTTTTCATGCCTCTCTGACCTCCCCTGCCCCTGTACTGAGGAGAAACTAATCTGTTTCTCCTTGGATCGCGATGGAAGGCGACCTCTGATGAGGTCAGTGGGTGATCGCGCGCTGTCATCAGACATCACTAGGTGGTTCGGGGGGGCTGGGGTGGAAGGGGAAGTGATTCCCTTTGCATCCCTGCCCATAGGAGGGGGGTGCAAGCTCCTTGGGGGGAACGCTAGCGCTTCCCCCCAGGAGGCCCATTGCTGGACGAGGTGGTTATGTCCCTGCCACGCAGGGGATGTAACCATCTCGTCCACGGCACCCGAGGGGTAAATGACATTGTCAACTACAGGGTTTAAAAAAATAATTGAACTGTGTTAGAAATTGGGTTACTGCTTGATTGGGGTGGGAGCCCTGATCACATAGCAACCACAATCCTACTCAGGGTAAGGCACAAGCAAACCCCAAATTAACTTGTACTCAACCCCTAGTTCGGCACAGTTAGGCTTAACTTATAGGCAATGTGTAAAGTATTTGTGCAACACTTCAAACAGTAAACAGTGTAAACACAATGCAAAAAGATCCCACACCAGGTTAGAAGAATGGAGCTTAATTTAATAAATAAAACAAGACTCAAATGACAAAAATCCAATCAGTAGAACCTGAGTTATGAATTTTTAAGGATAAACTGCAATATAGCACATAAAAGCATAAAGCACCAACCATGGCTATCTGGTCACGCTGGCCCAGATCAAGACAAAAGTTCAAGCCAACTGCGATGGAGAGCGGGTTGGGCAAAGTAATAGATTAGTCCCACTGATGTTTTTCCTTCTTAAGTTTTGTTTCAACAGTCCCGCTCGCTTTGGAGAGGGTCGCTAAAAGCAAGCAGAATGTCACAAGCGGTGGTCAGCATGGTACAAGGAGAAATCCTGCATTGTGGACAGGTGGACTGGTGCTTCACCCTAGTGGTCCCCCGCAAGCGGTCAATGCTGCTGTGTGAAGAGACTGGCTGTTGGCGGCTTGTGCTGTTTTTCAGTGTGAGCAGCGTAGCCCTAGTGCAAACAGGCCCGTTCACAGTCTTGTAGAGCCAAAAAGCTTGAAATTAAGGGCTCAACTGCCACATTAAGGATCCAGAGCATGAGGGACACCTCTTGGGAGTTGAAACACACTGAAGACGGGTCCATGAGCTTTTGGGAGCCTGTTATGTCCATGAGTCTTAGATCAGGAGGCCAGCTCACTAGCCCTTTGAGTCACTCTAGGGTCCTGGATTCAAGATAGAAATGCAGTTCCAGTTCTTCTTCCCCAGGCAGGAGGGCAGCAGGCAACAGGTCAGCACAGGATGGTAGCTGTTCCTTGTAGTCCAGCAGAGTGGCAGTCCTTGTAACAGGACAGCTGTCCTTCTTCCTGACAGAGTATCCACAGGTCCAGAAGTGCATTGGAGTGGTGATGTCAGAGGTGCTTGTTTTATACACTGGTGCCCTGGTTCTGGAAGGTGGGAGAAGCTACTAACAGCGTCTTTGATGGGCATGGGTTTCCTTCCCTCCTTGCCCTGGTTCCAAGCTGGCTGAAGTGACAGTAGAGGTTGTTAAGCCCTTTGGTATCTCTTCCCATTTGGAAATTACACCTATGAAAATGTAATAAGGTATCTCCAATGTTATCCTGTGGGAGAGATGGGCCTTGCAGTAGTGAATAACAAACGCAAGAGTTTTTTACCACCAGGACATGTAAAACTTAAAAGTACATGTCCTACCTTTCAAATACACTGAACCTTGCCCTCTGGACATCTAAGTCACCTAGGGGTGACTTAGATGTATAAAAAGGGAACGTTTGTGCCTGGCAAAAGGTTTAATTTGCCAGGTGGACATGGCTGTTTAAAACTGCACATGCAGGCTCTGCAGAGCAGGCCTGAGGCAGGTTTAGAGGGCTAGTTAGGTGTGTGGCGCAATCAGTGCTACAGGCCAGCTAGTAGTATTTAATTTACGGGCCCTGGGCATATATAGTACCACTTTAATAGGGGCACATAAGTATATTAAGTATTCCAAATGGGGATACAAGCTAATTCTATTGTTTTAAGCAGAAACCACATGCACTTAACACTGGCTAGCAGTGGTAAAGCGCCCAGAGTCCTAAGGCCAGCAAAACAAAGTTAGAAAAAACAAGATTTCTGAAGGCAAAAAGGCAGGGGGAAGCCACACCAAGGATGCCAGGTCTAACAGGCTACAATTGTTGCGCACTTGGTCAAATGTTCCATTCTTGTCCTTAGCAACATTCTTTGCTAAACTCAAGTTTGTGATGAGCAGGCTGGCCTGGGCAGAGCAGATACTGAAAGTTAGCATAGGCACAATGTTGGGGCTGGTTTCAGTGGGTGGATTAGCAGTTCCAAATTTATAGGAATAATTAATCCCCACCCAGTAACTCAATTGATGACTCAGTGTGAATAGAAAAGAGAAATGGGACAGCCCGGAGCTTAACTTATCCCTTGCGGTGCGCCCTTCAGGGGTGCCCCCATTCAGTCCAAAGCCAATATTTGTGACATAGGAGAGACTCAGGGTGCCTCATTACATTTTGCAGGAGGCATCATTTTGCATTACGTCACTGATGTGGAACATGCCTTAGGGCCTGATTTAGATTTTGGCTGATGGGTTACTCCATCACAAGGGTGAAGGATAGACTGCCGCTGAAATCGAAATCCCATAAATTTTGGCAGTTGTGACTGAGTAACCCAACCGCCAATATTTAAATCAGACCCTTTGTAGCTAAGAGCCTGCTGATTTGTCTGGAAACAGTGTGACGGGAAATTACCAGATTGTAGAGATGACATCAATATGGGTTGAGGGGACTAAGCCTGATAGAGTTTAAAGTATTGTAAGCTCCTCACTTACCAGTTTAGGACCAATAATTATGGCACGCTTTCCATTGTATTCAGATATGGCCCCAGCAATCCAGATACTAGCCAGCAGACATTTTTTTTACAGTTTTATATTGCGTTAAATCAACCCGAAAGTTGTAAACCCTTTTACATGAGCATGAGTTATAGTACATAAGGTCATTATCATTCTTTAGTCTGTTGAGCGGGTGCCAGGACTGGCATCTGGGGGCATACGTAGGAGCCCCTTGCACTGCTGTTGCATCATCTTTTGTGATGCAATGGCAGCACAAACCTTTAAATCATAGCTATGAGGCCATGCAAAGCCACTTTGAGTGGCTTTACATGGCCTCATAGAAATGGAGTAAGGCAAGGCAGTGCAAATCGCTGTGGTGGGTGTTTAAACACAACACCCAAGGATTTGGACACATCCCCAAATTTACAGGACCTTGTAAACCTGGGGATGCACAAAAAACGTATGCTTCCCAAGGGGAGGCGCAACAAGGAGAAATATCTTTATTTATCCTTGTTTGTTCCTCTTTCTATGTGTGCTGAATTCTGCAGCACACATAGAAAGAGGGAAAAGCCTCCCAGGATTGTTTTTGTTCAGGAAGGTACCCCTTTCTGCACAAAAAACAATCTTGCATGCAACGCAGGCACCCTTGCACCATGGTACAAAGGTGTCTGCATTAACACTGGGCTGCTGACATGGTGCCAGCACTGGGAGAAAAGCTGGGCTTAATTTGAGCAGGTAGTTGCCTATGGGGGCCACAACACTTATTTTTTGGGGTCCAGCACTTACTTTTCTGCACCAGATATTGCCCACCAGCAAGAATTAGAAAAGCTCACAAACAGGAAAGGGGGAGGAAAAGAACGAAGGAAAATTTGGGAGAAAAGAAGACAGTAGAGACTGTGAAGTGTGCAAATAGGGACACTAGCATCTGTTGGTGGATGAAAGCATCCCAAGGTGAATTCAACACTACTCATCCTTTGTATTCTGTGTGGTGACGTTGAGTAGCACTGGCTGCTGATTTCTGAGCAGAGCTTCGGACACCGGCATGCTTTATTTTACAAATGAGCATTGAAAGACAGGAATGCACTTTATGACATAGATACAGTGTAATTCCGGCCTTTTCCCTTTGTTGGTGCAAGGTGACTTGCTTTACTGCCCAGCACCAAGAACCCATATTTATGGGCCCTGGTTTACCAGTTGCAAAGTGGGAAGCTCTGGTCGAATTGCCACATCCTCTTCCCATCACTCTTTATTATGTGTATTCCCAGGCAGCCAAAAGGTGCTGAAGATATCTCTGATATTTATGGAGATGCAAAGACATCCAATAAAAATAAATGAAAACACAATTACTAAAATGAGTGAATGAAATTAGGCCTAACTGCATTTGTTTTTCACAGTCACAAGACTATTTGAACTCTGCATAACCAATGCTGCCTGAACTCGCAGACTGGTAGCATTAATACACTCTTTGCAATAAATGTTTCATTCCTGGCCTCTGTATGGCTTATGCATGTTGCAAACCTTTCTTTGTCTTAAACAATGAAAGCAGTATTAAATAATATTCTTTTTGCTTATTAACCTGCTTTGGAATGTGCTGACGTGCATAAAATACTTACTTAACTGCACCCCGTATAAATGGTTCAACAGAATGAATGCAGTGGGAAAAGAAATGGAAGCTACACTTATGTATTCATTTGTTCTTTCAGAGTTCAGGAATACAGGAGAACCTGGGCAATACAAATGGGATGAACAATTTTGTTTGTTAAAGAAACTGCAACATGCAAGAAAGAAACATTAACTGTTATAATTGTAGCAAATGAATTATGATTGTAACAAATGAATAATGTTTATAAAAAGTGTTGTACTGAAAGAGCAGGGGGCTCTCTTACTAGCTTTCATACTGGGGAAGGTCCTTTTGTCAGAGCAGAGCAGATATGTGAGAGACTCGATTGGGCATTTGGGCAACTTGTCTTGTCTCTTTTAGCTGTTGTATTCCTCTGCAGAGTAATTCTATGACTGCTGTAGGGAGAAGGAGTGCTGCTAGATAGTCTGTTACAGTATAGTGTGATAGCTGAGGCTCACAAGAGCTGATGGTCGTGCAAAACTGTGTTAGAGATAGAAAACTGAATAGTTTTGGAATCCTTTAAAGTGTATTTTCTCAGACTACTTTAGATGACAAGACTGAACTGTTACTTATATAGTCTTGCGAGGGAACTTCTATTGAATAGGCTGAGACATATAGCACAGGGAAAGATACAGGACATGCTTCATGCAATTTTTCTGTATTTCTTAAAGAAAATTACTTATCTCTTAATAAATGCTTAAAAACTATTTCAACTCTCCTTATTGACTCTAAAGCATTGAAAACATTAAATGAGGTTTATGTTGTAGCTTATTATTATACCTAACAGCTGCCAAACAAAGATCCATACAGAGCCCAAGGAGAAAAGAGTAAGCGGTAGCAAAACAATATGAACATCTAAGAAACCATTGAGTTGGTATTTTAATACCCAGCAAAGGGGAAAAAGAAACAAACCTCACACCAAGCTGTATTACTTTTTCAACTCTGTTTACAACTACAGGCCCTCGCTTAGTGTTGCAGAGTGAAAAATATGTGCATAACATGATTATTAAGCATTTTTCTACATTGCCCTTTTCTGTTAACGACATAAAACAGTGGCTGAAGTTCACTGCTGATTCTCTTATAAATACCAGAAATTGCACTACAGGGATTATAGTGGTTCCTGTTAGTGAACTGGGTCTTACCAAGGACCTGTATTGGAGAAGTGGGATATGAAGACTGCTTCCTCCTGTGCCTTCCTGTGCCTCATTTTGGTTGCAGTAGAAGGCAGTCTTCATGATGGTGGAGTCACCGTTGTCTAGGCCATAGACAAGATACATCTGTCAGATGCGATGCTGCTGGAGATAGAAGTCAATAAGCCACCCAATTATGAGTTGGCGGTCTGCCATGATTTGCGAAAGCCACACAAGATTGCCATGTAAAACCATGATGGTGTTTTAAAGAGGACTTCCAGATTGTCACCAAAATTGGAATAAGTTTACAGCACACCAGGGACTTTTTTACAAGTGGATACATGCGACAGTACATATCTAGTGCCTGCGTTCATGATACTTTGTCTACAATGGGCAGTATAGTTGAGAAGCCCCCATAGAATATGACTGGGATTCAGGGGAGCTCAGGTTAAAGGCCAAGGATGTTGAAGTTGAGAAAATAAGCTGCCACCTGATTGGTGGGCCATTCACCAAACCCTAAATGGACCTATAAGTCTGGAGGGGAAATACAATAAAGTAGGTATATCTGTTGCATTGGCTTTGCTATATCCTTAGCTCTCTGCGGTGTACAAAGTGTTGACCATTGACTTCTTTCGAAAATGCTTTGCTTAGTTTTCTCTTTGCTAGGGTTTTGGGCAGGTTGTTCACCAATATTCATATTATTTTGCCAGCGTTATGGTCAACACATTTATAGCAGAAGGTAAAAATGGCAGTGAGGACTGGGTACAGAAATAATGAATAAGCATTAGTTGAGGTGTTCCACTTTATCCTGAGGGGTTTTCTGTAATGGTAAATTATAAAATGAAATCTAGGCTCTTCATTTAGGATCTACATTTAACTACATCTGAAAAAAGGTGAGACCTGGGATTGGACCCTACATATTTGATGTATATGCAAGAAGTGGCAGAGTTCATACACAGGCATTGGCAGTTCCCAATAGTATGTCATTTGAAATCAAAGTAATAGCAATTCTGCTGGCTCAAAGTGCAAATTCTCCCTTCACCAACAGACTTTACAGGATTATCCATGTTTTTGGTTAAAAGAATGGTCATGGGGAAATGGATGAGGCATTCTGGCCCCAAATTTGTGGACTCTTATGGTAGGTATTTGTTGGAAAATGGGTTATTGGTAAGGGCAGGTAGGTACCTTCACTTAGCAATAGGCCACTAACCTCCACTTATGTCCAGTTAGGTCTCAGTAAATTAAACCAAGCTCAACCCTTGGTAGTTTGGCAACGAGCGTCAAGGCTTAACTTAGGAGACAGAGGGCCTGATTCTAATTCTGGCGGACGGCGGAGGCCGCCCGCCAGAATTCCGCCCCCATAATACCGCTCCGCGGTCAGAAGACCGCGGAGGGTATTATGAGTTTTTCCCTGGGCTGGCGGGCGGTCTCCAAAAGACCGCCCGCCAGCCCAGGGAAAAACTCCCTTCCCACGAGGATGCCGGCTCGTAATCGAGCCGGCGGAGTGGGAAGGTGCGACGGGTGCAGTAGCACCCGTCGCGTATTTCAGTGTCTGCAAGGCAGACACTGAAATACCTTGCGGGGCCCTCTTACGGGGGCCCCTGCCGTGCCCATGCCATTGGCATGGGCACGGCAGGGGCCCCCAGGGGCCCCGCGACCCCCCCTACCGCCATCCTGTTCATGGCGGCTTTCCCGCCATGAACAGGATGGCGGTAGGGGGGGTCAGAATCCCCCATGGCGGCGCAGCAAGCTGCGCCGCCATGGGGGATTCTGAGGGCAGCGGTAAACCGGCGGGAGACCGCCGGTTTACCCTTTCTGACCGCGGCCAAAGCGCCGCGGTCAGAATGCCCTGCGGGGCACTGCCGGCCTGTCGGCGGTGCTCCCGCCGACCCTCGCCCCGGCGGTCAAAGACCGCCGGGGTTAGAATCAGGGCCAGAGTGTAAAGCATTCAACTATCACAAAACAGTAATTAAATAAAACACAGGAAACAGTTTAAAAATTCAAAACCAATTTATAAAAATAGATTATATTCTTATCTTTAAAATGACACAAAAATGAATAAAATCGGATAAGGTGAACCGGAGATATGAATTTTTAAAGAATTATTGTTTTCTAGCGCCTAGAAACAAAAAGCACCAATCTGGTCATCTGGTCGCACCTCGACCGGGGCAAAGTCAAAGTTTAAGGCCGACCACGATGGAGCCCGGTTCAGCTACAGCCCGCGGGAGGCCTCGGTCAAAAGTTTACCTTCACACTTAGTCGTTTTTCTGAAGATTTTCTTCAGCGGGACGAACCTGCCGTCCAATCCGACCTCCTGGAACTCTTCTCCGGTCACGGGAGTCCTCGGTGGAGATTTTTACCTTTGGACTTAGTCATTTTTTCGCAGTGAAAATCCTTCAACCATTGTGAATCCTGGATCTTGATCCGACGTCCCTGGAGGCCTCCTCGGATACGCTGACAGGGAGGTCCCGGTCAACTTCCTACGTTCGTACTTAGTCACTTTTTTGAAGATTTTCTTCTCCGGGACGAACCTGCAAGTCAGGCCGGGTCGCGGTTGAGGCAAGCCTGCTAGAGTTGCTGCGGTGGGTCGGTCCCTCTATGGAGCTTTTTTTCAAAAGTTCTCCATACTTCTCCAAACTTCTGGATCTTCTCCCAGATGTTCTTTTAAGGTACTTTTGGGGTCTACAGCTCACTCTAAGGCTCCAGAAGCTTTGAGATGATCCTTGGGGGTGTGGACTACAACTCCCAGAATGCACCTGGTGCAAACTCCTTTTTGGCCACTGGACAGTGGTCAGCTGGTTGATTTCTTCAGGAGTTGGTGCAGGGAACTCTGGTAAGCAATTTTTCACCTGTAGCAAACAGGGAGTCCCTCCTTGAACCAGTTGAAGCCAGGCAAAGCCCTTCTTGTGGTGAAGCCCAAGTGTGCAGCTGGTGCAGTCCTTCAGAGTGCAGGGTCCAGGTGCAGGCCAGGGGTCCTGCAGGGCAGTCCTTCTTCTCCTTTGGTTCTTCTTTGTTGGAACCTGATGGGGATCTGAAGTGTGGGTGCAGGTCTGCCAGTTTTATCCTTGCTCCTGGGTGAAAACAGGGGGGTCCTGATTCTCCAATCAGGTGCAGGGTCCTTCCCCCTGTGATGACCACTTCCTGGGAAGTGTGGCAAAAATCAATCCCAGGAGGCAACATTGTTCAAAAATCCATCATGGCTGAAAGTGATTTTTGGAGGTTACATCTGGCTGAGCCCACCCACTGGTGTGGCTAAAAATCATAAACACACCCCTTTCCTGCCCACTCCTAATCTAATCAAAGGGGCACTTAGTTGTCTGGGGTTGCAGGATGTGGGGGTGTTGCTGGGTTGCTCCAAATGTCCTTCTCTGCCTTTGAAGACCAGTTTGGCAGCCCGCCCCTTCCTGCCTCACCATCTGTTGAGGGGAGATTCCCTCCCACAGGCACATCTCTTTGTGTGAAGCCAGGCCACTTCACACCTCATCAAGGCAGCCTGGCCAGGCTGCCAGAGGCTGGCCAATCAGAGCACAGCAGCAAAAACAATGCAGGGCAGAAGTTACCAATTTTTCAGTTAAAGTTTAAAACTCTCTATCTGAACAAGTTATATTAAATCAAACAACTGGAAGTTGTGGGATGTATTATAACAATTAATTTGATACCAAACTCTTCGTATCTGTCACTTAAGGGGACTTTTAAAACTAAAATATAGGCCTTCATTACAACCTTGGCAGTCGGTGTTAAAGCGGTGATAATACCACAAACAGGCCAGCGAAAAAAAAATGGGATTATGACCGTGGCGGAAAACACCAACATAGACAGCCACTTTAACACTCCGACCGCCACAGCGGTACAAACCCACAGCGCGGCGGACACCGCCAACAGACAGGCAGAAGACAATGTACCGCCCACCCTATTACAACAGGTCTATCCACCACCTTTTCTGGGGTGAAACCAATGCGAACAAAAACACGGCGAAAATAGTACACTGAAGGGAAAACACTCACCCCACGAGGAACCAGGACGCCATGGAGCCCGAATTGCAGATACTGCAGATGATGGTCTTCTCTCACTTCTATCAGGAGCACCAACGACGGCGGTGACTACCATGGTGAGTATTGCACCTACAAAACAGGGGAGGGGGGAGGGAAAAGAGAGTGACACACAGACACAACACGCAAAACCCCCACCCCCACCCACAACACCATACACACAAATACATGTAGTAACAGTACACATACACCCCCTCCACCCACTGGAAGAATGCAAGGACAAAAGGAATTGATTTGAACAAATGTAATCATGTGAAATCTCATTATCAAAGTTCAAAATCCAGTAAATGCAATTATGTACACCAACTACACAAGTCAGGATAGTGCACCAATCATGGTCCGTGGACCACTGGGCCCAAAATGCATGGGCCAACCCCACACATGACACCTGACTGGAAATGGAGAGAACACTGCAGGGGCATCAGATCGAAATGAAACAGGCAACTCAGGTGGAGGGGGGGCACCTCAGCCAGTTGAACGCACGACGCCACTGCTGCACGAGGTGGCTCCATGCCCACTGCTTAATCCTGGGGAGTGCAAAGCCACAGTCTCTCAAGTCTCTCAAGTGGGTGGTTTGCCCACTGCTTTATCCTGGGGAGTGCATGGCCACAGTCTCTAAAGTGGGTGGGTTGCCCCCTGCTTTATCCTGGGGAGTGCAAAGCCACAGTCTCTCAAGTCTCTCTAGTGGGTGGTTTGCCCACTGCTTTATCCTGGGGAGTGCAAACCACAGTCTCTCAAGTCTCTCCAGTGGGTGGGTTGCCAACTGCTTTATCCTGGGGAGTGCAAAGCCACAGTCTCTAAAGTCTCTCCAGTGGGTGGTTTGCCCACTACTTAATCCTGGGGAGTGCGAAGCCACAGTCTTTCAAGTCTCTCAAGTGGGTGGTACGCCCACTGCTTTATCCTGGGAAGTGCAAAGCCAAAGTCTCTCAAGTGGATAACAGTCTCCACTGGTTCTGGAGGGGGCTTGGTGCTCAGAGTGCTTCATCCTGCCAAGGACTGAGGTAGTGGATGTGATACTCCACTGGTTCTGGAGGGGGGCTTGTGCCCAGAGTGCTTCATCCTGCCAAGGACTGAGGTAGTGGATGTGATACTCCACTGGTTCTAGAGGGGGCCTTGTGCCCAGAGTGCTTCATCCTGCCAAGGACTGAGGTAGTGGATGTGATACTCCACTGGTTCTGGAGGGGGCTTTGTGCCCAGAGTGCTTCATCCTGCCAAGGACTGAGGTAGTGGATGTGATACTCCACTGGTTCTGGAGGGGGCTTGGTGCCCAGAGTACTCCACGTGCAGTGTGGCCAGTACAATTCCCTCACCTGGGTGTGTGTGCCACAAGATTGCAGAGGTACAGGTAGTATGATACGCTATAGAGGCTGCGACATAACCCACACAGCAGCGGCTGCGCATTCCACCTGCAGTTGACAACTGTGATGACAGTAATGCTTCATGGAAGCTGCCCAGGGTCCTGGAACTCACCACAGCCTCAGACGACTGACCACTGGGAATGGTAGGTATGTCTGCGGTGGTGCCACTGTCCGGGGACGCTGGCGGTGCTGGCAGCGGTGTCAGTCGTGGTGGTGCTGGCTGCGGGGTCTGTGGCGGCAGTGCTGGCTGCGGGGTCTGTGGCTGTGGTGCTGGTGGTGGGGTCCGTGTTGGCGGTGGGGTCTGTGGCGGCGGTGCTGGCGGCGGGGTCTGTGGCAGCAGTGCTGGCGGCGGGGTCTGTGGCGGCGGGGCATGTGTCAGCACCTGCTGAGGGACAAAGCTGGATGTCTCCTGCAGCCTCGGATGGCTGCCCACTGGGGAAGAGGCTGGGGACTGTCGTAGCGGCTGTAGACGTGCCGGAGGCGGTGCAGGTGGCAGTGCAGCTGGTGGTGCAGGTGGCGGTGTTCGCCGCCATACAGATTGGCGTGGACATGGACAGAAGGTGTGACACTGGTCCCTCAGTCTGTGCCACCATGCCCTCTCCTGACCTGCCCTTCAGTTGTTGGCCCTTCCCCACCTTTGATGGTGGCGCAGCTGTCTTGCCACTATCCCCTTTCAGGTGTTTTCGGCTTCTCCCTCTGGGATGTGGGCAACTTTTTAACCTTGGCAGGTGGCGGAATGTCCTTGCCCTTACTCCGTGGCACACTGGCAGCCCTGATGGTTGGCGCACTCCATGACCCCGCAGTTGCTGGCACCACTGTGCCTGGGGATATGGTGGCTGAGGTGCTGGGCTGGGACGTGGAAAGCCTGGCCCTAGGGGAAGGACGGAGAGGGAGGTGTAGGGAAGAGGTCAATGTTAGCCAGGAAAGGTTTTTTAGACACACTGGGATGGGTAGATGGAGTGAGTTTGGGAGTGGAGGAAGAGGTAGTGGTTGTAGAATTGTATGTCTGCTGAATTTGGGTGAAGGTGCATGGGCTGGAGGCTGTTGTGAGGTGGATGGTTGTTGGGTGGGTGTGTGCCTGCGTTTGTGTACTTTGGGCGGAGGGCTCACCAACACCCTGGGAGTGGACACTGGGGATGTGTGAATGGTAGTGGGGGTGGTGAGTGCACGCGAGCGGTGTGTGGTGATGGGCGTGCTGGCGATGGAGGTAGTGGCTGAGGATGTAGTGCATGCAGGTGTGAGTGGAGACGAGACTGGGAGGGAAGAGGGAAGAGGGAGACATGGAGTAGGGGGACACAGTGGAGGAAGTGGATGTTGGTATGTGTGCGTGGGTATGATGCTTGTGTGAGTGCTTGTGGGTTGTGTGGTGCTTATGTTTGCCTGAGCCACTCTTGTGTGTTGATGTGTGTGCATGCTGGTCTGATGGTGTGCTTGGGATAGGCTAAGGTACAGGGGATTGGGTCTGGGTGGAGGAGGTTGGAGGGGGGAGGCTGGACACAGGGACAATGGCTGCCATCAGTGCTGAGGCCAGAGCCTTAAATGCTCTCTGTTGGGCTGCCTGGCCAGAATGAATGCCCTCCAGGTATGCATTTGTTTGTTGCAAATGCCTCTCTACACCCTGGATGGCATTCAAAATGGTGGATTGCCCAACAGTGAGGGATCTCAGGAGGTCAATAGCCTCCTCACTGAGGGCAGCAGGGCTGACTGGGTCAGGGCCTGAGGTGCCTGGGGAGAAGGAGATGCCCACCCTCCTTGGTGAGCGGGCAGGGGACACACGCTGAGGGGCTGCTGGGAGGGCGGTGCTGGTAGGGGAGATTGCAGCTGTACCTGTTGATGCGGTGGGCACAGAGGGGCCCGCCACCGCAAGGGAGTTCCCATCAGAGGAGGAATCGCTGTCGCTGGTCTCTGCTCCTGTCCCCGCCATGGAGCTCCCCCTGTCCTCCGTCCCACTGGTGGCTTCAGACTCCGTTGCTTCACCCTCCAGGCCAAGTGGGATGCAGCTCCCTCCTGCTCCGGTGACAATGCTCCTCCGCCTGATGATGCTATTGCACACAAGAACAGGGAGACCACAAAAAGGGGGGGGGGGAGACAGAAGAAAGACATGTTCAGTGCATGCAACACCACTACCGTTGGCGGACACAGAACACAGGGAGCAGCCCTCTGCCCCACGCCATGCACTAACAGTTCCTAGACATTTCAGCTGACCATGGGGTACGAGGCCTAAGCCCAATTGCTGCACACCTGGAAGTCACAGGAGCCTGACTAGGTGTAGATTGCTCTAACCACTAGTGGGGTTGGGGTGCCACATAGCCTGCCTCACAAGGGACCTTGCCTACCAAGATCGCCCTGGCCTAGGGGAACCCACTGCCCACCTCCCCCGCCCAGACACCTCATAATGCACGCAAAGTCAGCTGAATGAGAGTGTACTCACCCCATTGTGGCTGCTATGATGCCCTCAAGCGCCCATCCAACTCCAGATATGCCACCGCCAGGATCTGGAACATCAGGGGGGGTCATGGTGCGACGGGCACCCCTCCCACGTTGGGAGGCCATCCCCAGCTGGGCCTCCGCCATCTTCTTACTCCAGCACCGCAGGTCCTCCCATCTTTTCCGGCAGTGGGTGATCCGTCTGTGGTGGACCCCCAGGGTCCGGACGTCCTTGGCGATGGCACGCCAAATACCCTTCTTCTTTTGGGCGCTGACCTAGAGGTATGGTACAGGGGAAAGGACATTACTTACCCGTCCGGACTGTCATACTCATTGCCCCCCATTCCCACCCTTGCCCTGACGCACATACACTCCCCATCCACACATGCAGGCCCCCCATGTATCTTCCATCCACACCACTCAAAACAGGCATTACCCATGCAGCATGCTCACAGTGTACTCACCTGTTTGTCTGGAGGACCATACACTTACGTGTACTGGGGGAGGACCCCATCCACTAGTCTCTCCAACTCCTCCGAAGTGAAGGCAGGGGCCCTTTCCCCAGACACATGAGCCATTGTCGCTTCCAGACACAGGTCACAGCAGCACTTGCAGTGTAGGTCCTCTCCTGTTAAAGGTCAGGTATCAAGTGAGTGAACAGACAGAAAATGGCGGCCATGTCCACGGCAGTGCGTACCATCACCGCCGGTGTACATCGTCATTGGCTCCTCGGACCCATAGGGCCCAATGTTAACCAATGCTGAATAGCGCCTGGGTCTTTGACCTCCCAACAGAACGCCAGCACAGTTACCTCATATCCCTTAGTCCTACCTTACAGGTCAGGCAGCCACCATTTCAGGGGGCCACATGGCATTAATAATAACTGCGTCACACCTATGTAGGCCAGCAATACTCACAGTTACAGGCACATTGCGTATTAATAATTTTGTGCAAATGGCATTTTGGGATACCTCAGTGTTGGCTGACTCTCTGCTTGTGTGTTCTCCTCCATAGGGCACGTCTGCTGGGGCAGGTGATGAGATGGCGACATCCTCCGGTGTACAGGCCCCTGGTGGACCTGTCCACAATGGAATAGAGAAACATAATTATCACGTACAGACGTGATCGTGCAACAATCCAGGAACTGTGTGCCCAGTTGGAGCCAGACCTCATGTCAGCTATCCGCCATCCCACAGGGATACCCCCTCTAGTGCAGGTCCTGTCAGTACTCCATTTCCTGGCAAGTGGTTCATTTCTAACAACAGTGGCCATTGCATCAGGGATGACCCAGCCAATGTTCTCTAATGTGTTGTCCAGAGTGTTGTCTGCCCTGCTGAAACACATGCGCAGCTACATCGTGTTCCCTCAGGTGGAGGATTTGCCAACAGTGAAAGGTGACTTCTATGCCCTGGGACATATCCCCAACATCATTGGTGCCACTGATGGGACACATGTGGCATTGATACCCCCCGCAGGAGTGAACAGGTGTACAGAAACCAGAAGAGCTACCATTCTATGAATGTGCAGATGGTGTGTTTGGCAGACCAGTACATCTCCCATGTGAATGCCAAGTTTCCTGGCTCAGTGCATGATTCCTACATTTTGAGGAGTAGCAGCATCCCTTATCTGATGGGGCAACTCCAGAGGCACCGTGTGTGGCTAATAGGTGAGGCCAAGGACCCAATACAGTGTGAATAGGTGTCTGGGTATGGGGTTGTCCCTAAGGGTTAGTGTGTGTCTAACAGTTGTACCTCGATATTTGCAGGTGACTCTGGTTACCCCAACCTGTCATGGCTACTGACCCCAGTGAGGAATCCCAGGACAAGGGCAGAGGAACGCTACAATGAGGCACATGGGTGAACTAGGAGGGTGATCAAATGAACCTTCGGCCTCCTGAAGGCCAGATTCCGGTGCCTCCATATGACAGGTGGTTCCCTCTACTACGCACCGAAGAAGATGTGCCTGATCATCATGGCCTGCTGTATGCTGCACAACCTGGCAACAGCAGGTGCCTTTTCTGCCGGTGTATGGGCCAGCTGGTGGTCTTGTGGCAGCTGTGGAGCCTGTGGACAGTGAAGAAGAGGAGGCAGAAGAAGAGGATATCGACAACCGAAACAACATAATCATGCAATACTTCCAGTGAGACACAGGTAAAAACATGTCACTGCTTCCCACATCTCATACAATTTCTGGAGCTAGCATAAGTCTGTCATTTTCACTCAGTGTATGGACCCTGACATGTCACTTTGCCTTTCCATTTCACAGATGTGGGTCCCACTTTGTGCCCTCTGCTATATTTCCTCCAGGCCTACAGCTGTCTTACATCGGTATGTTCACAAGTAAATTGACATTGCTATATTCCATGGTTATTGCAATTACACGTTTGTGAAAGCACAGACTGACTCCAGATTGTTTTGTGATTGAAGTGTGTTTATTTCTGTGCAAATAAATGGAGGGGGTTGTAAAATGGGCTGGGGGTATGGTGGAGGAATGTCCATGGCAGAGTCCAGTCTATTTGTTTCACAGGTGCATTGTCCAAAGAGGCATAGAAAGTGGAGCAATGGCAGTTGAAGGATGGACAGGGTGACAAAATGGGACATAAGGGTGACATTCAGGGGGGTCTCATTTCCTGGCGGAGGTCTTGGTAATGTTCCCTGTCTTGTTCCTGGATCTCAGGGACCATTTGCGGGGTGGTTCTCCATCTGCAGGGGGGTGGGGTGCTGGTGTCGTGTTCCTGTGGCGGTGCCTCCTGTCCACTAGTGCCGGCAGAGGTGGAGGGCTGTTCATCATCCAGGCTAGTGTCAGGGGCCCCTTGTCGTGCCACTGTGTCCCTCCTGGTGTTGACAAGGTCTTGCAGCACCCCTGCAATGGTGACCAGGGTGTTGTTAATGGAATTCAAGTCCTCTCTGAACCCAAGGTAGTGTTCCTCCTGCAGCAGCTGGGTCTCCTGGAACTTGCCCAGTACCATTGCCATTGTCTCTTGGGAATGATGGTAAGCTCTCATGATGTTGGAGAGTGCCTCGTGGAGAGTGGGTTCCCTGGGCCTGTCCTCCCCCTGTCGCACAGCAGTCCTCCCAGCTTCCCTGTTGTCCTGTGCCTCTTTCCCCTGAACCGTGTGCCCACTGCCACTGCCCGTAGGTCCCTGATTTTCTTGGGTTTGTGGGGTTGCCTGGGTTCCCCATAGTGGTGGACACACGGCTGATTGACATGTCCTGGGGACAGAGGGATGGGCCTGCTGGGTGGGTACTGTGCTGGTGTTTCTTGCGGGGGAGGTTCAGTGGTCGTTTGTGACTGTGTCAGGGGAACCGAATGTCTTAAGGTCTCTGATGGGCCGGGCTGGTCATCTTGATCCAGTTGTGCAGAGCTGCTGTCATCACTGTGGGTCTCTTCTGTGGGGGGACTGGCTATGTCTGGCACCTCCTGTCCGGTGACGTTGGGTAGGGGTCCTGTAGGGGTGTAAAGGCATGATTATTGCATCTGTGTGTGCCATCGTGTGTAATGGGTGAGTGACCCTGTACTCCAGTGCTTGCATTCTTGGCTTGGTCCTTGTGTGATAGTTGGTTTGGGGTCTGTGTGGGTATCTGTAGTGGACATGCTTTGGTGATAGGTGTCCACGCTTTGGGGTTTCATGCATGGCTTGGTATTGGGATGGCTGGGTTGTGATCGTGGGGCATATGTGAGGTGTTGGAGTGATGGTGGTGAGGTTGGGGGTATGTGATGGCATGCAGGTGAGCTGGGGGATGTGGTAATAAAGATATGTCTTACCAGAGTCCAGTCCTCCTGCTACTCCTGCGAGGCCCTCAGGATGCAGTATTGTCAAGACTTGCTCCTCCCATGTTGTTAGTTGTGGGGGAGGAGGTGGGGGTCCACCGCCAGTCCTCTGTACAGCAATCTAGTGTCTGGAGACCGAGGAACGCACCTTCCCCGTAGGTCATTCCACCTCTTCCTGATGTCATCCCTAGTTCTTGGATGCTGTCCCACTGCATTGACCCTGTCGACAATTCTGCACCATAGCTCCATCTTCCTTGCAAAGGAGGTGTGCTGCACCTGTGGTCCGAATAGCTGTGGCTCTACCCGGACGATCTCCTCCACCATGACCCTGAGCTCCTCCTCAGAGAACCTGGTGTGTCGTTGAGGTGCCATGATGTGGTGTGGGTGATGTGTGAGGTGGTGTGTGTTGTGATGTGTGAGGGGATGTGTTGTGTGTTGTTTGAGGTGAGTGGATCTTGTGTAAGTGATGATTTTGTGCATCTGTGGAAGCTTGTGTTGTTTTAGGTAGTGTCTCTCTCTGGCCTGCTTTCAAATTTCTGGTAGTAAAGTTTTGTGGGTAATGTGGGTGTGCGTTTTATAGTGGTGTGAGTGTGTGGAAGTGGTGTGTGTATGTGTATCAGGTGTGTATATTTCAAATTGTCCAATGTGGTTGTGTTTTGTAAATGTGTATGTATTTTGAGCACGGCGGTGTGTACCGCCAATGGATTACCGTGGTTGAAAGACCGCTGCGTTGATTCATGGGTCGTGATACTGTGGGCGTATTCCTGTTGGCGTGATGGTGTCAGTTTTGTTATCACCAGTTTATCACTGACCTTTGGTGTAGTGAACTTGTGTGGGTGTCTGTATTATGGCGGATTCGGAGCTGTGGGTCGTAATAGCTGTAGCGGAATTCTGCGGCCGCAGCAGTATGTTGGCAGTCTTCTGCACGGCGGTAAGCGGCATTTACCGCCAGGGTTGTAATGAGGGCCAAAGTCTCCCCATTCTAGCCTACGAACCTCATAGGGAAAAACAAATTTGGCTGTTTTTACCTCACCAGGGCTTATAAAACTATTTTTATAAGGTCCCTGCTTATAGTTACATGGCACCCAGCCCTAGAGGCACATAGGGCAAACCTTAGGGGTGACTTATATGTAAAAATAAGGTAGTTTAAAACTTTGGAACTACTTTTAATTCCAAAGTCGGATTTGTTTATAACTTTAATTTAAAAGCAGCCAGCAAGGCAGGCCTGCCTTTACAATGACACTGGGCACCTCAGCAGTGCACCTATGGGTGCACTACCTATGCTGTGGTCCCTAAACCTTCATGAACTGCCATATACTAGTGACTTATAGGTAGGTTGACTTACCTCATTATAATTAGCCTAATTTGCATATCCACTTTACATAGAGCACTGGCCCTGGACTGGTAAGCAGTACCCATGGCACAGTCAAGAGTCAGTAACCACCAGTACCTGTCCCAAAAGTGTGGGGGTGACCAGGGCAAAAAGGAGGACTTTCCTGCAGTATACACCATTTAATAACTGTTAGTTATGGGGTCTCTAGTTGGCAGAGGTATCCACCCTTGTCCAAGTAGGGACCACAGTCCTAGTCAGGGTAAGTCACAGCACGACCCAAATTATCCTGTGTCCCCCCTATGGCAGCTTGGCACTGAGCAATCAGTCTTAACTTAGAAGGCAATGTGTAAATGATGTCTGCAAGAAATCATACAGCAGCACATTGAAAA
Organism: Pleurodeles waltl; assembly: GCF_031143425.1. Taxonomy (NCBI): domain Eukaryota; kingdom Metazoa; phylum Chordata; class Amphibia; order Caudata; family Salamandridae; genus Pleurodeles; species Pleurodeles waltl. The sequence goes on from NC_090438.1 coordinate 642,115,254, forward strand.
CACCACAAAAATACACCATACAGGTTTAGAAAAATAAATAATATTTAACCACATAAAATAAGGTCAAAATGACAAAGATCCAATAAACACAAGTTGAAATATCACTTTTAAAAGGTTTAAATGATTCTCAATCCTTAGAAATAAACAGTTGTCTCTTGTTACACACAGTACCTGGTATGTTTCAAAAATAACGACTCACGGAGACCGCAGAGGAGGAGATGCATGGAAAAATAAGGTGCTGCATCAGATTTTCTGACACAGCACAGACGATGTGTCATTTCTTTCCATGCTGCAAGGGGATTGCGCCATTTTTTGGCACACAGTCTTGGTTCCTCACTGTGGGGATATTTTGACACCCAGGGACGATGCGTTGAAAATCCTTGATGCACTGGCGCTGCATCCACCCAGTAGTCGATGCATTGAATTTTCCGTCACAAGGTAGATGCTGTGTCGAATTTCTAGTCAGAAAATCGGTACTGCGTCATTCCGGATGGGTGTGCGGTGATTTCTTGGCCACAATGCAGGTTTTGCATCGATTTCTGCAGGCATTGCTTCAATTTTCGACACACAAGGAGTTTCTTGAAGAGATGAAGTCTTTGTTGTCCCTGAGACTTCAGAAATAGGATGCAAGCTCAATCCAAGCCCTTGGAGAGCACTTTTGGGGAAGGCAGAGTCCTTCCATCAAAGTCAGAGGCCAGCAGGGCTGCACGGCAACAGCAAAGCAGCAGTCCAGATGAGTCCTTTGGGCAGCCAGGTAGCTCCTCTGACAGGGTGCTGGTGTAGATCCAGAAGTGCCTGAGTGGCTTTGAAGTGCACAAGTTCCCCTTTCAGTCCAGTCCTGTCTGCTAGGGTCCCACTGGGGTGTTATCAGTCCTTTTGTGTGAGGGATGGCCTCTGGCCTTTGAAATGTAAGTGTCAGGCCCTCTACCCTTCCAGCCCGGAAAGACCCATTCAGTACGCAGATGAATGTAGATGTGACGGAGTGTCCTTTGTTTGTGGTTGTCTGGGTGAAATGCAAAATGGGGCTGTCAACCAGCCCATCCCAGACACTGATTGGAGACAGGCTGTAAGGCACAGATGGTTTTAAGTGCAGAGAAATTCTCACTTTCTAAAAGCTGCATTTCTAAAATAGTAATACATAAACCAACCTCACCAATAAGCAGGATTTGCTATTACCATTCTGGCAATACTAAATATGATGACCTGGTTACCCCTTTCAGATCAGAATCTACCACTCAAAAAGTATACGAGGGCAGTCCTAATGCTAGTTTATGAAAGGAGCAGGCCTCACAGTAGTGGTAAACAAATCTAGGAGTTTTCCACTACCAGGGCACCTAAAACAGATTTGTACATGTCCTGCCTTTTACCTACATAGCGCCCAGCCCTATGGTTTACCTAGGGCCTACCTTAGGTGTGACATATGTATGTAGAAAAAGAGGAGTTTAAGGTTTGACAAGTACTTTTAAATGCCAAGTTGAAGTGATAGTCAAACTCCCAACAAAGGCGTTGCAATGGCAGTGGTAAAGTGCACAGATTCCTAAAACCAGGAAAAAGAGTGTCAGAAATGTGGAGGGAGGTAGGCAAAAAGTTGGGGGATCACCACCCTAAAGCTGTCAGGTTTAACAATAACCATGCCAAGGCATGCTACCAGTATATCTTGCATGCCCAAAGCAAAGTCCATGGAATATTTGAACGGAATACAGGGCTCGCATAAGCAGCCAAAGATAGCATTAGAACATTTCTACAGTATACGAAATTAGACATTTACTTTTATGGGGCAACCCATGAACATTTTAGGAGGAGTTAAGAAGATCAGGACATTTAGAAAAATTGAAGAGGGGCATCTTTTTTCATCCTGGGATCAAACAAGTAAATATAAAATTGCTTTTATTGAATTCTTGCTTCCGAAATCCCACATCATACTTTAATGTATGCTGCTAAAATGTTGGAGAGTGATAAATATATAAAGACATCAAATATTGAGATGACTTGAGCAATTGCAGAAGATTAGGTAAAATATTGTAAAAACTACATTTCATGCAAGGTAATATGAGACCTCAGAGATTAGTAATAACCATTGTTTTTAAAATAATATAAGTTACAGTGGATGCAAGAAAGTAAAGAGAAGACGATAATTACCACAGACGTGGTGGGTTGGCTGCAACATCAATACCTAAGGTTATGAGAAGATTTAAATAGCCAGAACTCATGATTTGAAATTGTAATTATATTTTCTCCTTCTCTGATCCATTTTTAATATACAGTCTCACATGCATAATAACGTACCCTATAATCAATACCGTATGTCAAAGTAGGAACGGTTATTCTTCAGTCCCATTGTAACTACCTGGAAGGAAACTGCGAAAATATGGATGCGCAAATACAGTATAATTGTGAAAAAACATCATTGTTTTTTTTTATGTTTTAACCGAAATAAAATACGCTGAAATCTTGAGAACAAAAATACATTGAAAGTCATTAAAGCAGTTTAATACATTGTATTTCATTGGCTCAATACAAATGCATACCGGTTGTGGTTTACTAATGAACATGAAAGGAGAATTATGTTAATATTTTATTGTCCCCATACATTTCAAGCGAGAAAATTGGGGACCATTATGAAGATCAATGCAAATAAAAGTATTTGAAAGAGTTCAAAAGCAATGTAAATGATTTGCTTAGAGATCAGCTTAGCGGCTATAAATATTTGCTGAAATAAAAAATCGCTGTTCTTCATTCAATGTACTTGTCTCTTTGACTATTCTAACTATTCTTCCCTTAATAGTCAACAGTTTCTTTATTACTTTCTGATAACTTGGACATAAAACATATTCTTCACTAGCTGTGCATGATGCTTTATACATTTCCAACCAAGTTTTATTCCAACGATAAATAGGACAAGGCGAACTAAAGACTTTGTACTAAGACAATTCAACTTTACATTTCATGCTGACTTCCTTTTTATCTTTAAGAACCGATGTTAAAATTCATGATACATCTTCATTACTTCTTTTTTGAAGACTCATATCTTGTAATGTTGAATACATATGTGTCATTTCCTTATACAATTGTTCAACGCTTGAATTTTTGAGTTATAATGGATTATTATTGACACCACACTCAAGTAGCAAAATGAATAGTACATCCGAATATTCTTGTTGGTCTTGTAATAACAAAGTTGATAATAGTAAGCTTATCTAAAGTTCGCAGGATGCTTTGGAATCAAATAAACTCTATTTGTGAAACAAAGTTTCCTTTCAATATGACAAAAATATTCATAGGTAGTCTTGAAGAGGATACCCTGTTCTTTTGATATACAATAGTAATAGCCTTTTAACAGATTACTAATAATTGGAAAAATGCTTCTAATGATTCATTTAAAGCTTGATAGTATAGTGTATGTCATAACCACCACCTGCACAGATCTTATATATTAGCAGTTTCACATGCTATTAAAATAAATTTATTAGGGCCCCCCCATTACCTTTATATCTCATAAAAAGCTCAAGAGAGTGCACCACACATTGTTTAAATTTCAAAAGAAATACTCAAGTCAACCTAATTAAATGTATATTATATGCAGTTATACTTTATTCTTACCAACTGTCTTTTATAATTGTTGTGATAAATTGGGTTGTTGGTTGAGGGTGTTATGGTGTGTGGATTTGTAGAGCACAGTAATCACCTATTAAGGTAGCTAAGCACTTGAGCAGGAGGAAAAGGTTAGAGGCCAGCCTCACATGGTTATTCAAATAGCCAGATATTGAGCTTCTTGCGGAACTCAAGAAGTGAGGAGAAGGCTCTGATGTAGTGAAGGTGTTTGTTCCAAGTTTTGGGTGTGAAATGAAAGAATGTGTGTCTTCTTGCTGAGATTTTGCGAATGTGAGGCTGAGCATCGTTGTCTGGCTGTTCAGGAATATGCTGGCCCGATATTGTGCAAACCTTTTATGTGTGTGTGAGGAGTTTGAATTGACTGCATTTGTTAGTGGGGAGCCAGTGGAGCTCTCTGAGATAACGTGCGTCATGAGAGGTTCAAGATAAGTCTTGTGGCAGTATCTTGGATGGTCTGGAGTCTGTATATGAGCTACTTGGAGATTCTGACATAGAGGTCATCATTATGACATTGGCTGTAAAAACTGCCTACCGCCGCAGTGACGGCCACCAACATACTGCCACTGCGCCTACCAAACGTCCGCCATATTATGAGCACTGCCTGACTTCTGCCACAGTAAGGGCTGAAATCCAGCAGTGCTCATGGTGGTGGATGGTGGCAAGCTGGCGCCGCTACCACCAGCACAGCCATGCCAGTAGAATGCTGCCAGCCGTATTATGCCCAGTAATACAGCCTGGCGATGTTCTGCTGGTGGGGTGCTGCTGGTGGTAGCAGCGTACCTTCCTGTTCCCTGCCGGAAGAACTCCTCGCCGAACATGGTAAGTCGGGCGTCCGACTGGGAAAGGGGGTGGGAGGGTGTGGGGTGTTGTGTCTGTGTGTGTCTGAATGTGTGCATGAATGTGTTAGTGTGTGTGTGAATGTGTCTGTGTGTGTTGTGTTGTTTGCGTGGTGGTATGCGTGTGAGTGAATCCATGTAAGAATGTGAAGTGCGTGTCTGCATGTCAGTGTAATCGTTGTAAGAATGAGTGTCAGCATTTCTGGAAGTATGAATGTGTGTTTGCCAGTGTGAGTGATTGGGTGTATGAATGGTGCATGTCTGCAGGAGTATGGGGGGGTATGTGTGAGGATCGGAGGGGTGGGGGTGGGGGTGTGTGTGAGGATTGGAGGGGGTGGGTGTGTGTTTGTGAGGACCGGGTGGTGGTGTGTGCATGAGGATCCAATCTCATAATGTGACAGTATGTACCTCTAGCCGGTTGCCGCTATTGCCGCCACATTACCACTCACCATTGGGGTCATAAAGACCCCTAGAGTATGTCGCTGTTGTGGAGTCTGCTGATTGTATGTGCTTGCGTGACAGTTTGTCTGGTGTTCTCGGGCAGACATTTGAAGATCTTTCAGAGCATGCATAGGATGTGGAAGTATGTACTTTACTATATTGGCTTCTGTCGTCATGTTGAACATGTTGTCCAAGGTTATCTGCAGGTTTCTGGCATGTACTCTTGGTGTAGACCCTAGGTCAGTTGGCCAGCAGGTGGCATTCCATGGGAGGGCTTGTTTCCGAAAACCAGTACTACCGTCTTGACGGAGTTAAGTTTCAGAGAGTTGGTCCTCATCCATTCGACTACCATAGTCGTGCAGTTGGTGAAATTGGTTCTAGTGGTGGTAGTATGGTCCATCAGGGAGAGGTTGAGCTGGATCTCAGTATGGAAGATGATGTTGATACCTTGGGATCAGCTAGTGCTGGTGAGAGGTGCCATGTAAACATTGAAGAGGGTAGATCTGAGGGGTGAACCCTGGGAACTACGCAGATCAGGTTCGTGGACTCCAATGTGAGGGGGTGCAGTCTGAGTTTCGGGTTCTTTCCATAAGGAAGAAGCACATCCATTTGAGTCTGGGTCTTCGGATGTCGATCTTGTGGAGTCTTCTGATGAGCGTGTTGTGTGAGACTATGTTGAATGCTGCAGAGAGGTCGAACTGAGTGAGGGCTGCTGTCTCTGCTTGATCTAGGATGGTCCAAATGTCATTGGTGGCTGCGATAAGGGTGATTTTGGTGCTAGCACTCTAAATCCTAATTGAGTGTTGGCCAGCAGATGGTCTACCTCAAGGTGGGTTGTGAGTTGCTTGCTGATGGCCTTCTGTATCACTTTGGCTGGGTAGGGGAGCAGGGAGATCAGGTGGAAGTTGCAGTTGGTTTGGGCCAATGGTTTCTTGAGGATGATGTTGACTGCAGCATGCTTCCAGACTTCAGGGAAAGTGCTGATGTGATGGAAGAGTGGATGATGCAGGCAAGGAGGTGCTGATTGGTGCTGCTCCCAAGTTGTAAATGTGATTGGGGCATAGATTTGTCAGGACACCTGAGTGGACTGGCTTCTTGATCATGGCTGTGTCTTTTCCTATAAGAATGTTCCATTTGGTTATATGGTTGTCTTGGTTACGAATGGGCAGGTTGGCGATGAGATTCTTAGGCCTTAGCTGGTGTGCAAAGTTGATCTACATGCTAGTGATTTTATTGTGGAAGACGTTTTATAGGTTGTTGCAGAATTTTATGAGAGGTGGTGACTCTGTTAATGGAGGCCAGGGGTGTGATCTTGATGATCGAGAAGATCTCCTTGAGCTGTTGACGGTCCTCTCGCTAGTGTAGATTTCTTGGTGTCACTCAGTTGCTTGTGACAGCGTCCAATTTCTGCCTTTTAGATGGTTCTGTAAGTGGCACTGTGGCTGGCTCTCTGTTTTCTTTCAAGCCATTTGCAGTCTTATTTGGAATCTCAAACATCCTCTGTGTACCAGCAGACCTGCTTCTTGGTTCTTAGTTGGGTGTTGAGTTTGATGGGTGCGAGTAAGACTACATAGTTCTAGATCCAATTGTTGGAGCTGGTGATGTCTTTGTTAAGGCTGTCTGTGAGGTCCGGCTGATCCGTGCTTAGGATGTTGAGTCAATCTGGTTCTCAGATTTTGCCCCAGCTGCAGCTGGGTAGGCTAACGCTGGTGGGCATGTTGACTTGTTTGATTTGGAACTGGAAGATGGAGTGGTCAGTCCATGTGAGAGGTGACGAGAAGTTGTACTTGATGCTGTTGTTAGGAGTGAAGATAAGGTCCAGTATTTGCCCTTCTATTGGTGCTGGATCTGTGATGAGCTGGTTTAGTCTAATGCTGTAGAGGCTTTTGAGGGGTGCTATGGAGCATGGGTTGGTGCTGTCTTCTATGTGGAAATTAAGCTCACTGAGGAGTTTGAATGCACGGGAGTTGATAGGGAGGTGAGCGATGAAGTCAGTGAAGACATTGGTGAAGGAAGCTCATGGTCTGAGTGGTAGGTAGAGGAGAGTTCCATCTAGCATTAAGGTTTTGGAGATCTGCAGTTTGAAGTGGAGGTGTTCCATGAACGGGGTTGTGCTTTTCGTGGACATTGTGTACTTGATTGATTCTTCATAGATACCGCAAGTCCTCCTCCTGGCTTGTGAAGGCACTTTTGTGTGATCTTGTAGCCAGTTGTGATTGCCATGGCATTGTTGGGTGCCACCGTAGAACTGAGTCAGTTTTCCATGAAGAAGAGGAGGTCCACTGTGTCGCTTCTCAGCAGATCTCAGATTTCATTCCCATGTTTGCTGAGAGATCATGTATTGATAAGCATACATGCAAGTGAGTGTTGGGATGCAGGTTTGCAGAGGCGTGTAATGTTGTTTATTGGTGTATATATTGTGAGGCCATAATTGGATTTTATGTGGGCATTGTAGACTCTATGCTATAGTGAGTTATGGATTTTGCTCCTAACCATAAATTGCAAATTTCAGGGATTTTTTTGTTCTGTTTGTAACTATACCCACACTGTAAATGTGGTTCAAGGTAAATTTCACAGGTGGTTTAAACTATTCAAGTCCTAATTTATTTAGTATAAAAATGACAAATGAAAGACAACAAAATTCACCAACAAAAACTTAAAAAAACAAGGATAAATAATACAGTCCAGCAAGCAGACATTCGGAAAGAAGCATATTAAATCATGAAATTCATGAGTCCGTTTTGTTCCTGATATAAATAGCCATAGACAGAATGCTATTGAAAACACAGTCATCGGGGCAAGTGGCAAGGCATCTGGCTACTTTAGATTAGTGTCTTGCAGATTTTAGACATACCCATTCTAAAACATGTTAAAAGGGAACGGTCCCTGGAATTTTGGACATTAATTAAACATGGTTCCATGGATTCCTGTGTTTTACTTAAAACCAAGGATTTTACAGTAGAAGAATTGTAGAATAAAGGGAGGAGCTTGTTTGATTATTAAAAAAGGAGAAGTAAATAGTCTTCCAGAAAGGGCAGATGCCTTTCTTATGAATAGTCCCACCAAGGTCATCCCAGCCTCTGTTCCTGATTTCACATTTCCTTCTAGCCAGCACTTTCTTCCAAAAGAGTCTTAAGCCCTTGCCTTGTTTACTCAGTACCTGTCATAGATTATGGTTAGTTTGGAAGTACAAGTGATCAAACCCTCTGTAAGACCTGACATCCTTGGTGTGGTATTCCTCCATTTGTTTTCGTCTTCACCCCTCCTGCTTCAGTGAATTAGGTTTTGTTGGCTTTAGGACTCTGCACATTTTACCACTGCTGACTAGTGCTAAAGTGCTTGTGCTCTCTCCCCAAAACATGGCAAATTTGGCTTTCACCTGATTAGCACATTATGGGCCTCATTTTGCCGCCCGCCAAGTTGTAACGGCAGAGCGGCGGCTAATGCGGCTAATGCGGCCGCACTCCCGCCATGCCCATTCTGACATCCCCGCTTGGCCGGATCTGTTTCCGCCCACCGGCCAAGCGGGGATGTGGCCCGCAACTTTGGAGCCGGCTCCAAATGGAGCCAGCGGTGTTGCGGCTGTGCGACGGGTGTAGCTGCATCCGTTGCGCTTTTCACTGTCTGCTGCGCAGACAGTGAAAAGCAGTGTGGGGCTGTGCCTGGGGGCCCCTGCACTGTCCATGCCAAGTGCATGGGCAGTGCAGGGGCCCCCAGGGGCCCCATGACTCCCCTTCCCACCAGCCTTTCCATGGCGGTTCCCACAGCATGGACAGGATGGCGGGAAGGGGAATCGTAATCCCCTGGGCAGCGCTGCAAGCAGTGCTGCCCTGGTGGATTACAACCGTCGGGACCACCGTGGCGGAAAACCGCCGGTCCCTGTTGGCGGTGCAATCAACGAAACAGCCCTGGTGGTCTTTGACCGCCAGGGTGTAATGAGGGCCTTAGTTTACTTATTAATCCCTAGTATATGGTACTACATGAACCCATAACTGGTAAATGAATTGCTACTCGTTGTGCCCCCACTAAAGCAGCACTTTAAAACTTGTTTCAAGCCTGCCATTGCCCCTGTAGTGCAGTTTTAAACTACCATTACGACCTGGCAAAACAAACCAGTTGCCAAGCCTAAATCTTATTTTTTAATACTTATACGTCACCCCTAAGGCATGCCCTAGAAACTCACAGGGCAGAGTGCATAGTATTTAAAAAGTAGGACAAGTAGTTTTTTATGTGTTCTGGTAGGGGAAACTTTTAAAGTACTTTTTTTTACTACTGTAAGGACTATCTCTCCCATTGGATAACACTGGGTTACCTTATTACATTTAATACATGCTAACGTTAGTTAGGGAGAAGATAGAGTCATGCTGTTTAGACTCAAAGGAATTGTCATTTAAAATCCTCTTTAATGATAAAGTGGGATTTTAAGTCACAATTCTGATAATGCCACTTTTAGGAAGTTGGCATTTTCTTGTCCTAACCATTTGTGCCTTTGGCCAGTGTCCTGGGTCATATGACTGTGGATGGCTCTAGTGTTGGGGTATGTGTATTCCTCCTTGACAGTGACACAAAGGGACCAGGTGTGGGCAGGATGGGATATACTTTCAGGATGGCTGGGGTAGAGCTGCACCCTGCCTCAGTTGCATTTCAAAAGGCCTGCTTCCAACACACACAAAGGAATGTGACACTTTCCTATTGTTACCCCAGACAATGTGCAGCCTTTACAGGGGAAGAGAAGAACTTTCCAGAACCAGATGTAGCAGTAGGACAGGGTGTAAGTATTGGACCATCAGAAACACTCTTCATAACACTCATGGACCTTTGAAGTTACATTAGAAGAACTACCCTACTGCCAGAGAACTGCCCTGCTGCTTGAGGACTGCCTTGCTGTCGGAGAAGGAAGACTGAATCTGCTTACCTTCATCCCAGGCTAACATAAAGTGACTCCAAGGGTCAGTTGGCTGACCTCCTGTATGAGCTACAGGGACATAACAAGTTCCAGAGACCTCCCTACAACTGCCCAACTCACCTGCTGCCTCTGGCTCTGCGTGAATCTGCAACTAGACCTGCCTGAGCCCTACTGATGGCTCCTACCTGGAGTGAGTCCTGATCCCCAGGTCCTGGACCCTTGACTGATATCACAGTGTATGCCTACCTGCCTAACTATGGGTTCCATCAAATTAGACGCAGTGCAATGTACCCCAATGCAGGACCTCACATTGCAGCAATTTCCATCTCCTGATTGACGGCTTCATCCAAACTGATGCAGCATGCCACATCTTGACACACAACTTTGCATCACTGCACCTTGCAGCTCCTGATTGGAACAGATAATGAGCTGCATAAAGCCTCATATCAAGGACATAAGTTACAACTCCGAGCTGGACTAAATAAGTCCATATAGCCGGTCCATTCTCCATTGCAGTTGGCCTGAACTTGTGACCTTCTCCCAGTCAGGCACAACCTTGGGTTTCTAGGCACTGTTTTCACTTAAAACCTTAAAATGTAAAATGTACACGTGTATCTACACGTGTACAGATTTAATTATATTTATAAAGTACTCTATTGCCCTCATTACGACCCTGGAGGTCGGTGAAAAAGTGGCAGTAACTACAGCCAAATTATGACCATGGCGGAAAGATCTCCGAAAGACAGCCGATGTACCACACCGACTGCCAGGGCGGAAACAACAGCCACCTACAGCCAGACGGAAGTCAATGTTCCGCCCTCTATATTAAGACCCTGCAAACGACACCTTTCTGGTGCAGTACAACCAACATCAAAAGCCTGGAGGAAATAGAGCTCAGAAGTGAAAGGACTAACCATTATAAACACAGGGAAAACCATGATGCCATGGAACCAGAACTGCAAGCGTTCCTGATGATATTGTATTTTCTGCTCCACCATGAACACCAATGCCGGAAAAGCCGACGACGGTGAGTACAGCCGCCTAGCACAAAGGTGAGGAGGGGAGGAAAACGAAAGTGACACACACACATAGCACACATCCCACACACACCATACACACAACCAGATGCACTACAAAAACAATTTGATCCCGTAACTCAGCTGAATAATGCAAGGACAAAACAATTTCACCAAAGTGTTTGTAATAAGATCAACACAGCAGAAATAATAAGTTAGGTGAGATAATAGATATATACATATTTACAGAAAAAGGGACACAGCCCAGTCCTCAATTTGCGTGGGCCACATGGCCACAGGCCAAAGTCCAAGGCACCACTTGTCTCCTGCTTCAAGATGGAGAGAACACTGAAGGGGCATCAGCTGGTAAATAGGCAGGCCCCTCAGGAGGATGAGGGGGGTCACCTTAGCCGGGAGATGAAACAAGATCACTGGTTCTAGAGGGGGCAACAAGTCCTGTGCTTGATCCTGGGGAGTGATGGGCCACAGTCTCTCAGGTGGGTGTCTTGCCCTCTGGTTCTGGATTGGGCAACATGCCCTGTGCTTGATCCTGGGGAGTGATGGACCACAGTCTCTCAGGTAGGTGTCTTGCCCACTGGTTCTAGATGGTGTAACATGCCCTGAGGTGGCAGGCTGCACAGCACCCCATGAAGGCAGGATTACATAGCGTCCACCGGCGGTGATGGCTGCACAATGGTGGCGCTGCTGGTGGGAGGGGGCTCCTGCACATCCCTTGCACCCTCGGATGGATGCACAACCATGTTTGGTGGTGGGGGCTCCGTCACAGTTGCTGGTACAGGCTCCTTTCCCTTCCTGCCTGCTGGTGCAGGCTCCTTGGCCTTTCGCGTGGCAGGTGCAGTTTCCTTGGCCTTTCGGGTGGCAGATGCATGCTCCTTGCCCTTCTTGCCTGCTGGGGCAGGCTCCTTCTTCTTTAGGCTGCATGGTGCAGGCTCCTTCCCCTTCGGTACAAGTGGCCTGGATCCCTTTCCACCACGAGTGGGTGCGGTGAGGACTGGACCCGTGGACTGTGTGGCTGAGGTGCTTGGCTGGGCTTGTGATACCCTGGCCATACGTGCAGGATGGAGGGGAGGGGTAGGGAAGAGGTCAATGGTGGATAGGAACAGTTTTAAGGGACATTGGCGCTGGAGGAAGGAGAAGGAATGGGAGTGAAGGATGAGGGAGTGGTTGTTGGAGGTGTCTGTCTGCTGGATTTGGGTGCAGGTGCATGGGCTGTATGCTGTTGTGAAGTGGATGGCTGTTGGGTGTCTGAGTGCTTGTGTTTGTGTAGTTTAGGAGGGGGAACCGACACAGTGGGAGAGTGTAGGAAAGTACCATCCTACCTGGCATGTTACCCCCATTTTTACTTGTGTGTCAGTTTGTTTTTTGCCTGTGTCACTGGGACCCTGCTAGCCATGACCCCAGTGCTCATAGTTTGTGGCCTATATGCGTTCCCTGTGTGGTGCCTAACTGTGTCACTGAGGCTCTGCTAACCAGAACCTCAGTGCTTATGCTCTCTCTGCTTTTAAAATTGTCACTGCAGGCTAGTGACCATTTTCACCAATTCTGATTGGCACACTGAAACACTGTTATAATTCCCTAGTATATGGTACCTAGGTCCCCAGGGTATTGGGGTTCCAGGAGATCCCTTTGGGCTGCAGCATTTATTTTTCCACCCATAGGGAGCTCAGACAATTCTTACACAGGACTGCCACTGCAGGCTGAGTGAAATAACGTCCACATTATTTCACAGCCATTTTACACTGCACTTAAGTACCTTATAAGTCACCTATATGTCTAACCCTCACCTAGTGAAGGTTAGGTGCAAAGTTACTAAGTGTAGGGCACCCTGGCACTAGCCAAGGTGCCCCCACATTGTTCAGGGCAATTTCCCCAGACTTTGTGAGTGCGGGGACACGATTACACCCTGCACTACATATAGGTCCATACCTATATGTAGCTTCACAATGGTAACTCCAAACATGGCCATGTAACATGTCTAAGATCATGGAATTGTCCCCAAATGCCAAATCTGGTATTGGGGTGCCAATCCCATGCATCCCCGGGGCTCCAGCATGGACCCAGGGTACTGCCAAACTAGCTCTCCGGGGTTTTCACTGCGGCTACCGCTGCTGCCAACCCACAGACAGGCTTCTGCCCTCCTGGGGTCTGGGCAGCCCAGTCCCAGGAAGGCAGAACAAAAGGTTTCCTCTGAGAGGCGGTGTTACACCCTCTCCCTTTGGAAATAGGTGTTCAGGGCTGGGGAGGAGTAGCCTCCCCCAGCCTCTGGAAATGCTTTGAAGGGCACAGATGGTGCCCTCCTTGCATAAGCCAGTTTACACCGGTTCAGGAATCCCTCAGCCCCTGCTCTGGCGTGAAACTGGACAAAGGAAAGGGGAGTGACCACTCCCCTGTCCATCACCACACCAGGGGTGGTGCCCAGAGCTCCTCCAGTGTTTCCCAGACCTGCCATCTTGAATGCAGAGGTGTGAGGGCACAATGGAGGCCTCTGAGAGGCCAGTGCCAGCAGGTGATGTCAGAGACCCCTCCTGATAGGTGCTTACCTGGTTAGGTGGCCAATCCTCCTCTGAGGGCTATTTAGGGTCTCTCCTGTGGGTTTCTCTTCAGATAACAAATGCAAGAGCTCATCAGAGTTACTCTGCATCTCTCTCTTCGACTTCTGCCAAGGATCGACCACTGACTGCTCCAGGACCACAACAAAGTAGCAAGATGACTACGAGCAACATTGTAGCGCCTAATCCTGCTGGCTTTCTTAACTGTTTCCTGGTGGTGCATGCTCTAAGGGCTGTCTGCCTTCACCCTGCACTGGAAGCCATGAAAAAATCTCCTGTGGGTCAACAGAATCTTCCCCCTGCCAACGCAGGCACCAAACTTCTGCTTCACCGGTCCTCTGGGTCCCCTCTCATCTCGATGAGCGTGGTCCCTGGAACACAGGAGCTAGATCCAAGTGACCCCGACAGTCCAGAGGTCCTTCTGGCCAAATTTGGTGGAGGTAAGTCCTTGCCTCCCCACGCCAGACAGTTATCCTGTGGACTGCGTGAACTGCAGCTGCTAGGGCTTCTGTGCACTTTTGCAAGGAATCCTTCACGCACAGCATAGCCCAGGTCCCCGGAGTTGACCACCGACTTCGTGGGACCCTCCTTTGTAGTGTTGAGATGACCCCCATGCTCAGATTTCTTGAACACCTGTTTAAGTGCTTCTGTGGGTGCTGCCTGCTTCTGCTTGGGCTCCCTGTGCTGCTGAGCGCCCACTCTGTCTCCTCCTCCAAGGGGCGACCTTCTGGTCCTTCCTGGGCCCAGGCAGCACATTTTCTTCAACTGTGACTCTTGCAGCTAGCAAGGCTTGTTTGTGGTCTTTCTGCGTGGAAACAACTCTGCATCCTCCAGCACGCTGTGGGACATCTTCTGTACAAAGGAGAAGTTCCTGGCATCTTCCATTGTTACAGAATATCCAGCTTCTTCCACCCAGAGGCAGCCCTTTTGCACCTTCATCCGGGGTGCTCTGCTATTGCTACCTCTATCAACCTAAGCTCCTAGAACACTACTAATCTACTAATAAGGGATAACTGGACCTGGCACAAGGTGTAAGTACCATCAGGTACCCACTATAAGCCAGGCCAGCTTCCTACAGAGAGGACACAGGGGACATGTGCATTGATGTTGTGGAGGTGTCTGCCAGTGAAGTGTGTTCTTCTTGGTGTTGTGATGATGTTTGGTAGTAGATGATGATGTAGTGCATGCAGGTGTGAGCGTAGACGTGGCTGGGAGGGAGGTGGTGTAGGGGGAGGATGGGGAGACAGTGGAAATAGTGGATGTGGTTTTGTCTGCAACTGAACGGTGTTTGTGTTAGTGCCTGTGGGATGTAGTGTGGTGCTTGTGTTTGCCTGTGACACTCTTGGGTGTTGTCTTGTGTGCATGCTCATCTGTATGTGTGCCTGGGATAGGTTGGGGTTGAGGTGAATGGGACGGGGCAGTGGAAGGTGAAGGAGGGACGGTAGAAACAGGGACAATGGCTGCCATCAGAGAGGAGGCCACAGCCTGAATCGATCTCTGTTTGGCCGCCAATCCAGTGTGAATGCCCTCCAGGAATGCATTAGATTGTTGCATCTGGGCTGCCGGCCCCTGCATTCACAGTGGTTGACTGCCCTACAGAGCTGGATCTCAGTAGCCTCCTCACTCAGGACAGCAGGGCTCACTGGGGCACGGCCTGAGGTGCATGGGTCTAAGGAGATGCCCATCCTCCTGGGTGAGCGGGCACGGGCAACTCGATGAAGGGTTGCTGGTAGGGCTGTGCTGGTACAGGGGGTGGTGGCTGTACCTGTAGCTGGGGTGATCAAAGAAGTGTCCGCCACCACCAGGGAGCTTCCATCGGAGGAGGTATATGTGTCTGAACTGTCCCCTCCAGTCTCCGCCGTGGTGCTCCCCTCAACCTCTGTCCCACTGGTGCCCTCACCGTCGGTGGACTCTGCCTCCTGGATCCTGTGGGATGCAGCTTCCTCTGTTGCCGGTGTCTCTGCTACTTCACCAGATGATGCTAATGCACTTAAGGACAGGATGACAAAACAAGAAAGGGGAGGATAGAGACAAAGGATACACTGGGTCAATGGCTGCACCAACACCACCGTTGGCGTATACAGCACTCTCCCACACAGGGAACAGGCCTACGTAATATGCCATAGCACTAACAGAGATATAGCTTGCCACCAAGGCATGGGGAGGGACACACACCGCCAAATGCAGCACACCTGGGACCCATGCAGCCCTGACCAGTAGTGGATGCCTATGAGCTAGATAGCAGGATTATCCGTTCAGAACCCTAGCCACTAGGGCACCTACGCTGCAATGTCAGGCCTGGCCTAGGGGCACCCACTGACACACATCCCTCACCCGGATACCACCCTACCATGCGTAAGTTGTAATGATGGGCACTGTACTCCCCCACTTGTGGCTGCTGTGATGCCCTCAAGCGCCCATCCAGCTCTGGATAGGCCACCGCAGTATGCAGGCCATCAGAGGGATAAGGGTTCGACGGGCGCCCCTTCCTCATTGGGGGGCCATCCCCAGCTGGGTCTCTGCCATCTTCCATGCATAGCGTCTCAGGCCCTCCCACCGTTTACAACAGTAGGTGCTCCACCTGCCATAGACCCCCAGGGTCCGCACCTCCTTGGCGATGGCAAGCCACAGACCCTTTTTTTGATGGGCGCTGACCTGCAGAGGCAATACAAACAGGAAAATAGAAGTAGACAAACAGTCCTGCCTGTTACACATGTGGCCCACCATACCTGTTCCCATCACCATTTCCACACACATTGCCCAGCACACAACCTGAACGCTGCCAAGAGGACATCCACCCACCCCCTTACACGAGGCCTTCACACACAGAACTCCATGCATTCATGCCACATGCATTGTGCTCTCAATGTACTCACCTGTTGGTCTGGAGGCCCATACAGCAGTACGTACTGAGGTAGGACCCCATCCACCAGTCTCTCCAACTCCTCCAAAGTGAAGGCTGGGGACCTTTCCCCCGTCAAACGGGCCATGGTAGGTTCCAGACACAGGTCACAGCAACGTATGTCGTGTGGGTCCTCTCCTATAGAAGGTCAGGTAGCAAGTGAGGAATATGATAGAAAATGGCGGTCACGTCCGCGGTGGTGTTTACCGTCACTGCTGGCATAGATTACAATTGGCCACTGTACCCCGTAGGACCCAATGTTAGCCAATGAGGATTTGCACGGCGGTTGCGACCGCCTCCCGCAACGGCGCACAACATCAGTGGAATTACCTCACTCCACCTATCCCTCCACACAGGACAGGCAGATGCCTTTTCAGGGGGGGGGGCAGGCCCTGGAATAATGCTGCATTGCAGGAGATATTAGCACATACTGGACAAATCACAATGACCCATTACATGTTTACAGGATGCGAAGTACTGTTGTAGCTCCATTGTTCAGTTTGTGACCGGCTCCTCACTCTTTTGTCCCTTAGATTCCTACCGCTGCGGAAGAATAGGAGATGGAGACACACCCCGTGTACAGACTCCTGGTGGACTTGGCAACACTGGAGAACAGGCACATTATCCTCACCTTTAGACTTGACAGGGCCATAATCACAGAGCTGTGTGCCCAGTTCGATGCTGACCTGATATCTGCTATCCGTCACCCCACTGGGATCCCCCCTCTTGTGCATGTGCTATCAGTACTCCATTTCCTGGCAACTGTTTTTTTCCAAATGACAGTGGGCTTGGCAGCAGGAAGGTCACAGCTAATGTTCTCAATAGTGCTGACAAGAGTTTTGTCTTCCCTGATAAAATACACGTGCAGCTACATTGTTTTCCACCAGGTTGAAGAATTGGCCACAGTGAAGGCAGAGTTTTATGCAATGGGACATATCCCAAACATAATTGGGGCGATTGATGGAACACATATTACATTTGTCCCCCAGGGCAGAATGAACAGGTGTTCCAGAATTGTAAGAGTGTTCACTCCATTAATGTTCCGATGGTGTGCTTGGCGGACTAGTACATCTCTCACGTAAATGCTAAGTATCTAGGGTCGGTGTATGATGCCTTTGTCCTAAGGAATAGGAGCATCCCAAATGTGATGGCCCAACTACATAGGCACAGGGTGTGGCTAATAGGTGAGCCCTGGTTCCCACCCAGTAGATGTTGGTGTATGGGTATGGTGTTGGCCATATAGGATAGTGTGGGGCTAAATGTTGTCCCTCAATACTTGCAGGTGACTCTGATTACCCAAACCTATCATGGTTGCTGACCCCTGTGAGGAATGCCAGGCCAAGGGCAGAAGAACGTTATAATGAGGCACATGGGCGAACCAGAAGGATCATTGAAAGGACCTTTGGCCTCCTGAAGGCCAGGTTCTGGTGCCTCCATCTCACAAGTGGATCCCTGTGCTACTCACCAAAGAAGGTCTGTCAGATAGTGGTGGCATACTGCATGTTGCACAACCTGGCCCTCAGATGCCAAGTCCCATTCCTGCAGTAGGAGGCTGGAGATGCCCTTGTGGCAGCAGTAGACCCTGTGGACTGTGAGGATGAGGAAGCAGAGGATGAAGTTAAGGACAACAGAACATATGTGATCCGACAGTACTTCCAATGACACACAGGTAGGACAATGTTACTTCACATTTCAATTACTTTTGTTTTAATTTGTGTGGCAATGACATGCTGATATTTTTAACTTCTAGGCCCACTTACTGTTCCCTCTGGAAATTCATTTTGCAGATGTTGGTGACTTGACATATACTCCTGGTCTGATCACTACAGTCAGCTACAGGTCATTAATCTATGCTCATTCTCTGTACAGTTGATTTGAAATGTTTGTACCTGTTATTGTCATGACTTGTGCGCTGGTTTAACCTGGAGTCCGCAGAACGAGTGGTGAGGATCTTGTTCCTGAATGTTCGACCTTGGCCCAGGTAGGGTGCGACTCTTTCTGGTACCCATGGTGAATCAGGCAATGGAACGCCAAGGGCAGGCAGTGTCCTTCAGAAGTAGTGCCAGAGGGAAAAAAAAACCTAAAAGGGGAAAAAACCTCCAGAAAGGAAAAGTTCCTGAAACAGGAGCAAAAATGAAAGGTAAATACAAGAGCAAAAAGAACAGGAAACAACACTGGAACAAACGTGAACCAGAATTGAGTACGATGAAGCAGGAGGGAAGACACCATCCAAACAGAAAGTGTGGCAGCGCAAGGAGAGAAAGAAGCACAGCCCTTAAATACCAAAAAACAGGAAGCTACCCACAGGAAGTGCAAGGACACCATCTTAGATAGGGAAAAACACATAGAACATAATAGACTAGGAGCCATATAGAGTAGGGAAACTAAGCATGCTGGGAAGAGAGGGGTAATATGGGAAAAAGTAAAAACATAAAGGGAGGCACAATGCAAAAGGAAAATAAAGAAGAAGAAAACAAGAACAGGTGAGTGGGGGAGGGTTAAACCTTCCTGTAAACGAGTCGCGCTATGTAGGAATGAGGCCCCATGCCCAATTTGGGGCCTCATACAGTGCACAGCAGGCTGGGGGCGTGGCACGTCTCCATGCCGCGCGCCGCGGCCCAAGCCGAATGTTTGGCTCGCAACGCGTGCCGCGCGCAACAGTAGGTCCCCCCCCTCGAAGGTCCAGGTTTGTGTGGAAACAAGCAGTGAAAGCGACTAATCAGAAGAGGGTTGTGAACAGAAGATGCATCTTCCCAAGAGCATTCACTGAGAGGGTAACCCTTTCAATGAATCAGATACTGAAGACAGTTGTGAAAGATATGAGAGTCACAAATCTCCTATACCTCATATTCTGGTACATCATTCACTAACAAAGGAGGAGGACAAGGAAACTGCCGAGATTAAGGATCAGGCACATAAGGTTTGAGCTGGGAAACATGAAGGACTGGATGAATCTTCCAGGTATGAGACAAGTGAAGATGGACAGTGACAGGATTAATCAGCTGAAGAATACGGAAGGGACCGTAGTAACAAGGTGTAAACTTGTTCCGAGAAAGTCGCAAAGGCAGGAATTTGGAAGAAAGACAGTCTTTATCCTGGAGGTGATATACTGGAGCAGCCCTACGCTTCTTATCTGCTATTCTCTTCATGTATCTCTTAGTGTTCAACAAGTTAGATCGAATCCATCTATGAATCTGTAGAAGTCGTCTGGAAAATGAAGTGACAGCAGGAAGAGAAGAGGTAGATGAGTAGTAGAAAAAGAGGTAGGATGATAGCCATAAGAACAGAAAAAGGGGGTGACCTTGGAGGCACTATGGACAGTGTTATTGTAAGAGAATTCAGTGATAGGAAGGTAAGTGTTCCAGTTGCTCTGGGTAGAATTACAAAAGCAGCAAAGGTACTGCTCTAGTCCTTGGTTGAGAAGTTCGGTCTGTCCGTTGGTTTGGGGATGGAAACCAGATGATAGTGCTATATTGATATTCCGTATTCTACAGAAATGTTTCCAAAACCGAGAGATGTATTGAGGTCCCCTGTCGGATACAACGCTGTGTGGGAGTCCATGGAGACGAAAAATATGATGGTTAAATATCTGACTTAGTTCTTGAGAGGTAGGTAATTTTTTCAGGGCAGTGAAGTGAGCCATCTTAGTAAAGGAATCTATTGTGACCATGATGACCCGGTTTCCTGCTGATGGAGGTAGTGAACACATTAAATCAGTAGAAATGGTGTGCCAGGGAGCAGGTGGAGCAGGTAATGGTTGTAGTAATCCTGCAGGTCTGGTATGGGGTATTTTTACTTGGGCACATATGGGACAGGCCTGAACGTATCTTCCAGCTTCCAATTTCCAGGTAGGCCACCAGAAGGAGCACAAGAGTAATTCCTGTGTGGCCTTGATGCCTCTATGACCAGCAGCTGGAGAATCATGGCACATTTGTAGCGCCTTTTCTCTTACTCCCCAAGTTGGAAGGAACAACAGGTTCTTATAACAATAATACCCCTTCTGTTTATGTATTAGGGTGTTTAAGTTCTCTAACTCTTGATCAGAAAGATTGGAATATTCCAGTTGTACCTCATCCAGGAAAGATTGAGCTACACCGATAATTTTACTGGGCTCAAGCAGATATTGTGATGGAGTGGGAGTACAATCTGGATAACGGCGAGACAGAGCATCGGCCAGTATGTTTTGGGATCCAGGAATGTAGGTGACATAAAAGTCGTACTGACTGAAGAAAAAGGCCCAACGAGCCTGACGACTGTTCTGTCATTGAAAATTACGTAAACATTGTAGGTTAGGATGGTCTATTCTCACCTCGAAGGGCTCTTTGGAACAGATAAGGAACTGTCTCCACTCTAGACAGGCTGTTTTCAGGGCTAATAACTGCCTTTCTAATACAGAGTAATGTTGTTCTGACACAGAGAGTATGTGGGACAAATAGAACACAGGATGTTCTAGACCATCATCTTCTTGTTGTTGGAGTAAGGCAGCTTCGATGGATCTTTCAGAAGCATCAGTAATAACAATAAATTGTTTGATTGGTATCTGGGTGTCTCAATATCGGTGCTTGAGTGAAGGCCTCTTTTAGACTTTGAAAAGCTGTTTCAGCGTCCCTTGTCCAGAAAAAGCCTTTACTTAAAATCTCCTTCTTTAATGTTTGAGTTATGTGGCTGGTTTGTTCTACAAAATCAAAAATAAACTGTTGATAAAAGTTAGCCAGTCCTAGAAAACATTGCGTTTCCTTAATAGAGGAAGGGGAAGGCCAGTCTAGGATGGCTTGTACCTTTTCCGGGTCCATAGCTATTCCAGTGGGACTAAGGTGATGACCCAAATATTTGGCCAAATATTTATCAAACTCACATTTCTCTGGTTTAAATGACAGTTGATGTATCCTGAGTCTTTGGAGGACCTGTTTCACGTGAGTAGAATGAAGTTCAGGATGTCTAGAATAAATAAGGATATCGTCTAAGTAGATGACTACTGTATGATTCAAGAGATCCAAAAACACTGAGTCCATAAGTCTTTGGAAAATGGAGGGGGCAATAGTGAGACCAAAAGGCATAACTCTGTACTCATAATGACCAAATGGGGTTCGGAAAGCAGTCTTCCACTCGTCTCCTTTAATGCGCAAGAGGTGGTAAGCTCCGCGAAGATCTAGTTTGGTAAATCGCTGAGCCCCTCTGACTGCCTCTAGAATATCCTTGATGAGGGGCAAAGGATAAACGGTCTTTTATAGTGATCTTATTTAGACCACGAAAATCCAGACAGGGATGAAGATCCTTCGTCTTCTTGGGTACAAAAAAGAGAGGAGCCCCTGCCGGAGAGGATGATGGTACAATAAGACCGCTGTGCAGGTTTTCTTACAGATACTCTTTGAGAACTTCCTTTTCGGGTTCCGTGAGTGAATACATTCTCCCAAAGGGAACGATCGCACCAGGTTCCAAGGGAATTGCACAGTCATAATCTCGATGTGGGGATAAAACAGGTCTGGATGGTTTCTGGAATACATCCTGAAATTCTAGATAGTGATCAGGGACACCTTGAACTGTAATAATGGAACATCCTGTAGTGATTTCAGTAGACATCAACTTCTTAGGTGACCAATATGTGTCTGACGCAAAGCAATTTTCATGACAAAACTGTGACGACAGGGAAATAGTCCTGGTTTCCCAAGTAACATAAGGGTTATGTCTTATGAACCACGGAATTCCTTAAATGATAGTATGATTGGGAGATGATATTAGGTCAAATGAGATGTGTTCTTGGTGGTTCCCAAATTGTAAACTTAGTGTCAAGGTGGTAGTATCGACTGGACCAGAAGATATTAAGGACCCATCCACTGTGTGAACTTGTTCCAGAACTTTTTTGGGTCATGTTGGTATTTATTGTGTTGTGGCCCAAGACTTATCCATATATATGCCACTAGCACCACAATCTAGTAAGGCCATTGTTCTTTCTTCACAACCGTCAGGTAACTGTAACATCACAGGAAGCATAAACAAAGTTGTAGTATTGTCTTTGAATGAACTGATGGAAGGTGTAGCAGATGATCCCGTCCCCTCCCTTCTTACAGAGGATGGGAAGTGGCGTTTCCCGATGGTCTTAGAGGACGAACAGGGCAGGTAAGAAACATGTGACCGGCAGCACCACAATACAGGCACAATCCTTTCTTACGTCTTTCTTCCCGCTCACTGCCGGAAAGTGGGCCTCGAGTGGTATCCACCTGCATCGGTTCACCTTCTGTGTCTCTGACGGGAGGACGAGGTTCCTCTGGACGATGCAAAAAGACACGTGAAGTACTTGGCTGGGAAGGTCCTCTACTTTTTCTTATTTCCATGCGTCGTTCTTGAAGACGGTATTCGATGGAAAGAGCTAGGTACATCAGCCCACGAAGATCTTCAACTCGGGTGGAATGTACTAACTCATCTTTGATCTCCTCTTTAAGTCCCCTACGGAATAGAGTAACCAGAGTTTGTTCTACCCAGGTTGTCTCAGCCGCAAGCTGTCGAAAGCTGGTAATATATTGGAGGACATCTTGAGAGCCTTGTTGAATGTCACACGATGCTTCTTCAGCAGAGGCCTCCAATCCTGGACGGCTAAACATCTGTTTGAACCGATTCACGAAGGCTGGATAGTCAGACAATACTGGATCATTGGATGATACCATCAGAGTTGCTCAGGCCAAGGCAGGACCAGATAGAGCACTGATAAGATACCCCACCTTTGACTTTTCGTGGGAGAATTGTGTGGGTCGGAAGGCAAAGTACACAGTTAATGCATCAAGGAACTCTCGCAGTTTTGTTGGTTCACCGGAGAAACGAGGTGTTGAGGTAGAGACGGTCGGAACATCTGCCCTGTGGAAAGCCAAAGCCTGTCGTAAAGCAGCATTCTCATTGCGTAATTGTTGCAGTTCCTGAGCCTGTTGCTGAATGGTTGCCAGAAGGGCTTGATCAGGATCTGCAGCAGCTGCCACTGTATCATCCATGGTGTTAGATGACGTCTGGAGTAATCTGTCACGATTTACGTGCTGCTTTAACCTGGAGTCCGCAGAACGAGTGGCAAGGATCTTGTTCCTTAATGTTCGGCCTTGGCCCAGGTAGGGGCGACTCGTTCTGGTAGCCACGGTGCTGCAGGCAATGGAAACGCCAAGGGCAGGCCGTGTCCTTCAGAAGTAGTGCCAGAGGGAAAAAAAACCTAAAAGAGGAAAAAACCTCCAGAAAAGAAAAGTTCCTGAAACAGGAGCAAAAATGAAGGGTAAATACAAGAGCAAAAAGAACAGGAAACAGCACCGTAACGGACGTGAACCAGAATTGAGTACGAGGAAGCAGGAGCGAAGACACCATCCAAACAGAAAGTGTTGCAGCGCAAGGAGAGAAAGAAGCACAGCCCTCATATACCAAAAAACAGGAAACGACCCACAGGAAGTGCAAGGACACCATCTTAGATAGGGATAAACACATAGAACATAATGGACTAGGAGCCATATAGAATAGGGAAACTAAGCATGCTGGGAAGAGAGGGGTAATATGGGAAAAAGTAAAAACATAAAGGGAGGCAAAATGCAAAAGGAAAAGAAAGAAGAAGAAAACAAGAAAAGGTGAGTGGGAGAGGGTTAAACCTGCCTGTAAGCATGTCGCGCTATGTAGGAATGAGGCCCCATGCCCAATTTGGGGCCTCGTACAGCGCACAGCAGGCTGGGGGTGCGTCGCGTCTCCATGCCGCGCGCCGCGCCCCGAGCCGAATGTTTGGCTCGTGCCGTGACAGTTATATTGAATACATATTTGATATATATGACATACTCCAAAATGTTTTTTTTTCAAAGGGTGTTTATTGAAGTGCTAATATATAGAGGAGCAAGTGCAATGGGATGACGTGATGATGGAGGAAGGTCCAGGGTACTGTTCCAGTCTGTTTGTAGCACAGGTGCGCTGTCCAAGGGGACATAGGATGGGGAGCAATGGCAGTTCAAGGTGGACAGGGTGATAGAGTGGGACACAAGGGTGTGTAGGAGGCTGGCCTGGCTTGTGCCAGATCCAGTTATCCCTTATTAGTAGATTAGTAGTGTTCTAGAAGCTTAGGCTGATAGATGTAGCTATAGCAGAGCAGGTTAGGCTGAACTAGGAGACATGCAAAGCTCCTACTACACCACTTATATCATATAGTTACTATATCATAAGAAACACAATATTCAGGGTTACTAAAAATAAAGGTACTTTATTTTAGTGACAATGTGCCAAAAATATCTCAGAGGATATACTCCATTAGGAGGTAAGTAAAATACAAAAACTATACACACAAACCAAAATCGGGTAAGTAAAACAGTCAGAAGTTAGTACAAACACTGTAGAATACAATAGGATGCAATAGGCCTAGGGGCAACACAAACCATATACTAAGAAAGTGGGACGCAAACCACAAATGGACCCCTAGATTAGTGTAGTGTGTAGAAGGTTGCTGGGAGTGTAAGACAACACTAAGGGTGTCCAAGATGCCCCACCCCAAGACCCTGGAAAGTAGGAGTAAAGTACTACTATTTCCCCAGAAACACACTAAAGTTGTGATAGAGGATTTTACAAAGACCATAACAGACTGCAAAGCACTGAAGATGGATTCCTGAACCCGAGGACCTGCAAAGGAAGGGGACTAAGTCCAAGAGTCGTGAAAGTGTCCAGGGGGGCAGGAGCCCACTAAACCCCGGATGAAGGTGAAAAATGGCTGCCTCCTGATGGAAGAAGCTGAAAATTCTGCAACAACGAAAGGTGCTAGGAACTTCTCCTTCAAGCAGAAGATGTCCCACGGAGTGCTGGAGGATGCAGAGTTGTTTTCTTGGCAAAAGACCGCAAGCAAACCTTGCTAGCTGCAAAGGTCGCGGTTGAAGAAAGAGGGTGCTGCCTGGGACCAAGAAGGACCAGGATGTTGCCTCTTGGGAGAGGAAGCAGAGGGGGCCCTCAGCAACGTAGAGAGCCCATGCACAAGAAGGTAGCACCCGCAGAAGTCCTTGAACATGGGGTCAAGAAGATTGAGCACGGTAGTCAT
Source organism: Pleurodeles waltl (assembly GCF_031143425.1). Classification (NCBI taxonomy): domain Eukaryota; kingdom Metazoa; phylum Chordata; class Amphibia; order Caudata; family Salamandridae; genus Pleurodeles; species Pleurodeles waltl. Next base: position 642,140,568 of record NC_090438.1, read on the forward strand.
CTCAACACTACAAAAGAGGGTCCAACGAGGCCGGAGGTCAACTCAGGGAGTTGAGCAATGCAGGACAGAGTGCTGGGGACCTTGGCTTGGCTGTGCACAAAGGATTCCTTGGAAAAGTGAACAGAAGCCCTAGCAGCTGCAGTTCACACAGTGCACAGGGTTACTGTCTGGAAAGGCAAGACAAGGACTTACCTCCTCCAAATTTGGACAGTTGGACCACTGGACCACCTGTGTTCCAGGAGCCACGCTCGTCAGGATGAGAGGGGTCCCAGAGTACCGGTGACGCTAAAGTTTGGTGCCTGCTGGAGCAGGCGGAAGATTCAGTTGACCCACTGGAGATTTCTTTGTGGCTTCCAGTGCAGGATGAAGGCAGACAGCCCCCAAAGCATGCACCACCAGGAAACAGTTGAGAAAGCTGGCAGGATTAGGCGCTACAATGTCGCTGGTAGTTTTCTTGCTACTTTGTTGCAGTTTTGCAGGCGTCCTGGAGCAGTCAGCGATTGGTCCTTGGCAGAAGTCAAAGAGAGAGGTGCAGAGGAACTCTGGTGAATTCTTGCAAGTCGTTATCTAAGGAAAAGCCCTCAGGAGAGACCCTAAATAGCCTTCAGAGGAGGATTGGCCACCTAGTGAGGTAAGCACCTATCAGGAGGGGTCTCTGACATCACCTGCTGGCACTGGCCACTGAGAGGCCTCCAGAGTGCCCTCACACCTCTGGATTCAAGATGACAGAGGTCTGGGACACACTGGACGAGCTCGGGGCACCACCCCTGGGGTGGTGATGGACAGGGGAGTGGTCACTTCCCTGTCCTTTGTCCAGTTTCCCACCAGAGCAGGGACTGGATGTTCCCTAAACCGGTGTAGACTGGCTTATGCAAGGAGGGCACCATCTGTGCCCTTCAAAGCATTTCCAGAGGCTTGGAGAGGTAACCCCTCCACAGCCTTTTAACCTATTTCCAAAGGGAGAGGTTGTAACACCCTCTCTCAGAGGAAATCCTTTGTTCTGCCTTCTTGAGACAGGGCTGCCCAGACCCCAGGAGGGCCGAACCCTGTCTGTGGGGTGGCAGCAGCGGTAGCTGCAGAGAAAACCCCAGAGAGCTGGTTTAGCAGTACCCAGGGTCCATGGTGGAGCCCCGGGGATGCATGGGATTGGCACCCCAATACCAGATTTGGCATGCGGGCAGTTTCATGATCTTAGACATGTTACATGGCCATATTCGGAGTTTCCATAGTGAAGCTACATATAGGTATTGACCTATATGTAGTGCACACGTGTAATGGTGTCCCCGTACTCACAAAGTCCAGGGAAATCACCCTGAACTATGTGGGGGCACAGCTGTTAGTGCAAGGGTACCATCACACTTAGCAACTTTGCACCAAACCTTCACCAAGTGAAGGTTAGACATACAGGGAGTGCAGAATTATTAGGCAAGTTGTATTTTTGAGGATTAATTTTATTATTGAACAACAACCATGTTCTCAATGAACCCAAAAAACTCATTAATATCAAAGCTGAATATTTTTGGAAGTAGTTTTTAGTTTGTTTTTAGTTTTAGCTATGTTAGGGGGATATCTGTGTGTGCAGGTGACTATCACTGTGCATAATTATTAGGCAACTTAACAAAAAAAAATATATACCCATTTCAATTATTCATCATTACCAGTGAAACCAATATAACATCTCAACATTCACAAATATACATTTCTGACATTCAAAAACAAAACAAAAACAAATCAGTGACCAATATAGCCACCTTTCTTTGCAAGGACACTCAAAAGCCTGCCATCCATGGATTCTGTCAGTGTTTTGATCTGTTCACCATCAACATTGCGTGCAGCAGCAACCACAGCCTCCCAGACACTGTTCAGAGAGGTGTACTGTTTTCCCTCCTTGTAAATCTCACATTTGATGATGGACCACAGGTTCTCAATGGGGTTCAGATCAGGTGAACAAGGAGGCCATGTCATTAGATTTCCTTCTTTTATACCCTTTCTTGCCAGCCACGCTGTGGAGTACTTGGACGCGTGTGATGGAGCATTGTCCTGCATGAAAATCATGTTTTTCTTGAAGGATGCAGACTTCTTCCTGTACCACTGCTTGAAGAAGGTGTCTTCCAGGAACTGGCAGTAGGACTGGGAGTTGAGCTTGAGCATCCTCAACCCGAAAAGGCCCCACAAGCTCATCTTTGATGATACCAGCCCAAACCAGTACTCCACCTCCACCTTGCTGGCGTCTGAGTCGGACTGGAGCTCTCTGCCCTTTACCAATCCAGCCACGGGCCCATCCATCTGGCCCATCAAGACTCACTCTCATTTCATCAGTCCATAAAACCTTAGAAAAATCAGTCTTGAGATATTTCTTGGCCCAGTCTTGACGTTTCAGCTTGTGTGTCTTGTTCAGCCTTTCTTACCTTGGCCATGTCTCTGAGTATTGCACACCTTGTGCTTTTGGGCACTCCAGTGATGTTGCAGCTCTGAAATATGGCCAAACTGGTGGCAAGTGGCATCGTGGCAGCTGCACGCTTGACTTTTCTCAGTTCATGGGCAGTTATTTTGCGCCTTGGTTTTTCCACACGCTTCTTGCGACCCTGTTGACTATTTTGAATGAAACGCTTGATTGTTCGATGATCACGCTTCAGAAGCTTTGCAATTTTAAGAGTGCTGCATCCCTCTGCAAGATATACCACTATTTTTGACTTTTCTGAGCCTGTCAAGTCCTTCTTTTGACCCATTTTGCCAAAGGAAAGGAAGTTGCCTAATAATTATGCACACCTGATATAGGGTGTTGATGTCATTAGACCACACCCCTTCTCATTACAGAGATGCACATCACCTAATATGCTTAATTGGTAGTAGGCTTTCGAGCCTATACAGCTTGGAGTAAGACAACATGCATAAAGAGGATGATGTGGTCAAAATACTCATTTGCCTAATAATTCTGCACTCCCTGTATAGGTGATTTATAAGGTACTTAAGTGCAGTGAGAAATGGCTGTGAAATAACGCTTGCGTTATTTCATTCAGGTTGCCGTGGCAGTCCTGTGTAAGATTTGTCTGAGCTCTATATGGATGGCAAAAGAAATGTTGTAAGCCCATAGGGATCTACCGGAAACCCCAAAACCCAGGGGAACCTAGGTACCATATACTAGGGAATTATAAGGGTGTTCCAGTGTGCCAATTTGAATTGGTAAAAATGGTCACTATCCTAAAGTGCCAATTGTAAAGGCAGAGAGAGCATAAGCACTGAGGTTCTGGTTAGCAGAGCCTCAGTGACACAGTTAGTCACTACACAGGTACACACATTCAGGCCACAAACTATGAGCACTGGGGTCCTGGCTAGCAGGATCCCAGTGAGACAGGCTAAAACAAACTTACATACATGTAAAAATGTGGGTAACAGGCCAGGCAAGATGGTACTTTCCAACAGGGTGACAATCAGGAGAGTCTCATTTCCTGGCAGGGGTCTTGGCAAATGTCTCTGGCTTCTGTCTGGATTGCAGGGAATATTTGCGGGGTGGTTCACCATCTGCAGGGGAAGGAGTGCCGGTGGCCTTTGATTCCTGTGGCGGAGCTTCCTTGCAACTAGCGGCAGCGGAGGTGGAAGGCTGTTCAGATGTCTGGCTAGTGGCAGGGACCCACTGGTGTGAGACTGCCTCTCTCATAATGTTGGCCATGTCTGTCAGCACCCCTGCAATGGAGATCAGGGTGTTGTTAATGGCCTGCAAGTCCTCCCTGATCCCCTGATACTGTCCCACCTGCAGCCGCCTTTTCTCCTGCACATTGTCCAGGATCTGGCCCATCGTGTCCTGGGAATGTTGATAGGCTCCCAGGATCTTGGTGGGTGTCTCCTGGAGAGTCGGTTCCCTGGGCCTGTACTCCCTCTGGTGCACAGCAGTCCTCCCAGTGTCCCTGTTGGCTGGTGTCTCTGTCCCCTGAACCGTGTGCCCACTGCAACTGACCCCAGGTCCATGATTGCCTTGGGGGTGAGTTGTGCCTTGGGGTCCATGTAGAAGTGGACACACTGCTGATTGATGTGTCCTGGGGACAGAGGTATGGGTATGCTGGGTGGGTGCTGTGGTGGTGTTTCCTGATGGGGGAGGCTGTGTATTGGTGTGTGACTGGGCTTTGGTAACCGGCTGTCCAGTGGTCCCTGATGGGCCAGGTACGTCATCCAGAGCCTGAAGACCAGAGTTGCTGTCATCACTGTGGGCCTCTTCAGTTGGGGGACTGGAGAGTGCTGGTACCTCTTCTCCGCTGACGTTGGCTGGGGTACCTGTGGACATGTAAATGATGTGTTATGATTTCTGTGTCTGACATATTGTACATCCGTGGCTTCCCCTCTTCGGTTGGATTTGCCCTGCCAGCTTTCACTTGCGTATGTTAGTGTATGGTGGGATAGTTAATTTTCTATGGTGTGCATGCTTTAATGATGAGTGCCCATGCAGGGCTGTGATGGGTGTCCATGCATTGGTACAGCATGCAGGTCTTGTCATTGGTATGAGTGAGATGTGATGATAGGTTGTGTGGAAAGTAGTAGAGTGATGGGAGTGAGGGTGAGGGTAAGTGATGGCATGCAGTTGGGGGGTGATAATAGTAGAGTGTTGACTTACCACAGTCCAGTCCTCCTCCGACTCCAGCCAGGCCCTCAGGATGCAGTATTGCCAAGACTTGCTCCTCCCATGCTGTGAGTTGTGGGGGAGGCAGTGGGGGTCCACCGTCAGTCCTCTGTATAGCAAGCTGGTGTCTTGCTGCTATAGAATGTACCTTCCCCATAAGTCATTCCACCTCTTCCTGATGTCATCCCTAGTTCTTGGGTGGTGTCCCATGGCGTTGACCCTGTCCACGATTCTCTGCCATAGCTTCAACTTCCTAGCTAAAGATATCTGCTGCACCTGTACTTCAAATAGCTATGGCTCTTCCCTGACAATTTCCTCCACCATGACCCTTAGCTGCTCCTCTGTGAAACGGGGGTATCTTTGTGGTGCCATGGGTGTTTAGTGATGTGTGTTGGTGAGGGTGTATTGGGTAATGTGTTGGGGTGTGTGATGTGGAGTGCGTGAGTGGTGTATAGGTGTGAGTAGTGTGTGGCACCATACCCCTGAAAATGTCACAACTTGGACCTGAGAGGGTCTGGCTTATTGATAAGTGCAATATGACATGAGGATCATTTGCTTTATTCATTTTTGCTCAATATATTTTTTACTTTCCGATAGGATACTCAGCCTATCCTACCCGAGAATGGCTGATAGCACCGCTGAGGAATCCAACAATGTTAGGGACACTCTGCGTCAATTGGGACAATTGGCAGAACACAGAGGGTAGTGGATCAGGCTTTTGGGATCCTGATGGCCAGATTTAGATGTCTGGACAAGACCAGTGGAGCCTTCCTCTACTCACCTGATAAGGTGTGCCAAATCATGGTTTCCTGCTGCATATTGCACAACATTGCCTGCAATAGAACATCCCAATCATTGGAAAGGATGCAGACCAGGAAGAGCCACTGGATGATGATTTTGAAATGGCAAAAGAAGATGGCAGTGGTGAAGAGGAAGGAATTGACATATGTCAAGATGTTATTGACCACTTCTTTACCTGAGTGTACGTTTACCTTTACATATTGTAACAGCACACCAGAACAACTTCCAACATAGGAACCATCTTGTTCTGTGATGGTTATTTAGCAGTAATAGTTAGTTCAGGAAAGTCCAGGGCAAAGATGTTTGTTGATCAAAGTTTCTATACATTTACTGATGTGTTTATTGACATTGATTATCTTTGCTTGTGCTAAGTATATGTGCTAGCCTAACCGATCATAAGAGGCAAATTTCCTCTTTGAAATCATTCATTTACCTTGCTATTCTGTTTTAGGATCTTTCAGCATGTCACATTCATTTGGACATTTCAAAGTTGTGACAATGGCTGTGAGATGTTGCCGTAGGAAAGTACAAAGGAAATATGTGTTTCTCATTTTGGATGTACAGATCTTGTTTATTGATTTAGGATTCCTACTGCGAGGCAGGATGTCTGGCTCCAACTGATGTCATGAATCAATAATAGTTTGCCTATGTAATTTCCTTTTATAAAATGTTCCCTTTCTTCCATGGTATCAAGGTCGTGGAGTGTCAAAATCTTAATGGCAGGAACTATTTGGATTATACATGGTTTGTGAAAATCATCTATGATTTTGTAAAAAGACTTGTTACCTATACATGAATGACACCAATACATTGAGTTTTTAGGGATTCTTTTTCTACCTTTTTTTATGTGAAACAAATAACCAAGTTATTTCTTATTTGTTCTTGAATCCTATTGATTGGCAGGTTTAAAAAAAAGATGGGATAAGGAATACATAGAAAAGTTGTTACCACAGTAAATACAACACAAGTCTTTAAATTTGTGTTATATAAATTTATTTTGAACAGACATATTGGGTGAAATATCTGTGAAACGTGAATCCCAAAGAGCAAGAAGAAAGAACTAAAGTACATCATGGTGAATTTACTACATGTGGTGAGCAAAAATTGTTTGGAGTCCAATGCGCAAAATACAACTGTACTCAGTAAAGGTGACTTTATCCATAAAATAGTCCATAGAGGGGATGGTAGACAAACACTGGAGGAAATTAGGCCCTGCGCCTCTTGGAGGTGGTGATGGAGGTCTTGCCATCCTCTCCTGGTGGTCCAGAGGAATGTCCCCTCTCATGGGGGGGGAGGGGGAATCCACAGCTACAGGGACTGGAATGGGTGGAGTAGTGTCTTGTTGTGCTTTGTCCTCCCTGACTGTGGCAGTAGATGGTAGGGGAAAAACCCTGCAAGTGATATTATAAATATCATACATAACCCCAGTCAGGGAGAACAATTAGAGTTGAGATTCTGCATCTTTGTGCTCTCTCTGTATCTGCTTCATCTCTCTGATCTCTATTTTGGCCTGGGCCATCATGTCTTGTGATGATTGTAGGGATCCCAAGACAACATCAATGGTAGTCTGGGTAATAGTGGTGACAGTCAGTGGCCTCACTTTGCTGGCCCACACATTCCCTCCCATTACCTCTACCCCCACTACCCTTTGCCCTTGAGGCAGTGTGACCCTTCCCACTGGGTCCTGGCAGAACTGGAGGTTGTGATGGTGGTTGCCCAACAGTATCCAGGATTGGGGGGCTCAAGATGGTAGTTGCTTTTCTCTGTACGCAGGAAGTGGAGCTGTCCTGAGACTGAAGTTTTGTAGCAGCTGGGTTGGGAGGTGTAGGTGTGGGTCGAGTGTGACTCACTGGAGCTGTCTGCCCAGACAGGCCAGATAGACCATGCATGTCCTCATCCTCTGGACTTGCATGAGTGCTGTCCTCACTGAAGGCTCAGCCCTGGTCTGGAGTGGAGGTGTCTTCTGTTGCAGCCAGTGGTTCACTGGCCCTGGGTGTTGGACCTAATATAAATTACAAACAAAATGAAATTAAAGTGATGTATTGTAGTTCAAATGTGCCTTCAGCCACAAGGAAGGAACCTAAAAAAAGAGAAAATATGATTAATGGAATGACTAGTTCTTTGTGGGATTTTAACATTTATACATTTACATTCACCAGAGATGCAACTCAACACAGTAGAGAGCTGAGCCATTCCAAGGCCTAGCAGCCTCAAAATCAAACTATGGTACAACCTATTGGATTAATAGCATTAGTCATCATTTGAACACTACAAATTAAATTGTGTAGTAATACTACATATATTAGGCATGCCACAGAACATGACTGGAAAACTTTGACTCAACAAACTATGATTTATGCAAGCAAGTAGATCAATTCAATGTAGTAATAGTAAGGTGACAGCCTACTAGATCAACGCAGCAAATCACATTTTCATACATAGTATGACATGGTGAATACCAAATACATACAACTTTGACATTTGTGCATAAAAATGGAAGAAAAGGAAGGATGAGCAACATCACATTGCACTATTGTTTCCCAGTGACAAAAAGGACACCATGGTAGTTGTAGTCATGTCTTAACACCATTGATAATACTTTTTTAACAGTAACATTTACAATATGTGCAAACATATGTGTATGATATGAATGGGTTAAAGTACCACTTAAAAGCACTCTACCTTCATGTGAAAATAGATGGAGTTTGGAGCCTGTTTTGGAGTACAACAACATACATTGAAATAAAGCAATGCACTCGGCAAATGTATAGGATGATCCATGGAGAACAGCACACAATCTGAAAATAACATATCGACCATTGTTAAAATGAGAGATACAACCATGATGCTAGTAATTTGGATATAACAAGATATTTTGGAGACTCAAGTTTAGATATATATGTTTTGATGAGTGTTTTTGAAACATTCTGAACAGTGAACTTAAAGGTAAGAAATCCATTTGTGATTAGTGAGACATTCTTAAGTATAGGTTACCAGTCACAACTCCAATAGGGATTCATGTCATGTTTGTAGGATGTAGCATCTGCAAGACATTCTCCTCCTATGTAACAATTGAAATGGGGAGCTGGGAGAACCACCACCAGTCCTCTGGGCCTCCAGGTGATGCTTTGAGGCTGAGGAATGCACTTTCCCCCTCAAGTCATTCCACCTCTTCCTAATGTCCTCCTGTGTGTGCAGATTGTTAGCTACAGCATTCACTCTGTTCTCTATTCTGGTTCACATTTCACTTTTCTGAGGGATGGTTGACCAATAGCCACAGCCATCGTTCAGTGCTGAATAGGTTCTGCAACGGACACCCACCATCATGAGACTGCCACTTTTACACCGCCAGCACAACTGGGTTATCTAAATATGGTCAGCGCAATCTTGCTGTCCCAAAGGCATCAGAGTAATAATCTTCAGTATTGGAGTCCGTTGTGTCAGCTGCGGGATACAGCTGGCATGACAGAGTACACTCCGTCAATGCTGACAGCGGTTGAACCGCCATAGATCTAAATATGGCAGTTGGAACTCCGTCAGCTTGAGACAGTATTTGGGACCACTGACGGTTTGCGAAATTACTGTCAAGATCTAAATCATGCTGTTTGCCTTGTTGTACAGAGTTACTGTGTAATTGGAGTGGGGAGATTGTGGACAAAGAGGATACAGGAACAGGAGCATTGATAGTCACTTGTTGAGGGAGTCAGTCAATGCCACTTTGTGAATTCAGAGAGGTAGAAATATTATGAATAGGGATTTATGGGTGGCTATGAATGCTAACTGTAGCTGATTGTTTGAGGATAATAAGTCATGGGTATGGATAACATGTGAAGTTTATAAAAAAAATAACCTGGATCATCAGTCCTAATCTTAGTACCAAGAAGCAAACAGGATTCAATAGACCATAATAGAGAAGACACAGTTTTGTTTTAAGGTTCACTACAGTATAGTCAGTTTGATAGATGAATCCATCTCGAAGGCTAGTATAACAAAGGCAACCTTGTTATATATCAAGAGAAAAAAACATGTTTGATTATGTAGCCAATGAACGATCTTGTTCTTAGTTCAGTGGATGACTCTATTTTCCATCTGCCCAAGTAGGAATCAGAAAATATGGAGTGACGCCATGAGTTAGTTTTTGATTTTGTATCTTTGAATCATCAGTCCTGTCATTTATTTTGAATGTAGTGTTATTAATGGCCCAGTTACCAGATGTAACAGCTGCACTATGGGTATTAGCAGCAATCTGTGTTGTTGTTATAAGAGGAGTGAAAGGCTGAGGAGTAGAAGTAGTAGTGACTATGGTCACCATAGATGGTCAGGGAGCATGAGGCTCCAAGGTGAACAATTTAAGACCTGATAGATTATTAAATATTATAAGATCAGCCGGAGTAGAACTTGTAGACAACACTGGTTTATGCAGATCCATTTGTGAATCGCTGTTAAAAACAGATGAGAAATTGCACACCTTGATGTTTCCAGAAACAGAACAAGAAGAGGATATTGGAGATCCAACCAATTGCAACAAGGGTGACTTTTCCTGAGTCAGCTGTTCTGGGCCTTTATCACTATTGTGGATCTCTGCCTCTATAACAAAAGATGTTTTAGTTACACAAGAAGTGGTTTGGTAACAGTCTTGCCACGTGCACTATTTTCTTCTGAGTTTTTTTTTGTTGGTTGAAACAATGTTTGATTAAACCCTCCATGTAAATATCTATATGTACTTTAGCGAGGCAATATTTACATGCTCTGTTGTCCACATTTATCTTGTGGTACATTTTGCATGGTTTCAAATACCTACTTAACTCATATATACATAAATATATACATGCCACTTATTGTAGTTATTAGTACCAGGCATAAACCTATATATGTGCACTTATATACACATAGAATCAGAAATGTTGACATGCTCTAATATACGTAACCTAAATTATTCTGTGCACAACCCCCGGTAGCTTGGCACAGAGCAGACAGGCTTAACCTAGAAGGCAATGTGTAAAGTACTTGTGAATAACTCATAAAGTAACACAGTCAAAACACCACAAAAAGTACCCCGCAACAGTTTTGGAAAATAGATAATATTTACCAGGATAAAATAAGACCAAATTGACAAGAATCCAATATGCAGAAGTCAAGATATCACTTTTTAAATGTTGAGGTAAGTCTTAATCCATAGGAATCAATGAATGTATTTTTTTAGCACAAAGTACCTTGGATGCGTAAAAAATAACAACGCATAGGGCCACAGAGGAAGTGATGCATTAGAAAGTAAAGCGATTTGTGATTTTTTTCTGGTGCAGTGGAGGTGATGCATCAATTCTTTCCTCGCGGGCAAGGTGATGCATTGATTTCTGGGTGTGCAGTCTTGGTGGCCTACTGCGGTACATCGATATTTTGATGGTCAGAGACGATGCGTGAAAAATCCAAAATGTGCTGCAATGATAAAACAGGTGTACAAGGAGGCAAGCTCAGTTGAAGCCCTTGGAGATCACTTGTGGGGGAAGGCAAAGTCCTTCCAGCACAGTCAGGGAGCAGCAGGCAGCAGGGCAACAGGAGGGAGAGTAAGCCTTCCAGAAAAGCAGTTCAGAAGAGTCCTTTGCACAGCACAGCAGTCCTGCTGACAGAGTCTAGTTGTAGGTCCATAAGTGTCTGATTTCACGGGGTCACAGACCCAGTATAGATGTACCCAAATGTGCCTTTGAAGTGGAGGAAAACTTCAAAGCGTGGTATTGAAGTTTACCAGTTCCCCTTTCAACCCAGTCCTGTCTGCCAGAAGAACTGGGGGGGCATTACCAGTTCTTTGTGTGAGGTCAGGCAACTAGCCTTTGAAATGTAGTGGAAAGCCCCTCTACCCTTCCTTCCCAGGAAGGCACATCAGTTTGCAGATTAATGAAGATGCAGCTGAGAGTCCTGTGTTTATGGCTGTGTGGGTGGAATACACAAGGAGAGCTGTCAACCAGCACAGATGAGACATGGATTGGGGACAGGCTATAAGGCACAAAGAGCAGTAATTGAAGAAAACTATCTACTTTTTTAAAGTGGCATTTCTAAAATAGTAATGATAAATCCAACTTCCACAGTAAGCAGAATTTCTCACTACCATTCCAACCATACCAAATATGACAATGCCACTATTTTTTTACTTTACTTTTACTTGCTTTGAAGGGTTGTTGTAAGGTTCAGGGTCTTTACTAGCTAGAGCACTGGTATTCTCAGTGGGGGGTGCTGAACGGGAAGCAAGTGGGAGCGAGAATTGTCCGGGCAACAGGGAATCGCCGTTGCCTCATCTGGGAAATGGGAAGATTAGAATTTTAAGAGAAAGGAGCAGTGCCAAAAGGACCTGCAACCTTCATCTTTGCAGCCAAGAAAAGCAAATGACCTTACACCACGGAATATGAAGGAAAAGAAGTGAGAATGGTCATGTTTTGTGTTCACCTGTTTAAGAGCAACATATTGGTTGGTAACGAAATATCTAACTGGACATCAACAGAAAAAGCAAATTCAAGAAAGCGAAGGAATAGAAAAATATAAATTAAATGCTTATATTTTACTTGATTCTTTTCTGGTGGGTGCAGGAAACAGAACACACACTGACATTTGTAAAAATCTCAGGAGAAATGTACCAGATGAAACACATTTTATAAAGTCAGTCGTTCTAGTTTACAGAACTGAAATAATGGGTTACAGCAATATTCGTATTGACAGTATCTTAAGTCATACCATATACTAATGAACAAGGTTTCCCACATTGAAATGGACGTTCATGTTAAATACAAATCACTTAACATGAAGCCTAAAGTAGGTCATTGAATTGAAGAGAAGACAGAATCGTTAATTGTATGACAGACAGATTTTGCTTTTTACTAAAATACAGAATAAAAAGGGAACATAAAATATGTCAAGGACAACATGTGAGATTTACAATGCATGACCTATTCTTCAAAACCACTTGATCCTGTTTGAAAGGTGCTCGGAGTTGTGGTACTGAATCGCCATCATCATCAACCGAGATCTGGTGTTAAGAGCAACCAGAACTGCTGCTTTTAGCAATGGGGAGGAAAAAGAAGACTCTACATGATTATGCGGCTGAGTTCAGCAACCTGGTTGTGAAAAGGCACCTGATGGAGCTTGAGGAGACAGGTGAAACATCAGTTGTGGAGACACTGTACTGTAAATCGTATGAGTTGCCCATGAGATTGAGAAGGGACCGGATTCTAGAGCATCTTGCTTCTGGAAGGCATTACAGAAATCGACGGCTTATAAAACAACATGGGAGCCAGGGCTCTGTTATGTTAACATGAACAACCAGAACACACCCCACAACAACACCATCACACAACACAACAACAACACCCACCAGAACCACCTCAACTGCCTACTCCTCAATACCTGCTCCCTTCACAAACATGCCATAGAACTCTGGGATCTCATCACATCACATGCACCTGACATCGTCTTCATCACGGAAACCTGGACAAACCACTCCTCCGAGCCCAACATAGCCACTGCCACCTCCCTGGGATACAAACTCCAACGCAAAGACCGCCTCAGCAAGCCAGGAGGTGGCATCGCCATCCTACACAAAGACACCATTAAAGTCACCACCAACTCCCAAGACACTATCAACAGCGCTGAACACATGCACTTCCTAATCCACATAAACAACAACTCCACCCTCAGAGGTACACTAATCTACAGACCACCAGGTCCATGCCCCGCCTTCAGTGACACCATCGCCGACACCATCAGCACACACGCCCTCACCTCCACAGACTACATCCTCCTTGGTGATTTCAACTTTCACTTAGAGAACCTTCAAGACCACAACGCCACCTCTCTCATAGACAACCTCACCAACCTCGGACTCAAACAACTGGCCACAGCACCCACCCACTCAGCAGGACACACGCTCAACGCGATCTTCACCTCAAGCCAACACATAACCTACACCCATACCACCGAACTTTACTGGACCGACCACCACTGCATCCACTTCTCCTTCGCTGAACCCCCCAAACACCACCACCAACACACCACGCCCTACTGCATGTGGGACAAGATCCCCCCAGAATGCCTGAACTCCCAATTGGCCCTTGACCTTCATACCCTCACCAAAGACCACAACACTGGAGCCCGCAACCTCTCCAAATGGATCACTACCTGCGTTGACACACTAGGCCCCCTCAGAAAACACGCCACCCGCAACATCAAGCACGCACCCTGGTTCACCACCGAACTCCAAGAATCCAAGCACAAATGCCGCCAAGCGGAGAAAGCCTGGCGACAGGAACCCACTATAACCAACTTCTCCACCCTCAAAACTTCTATTCGCACCCACCACCAACTCATACGCACCACTAAAAGAGCACACTACAAGACTCGCCTTGGCAACAACTCCCAAAACAGCAAAGAACTCTTCACCATCATTAAAGAGCTATCCAAACTCAAAGCCAGCAACATAGACCCCACACACACACACAGCCCCACTGTGACGCTCTCTCCAATCATTTTCACAACAAAATCCTGGACATTCACAGCAGCTTCATACCACACCCACCCACCACACACAACCCTTACCCACCCAATGCAAACCCCACTCATGATCCCCCCATCATACTTACCATCTAGGCCCCAACCATACACGAAGAAACTAAAAAAGCCATGAATTCCATCCACTATGGTTCACCCTCCGACCCCTGTCCTTAACGCATCTACAACAAAGCCAGCCCAACGCCCCATACTTAGTGACACAATCAACTCCTCATTCAACACCGCCACCTACCCAGATCCCTGGAAGCACGCAGAAATTACCACTCTCCTAAAAAAAGCCCAAAGCCGACCCAGAAATCCTCTCCAACTACCGCCCCATCTCCCTCCTCCCTTTCCCCGCCATGGTCCCCGAAAAACTAGTCAACGACCGCCTATCCCACTTTCTCAAGGAAAACAATGCACTAGACCCCTCCCAATCCGGGTTCCGCAAGAACCACAGCATGGAAACCGCCCTCATCGCATGTACTGATGACATCAGAACCAGAGTCGAGAAGGGCAAGACCGTCGCACTCATCCTCCTAGACAGCTCTGCGGCCTTTGACACAGTCTGCCACCACACACTCTGCACACCCCTCCACAACACAGGAATTCGTCACAAAGCCTTAGACTGGCTCACCTCCTTCCTCACCGACCGGACCCAAAGAGTCCGCCTTCCACTCCACTGCTACCAAAATCATCTGCGGAGTCCCCCAAGGGTCCTCCCTCAGCCCCACCCTCTTCAACATTTACATGACCCCCCTCGCCAACATCCTCCGACCACACGGTATCACCATACTCTCCTACGCAGACGACAACCAACCTACACGCTGCACTCCTTGACACCGCCACCTGGATGGCAACAAACCACCTCAAGCTTAACTCCAACAAAACCAAAATCATCATCTTCGGCCCCAACAAAACCATATGGGACGACTCCTGGTGGCCAACCGCCCTAGGCCCCACACCCACCCCCGCAAACCAAGCCCCCAACCTCAGCATCATCCTGGACCCCTCACTCTCCATGACACAGCAAATCAACGCAGTAACCTCCTCCTGCTTCCACACACTCCGCACTCTGAAAAAGTCCTTCAAATGGAGACCAGCAAGATAATCACCCATGCACTCATCAGCAGCAGGCTAGACTACGGTAACGCCCTCTATGCCGGCACCACACTCAAACTCAAACGCAAACTCCAGAGAATCCAGAACACAGCCGCACACCTCATTCTGGACCTCCCCCGCTGCAAACAAATCTCACCACACCTCAAATCCCTTCACTGGCTCCCCATAGACAAGAGAATCACTTTCAAGATCCTCATCCACGCACACAAATCCCTCTACAACACCGGCCCATCCTACCTCAATGAAAGAGTGAACTTCCACACTCCCACCCGCAACCTCCGGTCTGCCGATCTCACAGTAGCCACTGTCCCCCGCATCCAATGCACCACTACAGGAGGCAAGGCATTCTCATACATCGCCCCCAAAACCTGGAACTCCCTCTCCATCAACCTCCGCAAAACCAAAGACCTCTTGCTCTTCAGAAAAAACTTCAAGACATAGGTGGTCATTCTAACCCTGGCGGTAAAAACCGCCAGGGCGAATGACCGCGGTAGCACCGCCAACAGGCTGGCGGTGCACCGTTGGGCATGAACTGCCGCGGCCAGAAACGGAAAGTCGGCGGTGTACCGCCGACTTTCCGCTGCCCTTGAGAATCCTCCATGGCGGCGGAGCGCGCTCCGCCGCCATGGGGATTCTGACACCCCCTACCGCCATCCTGTTCCTGGCGGGTCTCCCCCTTCCAAAGCGCCTTGAGACCCTCACGGGTGAGTAGCGTGCTCTGTAAATCTCTTTGATTGATTGATTGATACTTTCAGATCAGAAATTTCCACATAAAAACATATAGAGAATTTCTAGTACTGCCTATGAGAGGAGAAGTCTTCATAATAATGAAAAACGACTTTGGTGTTTTTCACTACCAGGACATGTAAAACTTACAAGTACATGTCCTGCCTTTTACGTGCATGGCACCCTGCCCTATAGGCTACCTAGGGCCTACCGTAGCTGTGACTTATATGTAATAAAAGGGGAGTATAAGGCTTGGCAAATAGTTTTAAATGTCAAGTCGAAGTGGCAGTGAAACTGCACACACAGACCTTGCAATGTCAGGCCTTAGACATGGTTAAAGGGCTACTTATGTGGGTGGCACAATCTGTACTGCAGGCCCGCACGTAGCATTTAATTTATAGGCCCTGGGCACATGCAGTTCACTTTATGAGGGATTTATAAGTACATTAAATATGCCAATTTGGTATGAGCCAATGTTACCATGTTTAAGGGAGAGAACACATGCACTTTAGCACTGGTTAGCAGTGGCAAATTGCCCAGAGTCCTAAAGCCAACAAAGATGAGTCAGAAAAAGAGGAGGAGGAAGCCAAAAGGTTTGGGGTGACCCTTCAGAGAGAAGGACATTTTCCAGGATTCCCTACATATAAATGCATCTGCTTATAACAGGAGGCATACTTCAAAGTACTATGATGTGTACTTGTATAAGACAAGCTCTTTTCCATAGTGTGCGAAGTATAGTTTGTCATATCTAAGTTGATTTGTGAGTATAGTTGTCATATGGGAAAAAGCCAGCTCTTGACAAACCTTTTGATGTGGAGTTGATTGTCTGTGATCCTACGTTTGTAGGTAAGGAATTCTGTAGTTTGGCTGCTTGACTAGAGAAGGATGTTCCACCCATGTTGTTTTTTCTTGCATGTAGGAATTGCGAGGTGGGGAGTAAATTCTTGGGTATAGGTTTCTTTGTTGTATCTATTTGTTGATTTTCTTCCTAATGAATAGTGATCCTCTGCCATGTACAACTTTGTGTGTGATACAAAGGAGCTTGAAGGAGGATCTTCTGGTAACTGGTAACCAATGTAGCTCCTTCAAAGCAGGGGGATGTGTGTTTGTGGTTTCACATGTAGGGGGAGTCTAGCAACAGCATTCTGAATTATTTGTACTTTTTTCATAGCTGACAAAGTTGAAAACAATACACATCATTAGTGTAGTCCAGTTTTGCTAGGAGAAGAGAAATGGTACCTTGAACCTTGTGTGGAAATCCTAGGTGTAGGAAGATAAGTCACAGTGCTTTCATTGTGCGAAAGCTTGATTTAGCTACCTTATTCACTGCTGGGTTCTTGACAGTTTGGATGTTCCTGGTAATTCTGAGGTGTTTTACCTCCTTAGATACTTTTGGAGCTGGTCCTTGATCATCTGGGCAGGTTCAAAAGGGGAGGGAGGGGAAAGTTGTAGTTTTTCAGTTGCACAGGTGAATATTTTGGTTCGGGAGGCATTCAGTTTGAGGTGGCTCCATGTCCTCCATTGTTCCATGGCTCAGAAGCAATCAAAGAGTTTTTATGTTTTAATGTCCTTTGGGCTTTCCAATTTTCAGGTGCATCTACGTATCATCTGCATAGTTATAACGTGATGTTAAACCCATTTATCAGATCTTTTTATGATTTTATGTAGATGTTACAAAGCATAGGTAAGATAAGTGAGCCTTGAGCCACTCTTTCTTTAATATTGTATGGTTTAGAACACAATGGGGGGTATGTATATTATTAGTTCTTATGTGTACGTAGGCAGTGATGTACATAAAAGCTGTACCCTCTATTCCAGCTTCCCCAATTTTGTGGATTCTTGTATAAAGTTCCACTGTGTCAAAAGCCAATTAAAGTCTAAGGGAAGAACAGCAGCATCTCTCTTCTGGTCCACTGTATTTTAAGTTCATACCTGACAGAGATGAGAGCGGAGTCAGTGTCTCTTCCTGGATAGAATTTAGTTTGAAAGTCGTAAAGTATGGAATTGTCTTCAATGAATTGTGACATCTGGGTGAAAGCTGCTCTTTCTATGTGTTTGCCCTGGAATAGTCCATTTGCTATAGGTCTGTAGGTTCTTGGGTTTGTAGGTGCCTTAGGGTTTTTTTTTTATAAAGGGGTGGATATATGCCTTTTTAAGGTCTTCTGGAAACGCCCCTGCCCTTTAGGAGTTGTTGATGAGTGTTTTTACTGGGATGGCCAGTGAAGTTGATAGTATGATGTTTTTGAATATTTGAGGTGGGCAAGGGTCAGAGTAACAGCCAGCTGATTTTCTTGATTTGAGAAGATCCAGAAATTCAGTTGATGATAGTTCTTGGAACGAACATAGTTGCTGTGTTTGCCTTTTACTGGAAGGCATTTTGGTAAACTGGTTAGGACTGTTGGGTTTTTGTTGTTTAATTAGGTATGCAGCATATTTGCTTCAGATGTGTCACACAATTCCTGAAATGGCATTGGTAGCTTTTGAGTTTTTTGGCTGACATAATTTGCTGAGTATTTTATAGAACTTTTATAAAATTATTTATTGTGGATTCATCTTGGATAGCATAGTTTTTGTTTGCTTTTTTAAATCTTGACTTGTATGTTCTTTTGTCTGGTTAGGAATACATTGTCTTCAGAGATGTTTGTTTTGACCCATTTGCACTGTAGCTTAGCATTGTATTGTTTGATCTTTTACAATGATGCTTTTATCCAAGGGGTGTGCTCTCTTTCGATATGCTAAGAAGTCTTCAGAAGAATTAAGTGATCAAATGCTGTCTTGAGCAATCCATACAGTGTTTGCACATAATTGATGGTGAACACGCACACCACCACCACTGTCAAACACATCTATACACAACACCCCACAATCACACTATGACAGCAACATCACAGACACAAAAACGCATTTTCGGAAAGGCAAATCGAACTACTCCACCAAACAACACATACTGGCAGCAATACATAGCAACCACACACAATGATATAAATAGTACAGACCTCCAAACAAGGCCTCAGATGACATGCCACATCTGACCAACATACAAAGGACATTACAGATACTTCACTATATACACACATGCACACACCACTACCAAACAATGCCACACACAACCATAACAACATTTCACAACAAGCACATGGCACAAGTTATCAACCCAGCGCATGTAGCAACACAGATACATCCCATACACATACAACACAAACATCAAAGTATACAGATATAACACAACTATGTTGAAGGAAATCCAGGACAATTTTTCGACCTTGACAACCACATCTATGTGGGCAGATGTATTGAATAAATACATAGTAAAAACTATTCACAAGTGAGGCCTGCTGGCCAGTCCCAATGTCGCAAGTGGCCAAGGCACATTGGGCACAATCACATGCCCCAACTTTACTCCTGACAGCAAATTGGCCTCCACATGGCAGGGACATAAAAGGGGCAGGCAGACAGCTCAGGAGTGGGGTGGTGGTGGTGGTGGGGGTTTGGGCTTGGAATGGGGGTCCTTGGGTGTAGGTTTGAGAGGGGGTGTTTAGGCTTAGATTTTGATTGTGGGGGAGGGTGTTTGGATTTTGGGATAGAGTTGGTACTTTAGGCTTTGGAGGGGGTGGCTTCTTTCCAGGGTGAGGATCATGGGCACTACTAGGAATGGCATGGGAGGACTGGGAGGTGGAAGGTCTGGGTTGAGGTAGGGAGACATGAAGTTTAGGAGCATCACAGGGTGGGAGAGGAGCAGGGCACAGGTCAAGACTGGCGAAGAAAACATTTTTAGGTACACTGGGCGGTCATGGGTGAAAGGTTTAGGAGTGGAGATAGAGGGAGTGGTTGTAGGAGGTGTTGGTGTTCTCGACATGGATGCAGGTGTGTGCAATAGGTGCTTGTGTGTGGTGGGTATATGTTGGGTGGATGAGTGAGGGCATTTATGTTTTTTGGGAGGAGGGTGGAAGAGATACAGGGAGGTGGAATGCAAGATGTGTGAGTGTATGTTGGGGTGGTGGCTGCAAGTAAGGTGTATGTGCTGCATGTGGAAATTAAGGTGTCGTGGTGAGTGCAGATGTGATGTGTGGTGTGGATGTCTGTGGGTCTGCTCTTGTGGTGTCTGTGGGTATGACAGGACTGGTGGCAGGATCAGGGAGTGCTGATGTAGTGATAGCAGGTGTGAGTGGTGATGTGACTGTGATGGAGGGGGTGGTGGGGAAACAGCGTAGGGAGTGGCTGTTGTTGTGTCTGCAGGTATGTGTTGACTGTAAGCATGCTTGTGGTGTGTCCTGTGGTGCTTGTGTTTGTCTTTGTGCAACTTGGTTGTTGTATTGGGTGAATGCTGGTCTGAATGTGTGCTCTGTACGGGTGAGGGGTGTTAGATTGGGCACAGGTAGCAGGAGGGGGGACGGAAGATGAAGGGACACTGGCTGCTTGTCAAATAGGAGGCTAGAGCCTGAAACGATCTCTGCAGGCCATCCAAGGCACTGTGAATGCCTTCCAGGTAGGCATTTCTTTGTTGCATCTGGGATGCAAGTCCCTGGATGGCATTCACGATGGTTGACTGCCCCACAGAGATGGACCTCAGGAGGTCAATAGCCCTCTCATTGAGGGCAGCAGGGCTGACTGGGGCAGGGGCAATGGTGAATGGGGGCCAAGGAGATGCCCACCCACCCGTGTGAGCAGGAACAGGCAACTGGGTGGGGAGCTACAGGGAGGGTGGTGCTGGTAAGAGCAGTGGTAGACAAGGATGGTGCTGGGAAGGACCCAGATGGGTCCACCACCACCAGGGAGCATCCATCGGAGGAGGAATCTGAAGATGATGTAGCTGTCTCCCCCGTGGTGCTCCCCTCGCCCTCCGTCCCACTGGTCTCTTCAGCATGGGTGGACTCTGCCTCCTGGGTCCCATGGGCTGCAGCTTCCCTACTAACCAGTGCCCATTTTCCTTTGCCTGATGATGCTGATGCACATAAGGCTAGAAGGGGACAGGCAGAGAGGGTGGGAGAGAAAGAACAACAAGTATTCTACTCCTCCTCTGCAGTGGCAAGGAATGGCTATGATACATTGTCCCCAAATATTGGTCATGAGGACATAACCTAATGTTCAAGCTGTTACATCCTAATTCCAACAAAATGACTAGTTTGGACATGCTGCAGTCTGTCATCAGTCATTCTACAATGGTAAAAACTACCAACTTCCTACATACACTTACCAATCACACACTTTTGACACATTGTTTTTTCAAATTCCCTGGATAAGTACATTGCACACAAAATATAGGGCAGGTTTGTAAAGGACTCGTGATATACAGAAGTCCTTTGACAATGCAATAATTTCACAGTAGAAGTTCTCTACTCACAGGACTTATTACCCAATATCAGCCTTATCTAGATGACTGGCTATCTAAAGCAGACTCAGGGATAGGAAACTAAGGTTTGGGAATCATTCAACATAACAGCATGTCCAAAAGTCACTGGACAAGGAAGTATAGCACCAACATATTACTGCTTGCATGGCGTTTAAAAGCTAAACAGTGGAAGTAATAGCCAGGACTATATTCTTATCTACTATCTTTACACCTCATTAGTACCTAAGTAATGTAACTGACACAATAGACACCCATACAACTGATATTAAACAGCCCATACTCACCCCATTGTGGCTGCAGTGCTGCCCTCAAGCGCCCATCTATCTCCAGGTAGACTACTGCCAATATGCGGGCCATTAGGGAGGGTCAGGGCCCGATGGGCATCCCTCCTCTGTGGTCTTCCAGGCCCAGCATCTCAGGTGCTCCCACCACTTTCTGCAGTGGGTGCTCCGCGGGCTATGGAACTCCAGGGTCCACACTTGCTTGGCGATGGCTCTCCATATCCCCTTTTTCTGATGGATGCTGGACTGCATGGGAGACACAGACAAAAGGAGATATTCATGTAGAGTTACACTACACTTACAGCAGTGGTCTACACACAGTATATCAAGAGAAAAAGAGAGAGGGCCCTCCTATACAACATTACTGGACCTATAGGAGTAAGCCGGAATCAAATAAGGATTGGTGACAGAAATTGAATGGCCTAAGTCTACCATAATTGGGACAGTTTAACCACAATAGACAATTGCAGATGTCTTTTTTTGTCTCCTTTTTGTCAGGTTTTATTGTTTTTATATGGGGTTTTTATTGATGTGTTTTTTGTGAGTATTTTGATAGTGGGTTTTAACTAATCAGGTTTGTTTTTATTAAATTATGATCCTTAGATTCCTTTGTTTTTAGATTGATCATTTGAGAGATTGATTACTTGAGTGTGTGGGGTGATTGGTTTGCTTTTCCCTTGGGGGAATTTCATTGTTTCACTACACACAGTATGCACAGCACATGCTCATACAGAGTCCACAAGTCGCCAGTGTCATTGATACAACACCACCCCAGCAGTCAATCATGCCATGTCAATATTCACACACTTTTGCTGTCAAACACAACCCTAGCTGATGAGTATTCCACATTTTACTGACCTGTTTATCTGGAGCTCCATGCAACTGTCCATACAGGAGAAGGACCCCTTCCACCTGTTTCTCAAGTTCCTCCAGGGCGAAGGCTGGGGCCCTATCTCCTGAACACAGCAGCTCACGCAGTTGAGATCTTGCTTGCTCGAGTGTCAGGAGTGAAGTGAGCTGGGTTATAGAAAATGGTGGTCGTGGCCACTGCGGTCATGACCGTCACTGCTGATGGTAATCATCATTGGCCCCAGTTTTCATAGGCATCAATGTTAACCAATGAAGAATTGTACGGCCGTTCTGACCGCCTCCTGCCAGGATGACAAACTTGGCAGAATGAGGTCACTTCCATATGTCCTCTGAATGCAGGAGGGGCGGCTGCCATTTTACATAGTTTTAAGATATCTATGTCTTCCTAGTGTGTCATAACTTGATGCTAATCTTTACTTGCTTGATGTACGATGTCAACTCATGTGAATTTACTAGTGAAGTGAGTGTCATCTGCCAATATGTCTGATATATTATCTTTTCAGTGTGTGGACGTTTTGATAACTGTATCTGACTTATGGATGAGTTCACTATGTATGACTTTCATCTCTGTAGAGACCCCTTGTTACAAGTATAGCAATGGAATTTACAGCCAGGATGTCACGGTTGTGTAGTTTGTGAATAACTGTTTCCCTGTGTCAGGTTTCAAATACCTTACATGACTTGTCCTGTTTTCCACTTCTATGGTGTACTTTAGTAACGACAACGTTACAGATGCCCTGAAATTTGCTTTGTCCTATGCCTAGATACTGTCCAAGGGGGAGATTGGGAAATACACCAGTCTACCGGCCCCTAGTCGACCTTGCTACCATGGAAGAAAGACACATTATACAGACGTATCGTCTGAACTGTCAAACCATCAGGGAACTGTGTACCCATTTGGAGCCGGATCTCTAGCCAGCCATACGTAGTCCCTATGCCATCCCACCAACAGTACAGGTGTTATCTTCCCTGCGCTACCTCGCCTCAGGATCTTTTCAGGTGAGAGTGGGACTGGCTGCAGGAATGTCACAGCCGATGTTCAGTTTTGTGTTACAGGATGTAATGGTTGCCTTACTCAAGCACTTGAACAGCTACATCAGCTACCCACAACTTGCTGATCTGTACACTGTGAAGTCTGTCTTTTATGACATTGCACACGTTCCACATGTGATAGGGGCCGTTGATGGCACCCACATCACTTTGGTTCCTCCCAGGGCTAATGAGCAAGTCTACAGGAACAGGAAGAATCACTATTCGATCAAGGTGCAGGTGGTGTGTCTTGCCGACCAATACATATCCCATGTGGCAGCAACGTTTCTGGGATCTGTATATAATTCCTACATCTTGAGGGACAGCAGTGCCCCACAAATGATGTTGCGACCGCAGAGAGAGAGGGCCTGGCTCATTGGTAAGTGTACCTCTGTCCATGTCTAACATCTATGCTACTTTCACTTCACAGTCAGCTCTATGCCTCTCATAGTTCCTTAATGATTTACCTTTGTGCACACAGGTGACTCTGGCTACCCCAACCTGCCCTGGCTCCTGAAGCCAGTGAGGTACACTACAACAGACGTAAAAGAGACCAGTTACAATGAGGCTCACCGCCAAACAAGACGTGTCATCAAGGGGACATTTGGGCTACTGAAAGCAAGATTCAGATCCCTACATGTGTCCGGGTGTGCCCCACAGTACAGACACAGAAAGTCTTCCAAATCATTGTAACATGTTGCATTATACATAATCTTGCCCTGAGAAGACACATTCCACTGCTGGATGAGGAGGAGGTGGTAGCTGGACCAGTGGCTCAGGCTGATGACTTTGGAACTGATGAGGAGGATGCAGCTGGCTCTAGGACTGAGATGATTCGGCAGTTCTTCCAATGAATGCCAGGTATGTGTAGTCTAAAGTTAATGGAACCTATAACCCTGTCTGCCTAGTGACATTGTCCCTCTTGTCCCTCCTTGTTTTTTGCATCAGGGGATATGAGTGCACTACATTCATCCATCTGTGTTATGTATTTTGATGGGATGCTGACTTGCCATCAGGGGAGGTGTAATTGCTATACTGCCAAAGCCATTTGGTACTTGCTGTTGGCATAGCCTGACTTCAGCATAGGTTTCCTGGCATAGCCTGACTTCAGCATAGGTTTCCCCATCATGCATGGTTTCAAGACTGCAGTTTGGATGTCTATGGTCTTGCCTAATCCTATCACATAACAGTCAGCTACCCATCCACACTGTTCCCAAAGCTGATATCTGGTACCTACCTGTTTTAGACATTGCAAGATAGGTTTTCAGTTGGTGCTATAAGCTTTAAGGAATGGTTCTTTTACTCTGCATGTGTGTGACCTACAGACCTACCTTGTAGATATGTGGTGACCTCCGCACTGCAACATGATTCCTGTGGACTGCATTATGTCCTGTGTGTGCATTGGATGGACAAAATGGGAGGCATCATTGAAGCTTTACCCTATCCTGATCTATCTTCAGGTCAGATGTGTGGTTCCACTCTGGCTTCTGACATGACTGTTGGCACCCTTGGCATAGGATTACAGTACAGGAAGGATGTCATGACACACCTTCTGGACATTCCTGCCACATCTGTCCATCTGTCAGCCTTATTGACACCTATATGTGCATTTTAATTTAGATCTTTCACATTAAATGTTTGTGGTGACAATGATGACATGTCAGCTATTACTGTGCTGAAATGTGTTTATTGTGATTCAAAGTGCATTTGCTGAGGAGTGGGGTCATGGGGTTTGAACTAATCAGAGTAGGTGGCCCAGCTGTTGGTTTCACAGGTCCAGTCTCTGAGGGCCACGGGGAAATGGAGTTTTGGCAGTGGACAGTTAACTGGGTGTCTCAGTGGCACACAAGGGAGAATGTTCAGGAGAGAGATAACATTCTGGTGGTGTTTTTGGTCTTGGCCTCAGGTCCTGCAGGATGCCTGGATGGACAACGCTGTTTGTGTGGGGGATCCTCAGCTGTAGGGGTGTTACTAGGCTGTGGGTCCTCTGGCTGGGCCTCCATTTCTGGTGCTGTGGCACATGTAGAAGGTACATGTTTTGATTGGCTACTGGTAGGGGCCTGCTGGTGGGTGGAGGATGCACACAGGATGCTGGTAAGTGCAGTGAGCACCCCACAAAAGGAGGCCGTGGTGACATTGTGTGTCTGCCACTGCTCCTGGTGGGATTCCTTCTGCAGCCTCTGGTTCTCCTGCAAGGTTGTCAGTATTTGGCCCATCGTGTCCTTGGATTGCTGGCATGTTCCCAGGACTCTGTCCCATTGGTGCCTCATCCCTTGACCCAAAGCTGACCTCCCACTGCCCCTTACCCCCGTGCCTTTGACCCTGGCAAAAATGTTACCACTCCTACTGACACCAAGATCTTCATTGTCTTGGATGTTAGAGGTCGACTCACGTCCCTGTAATGTGGGACACACTATAGATTGATCTGTCCTTGGGACACAGGTTTGGGGAGGAGGGGTTTCCTGTGCTATAGTAGTCACAAAGGTGGGGTACTCGGATGTGGGCAGGGTGAGGCTAGTGGACTGACCAGTCATCAGGGATGGGCCAGGTGAGGTGTTCCTTGCCAGACATCCAGAGTTGTAGTCCTCAATTGGGCCTACTTCCAGGGGCTGACTGTCTGTGTCTGGCATTCTCTGCTGGTTGGCAGTAGTAGGGATACTTGTGGATAGAAATTTACTTGTTGTTCACATGGTTGTTTGCAATCATAGTTTTGACATGCTTTCCAGTGATGGCAATGACAGCTGCATGAACACTGGCAATGTTTAAGGGCTGATGAATAGTACTGTTGTATGCTTGTAGTATTGAAGGTTGTGGTCATCAATGCTATCATTGCCATGTACTAGTGAGCAGCCTAAGGCCCTCATTACAACCCTGGCGGTCGGTGATAAAGCGGCGGTAATACCGCCAACAGGCTGATGGTAAAAAATAAATGGAAACCGCCAACACAGACAGCCACTTTAACACTCCGACCGCCACGGCGATAGCAACAAGCACCACAGCAGTAACCACCAACAGCCAAGCTGAAGACAATGTACCGCCCACCCTATCACAACAAACCAATCCGCCACCTTTTCCGGGGCGGTACCAACGCCATCAAAAGCACGGCGGAAACAGTACACAGAAGGGAAATGACTCACCTCTGGACAATCAGGGAACAACTATGACGCCATGGAGCCCAAACTACAGGTGCTACCTATGCTGGTCTACCTCCTCCTACACCAGGAATACCAACGCCGGCAAAGACGACCACGGTGAGTACTGCACCTAGCACACAGGAGAGGGGGGAGGAAAAAGAGAGTGACACACATAAGCAACATGCAACACCCGCACCCCGCCCCAACACCATACATACAAACAGATGCAGTAACATTACATATCCACCCCGGACCCCTCAGGAATAATGCAAGGACAAAAGGAATTGAATAGAGTGTAATAAGGCAAAATAGTATAAATACATGATTCAAAATCAAAACAGTATATACATATATATACAAATGGAGGGACACTGCCCAGTCCATAATGTCCAGGGGCCACAGGGCTCTATCACATAGGCCAAGGCCCTACTTGACTTCTGCCTCAAAATGGAGAGAACACTGCTGAGACATCAGGTCGAAAATACACAGGCACCTCGGGGGGACGGGGAAGGGAGGGCACCTCAGCCAGAAGATGGTACAACGTCACTGCTCCAGGAGGGGGCTACATGCCCACTGCTTGGTCCTGGGGAGTGCAAGGCCACAGTCTCTCTAGTGAGGGGTTTGCCACTGCTTGGTCCTGGGGAGTGCAAGGCCACAGTCTCTCCATTGGGTGTTTTGCCCACTGCTTGGTCCTGGGGAGTGCAAAGCCACAGTCTCTCAAGTTGGTGGTTTGCCCACTTCATGGTCCTGGGGAGTGCAAAGCCACAGTCTCTCTAGTGGGCGGTTTGCCCATTGCTTGGTCCTGGGGAATGCAAGGCCACAGTCTCTCTAGGTGGTGATTTGCCCACTGCTTGGTCCTGGGGAGTGCAAGGCCACCGTCTCTCAAGTGGGTAGTTTGCCCACTGCCTGGTCCTAGGGAGTGCAAGCCACAGTCTTTGGAGTGGATGGCTTCTCCACTGGTTCTGGAGAGGGTTTAGTGCCCAGTGTGCTTCATCTTGGCAAGGAGGGGTGAGTGGATGCCTTCTTCCACTGGTTCTGGAGGGGGCTTTGTGCCCAATGTGCTTCATCCTGGCAAGGAGGGGGTGTAGGAAGGTAGCCTTTTTCTAGCCTTGTTACCCCCACTTTTGGCCTGTTTGTGAGTATATGTCAGGGTGTTGTTACTGTCTCAGTGGGATCCTGCTAGCCAGGGCCCAGTGTTCTTAGTGAAAACCCTATGTTGTCAGTTTGTTTGATATGTGTCACTGGGATCCTGCTAGCCAGGACCCCAATGCTCATATGTTTGTGGCCTATATGTGTTCCCTGTGTGGTGCTTAACTGTATCACTGAGACTCTGCTAATCAGAACCTTAGTGTTTATGCTCTCTCTGCTTTTAAATTGTCACTGCAGGCTAGTGACTAATCTTACCAATTCTCATTGGCACACAGGAACACCCGTATAATTCCCTTGTATATAGTACCTAGGTACCCAGGGTATTGGGGTTCCAGGAGATCCCTATGGGTTGCAGCATTACTTTTGCCACCCATAGGGAGCTCAGACAATTCTTACACAGGACTGCCATTGCAGCGTGAGTGAAATAACGTCCACGTTATTTCACAGCCATTTTACACTGCACTTAAGTAACTTATAAGTCACCTATATGTCTAACCCTCACTTGGTGAAGGTTAGGTGCAAAGTTACTTAGTGTGTGGGCACCCTGGCAATAGCCAAGGTGCCCCCACATTGCTCAGGGCAAATTCCCCGGACTTTGTGAGTGCAGGGACACCATTACACGCGTGCACTACATATAGGTCAATACATATATTTAGCGTCACAATGGTAACTCCGAACATGGCCATGTAACATGTCTAGGATCATGGAATTGCCCATTCTGGTATTGGGGTGACAATTCCATGCATCCCCGGGTCTCCAGCATAGAGCCCGCGTAATGCCAAACTAACTTTCCGGGGTCTCCACTGCAGCTACTGCTGCTGCCAACCCCTCAGACAGGTTTCTGCTCCCCTGGGGCCTGGGCAGCTTGGTCCCAGGAAGGCAGAACAAAGGATTTCCTCTGAGAGAGGGTGTTACACCCTCTCCCTTTGGAAATAGGTGTGAAGGGCCTGAGAGGGGTAGCCTCTCCTGGCCTCTGGAGTGCTTTGGAGGGCACAGATGGTGCCCTCTCTGCATAAGCCAGTCTACACCGGTTCAGGGATCCCCCAGCCCTGCTCTGGTGCGAAACTGGACAAAGGAAAGGGGAGTAACCACTCCCCTGACCAGCACCTCCTAGGGGAGGTGCTCAGAGCTCCTCCAGTGTGTCCCAGACCTCCCCCATCTTGGAGGCAGAGGTGTGAGGGCACAATGGACAGCTCTGAGTGGCTAGTGCCAGCAGGTGACGTCAGAGACCCCTCCTGATAGGTGCTTACCTTTCTCTGCAGCCAATCCTCCTCTGAGGGCTATTTAGGGTCTCTCCTGTGGGTATCTCACCAGATAAAGAATGCCAGAGCTCACCAGTGTTCCTCTGCACTTCCCTCTTCGACTTCTGCCAAGGATCGACCACTGACTGCTCCAGGACGGGTGCATAACTGCAACAAAGTAGCAAGAAGACTACCAGCAACATTTTAGCGCCTCATCCTGCCGGGTTTCTCGACTGTTTCCTGCTGGTGCATGCTCTGAGGGCTGTCTGCCTTCACCCTGCACTGGAAGCCAAGATAAAATCTCCATGGGTCGACGGAATCTTCCCCCTGCCAACGCAGGCACCAAACTTCTGCATCACCGCTCCTCTGGGTCCCCTCTCATCCTGACGAGCGTGGTCCCTGGAACACAGGAGCTGGGTCCAAGTGTCTTCAACAGTCCAGTGTCCCTTCTGTCCAAATTTGGTGGAGGTAACTCCTTGCCTCCCCACGCCAGACAGTAATCCTGTGTACTGCATGAACTGCAGCTGCTGGGCTTCTGTGCACTTTTGCAAGACTTCGTTTGTGCACAGCCTAGCCCAGGTCACCAGCACTCCGTCCTGCATTGCCCAACTCGCTGAGTTGGACTCCGACATTGTGGGACCCTCCTTTGTGACACTGAGTTAACCGTTGTCCTCAGATCTTCTAAGTGTCCATTCAGGTGCTTCTGCAGGTGTTGCCTGCTTCTTTGTGGGCTCTCCACATTGTTGAGCACCCCCTCTGTCTCCTCCTCCAAGGGGCGACCTCCTGGTCCTTCCTGGGCCCTAGCAACAACCAAAATCCTGAACTTGACTCTTGCAGCTAGCAAGGCTTGTTTGAGGTCTTTCTGCATGGAAACAACTCTGCATCCTCCAGCACGCCGTGGGACATCTTCTGACCAAAGGAGAAGTTCCTAGCTCCTTCCGTTCTTCAGCTTCTTCCACCCGGAGGCAGCACTTTTGCACCTTCATCTGGGGTTTAGTAGGCTCCTGCCCCCCCGGACACTTGCATGTCTCTTGGACTTGGCCCCCTTTCTTTACAGGTACTCGGGCCAGGAATCCGTCTTCAGTGTTTTACAGTCAGTTGTTGTCAGTGCAGAATCCCCTATCTCGACTTTACTGTCTTTCTGGGGTAGTAGGGTAACTTTACTCCTACTTTTCAGGGTCTTGGGGTGGGGTATCTTGGACACCCTTAGTGTTTTCTTACTCTCCCAGTGACCCTCTACACACTACACTAGGCCTGGGGTCCATTCGTGGTTCGCATTCCACTTTTGGAGTATATGGTTTGTGTTGCCCCTAGGACCATTGTCTCCTATTGCATCCTATTGTTTTCTACATTGTTTGCACTACTTTTCTAACTGTTACTTACCTGATTTTGGTTTGTGTGCATATAATTTGTGTATATTACTTGCCTCCAAAGGGAGTATATCCTCTGGGATACTTTTGGCATATTGTCACTAAAATAAAGTACCATTATTTTTAGTAACTCTGAGTATTGTGTTTTCTTATGATATAATGCTATAGATACAAGTGGCATAGTAGGAGCTTTGCATGTCTCCTAGTTCAGCCTAAGCTGCTCTGCTATAGCTACCTCTATCAGCCTAAGCTGCTAGAACACCTCTATTCTACTAATAAGGGATAACTGGACCTGGCACAAGGTGTAAGTACCACAAGGTACCCACTATAAGCTAGGCCAGCCTCCTACAGGGGGTGAGTGGATGCCTTCGTCCACTGGCTCTGGAGGGGGCTTTGTGCACAATGTGCTTCATCCTGGCAAGGAGAGGGGGAGTGGATGCCCTCTTCCCCTGCTTCTGGAGGGGGCCTTGCACCCAGTGTGCTTCATCCTGGCAAGGAGGGGGTGAGTGGATACCTTCTTCCACTGGTTCTGGAGGGGGCTTAATGCCCAGTGATGCAGCACTTGGGTGCCTCAACTAGCCCCCACTTGCATGAGGCCCTCACACACAGCACTGCATGCATTCATGTCTCATGCATTGTGCACACAGTGTACTCACCTGTTGATCTGGAGGCCCATATAGCAATCGATACAGGGGTAGGACCCCATCCACAAGTCTCTCCAACTCCTCTGAAGTGAAGGCTGGGGCCCTTTCCCCAGAGACTCGAACCATGGTCGCTTCCAGACACAGGTCACAGCAGCACTTGCAGTGTAGGTACTCTCCTGTTGAAGGTCAGTAGCAAGTGAGTAAACAGATAGAAAATGGTGGTCACATCGTGGCAGTGAGTACCATCACCACCGGCGTACATCACCATTGGCTACTGAAACCCATAGGGCCCAATGATAACCAATGAGGAGTTGCACGACGGTTCTGGACCACCTCCCGCAACGGCGCACAATGTCAGCGGAATTACCTCATTTCCACCTGTCCCTCCAAACAGGACAGGCGTCCGCCATTTCAGGGGGGGCAGGCCATGGCACCTAACTGCGTCACAGCCGGCATAAGCACATTTTGGGAATAAACATGAACATACTGTTTCTGTCACAACATGCGATGCATTGTATAATGACGAAATGTTGAAAAGTGACCAGATGCTCATCGTTTTTACCCCTAGAGTACAACCGTTGAGGATGATTAGGAGATGGAGACATCCCCCCGTGTACAGGTCCCTGGTGGACTTGGCAACAATGGAGGACAGTCACATTATCCTCACCTAGAGACTTGATAGGACCACAATCCAAGAGCTGTGTGCCCAGTTGGAGCTAGTGTAACACAAAAGAGAGTAAAAGGAGTAATTCAACCCCACACATGCTCCCGAAAAGACTAATGAACCACTAAAGGTGTGGGGTGATAAGTTTGGAAGAACTGGGTTAATGGACCCTGTTCTGGGTAAAGGGCTAAAGATGGAGTGTATGTTGTTGTGGATGTATCTACAAGAGGGAGTTCACTTTATGGACTAGGTGGTCTCACACACATTATAGGGGGTGATTTTAACCTTGGCGGACGGCGGAGGCCGTCCGCCAAGGTACCGCCGTGAAATGACCGCACCGGCCATTTAAACATTTCCGCTGGGCCGGCGGGCGCTCTCCGAAAGAGCGCCCGCCGGCCCAGCAGAAATGCCCCTGCAACGAGGACGCCGGCTCAGAATTGAGCCGGCGTAGTTGCAGGGGTGCGACGGGTGCAGTTGCACCCGTCGCGTATTTCAGTGTCTGCAAAGCAGACACTGAAATACTTTGCGGGGCCCTCTTACGGGGGCCCCTGCAGTGCCCATGCCATTGGCATGGGCACTGCAGGGGCCCCCAGGGGCCCCGCGGCACCCCCTACCGCCATCCTGTTCATGGCGGGTTTCCCGCCATGAACAGGATGGCGGTAGGGGGTGTCTGAATCCCGCGCTCCGCCGCCATGGAGGATTCAATGGGGCAGCGGTAAACCGGCGGGAGACCGCCGGTTTACCCTTTCTGACTGCGGCTGAACCGCCGCGGTCAGAATGCCCTCGGGAGCACCGCCAGCCTGTTGGCGGTGCTCCCGTGGTCGGTGACCCTGGCGGTCACCGGCCGCCAGGGTCAGAATGACCCCCATAGTGTCTTGCTTCATCATTTGACCACCTAGCCCCACCCAGGTAAGATGATATTACCTGGGCGGACTCAACCACGTTGTTAAAAGAACTGCAGAGGGAGTGCTGAAATGTAAATCTGGCTGGATATTTTGCAGGGATCCAGATAGGGTGTGAATAAAATTACCTTACAAATCACCTGTCACAATTAGTAAGATACTTTAATAGAGGTGTATGTAGGTAAGTTTAAAAACTAATGCTCGGGACTCAGTTGAGATTGATGACTCACGAAGTCTAAAAAATAACAAGGACCAACATGTTTCTGCCCTCTCTACGTGCTGGAAGGTCAGGGCCATTCGTCAGGGTCAAAGATCCCTTAAGGGTAATAGCATGACAGCATGCTTGGCGGGTAGTGAAAATTAGAATGGTGAGCCTACCTGAACAGTTCGTTCACATTAGGGTAGGCCTAGATAAAGAGTAAAAGCAAACAAAGGTGAATCAGCACAGCACACGGGGTGAAATACATAACAGACAAACATGCACTAAGGGGTAGGGAGACTTACCCCAGGGCATAAGGCGAATTGCCTCTGGTCTGGGAGTTGCCAGAGGGAGGGTATCCCTTATAGTCACACTCTGTTAAGAGAGTCAACAAAGGCACTTAGGAAGCAAAAGCTACAAGGATATCAAGGAAAGGGATACATTTCAAGTCAATAGGAAATAGCAAGTCTGAGCACAAGTGCTAAGATATAAAAGCACAACAAATAGTAGGGAGATCACTAACTCAACTGTTAATTCAAGAATAGATGTCACTTATAAATAAAAAAAAGTAAAAATAAAGCTAGACTATAGGGAATCAGGAAAAGGAGAGACAGAAATGCCTCTACATAAAGAATAATCAATACAAACTTACCATGCCAAAGGAAGTACCGGTAAGTATACTTACTGTCCGGCTCCCAGCTGCTCGAATGATGTGAAGGACGAGCACGGGGGATATAAAGGAATCCGGGGTGCCAATTGGGCAGACAGAACCATCATAAGGAGAAGCCGGTGAGAGGCGACGAAATCATAACGTCGGAATCGAGCCTCAAGTCATGCAGCGGTAGAGTGCACGGCCGGGTGCAGAGGGATGACACGCCATGCTCCCAAGTGGTGAGGCGCGTCACAACACGCCCATGGCTGACAGAAATTGAAGACCACAAGGGGTTAAATCGTGCAATGATAGGGTGTACAGGCGAGTGTAAAGGGATAACGCAGCGCACTCCCGAGTGATGCGTCGCGCCACAAAAAGCCCAGGATTGATGGGAATTGGAGTCCCCTGGGGGAGAAGTTGCTAGGCAACGGCAAGCACAATTATGTCAGAGGCTATGGCTCATAGTGGGGCCAAATTGATGCCGTGCTTAAGGAAACGGAGAGGAGTACTGATGTCCTCAAACACAAGGGGGTGGGGAAAAAAGTGGAGGGGGAGGGAAGGGAAAGGGGGGATGGGAGGTGGAGGGAAGGGAAAGGGGGGATGGGAGGAGGAAGGAAAGAAAGGACAAAAAAAAAGGAAAAGAAAAAAAGAAGAAATCCAAAGTTGGATTCGGCCTTGATGGGCCACATTGTGTCAGAACCGGGCGCTGGGAACGGATAGTTAGGGTGTACAGTAGTTAGGGCGCACAGGATCCAAGCCCCCCTGGTGTAATGACTGCCAAGGGTTAGAATGAAGTGTAGATCAAGAGCCCCCGGGATGAACATGTAGATTGCCAATGGGTAGAGGGGCGGTGTTAACCTAGTGTAGACCATTGGATGTTATAATTTAATCCAATAGTATCAGTATGTAACCTCATACCCATCTGTGTTCATAAAATAGTAACTTCTGTTTCAAGTTCGTGATGGGGAGGTTGAGTTGATCAATGACCACCCATTCCATGTAGTTGGGATTGTGGTTATGGGTGATATAATATTCAGTCAATCTGGTGTCATCTCTTTTGTATCAGATTGTGCTCCTGTGTTCGCAAATTTGCATGCCTACTCTTCTGGTGGTCATTCCAATGTACTTAAGACCAAATGGACATTTTACCATATAAATAACATTGTTGCTATTGCAATTGGCAAGATTCTTCAGCTCCCAATGCTTCTCCAGGCCCAATTCACCTTGGAGGGTCTTCTTGGTGAACTGACAGACACTGCAAGTCCCGCAGGGGAAATGTCCTTTCGGTGGTGGTAGGTCCCATTATGTTCTTTGTCTATTGTTAATGGGTTTGTCCCGTGGTCGAGTATGGACAATTATGTCCCTGATACTTTTTTCCTCTTTTGAAGGCATTCAGGGGTGGTTGGAAGGGAAGTCCTCCTGAGGTTAGAGTTTTCCAGTCCTCATTTATTATCTTTTTTATCATATTAGATGCAGGATTGAAAGTCGGCACACAAACTAAGGCGTCGTTCTTATTAGTTCTGACAGTGGGTTGCAATAGCATGTCTATATTGCTAGAGCAAGCTCGCTTTTCAGCTCTTCTCATGAGGTATGTTGGGTACCTTCTAGCCCGTAATTTGTCTGTAAGTTTTTTAGCATGTTTCTTATAATCAGTTAACTCTGTGCAGTTAGTTCGCAGATGTAAAAATTGGCCCGCTGGTAAATTCTCTTTTAAATAGCGTGGGTGGAAGCTATGAAATTGTAACAGGTTGTTCCTGTCTGTTGGCTTGTAGTATACCTCGGTTTTTAGGAAGCCATTTTTCTCTTTTATGAGAAGGTCAAGAAAAGAGATTTCCGGGTTCCCCATAGTAGAGGTAAATCTTTAAAAAGGATTCAGAGCGTTGAGCCATGTCACAAACGTGTACGCTTCCTCCTTAGTGCCTTTCCAAATGAGGAAGATGTCATCAGTATATCTCTTCCATATCTTGATGTTATCAAAATACGGATTTTCCTCTGTCAGTACAGTTTCTCTCTCAAAATGATCCACATATAGGCAGGCTAGACTCGGGGCAAAGGTACTCCCCATCGAGGTACCTTGTATCTGAAGGTAGAAGTTTTTGTTAAACTCAAAAACGTTTCTAGTCAGTGCCAGATAAGCGAGATCCAGGACAAATTCTCGAGGAGTTATAAAATCCCAAGCACTATTGTTCAGCAGATTGTTGATGACTTCTAAAGTTGCTTTCTGTGGAATGTTGGCTAGACCTGATCTCAGCTATCCGTCATCCCTCTGGGATCCCCCCTCTTGTGCAAGTCCTATCAGTGCTACATTTTTTGGCAAGTGGCTCCTTCCAAGCGACAGTGGCCATGGCAGCAGGGATGTTGCAGCCGATGTTCTCAAACGTGCTAACCAGAGTGTTGTCTGCCCTGATGAAACACATGCACAGCTACATCGTTTTCCCCCAGGTGGAGGATTTGGCCACAGTGAAGGCTGACTTTTATGCAATGGGACATATCCCCAACATCACTTGGGCAATTGATGGTACACATATTGCCTTTGTCCCCCCTCCAGAGAAATGAACAGGTGTTCAGAAATCGAAAGAGCTTTCATTCATGAATGTGCAGATAGTGTGCCTGGCGGACTAGTACATCTCCCATGTGAATGCAAAGTATCCTGGGTCTGTGCATGATGCCTTTATCCTGAGGAATAGCAGCATCCCATTAGTGATGGCTCAACTATAGAGGCACCAGGTGTAGCTAGTAGGTGAGCCCATGGTCCCCAAACAGTGTCTGTTGGTATATGGGTGTGGGGTTGGCCCTAAGGGTGAGTGTGTGGCTAATAGGTATCCCTTGATATTTGCAGGTGACTCTGGTTACCCCAACCTCTCATGGCTACCTACCCCAGTGAGGAATGCTAGGACAAGGGCAGAGGAACGTTACAATGAGGCACATGGGCATACAAGAAGAATTATTGAGCGCATCTTTGGCATCCTGAAGGCCAGGTTCAGGTTCCTCCATCTGACCGGTGGATCCCCGTGCTACTCAACCAAGAAGGTGTGCCAGATCATCGTGGCATGTTGCATTTGCACAACCTAGCCTTGAGACTTCAGTTGCCATTTCTGTAGGAGGATGGGGCTGGAGATGGGTGTGTGGCAGCTGTGGAGCCTGTGGACAGTGACAAAGAGGAGGCAGAGGATGAGGATGTGGACAACAGAACAAATATCATACGGCAGTACTTCCAGAGACACACAGGTAAGACACTTAACTTCACCTTCCATTGCAGTTTTGTGTAGTTAATTTTCTCTAGGCAGGCTGCTGTTCCCACTGCTTTGGCCACTTACTGTACCCTTTGACATATCTATTCACATATCTTTTTGCCCTACTCTGGTTCATGGCGTATCTACTGCAGCACATTACAGGTCATACCTATATATACATAACTGTACAGTCTAATTGTAATATCTACAGATTGTTAAACAAATATATCCTTAAATCATTTGACAGACTTCATACTTCTATTTTTTAAGAGGGTGTTTATTTCAGTGATGAGAAGTAAATGGGGATGTGCAATGGGCTGGGGTGATGATGGAGAAAAGTCCAGTATAGAGTTCAGTCTATTTGTATCACAGGTGCCTTGTCCAAGGGGGCATAGGAAGTGGAGCAATGGCAGTTCAAGGTGGACAGGGTAACAGAGTGGGACACAAGGGTGACAATCAGAAGAGTCTTATTTCCTGGCGGGGGTCTTGGCAATGTTCTCTGGCTTCTGCCTGGATCGCAGGGACTGTTTGTGTGGTGATTCTCCTTCTGCAGGGGGTGGGGTGCTGGTGGCCTGTTGTTCCTGTGGCGGGGCTTCCTGTCCACTAGCGTTGGCAGTGGTGGAGGGCTGTTCATCGTTGTGGCTAGTGTCAGGGGCCCATTGGTGTGCCACTGCCCTCCTCATGGTGTTGGCCATGTCAGCCAGCACCCCTGCAACGGTGACCAGGGTGTTGTGGATATTCCTCATGTCCTCTCTGATCCCACAGGTACTGTCCCTCCTGCAGCTGCTGGGTCTCCCGCAACTTGGCCAGTATCTGGCCCATCGTCTCCTGGGAATGGTGGTATGCTCCCAGGATGTTGGTGAGTGCCTCGTGGAGGGTCGGTTCCCTGGGCCTGTCCTCCCCCTGTCACAGAGCAGTCCTCCCAGCTCCCCTGTTGTCCTGTTCCTCTGTCCCCTGAACCATGTGCCCACTGCCACTGACCTCAGGTCCCTGATGGTCCTGTGTTTGTGAGGTGTCCTGTGGTCCCTGTAGTGGTGGACACACTGCTGATTGATGTGTCCTGGGGACAGAGGTATTGGCCCGCTGGGAGGGTGCTGTGGTGGTGTTCCCTGAGGGCGGGGGGCTCTGTGGTGGAATGGGACTGTGGCTGGGTAACTGACTGTCCAGAGGTCCCTGATGGGCCAGGAAGGTCATCCTGATCCAGGTGTGCAGAGCTGCTCTCATCACTGTGGGCCACTTCTGTGGGGGGACTGGATGTTGCTGGCACGTCCTCTCCGGTGACGTTGTGTGGGGGACCTGTGGGAATGTAAATGCAGTGTTATGGTTTCTGCATGTGTCATCTTGTGCATGGGTATGTTGCCCTCTATGGTTGATATTGCCATGGCAGATTGGCCTTAGTAGGAGTTGTTATTTGGTGGGCCATGTGATTGTCTCTAGTGTGCATGCAGTGGTGATGGTTGTCCATGCAGGTCTGTGAGTGGTGTCCAT
Organism: Pleurodeles waltl; assembly: GCF_031143425.1. Taxonomy (NCBI): domain Eukaryota; kingdom Metazoa; phylum Chordata; class Amphibia; order Caudata; family Salamandridae; genus Pleurodeles; species Pleurodeles waltl. The sequence goes on from NC_090438.1 coordinate 642,178,567, forward strand.
GCATTGGTATATCATGCAGGGCTTGGCATTGGGATGAGTGGGTTGTGATGGTGGGGTGTGTGGGTAGTGGTGGAGTGATGGGAGTGAGGGTGGGGGTTTGTGATGGCATGAAGGTGGGGAGGTGAAAGTAGTAATTATTTGACTTACCAGAGTCCAGTCCTCTAGCTACTCCTGCCAGGCCCTTAGGATGCAGTATTGTAAAGACTTGCTCCTCCCATGTTGTTAGTTGTGGGGGAGGAGGTGGGGTCCACTGCCAGTCCTCTGTACAGCTATCTGGTGTCTTGCAACCACAGAACGCACCTTCCCCTGTAGGTCATTCCACCTCTTCCTGATGTCATCCCTTGTTCTGGGGTGCTGTCCCACGGTGTTGACCCTGTCCACAATCCTCCGCCATAGCTCCATCTTCCTTGCAATGGATGTCTGCTGCACCTGTGATCCGAATAGCTGTGGCTCTACCCAGATGATTTCCTCCACCATGACCCTTAGCTCCTTCTCAGAGAACCTGGGGTGTCTTTGTGGTGCCACGCGTGTAGTGAGAGTGGTGTGTGTGAGTGTGTATGGGGTGATGTTTTGGGGTGTGTGCTGTGAGGTACGTGGATGGTGTATGGGTGATGCTGTTCTGTGGCTCTGGTTCTGTGGGTGCTCTTGGTGTCTCTCTCTCTCAGTTGTAAATTTTTTGAGTCGTAAAGGGTTGTGGTTAATGTGGGTGTGTGTTTTATAGTGGTGAGGTGTGTGTGTATGAGTGTCAGATGTGTGTAGTTTGAATTGTTCAATGTGGTGTTGTTTTGTTAGTCTCTGTGTATTTTGCGTGCGGCGGTATGTACCGCCAATGGTTTACCGCAGTTGAATGTCCGCTGCAGTGATTTGTGGGTTATAATGCTATGGGTGTAGTTCTGTTGGCGTAACGGTGTGGGTTTTGATACCACCAGTTTATCACTGACCTTTGGTCTGGCAGACTTGTGTTTGTGTCTGTATAGTGACGGATTTCTATATGTTGGTCATAATATGGGTAGCGGTATACTGCTGCGGTCACGGTATGTTGGCGACAGTCGGCATGGCGGTAAGCAGGACTTACATCCAATGTCATAATGAGGGTCTAAGTATCCTGTAGGTGAAGAGGGTGACATGGTTATACGTGCAAGTGTCCCAATGTGGAGTGGAATTAGAAGTTATACAAGGGTAGGGAGTGTTGCCTTGTTGTAGTTGTAGTACTTGCTACATTGGGAGATATCTGTACACTTGGTGAGCCTGTGTGGGATTAGTGGTAGTGGAGAGGTGTGGCATGCAAGGAAGAGTGTTGGGTTCAGGGTGGATTGGTGCATGGAAGCATGCCGTGAGGGGGTTTAAAGGTGGTGGGGGTACATGCTGTGCATGAGTACATGGTGCCTGGGGAGTGTTGTTGACTTACCAGAGTCCAGTCCTCCTGGTATTCCAGTCCAGCCCTTTAGTTGCAGGATGACCAAAACCTTCTCTTCCCACAATGATATGTCTGGGGGAGGAGGTGACCCTCAGTCTTGTTGATACCTATCTGGTGTCTTGCCGCCATGGACCAGACCTTCCCCCATAGGTCATTCCAACTCTTCCTGGTGTCCTCCCTTGTGCAAGGATGGTTTCCCACTGAGTTCACCCTGTCGATGATCCTCTGCCATAACTCTGTTTTCCTGCCTATGGATGTATGATGGAACTGTGCTCCAAACAGTTGTTGCTCCACTTTGACGATTTTGTCTACCATTACCCTCAACTCCTCTTCTGTGAGTCATGGGTGTTTCTGTCGTGACCTGGTGGATGTGTTGTGGGTGGTGGGATGTGTAATATGCAGGGGTGCTGTTTGGTGAGGTGGGGTTTTGTGGTTCGGTGTGCTTGTGGTATGTGGTGGTTGTGTGCAGTGGCATTGTGTTTGTTGTGTGCAGGGGTGCAGTTGTGTAGTGTGTGCTGTGTTTTAGGTGTGGTGGTGCCAATGGTATCCAGGTACAGTGTCTTCTATTTGTGCGTTCTTCCCTTTCTCTGTGAAAAATTCAGGAGGTAAGGGTATGTGGGTATGTGTGGGGTTGTGTTTTATAGTGTATTGATCATGTGTGTGGTGTGTGTATGTGTGTCGGGTGTGGGGTATTCGTACTGTCCAATGTGGTGTTGTGTTCTGGTATAGTTGTGTTTTTGACTCGTGGTGGTTCGGGCTGCTAATGGATTACTTTGCAAAGACCGCTGTGCTGATTTGTGGGTCATAATTTGAAGGACAGGATGTTGCTGATGTGGTGGTACTGCTGTGGAACTACCTCTCTCCTGCGCTTGGTCAGGCTGACGGTGTCGGATTTTTGGCTGATTTTGGGCGGTCTGCAGTTTGTGACTCATAATACAGCAGTTGTGAGACCTCGGTCTTTTGGTGCACGCACAGATGGCAGTCTTCTGCTAAGACCTCTAAAGTCGTAATGAGCACCTTGGTATCTGCTGCCTGTCTCTGATCACATTTCTGGGGTGTGGAAACAACTTGGCTTTGTGCATTTCCCCTAGACAGCCACACACAAAGGGAATTTGGGTGTATCTGGGCCTTCTGTGTGCTTATGGGCCATCCTGGGCAGGATGGGAGGGGGGAGCTAGACACAGCCTCACTTACACCTGAATAGGCTGTGTAGTGTCAACACACAAGGGGCTGCATACCGCTCCCCTGTAGTGATTCTGGAGCCTCGGCAGGAAAGGTAGGACATCCGTGCACTTCAAGGGCATCTCTTTGAAGACTCTCCACTTTAAAGGCACCACTGGGTATATGAACTGCACCTCAGACACCACCAACTCAGTGCTCTTCTAGACCTATGGATACTTTGCCATGACAAAGGACTGCTGTGTCGCTGAAGGCCTGGCACTCTGCTGGATTGATGTTTGCAGGACTCCTGCTTTGCTGTGCTGACCTGTGCCTGCTGCCCTCTTCCCTGGGAGTGAGAAGAATTGGACCTGAATCTCCCCAACCCAGAGTCCAGAGTGACACCAGGGGCTAGTTGGCTGGCCTCCTGATCTAAAGTCACAGAGAGATAACAGACTTTCAACTGCCCTGCTCCTGCAATTGGACTCTGCACTGGACTCTGCCATCTGTGAGTTTCACCTGCCAAGTGGTGCCACTACAGTCCTGGACCCTTGGAAGTGGGCCTAAGGTGCTTGCTCCAGTGGAGATGACCCATCCTCTACTGCAGGAGCAGAATCGTCGCATCATCAGCACTAGTGCATGGTGAAAAGTGAGGGTCAGAACTGGCACAACCAGAATCGCATTGGCACTGTACCTCACATCTTTAAAGCAGTGCATGGCCTTCAGAACTGACGCTGTGGTGGTTTTCTAAGGTCAATGTCTTCGCATCCCCATCAATAGCAACCTCCACAACAACCATGAAACTCTGATTCACAGACCCTATGGCCATTGGAACCGGTGCATTGCCTCAACATCCCAATGTAATCTCGACTTTGAAGCATGGGGAACTTGCATTGCAGTCTCACAGTATCTTGGAACTGACGCATCGCCACTGTTAGATGGAGAAAAGTGAGGCATCCCCTCTACAACATGAGTCAGAACTCCATAGCCCAGGTTTAAGGTACTTTGGTTCAGCAGGCCTGTTAGAAATGAGGTCTCTAGTTGGCAGTGGTTTGCACCCTGTCCAAGTAGGGACCCTCACTCTAGTCAGGGTAAGGGAGTCACACAGCTAAGATGAACTCTGCTCACCCCCTTGGAAGCTTGGCATGAGCAGTCAGGATTATCTCAGAGACAATGTGTAAAGTATTTGGATACACACACACAGTATCATAGTGAAAACACCACAAAGTACTCCACACCAGTTTAGATCAAATAACCAATATTTACCTGAGGAAAACAATACCAAAACAACAGAAATCCAACATGTACAAGTAAAGATATCACTTTTAAAAGATTAAATGCAATTGTACTTCCTTGAAATCAATAAAGAGTTGATTGAGACAAAGTACCAAGATGCATCAAAAACAAAGATAATGAGGGCAGCAGGGGAGGTGATGAGTTAAGAAAACCAGAGATGCATTGGGTCCTTACTGTTGCATGGGAGGTGATGTGTCTGTTCCTTACTGCGAGGCATGGGAGGTGATGCATCGGTTCCTTACTGTCGTGGGGAGTTGATGCATTGTTTGTGGCATGGAGCACCGGTTCCTCACTGTGATACAGTATTGATGAAGAAAATGGTGCTCAGGCATGATGCGTTGGTGATGCGTAAGATGTCAAGCCTCTACGCGTTGATCTCATAGCATGAAGCAGGCCTGCGTCAGAGTCAGGGCTCTGTCTCATGGACTCCAGTGATGCAGTGCTCAAAACTCACACAGCAGTGGTTCTTCTGCTGCACTGCAATGGAAAGCTGCTGCCTGCGTAGAAAACCGTGGTAATTGTGTCAAGTGGGGCCCACGCTCTGGTGCAGGCAGTGGCAATCTGTCAAATTCTTGCAGCGATGCGTCAGTTCGGAATGACAGAGTGAGTAGATGTATGGATTTTCTCTTTGTAGTACCAAAAATCTCCTTAAGGACCAAGCCTTGATTTGGCACTACTTTGCAGGACAGGGCTTTTAGCACAGAATCTGAGGTGCTGGCAGATGAAGTCTTTGATGTCCCTGAGCCTTCTAAACAGGGAAGCTCAACGCAAGCCTTTGGAGAACCTTGGAAAGCAGGATGTAAAAATCTAAGTCAAGTCCTTTCACTCCCAGGACAGAAGCAGTAAGCATCTGGCCGGCACAACAAGGCAACAGGCAGAGCAGCAGCCCCTCCTACAGCATCCAGCTTTTCTTCCTGGTTAAATGTCCTCAGTCCAGAAGTGTTCCTACCTTTGTGGGTTAACAGGTCCAGTACTTCTACCTCTTTCTGACTTTGAAGTAGGCAGAGAAATAGTGCACATAATTATGCCTTTCCTGCCCTGGCACCAGACAAACTTTATGGCACTGGAGACTGCTTTGTTTTTGGACAGGCACAGCCCTATGCATGTGCAAATGTCAGCTCCTCCCACCAATCTAGCCCAGGAACACCCATCAGGATATGCAGGGCACACCTCAGCTCTCTTTGTGTCTAGAGTGAATTCACAATCAGCCCAACTGCCATCCTGACCAAGACCTGTATTCCACAGACAGGCAGAGTGCGGGAGGCTGGCCTGGTTTGTTGTGGGTACCAAAGGTACTTACACCTTATATGAGGTCCAGTTATCCCTTCTTAGTGAAATGTAATCAGTGTCTAGCAGCTTAGGCTGTCTACAGGTAGCTGTAGTTGAGCAGCCAAGGCTGAACTAGGAGACATGTAAAGCTCTTGCAATACCACTGCAGTCACACAGACTCACACACATGAAATCAGTTTTACCAAAATTAAAGGTATTCTATTTTAGTGACACAATGCCAAAAATACTTTGGAGACTATGGGGGTCATTCCAACCCTGGCGGTCGGTGTTAAAGCGGTGGCTAACCCGCCAACAGGCTGGCGGTTAAAAAAATTGAATTCTGACCCTGGCGGAAACCGCCAACAGAGACCACCACTTTAACACTCCGACCGCCACGGCGGGACAAACAAACAGCATGGAGGTCACCGCCAACAGACAGGCGGAAGACAATGTACCACCCACCCTATCACAACCCACCAATCTGCCACCTTTTCCGGGGCGGTAGCCCCGCCGATAAAAACACGGCGGAAACAGACATTTCAAACCGAAAACGCTCACCTCCATACACCCCACGAGGAATCTGGACAGCATGGAACCCGAATTACACATCCTACCAGCTATTGTATTCCTGCTCCTCTACCAGGAGCACGAACGCCGGCGCAGAAGACAACGGTGAGTACTGCACCTACGACACAGGGGAGGGGGGAGGAGAAAATATTACGGGGACACACATACGCAACACACCCACCCCCACCCCCACCCACTACAACACACACATCAATGCATAGCAATACATCACTGTTACAACCCCCAAACCCCGCCGGAAAGAATGCAAAGACAAAAGGAATAGATCATAAACAGTCGAATATATTGTATTATTGCCTTATAAAAATATCACACATTTAAAACTAATATATACATAAATATTAAAAGTCCGATAATTCTAGCTGTCATTGTCCGTGGACCACTGGGCCCAAAACATGGGCAAGGCCCACACAAGATACCTGACACCAACGGAGAGAACACTGCAGGGGCATCAGATAGAAAAACTACAGGCACCTCAGGGGGAAGGGAAGGGGGGCACCTCAGCCACATGAGTACACGACGCCAGATCCACGAGGGGCCTCCATGGCCACTGTCCCATCCTGGGGAGTGCAAAGCCACAGTCTCTCAAGTCTCCCAAGTGGGTGAGTTGCCCACTGTTACATCCTGGGGAGTGCAAAGCCACAGTCTCTCAAGTCTCCCAAGTGGGTGAGTTGCCCACTGTTACATCCTGGGGAGTGCAAAGCCACAGTCTCTCAAGTGGATGACCGTGTCCACTGGTTCTGGAGGGGGACTGGTGCCCAGAGTGCTTCGTGCAGCCCTGCCCGACAAAGATGCGGCACTGCCCCTTCTGCCAATGGGCCAGCGGTGCTTGAGACGGCGGTGCCCTGTTCAGCGGTGCTTGAGACGGCGGTGCCCTGTTCAGCGGTGCTTGAGACGGCGGTGCCCAGTTCAGCGGTGCTTGATTGAAAGGGCCCTGTTCAGCGGTGCTTGATTGAAAGGGCCCTGTTCAGCGGTGCTTGAGACGGCGGTGCCCAGTTCAGCGGTGCTTGATTGAAAGGGCCCTGTTCAGCGGTGCTTGAGACGGCGGTGCCCTGTTCAGCGGTGCTTGAGACGGCGGTGCCCAGTTCAGCGGTGCTTGATTGAAAGGGCCCTGTTCAGCGGTGCTTGAGACGGCGGTGCCCAGTTCAGCGGTGCTTGATTGAAAGGGCCCTGTTCAGCGGTGATTGAGACGGCAGTGCCCAGTTCAGCGTTGCTTGATTGAAAGGGCCCTGTTCAAGGGTGCTTGATTGAAAGGGCCCTGTTCAGCGGTGCTTGAGACGGCGGTGCCCTGTTCAGCGGTGCTTGAGACGGCGGTGCCCAGTTCAGCGGTACTTGATTGAAAGGGCCCAGTTCAGCAGTGCTTGATTGAAAGGGCCCTGTTCAGCGGTGCTTGAGACGGCGGTGCCCAGTTCAGCGGTGTTTGATTGAAAGGGCCCAGTTCAGCGGTGCTTGTTTGAAAGGGCCCAGTTCAGCGGTTCCGGCCCAGGCATGGGTGTCACTCGCCACCTGACATGTGGCTGGTAGGGCCTTCCTGCCCATCTGTCCGTTGGCTTGCGGGGCCCTCCTGGGCTGCCGTACTGGGCCACTGGGTGTCCTCCTGCACATCTGGGAGGGAGCTGGTGGGGCACTCCTGGGCAGCTGGCCTGCTGCCGGACTTGTCGGGCGTGCTGCCCTTCCCACCCTTCCCTGGTCGTCTGTGACCCTTTGACACCTTTGGCGGTGTGCCAGGTGGCACCCCACTTCCAGATGGAGCCAGGGTAGGGATTTTGGTCCCTGGTGTCCGTGGCCTCTCGCGCCGGGCACTGCTAACTTTTGGGTGCTTTTCCGGGGGTGGTCTGTCCGTGCCTTGGCTGGTGTCTTTGGGTGCAGGTGCTTGGGCTGGAGGCTGTCGTGAGGTGGATGGCTGTTGGGTGGGTGGCTGCTTGCGTTTGTGTGGTTTGGAAGAGGGTGTGACAGACACACTGGGAGAGGACACAGGGGACGTGTAAATGGTAGTGGGGGTGGTGACTGCACATGTGCGTAGTGTTCTGGTGGGTGTGCTGGAGATGGACGAAGTGGCTGAAGATGTTGTGCATGCAAGTGTGAGTGGAGACGTCACAGGGAGGGAGGAGGGAGACGAGGAGGAGGGGGACACAGTGGAGGCAGTGGCTGTTGGTATGTCTGCATGTGGATGTTGCTTGTGTGAATGCTTGTGTGATGTGTGGTGCTTATGTCTGGATGAGCTTCCCTTGGGTGTTGAGGTGTGTGCAGGCTGGTCTGATGGTGTGTCTGGGATAGGCAGAGGTACTGGGGTTTGGGTCTGGGTGGAGGAAGTTGGAGGGGGGAGGCTAGAGACAGGGACAATTGCTGCCGTCAGTGCTGAGGCCAGAGCGTTGAACGATCGCTGATGGGCAGCCTGACCCGAATGAATGCCCTCCAGGTATGCATTACTCCGGTGCACCTCCCTTTCTACACCCTGGATGGCATTCAAAAGGGTAGACTGCCCTACAATGATGGTCCTCAGGAGGTCAATGACCTCCTCACTGAGGGCAGCAGGGGTGACTGGGGCAGGGCCTGAGGTGCCTGGGGCGAAGGAGATGCCCACCTTCCTGGGTGAGCGGGCACGGGGCGAAGGCTGAGGGGCTGCTGGGAGGGCGGTGCTGGTGCGCTGGGTGGCGGCTGTACCTGTTGTTGCGGGGGGCACGGATGTTGCCGCCACCACAAGGGAGCTCCCTTCAGAGGACGAGTCGCTGCAACTGACATCAGCACGAGTCCCCGCTGTGGAGGTCCCCTCGCCCTCCGTCTCACTGGTGAAATCCGACTCAGTTACATGGCCCGCCATGGCCATGTGAGATGCAGCTCCCTCGTGCTTCAATGCCACTTCTCCTCCGCCTGATGATGCTGATGCACACATGAACAGGAAGACCACAAAAAGGGGGGGCGGGAAATAAAGACATGTTCAGTGCATGGAGTACCGCTACAGTTGGTGGACAAGACAGACACAGAAGCCCCCTGCACTACGCCGCGCACTTGGGGTCCACTACGCAATCCGTGGGACATGGCCTACAAGCCTATCAATGACAACTGCACACATAGGTGACACAGGGCCCTGGATACCTGAACTTGGCACCCTACAGAGGTGGGGGGCGGGGTCACAGGGCCATGCCTTACGGAGGAGCCTAGCATACAGAATTCGCCCTGGCCTAGGGAGACCCACAGCCCTCCTCCCCCACCCAGACACCTCCACTGCGCGCAAAGTCACCAGAATGAGACTGTACTCACCCCCTTGTGTCTGCTGTGATGTCCTCACGCGCCCATCCAAATCGGGGTAGGCCACCGCCAGGATCCGGGACATCAGGGGGGTCAATTGACGACTGGCACCCCTCCTACGTTGGGAGGCCATCCCCAGCAGAGCCTCCGCCGTCTTCCTGCTCCCGTGGCGGATGTCCTCCCACCTCTTCCGGCAGTGGGTGCCCCGTCTGTTGTGGACCCCCAGGGTCCGGACGTCCTTGGCGATGGCACGCCAAATCGCGATTTTCTGGTGGGTGCTGACCTATGTGACATGTTCAGGGAGAGAAAAATTGTCATCACCTTCTGCATGCTCGATGTGAGTGGCCCATCCCCACCCTTGCCATGTGGCACATGCTCTCATCTGTCGTCTGATGCATGACTCAATCGCTCCCCTCCCCACCATCTTTCATCCACCTGAGTCAACCCAGGCATTGCCCACAAAGCATGCTCCCAGTGTACTTACCTGTTGGTCTGGAGGACCGTAGAGTAGCGCATACTGGGGGAGGACCCCATCCACGAGTTTCTCCAATTCTTCAGAAGTGAAGGCAGGGGCCCTTTCCCCAGTCGCAGCAGCCATTGTCTCTTCCAGACCGAGGTCACAGCAGCACTTACAGTGTAGGTCCTCTCCTGTGGAAGATCAGGTATCGAGTGATTAAGCTGATAGAAAATGGCGGTCACGCCTGCGGCGGTGCGTACCGCAGCGGTGCGTACCGCGACCGCCGGCGCACATCGTCATTGGCTCCTGAAACCCATAGGTTTCAATGTAAACCAATGCAGCTTTGCGCCGCGGTCTTCGACCGCCTACCGCCATGGTGTGCCACGCCAGAGCATTGACCTCACATCCCATTGTCACACTTCACAGGTCAGGCAGCCGCCATTTCAAGGGCCCACATGGCTTAATTTCTACTGCGTGACACATACCTAGGCCTTTCCTCAACACTCATACACACCATTCAATGCATAGTGAATCGTGTTGTGTGCAAGCTGTGGGAACGTTCCTGTGGATTGATTGACTCTGTGCTCGCCGTTGTCCTTCCTAGGCACCGTCTGCTTGGCAATGCGAGGAGATGGAGGAATCTTCCCGTGTACAGACCGCTGGTGGACCTGTCGACAATGGAGGAACGACATGTCATTCTGACATACAGGCTTGACCGAGCCACTATACATGAACTGTGTGCCCAGCTGGAGGCAGACCTGATGTCACCCATCCGCCAACCCACATGGATCCCCCCTCTAGTGCAGGTGCTGTCAGTACTCCATTTCTTAGCAAGTGGGTCATTTCAAACAACAGTGGCCATATCATCAGGGATGTCTCAACCTATGTTTTCCAAGGTGTTGTCCAGAGTGTTGTCTGCCCTGCTCAAACACATGCAGAGCTACATCGTTTTCCCTGAGGTGGGGGATTTGCCTACAGTGAAGGCTGACTTCTATGCCCTTGGACATATCCCCAACATCATAGGTGCCATTGATGGGACCCATGTGGCTTTGGTACCCCCCAGAGAAAGTGAACAGGTGTACAGGAACAGGAAAAGTTATCATTCGATGAATGTACAGATGGTCTGTTTGGTAGACCAGTACATCTCACATGTTAATGCCAAGTTCCCTGGCTCTGTGCATGACGCCTACATCCTGCGCAATAGCAGCATCCCGTATGTGATGGGTCAACTCCAGAGGCACCGTGTGTGGCTATTAGGGGGCTCTGGTTACCCCAACCTTTCCTGGCTTTTGACCCCAGTGAGGAATCCCAGGACCAGGGCAGAGGAACGCTACAATGAGGCCCATGGGCTGACTAGGAGGGTGATCGAGCAAACCATTGGCCTCCTGAAGGCCAGGTTCAGGTGCCTCCATATGACAGGTGGATCCCTAATGTACTCACCAAAGAAGGTGTGCCAGATCATCGTGGCCTGCTGTATGCTTCACAACCTGGCTTTGCGCCGCCAGGTGCCTTTTCTGCAGGAGGATGGTCCAGATGGTGGTGTTGTAGCAGCTGTGGAGCCTGTGGAGAGTGAAGAAGAGGAAGCCGAAGAGGACGACATAGACAACAGGAACACAGTAATAGAGCAATACTTTCAGTGACACACAGGTTAGAGGAGACACCGGCATATTACATTTACTTAAAGACTCCTACCTCTCTACTGTCTGACTTTTTCCCCCAGTGTATGGTAACTGTGTTGTGACTTTCCCTTCCGTTTTCAGAGCTGTGGGCCCCACTGCGTGACATCTGCTTAGTTTCCCCATGGACTACAGCTGTGTGACAGCGTTTTTTTGGCATCACAATGTGAATAACAATTTTGGCACTGTCATGTCTAATACATTTGTTAAAATCAGAGACAGACTCCAGATTGTTTATGTGCAATAAGTGTGTTTATTCAGGTGCTCTAATTTGGATGGGTGGTTGCAAATCGGTGAGGGGTGAAGGTGGAGGATTGTCCATGGCAGAGTCCAGACTATCAGGTTCACAGGTGCATTGTCCAAATGAATGCCTGTGGGAAGTGGAGCAGGGACAGTTTAAGGTTGGACAGGGTGACAATGTGGGACAGTGGGATGACAATCAGGGCGGTATCCTTTGCTGGCGGGTGTCTTGACATGTTACTCTGTCTTCTTCCTGGATCTCAGGGCCCGCTTGCGGGGTGGTTCTCCTTCTGCAGGGGGTGGGGTTCTGGTGGCCTGTTGGTCTTCTGTCGGGGCCTCCTGTCCACTAGCGCCGGCGGAGGTGGTAGCCAGTTCATGGTCCATGCTAGTGTCAGGGGCCCTTTGAGGTGCCACAGTGGTCCGCAATGTGGAGATTAACTCATTCAGGGCCACTACGATGGTACCCATGGTGGTACTGATGTTTCTCAGTTCCTCCCTGAACCCCATATACTGTTGTTCCTGCAGAAGCTGGATTTCCTGAAACCTGGCCAGGACCGTCGCCATCGTCTCCTGGGAGTGGTGGTATGCTCCCATGATGGAGGAGAGGGCCTCGTGGAGAGTGGGTTCCCTTGGCCTGTCCCCCCCCTGTCGCACAGCTGCCCTCCCAGTTCCCCTGTTTCCTTGGGCCTCCGTCCCCTGGACCGTGTGCCCACTACCACTGCCCCCAGGTCCCTGTTGTTGTTGGGGTGGTGGGTTAGCCTGGGTTCCCTGTAGTGGTGGACACACCACTGATTGACGTGTCCTGGGGACAGAGGTATGGGCCCGCTGGGTGGGTGCTGTGCTGGTGTTCCCAGAGGGGGGAAGGTCTGCTGTGGCCTGTGCCTGTCTGAGGGGAACCGACTGTCCCGAGGTCCCCGATGGACCGGGCTGGTCATCTAGATCCAGGGAGACAGAGCTGCTGTCATCACTGTGGGCCTCTTCTGGGGGTGGAGGGGACATTTGTGGACCCTCCTGCGCGGTGACCTGGCGTTCGGGTCCTGCAGGGGTATAAAAGTATGGTTATTGCTTCTGTGTGTGCCAATGGCGTGCAATGGGTGGGTGCCCGTGTACCCCAGTGCTGGCATTCCTTTGTGGGGGCTGTTGTGACGGTGTTTTGGGGGGGGTGATGGGTATGTGCATTGGGCATGCTTTGGTGATGGGTGTCCATGCTTTGGGGCCGCATGCAGGGCTAAGTTTTGGGATGGGTGGGTTGTGATGGTGAGACATTTGCAAGGGGTAGTTGTGAAGGGGATGAGGGTTGGGGTATGAGTTGGCATGCAGGTGGGGTGGGGGGGATAAAGTAGTGAAGATGAGACTTACCAGAGTCCATTCCTCCAGATACTCCAGCGAGGCCCTCAGGATGCAGGATGTTCAAGACTTGCTCCTCCCATGTTGTAAATTCGGGGGGAGGAGGTGGGGGTCTGCCGCCAGTCCGCTGTACTGCGATGTTGTGCCTTGATACCATGGAACGCACCTTCCCCCGTAGGTCGTTCCACCTCTTCCTGATGTCATCCCGATTTCTTGGGTGCTGTCCCACAGCGTTGACCCTTTCCACTATTCTGCTCCATAGCTCCATCTTCCTGGCAATGGTGGTGTGCTGCACCTGTGTCCCGAACAGCTGGGGCTCTACTCGTAGGATTTCCTCCACCATGACCCTGAGTTCAGCATCTGAGAACCTGGGGTGTCTTTGAGGTGCCATGGGGTGGTGTGGATGATGTGTGGGGTGGAGTGTGTAGTGATAGGTGGGGTGCTATTTAGTGGTGTGTTGTGTGAGGTGCGTGGAAGTTCTGTGGGTATTGGTATTGTGTACCTGTGGATGCTTGGTAGTTGACTGTGATGTCTCTCTCTGGTCTTCGTTCGAAATTTTTGGCCGTAGGGGTTTGTGGGTGATGTGGGTGTGTGTTTTATATTGTATTGGGTGTGTGGGAGTGGTGTGTGTATGTGTATCAGGTGTGTGTATTTCGAATTGTCCAATGTGGTAGTGTTTTGTAGGTGTATGTGTATTTCGACCGCAGCGGTGTGTACCGCCAATAGAATACCGCAGTTGAAAGACTGCCGCGTGGATTCGTGGGTCGTAATGGCATGGGTGTATTTCTGTTGGCGTGACGGTGGAGGTTTGGTCATCGCCAGTTTATCGCTAACCTTTGGTGTGGCGGACTTTTGTGGATGGCGGTATTTTGGCGGTTTGCCTAATGTGGGTCAGAAGGACCGTGGCGGTTTACCGCGACCGCAGCGGTGTTATGGCGGTCTTCTGTCTGGCGGTAAGCGCCTTTTACCGCCAAGGTTGGAATGACCCCCTATATTCCTCCGGGAGGTAAGTAAAATACACAATATATACACTAGTAACCAAAAACAGGTAAGTACACAGTAAGCAATCAGTGCAAATAGTGAAAATCACAATAGGTTGCAATTGGCCTGGGGAACATAAACCATATACTAAAGTAGGTTAATGCGAAAGTCGTTTTGCCACCTAGGCAAGTGTAGTGTGTAGTGGGGCACTGGGAGAGTAAGAAAACACCAAAGGTAAGTAATAGACCCCACCCTAGAGCCCAGGAAAGCAGGAATAAATGACAGCAAGTTTCCTAAAACACACTAGAAGTTTTGATAGAAGATAATGCAACAACCGGAAGAGACTGCAAGACACCAACAATGGATTCCTGGACCCGAAGACTTATGGAAGAAGTGGATCAAGTCCAAGAAGCACTGAAGAGTCCAGGGAGAACAGGAGCCCCTACTGACCTGGATGAAGGTGCAAATGGTGAACCACCAGTGAGGAGACAAAGTCAGTATTGCATCAAAGAAGACAGATGCGGGTTCCTGGTTGGTGCAGAAGATGTCCCATGCTGGATGGATGAATGCAGTCTGGTTTGCTTTGCTGGATTCCACCAACAAGCCTTGGCACACAAAAAGCTCATGGTTAGCGGAAAATGGTGCTACCCGGGACCAGGAGGAAAGTGGCCACTACACAGGAAGGGGAAACAGAAGGGGATCTCAGCAAATCAGAGAGCCCTCAGAAGACCAGGCAGTGTGCACAGGAGTCCCACAGCATGGGGACAAAGGAGGTGCAATTGGAGGCCCATGGAGCAGGACAAAAAGGATTCCCATGCCGTCGGAGAACCACTCAGGAAGCTGTGCATTGCAGGATTGAGTGCTGGGGGCCTAAGCTGTGCTGTGCTCTAAGAACTTCTTGGAGGGTCGCACACAAGCCTTGGCAACTGCAAGTGACATGGTGCACGGGGGTATTGTCTTGCGTGGGGAGGCAAGCTCTCTCCTCCACCAAAGTTGGACAGCTGAACGTTGGCACTGCCGGAGGCACTTTAGTCCACCACCCTTGTTGCTGGATCCATGCCTGTCATCTGGAAAGGGGACCCAAGCCACCAGTCGTCGCTGCAGAGAGGTGCATGCTGAAGCAGGGAAGTGACTCCATCACTCCACTGGATTCCTTCAGTTCTTCTGGTGCTGGCTTAAGACAGGCAGACCTCAGAGGATGAATGACCTGGAACTGTTGCAGTTGCTGGCAGGAGCTGAAGTTACAATGTTGCAGAAGTTGTCTTAGTTTCTTTGTTGCAGTTTTGTAGAGTTCCTGGAGCAGTCAGCAGTTGATCCATCAGTAGTAGATGAAGTAAAGGATGCAGAGGATTCCTGCTGGAGTTTTGCAATCCAAATCTGAAAAAAAAAAGATCAGTGGAGATACCCTAAATAGCCCTGACAGGGGGATTGGTTACCTAACAAGGTAAGCACCTATCAAGAGGGGTCTCTGAGGTCACCTGCTGGCACTGGCCATTCAGATGCTCCCAGAGTGCCCCACCACCTCGGAATCCAAGATGGCAAAACCCAGGGACACTCTGGAAGAGCTCTGCGCACCACCCCCTAGGGTGGTGATGGAGAGGGGAGCGGTCACTCCCCTTTCTTTTGTCCAGTTTTGCACCAGAGCAGGGATTGGGGGTCCCTGAACCAGTGTAGACTTGATTATGCAAAGAGTGAACCATCTGTGCCCTTCAGAGCATTTCCAGAGGCTGTGGGAGAATGCCCCTCTCATGCCTGTAACACCTATTTCCAAAGGGAGAGGGTGTAACACCCCTCTCCCAAAGGAAATGCTTTGTTCTGCCTTCCTGGGATTGAGCTGCTCAAGCCCCATGAGGGCAGAAGCCTGTCTGTGAGTTGGCAGCAGCTGGGGCTGCTTGAAAAACATCAGAAGGCTGGTATGGCAGCCCTGGGGGTCCAAGGTGGGGTTGTGCAACCAATACTAGAATCAGTATTGGGATACAATTTCCAGTTGTTAGACACCTTACATGGCCATTTTCGGAGTTACCATTATGAAGCTGGACTTAGGTATTGACCTAAGTCCAGTGAACATGTAAAATGGCATCCACACACTCACGAAGTCCGGGAAAATGGCCCTGGATAATGTGGGGGCACCTCTGATAGTGCAGAGGTGCCCTTACACACAGGTACTTTGCACCCAGCAGTCAGGGTTGGAAGACCTGTTATATGGGTGGCTTATAAGTGACCTGGTGCAGTGAAAATGGCTGGGAAATAGTGCATGCACTATTTCACACAGGCTGCATTGGCAGTCCTGTAGAAGCCTTTGCCTGGGCTCACTATTAGTCGGCGCTATACTTTTTGACACAAACCTGCGCTAACACAGGTTTGCATCAAAAAGTATAAATATGGACCAGATAGAGCATGAGCACTGGAGTCCTGATTAGCAGGTCTCTAGTGACAATTTAGAAAACAGTGAAATACACTGACAAGCAGGCCATAAACCATAAGCACTGGGGTCCTGCCTAGCAGGATCCCAGTGACACAGTCAAAAACACACTGACATCAGGCAGAATTTGGGGGTCAAAAAGAGGGTACTTTCCTACACAGAGGCACAGAATGGTTAAGCAAGAACATGCTCACTTTGTAAAAGAGGCATTTTCAAACTTACAATCTAAAAACCAACTCCACCAAAAGATGTGTTTTTAATTTGGTGGTCCAGAGACCCCGAACTCCACATCTCTATCAGTTCCCAATGGGAAATTACACTTAAATATATTTCAAGGCAATCTCCATGTTACCCTGGGGTAGAGATAGGCCTTGCAATAGTGAAAACTGATTTTAGGAGCATTTCACTATCAGGACATGTAAAGCACAATAGTACATGTCCTACCAACGATGCCACAAATGTTCTTTAGCTCACAAAATGCTTGGATACAGAATGGCCCAACATTTACTGAGGGGTTTCTGTTCAACATAAGTTAAACCACACAATGATGAAACAGTCTCTAAGACACTCAGATTAGGCTAATGGATGTATTTTGTTTCTTTTTGGATTCTATTTGGAAGGGGTATTTGACTTCTAGTAGCTTTAGTACAGTTTAAGGGAAAACAACAAAAGACATTTAACCTTTGGGTGCCCAACATTAACTGCCCGCCCCTGGGCAGGGATGGAAGGGGAATCGCTTCCCCTTCCACCCTTGCCCCCCACTTCCCATGGTGCCTGATGACGTCAGTATGTGATCACGCGCTGACCTCATCAGAGGCCTGCCCTTCCGCGCTGGAAGATCCGCTTCCAGCATCAACCAGAGCATTTCTCCTCCGATCACGTGGAGGGGCCAAGAGAGGCATCAAAGGAAAGGAAAGACCTTTACTTTCCTTTGATGTCTTTCTCAGCATTTTTGCTGCCTGATTGTGGGGCAGAAACCACTTAGGCACCAGGGATTGGTGTGTGTAAGTGTGTGTTTTGTTTGGGGGGCAACCCCTTGGGCAAGGGTCGCTCCCCATGGGGGCACATTAGGGGCAGATCAGCCTATTTTTGGAAGGCTCATCTGCCCCAAAAGGGGCGGTGGGGGGCCATTAAGCCCACCAGATACCAGGGAAGATTTTTTTTAAATAAGAGGGTGGTGGTATGGCCATGCCCCCACCCCAAATAAATGGGGCCAAGGTTGTTCTATCCACCAGTGGGCAGATGGGGTAATTACCCCTGATCCACACCCCGCGGAGGGTAGAAGGTCTACTAGATGCCAGGGAATAAACAAAACAAAAAAAATAGTTTGGTGGTGGCTACCAACCAGTCTGGGCATGGTTATGCCCCTAACCCAACTGAAGGGGATAACAGTCTTTCAGCTCTCCCCCGCACACTAAAACATCTTATCCAATGGCAAGCAAGAGGACAGTTGATTATTTTGGGTTTTGGTTTTACATGTGGGCCATGAGAGCTTGGCTAACTATCAAAATCGTCCCACTTGGAATGGTGAGGGCTGAACTTTTTGGACTTTGGGATGCTGCCATGTAAAAAAAATCCACAAGACCTAGACACATCTGAAAACTAAACATCTGGGTGAGTCCAGGGTGGTGTGCTTCACGTGCACCCTGCACCATTTTCTTATCCACAATGCCCCGCAAACCTCCAACTTTGCTGGAAATCACACATTTTTCCCAAATTTTTGTGATAGAACCTTCCGGAATCTGCTGGAATCCACAAACTTCCTACCATCAAGCATTGTCTCATCTATACCGATAAAAATTCTGCCCCACTTGTCAGCCTAAAAATGTTTTTTTTTCGAACTGCCCTTTTGGACCCGCTTTAGTTCCCCTAAATTTCAACATGTTTTTGGCTCTTCCCAGTACCAGGCACTTGTCCCATCTACAGAAGTGAGGTATCATTTTTACCGGGAGACTGAGGGGAACGTTGAGTGGTAGGAAATTTGCCCTGGTGTGGTGATCCCACACAGAAATGTGAGGAAAATGTGATTTTTCAGCAAAATTTGAGTTTGATTCTGGGTAAGAAAACACTGTGAGATCCACGCAAGCCACACCTCCCTGGACTCCTTGGGTGTCTAGTTTTCAGGAATGTCTGGATTTGGTAGGTTTCCCTGTATGGCTGCTGGGCCCAGGACCAAAAACGCAGGTGCCCCCCCCACAAAAACAGGTAGTTTTCTGTTTGATAATTTTGATGTGTCCAGATAGTGTTTTGGGGCATTTCCTTTTGCGGGCACTAGGCCTACCCACACAAGTGAGGTACCATTTTTATCAGGAGACTTGCGGAAATGCTGGGTGGAAGGAAATTTGTGGCTCCTCTCAGATTCCAGAACTTTCTGTCCCCCGAAATGTGAGGAAAAGTATTTTTTTGCCAAATTGTGAGGTTTGCAAAGGATTCTGGGTAACAGAAACTGGTGAGAGCCCCACAATTCACCGCATCTTGGATTTCTCTAGGTGTCTAGTTTTTTAAAAATGCACAGGTTTCCTTAGCTGCCAGCTGAGCTAGAGGCCAAAATCCACAGCTAGGCACTTTGCAAAAAACAGCTGTTTTCTTTGGGAAAATGTGATGTGTCTATGTTGTGTTTTGGGGCATTTCCTGTCGTGAGAACTAGGCCTACCCACACAAGTGAGGTACCATTTTTATCAGGAGACTTGAGGGAATGCTGGGTGGAAGGAAATTCGTGGCTCCTCTCACATTCCAGAACTTTCTGTCACTGAAATGTGAGGAAAAAGTTGTTGTTTTTTGGCCACATTTTGAGGTGTGCAAAGGATTCTGGGTAACAGAACCTGGTGAGTGCCCTACAAGTCATCTCATCCTGGATTCCCCTAGGTGTCTAGTTTTCATAAATGCACAGGTTTGGTAGGTTTCCCTAGGTGCCGGCTGAGCTAGAGGCCAAAATCTACAGCTAGGGACTTTGCAAAAAACACGTCAGATTTCAATGTAAAAATGTGATGTGTCCATGTTGTGTTTCCTGTCGCGAGCATTAGGCCTGCTCACCCATGTGAGGTACCACTTTTATCAGGAGACTTGGGGGAACACAGAATAGCAAAACAAGTGTGTAAAAAAGATGTCTCTTTGAGAAATGCCCCGTAATTCAAATGCCAGTATGGGCATCCCGGAATTCAGAGATGTGCAAATAACTATTGCTCCTCAACACATAATTTTGTGCCCATTTTGGGAATCCAAAGGTTTTCTTGATACCTATTTTTCACTCTTTATATTTCAGCAAATGAATTGCTGTATACCCGGTATGGAATGAAAACCCATTGCAAGGTGCAGCTCATTTATCGGCTCTGGGTACCTAGGGTCCATGATGAACATACAAGCACTATATATCCCTGCAATCATAAGAGTCCAGCAGACGTAACGGTATATTGCTTTAAAAAATATGACATTGCAGGAAAAAGTTACGGCATAAAACGTGGAGAAAAATGGCTGTTTTTTTTTACCCCAATTTCAATCTTTTTTTTATTTCAGCTGTTATTTTCTGTAGGAAAACCTTGGAGGATCTACACAAACTACCCCTTGCTGAATTCAGAATTTTGTCTACGATTCATAAATATTTAGCTTTCTGGGATCCAGCATTGGTTTCATACCCATTTCGGTCACTAACTGGAAGGAGGCTGAAAGCACAAAAAATAGTTAAAATGGTGTATGTCCCAGTGAAATGCCAAAATTGTGTTGAAAAATTTGGTTTTCTGATTCAAGTCCGCCTGTTCCTGAAAGCTGGGAAGATTGTGATTTTAGCACCCAAACCCTTTGTTGATTCAATTTTCAGGGAAAAAAACACACGCCTTCTTTTGCAGCCCTTTTTTCCCATATTTTTTTTTAGAAAACAATATTTTCCCTGTATTTTGGCTAATTTCTTGGTCTCCGTCAGGGGAACCCACAAACGCTGGGTACCTCTAGAATCCATAGGATATTGGAAAAAAGGATGCAAATTTGGCGTGGGTAGGTTGTGTGGACAAAAGGTTATGAGGGCCAAAGCATGAACTTCCCCAAATAGCCAAAAAAAGGCCTGGCACCTGAGGGGGATAAGGCCTGGCAGCGTAGGGGTTAAACACTCACACTTAGGAAAAGAACAACAGTTTTAGATTTACAATTGGCTAGTACAAACTGTCTGCTTTCACCAACTTTCATTTGGCCTTGCTGTCTGGGCTGTTCAGGCCTCACAGAAGCTGAGACTACAAAATGTGTATCTTTTGACAAGAAATGAACAGTTTACTTTAAACACACAAGTGGATGCTATGGAATGTCTCATGTTTGTACTAGAAAACAGAATTTTCTAATTAATAAATTATTTGAAATCAGCAATGCCTGGAAACAAGTTTGTGTAAATTGTCACCATTCTTTCTCATTCGAAGAATACTTATATTTGTCAAAAATGTGTACAACCAAAATGTTCTATACATATTTATAGCTCGTTTTTTGCAGAGTACACAGCAAGAAATTGTAATGATGTGTTCATACTATAAACAATATAATTATTTTGTAAGCTCTGAAATCAGTATTTTAAAAATATAGCATAAAAGTGTTTTTTTGTCAAGAAATGCCCTTAAAACGATAAAATAATGCAATGGTTTCAAGATGAACTGTAAGATACTGACAGAGAGGTAGCTATCATGTAGTCTACAGCTGTTATTAAAAAGTTAATAAAATTTACCAGAATGCTATAAACAATTAATATGAAACATCAGAGTGATTGCAGATAGGTGACCAGACGAGCATTTTTACTACCTTTGAAATGTGATATTGTTGGGGGTCTAAGTCATCTCAAACTATGTCTATTCTAGGTCATATTTGGATAGTGCCAATGGGGCCAGATGTAGGAAAATGCAATTTTGCATTTTTTAAATAGCACTTCATAGAAACTGCTATTTTAGAAATGCTAAATGCTATGTACAAAGTCTTACTGAAAGCGATTCCTACTTTGTAGGTGTTAGAAATAGGGCCTTTGGTTAGCAGTCAGGTTACCCCCTGTCCAAGCAAGGGCCCTCACTGTAGTCAGTGTAAGTCACACACAATCCAAAGTATCCTGTGCCCTCCCTCTGGTAGCTAGACATTGAGCAGTCAGGCTTAACTTAGAAGGCAATGTTTGAAGTATATGTGCAATAAATCATCCAATAGCACAGAATAAATACCACAAAAATACACCACACGGGTTTAGAAAAATAAAGAATATTTATCTGATTCAATGCAGGTCAAATCGATCATGATTTGATAAGTACACGTTGAAATATCACTTTAGAAAATGATAAAAAGAGTCTTGAGTTCTTAAAAGCAATGTGTCTCTTGCAAGCACAAAGTATCTGGTTTGCGTCAAAATTATCTGCAAGGGAGAGCATGGGGGAGATGCGTGGAAAGTAGGGAGGTATGTGTCGGTTTCTCCGGGTGCACACAGACGATGCGTTAATATTTTCCACGCAGCAAAGGCCTTGCATCGATTTCCGGTGTGCGGACTTGGATCCTCTTCAGGTTGCAGGGTATTTAGATGCCCTTGGGACAATGCAGAGAAATCCTGGGCATGCAAGACGAATTCACAGGAGCTTCGTCGATCCGGGGGGCGATGCGGGGAAATTACTGTCAGATGGCAGGCTCTGTGTTGATTCCTCTTCACAGGAATTCAGGCTGCGTTGTTCTGACTTGGCAATGCATCGATTAAGTGGGCCGTGCGTCGAAGTTCCGGTCGCAATGATGGAACTGGATCGATCTCCACTCGGGGAGCCAGGCTGCATCATTCCGGTTCGGCGTGCAGTGATTTTCTCACCTCAGTGCAGACTGTACGTTGATTCTGGCAAGCTGTGCATAGTTTTTTCACTGTGCAAGGAGTTCTTTGCAGAGATGAATTCGTTTTGGCCTGTAGACTTCAGAAAACAGGAGGCGAGCTTAATCCAAGCCCTTGGAGAGTGCTTCTCAGCAGAGCCAGAGGGCAGCAAGGCAGCATGGCAACAGCATGGCCTTCTCAGAGAAGCAGTCCAGGTGAGTCCTTTGGGCAGCCAGGCAGTTCTTCTTGGCAGGTTGCAGGTTCTGGGGCATAGTGTCTGTTCCAAGGAGTATCTTGAAGGGTCCAGAAGTGTCTGAGTTCAGAAGTGTCTGTAGATGGTCTGAGTTGGTAGGGTCAGAGGCCCTGATTAAATACTCAAAAGTGCCTTTGAAGTGGGGGAGATTTTAAAGAGTGGCTTAGAAGTGTACAAGGTCCCCTTTCAGTTCCATCCTGTCTGGCAGGATTCCCAGTAGGGGGTTTGGCAGTCAATTGTGTGAGGATAGGCCACTGTCCTTTGACATGTAAGTGTCAGGCCCTCCTCCCTCCCAGCCCAGGAAAACCCATTCAGTATGCAGATGTGTGCAGGTGTGACTGAGCATCCTGTGTTTGGGGTTGTCTCAGTGAAATGCACAAGGGAGCTGGCAACTAATCTAGCCAGACGTGGATTGTAAGGCACAGAAGGATTCAAGTTTAGAGAAATGCTCACTTTCTAAAAGTGGCATTTCTAAAATAGTAATATTAAATCCAACTTCACCAATAAGCAGGATTTTCTATTACCATTCTGGTTATACTAAATATGACCTGGTTACTCCTTTCAGATCAGAATCTACCACTCAAACAGTAAATTAGGGTATCCCTAATTCTATCCTATGAAAGGAGCAGGCCTCACAGCGGTGTGAAATGAATTTAGGAGTTTTCCACTACCAGGACATATAGAACACACATGTTAATGTCCTGCCTTTCACCTACATAGCACCCTGCCCTATGTGCTACCTAGGGCCTACCTTAGGGTTGACTTATATGTAGAAAAAACTGAGTTTAAGGCTTGGTAATTACCTTTAAATGCCAAGTCGAAGTGGCAGTGAAACTGCACACACAGACCTTGCAGTGGCAGGCCTGAGACATAGCTAGGGGGCTACTGATGTGAGTGGCACAACCAGTGCTGCAGGCCCACTAGTAGTATTTAATTTACAGGCCATGGGCACATATAGTGCATTTTGCTAGGGACTTACAAGTAAACTAAATATGCCAATTGGGTATGAGCTAATGTCACCATGTTTTAAGGGAAAGAGCAGATGCACTTTAGCACTGGTTAGCAGTGGTAAAGTGTGCAGAGTCCTGAAACCAGCAACAACAGTGTCAAAAAGTGGAGGGAGGCAGGCAAAAAGTTGAGGGTGACGACCCTAAGGTTGTCAGGTTTAACAGTAGGAATCGCTATTAGGAAATCAGTAGCTTTGTACATGGCATTTGTTAAATAGCTATTTCCATTTCCTACTCTGGGAATCGCAAATTGTGATTTCTACAGGGTAGAAATTGCAATTTGTGATTCCTTAAAGGGATTTTTACATTAGAAAAGTCAATTTTGCATTTCTTAATGGCCAGAAATACCGATTTGGACTGTTAAGAAATGCAAATAGGCTTTATAATTCTGGCCCATGGATACTTGTTAAAACTTAGTCCTCTTTTTAATACCTTTACCTTTTACTTGAAGTATTATGCTACAAAAACATCAATTAACACCTCATATGGTGGTGTTTGGACAAAATATCAGATTTTAAATATTGAGCTACATAAATATTGAGTGTTTAATATCGTGACGCATAAAAATGGCGATGCAGAAATGTAATTGACAAAAATATAAATTTTGTTTCTTATGTATGTAACATTGTTTTCAATAATATCTGTGTGCTAATATTTTCAACAATATAGCTGTTAAAAATAATGTTTTTAAATTATATTTCTGTGTTTTAGTTCATATTTTAATTGTGTATGTTATATAATGTTTGTATAATTGTTGCTGATATTTTGTAATATAGTTTGTAATTTTAAGTTATCATTTTTAATTAAATTATTAATTGTAATTTATAGTGTTGTAGTGGATTGTGAGGTTTTCAGGGGTACATGGTGAGAAGTTAAGTATACTTAATTAATATCTAATTTCAATTAATATAAAATATTAAATTAATACTTAATTATGTAAAGTGTGTAATTATTATTTTTGTTTAAGTTATATTTTAGGTGCTGGTTGTTTGGTTTGTACGGTTATAGGGTGGGAAGGTAATTAACCCCTTAGCTGCTGGGCCTCCCCCTCCCTCCCAGTGCTGAGTTCTTTTTTGGCTATTTGGGGTTGTTCGCGCTTAGGCCTTCATAACGTTTTGTCCACATAAGATACCCACACCAAATGTGTGTCCTTTTTTTCGAACATCCTAGAGATTCTGAAGCTACCCAGAGTTTGTGGGTTCCCCTGGAGGAGGCCAAGAAAAATTTCGAAAAATGGGAAAAAAGGGCCGCTGTTTTTTTCTCTGAAAATAGCATCAACCTAGGGCTTGTGGTGCTAAAATCACCGTCTTCCCAGTTTCAGGAACAGTTAGACTTGAATCAGAAAACCACATTTTTTAAAACAATTTTAGCATTTTACAGGGACATACCCCTTTTTACTATTTATTGTGCTTTCAGCCTCCTTCCAGTTAGTGACAGAAATGGATGTGAAACCAATGCTGGATCCCGGACAGCTAAATATTTCTAAAAAGTAGGCAAAATTCTAAATTCAGCAAGGGGTCAGCTGTGTCGACCCTTCAAGGTATTCCTACAGAAAGTAACAGCTCAGCTATGGCAGATTTTTTAAAGCAATATACCGTTACGTCTGCTGGACTCTTCTGGTTGTGGGGATATAAAAGGCTTGTAGGTTCATCAAGAACCCCAGATACCCAGATCCAATAAATGAGCTGCACCTTGCAATGGGTTTTTATGGTATACTGGATGTACAGCAATTCTTTTGATGAAATATAAAGACTGAAAAATAGCTGTCAAGGAAACCTTTGTATTTCTAAAATGAGCACAAGATAAGGTGTTGAGAAGCAGTGGTTATTAGCACATCTCTGAATTCCAGGGTGACCATACTAGCATGTGAGTTACAGGGCATTTCTCAAATAGACGTCTTTTTTACACACTGTCTTACATTTGGAAGGAAAACATTTAGAGAAAAACAAGGGGCAATAACATTTGCTTTGCTATTCTGTGTTCCCCCAAGTCTCCCGATAAAAATAGTACCTCACTTCTGTGGGTAGGCCTAATGCTCGTCACAGGAAAAGCAACATGGACACATCACATTTTTACATTGAAATCTGACGTGTTTTTGCAATGTCCCTAGCTGTAGATTTTTGCCTCTAGCTCAGCCGGCACCTAGAGAAACCTTCCAAACCTGTGCATTTTTTAAAACTAGACACCTAGGAGAATCCAGGATGGGGTGACTTGTGGGGCTGTCCTCAGGTTCTGTTACCCAGAATCCTTTTCAAATCTTAAAATTTGGTAAATAAAACACTTTTCTCTCACATTTCAGTGCTGCAATGTTTTGATTGTGAGAAGAGCCACAAACTTCCTTCCACCCAGTATTCCCCCAAGTCTCCTGATAAAAATGGTACCTCACTTGTGTGGGTAGGCCTAGTGCCCGCAACAGGAAACGCCCCAAAACACAAAGTGGACACATCACATTTTCCCCCAAAAAACGAACCTGTCTTTTGCAAAGTACCTAGCTGTGGTCTTTGGCCTCTAACTCAGCCGGCATCTAGGGAAACCTAGCAAACCTATACATTTTTGAAAACTGGACATCTAGAGGAATTCAGAATGGGGTGACTTGTGGGGCTCTCACCAGATTCTGTCACCCAAAATCCTTTGCAAACCTCAATATTTAGCAAAAAAACACTTTTTCCTCACATTTTGGTGGTAGAAAGTTCTGTAATCTGAGAGGAGCCACAAATACCCTTCCACCCAGCACTCCCTCATGTCCCCCGATAAAAATGGTACCTCACTTGTGTTGGTCGGCCTACTTCCCGTGTCAGGAATAGATCACACAACGGTCAATGTTGATCTTTACATCTGGGCAACTGTTGACCCTGGGGTGACCCATTCCTGATGCAGGCAGTAGGTACAGGCATTCAAGCGGAGTAGCATTTTTATAAGGACAGGTGG
Source organism: Pleurodeles waltl (assembly GCF_031143425.1). Classification (NCBI taxonomy): domain Eukaryota; kingdom Metazoa; phylum Chordata; class Amphibia; order Caudata; family Salamandridae; genus Pleurodeles; species Pleurodeles waltl. The sequence continues at coordinate 642,204,652 of NC_090438.1, forward strand.
GGAAAAACTGGGTGGTAGGAATTTTGTGGATCACAGGATTTTAAGTCTGTGTAACAAATGCAAGAAATGTTTTTATTCAACGTTTGCAGGGTGTTCTGGGGAAGAAAATATTGGGGAATCCACACAAGTCACACCTCTGTGGACTCCCCCCCCCCATATGTCTAGTTTCCAGAAATGTCTGGATTTGGTAGGTTTCCCTATATGGCCGCCGAGCCCAGGACCAAAAACGCAGGTGCCTGCCTTACAAGTTCAGGTTGTTTGGTGATAGATAATTTTGATGTCTCCACAATGCGATTTGGGCGGTGGAATTTGGGGCTGAACTAAATTGGGGAGCTCCCAGCAGAGCATTCTCTCTGTGCTTGCTGCAGCATGCACCTGCTCACTGAGCTTGGCACCCGCTATTGTCCCGCTGCACAGACTGTGCTTGAGAAGGGACTGTCTTCATCACCTCCCTCATAATCACTGGAAGAGGAGCTATCAATTTGGGCTCCTCCCACTGAAAAATCACTCCCAGAGACTGCGCCATTGTCCTATCCCTCAGATATGCTGTCTCAGTATCTGCTGTCTCAGTCTCTGATCCTACATCAGAACTGTCATCTATTGTTGTGTAGCCATTTTAGCTATAGCTCAATGCACATTATTTTAGCATCCTAGGCCAGCCACTGTACACTCTATCCTAGATATATTTTATAAGGCTTCATTTTATTATTGTTGCAATAGCCACTTTTATGGTCTTGTTTTATTTTCTATCTATCTAACTGTTTTGCCAAGGCCAGTGCTCTATTCTCAAACAAGACATTCTTGCTCACTCTGTGCTTCTTCCAAGGCCACAGCAAGGTATATTGCTGGTGAATGTGGTATAAGTGTAGTCTGCGACATTCGTCAAAAACACACATCCTTACGTAGGGACATTTTCTCAGAACATCAGCTGTTTTATTATAAAAAACACTTTCCTGTCCTTTACACGTTAGAGGGAGATTCCATCCAGAGAACCACAACTGTATGCTGATTGCTGAATGCTTCGCTACAGGTGCTAATGCAGACTTCAGGCCTTTGCTCAGGTATGGGGGAATGATGTCTTCCCAGGGGAACCAGAAGGGCAGAATTAGAGCTAACACACTGTGCTCTATTGTGATCTAGGCAGGAATTAGTCAATTAATTGTAGTAACAATATGGTGGCGTTATTCTTATGCTTCACTTTCCTTGTCACCATTTTAATACTGTCATGCTGTGTCATTCTGGTTATTGCAGCTCGCGCTTTGCTATCTAAGTTGCAGTCGTTTTTATTAAAATCATTATTGAAACATTTACTGTCTCTGTTTGTTATTGTATATCTGAGACTAATGTAATTGAGAGGAATGGAGGAGACCTGAGTGACCATGGCTTCCCTGAGAAACCAACTATGTCATGCGCTCGGCTGCCCAGTCATCCCTGCCCTTGCGTAGAGATGAGGCACTGCTAGTTAGCTGGAGCAAAACCCGGATTGGAGCGATAGGTGTCACCTGCAGTGGGTTAGGCTTAGTCTCCCACACCGCTGGCGATTCTTCTGCTCAAAATCCAGTAGTCTCATTAGAATAATGAAAGCCTTCTCGACACTATAACCCGAGTTAGGGCTTGAGCAGCAGTCATCCAACGAGATGCCATCTCTGCTACTGGCTAAACTGTAGCTCTAAAACACTAGCCTATGTAAACAGTCACAAAATAGGTGGTGGGTGTGTGTGTGATACCTGCAATAGTACAGGGCACCTTACCTTCGCTTCTTCCTTCAATCAGCATGTTCTCTCAAGACACTCGAAAGAACAAAAAAGACACACTATTACTTCACCTTGTCACATACCAATCATCATAGTCTTTAGAGCCTTTAGCGCCCAGTCCAACAATCATTATTAGTTCTCCCACTCCCATTACCTCCTCCTCTGATTCCCTCACCTCCACCCAGCAAAAGTGCATTTCATCTCTCCATAGCCCCCCTCGCACATATATTTCATTTGTATTATAGTGAAGGAAATGGCTGGCTTTACTAATCCACTCAGCTATACACATATAATACAGTTTTGATCCTTGCAGTAGGCATATAAACCTTCTGTGCTGCTTTATGGCATCAAAACTGCCACTAGACAAAAGTCAGATCCTTTTCTAGCAGAAACATAATCACAAGAGTTACTTGACTTTTTTATTGCTGCCTAAAAGCTACAGTTGAAACGCGTCAGTTGAAGTATGTGTATTGCTTTGAAGACGCACGCTGCAACTGCAAGACAACTGGTCGCAAATATATATACTGTATATATATATATATCTATATATATATATATATAGACATATATATATATATATATATATATTTATATTTATATATACAGAGAGAGAGAGAGAGAGAGATCACTTTTATATGTGGGTGTGGTTTTCCTGGGGGCCTATCGCAGCCCCAAGGGGAACCACAGACGTATTTTTTTATTTTTTATTATTTTTATTTTTGAAACCCCTGGGGGGGCGCGATCAGACGCGATCATGCACCCCAGGGTTAAACCTACCTTTCTGCACATAATTTGCCCCGGGGGGGGGGCAGCCCGTGTTCTGAGCGGACTGTCCCCCCAATTGCAATCCCTGGTGTCTAGTGGGTGTTTCCTGGCCCTCGATCATAGCGTCGGGAAGGCCTGTTTTGGGCCTTTTTTGGGCCTGTTTTGGGCCTGTTTTCCCCACTGGAGTAGGCTGCAAGGCCGCTTCCTGCTCCGGTCCGGAGAATAGATTGTGACGTCAGCTTACCTTGTGGCGTGCTGACGTCACAAAGTGGTGGATGGAGGCAAGGAGAAACACAGAATATCTTCTGTGTTGCCTTGGGTTTTTTTATTAAAAAAAAATCGTCCGGTGCGATGGTCGTGACCCTCACCAGGGAGGTAGTGCGGTTAAGTAATAGCACATTAAGAGTTATTCGTTTATTGTTAATTATTTAATTGATAATTAATTACGTAAGTTGTGTAATTATATTTTTCAAGTTATAATTTAGGTGCGGGTTGTTTTGTTTGTAAGGGTATAGGTTGGGACGTTAGTGAAGTAAGAGGTAATTAATTATTAATGATGAATTTGTTATTGATTATTCAATTGAAAATTATGTAAATTGGGTAATTATTATATTTTTAAGTTATATTTTAGGTACAGGTTGATGTGGGATATCTTAGTAGGTATGGTAGCCCAGATATCCTAAAACTTTGCATTGGGGTTGTGGGAACTGAACCCCACTTATTATCTGAACCCCAGTATTTGACTAGAATATTTCAGCTCTGGTGTCTCTAACTGTTCCACCAGTTAGAGACTGCACTCCTGTGAGAAAACAGGGCTGATTGCAGAGGCCCCCTGTGGACGGGAGGACGCAGAAAGCACTCCTCCTATGGTATCCCCTGTGCCAATAACAGAGTGCCACAGGGGCACCAGGAGAGCGCTCCTCCTATGGGATCCCCTGTGCCAATAATAGAGTGCCCTGGGTGCACCGAGCAGAGCCGGGATTCACCCGGAAGCACTCTCCTAACGTGGGATGAGAGGAGAAAAACGCTACATGAGGATGGAGGCGGTCAAGAGAGAGAGATAGAGAGACGAAAGGGAGAGGACGTTGAACAGCACAGAGAGGACGAGGAGAGAGAAGATGGGGTTCTGCAAGAAAGAAGAAATGAGGAGAGCAGGAGAAAAGAGGCAAAGACTACAAGCAGAAAGAAGAAGAAGGGCAGGAGTTGAAACAATCCCCTGAGGCACTGGACCTTCAAGGAGAGGACCCAGAAGCCAAGACTCACCGTGACAACTCCAGCCACGTCCCAGCAGGGACGTGGCTTAGCCAGGTACAGGCTCAGGGCTGGCACTGGGTGCAAAAGAGCATGGAGAGAGAAAAGGGACAGGGATGGTGGGCCTGAGGGAAAAGGTGCACTATAATATATTCAATCATCTCAAGGTGCATGGGGAATTAAAGAATTGGTGTGGTGTTTCACTACTTCTTCCCTTCTCATCAACACAGACCTATTCATCCCTTCCCCTTTAGTTCTAAAAGCAATTAATATTATAAAACCACTTACCTGACCACAAATTCATGGTTGTCTCTCTTCTTGCTCGAGGGTCTTTTACCAGCAAGAGCACCACTGCCTCAATGCCTAGGAGGGAAAGAAGAGGAGATATAAGACAAACACACTAATTAACAGCTGTCTTATCCTGAGTCTCAGTATACGCAAAACAGACAATAAAAACTGAACTATACTCCCTGAACTGAATCCTGTGTGCTACATTCATTTCCCACACTTCTACCACCCTTATACTACCCTTTAACACCCCCTAACTTTTTGCCCCTTTTTGCTGGTCTTTTCCTGACTCTGATTGTGCCCTGGGTACTGCTAACCAGTCCCATGGCCTGTGCTCTGTGTAAAACGAGTATGCAAATTAGGCCAATTATAATTGGCAATGTCAACTGACCTATAAGTCCCTAGTATATGGTTGGGCATGTAGGTTTAGGGACCCCAGCACAGGTGGTCCACCCATTGGTACACTGCTGAGGAGCCCAGTGTCATGTTAAAGGCAGGCCTGATTTGCTGCTGCTTTTAAATGAAACTTATATGCAAATTCGTCTTTGGAATTAAAATTTCTTCCAAAGTCTTACACGACCATATTGTTACATAGAAGTCACTCCTAAGGTGTGCCCTATGTGCCCCAGGGTTGGGCACCATGTAACTATAAGCAAGGACCTTATAGTTTTATAAGCCCTGGTGAGGCAAAATAGCCAAATTAGTTTTGTTCTCATTGTAGTGAATGGCCTTCATAGGCAAGATTGGGGAGACTTTATTTTAAGTAACAAGGTCCCCTTAAGTGTCAGATAGGTCAAGTTTGGTATCAAATTAATTGTTGTAATAAATCCCACAAGTTGCAATTGTTGTGCTTAATATAACTAGTTCAGGTAAAGAGTTTTAAACTCAACCTGAAAAGTTGCCAACTTCAGCTCTGTAGTGCCCATCTCTGATTGGCCAGCCTCTGGCAGCCGGGCAAGGCTGCCTTTATGAGGTGTGAAGTAGCCTGGGCTCAACACAAAGGATGTGACTGTTGGGGGGGGGGACTACCTCAGCAGATGGGGAAACAGAAAAGGGCTAGGGCCTCCAAACTGGTCTTCAAAGGCAAGGAAGGACATTTGGAGCAACCCAGCACCTCCCTCACATCCTGCAACCCCAGACAATTAGGCCCCCTCTTGATTAGATAAGGAGAGGGCAGGAGAGGGGTGTGTTTAGGATTTTCAGCCACACCAGTGGGTGGGCGCAGCCAGATGTAATCTCCAAAAATCATTTTCAGCCATGATAGATTTTTGAAGAATGTTGCACCCTGGGATTAATTTTTGCCACACTTCTGAGGAAGTGGTCATCACAAGGGGAAGGACATTGCATCTGACTGGAGAACCAGGACCCCCCTTTTTTTCACCCAGGAGCAAGGATAAATATGGCAGAGCTGCACCCTTACCTCAGATCCCTACAATGAAGAACATCAGAAGAAGAAGGACTGCCCTGCTGGATCCCTGACCTGCACCTGGACACTGCATTCTGAAGGACTGCACCAGATGCACACTTGGGCTTCACCACAAGAAGGACTTTACATGGTTTCAACTGGTTTAAGGAGGGACTCCCTGTTTGCTATAGGTGAAACATTTCTAACCAGAGATCCTGAAGAAACTGAGCAGCTGACCACTGTTCAATTTTGGAGTTTGAGCCAGGTGCATTCTGGGAGTTGTAGTCCACATCCTCAAGGAGAGACTCAGAGTTTCTGGAACCTTGGGGTGAGCTGTGGACTCCAAAAGAACCTTAAACTTAAATGACCTTGTGGAAGAAGATCCAGAAGTTTGGAGACCTTTTTGGAAAAAGCTCCATAGAGGGACTGACCCACTGTGCCAACTCTAGCCGGCTTGCCTCAACCGCAACCCGGCCTGACTTGCAGGTTCATCCAGCTGAAGAAAATCTCTGAAAAAGTGACTAAGTCCGAACATAGAAAGTTGACCGGGACCTCCCGAGCAGTGTATCCGAAAAGGGCTCCAAGGACGTTGGATCAAGATTCAGGTTCAGCCCGGTCAAAGGATTTTCATCTCAAAAACTCATCTAAGTCCGAATGTAGAAAGATTATGCCATCAAGAAAGGCACTTACGCATGCAGGAAAAATAAGCAGACATACCTCCAACTTGTGGAAGTATCAAGTTGTACTGTTAAGCTCCAATGGCCACTAATATTTTAGAAGTAACGAAGCATGAACTGTAAAAAGTATCAGAAGACCATGCTAAGCCTAAAATGTAGAAAAAAAAAGAACCATAAGGATGAAAGGATGCAATTTGTGAGCTAAGCTCTAAAAAACAGATTATCGGAATCAAGGGCAATTAAATAGATTCAAAAAAGTATTTATACTTATTCAGAAACAAATGACAGATTTGTCTGTCCCCCTTACAAAAAGTTTTTTCACTGTTGCCAATTCTGAAACTGGCAATAAAAGAAGGTGATGTAAAAATGAACCAAACAAAATTATCTCCTTAGTTGTTAAAATCTGGAAATTCCAACCAACATATATTAGGTGTTTTGTTAATGCGAAAGACCATTTATATACATATTGGTTCTTTAACTATTCAAAGTTGGAGAGCTGTTAAATGAGGATTTGGTAAGATAAACAAAACAAAACACGGCCCGCTCAGAGAAGCGTAGACCGTTTCAAGAAATGGCATGTATTATGAAAGCAATTAAAGTACTTGAACACGGAAAATGGTGATCTACAAAAAATAGTAGCACAAAGCTGGCAGGAACAGCGAAAAGCAAACACACGGCCACTCGTAAGCCCGTATGCCGTGTCGATACACCGAAGGAGACCGCTACATTAATAAAGCGTGTCTCCAAAAAATTTGAATGAGATACAACTGAAAACATTTTACCTTACCAGACAGCTGAAAGTGTTTGTTCAATATGTTAACGGCGTCGCATCTACATTACGCACCGATGAACAGTTGCTATTTATGTTTAGCTAAAGATGAAGAGACAAAATGGACTCAGACACAGACAATTCCAGTGTCCACCATCTTAGGAAGGAAACCTAAAGTGAAAAAACATACGGGAGAGAAATGCTGTGTGTGCCCACAATCAAAAAGACAGTACCATGCAAATAAATGATAAAGCATCCCATCATAAGAAATTTATACCAAATGTATACAAATACGCAAATTGAGATACGTGAATTGGCAGTCATTTTCATGATCAATAAAAAACAAAAGCGATCACATATGAAAGTGGAGACATGATTGTGGCATAGAACAACATCATTTGAATGCCACAAAGGTTACAGTAAAATATGTAACAATTTACAACAAGAAAGCCCAGAATTGTACATGTAAGAAACAAATGTCATGGTGGTGGTAACAATTCTGAAAAGGTTATAATGTTGAGGGTGGATGGATTACAGAAAAAAATGTAGGTCTTTCTCAGAGTTAAGACCCTCCTCAACTGCCCGTAGTCTAATGATCCATCTGCCCTCAAGTTGTCTAAGCCGGAGAGTCTTATTGCCACCCCTTGGGCAACTGCCAAAGGTGGCAATGCCGTGTGTATGTATGCCCAGTCTTTCTTGCAACGGATGTTCCAAGTTACAATGCACCGCAAAGGGATAATCATTGTTCTTGTTTTTGATTGCCCTAATATGTTCCTGTAGTCTTTCTTTAAATGGTCTGATGGTACTACCAACGTAGATTTGTTTATAGGTACAAATAATGCAGTATACAATGTTGTTTTTCAGAATATGAGAAGTGTATTGGCCTGTTGACACCATGTCCATTGTGTCTTACTGGGTCGGGTGATGTTTTTCCTGAGACACCACAGAGGAATACATTGAAATCTCTATGTATCTGCGATGTTCCGTGGTTTTTCTTCTTCTTACAATTTATTAGAGGTGCACAGAATAAAATATTAGACACAAAGGACTGAGTTCTAGATCACAAATAAGTGGAAAGCTTTTTGTTACAGAAAAATTAGAAACGGTACAAGGGAGGATAAAATACATGAAATGCTATAGATGCCCATCATACATACAGAATAAATGCAAATTGATTAAATTCCTAGCTAGGCTTTTGGTTTAAGAAGGTTCTAAGGGCCATATTTATACTTTTCGACGCACAACTGCGCCAACGCAGTTGTGCGTCAAAAAAGCTAACGCCGGCTAACGCCATTCTGAAGCACCATGCGGGTGCCGTATTTATTCAATGACGTTAGCCGGCGTTAGCCGGCAGAGCTGCCTGGTTTGCGTGAAAAAAAATGACGTACACCAGGCAGCGCCGGTGTAGGGGAATATGGAGCTTGGGCGCCAAAAAATGGGGCAAGTCAGGCTGAGACAAAATTTTCGCCTCAACCCGATTTGCGCAATTTTTTTTACTCCCAACCCTCATTTAAATGACTCCTGTCTTAGCAAAGACAGGAGTCATGCCCCCTTGCCCAATGGCCATGCCCAGGGGACTTCTGTCCCGTGGGCATGGTCATTGGGCATAGCGGCATGTAGGGGGGCACAAATCAGGCCCCCCTATGCCACAAAAAAAAAAAAAAAAATTACTTACCTGAACTTACCTTATGTTTCCTGGGATGGGTCCCTCCATCCTTAGGCGTCCTCCTGGGGTGGGCAAGGGTGACAGGGGGGGTCCCTGGGGGCATGGTTGGGCACCTCTGGGCTCCTTCCGAGCCCACAGGTCCCTTAACGCCTTCCCTGACCAGGCGCTAAAAAACAACGCTAAAGCGGCTGGATGTCATTTTTTTTTACCCGCCCACTCCCGGGCGTCATTTTTGCCCGGGAGTGTAAATACGCCGCACATGCCTCAGAGTCACTTTTTTAGACGGGAACGCCTACCTTGCATATCATTAACGCAAAGTAGGTGTCAACGCTAAAAAATGACGCAAACTCCATGGACTTTGGCGCTAGACGCGTCTAACGCCAGAGTATAAATATGGAGTTCGTTTTGCGTCGAATTTGCGTAAAAAAAAACAGACGGAAATCTGGCGCAAACGGAGTATAAATATAGCCCTAAGTGTCTGATTCGTAAGAGCACTGACAACATAATAGGGCATCTACAAGGCAAAACATCCCTATCAATGACAAAAAGTAAAGTAATACCATGAAACACCAAAATCCAGAGGTTTTTGTAGCAAAATACACAATCTATCAATAGATTCTGCAAACTCTTAATGGTATGATCATGTTTAGGGTTCTTACTGGGCGAATCATGAACAACAATGTAATAATTAAAAAACACACAATTATTTAGGCATTAACCCATTTCTTAAGTAAGAGAACTTGTCCATTGGGTCTTCAGCAACTGCACTCCAGAGATGTATAGTTCAAATGAAACATTTAATGAACAATGTCTATGGAACTCACACTTCTTCAGTGGAACTACGAGCGGATGTCTTTCTAAATGATACTTTGGGAAGATCATGGAAGCCTCGTTTACAATACACACTTTCTAAATTATATGATACAGCACCAATTCATTGACATTATCTACTTAATTTCCTGCAGAGCAAGAGAAAAGATGGCTTTTCAACGAGACACTGGTTGGGAGGTGGGAATCAGCAAGAGAAGAAGCACAAGAAACAGCATAAATTTTAATGCACCATACAAAAATGTGGCATAACTTACGTTGACATCATGTAGGCTTGTAGACATCCTTGATAACTTGTTGTAGGTTCAATTTCAGCTGTTTGACTCTATGCATCATTAAACCTAAAGCATTTCAAAACTTATTTTCATGTGTTATTTGCACATTCTGCATATATATAAAAAAAAATTGTTTCACAATTTGAGTCTTGTTTTGGCTCAGCCCCAACACACAATCTATTTTACGATTTGAAAAGCCATGCATAGCACATTTTGTGTGTCTTTGTTAAGAAAAAAATGTAATGCAAAGCAGTGTGCAGTGCTGCCTTGTGTCACCTTGCGTCCCGTGCATCTGCAGGTGGATTTTGATGCAAGTCCATGTTTACTAATGTCAGTAAACTTTAAGAATTTTTGGACTGAGAGTAATTTAACAAGCTACACCTTTGCCAAATCTTCTATCATCAATCAATTGATAATACACATAACCTTTGCTAACGTGCAGGACACATTGCATGTTTCTCAACTCACCCACAATTGCTGTTTGCCATCCTCTTTTTACAGGTCTTTACCTGCCTAATAGACATAATGCCTCCATAGGCTTTTATAGGGTCACCCACTTTTTAATCTTTCAACACCCTCAAAAAGTGTTTGTTCTCTATTCACCTTAATGGGATCATTCCTCTTAAAAACTACCCATCACCCACAATTTTGAGCCAGGTGTATGGCAGGTATATTTTTGGCACTTATAAAAAAGCTTTAGCTAGACCCCATGGATAACCTTCCATAGTTTGGTAAAAAACAATACAAATATTCCTGGCTCACCAGATTGGCATACAGTCTTAGGGCCTCATTATGAGTATGGCGGTCGCCCTGCAAGACCACCATGGTGGCGCTCTTTCGAAGTGATGGATGGAATGCTAAACAATGTCAAACATTCACCCCAGTAGAGAGATCTGGGCCTAAATCCAACGTTTTTGTGCTACGCATGCCGTTCCAGTTTGGACCCAGCCATTTGCAAATCAGTTGTGACCCTGTTCCCCATGAGAACAGTCCAGTCCAAACTGCCAAGCCAGGTCCTCCCTGGACTGGAAACAAGCATCCTAGGACCATCTCCCCAAGTGGGAACGGTATGCCCAGATATGGGTCCTGTGCTCACTGCGCCACTGGATTCAAGCTAGCCTAGCTGATGAAGGGTGATACCCTGAAACCGGTCCTAGGATGCTTGTTTCTGGTCCAGAGAGGACCTGGATTGGCAGTTCGGGCCAGACTGTTCCTATGAGGAACAGAGTCAAAACTGATTTGCATATGGCTGGGTCCAAACTGGGGTGGCGTGGTGAGCAAAAATACAATGGATTAAACACAGATTGTTGTGACTGGGGGTGAATGTTTACATTGTTTAACATTCCGTCCGTCATCTGTTCTTTTTGCATTTGTCACACCAAGTGGGAATGGTATGCCCAGACGTGGGTGCCATGCTCACTGCCCTACTGGATTAAAGCTAGCCTAGCTAATGAAGGGTGATACCCTGAAACCAGTCCTAGGATGCTTGTTTCCTGTCCACGGAGGACCTGGCTTTGCAGTTTGGGCTGGACTGTTCCCATGAGCAACAGGGTCAAGACTGATTTGCATATTGCTGGGTCCAAACTGGGGTGGCGTGGTGAGCAAAAAAACAATGGCTTAAACCCAGGTCCTTGTGACTGGGGATGAATGTTTGCATTGTTCAGCATTCTGTCCATCATCTGTTCTTTATGTATTCCTAACTGTGGGCACGAAGGGCGGACTGTGCCGTTCCACCACGATTTTTTTGGGGGGCCCACATGGGCCCCCGTTTCCCCTTCCCTGGAGCTGTACCATGTGAGGCCCCCTATTTTGAGCCCGTTACTTGCCTGACCTCCAAGATTTCCATAGGGTTGGGATAACCATTGAAAGCTTGGCCGGTCTGCAGGTTGTAATGACCATGGCGATCCTCATGCTGGGATCTCCAATATTGGTAGCCACGGTCAGGAACGCTGAGGGGTTCCCGTCGCACTGACTATGACAGTGCCGGCAGTCTGCTGGCAGTCTTCTGGTGGACCAACCACCAAACTCGTAATCCGCTGGTCCGACTGCCAAAGTTGCAGTGGTCAGACAGCCACCGCTACCATGACGGTCTAAGGACCATAAAACTCATAATGAGGCCCTTAGAGTCATGCTTAAAAGCATATAGTGAGCAAAGCCTTCTCAAAATGGGTCATCCTTATATTTAATATTATTCATCAATGTGTAATGTCTCAAAATCCCAAATAAAGATGCGTTAAAAATGATGCATAATAATTAATTGATTATTTCATTACTTTAACATTTAACACACTTAATAAAAATAAAACATGTTTACAACTTTAATAAAAGATCAGAAATTATGTTAAATAATTTAACACATAACTTTTAAAAACATTTTCCACCTGTCAATTAAAGAAAAAATGCTAGTGACAGTGGGATTTCTTTTTATTTATTGTTTCAAAAATATTTCTAAATTAAATGTATATATTTAAGTTATTTACTATTTAATACACATTTATTTTGATTAGCTTGTTTTTTAGTTGTCTTCGGTTAATAATACATACTTAAAATTAATTGACATTGATATACTTTAAAAATTGGATATTTTGAAAATATTAACAAACTTTAATAATGTCCCTTAGGTAGAGATCCACAACGGTGGTGATCTCCACTTGTCAATCTGATTCAGGTAGGTAAGCTTACACTTTTTTGTAAGTTTACGATTGTTTTCTATTCACAAATGTATTTTACTAGTAGTATTTAATGTAACTGTGGAGGCTTCACCATTAAAAGATAGGCTTTCACTACTTTATTAAGTGTGGAGACTCCACAGTCATAAAGATCTTCCTCTTCCCTCTGATTTTTATTAGTAACAAACATCTTTTCTTTTTCATTTCCCTTCCAAGAAACCCACTTCGACAAAACGTACACTACTACTTTCATCCATAAACTTCATTGCAGGTTCATCCCACTGTCTCCTTATTGCACCTGAATGGTTCCCTGGCTTTGTACCAGCAGAACTCTAATGTTTCCAAAACCCTTAAACATTTGACCCTTTTATCTGCATCATGAACGAACTGTTCTTCAACAACCTGCTTAATCAACTACAAAACGGCTTTTACCAATTTAATTCTTCTGAAACAGGGTTCCTACGTGCATCCAGGGGCATATTTATAGTCCGTTTGCGCCGAATTAGCGTCGTTTTTTTCGACGCAAATTCGGCGCAAAACTAACGCCATATTTATACTTTGGCGTTAGACGCGTCTAGCGCCAAAGTATGAGGAAAGAGCGTCATTTTTTTGCGTGAACGCCTTCCTTGCGTTAATGAGATGCAAGGTAGGCGTTCCCGTCCAAAAAAATGACTGCGACACAAATGCGTCGTATTTATACTCCCGGGCAAAAATCACGCCCGGGAGTAGGCGGGGCAAAAAACCCCGCATTTGCACCTCTTTTTAACGCCTGGGTCAGGGCAGGCGTTAAGGGACCTGTGGGCTCAAAATGAGCCCACAGCAGCCCTCCCATGCCCCCAGGGACCACCCCTGCCACCCTTGCCCACCCCAGGAGGACACCCAAGGATGGAGGGACCCATCCCAGGGACATTCAGGTAAGTTCAGGTAAGTATAAATTTTTATTTTTTTTATATTTTTTTTTGGCATAGGGGGGCCTGATTTGTGCCCCCCTACATGCCTCAATGCCCAATGACCATGCCCAGGGGACATAAGTCCCCTGGGCATGGCCATTGGGCAAGGGGGCATGACTCCTGTCTTTACTAAGACAGGAGTCATGTAAATGGCATCTGGGCGTCGGTAAAAATGGCGCAAATCGGGTGGAGGCGATTTTTTAGCGTCAACCTGACTTGCACCATTTTTAAGACGCCCTAACGCCATTTTCCCCAACGCCGGCGCTGCCTGGTGTACGTGTTTTTTTTCCACGCACACCAGGCAGCGCCGGTCTGCTAGCGCCGGCTAACGCCATTCAATAAATACGGCGCCCGTATGGCGCTTCAGAATGGCGTTAGCCGGCGCTAAACTTTTTGACGCTAAACTGCGTTAGCGCAGTTTAGCGTCAAAAAGTATAAATACGGGCCCCAATATCCTTGCCCCTTTCCACTTTAACCACATTTGCTCAGCCCATAACCTCCTTAATGAATCTGCACTGTTGATCATTAGACCATGCTTATCATGCTCACATTGCCTGTGTACTCCAGGAGTGATGCTGGGGTAGTTATGAACCTGCCTTTTTAAACCATCCTTTTGGTTTTTGGAGCTCTTCTCCCTTTCCATCCACCTCCCTAGCAGTTGCCATTTGCTATTGCTCTTCCTTTGGTTCACTCCTACTTTTCCCAACTCCACTTCTCTTTTTAACAGAATCAACTCCTTTCACCTTTCTTATTGTCTTTGTGCAGATGATAAACAAATGTCTTTAATTATTCATACCCTGCATTCAAACAGCCATATTTGACTTGACAGTTTCATAGATGTGATTAAATATATGCCACCACTCACCTCACATAGAGTTGATATAGTTTCCTGCCTACTCTATTCATACAGCCCCATGTTCCCCTTTTGTATTTTTCCTAGATGTGCCAACCTCCTAACCTACTACCATGAATCTTGGAGGACAAGTCTAAACCACCATGAGACTTGAGTTCTTCATTTCCTCTTATGCATTCAGACATGAAGTATTGTTGGACATCAGAAAGTTTCACCCCATATTTCTTACCAGCACACTCAAACACTAATGAACACAGTATTGATGAGAAATCTGGACCACTGCAAAGATGTACCAGTGGTTATTTAAGATTGTGTTCTACCCTCTGGGTGCCACTTGGCTCCACCTGTTCCGGAATGCCTCCTCATGGTCGTGTGATAAGTTGGGTTTTTGGTTGACTTGGATATGAGCCCTGTTCAAGCAATAATCACTGCAAAAGGCATATCCAAATTAACCTGTGATCAACACTCGGGTAACTTGGCACAGAGCAGTCAGGCTTAACTTAGAGGCAATGTGTAAAGTATTTGAGCAACACTTTAAGCAGTGAAAAAGTGACAAAAAGGATCCCACACCAAGTTAGAAGATTAGAACTTTCTTTCATAAATATAACAAGACCAAAATGAAAAAAAAATCTAATCAGTAAAACTGGAGATATGCACTTTTTAAGGTTTTAGCTACAAATTGTGCCAAAAATCACAAAGCTTTTAACTGTGGATACCTGGTCCTAGTGGACCAGGCCAACATCACATGTTCAGTCCAACTGCAATAGAGTGTGAGCTGTCTACCTACATTCAGTTAGGCCAGCTGAACACAGTACCTGATTTGTGGAGCGTTGAGAGGGCCCACGTTGAAGATGTGCCATGAAGCCAAAGTGGTGTTTCAGTTTTGTCATGTGGTGAGGCTGCAATGCGAGGGCCAGTCTTGTCATTGCAGGTCCCCTCAAAGTGCTTGTGATGTGAAGTCTGGCAATGAGGATTGAGGTGCATAATCGGGAGATGCATCGTTTCAGAGGAGCTGCAAGGCTGCAATGTGGAGTCCATCCTTGCGGCTGCTGCCTAAGAGAGCTTCAAGGGCCAGCATTGAGGATGCATTGAGCAGTAGCAGTTCTGAAGGGGATGCAGACTGCGGCAGCAATGCTGGTCCTTGTGATGGGTCCAGTCCTTGCAGCAGATGCTGAGATGTGTTGGTTCTGCTTGGGGTTGTGCTGTGCATCAGAGGAGATGCATTGGTTTAGCTGTATCCACATAGGCTGGCAGAGCCAATTAAGCCCCCTTCCAAGGAGTCTAGGACTGGGGTGGTACAACTTGTCAGGGTAGACTCACAGAGGAAAGAGTTCAAGTGCAGGTGCAATATTGTTAGAAGCCTGTTATGTCCTTGAGGCTTTAGACCAGGAGGCTAGTCAACTAGCCATTTGAGTCACTCTGGGTTCCACACTCAAGAGGTGCAAGTCCAGTCCTTCTTGCTCAGGCAAGAGGGCAGCAAGCAGCAGGTCAACACAGCATGGTACAATTCTTTGGGACAGGAGTCCAGCAGAGGGCTGTCCTTTCAGAAGTACAGCAGTCGTTATTCCTGCCAGAGTATCCACGGGCCCTGAAATGTACTGAAGTAATGATGTTTGAGGCCCAGTAAATATACCCAGTAGTGCCTTTGAAGTGAGGAGAGCTTCTAGAGGCATGCCTTGGAAGTGCACTGATGCCCTGTCTTCTTGGCTGTTGCTCCAGACTAACTACATGGGGCTATACAGCCATTTGTGTGGAGACAGGGCATAGCCTACTCAAGTGTAAGAGGGTCTAGACCCTCCCATCCTGCCAGTGATGGCCCATACAGTAACACATAAGCTCTCCATTGTGTGTGACTGTCCAGGAGGAATAAGCCCAACTGGCACACTCACCCAGCCATGTGACCTAGAGTCAGGCTGCAGGCCCCAAATGGCTAAGCCAAGAATATGCCAGCTTTATAAAAGTAGCATTTTCAGTATTTTAATGTGAAATCTGACTTCATCACGTTAGGATTTTAAATTGTAATTCCAGATACACCAAACATGATCACAATCCACATCATGTGTCCTCAAGACCCCATTCTCACATAATCTTGGGACCCACTATTTAGAGTTGATGGAAGGAGGCCTTAACACTGCCAGCATGCAAACTGCCCTGATCCCTGTGTATTTCAGCCACCCAGCCGTGAAAACATTGCACCATCCATCCATATCACACACAACATGAGGAAAGCATGCCCACCAGATGGTAAGGCAATGAGTGGTGGGTGTGTCCAAGGTACTAAATGCAATATGTGACAGGGATTTTACCAGGAGTGGAAGTCGGATGCATATGAACTAGGCTGGGTGTCAGTAGGGATACCATTGTGTAAAAGACCACACAAATAGCGCAAGGTATAACACCTTGCAGTAGTGAAAAATAAATGTAAGTACTTTTCACTACCAGGACATGTAGAAAGTAAGGGCCAGACGTATCATCATCCCAGTTTGCTTTTCCTAAATAGCAACTTAGGAAATGCCAAATGGGATGTATGAAAATTGCGATTCGGTAACAGGGATTTCTTAAAAATCGCAATCGCTATTACCGAATTGCAATTAGGGAATGGGACTCTATTCATCCCTAGGGGCCTCTAGGCCCATAGGTGCAAATGGTTTTGCTTTACCTAATTTGTGAATTCCTGTTAGGAATTAGCAAATTAGATAATGAAAACCCCAGGGTGTTGGGGGCCTAACGCCCCCTTTGATGCACCCCAAAAAAATATTTTTGGACATGTAAAGCGCACACATGCCCATGTGTGCGCTACATGTCATTTTAAAAAATGCATTTGTAATGCATTTTTTAAAATTGCACATGCTTACCCTCAAACTTGAATTTGTGGTAATTGCATTTCCTAAATGCCAAATTTGCATTTAGGAAATGCATGATACATGTGAATAGGTAATCAAGAATAGGTATCCCGCTGTTTTTGCGATTCCATAAAATTGCACTGTGAATTCCTTTCCTAAATCATGAAAGGCGATTTTGCATTTGCAAACAGTGGAATTTTGCAATTCGCACCTTTTGCTAATGCAAAATCCTTTGATACATCTGGCCCTTAGTGTATATGTACAATGTTTTAAGTACATTGCACCCTGCCCTTGGGGCTGTCTAGGACCTACCTTATGAGTGATTTATATATATTGAAAAGGAAGGTTTGGGGCCTGCAAAAAAAAATTGTTTTGCCAGGTCGAAATGGTAGTTTACAACTGCACACACACAGGCTGCAATGGCAGACCTGAAGCCATGGATGAAGTGCTGCTTAAGTAGGTGACACAAATGGTGTTGCAGGCTCATTGGTAGCATTTGTTCATATATCTATTTTGTGTTTGTTTATTAAATGGTTTGTATAAAGTAGTGCATTGCTGCCATTTCTTTTACATGCACAATATTATCTTATTCATGTCACATCACTCATTATTCTGTGGTACAATCTGATTTATTTGTAACCACCATCCTGGCACCTGTTCTTATTAGACTTTTTTCATTAGCTTATAAAGCACCTCTGTTAGGACACCAACATCAACACACAAGCAAAACAGAAACAAGCATGTCTATGTGTTTGTGGATTTGAAGGGATATTTGACAGAATCGCTGCATACTATTGTTTAAATCATAGGGAAATCACCTATCATTGGGCCTTTTTTGTGAGTTTACAATTATTTGCTATTCACAAAGGTATATTACTAGGAGTATCTTTATGACTGAGGAGTCACACACATGGAAATAGGGCTGTCCACTGCAAAAACAGTAGTGAGTCTAGCACCTTCCAGGTTCAGGTTCCAGAGGGAATGTTCTTCTCCTTACCTTAATGTTGGGCAGCAGGTTCAATTTTCTGTTGCTCTGACCCAAAGTCATTTTGCAAGAAGACTTTTTGCTATGCCTCACAATGGAAACAACTAGTGCTCTCAGGCATCTTCTACAGACATACATTGCAAGTACTCACCCATTTGTTCCTTGCAAGCACAATCAATCATTCTATACATGGCACAGGGATATCCAATTACATTGTCAATCTTTCCACCACAGTAATATCTTGTTAAGTATCTTTCATTAAGCAAGATCTAGTATTTGGCCAGTGACCCGTGGCCTTTCAGAGAAGAGCTGTGGTCTCCACTCCCATGGCGGATGATGGCTCATCACAATTAGAGATCCCTGTTTGTCCAGCGGGGAGCTTTAATACCTTCATTACCATCACCGGTTTATCAGTTGCAGTGAAGGCTGGGAATTTTGTTCAGCTTTTGCAGTGTTTCTTGCATTCAATAAGCAAGCAATCTTTTTTTTTTTTAAACAAACCCCTGAAACCAGGGGTTTGTTCTAGAAACCAAAAAAAGAATTACCCTGATGCACTTGTTACTATGACTAGGCGATCCTTTTAACGAGTTGGCAAGTCAAATGTTTGTGCCATTAGAGTAAACCGAGGCACATCCTTCACCTTCCTTATTACTAAGTGGGGTAGGGGATCAGCAGATTTAATGGGGCAGGAATAACACTGAATTACAGTGATTCTTGCACTCTGCCTAAACCTAAATTACCCTGTGGTATGCATACACACCTATCAAGTAAACATATTCCCACCATAGGGAAGACAACCCACTCAGATGTAGATTGACTTTTAAAGCCACCGTTGGAAATGAGTATCTTCTGCATGATATACCCAATATTTTTTCCTTTCGTAGCTGAACCCGTTTTTGCTGACATTAGAACTTTGTGTACTTTGCCCCTGCTAAACAGTGGTAAAGTGCTTGTGCTTTCCCGTTTTAACATGGTAACATTGGCATACACCCTATTGGCACTTTTATTTTGTTTATAAGTCACATTATATGGTATTATAATTATCGGTACATTAAATGCTAACATGGCAATGTGCCTGGTATTTAAAACACAGGGCAGGGAAAATTTAAAGTTTTACATGTCCTGGCAGTGAAAAATCCTCAAAATCGTTTTTCACTGTTACAAGACTAACACTGGCTTACCTTATTACATTCAATACGTGCTAAATTCAGTATCAGAACAGTTAGAGAAATACTTATTCCACTAATTTTAATTGTAATTTAAAATCCTCTTCAACTGTGAAGAAGCCAGATTTTAAATGAACTTTTAGAAAGTTGGCATTGTCCTGTCTAAGCCAAATGTGCCCTTCTGGCAGTAACTAGGGTCGGAGTTAATGTCTCACCTGTAGTATGATGTGTATTCCTCTCAGACAATGAACAAAGGGCCTTGGTTTGGGGAATGGTGTTGATCTCCTGAGCAGGATGCACTGGGGGTTGTACCCAGGCCCTCCCTGAGCTTCAAAGAGTAGCCTGAGGGATATACCCAGCCCCTTCTTGACTTCAGAAGATGCATACACAGTCACTGGCAAATGCAGCTCACACCTGGCCCTGCTTGCCCTTTGTCTCACTAGACAGACTGGAGCCAAACCCAGGGGAAAGAGAAGAACTGACCAGAACCAGTTTTAGGATTAGACAAAGGAGTGATCCCCCCCCATTCACAGGTTGGCACTGCCCTGATGTCTGAAGAAGGGAAATTGGACCTGCTTGGCTTGAACCTGCAACCCACAAAATGACTCCAAGGGTCAGTTGCCTAACCATCTGTTTGAGCTACAGGGACACATCAAGTTTCCATGGTCCTTTTCTGCCTTCCAGCTGACCTTGTCTCACCTGCTGACCTCTGTGGGAATAGGTACAGGCTCCCAAGAACAAGTTACTGCAGTGAGAATGTATAGACTGTTTTTTTCCAAAGTTCCTCTTTGCAGCTCCAGACAGCTCCTGATTGGTGGCTTCACCAGATCCAATGCAGAACCTGGCATTGCAGCACATAGTGATGCAGAACCTCACATCACAGCACAGTGCTGCCTCCACACCAAGGACAGAAGCTACAACTTCCAGCAGATCAAATCTGGTGCCATACTTGTACCACACTCCATCATGGTCAACCTGAACGTTTGATTTTGTAAAGAGTTGGTGGAGGCATGCACCTCCTTCCCCTTAATAATGAAAGAGTCCCTGGGTGATTCAGTCCCTAGGGCTGTTAAATGGCTCATTCTGGGGCTGCATAGCCCCCCCAAAAAACAATTGCACCAACACCCCAGGCTTTGGCCCATTTTACAGGTTTTTTTGTGAAACGAGCAAGAACCATCCCTTTTTTAATCAGGACTGGGGATCCCCTGATCCTCTATTGATCTGTGATACCAATTAAAAAAAAAAATTCTGGCCCCTTGTGGGAACTCCTCCAGCAGGCCGAGGGAAGCTAGGTATTCCTACCCTGCCCCCTTATATTTTCCTATACCTTTTACAGGCTCTGTGGTACCAATAAAAATAATATGATTTTGGCCCCTCTTGGTTACCCCTCCACCAGGCCGAGGGGAGCTGACTATCCCGACCCAGCTCCCTTATATAATTTTTACACTTTCTGCAGGACAGGTGACTGAATCCCTGGATTCTTGAAATGGCTACTACTCACAGCTGCATTAGGGCCATAATCACTCTGAATTCTCCTTCCTTTTCCTCTTTCTTCTCTGCTCAGCAGACTTTTTTCTGGGAAGTATCATGAAGATGAATCAAATAGCACCAAAACTATAAGCACAACAAAAAGTGCTTCTCTTATGGAAACGTGGTCCCAACTAAAACTAAGTACTCATTAACAAAGGTTAAAGGGACGTTATATTTAGTTGAAACCTACCTTATTTCAACACCTTTCTATCCTATAACTAGCACCCTTAAGTAACTCTAACTCACACCCCCACCATGCAGTGTTATTATCAATGATGTGATTTCAGATGTTGCAACAATATTATCAACAAAGTCAGAGAACAAGTCATGAGTAATGCAATATGTGAGGAAATAAGCAGTGCATGGCGAGGGTTATAGTTCCTTTAGGGCACAAGTTATAGTTACTTGAGATAACTACAATTTGTGAATTTCAGTGGTTTTGTTAGTTTAAGACAGAATGTTACTTTTAACTGACATTTTCACCTAACTCTAACATCCCTTTAATCTTCAGTGAAATTCTAAGGCTTTTTATGTAAAGTAACATACTATTACAATTCCTAACTATGATGTCATTTTCACCTTTGTTTTTTAATGAAATGTAGTTTAAAAAAAAATGTGAAGCAAAGTTTCCATCACAATGCAGAACGAGGTGTTGGGTACAGGGCTTAGCTTGCGGTCAAGCCCTTCACTTAACCCCCTGTTGGCTCTAAACCTGCTGCAGTGCCCAGCCTTTGGCCAGGCACTGCAGGGAGTTGGGTGCAGGTCCTGGCCTCCGTCCAAACTACTGTGGCCACCAACCCTCCGCAGGTCACAGGCTTTGGACAGGTGCGGTGTGGTGTGGGGTTGGATGTATGGCCTAGCCTGAAGCCAAGCCCTGTGCACCAATCCCCACAGGCGTGCAAGGTTAACTATGGGTTGTTAGAATATAAAGGGTGTCAATTTAAGTAAGGCAGACCTACTGACTTTGTCAAAGGATCAGAACACTTACATTTAAAAAGGGGCCCTATTGGCCCATCATATTAATATGCATAAAGCAGACTCATTATCTTTGTTAAAATAATCACCAAGAATTAGAAACAAATGTAAATTATATAAATACCCACATTGCAATGTTTGATAAAAGTGATTGTCACAGCTTGTTTTAATAAGACTTCTTTCAAAGTACATCAAAATGTCTTTGAGTCTTTCTTTTTTACATTTTCAGGCCAGCTTTAGAACCCACCACTGTCGTCAGGACCTCTTGGACTCAAGTTGATTTCCCTGTTTTCTTAGCTTTGTTCAATATTTCATATTTTACACATTTTAGCTGCATCACTTTAGTTGTCACATTTTACACTCTTCACTTGCATATTATTCTCGACATTTAATCAGTACATTCTGTTCAAGACTAGGACCTCAGAATAGGATTTCCTAGTGCTTGCATTTCCTGTTCAGGAGACAGCTTCTAAAATCTAGATAAAGCATTGCATCAGAGTTGTGCTTCTAAAACTGTGCTGCTTTATTATAAATGTTGTAGTGAACCGGAAGGAGCAGAGGGGCATGCCAGCTGCAACCATCCTATTGTGTCTGACATACAGCTCTGCTGACGCTACTCTACTAGCTTCCTGAGAGGATTGCCATCTATACTACAAGCTCACTCCTGACACCATTTCCAGGTATGGGGCTAAGGTTAATCCTTTAGATAAGGACAGGCAGCAGGGTGCATCTGCTATGCTCTCAGTATAGAATCTCTATAACACATTTACTATGGTTGGATTGTTCATTATCTTTACCAGGTTTATAATGCTGGCAACTTTGCTTTGATTTATCTGCCTAATTATCGCAGCTTATTCTCTCTATGCCAGATTACGTTTGTATCAATAAATGTATTGAAAACATATCTCCTATCTCTCTTGTGTTTCCCATTGGCATGCATGAGTATCACAATGAAAGGATTAGAACTGTTTCCACGCCTCCCCTCGGGAGTCAGAGTATCATCTTCAGGTTGACACAATCACCTTTCACCCCAGCAGCATTGGGGGTATAGATGAGGCACTGTGAGCTAGCCAGGAGTTGGGCCTGCAGTTGCTGAGGGAGTGGATGGACTTAGTCTCCCACATCTTGATGTTCTGTCGTCCTCATACACAGTCCTATTATTTTAGGAGGAACCGTATAACAACATAAGGGTGCACTACACTCCAGATGAAGAGTATGCAGGTCCAGCCTAAAGTGCTTAAAAGATATATGGTAAGCTCTTCTGGGGTCATGGAGCTAATGACTTTTGAGACTTACTGTGCTTGTTTTTTAATGGTTCTGAAGAGCTTCTGCACTTGCTGCAACCCCCCCAACATTAAACAACTATTGGTGGCACCCTCACCCTTTCTAGAGGCACCACCAGGATCAATACATAGTAGCAAGTAAACATTTTAGCTCATTATGGGACCCTTCATGTTTGAAGCAGTGAAAAATAAATAAGTCCCGCATTGACTTTGGGGGGGTCTGGAGGACCACAGGGCCCAGAGTGCTGAGCGGCAGGAGCCTCTGGTTCCTGTTTGGTGCCACTGGGTGCATGTAACCAACTCCCTTAGCCTACTGCACTGGACGCTTTGACTTTGTGGGGGCCAAGAGGACCAACTGCACAGAGTGCTGTGCGACAGGAGCCACTGTTTCCTGTTTGGTGCCAACAGGCTCATACATCCAACTCCCTTAGCCCGCTATGTGGGCCAAGGGTGGGCCTGTCCTGTGCCCATCAGCACCAGGATGAGGCAGGGCAGGACTACCCCCTTTGCCTTTGTCTCAATTATACTGATGAGGCTGTTGACCCTGCATGGAATACTTGATTTGGAAGATACGTATTGGTCCTGACATACTCCGCTTCATGGGGAAGAGGAAAGCATGCTCCAGCCCCCTGAGTAATGCTACTGGAAAAAGGGTGGCTCAGCATGCAGTGGGGAACTGTGCCACTGATAGTCATAGGTGAGTTTGAGACTTTTGTGGGAGAAGGGAAGAAGTCACCAACTGAGTTTATGCCCCTAAAATTTTGGACTTTAAAAAAAAAGTCATAGACCAAATAAAGTGCATGACTGTAGTATGGCAGAAGATCTCAACTGACCTTGACTTTTAAGCAATGAAACTTTGGAGAATCTAGAGCCAGTTGTTGAACAAGAATCCATTTCTGTCAATGTGCTGTGTTCAAACAGTTACAGTCCACTTATTACAGATTCTAGTGACCTGAGGGCTTGTAGAAAAAACATTGAAAGTTCAAATGGGGCTACTGTTATTTGCCCTGTGAGTGGGGATAATAAAATTAAGCAGTTAAGACGTCTTATTCATAAAATGCAGGGGGAAATTATCTCCACACGTTTTCAAGTGTCACAATTACAAGATACCGTGGGGATGCTGACTGCGTCCACAACTTTAGCTAGTAAGAGCCAGCATGATCATTTATACATGGGACCTAGATGGTATGAGGGTTCCCAGCCTTTTAAAGCACTTGACCCTGCAGTGACGATAGAAGGAGAGGATGTACGTACCCTGTTAAGAGAGAGGATCAACCGTTTGATGAAAAAAGGGATAACTACTCCAGGAGGATATATTTCCAGGAGTGCCAGTGGTGACCATGGGTTGCAGGTAAATCAGAATTGTTCTACTAATGTCCCGCTATGTTCTAAATGTGGCCTGTATATCGGTGGAGCTTGTGGGTGTGCCGTGCATTATCGTGGCTGCCAAGGCATTAGTAGCAAATCAGGTATTGCTGTAAGCCACGAGGTTAATCACAGTTTTGTTGGGCAGCCCCATGTTAATCATCTGTCTGCTCCCATTATTAAAAGGGTGTTTATGATCAATGTCCCTGGGTTGCTCAGGGGGGCAGTTGAAGGTCATGAGTCTCTTAAAAATAAGGAAACCCATTGGATAAAGAACTATAGAAAATGCTACTTGGTGATCATGGAAGATATTGTTAAAGTAGAGCGACGCGGTTTACTTAATTCACAGTTTGATTACATATCTATTGATTTAACCAAGGAGGAGTTTGCAGAAGGCCTTGTTAACTTAGAGCTACGTTTTTGTCACAAATCCAATTCAAAAGATGCCTTCCTGTTATGAGGTGGTGTAAAATGTATAGTAATTCGTGTCCCCAGGTGATTCACTCTAACAACACTGATTACCCTCAGGCAGTGATGGGGGATAGAAGTACTCTCAGTGAGGTTGATGGACTCATCATGGTTACTCATGAAAAATAATCAAGCAGAAAGTTAATCGGGGTCTCTTGGTTGTGATAAGGGCTTGATTAAGATGGCCTCCAAATAGGATTTGGGTTTTTTACCCCCTCCTCTAGGTGGTCAAAGAGTGACGAAACTTTGACTAGGGTGGTATGACCTTTTAACTTGAGTAGTAGGGTAAATTACAATCTCCTGCAGGAAGGTAATATTGGGAATGGAGATAGTAGTTCTAGCTGTAGGTTGATTCCATGGAACCTAGCTGGAATAAACTCAACATTATCTGATCCAGAATAGGGTAAATATATAGAAAGGTTTCATGTGTGTCTGTTTTAAGAAACGTGAGCCCTAAAACCTAAAATCAGGCTATGTCAATTTTAGTGTTGAAGCTAGGCCCTCGGAGAAAGGGCGTCCCTCGGGTGACCTAATAATTTGGGTGAAGAATACTTTAGCATGAAAAATTGAAAGCCTGAATTTGATCATTAGGGACAATTTGGGAGTAGATATTAACATAAATAAAGGACAAAGGGGGCTAAGATTAATTAACATCTACAGTCGTTCAACTAGCCATTACCATGAATCTGAGACTACTGAAACAACATCAGCTTTTTTAGATAGGGAAGATTCTAAGAATCCTTTGATTATTGCAGGAAACATGGATGTAACTTCTGAAACTATATATTTTATTCAGAAATTGATGTTGGAGGAGGATGAGAAGAGGGGTAAACCCAAACTGTCATTGCCAGTAATAAAAAACCTTCGAAAACCGCTCTTCTACTAGCATCTTTTAGCGTAAGGAATGGACTGAGGGCTTGTAATGGGTGAACATTATCTGATAAAGGGGCAAAATATACATTCAGAAGGGCTAAGTCCAGAAGTAGGATAGATTATATCCTTTCTGATATGGATCTTTGGCCTATGTTGTTCGACATGTTGGTAGAGGAGAGTTGGGATATAAAGAGTTTTTCCCATTTAGAAGTAAACTGAAAAAGTGTGTAAAGGATGTTCCAATTATCACTTCAAATGATGGCTGAAGGATCACGTGGCCTCAGCTAGAGAAGAATAGGGATGCTCTTACCAAACTCTATAATGTCATTGCTGATTCAGTTGTTCTTTGGAAGGATCCACATCTAGATGGTTTGATAGTTCTGAGAATAATTTGGGATATGTTAAATAGGATTAAGGATTTCTTCTACAGACTATTATAAGATTTAGTTGTCAATCATCCAAGTGGTTCAGTGAAGACTGTTAGCAAGCCAAGCTCATATTTGTGCAGGTGGTTGTAGGGGGTAGCCATCAGGAAGTAGCGGTGGCAAGGAAAAGGGGGATAAAGAGGACCTATTAAATTATAGGCCCATCCGTCAAATTGATGTGGTGCAGAATTGTTTTAGCAAGCAGATTCTGGGAAAGGTACAAGAGTGGATGTCTGAAAACACTGATTTGATCCCACCTTCAGGCAGGTTTTAGCTCTAAGATGAGCACAATTGAGCAGTTGTTTTCTACTGATTATTTGGAAGTTGGTCTACATTAAGAATGTCATATTTATGTGGTATTTGTAGACTTCAAATTAGCTTTTGATTTAATTACTATAGTTAAGCTATTGTCTGCTCTTCACAAGTTGAGCATGCCCAAAGATCTGTTGGATTTAGTAATGCACCTGCATAAAATTAATTTTCCTAAAGTAAGATGTGCCAAACGTGTGAAACTAACCGCTGGTTTTAACCTGTCCAATGGGGTACATCAAGGTTATGTGTTAGACCACACATTGGGTATGTTATATGAATGGGATTATAAATATGCTGGAGGATTGTGTTGGTGATTCTCCCTGACTGGCAAGCCATTTAATACCTGCCCTTCTTTTTGCAGACAACACGCTTCTGATTTCCAAGACCCTGATTGAACTGCAAAATATTTGGAATACATTTACTAAAGCATGTGAATTCTCGGGGATGTTAATAAATGGTACGAAAACCAAATTCATGGTCTTCAGACCCTATAATTCCTTTAAAGCAGGAATTAAGTTTGGGGATGAAGTCCTTGAACAAGTTAAACAATTCAATTATCTGGCTGTCGAGCTGTATAGTAATAAATCCTCATTAGCCCAGATCCTAAAAAGATAGATGTCTTTACAGCATGTGAAATCAGCAATTTTGAGGAAATGGAAACCATCTCTCTATCGTCCAATTGCCCAAATCTTAGAGGCGTACCCAGCAAAAGGTTTGCGTGCTGCCCTGTTTGGAGCAGAACTATGGGCGGTTGGGTCAGTAAAGGAGTTAGAGAGAACTTAAAATAAGTTTGTAAGAGCGGTACTGTTGGTGCTGCAAAGTGCTCCGCTCACTGTAATGCGCCTTGTTTTAGGTATAAAGACTATTTCCCATGTTGTTGCCCTCAAACCTCTTCAATATTGGGTTAAGATTTGGACAGGAAAGTCAGAGATCCCTAATAAATAGGCACTTGATGATGTAATACACCTTGAAAGGACATTATTAGTCAATGGTTGAGATTCTTGAGGAGGACCTGGTTATTTAAAACGGGATTAGAAGACTTCTGGAAGAACCCACAAAATATGACTGGATGTTCAATGGTTGCATTAAAAGGAAGGTACTGGGATTATGTTATTAACCATTGGCTTATTTTTCTTACCTATGGTTCCTTGATGAATCCCTTTCTTGCCATTAAAAGCAAATTAGTATTTGAAATGTTTATTGATCGCATTGAGCCAGTTTATGCCAGACCTTTGTACCTAAAATTTAGATATGGGATCCTTCCTGTGAATAGTATAAAAGCAAGTTGGAAAACAAATGTAGTATATTGCTCTCATCAGGTATGCAGTGTTTCACCTGAATCTCTAGAACACTTTTTATATTTGTCAATTTTATAAGGAGATTAGGAGAAAATTGATTATTCCTGCCTGTAGACTGTTATTGATTACTCGCCCAACGGAGGACATTTGCATTTTTAAATCTGATAAAAGGAAGTAGCTTACATTTGCAATTTCTCACTATTTGATGTATGCATGGTGAATCTGCTCTGTTTGACTTTGTACAAAAATGAGTACACGTACAATTTATCTAGGCCTGGTGCTATTGTTAGTGGTTAGAAGAGTACTATGCTGTATTTTTAATGTGTGGCTATTTATCTTTTGTGGTTTTTATCAATGATTGTTTTTAAAATATATTTATATTTTATTGTATTTACTGTATTATTATTGTTTTTCTGACCAATTATTGGATTGACTAAATAAATAAATGAACATTTCCTGCCACTCATTTATTTTTCCTTTTTTAACTTTTATATTTTAGAAATTTGTTTAGGTGCCCCATTGTCTACCTGGACACCCATACCTTTTTTAATGTTGGAGGTTGCAGGGGGGGCCCTGGCTGGAGAGAGACATTTATTTTAATTTTTTCAAAGTGGGTCACACACATGTAACAAATTGTTGGAGCTGTGGGGGAAGCCCCAGGGCTTCCACAGCCCCTGTCGGCACCACAGGCAGTTCCCATTGTAGTGCTAGTGGGAGCTGGCACAGAGACTTTCCACTGATCCGAGAGGGAGCAGCTTATTTTTTTGATCCCACCTGGACTGGAGCAAAGTTATGATTCCTGCCTGGGAAAGTGTGGATAGTATATGCCTGCACTCTCATGAGAAGAAAACTGCAATGTGCCAGGGAAGTGGTCCCAGGGACACTTCTTGAATATGGCTCTGGGTAATGGGGCCCCCAGAGGCCAATTCACAGCTCAGTGAAGAGGCCCCCACCCCCTCTAAAAAACTGTCTAGGAGGCCAGGAAAGAGGAGGGTGCATGCCCTCCTCCCCTAATTGTTAGGATTGGCCCCGAGGGGATGGGTTCCCTGGGGCCAGACTAAGACTTGGGAGGGAGCTTGTACACCCCTTCACCTAAATTGTGTATTCAGCCCTGGAGTGTGGGGTTCCAGGGCATTAGGAAGGCACTTGGGGGAGAGGTGCATACCCATCTTCTCTATAAAATATATTTTGCCGCTCCACAGGCCCTGGTCAACTCTGTTTAAAAGAAATAAAATACAGCAGATCCTCGGCAAATATGCAGTATTTTCTTTAATGTTTTTTTGACACAGTGTGGGTTGGTCCCTGTGGCCTCCCACCATGTTTAGGGAGCAAAGGTATCCCTAGTAAAGATAATGAACAATCCAACCTTGGTAAATGAGTTGTAAAGATTCTAGAGGTTCTAAAGGTTCCTACTTAACTATACCTGAACAGAAGTTTTTTTTATACAGTAATACTTGACTGTTATATAGCGTATTTGGAGAGGTTTCAAGTGCACAAACTTGATTTCAGGTTTTGATCTGTATTTCGTATGTTATGACTTTCTTAGAAATGCCAGAAACCCTGGTTTATCTTTTAAATTGTTTTTGCTCTTGTATTCAATATTTATGATGAATCGTATAGATGTACATTATTTGTAAACATTTGCAAAAACATTATGAACTGAGATCTGTTTGTAAACAATACTTCTTTTTGTTTCTAGTGCTCCACACTTGCATCAACACTAATGAGGTCCAGGTAGTTCAGATCCTACTAGGCAGTGTTGCAAGGCAGCAGGGAAGACCCAGTGACGCAAGTTCACCTTTTATTGTTTTATCCCATCCCTCTATCCCCTCGGGGGCAGGTTGTAAACTTGGATTGTTGTTGCTTGTTTCACATTCCTGCCCCAGCTGGGATTGGAGGTTCAGCATCAACTCTGCGGATGGAAGCAGGTGAGCACATGACAAGAACAAGAGTAAAATGTACTTAAAAAAAGTAGTAGCAGCTTGTTCCTGAGTAGCAGGGAGAAGTAAATGAGCATTGAGATGTTAATGTAGGCATGAAATCAGAGGGTTAAAATGTTAAGGGAGATATGGGTTTTAGTAATTTGAGGTATAATGTATTTTTTGGGATGGGCTACAAATAGTGAAAGTATATATATATGTGTAGATATACATGTTTGGGAGTCGAAAATGCATTCTGTGTTGTACTAAATAAATCATGTTTTCTGCTGTAATGGAATGCTGTTTTTGGAATTGTTTGGACCTATTAGGTGGGTAGTATACCCATCATTGGTATCTATGACATTAAGGTGGAAGACGCTGCATCTTGAGAATGTTTTGGGACTATGGTGTTATGTTAATCAAAACATATGAAGCACATGTTCGGCTTCTAGGCGCTGAAGGGAAAAATTACAAAACCAAGCTAAGTGCTACTTTGCATGTCATGGTAAATGATAAGCTTGCCTGAATACATTCTTTTCTGAACCTCAGGAAATCACTCACAATGTGTAAGGTGAGTACAGGGAATTACAGATTTTAGGGGCTTGCACAGAGAACCTGACGCCATCCATCCATTTCCTGATGAATTGTGGGATTGTCAGTACATTAGATGAAGAGGAATGTAGTTTCCAACCATGGATATATTTTTGTAAATCTTGTTTTAAGAACTTGGGGCTGATGCTAGCTAGATCCTTAAAAGTGAAGCAGCATACCTTAACTATGATCATTTGTTCCTGTGGGAGCCAGTGATAATATCCCAAAAAGGGGTGCGAGGTGACCATTCCTGGATTGTTTTAAAATAAGTGTAGCTGCCTGATTCTACAAAAGCTGACATCTAGACAACTGATTTTTAGGCAGCCAATATATTAGGAATTGGCGTAGTCGAGCCAGGAAGCTATTAAAGCCTTAACCACCATGATTGAGGCATCTTGAGAAAGAAACCTAGATATCTTTTAGTTTTTCTTAAGTATCAGGAAACAAGTTGAGATCACTGATCCCATCTGAGGTTTCAAAGAGAGCTTGCTGTCTATGCCACCCAGGCTTTACACTGATTTTGTTTTGAGGAGAGGAGGGGAATCCACATCTCTAAAGGACAAGTGTAGTGATTCCATATGTCAATTTTACTATTCAAAACGATAATTTCCGTTTTTTAGCACTGAGATTTAAAATGTTTTTACCCATCTAGTCCCAGATAAAGCACATAGGAAATTGAAAGTTTCTCTGAGAGGCAAGAAAACCGTCAAGTCTAAAGAGTAGCTGAGAGTCATTGGCATAATTATATATCCTGCAATTTATATCACTGAATGCACGGATGAGGGGCCTAATGTAGATGTTAAACAGATTGGGTGAGAGGGAGGTACTCTAGGGGATCCCACACTCCGGCTGGGCTGTCAAGGCTTTAAAGAGACCCAGGTGGACAGACTGAGTTTGATCCTCTACAAAATACCTTATCCACTCAATAGCAGGACTCCGAAGCCCAGCAGCCTGTGCATAGTCTACCAGCAAACTGTGGTTAACAATGTCAAAGGCTGCTGAGAGATCTAACAAGACCTAAACAGGGATCCAATCTTCCTCACAGTCATTGAGCATATCATCTAAAACCGACAGCATTAAGGACTCAGTACAGTGTGCTGGGTGAAGCCAAGCTTGATGAATATTTAAGATCTGTGAATTTTCAAGATCAGAACAAAGGACCTGTGCCACAAGAGTTTCGAAAACTTTGCTAGGAAAAGGCAGCAGGGAAATACATCAATTGTGTTTCAAAAGTATGCGATCTTTACCTTGTCTTTTCTGAAGGGGAATTACTATTGCCTCTTTGGAGGATATTGGTATGCTTCCTTGTGACAAATAAATATTTAATAGAGGCAAAAAGGTCCTAAAACTACAGGAAGAAAACATTGTATAAACTTAGGGGGACGAAGATAGTTCAGTGAACCAGACTTCTTCATCATAGACATAAGCTCCGATAAGTTAGCTTCATTAAGAGTGAGAAAGACATATTGTCCGATGAAGATAAAGATAGCTCCCTTTTACCAGGTGGGATACTGTCTTTGATTTTTTTTCAATAAGATATGAGTTTAACACCTTTAAAAATTCTTGTGTAAGGGCAGTGTCAAGGACAGTCTATCTGGCTTAGAAGGTTAAGTCACAGTTTAAAAATATCCTTAGATTTATTACCAGACTGTAATAATTTGCTAGTAAAAAAATAGAATCTTAGTATTTAACTATAGGACAATTCCACTATCAAGAGAATAGTCTCTATGTCAGTTCCACTCTAATTTTCAAACTCTAATTAGCAAAGCTTCAGTCTAATAATTGAAGTCATTGAAGTAAGTCTCCTAGGTCAGTGAATTAATGACTCTGTACCATATTATTTACTGTATATTTTTAAAGCATTCCAAACTGAAGCTACATATTATTCAGCTGGAGTGTGGTTGGTTCAATGGCTGCATTTCTGTTGCCTGATAAATGTTAAAAAAAGACTCAAAGGCTTTATTGATTTTTTTGTGACAATTACTTTTATTAAAAAATGCTAGGTGTGAATTTATAAAATATACATTTGATTATGGTTATTGATTACATTTTCACAAGGGCAAGAGGTCCTAATTATGTATATTCATGTGCTGACCCCTTCATAAGGCCAATGGCCCGCTTTTCATATGTTGGTGTTCTCACATTTTGAAAGTCAGTAGGTATAACCACCCCTTATATTGTTATATAATAATCAGTGTGCACCAGCTTGGGGTTGCCAAGGGCATGCACCCTAACCCATAATTCGAAGAGCCAAAGACTCTACACAGCGGGAGGCAGGGTGCCCACATAGGGTTAGGCGCCAAGCCTGAGTGCAAGCACCCAAACACATGGTGATGGATATTTTACTTTACTTTAAAAAAATAGAAATTCACTGAAAAACATAGGTTAAAGAGACTATTAGGAATGGGGTCTCTGCTTGGCAGTCAGTATGCACTCTGTCTAAGCAGGTACCCTCACTCTAGTCAGGGTAAGGGAGATACACACCTAGGATAACCTTGCTCACCCCCTTGGTAGCTTGGCACACACAGTCAGGCTTATCTGAGATGCAATGTGTAAAGTATCTGTACCAACACACACAGTAACACAGTGAAAACACCACAAAAGTGACACAACACCAGATTAGAAAAATAACCATTATGCATCTGTTAGAAATGTGGTATTTGGTTGTTAGCCAGGTTACCCCCTGTCCAAGCAAGGAACCTCACTCTAGTTAGGGTAAGTCACACACAATCCAAATTATCCTGTGCCCACCCTCTGGTAGCTTGGCACTGAGCAGTCAGGCCTAACTTAGAAGGCAATGTGTAAAGTATTTGTGCAATAAATTATGCAATAACACAGTATAAACACTACAAAAATACACCACACAGGTTTAGAAAAATATAGAATATGTATCTGATTCAATGCAGGTCAAAACGATCAAGATTTGATAAGTATAAGTTGAAATATCACTTTAGAAAATAATAAAAAGAGTCTTAAGTTCTTAAAAGCAATAAGTGTTTCTTGCAAACACAAAGTACCCTTTTTGCATCTAAATTATCCGCAAGGGACTGCAGAGGAAGAGATGCGTGTAAAACTGGGAGGTGTACGTCGGTTTCTCCGGTCACACACAGACGATGCGTCAATATTTTCCACGCAGCAAGGGCCTTGCATCGATTTCCTTTGCACGGACTTGGATCCTCTTTGGGTTGCGGGGTATTGGGACGCCCTGGGGATGATGCGGAGAAATCCTGGGCCTGTGGGACGAGGTCGAAGGAGCTGCGTGGATCCGGTGGGTGATGCGGGGAAATTTCTGTTGCATGGCAGGCTCTGCATCGATTCCTCTTTGCAGGAAGTCGGGCTATGTCATTTCTGGCTCGGCAATGCGTTGATCCAGTGGGCCATGCGTCGAAGTTCCAGTTGCAATGCTGGTGTTGTGTCGATCTCCACTCGGGGAGCTGGGCTGTGCCGTTCCATTATGGCATGCAGTGATTTTCTCACCGCGATGCAGGCTGTGCATCAATTCCGGCAGGCTGTGCATCGATTTTTTGCTGCACAAGTAGTTCTTTACAGAGATTAAGTCCTTTTGGCCCTGAGACTTCAGAAAACAGGAGGAAAGCTCAACCCGAGCCCATGGAGAGCACTTCTCGGCAGCAAGGCAGCAGGGCAACAGCAAGGCAGATGTCCTTCTCAGAAAAGCAGAGCAGGTGAGTCCTTTGGGCAGCCAGGCAGTTCCTCTTGGCAGGTTGCAAGTTCTGGGGCAGAGTGTCTGTTCTAAGGAGTATCTTGAAGTGTCCAGAAGTGTCTGAGTTGGTAGGGTCAGCGGCCCTGGTTAAGTACCCAAATGTGCCTTTGAAGTGGGGGAGACTTCAAAGAGTGGCTTAGAAGTGCACAAGGTCCCCTATCAGTTCGATCCTGTCTGCCAGGGTCCCAGTAGGGGGTTTGACAGTCCATTGTGTGAGGGCAAGCAACTGCCCTTTGACATGTAATGGTCAGGCCCTCCACGCTCCCAGTGCAGGAAGACCAATTCAGTATGCAGATGTGTGTAGGTGTGACTGAGCATCCTGTGTTTGGGGTTGTCTGAGTGAAATGCACAAGGGAGCTGTCAACTAACCCAGACAGACGTCTAAGTGTATAGAAATGTGCACTTTCTAAAAGTGGCATTTCTAAAATAGTAATATTAAATCCAACTTCACCAGTCAGCTGGATTCTGTATTACCATTCTGGCCATGCAAAAGATGACCTTTCTACTCCTTTCAGATCATAATCTACCACTCAAACAGTATATGAGGGTAGCCCTAATGTTAGCCTATGAAAGGAGCAGGCCTCACAGCAGTGTAAAATGAATTTAGGAGTTTTACACTACCAGGAAATATAAACTACAGAGGTACATGTCCTGCCTTTTCCCTGCATAGCACCCTGCCCTATGGGTTACCTAGGGCTTACCTTAGGGGTGACTTATATGTAGAAAAGGGGGAGTTTCAGTCTTTGCAAGTACTTTTAAATGCCAAGTTGAAGTGGCAGTGAAACTGCACACACCGGCCTTGCAATGGCAGGCCTGAGACATGGTTAAGGGACTTCTTATGTGGGTGGCAGAATCAGTGCTGCAGGCCCACTGGTAGCATTTCATCTACAGGTCCTGGGCACATGTAGTGCACTTTTACTAGAGACTTATAAGTAAATTAAATAAGCCAATTGGGTATGAGCCAATATCACCTTGTTTTAAGGGAGAGAGAATATGCACTTTAGCACTGGTTAGCAGTGGTAAAGTGCACATCGTCCTAAAACCAGCAAAAACGGTGTCAAAAAGTGGAGGGAGAGAGGCAAACAGGCTGTCAGGTCTAACAGTATCTAAATCCATAAAAATGAATGGGTACGTTGTTTTTACACAAAATACCTGGTTTGTGTCAAAAATAAAGCCACACGGGCAAGCGTGCATCAGGAAAGTTAGTGATGTGTCGATTCCTTACTCTCAAGAGAGGCTGTGCATCGTTTCTTCTCCGGGCGGGTAGGCAATGCATTGATTTTTCTCTCCTGCAGAAAAGCGATGCAGCAATTTCCGGACAGGCAACCTCTGGTCCACGCAGGTGCACTATTATTTTGATGCCCAGTGATGATTTATGTGAAATTCTACTATAGGGAGGTGAAGAGCCATGCTGCATTGGTGATGCCTCAATTTTGGCAGCCGCACATGGGTGTTGCTTCGATTTCCCAGCTGCGATGCAGGTGATGCATTGATTTTATCAACCACAAACCAGGTGCTGCATCAATTTTTCTCCTGCACTGCTCCTATGCGTGAATTTCTGTCTTGGTTCCACCAGCATTTCTTTTCAAGGGCCCAGGGATTGGATTAGGCACCACTTTGCAGAGAAGGAGTCTCATCAAGAGAGACCAGGTGCTGGCAAAATAAGTCTTTAGTGGCCCTGAGACTTCATAACAGGGGGCAAGCTCAGTCTAAGCCCCTTCAGACACTCCACAAGCAGGAAAACACAGGAAAGTCCAGTCTTTGTCCTCTCAAAGGCAGAAGCAGCAGTTGCAGGCCAACCCAGCAAAGCACACTCACAAGCAAAGGGGCAGTACTCCTCCTCAAGCTCTTCTCTTTGGCAGAGGAGTGGTATTTTGGGTCCACTAATTATTCCCCTTTCTGCCTTTGAAGTAGGCAAACTTCAAAGGAAAGTTTCTGTTCCTGCTACGATCCTGCCTTGCCCTTGTCTGGCCCCAGACACACACCAAGGGGTTGGAAATTGCATTGTGTGAGGACTGGCACAGCCCTTTCAGGTGGAAGTGCCAGCTCCTCCCTCCCCACTCTAGCCCAGGACTCATCAGGATATGTAGGATACACCACAGCTCCCTTTCTGTCACTATCTAGAGGGAATTCACAAACAGCCCATCTGTCAGTCTGACACAGACGTGGACTCCACAAGCAGGAAGATGCAAAGAATGGTTAAGCAAGAAAATGACCACTTTCTAAAAGTGGCATTTTCAAACTGATAATCTAAAAACCAACTTTACCAAAAGATGTATTTTTAAATTGGCAATTCAGAGACCCCAAACTCAAAATCTCTATCTGATCCCAATCAATGAGAAAGTGCACTTAAAGATATTTGAGAGCAATCCCCATGTTAATCTATGAGAGAGATAGGCCTTGCAATAGTGAAAACCGAATTTGGCAGTATTTCACTGTCAGGATATGTAAAACACATCAGTACATGTCCTACTTTAACATACACTGCACCCTGCCATGGGGCTACCTAGGGTCTACCTTAGGGGTGCCTTACATGTACATAAAGGGAAGGTTTAGGCCTGGCAAGTGGGTACACTTGCCAGGTCGAATTGGCAGTTTAAAACTGTACACACAGACACTGCAGTAGCAGAGTAGCAGGTCTGAGACATATTTAGAGGGCTAGTCGTGTGAGTGGCACAATCAGTGCTGCAGGCCCACTAGTAGCATTTGATTTACAGGCCTTGGGCACCTCTAGTGCACTTTACAAGGGACTTACTAGTAAATCAAATATGCCAATCATGAAAAAGCCAATTATACAAACAGTTTGCACAGAGCACTTGCACTTTAGCACTGGTCAGCAGGGGTAAAGTGCCCGGAGTACCAAAACCAGCAAAAACAGAGTCCATCACACAATCAGAAACACAGGAAGCAGAAGCAAAAAGACAGAGGAAACCACACCAAGAATGCCAGGTTTAACAGTGGTGTTACAGCTGGGAAAGTTAGGAATTGTAATAATATCTTACTTTATATTAAAAGGTTATAGGTATGTGAAAATGTCATGTAAACACCATTTCAAGCAAATAAAACTACAGAAATACAGCAGTTACAGTAATCTCAAGTAATTATAACTTGTGCCCAAACAAAACCATAACTTGTGCCCTCGCCATGCTCTCCTAATAACCTCAGACATTACATCAGTAGTGACTTGTTCTATGACATTGTTGATCATTGATAATATAATTGCGCATGGTGGAGGTACTAGTTAGAGCTACTTTAGTGCTTAGGTTATAGGATAGTTAGGTGTTAAGATAAGGCATATATTAATGGTTAAAAACCTCTGGAATACACACGTTATAGTTTACTGAACTGATTTGTATCCTTGCCATGCTTTGTTCATTGTCTCATATATTACATTACTGATGCTATGCTAAATGACATCATTAATGACATCTCAAATGACATAAAGGTTGGCATCACTGATATATAACACCATAGTTATATACAGCATGGAGTTACTGAGTGTACATGTGCACGCCAATAGCATGGAAATAGTGTATACCCAGGAGATAAGTGTAGTTGTGCATTTCAAAAGTTAAGTGGTTCACCATTTACAAATCACTAAAGTTGAGAGTGGTAGAAGTACTCCATGTTAAGCATGGTCAAAGTTGAGCACACCAGATGTTGACTGCTTAGGTAATTTTGAAAGTAGGTTGTGGCTTAAAGCCAAAAACTGTTATAAAAAAATCTGTGAGAAAGTTCAAGGCTGCAGTTGATAATACATTAAACATCAGTGGATATCTAGGCATTCCCCTTTGTTAAATAGTTGTTGTATGGTGAGATAGACACATTCTATAAGCTATGAATGTATATTTCCAGAACTTCACAAAAGGCATTGCAGATTAGCAATTATTGTAGAGTGGAGGGGTGTCCAACCTAGAGGCAGTTTATTACATACTGGTGATGTAAGCATGGCTCTAAGGTTGTATTCCAATATGTCCTTCTCAAGAATGTATGTAGTGTATTTCACTAAAATATGGACCATTGTTCATAGGACCTAACCACAGGTGTTTTTACAGTGGCAATTTCATACCTGTGAACTTCTTGACTTAAAATTACTGGTCATGTGAAGTCTTTAAGAGGATAATTCAAGAGAAAATTTCCATTGGAGTAGTGTGTTGAGTAACTTCAAGTCCACAAACCCCACAGGACGGTGTCACAATGATTGTATGATGTCATCAATAATGTCATCAATTATGTCATTTTCATAAGTGATTTAACAATTATGTTACTTAACATGTTATGAGTAATGCAATCTATGATGTCATAAGCGCAAGCTAAAGTTATTTGAATATACTATAAATGGTTAATTTCAGAGGTAGTTTGTGTTTTAAATGTTAATTTATTTCAACACCTAATTATACCATTACATTAAACTTTGTTTACTTGAATATATATATATATATATATATATATATATATATATATATATATATATATATATATATATATATATCTGTATATATATATATATATATATATATATATATATATATATATATATATATATATATATATATATATATATATATATATTCCAGACATCAATTCCGGCCTTCCCATTCACATCCACCATAATGGGGCTGGTGCGAGTTGCGGACGCCGAATTCTGCCATAAATCTTCAAGAACGGTGCCCTGCCATGAATAACAGACACCAAAGAACTCGCACTCCACAGCTAGTTATTAATTCTCAGCAAATGTATGCTTTATTCGGCAAACAAAAAAACTCAACCTATTTCGACAAGCATGTTGTATTGATCATGAGATGGATATGGATAGTGAAAACAAGCAGTATAAACACCTAAATCACTAAAACAAAGTACGGAGGGAAATATGCCACCACCAGTGCAGAACCATTTTTGAAGGCTCAAAACGTCAACAAAGTAAAAAGAAATGCCATTGTAAGTTATATGCATTTCAACTATTGTACTACTGTGCTCCTGTCTGAAATTAGTCAAGGTGTGGGCCCTTACATTTGAGAGCTATCCACTGCTGATAAAGCATTACATGGTGAATGGTGGAATGACTTTTATTTGTGGACATCCAGTAGATTTCCACACAAACATCCAGTGGATCTGGACTGTAACAGAATGGTGGCATTAATGGAAAGTAAGCATAGGGAGGCTGTGGATAAGCTGTTTGATTTACAAACAGTGGACTCTATCTCTGCTACAACTGATTCAGGAACAAATGAGGCCTTATCTAAAAAACAATTGTGGGACAAGTTGGAAAAACTATGTAGAAAAGAACTGTCTAAGTGGTGGGAAGCTGTTTTGCTGCAAAAGTATAATGAAGGTGGGAGAATCCTGAGAGGACTAAGGGGTATATTTATACTCTGTTTGCACCGAATGTGCGTCTAAAGGTTTGACGTATAATCGGCGCAAACCGTGCACCATATTTAAACTTTGACGCCCAAGTCTGCGAACGCCAAAATCCCGCCGCGTGCATCATTTTCTGGATGCGGGAAACAGCCTTGCGTTGATGACATGCAAGGTAGGCGTTCCCGTCCCAAAAATGACTCAAACACCCGTGCGCCTTATTTATGCTACTGCACAAAAATGACGCACCGCCGGGAGACGAAGTCAGAAAATGTCGCACATCCCGATTGGCATAAAAAAATAACGCCTGGATCAGGGCAGGTGTTAAAATGGGGCAAACACACCTGTATTTAATGAAAAAACACAGAAGCAACTGCAGAGCTCTAAAAGAAAGACATGGAGGTACTTTTCATCCAGCATGCACGCAGACGCAAAGCACAGGACCAACAACTGCAGCTTCCACAACACCAGCTGGGACCCCAAAGGCAACGCAAAAGGCAGGAGAGGATATTCCGCACCAGGACAACCCTTATGGGACTCCGCCAACAAGACATCATTCAGAGGTACAGGCTGAACTGGCAAGCCATTCAGCAGCTGCTGCGCAACATTGAGCTACATTTGGCACCCAGCTTGCAGACACCCCGCACCATTCCACCAGAAACCAAGCTGCTAGCTGCACTACACATGTTGGCAAGTGGCTCCTTTCAAGCCACTGGCGTCCTGGTTGCTGGGATCTCACAGCCATCATTCTCCGCCTTCCTACCCAAGGTACTGGATGCCATCATCTCACTCACACCCGCCACATCAGCTTCCCCAACACACAGCAGAAGCAGCAGGAGACAAAACAGGGGTTTTACCAAATTAATGACTTCCCACACGTCCTTGGTGCCATTGACTGCACACATATATGCTTTGTGCCACCTGCTGCAACCGAACATCTATACCGCAACAGGAAGCACACACACTCCATCAATGTGCAGGCCATTGTCGATCACCGGGGATTGATCACCAACATCGTGGCAAAGTATCCTGGGAGTGTACATGATTCATCCATCTTCCGTCACTGCACCACAAATCAACACTTCCAGGATGGACAATATGGAAATGGACTACTTGTTGGTAAGTACAGAAACCTACTTATGTACACACTGCACAGCGACCCTCTAGGACACACAACACATACACCACAACATCGACACGTGGACAGGAACACACTGAGGTTGTGACACTGCTAGGCATGTTTGGTATCTTCACCCAATGGGAGACACTCCTAGGGACAAATGACCGTTCCAAATAACAACTGATGCCAGTCCACAGACACAAGGGAAAAATGTAAAACAACACAATGACAAACACATGGCCCCAACTGGCAGTACATCTGGGAAGATTCAACTTTCAATATCACATCAATAACAATCAATCTAACAACCTTCAAACCAATACGAACTGTGTAAGGGGTGTGTAATATTTTTTGCTGCAGGTCAAACACATTGACACACATAGAATTATGATGACTACAATGAAGGTCACGTGCAATCATGGAGGCCGTAACAATATCTCACATCACTCCTGCTCTCACATTGCCCACTACCAAGAAGCAAGTGGACTGTGCGAAGAACACATCTTGATGGGACAATATTGAAAGTGCACATTCCTACACATACGCATTGCGACAAATTAACACACACACAACAGATGTACTGCCATACGGACCTTCTGAAACCCTAAATGACAACCTAACAACCAAGTTAGCCATCTGAACCTGAACATATTCAGTAGTATCGGAACACGTAACAGCCTGAGCCAACTTGGCAAGGGCAGAGAAATAGGTCTGCAATGAACTTGTCACTCATGTGAAATTAGTGCATAGTCAATTGTTAACACGTCAGTGCTCACAACGTACGGAGATGTTTTGCACATTGTCACCTTCCAAAATCTAAGAGTCTCACTGATGCTTAAATTAATCTATTGCATATGTCAAATTGTAAGGAATGTCCAGGGTACATAGTTGCAACCGTGTTACCACCACTGTCGAATTGATTCTGTGTATGGAACTATCATCTCACCCCCAGTTAAGACACAGGGACACCTGTTTCACAAGTCACAATGCAAGGGAGTACACACTGAACTGCAACTCTCCAAAAATACTGCTGACATCCGCTCAACAGACAAACACCCTTTCAGATAAGGAAACAACCCAATGCTGATGGTACATCCTAGAAGCCTAGGAATCCACACAATAACACAAACATCAATGAGTCACAGACAACACAAGAGAACTACTGCCATGCAAGGTGATATTTATGGGGCAAGCTACATCAACATGTTCTCACTCATTTTCTCTTTCAGCTGATCATGAGTATGGGATCCAGCCATGGATTATGACCCCATTTGCCAACCCAGCACTGCAGCAGAGCGTGCCCATAGTGAGGCACATAGGAGGACACAAACCATAGTCGAGAGGACCTTTGGCATCCTGAAGTCAAGATAGATACAGGTGCCTCGACATCACCGGAGGCAGCCTCCTATACTCACCAGAAATGGTGTGCAGAATAATTTTGACCTGTGCCATCCTGCACAACATATGTGTAAGAAGGAACATTCCTCTATATGAACCCGACCCACAAATGCCTGAAGAGGAGAAAGAGGAGGATGCTGGCCATCAACATGAGGGGGACCATCCAAACACAGCTGCAGGATTGCGTCGGAGACAACATATTGCCCAAACTTTCTTATAACCCTACTCACCCATCACCACAGTCTTACCATATGTAAATAAACACCTATACTAATCACCATATCATGGTCTGGATAATCATTTTTGCATAACATTATCTCTAACTATCAGCTTCAGAGTGTAGCCTTATGGAGCATTGCTGAAATACCGATTAGGACACAGAACATTGCTAAACTAGTTAGATGGTATGAATGTACAGCCACATTTACTCACACTGTAAATGACATATATCCTGTACGTCACATTTGAAGGGCAATAGCAGAGGGCCACACCTATTTCACACATACATGTTGGAAACATAGTTCATTGCAGCATATGGCACACAACTAAGACACCATCAGTCAATAATGGAAAAAAATGCATCATACATGAGGCAGTGGATGTGCTATTGCATTAGTAACAGGAATGTATTACCAGACCCTTGACAGCAGTAACTGGTACATCACCTATCTTTGCAAGGACTATG
Organism: Pleurodeles waltl; assembly: GCF_031143425.1. NCBI lineage: Eukaryota > Metazoa > Chordata > Amphibia > Caudata > Salamandridae > Pleurodeles > Pleurodeles waltl. The sequence continues at coordinate 642,247,114 of NC_090438.1, forward strand.
TGTGACTAGATTTCCATATAAGCAGCAAAGTCATAGCACAAGTGCCCCAGGTATGAATAGCATTGCACATGGTAGCCCATGTCCTAAGTCCTGACACACACACACATGTTCCCGGTCTCATCCCATCCTTTGTCAGAAGTTCCTGGAATGGTAATATGTTTCCCCAGATAATCCCTCCTCTACACACTCACAGACTCACAATGTAAATCCAGTGTGCTTCCCTCTTTAGTATGGCATGCCATAGTCATTGTACTTCTCTCTGCATGGACGTCAGGTTAAATAATGCACTGGCTTGTAGTCTCTAAACCCTGTTATCACCTGTACATTGCTTCCCATGTGAAAGGTACTGTTGGCCATTTGAACTTGAATCTCACCGATAAGACTTGTGAGAGACTGATGCTGCACACACCAGCGAGCACCTCCATGGGCACCAGCCATTTGAACATGCACTGCCCTTGCAGCTGCTTGGAACAGCATAGAAGCCGGCATTTCATCCATAACACTGTTATGCCTTCCAGTATAAATCAGCTGTGTAACACAGCCCTTGGGTTAATGTGTTACTTTCCAACACATAGGACAAACACACTTTTCCATTTCCGCTGTCTTGTTCCTCCTTTGACCACTCTCAGTCTGACCAATGTCTATTTACCTTGTGAAATGTTTAGAACCTGATTGACCCTGCATCCAGTGAGCCTGACTGGCTCCCGTCTTAGCGTTAGCCTAAAGGTTCCTTTGGCCTACATTTGTATTTGCTTTCCCAACCCTCATAATCCTCCTGGGGTATTGTGTCAGGTGGGTCTACAATGCATACTCAAATACATTGTATGGCAGAATCAGTTCATTTATTGCACCATGGGGGGGAACTTGTCTTCAAATAGCCAAATCATGGCCTATCCCTTGTCTGGGTCTCATGTATGCATTAGTGACACATTGTGACAGTGTACCATGACTGTATGCATGGATTGGGTATGGTGCCTCCAGCACAACAAACAACGTTAGATATTGTGCATGAAATGTCTACACATGTTAGGACCCTGCCAGTCCACATGCTGATTCACATTGCTCCCAACATATTGATGGGGCTTATGTGGTGAATAGCTGTGAGAGTAATCAGCACAGAGGCACTGATGTTCCCAGATGCTGTGGGAATTTTAAAGACTAGCTTGTGTACAAATGTTGTCAGGAAACCTGCTGGTATGAGATTCCAGAGACATTAACTTTGTCAGCAAACCAAGGTCGCCCTGTTGACAGTCTCATAACACGTCTGCAGTGACAGGGTTGGACCATCCCCATGTGTGTTCTCAAATCCCCATTGGCTTTCCTTCTATTGATCTGGGAAGGATACTTTGTAAGTACAGGAAATAGCTCCACAGACTCCTGACTAGACCTGCATGTAACTGTGACAACATAGACCCCAATAATTATACATGCTAAACATTGGCCCACACACATGAACCAGACACCTCTGTGCATTTTACCACTGGAAATATGTGAACACATGCTGCTTGGTCTGCTGGTCCTCCACTGCCACAGGAGAGACATGGCTCATTTATATGACTCCAACTGTGGCATAACATTACAATTGTGTATTATAGAAGTGACTACGTGTCACAAACACGGTACCCACATTGTATGATCCTATGCCTGACTCATGGTGGGTTAACAAACAAGTGCCTAGGAAGTTGTATCCACCATTCCAGGACATGTGATGGCTAAGTTTTGGAACATTGACATGAACTATGCTATCTATCCAGTGGATGCTTTGTCATTGGTGGTGATTATGTTTCAAAAAAGCTAGGAAGTGAACCCAGTAGTTCTTGCTATTTGTATGACAAGCACATGCCCTCTCTCATTTCCACACTGACTTGCATCTGAGGGTTGGACACATTGACTCCACATGCATACCAGCAGATTAGCAAAAATGCAACTTGTGATGTTCACACAGTGGGCCAACAACAATAGTAGTAGCCAATTCACACACATTGACCCATAGGCTTTGAGTTATTGTAGTGAGTTGCATCGCTTTGCTATCCTCTCTTGACGCAAAACATGCCCAAACTGGGTAATACATAATTGTATCCCACATGTTTGGCCATGTATTGCCTCAGTGATGCGTGAAAATCTGAGACACCAAGTAGAGGATCATGGTCCGCAGTAGTATGATCTGTCACATTTGCCCATACACCGTAATGCCCAATGTGGGTGCAATCAGCCTGTCTCTGTATTTTCACAACTGTCATGTCCCATTCAAAATGAGAAATGACCCAAATCATGTTAATGACAGAAATCTTGACGCAAAAGCATCAAAAAAAGACGCTGGGCAGACCTCGTTGCCTGGGAGCAAGATCTGATGGACCACCTGGGGATTGTAATTGGTGGCCCTTTTGGGGAGTATAAATCAGAGTAATGTGCTTGTTTAAATGCTCTGTAGTGACAGAGGCTGAATTGTTCATATTCTGCCAGCAATGTTTTTGAACATGTGGAATGCTAGTAAAACATACAGGGCCATATTTCTCCTTTGTTAGCACCACAATTGTGACCTGTTTTGAAGCAAGAGCGGTGCAAACTTACAAAATACAATTGTATTTTGTAAGTTTGCGCCACCTTTGTGTAAAACAGCAACACAAATGCGGTGCAAATTAGGTATAGATAAGAGCCACAGTTGCCTGTGAGGTATACAACTTTCCTACACATTACCGTCATTTGTTGATGCAACACATAGACTAACTTTCTAAACACAACATGAGCCTGAAAATTAGTGCTGGCTTCACGTCAATTGATGATGGCAATGTGGCTCAAACATATGTTTCAGTTGTGGTCGGTGAGTGTATCAGGAAACATATGTTGGAAATCCAGATTTTTTTCGTAAATATTGTGTCCCTCAATTGTTTTCGGATACATGTCTGAACTGGATTCTCACACATATGTAACAAGTAATAGCTTACCTTAGGTAACATCTTAGACTGATATTTTGAGTTTGTGGTGCCACTTTTCAATTGGGATAGCTGGCAAAGGTATGCACACAGGTTCATATCTCTAAGGATGGTGCAACTCACCATAGCTGTGGCACATAAAATGAAGAAAATTATACAAATTGAGGGTTGACAACTGTCCCTGGCCATCTCTGTACATTGTACCTGTGTGTCTAAAATTGGTCTTAGTCACAATGTCTGGGTGACTGGTATTGCAGTCCTCACGGAAAGTGGCTTTGGATGTCTCTCATGGATACACATGATGAGAGGAATACACTCCATGATTTTGTCTGCTCATCAATGAAGGAGCATGTTTGCCAACACATGATAGTTAGGGCTACTGCATGTGTGCGGATATGTGTGTATCACTCACTGGAGTCCCCGGGTTGGTACATGTTTGCAGTGATATGTAGGATGCAGTGTCATCATGTAAGAGAGGCTTTACTTTCTGAGTTAATACACATAGTATTTGTATTTTGAAGTGTTATACAGTGCACAGACATTGAGCACATTTCTCCCTTCTATGCCTTACAGGTGGACCTGCACCCTACACTATTGGAGAGGTGGCTCGATTTGCGGACCCAGACATCTCAAGTAAGTGTTGATATTTTTGTTAGGTGGATAAAAGTTGAAATCAGAAAATGTAGCAGTGTACCATATTAGTTAATAAGTCACCAAGTCAGACCCTGATTTTCACATACTAGAGATGCCAAAGTCTTATCCACAGACTTAAGCTTCCATAGTCACTAATGAACATGTTGGAATGCATGTTTAACTTCCTAGCAGCATGTGGTTCCACACGTTGTGCTACGAGTATGAGGCACTTGAGTACAATGGCCTAGGTGTGCATGCAGCTCATGGCCAGAAGTGTACTTGCATCTATCTGTTTGTTGTAAGTCATGGCTTACTGGTAGGGAATGGTGGAGGCAATGGTCTGCATTTACAAAGATAAGTGTTGATGGGATTGTCCAAGGTTTGGGTGTATCCTATTTAGACTTCCTCCTTACTTGTGGTGTGTTGGCCAAACCCATACACAGCTTTCCAAAGCTTCCTGGGTGTCCTTGTTGTTAGAAATGATTAGTTGCATGTCCACCCCCCTCAGACACAGGCGTATGGTTGTAAATAGTGTACCTAGGACTGATGATCCAAGTTTGGTACACAGACCTGTAAATCAGTAATTTACTTGTCCAAACCTAGGATACTCACTCTTGATTGGCACATGCATTCTATACTGGCAAATCCATTTAAAACTCACAGATCTTGTGGCCCTAGATTGCCATCCAGAACATAGAAATTTGTTGGCCTGTCAGTGGTGGAGGATGTGCAGCATGATTTGTAGCTGACAACTGGCAGAACTATGATGCCAAAGTCATTCCAGTTGTTACCCATCTTGTAGGGTTTGGATGTGCTATTTGATGATAGGACATTTGTAGGCTGGCTTGCCATGTACTTACTCAGGGACTGTCAGTGATCTGTATGATGATATGGGCTGTTACAGGTACATTAGATGTACTGTCTGATTTACTTTTTGAGCCATTTCACACAATGCAGTACCTAATGGTTGGTTTTCTATTTGTCTCAGCAGCAGCCAATATGACTCCCATCCAGCTTCGAGAGTTTCAATGCAGGGCAATGCGTTACTGTCACATTCTGGATGTGGAGTCTGGGTACCGCAACACGGCAAGCCGATATCACCATGAGAGAGCCTCCAGAGTGTGGAGGGCATTTGCACACGGGGCCCTTCCGTGTCCACCATAGCCACCACCACCAGCACCACCACTATCACCCAGGTGGCCCCAACAGCAGCTGGGACCTTTGCTGGACAATCTACAGCAGCAGCTCCAAGACCAGTCACACCACCACCTGCACCTCAGCCTACGGACATGGCACCGACAAGGGCCCATATGTCATCGACTAGCACCCAGACCACCCCTGCTCAGGCCATAGACCCTGCAGCTTTTGCCCAGATGCAAAGGAACTTGGACTGTGTTCTACAGAAAATGACCAGACTGCAGCAGGAGGTGGCACAAGTCAACCGGAGGGTGAGTGCCATTAAAAAGACCCTGAGGAGGGCCAACTTGTAGGCTTCAACTCTGACATGATTCCCTCCCCTCCCTCCTCTTTCCTGGTTCTTTAACTTAGTGGGTTTAGGGGGATTAGTGTTAGGTTATTACAGGCTGTTAGTGTAGTTAGTGGTAGTGGGTGTGGGTGGGGTTTCATACTTTTTTCAACTGTTTTTTATTGTGTGTGTTTGGCAATCTTGGGTTTTTGGTGTTTTAAAAAATGAAAAATAAAAATAAATATATATTTAAAAAAAATATATATATATATATATACATATATATATATATATATATATATATATATATATCTTTGTTTAGTATAAGATAGTATGGGGTTATTACAACTTTGGAGGAGGTGTTAATCCGTCCCAAATGTGACGGATATACCACCAGCCGTATTACAAGTTCCCTAGGATACAATGGACTCGTAATACGGCTGGTGGTATATCCGTCACTTTACCGTCACTTTTGGGGCGGATTAACACCTCCTCCAAAGTTGTAATAACCCCCTATGTGTTTAGGGGGGTTGATGTTTAGATCGTTTCGTTAAATGTGATAAGTAAGTTTAGCTTAGGTTAGTTAGGGAAAGTTGTGGGTAATGTGTAGTTAGAGTAGAATAGATTAGGTTAGGTGTTCCCCCTGGTTTTAGCTTCTGTTTTCACTGTTTAATAAATATCTAGGTAACCCTTTACAGTATGTGTCACATGCTTGTAGATAAGGGCCTTGCCATGAGTGAATAGAGTCTCTTTGGTATTTGCTTTTGTGTCCCATGCTGCAACCATGTCCCAACTGAGCTGTTACATTGGCAGCTTCACCAAAGCTACTAAGCTAAGATTCGGCCATCCATTGCACCCACCATTCACGGTTACTATGGATCTCAAAGTGTGGTTATTTAGTGCTGTATGTTTTCAAGGTCGCATACTTTGCTACCACATTTAGTATTGGGGACACTGTGTAAAGTCTGCGTGCAGCCTGATGTCCCAACAAATCCTTATAAGGTGAGTGGTAGTATGCTCTCATGTAGTATGGTACACATAACTCACACCTATCATTTGTTACAATGTTCAGCACGGTTACTTATTTGTATGGTAACTCATACATATCCCTTCATGCTGTTTGGTGTGTGTGTTAGGTAAAATTTAGCTAATATGTCACATACGTAAGTTTTGACTTTCAGTAACAATCAAAGGGACTTTTTTCTGGCTTAGACATCCCTTGAGGAGGCATTATTCTGTACATCACAGCATTTTGGTGCATAGTTTCTATTTTGCTATGAAATAACCCTCAGGGAGGGCAGATGATGGTACAATCCAGGCCACTGTGCATTGTTATCAGCCAAGAATCGTTCAGTTCAGGTGTCTAGACAATCAATGCTCATTGACCTCAGGTTAACATCACTGATGGCCATCACGGTTGATGTGCCACATTACACAGAGACAAATTTGTTGTGTAAGTGCTATTTATTTAAAAGTGCTGTAGTGCTATATACACATTGTCCATGATTGTGAATCCATTAGTGTGACATCTTCCATTGTGATGCTACATAAGTGCGAAAGGGCATGTCATTGGACATGCTGGGGTGAAGTGTCAGACAGTGCAGAGGGACAGGATTTGCCAGTCAGTTAGTGAGGACATTCACAGGACAGGGTGACAAGATAAACAGTGGGTTGAAGAACAGTGCTTGAGTACAGTTGTTGCAAGACTGGCATGTTACAAAGCACAGGACCTTGGTAATAGGTGGCCATGTGGCAGGGACTAGAGCTCTTACGGGTGAAGGTGATCTGCTCCACGTCTTCATCTTCTGATGTGTGTGTTGTCTCCTCTGCCCTTGGTGGGGATGGTTGTGAAGGGGCAACACACACCTAAGTGTTTGAAGACGTGGAGTCAGACATCCCAGTAGCTGCCAACTGTGGGGCTATTAAGAGCATTACTGCAGCAAGGAGAAGCTGCTGGCTCTTAAGAACATCACAGTGGTTGGCAGCTGGGTCAGCCATGAGGGGTACAATATTGCATTTGTGCATGCGTTGACAGGATTGTTGTTGTAGGTGTTGGGTCAACTCTATTACAGCTGTGCTGATTTCCTTCAACCTTTTTTCAACTTCCTGCATGATTGTTGTTCACTCTTGCATAGCTGCTGCATGTTCTTCATTTGACATCATGCACGAACGCATCCCCTCTAGGCTGGCTGCCATAGTTTCCATCCCCACCCGCACCTCCTTGGCCAGCTCCCGTTGTACTCCAACTAGAGTTGGCTCAAAGCTGGTGCCAGGGTCGTCAGAGTCATCAGCTGGGTTGGAGCTGGCAGGTCGTACAATTGGGGTGGTGGGTGGCTCCTCTGAGATGGCTGCTGTATCTGTGCTCCTCCTTGTGACTGAAGGTGGGCTCTGGAGGGTTTCAAGGACATCTTGGAGGGTCTGGTGGCTGAGGTTTGTCAGATCATCATCCATGTCATCAGGGAGGTCGGTGACAGGCATATCTGCAGGAGAGCCATCGCCCTCTGCAATGAGATACATTACAATTAGTGTGTCTGTGTTGTGGGCTTTGTGCTGTGACATGCCTACCTTCCAAATATTTTGACATTGTGTTCTTGGTTCCTGCTCATTGTTCCTGTCTTTCATATTAGCATTCTCCCAGGCCTATGCCCCACCTGCATGTCACATGTAGTGTGGTCAGTTTGTGGACTTGTCTGCATCACATCCTCTAGGTGTTGGTTCTGGCCAGATTGTGAATTGCCACCTTCTTGTTCTACTCAACCCCTCGTCTACTTCCATTCTCATGGTGAGGCCTTTCACTGGCTGTGGGTGTTCTGATGGCACTTGCACCACACTTAACACTCTGGAACTGACCCAGTCTCAGATATTTCACATCCACCTATATGTTGCTGAGACCTAGCATATACTATGTATTGCATTGGCATGGCACAATACGGGTGTCAGCATTGGTAGTGTGTACTGCTGATGTTGGGAAATGTGTGCTACATTGGATTGCACTGATGGTCCTAGTAGTGTTCCATTTCCTCCTCTGACTGAACGGGTGTATTTAACTAGCCAGTTTCATATGTCCTCCTCCTCAATGCTGTTGTCTGAGCAGTATGACATTTGGGATGTTGCATGGTGTCATTGAAGCTATTGTGAGACAGGCATAGAGTAGACCCTGACATATGCAGCATGGGTATGACATTAGTGCTGTGTACTTCATAATGTTTATGACAAAGGCAGATGTTTGTAGCAACTCTGGACAATCACATTTGACAGGATTGGAACATTTGCATTGATTTCAGGGGATTGATAAAGTTGTCATCCTGAACCCTCTAATTTGGGTGTGTTAGATCCATGGGGACGTTACTGCCATTAGCTACTTGGCATGCACACACAGCAGAGGTGGTAGTGGCAACTGTTGTCAATGTTAAATTCCACTTGCAGATATGGCCTGAGATTGTTAATTTGGCCCTAGTTCATGTAGGGAGAATACTGGCTGACGTGTGACAGCAGGCCAGTTTTACGTTGTACCCTATACTCCTGGCCCGGCTTTACCTTTCCATCATCCTTGGCATGGCAGCATACCCCCATGCAAAGGTTATTGGTGTAGTGTAGTACTGTGCCCCAGGTTTCCTCTGAACGGGCCATGCCCGATGCCATGCCCCTTTACCCATGCCACTCCCTGAATATCATAACTTTCATGCATTGTGTAATAGGTATGTCCCCCTCGGTTGCAGTTAACAATTAGGCATTTTAGTTCCCCATGCCACTTACCCTGCATGTGTGTTGTCTCCTGGTAGTCTGCGCTGTCCTGTCCTTGAAACCCTGTGACGATCTCCTCAGGGATGACGGCTGCCACCATCTCCTCCATGTGGTCCAGGGCCTCCTGCAGTGCTGGACTCCCACCTCCAGTCTGCAGTGCTGCCTTCCTGTTCCTGGCCATCTTTTCCTTGGTCCAGCGCTTGCAGTCATGCCAGCGTTTCTTGCACTCGATGACTGTTCTCCTAACTTCTGTCACACTGTTGATCTTGTCAACAGTTTGTTGCCATATTGCCTCTCTCATACTAATTGGTAACTTTGAGGTGACAAACAGTTGGTGCTGGTGTTCCATCACCTCTTTCACCAGAATTTCCTGCTCCTCTGCACTGAAGCAACACTTTCTTTTCTTCTTGTCCCTGTCCTGGGTCTTGTGTGGGTCCTCCTGGCTGGTTCCTGGTCTGTTGTTATCTTCCTGGGGTCTGTGCAAGCATCTGGGATCCATTTTGGCTCTCCTATGCACATTTTGCATCAAAAAACAGCACGTATCTGGTTTGCGTCGTTGTAAACTGCCCCACAGTCATTTTCGCCGCGTTAACATTGTTTTCCTTTACGTCGTGAAGCAGTGGTTTGAGTAAAAAAAAAAAGACTCACACCTGTGGTTTGCGTCACCGTGCGTCAAAGTATAAATTTGATGCCCGCACAGCGCAAATAAATAGCGCTAGCCGGCGGTAATATTTTTGACGCAAAACTGCGTTGGCGCAGTTTTGCATCAAAAAGTATAAATAGGGGCCTAAGAATCTTCACTGTTCCAAATTACCAAAACCCTGACCCTGAGATGTTGGAGGAATGGGCAATGAACTCATATGAATGCTCATTTACTATGGTGCGGATCTTGGTGAAATGTGCAAAGAAAGATAGAGAAAATTATTGTTGGAGATGGAATCTGTAACTTTGGAATTAAGAAAGACTCTGGATCAGAAAGAAAATAATACAAGAATGGAAAAGTTTTCAAGTAAAATGGAAAAACTGGAATTGGAAATTAAATTGAAAAAGGAGAGGAAGTTCTATTGGGATTATAAGGGTTATATAAATGTTCAAGTGTGAGAGAGAAATCACCGAGCAGTATAGCTTGTGAAGGGCAGAAAAGTGTATCTATTGCACCAGAGGAGAATGTGGAGATGCACCAGGATGATCTGGAGAGAGTAGTAGTGTAACTGACAGCGATACATCAGAGGGTTCGGAAATGTCAAGAGCGAAAAATAACTTTTTGAGGCAGTTTCAATTATTGACAAGAAGTTGGTTGGAACTTTAGCTATATCAAGGTCCAGTAAGAGGAGGCGGATAAAAAGGAAGAGGCAGAAGCTGAAAAACTGCAAAGAAAACAGAAAAAAAGATGAAGGGTTGGTGGAAGTAAAGACAAGAGCCCTTTCATCAACAAAATGATTGATTCGGACATTACTATGGTAAATCTATCTGATTTTATTCTCCCTAAAATGCATATCGATATAATTTCTCTAGGGTTATCTTTTACCCCATCTCTAACTTTGATTATACATAGAGTCACATTGACTTTTTTAACTAAACTAGAAAGTTGAAGTTGAAAAAATGGTATGAGCTGAGAAATGTCATTGCAACTAGAGATGATGATGCAAGACGTTCACCCTCTAGTTTGAATATTAGGGGTATGGAGCTGCTGGTACGCTTTGTGAACTCGATGAACATGTTGAAAGTATTGAGAATCCAACAGTAAATCTGGAGAGATTGTTTATTTCTTTTGATTTAAGTTGCCCAAGTGGTTTCACACCCAAATCTGTGTTTTTTTTCCATCATGCCTTTTGACACAATTCATGTATTTCAATAGTGTGTTATTAAGGATTTGAGAAAACTTAAATTTAGAAAGACATATGGTAGTCACAATTAGTCCAAGGGACATCGGAAGGCATTAATTGAGCTGCAAGAGAACAAAACAATTGTCGTTAGGAGATCTGAAAAGGGTTGTAATACTGTAATTTTGTCAAAAGAGAAATATCTGGCAGATGGTTATAGGCAAATGCCAGATACTTATTGCTATGTATCTTGTGACAAGGCAAGGATTGATTTGGCAGACAAGATATATTGAGAGGAACTTATAGATTGGCATGAACTGGGTCTTCTCAAATAGAAGGAATATCAGTTTTTAAAATGCAACCATCCTAGAATACCTGTTTAATATCTTCTTCTGAAGATACACAAGGATTTGGTTAAATCTTGGGGAAGTCCAATAGTATCCTCTATTGGTTGTTTGTTGGAAAATACATACTGATATGTTGATTATTTTTTTAGACCCTTCGTGGAAACATTCCTCTTCTAAATTCAGAACAGTGGTGACTTCCTCAGAATCATAGATGGGATCATTTGGGAGGAAGTCTACTGGACGAACATAACCTATATACTTGTATTCCTCACAAGTTAGGTATTCAAGTGTATTCAAGTCTGGCATCATATTCTGAGAGCCAGATCCCTTTCTTTTTGATGCATATAGAGATGATTTTAGAAATGATTTAGTTTTGCCTTAACAGCAATTTTTTCATATTCAATAAAAATATTATCAAAATATTCAGGGCACTACAATGGGGAGTTGCTTCACCCCCGATTTTGCATGTTTGTACATGGGCTGGTGGGAGCAGCGGTTCACGGTGTAACATTCATCAATATCATGACTATGTAGTGCTCTGAGGATGATTTATTTATGACATTTTTCTCATCTGCAAGGGGTCAGAACAAATGATTTTGGAGTATGTTGGTGAGCCCTACCAGTAATTGCCTGAGTAGTAGTTTGTATTTTTTATATCTGTGCTGTGCATTTGGGTTGAATGTGGGTATGATCATAATTGCTATGGTTACAGCTGGTATGTTGGCCTTCCTTTTTAAGTAACATGGTTTTAATATGTTTTTTTATTTTCATGCAGGTGTATTTTTTGTGATTGCTGCAAGAGGAATAGGTGGCTACTTAAACTAAGTATGAAACTTCTTTTGCCATTATTTTTAGTACCTGGCATTATTGAAATTAAATCATGGAATGTATGGGTTATATTTTCCCACTGAGGCTTGATTGTTTGTTGTACTATCAAACGGTGGGACGCATGTGTAGTTTATCATACTTGATTATATTTGATTTGTCATTTAATAAGAAATAGTAATGCAATTTTTATAATCTGTGTTTGTGATAGTATAATTGCCATAGGATAAAATAGGTTTGTTACTTACAGGTCAGATTATTAAGCCCTCTTGGGCAATTGGATGTCATTGTTATGTACTGTGTTAAGAAATATGGTGTTTAAAACAATGGAATTTTCTTGTCAGTTTCTTTAAGAATAGTGTAAATACCATCATGGGACGGGTCTGTAAAAATACTTAGCCCACTTGGGCTCTCATGTTATTCTTATATGCAAATTGGTGTTGATCTCACATTATTTTGTCTGAAATTATGAAAGTTTGTATTTACTTTGTTGAAGTAAATTTGCTGAGAATTAATCTGCTAGCTTGCATTGTTTTGAAAGTTTTGAAAGTTAGCAGGACTCTTTGGATAAATGTATGTATGTAAATGTACATGCATATATAGAGAGACATGAAAAAATGAAGATATGAGCTACCCCGTAGCTTGACATTTCAGGAGATTTCATGGTGCAAATGTAAGTCAATTGAAATGTAGTGGTGTGGTGCAAGTAACAATGAAACTAAGAGGGGATGAGAGAGAAAAAGAACTTAAAAAGTTAGAGACAACACATGGATACCGAAGAGCCCCATGGTCTTAATATATTTGTAGAATTACATATATACTTGTAAATTAATTTTAAGTGTTGATCTCCTGACTTTCCAAAAGGGTTTCTTCAGTGCCTAGAGCTTTTTTTGTAGTAAAGTGGATCAACAGTGATAAAACTACCCTTGGTATGTAGGAGACATTGTGCAAAACAATAATACACATTTGATTTTGGTTGTTTTACATTTATATTGCTCTTCATTGTTCCTAATAATTTTTGTTTTTTGATTTTAGATGTGACCACAAAAAGGACTTCCTGGCCATCATTTGGATTGTGTTAGTTCAAATGCATATGTTTCAACTGAGGACCAGGTGACAATTTAGTAATGTATATTTGCAGGAAGTATTATATATGTGATAACATTTTTCTCAATTTGGGTTTTATTTTCCATATACAGAATTTCATACATACTGTATGATATATGGTCACTTGGGCACTTTTGTGAGACGGTAATCAGAATTGTTAAAGTGGCTCATAGGCTTTCACAGTGTAAAGCAGTATTGATGGGGAAAAAGATTGCAATTGTGGTCCACAGTATGTTACCACTGAAATTGTTCTCCAGTTGTTTTTAACGTTTAAGTTAGTGAACAAATGAGTTAGGTATATGATTACAATTTATTGTTATGTATATGGTACAGTTTGTTTTAGTATTGTTCCTGTCTACGCAATAGAGACGCATGTAGGGCATTGATGAATTGTGTTCAAAATGCAAGATGGTGACTGCTATGTACTTGATCAAGCAGTCCCTTGTTGATTTTGATATAAGTGGAGGAGGAAATACATATATGTATGCAGACAGAAATGGCGTCTAACATCCTGACCAAGGCTGCCAGGCGATCCACAACGCATAGATGTTGTCGCAAGCCCCCTCCCCTTAAATTTGGCCCCTGGTGATGAGGTCCCTGGGCCCCTAGAAGTCTTGTGAATAAGGTTTGGGTGGGGGGTGGTTGCACATGGCTCTCCCCTTCGATTTTGGCCCTGGGTTTTAGGTGCCTGGTGCTCCTAGTGGGCTTCGGGAGGGGGGCTGTGCAGCCCTCTTCTCCTTTTTTGTTGTATTTGGCCCTGGGGAATGGGGTCACACACACACACACACACACATTTATATGTACACACACACATATATATATTGAAATTTGCTGAGACATTTTTAGTTTTTGTTGGCTTTCTATTATTCATGATATCAATCTCACGCTGTCCCGCTGTGAACTGTTCTGACTTTTTATACTTTTTCTCAGCACGTTTGTGAACTGTATCTTATTTATATGTACCTGTTGTGGATTACTATTGATTAGATTGGCCTTTGAGATCTTTTCCTTCATGCCTTGGACATTGAAATATATCATGGCCGAGCGGAGCGCAGCAGGGAAAAAGCAGCAGCAGCACTGTTTGATGACACAAAAGGGGTACAGACATCCTCTAGTATTCAGAGTCGCACCACATCCAATATTATTCATGAGCTAGAAAAATCTCGCATTTTGGAATTAAAGAAATGGTGGGAGATGACCTCATTAACCAAATACATAAAAAATGGTTGAATACTACAAGGTTTACGTTTTTTAATATTACCCACTCTTGGCGACATGGAACCTGATTTACTTGAAAAATGGAGATCCCATACAGCTGATTGCTCGGTTAAACATATGGGTACTTTGATTAGTCAAGCCAAACGACGCATGGAGGAACAAATACAGATCATTGAGCAATTAATGAAAGAATGAAAGAACTAGAAAAAGCAGACAATCAACAATCAAATAACATTGTTAACGAAAATGGAAGAACGAATAAAGATCAAAGAAGATGAAATTAAAACACGCAAGGCACATAAATTTAATAGAGAAAAAAAGGACTATGAACATGGGAGGATCTACACTTTTGCTCGAAAATGCAATACATTGAGGGTGAAAGAGAAGATGAATCAAGTAGAAGATGGAAATCCACAATTGAATCCTATAGATGAGAGCTCTGACTTGAGCTCATCGGCTGATGAGGCTTCTTCGAACAAGCTGGATTTTCAGGGGGAAATGCAACTCATGCAAATGGCTATGCCACAATCAAGCAGAAGCAGAGGACGAGGTCAGGGAGGCACAAAACGAGGAGGGTAAGAGGAAGAGACAACAAACAGAAGGACTAGATGGTGGCTTTGTCTCTGACAATCCTAACATCATTGTCAATATCTCCAAAATTAGTTTGACTCATAACCAAGAACGTATTCTCAATTTAGGAATTCGTTTTTGTCCAATTGTTCACTGGCATTATGTTAATAAACTAATTGAATTCTACAAATTTGTTCGCAAATCACGTCTAATGAAACATTTTCCCAGCAAATCTCAGGTGAAATATTGTTCTAATACCACAAATGTGGTTAAACATTCTGGGTTTAATATTGATGACATTCCAGATTTGGTTGTGATTGGCGATTTAACTAATGAAGATGAGATAGTCAGTGAGACTACATGTACAGACATGGAGACTTTAACTAACATGGGTTTTGTAATCAATCATGCCACTACTAGTTCCTTGAAACCTTCCAATAGGTTCAATCCCCAGCTACCTAGTGGTAATTTAATAGTTACATTTCATGAACTGGCAGTTGGGGATATTGACAAATTTCGTAGCAATTGGCAATCTAAGAGATCTAGATTTATTAATTTTTCAGCCTCTGATTGGAAAGATCTCAATTCTCTAAAATCCAACACTTCTTTTGTGATTAAGCCCTGTGATAAAGGCGGTAATATTGTGATCATGGATGTACAGAACTACATTAAAGGAGCATATCGCCAACTATCTAACATCGATCATTATGAGAAACTACATACAAATCCTACTATACAATACCAACAGAGCTATTGGGAGATGTTAGATGGATGGCGTACTGAATGCCTTATTGATCAAGAAGAGTACTCCTACTTGAAAATTGAGTTTCCCAAAATCCCATGAATCTATTTCTTACCTAAAATCCATAAAAACAGACCTAACTCCCATGGCCGACCCATTGTGAGCATGAACCAATCGTTATTAGAAAACACTTCAAGATATTTAGATCTCTTTTTATGCCCCAGGTTATGGAATTGCCCTCCTATGCACGAGACACTAATGATTTCCTATCCAAGATACATAACATTCCTTGGCAGGCCAGTTATCAATTGGTCACTATGGATGTAGCTTCCTTATGTACTTCCATTATCCATGATTATTGGATTCAGGCCTGCAGATACTTTTTAGGGACACGCAAGATTGAATTTTTGCAGCACATCAATATGCTTCTGTCCATGTTACAATTCTGTCTTACGCAATATGTCTTCCTTTTTGATAATGGTTACTATCTGCAAAAACAAAGGACCGCTATGGGAGCGTCTTTCGCTCACAATTATGCTAATCTTTATATGGTTTGGTGGGAAAAAGAAGTTGCATGGTCTGATATCTATAAGAATTACATGGACAAAGTCGTATTATGGGTGAGATATATCGATGAAGTTTTCCTAATTTGGGGCGGTCATGAACAGTCCCTTTTGGAATACATTAGTGCACTCAATAATAATAAGTTCAATATCCTTCTAGATTTGAAGTATAGTAGACAGACCATTTAATTTTTGTATGTCTTGTTATCTGTTAAAAATGATACATTGGAGACCACTATTTATTGTAAACCTACCGCATGTAATTCTATATTACACTGCAATAGTGGCCATCTGAAAGCTTTGAAATGGAGCATACCATATAGCCAATTCCTGCGGCTCGCAGGATATGCTCAGATGATGCAAGCTTTAGAACTGAAATCACCACTATGACTCAAAGATTTTGAAATAGAGGATATTCCTTGAAGATCTTGCTCTTTAAATCTGAAGTCAGAGAAGAGAATTCAAAAGAACATAGATCTCCACCAAGATTATTTTTCAAATTTAATCAACAACCTATAGAACTTAGAAACATCATCCAAAAAAATTGGCATGTTTTACAACAAGATCCTCATATTAAAGATAACATCCTCAAATCATGTATTGAAAAACACACTCCTTCGGAGATCATTTAACTAGGAGCTTGTTTTCATTTAAGGATAATAAATCATGGATATCCAAGAAAAGTTTGGGCTTTTGGAAATGTGGTTGATGCAAATTGTACAAATTTGATTGTAGTACATACAATTACACCACATTTGATGGTAAGATTTGTGAAATCATTGATCGCATAACATGTGATACAGAATATCTTGTTTACGTTATTGAATGTGGCTGCCATAAAAAATACATCAGCAGCACCATCCATAAACTCAAAGTTAGATTTTTACAACATCTTAGAGCAATAAAAAATCATGATAGATCATATCCAGTAGCCAAACATTTCTGGGAGGTCCATGCAGGTGACTGCAGTTCATTGATATTTTATGGAATGAAAACTATCAAAACAAATTTGCGAGGAGGAGATAGAACGGCAGAGTTAAGACGGATGGAATCTAAAATGATTTTATTACTTGGCTCTGAGAGCCCATGAGGGCACAATTTAGATGCTTAGTTATATGTCCATCTTTGATTTCCTTCCCCTTTTCAGAATTGATCTCTAGGAGTCCTCAGAGTCATAGTATTATGTTGATGATGTTTTTTAATTGAAGATCTGTCTTAAATTGGTGCTGGAACTAGTATAACCAGATTCACAATTAAATAATATTTTTATCTTGCACACATTGTTTATCACATTGTATTTTAGGTATGGTTGCACTTTGGCACTAAGCACTTTACTAAGATTGGCAGTTTGATTTTAATTTCCCTTTTTTTTACTATATTGATATACATTTTTTTATATATTAATTTAATTATATTCGTCATCTAATTGATTTGAACTACTATGAGACTGACTGTTCATTGGATGAGAGCCTCATTGTTGAGGCCAATATTTTGATTGTCTATATTTTTTATATACTAATTAAGGTTGTATTTCTGTATTTTCATAATTTATGGCTACAATCTCGATTTGGCACATCAAACTGTCTTCACCCATTTGTGTTAGATATTTCTTTGATTTTTAATTGAATCTATTATTGGGGTGTTTGGTGTGGACTAAATTATAAATGATAAATTATTGGTAATATTGTATTTATATTTATATATATAAATGTATTGAACTTATTTTGCCAGCTGTCTACTCAGTAATTAATGTTTATTTATCTCACAACAATTTTTGATCATTAACAGCAGTAATGAAAGTAATATGATGGCGTTTTTTCCCAATATATTTATATGTATCTATCATGTTTAAAGATTGACACCGTTTTTAGCACGTACATGGTGTCATTGAAACAAAAGAAGGGCTGTTTTTCAAAAATAGATGTGTGAAAAGATGTCTGCCAATGTCCAGTTGAAGGTCTTAGACACCGTGATTGTGATTACTTTTTGAGAATTATTGCAATAAAATAGCGGATGAACGACTATTTGGATTGCTCTTTTCTCAGCTTGGTACCGGATCCTTGAGTGACATTGTGCAGCCGTCCGGTGTACTGCTTTTCATGGGTTTCTGGATTATATATATATATATATATATATATATATATATATATATATATAGTTAGGACCATATTTCCTTAGAAAAAAGCATGTTTTTGACTTATCTATATCTTTGACACCGTTTGATGTATCTTCACAACATTGTCCAAAAAAAGTGTTGCAGTGATTCTTGTTGCACAGTAAAAAGTTTTGGGGTGATCCATCAAGTGGGAGCCGAGGAAAAAGGAACTCTAAAATTTTTGCATTTACCATGTTAATATACATAGGATCCTTTAGACACGACTACAGGCCGAACCACGGGACAGAATTACACCAAATTTGGACAAAAGCTAGCTGTCGGTACGCAGATTACGCTTTCGCCACTGCTATCCAGTGCTAAAGTACAAGTGCTCCTACATAAAATGTATGTGTAATTGTATTTCCATGATTAGTACAACTGATTTACCTGTAAGTCCCTAGTACAGTGCACTAGAGGTGCTGAGGACCTTTAAATCAAATGCTACTAGTGGGCCTGCAGTACTGGTTGTACCACCCACATCAGTAGCCCTGTAAACATGGCTCAGACCTGCCACTGCAGTGTCTGTGTGTCCAGTTTTAAACTGCCAATTTGACCTGGCAAGTGTACCCACTTGCCAGGCCTAATCCTTCCCTTTCCTTACAAGTAATACATCCCTAAGGTAAACCATTGCTTGCTCCATGGGCAGGGTGCAGTGTATGTTTAAGGTAGAACATATACTAATGTGTTTTATATGTCCTGACAGTGAAATACTTCCAAATTCGGTTTTCACTGTGAAAGGTCTATCTTTCTCATAGGTTAACATGGGGGCTACCTTTAAATGTGATTAAAGTGTAGATTCCCTTTGGGAGCAGATGGACATTTGGAGTTTGGGGTCTCTGAACTCACTATTTAGAAATACATCTTTTAGTAAAGGTGGTTTTGAGATTGTGTGTTTGAAAATGCCACTTTTAGAAGGTAGGCATTTTCTTACTTAAGCCATTCTGTGACTCTGCCTGTTTCTGGATTCTCTGTCTGGGTCAGTTTGACAGTTGGGCTGGTTGCACCTCTCTCTATACAGTAACCCAAAGGGAGCTGGGGTGTAGCCTGCATATCCTGATGTGTCATCTGTGCTAGGAGGGAGGGGAGGAGTGGTCACATACACCTGAAAGGGCTGTGCCTGCCCTCACATAATGCAGTCTCCAACACCCTTTTGTGTGTCTGGGGCCTGGCCTGGGCAAGGCAGGGCAGGATCTCACAAACAAGACTTTCCTTTGAAGTAGGCCTACTTCAAAGGCCAAATGGGTATATAAAGAGCACCTAAACCACTGAAATAGATCACGTTTGGAAATCAAGAGGAACCTCTACCAAGGAGAAGAGCCAAAGAGCTGAGAAGTGCAGCCCTGCCTGTGACTGTGCTTTGTGGAGCTATCCTGCAGTTGCTGCTTCTGCCTGTGAAAGGGGACAAAGACTGGACTTTGTTGTGCATTCCTGCTTGTGAAGAAATCTCCAAGTGCTTGACCTGAGCTTGCCTCCTGTTGCTGAAGTCTCAGGGCCCTCAAAGACTTCCCCTACCAGCACCTGGACTCTATCTTGTAAAGCAGGTCCTGCTCTCAAAAACCAGAACTTTCATCTTACGTGCAGGTGACAGAGATGAAATGCTTCAGCAAGCGCCCTGCTTGCTGAAGCATTTGCACTGCGAGGGTAGCCTTAAGGCTTCCCTCCCTGTGCCAGGTAGCCTGTAAAGGGCTTTTCATAACAAAAAATGATTTATTTTTAAAATATATATTTTGTAAAAGAATAATTGTAAAAAAATTTAAATAAAAATAAATAAATACTTTTATGGGACTGGGAGGGGGGGGCTGGAGGGCTCCGTCACGGTACCAGAAAGCCCTTAAAGGGCTAACAAAATGTTTTTTTAAAACCCGTAGCTCTATGTAAAGTCAATCAATTCTCCCACTCACATACCCACTCAGACACTTACGCACCCACTCACAGACCCACTCAGACACTCACGCACCAACTCACAGACCCACTCAGACCCTCATGCACTCACTCAGAGCCCCAGTCAGACTCTCACGGACACACTCAGACCCACCCATATAGTTTAGCATTGACTCACTCACCCACTCAGACTGCCACTCACAGACCCACTGACACCCTTAGTCACCCACTCACAGACCCACACACAGATTGACGCACCCACTAAAACATTGATGCACACACTCTCACAACCAGACAATCTAACAGCCACTCTCACCCCCAGATACAACCTCTCACACCTGTTATGACACCCAGAGAGGCAGCGGACAACTCCCACTGTGCAAGGCTAAAGGGCAATGCGCACATTGGGGTTGGATTGGTAAGGAAGGTTGGCAGCAGGGTCTGGCTACAGGCCAGCTCTTAGGGGGGCAACCTCTGGTGCACATTAGTGAAGGCCATGCATGGTGTAAGGTTGGGTGGTTATAGTGGGTTGGCCACAGGCCCTTTGGCCAACTGTCACCGCGCATGGCCAAAGTCCAGGGGCAGCAGTGGTTAGGTTAACATATAGTAATAAAAGTTACTATGGGGGTCATTATGACCCTGGCGGAAGGTGGAGAAGCGGCGGTAAGACCGCCAACAGGCTGGCGGTCTTTTTTTTTGTATTATGACCATGGCGGTCACCGCCATGGTCATCCGCCGGTTCTCCGTTCCGCCCGCCAGGCTGGAGACCTGGGTCTCCAGCCCGGCGGCCGTCACTATACCGCCGGCGGTATTTTGACCCGGCTTACCACCGTGGATTTCCTGCGGTAGGAACCGCCATGAAATCCATGGCGGTAAGCACTATCAGTGTCAGGGAATTCCTTCCCTGGCACTGATAGGGGTCTCCCCCACCAACCACCCCCACCCGACTCCCTCCCCTACACCCCCCACCACCCCTGCCACCCCCCAAAGGTGGCAGGGCCCCCCTCCCCACCCCAACCCCCAACATCACAGAACTCACACACACACAACACGCACGCAGGCACCACCAACACACACACGCAGACACACCGACATACATGCCTACATTCACACACACAGACACTCACACCCACATACAAACATACGAGCACACATCCATACAGACATACTCACAGACATACACGCACTAATTCCCAAAACACGCAACACCCCCGCAAGCATACACGCACTCACACACCCCCTCTACTTACACAGACGCACACCCCCATGCACCCACACAACACACAACACCCTCCCACCCCACTCCCCTAACGGACGATCGACTTACCTGTTCCTTCGATCCTCCGGGAGGGGACTGGAGCCATGGGGGCTGCTCCGCCGACACCACACCACCAACAGAACACCGCCACGCCGAATCACAGGACGTGATTCAGTGGGCGGTGTTCTGTTGGCGTGGTGGTGAAGGTGGAGCAACCTCCACTTCCCCGCCGCCTGCCAGTATGGCTGTTGGCGGCTCTTCGTCGGAAAAAAGGACGGAGTGCAGCCAACAGTCATAATACGCCGAGCCGCAAACCGCCACTACTGGCAGTCTTCCGCACGGCAGTCCCTCGGCGGTCTTGTAAAAAGACTGCTGAGGTTGTAATGACCACCTATATGTTAAAAAAAAATAGAAATTCACTGAAAAACATGGACTTTATAGTTAGGAAATAGAATTAAAAAGCCCCATAGAAATTTACTGAAAAGACCAAAGGTTAAGGGACGTTAGTTAGGCTCACATTTTAAACGTACAAAACCTTAGAAATCTCCCAGATATAGTTAGAGTTATCTGAACTAATTATAACTTGTATACTAAGTTAATTATAACTCGTGTCCTCCTAATTATAACATCCCTGTAACCTTTGTTTTTTTCAGTGAAAAAAAAAAAGAATATACAGTATATATATATTAGAAATGCGGTCTCTAATTGGCAGTGGTTTGCATCCTGTCCAAGTAGGGACCCTCACTCTAGCCAGGATTAGGGAGACACACAACTAAGATAACCCCCGCTCACCCCCACTTGGTATCTTGGCTCAAGCAGTTAGGCTTATCTCAGAGGCAATATGTAAAGTATTTGTACAGACACACAGTAACACAGCGAACACAGCAAAAAGGTACTCCACACCTATTTAGAAAAATAGCCAATATTTATCTGTTTTATACAAGACCAAAATTACAAAAAGATACACATTTTCAAAGATTAAGGACCTCGTTACAACCCTGGCAGTTGGTGTTTAAGCGGCGGTAATACCGCCAACAGGCCGGCGGTAAAACAAAATGGGATCATGACCACAAACACAGACAGCCACTTTAACACACCGACCGCCACGGCGGTAGCAACAAACACAGCGGTGGTCACAGCCAACACACAGGCGGAAGACAATGTATCACCCACCCTATCACAACCCGATAATCCGCCATCTTTTCCGGGACGGTACCAAAGACATCAAAAGCTCGGCAGAAACAGGACTCGGAAGGGAAACCACTCACCTCTCGAAACTCAACGAAGAACCAAGACACCATGGAGCCTGAGCTGCAGGTCCTGCCAATGCTGGTGTACATGCTAATACATCAGGAACACCAAAGACGGCGGCGGCGGCGACGACCACAGTGAGTAGTGCACCTAGCATACAGGGGAGGAGGGAGGAAAGAAAGAGTGACACACACACGCAACACCCCTATCCCCAACCCCACCCTCACCCACAACACTATACACACAAACACATGCAACAACAGTACATTTATGCCCCGTAACCCCCTGGAAGAATGCAAGGACAAAAGGAATGGAGTTAAATCATTGATATTTTGAAACATGCACATAAAGTACATGATTGAAAAAAACAGTATATACAAATATTTACAATATGTACAGAAGGCCGTACACTGTCCTTTGCAAATGTCCATGGCCCAGTGGGCAAAAAAATCATGGCCGAAGCCCACACTTGACTCTTGCCTCAAAAAGGTGAAAACACTGCAGGGGCATCAGGTCAAAAACACACAGGCACCTCAGGGGAAAGGGGACTGGGGGCAACTCATCCGGAACATGGTACTACGCCACTCGTCCTGGAGGGGGATACATGCCCACAGCGATGTCCTGCGGAGTGCAAAGCCACAGTCTCTCAAGTGTGTGGGTTGCCCACTGCTTGGTCCTGGGGAGTGCAAAGCCACAGTCTCTCAAGTGGGTGGTTTGCCCACTGCTTGGTCCTGGGGAGTACAAATCCACAGTCTCTCAAGTGGATGGGTTGTCCACTGCTTGGTCCTGGGGAGTGCAAAGCCACAGTCTCTCAAGTGGGTGGCCTCTTCCACTGGTTCTGGAGGGGGCCCTGTGCCCAGTCTGCTTCGTCCTGCCAAGGAAAGTGATAGTGGATGCATTTCTCCACTGGTTCTGGAGGGGGCCTTGTGCCCAGTCTGCTTCATCCTGCCAAGGAAACTGATAGTGGATGCATATCTCCACTGACTCTGGAGGGGGCCCTGTGCCTAGTGATGCTGCACCTGGGGTGTTGCAGTCCCCATTCCCTCACCTGGGTGTCTGAGGCATGAGATGTGCAGGGAACAGGTAGCATGATACTCCATGGTTGCAGAGCCAGACTCCATCTTGCCGCGACTGAGTCTGCAAACTGGTGATAGTGCAGGTGCTGGTGAGGGTGCTTCAAGTGGTGGGGGGAGGCTCCAGGCCGTCTCCTGCAGCCCCGGAGGGCTGCCCACTGGGGATGCTGCTGCTGACAGTTGTAGTGGCACCGGCAAAGCATGTGGCGGTGCAGGTGGCAGTGCTTGCGGCGCTGTCTGCGGAGGGGATGCTGCCGGTGCTGGCCATGGTGCAGGTGCTGGTAGTGGTGGAGGGAGACACCAGACCGTCTCCTGCAGCCTTGGACGGCTGCCCACTGGGGATGATACTGCTGACAGTTGTTGTGGCAGCGGCGGTGCAGGTGGCAGTGCAGGGGGCGGTGCAGGGGGAGGTGGCGGGACAGGTGGCGGTGCCTGTGGCGGTGCTCTCTGCGGTACAGGTTACGGGCTGTCGGTACTGATGGTGGGCACCAGTCCCTCACCTGGAGCCTCCGAGGCCTGAAGTGCCTTGCCTTGGGTTTACTTCCCCTTCCCACCTTGGCAGATGCTGCTGGGACCTTGGCACTGTCAGCTTGAGTTTTGGAGGAGGTCTTGCTGGGTGGGTCGTGCTTCTTGGTCGTACTGCTTGTTGGCCCCTTCTTCACCTTGGCAGGTGGCGGAATGGGTTGGTCCTTTGCAGGGGTCAGTGACACACTGGCTGCCCTGACGGGTGCCCCCTTTGATCCTCTGGGACTTGCAGGTACCACAGCGGACACAGACTTGGTGGCTGAGGTGCTGGCCTGGGATCTTGACACCCTGGCCCGAGGGGAAGGAAAGGGGGGAGGCGTAGGGAAGAGGTCAAAGTTTGCTAGCAAATGTTTTTTAGATTCACTGGGACAGGAAGATGGAGAGGGTTTGGGAGTGGAGGAAGAGGGAGTGATTGTAGGAGGTGTATGTCTGCTGCGTTTGGGTGAAGGAACATGGGCTGGATGCTGTTGTGAGGTGGATGGCTATTGGGTGGGTGGGTGCTTGCATTTGTGTACTTTTGGAGGAGCGGTCACAGACACACTGGGAGAGGACACAGGGGACGTGTGCATGGTTGTGGGGGTGGTGACTGCCAGTGAGGGGCTTGTAGTGATGGGCATGCTGGTGATGGAGGTAGTGGATGAAGATGTAGTGCATGCAGGTGTGAGTGGAGATGCTACTGGGAGGGAGGTGGACGACGAGGAGGAGGGGGACACAGTGGAAGCAGTGGATGTTGGTGTGTTTGCATGGGCATGGTGCTTGTGTGAGTGCCTGTGAGATGAAGTGTGGTGCTTATGTTTGCCTGTGCCACTTTTGTGTGTTGATTGGGGTGCATGCTGGTCTGAAGGTGTGCTTGGGGATAGCGTGAGGTAGAGGGGATTGGGTCTGGTGTCTGCCACCGCCAGGGAGCTTCCGTTGGAGGAGGAGTCGCTGTCAGTGGTCTCCCCTCCTGTCTCCGTCGTGGAGCTCCCCCCGTCCTCTGTCCCACTGGTGCCTTCATCCTCTGTGGATTTAGCATCCAGGCCCATGTGGGATGCAGCTCCCTCCGTCACCGGTGCCTCTGCTCCTCCGCCAGATGATGGTAATGCACATAAGGACAGGGTGACAAAAAAAAAGGTGGGGGAGAGACAGAGGATACACTTGGTCAATGCCAGCAACACCACTACCGTTGGTGTAAACAACACACTGGGAGCTGCCCTATGCAGTAGGCCATGCCCAACCAGTCACTAAGGTAGTCACCAGCCCATGGGATACAATGCCTAATGCCAGCATCTGCACACTTGACACCCACAGGACCCTGCCCAGTAATGGAAGGCCACTTGTACCATTGGGGTAGGGGTGTTTCTGAGCCTGCACACAAGTGACCTACCCTGCCATGATCGCCCAGGCCTAGGGGCCCCCACAGCCCACATCCCCCACCCAGTTGGCTCCTAAAGCGCACAAAGTCAGCTTTCAGAATATGTACTCACCCCCTTGTGGCTGCTGTGATGCCCTCAAGCGCCCATTCAACTCCAGATAGGCCACTGCCAGGATGCGGAACATCAGGGGGGTCATGGTGCGACGGGCACCCCTTCCTTGTTGGGAGGCCAGCATCCTCACCGTTTTTGTGGACCAGCAGCGCAGGTCCTCCCATCTCTTGCGGCAGTGGGTGCTCCACCTGTGATGGACCCCCAGGGTCCGCACCTCCTTGGCGATGGCACGCCAAATACCCTTTTTCTGGTGGGTGCTGACCTGGAGGGAAAAGACAGCAGAAAAGGAAATTACTCACCCGTTTGGAATGGCATACTCATTGCCTACCAGTTCCCAGCCATGCCCTGGCGCACATGCACTGACCATCTCTCGTGCAGCACTCAGGCCAGGACGCCTCAGCACCCTCTAACATGTGCCTTACATCCACACTACTCCAAACATGCATTGCCCATGCATCATGCTCACAGTGTGCTCACCTGTTTGTCTGGAGGACCGTAGAGTAATGTGTACTGGGGTAGGACCCCATCCACCAGTTTCTCCAACTCCTCCACAGTGAAGGCAGGGGCCCTTTCCCCAGACACATGAGCCATTGTCGCTTCCAGACTCAGGTCACATCAGCACTTGCAGAGTTGGCCCTCTCCTGTTGAGGGTCAGGTAGAAAGTGAGTGAGGAGATAAAAAATGGCAGTGAGCCGTTGGCTCCTGGAACCCATAGGGCCCAATGATAACCAATACGAAGTTGCGCAGTGGTCATTGACCGCCTACCGCGACGGCGCACAACGCCAGCGCACTTACCTCATTTCCTCTTGCCCCTCCTCACAGGTCAGACAGCCGCCATTTCAGAGGGGCACAACACATGGCACCTAACTGCATCACAGCAGACACTGGCACATCAACTGACTCTCGACTTCACATACTGCTTCTGTGACGTAAATTCAGAAACAGTAGTGCAATCTATGTGCAAATATGATCCTCTGATCACTGTTCTCTTCCATAGGCTACAACCGCTAAGGCAGAATATTAGATGGCGGCATCCTCCGGTGTACAGACCCCCGGTGGACCTGTCGACGATGGAGGACAGACACATTATCATCACATACAGACATGATCGTGCCACAATCCAAGAACTGTGTGCCCAATTGGAGCCAGACCCGATATCAGTTATCCGCCAGCCCACAGGAATCCCCCTCTAGTGCAGGTCCTGTCAGTGCTCCATTTCCGGGAAAGAGGTTCCTTTCAAACTACAGTGTCCATGGCATCTGGGATCTCTAACGGGTTGTCCAGAATGTTGTCAGCCCTGCTTAAACACATGCGCAGCTATATCGTGTTCCCCCAGGTGGATGAATTTGCCACAGTGAAAGCTGACTTTTATGCCCTGGGACATATCCCCAACATCATTGGTGCCACTGATGGTACACATGTGGCATTTGTACCCCCCCCTCCCCCCAGAGAAAGGAACAGGTTAAACGGAATAGAAAAAGATATCACTCAATGAATGTGCAGATGGTGTGTTTGGCGGACCAGTACATCTCCCATGTGTATGCCAAATATCCTGTCTCTGTGCATGATGCCCATATCTTGAGGAATATCAGCATCCCATATGTGATGTTCCAACTCCAGAGGCACCAGGTGTGGCAAAGAGGTTAGCCCATGGTCCCTACACAGTATAAGTAGGTGTCTGGGTATGGGTATGGGGTTGCCCCTAATGGTTAGTGTGTGTCTAACAGTTGTCCCTCAATATTTACAGGCGACTCTGGTTAACCCGTTCTCTCATGGCTACTGACCCCAGTGAGGAATGCCAGGACAAGGGCAGAGGAACGTTACAATGAGGCACATGGGCATACAAAGAGGATTATTGAGAGAACTTTTGGCCTCCTGAAGGCCAGGTTCCGGTGCCTCCATCTGACTGGTGGATCCCTGTACTGCTCACCCAAGAAGGTGTGCCAGATCTTCATGGCACGCTGTATGTTGCACAACCTGGCCTTGAAATGTCAGGTGCCTTTTCTGCAGGAGTATGAGCCTGGAGATGGTCTTGTGGCAGCGGTGGAGCCTGTGGACAGTGTCGAAGAGGAGGCAGAGGAAGAAGATGTTGACAACAGAACAAACATTATGGAGCAGTACTTCCAGTGACACACAGGTAAGAGACTGTAACTCCACTTGACATTTCAGTAATCATTTGGACATTGTACATGGCAGCCTCTTACCCTCTGTCTATGGTCACTGACTGTTCCCTTTAGATTCTCTATTTTCAGATCTGTGTGACCCATTCTGGCTCCTGCTATATGTACTGATGCCCACCAAAAGTCATCCTGTAGTGTATTGCACTGAACATATACGTTGCAATGCTTTGATAATGTTGTACTAATACATTTGAGAATCATTACATTGACTCCAGTATGGTATTTGTTTCAAGGGTGTTTATTTTCGTGCCAATAAGTATAGGGGTATGTGCAATGGGCTGGTGGGGTGATGGTGGAGGAATGCCCAGTTAGAGTCCAGTCTCTTTGTATCACAGGTACATTGTCCAAGGGGGGATAAGAAGGGGAGTAATGACAGTTCAAGGTGGACCGGGTGACATAGTGAGACACAAGGGTGACAATCAAGAGAGTCTTATTTCCTGGCGGGGGTCTTGGCAATGTTCTATGGCTTCTTCCTGGATTGCAAGGACCGTTTGTGTGTTGGTTTTCCTTCTGCAGGGGGTGGGGTGCTGGTGGCCTGTTGTTCCTGTGGTGGGGCCTCTAGTGCACTGTCCACTAGCACCGGTGGAGGTGGACGGCTGTTCCTCGCTTTTGCTAGTGTCAGGTGCCCTTTGTTGTGCCACTGCCTCCCTCGTGGTCTTGCCCATGTCAGCCAGCACCCGTGCAATGGTGACCAGGATGGTGTATATTTTTGTTAGGTCCTCCCTGATCCACAGGTACTGTCCTTCCTGCAGCCGCTGGGTCTCCTGCAACTTGGCCAGTACCTGACCTATGGTCTCCTGGGAAAGGTGGTATGCTCCCATGATGTTTGAGAGTGCCTCGTGGAGGGTCGGTTCCCTTGGCCTGTCCTCCCCCTGTCGCACAGCAGTACTCCCAGCTTCCCTGGTGTCCTGTGCATCTGTCCCCTGAACCGTGTGCCCATTGCCACCGACCCCAGGTCCCTGATGTTCTTGGAGTTGTGGGTATGCCTGGGATCCCTGTAGTGGTGGACACACTGCTGATTGATGTGTCCTGAGGACAGTGGCATGGGCCCGCTGGGTGGGTGCTGTGGTGGTGTTTCCTGAGGGGGGAGGCTCTGTGGTGGGTTGGATGGGCCAGATTGGTCATCCTGATCCAGGCGTGCACAGCAGCTGTCATCTTTGTTGGCCTCTTCTGGGGGGGCTGGATGTAGCTGGCACGTCCTCTCCATTGACGTTGGGAAGGGGTCTTGTTGGGATGCAAATGCATTGTTAATGATTGTTAATGTACCTCGGTATGCCATCTTGTGCATGGGTGGGTTTCCCTGTATGATTGTGAATTCCCTGTCGGCTTGGCCTTGTTTGCGTGGTGATTTTGTGGGCTGGGTGAGTCTCTCTATTGAGCATGCTGTGGTGATGGATGTCCATGCAGGTCTGTGATGGGTGTCCATGCACTGGGGGTGCATGCAGGGCTTTGTATTGGGATGGGTGGGTTGTGCTACTGGGGTATATGTGAGTTGGTTGAGTGATGGGGTGAGGGTAGTGGTAGGAGTGTGTGATGTCATGCAAATAGGGTGGGGGGATGAAGTAGTTAAGATTTGACTTACCAGAGTCGAGTCGTCCTGCTACTCCTGCGAGGCCCTCAGGATGCATGATCGCCAAGACTTGCTCCTCCCATGTTGTTAGTTGTGGGGGAGGAGGAGGGGGTCCACCGCCAGTCCTCTGTAAAGCAATCTGGTGTCTTGATACCACGGAACGCACCTTCCCCCGTAGGTCGTTCCACCTCTTCCTGATGTCATCCCTGGTTCTTGGGTGCTGTCCCACGGCGTTGACCCTGTCCACGATTCTCTGCCATAGCTCCATCTTCCTTGCCATGGACGTCTGCTGCACCTGCTATCCAAAAAGCTGTGGCTCTACCAGGATTTCCTCCACCATGACCCTTAGCTCCTCCTCTGAAAACCTGGGGGGTCTTTGGGGTGCCATGGATGTGGTGTGAGTGATATGTGTGAGGATGTGTGGGGTGATGTGGTGGGTGCTGTGTTGTGGTGTATGGAGGAGGTGAGGCAATGGTTCCTTGCAGTTGCAGAGGAGGTGATTTGGTGTTGGCGGCGATGCGTCAGGCATGCTTGATGAACCTAGTGAGTCAAGACGTGAGATGTCAACTTCATGGAGTTGCGATCACACTATGGAGCCTCGGTGCTGCGGCGGAGTCAGAGTTGGGTGCCATGGACATCAGTGACATGGAACTCTGACTCATGCTGTGGCGGGACTTTGGAGGCACAGCAGTGGTGTTTGGACTGCGTTATAGATCACTGGCAAGTCACTCAGAGGATACCATAGCTCTGATACAGGCAGCGGCACAGGGTCAGAGAGCATCACTGGTTCCGAAGTCATTCTGGAAGTTGATGCACTAGTTTCTTCCTTGTTGCACCAGAACCCAATCCCAAGGGCCCAGTAACTAGATTTGGCACCACTTGGCAAGTCAGGACTCTGAGTCCAAGCGCTGGTAGGTGACGTCTCTGATGTCCCTGAAACTTCTTAGCAGGAGGCTAAGTCCAAGTCTTTGCAGAACCTCTGGAAGCAGGATGTACAAAGCCAAGTCCATTCATTTCACTCATTGGACAGAAGCAGCAGGCAGCAAGCCAGCACAACAAAGCAACAAGCAGAGTGACATTCCCTGTGACAGCATCGAGCTCTGCTTCCTGGCAGCCTTCAAAGAGAAGTCTTTGTAGCGCACAAGACCCTGCCTTCCACTGCCCTTGCCCCATACACACTCCAGGGAGTTGGAGACTGCTTTGTGTGAGGACAGCACAGCCCTATTTAGGTGCAAGTATTAGCTCCTCCCACTACTCTAGCTCAGGAAGACCCATCAGCCTAGTGATAGGCCATCAGGATATGCAGGGCACACCTCAACTCCCTTTGTGTGATTGTTTAGATTGAATGCACAAACAGCACAACTATCATTCTGACAAGATGTGTATTCAACAGACAGGCAGAGGCAGAGAATGGTTAAGCAAGGAAGTGCCCAGTTTCTAAAAGTGGAATTTTCAAACTCACAATTCAAAAACCAACCTCACCAAAAGATGTATTTTTAAATTGTGAATTCAGATACCCTATCTCTGTCTGCTACCAATGGGATATTACACTAAAAAGATATTTCAAGGCAATCCCCATGTTACCCTATAGGAGTGATAGACCTTGCAATAGCGTAAACTAAATTAAGCAGTATTTCACTATCAGGACATGTTAAACACACATGTCTTGCCTTTTCAAATACACTGCGCCCTGCACATGGGGCTGTTTTGGGCCTACTTTATGGGTGACTTACATATAATAAAAGGGAAGTTTTGGGCCTGGCAAGTGGGAGCACTTGCAGGTCGAACTGGCAATTTACAACTGTCTACACAGAAACAGCAGTGGCAGGTCTGAGACATGTTTACAGGGCTACACATGTGGGTGGCACAATCTGTGCTGCAGGCCCACTCATAGCATTTAATGTACAGAGACCCCCTACATGCATTATATTAGGGACTTAGGGCCAGATGTGGCAAAATTTTGCGAGTCGCAAATGGCCCGAATCGCAATTTGCGACCCCGCAAAATCGGAAATGGGATGCAAAAACCCCATTTCCGAATCGCAAATTGCGCCGCAAGCCATTACCGACTCGGAAAAATTGCGACCCCATTGTGCGACCCACAAATAGGAAGTCGCAATTTGCGAGTCGCAAACCATATTAAATAGCCACTCGCAAATTGCGACTAGTTGCAAAAAGCCCATTTTGCACTTCCAATTTACCACTAACTCAGAGCAGGTGGTAACCAGAACCAAAGTATAAAAGGAGACCCAGAAGGCACCTGGGTTACTCAAGATGGCGGAGATATATGTGATAGCAAGGAGGAGGAGAGCCCACGCCACACAGCAGATGAGGAGGAGGAGCCAGAGACAGGAGAAGATATACAGAACCAGGCAGACACTATTCCAACAAACTGAGGAGGAGATCTATTAGAAATACAGACTCAGCAGTGCAGCAATATTAGGATTAATAGATCTACTCAATCCGCAGCTTCAACGCCAGACTGTGCGCTGCAGCGCCATCCCCACACATGTGCAAGTGCTATGCACACTGCACCTCTTGGCCTCGGGTAGCTATCAGGGGGTCATTGCTGTGGCAGGTGGGGTATCCCAAAGTGCACTCTCACGGTTCTTCAGATCATTCCTAGATGCCATACTCACACACATGTCAAGATACATATACCTACCCAGGAATGAGGCAGAAATCAACAGCACCAAGTTGGAACTCTACAGGATTGCCAACTTCCCTTATGTAATAGGGTGTGTAGACGGGACACATATACAAATATGCCCTCCTGCAAATCTGGAATATCTGTTCCGCAACCGAAAGTGTACCCACTCACTGAACATCCAGGTGGTTTGTGACACCTATTATGTTATAACTGACATGGTAGCCAAATTTCCAGGGAGTACACATGACTCTTACATTTTCAGGCACAGTGGGATACACCAACGCCTAGAACGTGGGGAGTTTGGAGACGGATATCTCCTAGGTATAGCTGAATACACCTTGCAGACATACACACAGGTCAATGTGGAACCCATCCATGCCCAGCTAACATTGTTCATTTTTGCCCAACAGGTGACAGTGCATATGCACTACGACCATGGATACTTACCCCGTACTTAACACCCAGCAATGAGACAGAGAGGCGATACAACAGTGCACATAGGAGGACCCGAAATATTATAGAGAGGACCTTTGGACTGTTGAAGGCAAGATTCAGATGCCTCCACAGAAGTGGAGGTGCCCTCCAGTATGCCCCAATAACAGCATTTAAGATCGTTGGCGCATGCGCTATACTGCACAACATTGCCACCAGACGTGGGCTACATCTCACCCCTGAAGACCCAGATTCGGAGGATGACGAGCAAGAGCTACCACATCGCCATCATGGGGATAGAAGCATTGCAAATCAAGTCAGACAGAGACGGGACCACATTGCAAACCAATACTTTGTAAGGTACGTGCTAACTGTGACCACACACACTAATGTCACACACAAAGAGCCCAGGTGTGAAGTGGAACAAACAAGAACTTTAATGAAGTGAACCAAAAAACTATAGAAATTAACTATTGATCAGGGGCTGTAAAAGTCCACCTGCTATGAGGACACATTAACCTCATGTGCCTCCATTGTTTGTACGTGCATAGCTCACATCCTACTCCTGGGACGCCCAGCATGGATGGTGCCTGGAGCATCTGCAGATCCCTGCCGTGCACTTCCACTACGCAAGACCCTGGTGTCTGTGGCAGAAGCACTACTGATAGTAGAGCCCTCCTCACTGTCTTGCAGCGTGTCTGCTGCGCCCCTAGCCACCTGTCGTGCCTCCATCATGTCCACAGCGTGGCTTATCCGTCCCAGGCCACGAGCCACATCGCTGGCGAAGTGGCCCATGTAGACCTGTAGACTGACTGTGTGGCGGGACAGCCCTGTGGTATTCACAGCCAGGCGGACAATGGAGGCAGCCATGCAGTCTAGTCGGTGGATTAGTTGGCGGTCACGGCGCCTTGCACTCTCTCTCTCCGTAACTAGTTCAGTCACTAGTTGTCTGATGGAGAGCGCAAGGTCACCTACATTACTGTTAAGGTTTTGTAGCTCTGTGTGGACCTGTGCCAGCCCTGTTGTCTGATTCCTCTCCATTTGCCGCATGGCCCCTGATATCAGTCTCATTTCCCTTGTCTGCAGGTGCTGACCTTGGATGAGTGCTGCCTCGGCGGTGGACATGGAGGAGTCCCCTACATCTCCCTGGGACACTGCAGGGACATGGACACGTCGCCTGCAACGCAGTGGAGCATCTGTGTCCTGTTGGCTGGCACTGTCGCTGGGACCAGGTGCTGGGTCTATCTCCACTATGGCCACTGGTGGATCTGGAGGGGACTGTGGTCGGGTGGTGCAGGTCCCTGTGGTGGCTGCTCCTGGGTCCTGTGCTGCCTGGTGGCTGACCTCTGTACCCTGGACGGTGTGGCTGGTGGTGGTGTCTTGTGGGAGACCTGTGGGACATAGGGAACACACTGTCAGTATCTACCATCTGTTGTATACTTCCTAATAAACTGTTGCCTATCAGCTGCCTACTGGACTACATTGCCCATATTGCACCATTCTGGTGGTTGCTACTCTGAAATGGAGCTATTTTGGTTGTGCATGCTGCTGTGTACTAGGTGGGTGGGAGTATGGCCGATATGGGTGTACATGCATGTTTCATGGTACTCACTGGTTGATGGTCCTGGCGCTGACGTGTCCAGCTCTCCTATTCCAGACACTGCCTCTGGCTCCAGGGTCTCTTGCACTCTTTCCTCCATGGGTGTGGGTGGTGGGACAGTAGATGGGCCTCCTCCAGTGCCCCTCATCTCCCGGAGGCGCTTTGCCACCCTCTCTTTGGTCCTGGAACGCAGGTCATACCATCTTTTCTTAAGTTCATCAATGCTCCTGTGGCTCACCCCCATTGAATTCACCTTCTCCTGGATTTCCATCCAAATCCTCCTTTTCTCCAACTCAGGCACACTGAGGCCTGCTCTTCCAAAAAGTTGATCATGGTGCTGACAGCATTCATCCGTCAGCACCTCCAGTTCCTTTTCAGAAAATGTGATCTTCCTCTTTCTGGCTGATTCCTCTATTGTTGCTGCTGTTCCTCCTGTTGGCTGTTCAGCAGTTGGAAATGGGTGTGGTCCTCCCTCCTCCCAGGTGTATTTGTAAACTTCCTGGCTGTGATGTCATCAGCAAGAGCCAGGAAGTGTTTTCCAGAGTGTTCTGCTGCACCTGCATGCAATTTGCAGCACATTTGCAATTTGCGACACCCACTCGCAATTTGCGTGTTCGTTTTTAGCGAGGTCGCAAAAAGTGACCACGCAAACAGCAGACTTGCAATCTGCGGTGCGACTTCATTTGCAAGTCGCAAAATGAAGTCACTTCTTCTTGCTGGATACCTGTTTGCGAGTCAGAAATTAAGACTCGCAATTTCTGACTCGCAATTTTTTTCCTACCTACATCTGGCCCTTAGAACTAAATCAAAAATTCCAATCATGGATAAACCAATCACTAATACCATTTAGACAGGGAGCACTTCCACTTTAGCGCTGGTCAGGAGTGATAAAGTGTCCAAACTTCTAGAGCCAGCAAAAACGAAATTCATCACAGGATCAAAACAGGAGGTCAAAAGCCAAACAGACAGGGGAAACCACACCAAGAGCCAAGAGGTCTAGCATGGGTCACCCAAACTGAAAGTGGGGAGAATTACCCAAACTCTTTGGAGTTCTCATTGTAGGGTGGAAGAACCTGGACAGACCATCAGCATTGGCGTGTTCTTTTCCAGGGCTGTGTTCCACCATAAACTCCATTCCCTGTAGGGAGATGGACCACCTCAACAGTTTTGGATTTTCACCCCTCATCTGCATTAATCATCTGAGGGGCCTGTGGTCTGTCTGAACCTGGAAGTGAATCCCAAACAAGTAGGGTCTTAGCTTCTTCAGTGTCCAGACCACAGCAAAAGCTTCCCTTTCTATTGCCCTCCACCTCTGTTCCTGATAAAGAACCTCCTACTGATAAAAGCTACAGGCTGTTCTAGGCCCTCTTCATTTAGCTGTGAGAACACAGCTCCAACACCATGCTCTGAGCCATCTGTCTGCACCACTAATTCTTTGGAAAAGTCAGGAGCCTTGCTCACAAATGCAGTGCACATGGCTCCTTCAGGGTGTCAAAAGCAGTCTGACAGGCCTCTGTCCAGATTACCTGATGGGGCTGCTTACTTGAAGTCAGCTCTGTCGAGGAGGCAACAATGGTGCCATACCTCTTGACAAATCTCCTGTAGTACCCGGTGAGACCTAAAAGGGCTCTCACCTCTGTCTGGATATTGGGGGGAGCCCAAGCCAGAATAGAATCAATCTTCACTTGTAGGGGCACCATCTGGCCACTCCCTACCTGGTGTATTAAGTACACCACCGACCTGTGCCCTATCTGGCAATTACTGGCCTTGATAGTGAGGCCTACACTCTGAAGAGCTCTCAACACTTTCTGGACGTGGGTCAAGTGGTCCTCCCAGCTAGAGCTGACGACCGCAATATTGTCCAGGTAGGCAGCACTAAAGTTCTCCAACCTAGCCAAGGCCTGCCTGACCAGCCTCTGGAATTTGGAAAGGGCATCCCTCAACCAAAAGGACATAACACAGAACTGGTAATGCCCCTCTGGTGTTGAGAACTCCAACCTCTCTCTGGCCACCTTGGTTAAGGCAATCTGCCAGAACCCAGATGTTAGATCAAACATGCTGAGGAACTTAGGAGCTCCCAACCGGTTAATGAGCGACCCAAAATCATACCCTTCAGGGTACAGTTGAAGTTTTCAATCAACCCATTGCTTTGGGGGTGGTAAGGCATGGTGAACTTGTAGGTAACACCACACACCTTCCACATGACTTTCATGTACAGTGACATGAAATTAGTACTCCCGTCAGATACCACCTCCTTGGGGAAACCCACGTGGGTAAAGATCCCCATAAGTTCCCTGGCAATTGTAGGCGCAGTCGCTGTCCTCAGACTGATAGCTTTCAGATACTGGGTGGCATGATCCACCAAGACCAGGATAAACATGTTGCCATGGCTGTCTTTGGGTCCAGAGGCGCCACAATGTAAATTTTCACCTGCTCAAACAGGGTGCTCATGGCAGGAAATGGTTGAAAAGGAGCCTTGCACCTCTTCCCAGATTTCTCACTTGCCTGGCAGGTTTGACAGGTCCTGAAGTACGTATCAGAATTTCTCTTTATTTGAGGCCAATAGAAGTGGGTGACAAGCCTGTCAAAGATGTTGCCCTGCCCCAAATGACCTCATGAGACAGACCCAATAGGGAGGCTCTGAAACACTGAGGTACTACTAGCACTTGGGCTGCCCCAAAGCTCAGCAAGATTAGGCTTGCTGTACAGGCAATCATTCTCCCAGTAAATCAGGTGAGATCCAGAGGGGCCATCAGCTGCCTATGCCTCGGCCTGTCTCTGAAGACCCTCAAGAGTGTGGCACACTTTCTGTGCCATGCAGAACTCCTCCCTGGTGGGGCCTCCTTCCCACTGCCAATGGGTCAGCTCAGGCAGGTCTCCCTATTCGGCCACTTCTTCACCTGTAGGTTCCAGGGTATCCCCCTCAGGTTCAGCCTAGTCTAAGACTATGGGAATCTCAGGAGTGGCTTTTCAATGCCCCTTGCCCCTCCTCCTCCTGGGAGGCACCTGGATCACTGTTTCAGGCTCTAGGTCCTTCTGATTACCTTCTCTGGTGGCCATGGACTGTGTGGGCATGCACACCACTCTTGCAATCCCAACATTTCCATGTGTGACCTGAGCTCTACCTCCTTTCAGGTGGTATGCTCCAGGCCATTCCCTGGCAGACAGTGAACAAACATGGATGGACTAACAGCTACCCGCAAGGAGACTGAGACCCGCCATTCAAAGGGAACCTGAGCTACCATGCATTGTCTCTCACTGTTGTTTACTGCTACAACCTGGTTGACCACATTAGGGTGTACCTGCTCCTCAGACACCAGATGAAAGCAGACTGTTGTCATACTAGTTCCTGTGTCTCTCAGAACCTCCACCCACCTTCCATTGATGGTTACCCACTGCCTGTACTTCTTAGTGTTTTCAGGAATGAGGGGACTCTGGACCACCTCACCCTCGCCCAGGGAGACCAGGGTTAACTCAGCTAGCTTCCCACCACTAATTGGGGCCACTTCCTCCTCAAGAACTACACTGGCCACCCCATGTGACTGCCCATTTTTGGGAGGCTGTGCCCACTTGGGAAACTTAGGACTCATCCTGAAATGCCCTTTCTGTCTTTCAGGCTTTCCTGAAGGCAACCAACTCTTCTTTTTAAGAGGGGGTTGGGAATTCTTACCTTGGAAAATGGTTTGGGGTCCTTCTAAGAACTCCTTACTTTTATCCGTGTCCCCCCCCCCCTCCTTCTTCCATTGGGTACCCTGCCCACCTTTGGCTGAGTCTCCCACAAATAACTTCTTGTGGTCCCTGGTATTCACCCAACGGTCTGCCTCCTGAGCAAGATTCTTGGGGTTACTAAGCCTGCTGTCAATCAAGTGCTGGTGCAACTGTGGAAAACACAGACTAGATAAGTGTTCCTAATCAAACAAATTGTACAGCCCCTGATAATCAGTTAACTCATTGCCCTTCACCTAACCACCCAGTGCTCTGCAGAAGGGGTAAGATCCAGAACAACGCGTCTGGAACCACACCTGTGTTGTTCACGCAAGCAGAACGACGCTTGTCTGAACAACGCATGCCTTTTTCTCTGCCTTAACCACGCATGTGATGAACAACGCACATGTGTGGTTAAGGCAGAAAAAAAGGAAGATCCATCGGGAGAGGACGGGGGCAGGAAGGTGGGGTTGGGGCAGGGATGGGGTAGTTTTTCGGGGTGGGGTGGGGTGAAGGTGTTGGGGTGGTTAGGTATTTTATTTGAATAGGGAGGGGTTGGGGAGTCGGTACTATGGTTTTTAGGGCAGGGGTTGGGGGTCAGGGTAATTTTGTATTTAGGGGGTGAGGGGGTCGGGTTTTTAGAGGCGAGGGGTCGGGATAATTTTGTATTTAGGGCGGGTGGGGGCATTGGGTTTTTATGGGTGGGGTGGGGGGTCAGGATAATTTTATACTTGGGGGTTGGGGTAATTATGTTTTAGGGCGGGTGTGGGGCTGGTTTTTAGGGGTGGGGGTCGGTGTAATTTTGTATTTAGGGTGAGTTGGGGGTCGGGTTTTTAGTGGTAGGATGGGTGGTTGAGGTAATTTTGTACTTAGGGTTGGTGAGGGTCGGGTTTTTAGGGGCGGGTGGGAGGCTGGGGTAATTCTATTTTCAGGGCAGGTGGGGTCGGGTTTTTAGGGGCAGGAGTTAGGGTAATTTTGTACCCAGGACAGGTGGGGGGCAGGGGTGGGGGGCTGGGGAAGTTTTTTATTTCGGCAGGTGGGGGTGCGTTATTAGAGGAGGAGGCAGGGGGTCGAGGTAATTTTGTATGCAGGGCAGGTGGAGGGTCGGGTTTTTAGGGGCAGGGTAATTTTGTTTTTAGGAGTTGGGTAGTTTTATTTTTGGGGGTGGGGTAGGTTTTAGGGCCCGAGGTGGGTGGGGTATTGGGTAGTTATTAAAGATGGGGGGTAGGGGTACTTCTGTTTTTAAGGGCACGGGTGGGGGGTCGGGTAATTTTGTTTTTAGCGGTTGGGTTTTATTTTTAGGGGTGGGGGTTGGTTTTAGGGCTCAGAGTGGGTGGGGGTATCGAGGTATCGGGTAGTTTTTAAGGGTGGGGTACTTCTGTTTTTAGGGTGGAGGTGTGGCATGCGACAACCACGCATACCGTTTCCACACATGCCTTTACTAGGCATGCCTTTACAATGAAAAATCATTCTGAAGGCATGCGTGGTAAAGGCATGCGTGGAAACAATGCAGTTGTTGTTCCGACTGTGTTGTTCAGGCATGCATGGTTGCTGCATGCGTGGTTCCATCATACAGCCCTGCAGAAGGAATCCTCACACTCATGTCAGGTCTGGAAATCAAGTTTCCTACTCTCTCTGAACTTTCTCCTATACATCTCTAGTGTCAGGCTATACCTAGTGATGAGGGCACCCTTCATGGTAGTATAGGTGAGCTTGCTAGCTGTCCCTACTGCCAACAAGGTGCCCCTTCTATCCACTGTGAAGTAGTTTCACAGGCCTGCTCCCCCTAGCTTTCTCAGGGATCCCATGCATGCGGAGAGCTGCCTCATAGCCCTGAAACCACCTGTGTATGTCATCCTCCTTAGTGTACTCTTTCCCTAGATTCTTGGGAAGATGCATCCTTCTCTCATACTGCACTGATGAAACGCTGCCACCATCTGTGCTGGCATTGCCTCTCAAGTCCATATCCTTTAAGCTCAGCTCTTGAACTCCATGGTGATTTTCTCACTTTCTGTCTTTCTTTTGAATCTAGCTAGTTCTAACTGAAGCACCGTTTCATGTTTTAGCTTGAGCATCTCCAGCTCCATCTGAAGCCTCCTGGCCTCCCTCCTGTGCTCCAGCTCCTTTGAGGTCAGACCTCTTGAGGAGATACTGCTTCTTGCCCTAGAAGGTGCCATCCTCCCAGGCAGATCCTGGTTATCCACCACATCCTCCTGTAGGTTCTTCTCCTCTCCCTCCACAACATCGTTCTCCTCCTCTGTGTGCTCATCAGCCTTCTTTGCTGTCAACCAGGCATGCAGCACCTTTTGCAGCTCCTTATTTCTAGTGAGGTCTTTAATAGGACATTAGAGCTCCTTACATAACTTTTTGAGTTGAGGCATCGAATTGGTTTCCAACCTCTCCTGCTTATACACCAAGGGGCATATTTACATGCCCTAGCTCCACCGGAGCGTCACTTTTAGCAATGGTCCGGTGGCGTTGTGTGCTACACCAAATTTACAAGGCAGCGCTAAGCCACTTTTTGTGGCTTGAAGCCGCCTTGTAAGTATGGGCCCCTGTGACTCAGTTTTCTGCATGTATATATGTCTACATGTAATTGTATTTATAAAGGTCTTACTACCCCTGATGAGGCATCGAAGCGTTTTTGGGAGAGTAGCACGCTACTGCGGAACCCAAGAGGAATTAGTAGAGGATTAGTATAGGGAAATATGAGTACAGTATTAGTATTATTATTATTATGAGTTAATGTGAGCAGAGGATATGTGAGGTTGTTAGTTGGATTGACTAGGGTAATGTAGGGATAGAGGAGGGAAGAATCCAGAAGTGCTAATTGGGAGTTTATAGTTATTGGAGGAGGCTTGGAATGAGTAAAGGAGCAATGGAGGTGTGAAGAGTCAGTGGAAAGGGTAAGGGAAATCATAGTAGCAGGAGGGGTTTTGGATGAGTCAAAGGTGCGATAAATGAGGGAGAATTTAGTAGGGTTGTTTGGGAGACCATGGTAGCAAACAGGTTTGGGGTGAGCTAGATGTGGTAGAGGGGGAAAGACTTATGCAGGGTTATTTTGGAGAAGAAAGTAGTATAATGGGTTTTGGATGAGCAGAGTGGGGATAGAGGATAGATTGATAGAGACATAGGGTGATGGGGAGACAGTGTAAAGCTTACAAGAGAGTACATTTATATTACTTTTATGTATTTAGTATTTTATTTATATATATATATATATCTACTAATTATATTTTATTTTATTTATATTTTCTATTTAATTAGTTATAATTTGAATGTTATTTAAAGATTTGAATTTATTTATTTTTATTAAAAAATGTTCTAGTACAGTAAATAAATAGGTATGTAAATACAGAGTAGGGGAATATATGTGTAGGGAATATAATACTGGGTATATAAGAAGAAAAGTAGAATTGTCTGAACACAGACTTTCAAGATTTTAATACTTGAAGTTAATTAATAAGTGTACTTTTCTAACATTCATGTATTTTTCCTCAATTTTTGAATAGTGAAATGCTTATGATAATAAAACATTTAATTACTGTGATCTAAAAACGAAAACAGGGATTCATAAGTATCTACTATAGTAACTTTTCTGCGAGCTATGCAATGAACATGTTAAGCATAGAATAATATACACATATATATGTATAATCACACACATACATACACACATGCACACACAAAAATACACACACACACACATATATATATATATATATATATAACTCAGTAAATATACATTTGTTAAACCTGCATAAAGAGTACGTGCATAATTTATTATTATGAAATAGTAACACATACATTTCTCTTAAAGAACTTACATACCTAGAATATACGCATAATCAGATTATAAATATTTATCAACACAGGCATATGCAGTCCATGGCTGTTTGAATATGGTGGCTATGAAGAAAAGAGCCAACTCTTGAGTAGTCTTCTGAAGGCAAGATAGTTATCTATAGATCTTGTATTTGGAGGTAAAGCATTTCATAGTTTGGCTACTTGAATGGAGAAGGATGTACCAACTATTGTCTTTTTCTTGTATGGTGGTGTTCTAAAGCAGGGTGCCAATCTTGAGCGGAGGTTTCCTTGTTGAAAGTATTTGGTTATTTTGTTTCTTATGAAAAACGCTCCTGTTCCATGTACAGCTATGTGGGTGATACAAAGCAGCTTGAAGGTGGATCTTCTGGCAACTGGTAACCAGTGTAGTGCTCTCTAGGTAGGGGAGATGTGGGCTTGTGGCTTTACATATAAAGTAGCCTGGCAGCTGAGTTCTGAATATGCTGTAGTTTTTTCATAATAGATAGAGATGTTCCATGGTAGAGGCCATTGGCATAATCCAGTTTGGATAGTATAGAGAGATAGTAGCCTGCACCATGTGCGGAAATCCAAGGTGGGGGAAGATGCGTCACAGAGACTTCAAGGTGAAGAAGCTTGAATGTGCTAATTTATCCACTTGAGCATTCATTGTTAACTTGCATGGCAATTCTAAGGTTATTTACTTCCTTGAATACTTGAGGATGTGGTCCGAGATAGTCAGGCCAGGCCCAGAGCGGGACATAGTTTCTCCAGTATCCACATGTGACTATTTCCATTTTGGAAGTATTTAGTTTGACATGGCTCCAAGTCTATCACTGATCAACGGTTCTCAGGCAACTGAAGATTTGTGAGTTTTCAATGTCTTTGGTGCATTCCAATTTTAGTAGTTTTTGTGTGTCATCTGCATAATTGTAGCATGTGATTAGAAAATTGTTGATCATTTCTGGTAATGACATCATGTAGATGTTGAAAAGTATAAGTGAGATGATTGATCCTTGGGGGATCCCTGCTTTTGTGAGGTAGGGTTTGGACTAGAAAGGGGGAGAGTAGATTATATTAGTTCTGTTTTGGAGGTAGGATGTAATCCAGTCGAGAGCAGTCCCTTCTATGCCGGCTTCGTGAAGTCTTTGAATTAGAATGGCATGGTCAACAGAATCAAAGGCAACTGAGAGGTCTAAGAGAAGAAGTGCAGCAACTCCATTGCAGTCAACTCTGTTTTTGAGATCATCCCAGATTGCTATGAGTGACAATTCAGTGCCTCTTCCTGGGTGGAATCTAGTTTGGTAGTTTGAAAGTATGGAATTGTCTTCAATGAATTGTGACATCTGGGCAAATGCTGCTCTTTTTATCAGTTTGCTTAGGAGAGGTCAATTTGTGATTGGTCTGTAGTTGGGGCCCTATGGGTCTAGCTTTGTTTTCTTTAATAACAGATGTATGTCTGCCTTATTCAGGTCTTCAGGAAGTTCCTGTAGTTAAAGAGGTATTGATGATTCTTCTTATAGGTGTGGCAGCAGAAGTAGATAGAAGAATGTTCTTGGAGATATGTGGTAGACAAGGGTCAGAAGGGCAACCGGAAGGCCTGCATGCTTTGACCAATTCCATAAATGGACCTTGTGATATTTGTTTGAAGGAGTGCAGAGACCGATTTGGTTTACTGTTGGAGGGGATCTTAGAAAAGGGGTTGGTGCAGATGGTTTTCTTCTGTTTTAAATAGGAGTACAATGTATCTGCCTTGGTTGTGTAATAAGTTGCCAGTTTGTTTGCGAAATTTTGAGTAGTGGGATGACTTCCTTCTGTGCATTTAGGTTTTTGAAATTAATTGAGAATTTTATAAAATTCTTTGGTTGCAGGTTTAGCATTTAGAATTCTGTCTGAGTAGGACCTTTTTTTAAGCTTTTTCCATTGATGATTTGTATATTCTGTTAGGTTAGTGTAGCAGACGTTTGTCTTGAATGTTGTTTGTTTTGAGCCAATTCTGTTGCAACCTTCTGATTTGTTCCTTTATCTTTTTAAGTTCTGTGTTTCTCCAAGCTGTTGATTTTCTTTTGTCTTGTTTATTTTTTCAGAGTGATATTAGAATATCGAAAGCTTTCTGTAGCCACTCAAAACATTTTGGAACAGAATTAATTGTATCTAGATCTGTGTTGGGTGTTAGTTGTGTTTCTAAGTCTTCAAAATTAAGTTTGCTCCATGGTCGATAGAAGCATGTATATAAGTTGCTTTGGGGTATGTTGATTTGTGGTGTTTTATGTTGGAAGGTTATCAAATGGTGGTCTGACCATGTAATTGGCATGATGGTATGAATGGTAATTAGTTCAGGCTTTGGAAAAATGACATCTAGGATGTGTCCAGCGGTTTGTGTGGGATTGTGCACAATCTGATGTAAGTTCAATGCGACTAGGCCAGTGGTGATAGCTTTTTGATGGGGCATATTGGGTTTGTCAAACCAAATGTTAAGGTCCCCAAAAGTGCATAACTTCAAGTAAAATGTTATAAGGTTTGAGACTATATCTAGAAAAGTGTCTGGGGATATTGAGTTGTTAGTTCGAGGTCTGTAAAGGAGGAAGTTGGTATAGAGTTGCATCATTGAGGAAGGCCTCACAACCTTGTATGGGAATGTTGTCTGTTTTACTGGGATTTATTGCTTGTTTGACAATAATTGCTAGCCCACCTCCTCTCTTGCCTATATGGTTTTGTGTGATGGTTTGATAGCCTGGAGGAATGGATTCATGCAACACTGGGGCGATGTCATTTCCCAACCATGATTCTTTTATGAACAGTTAGTCAGGTTGTGTGTCCGTGAGCAGGTCATAGATGTGATGCTTGTGTTTTTTAGAGTGATGGAGCATTTATGAGCAGGCAGTTTAGAAAATGTGTGTTAGTGGCGGTGTTGTTTTGTTTTGGAGACTGGTGGGCAGTATATTTTGACCTTGCAGCAAGTGTGTTGTTAGTTGTGTGAGTGTCACAATAGTCCAGTTTTTCAATATAATGTTCCTCTGCTTAGAAGGCATTTTGTTGTGACTGTGTGTGTTGGTGGTGGACTTTGTGGCTGAGAGAGACATGAAGTGTGTAGTTTTTTTGTAGAGTAGCCTTATTATGTAATAGGCAGGGGGATGTGAATTTGAGAGTGGCTTGTTGTTTATTTTGTTTGCGTCTGTTTAGTGTAGAAGGAGTATGGGTTAGGGGTGGTGAAGGAGCATGTGGATCATAATGTAGGGCTCTAACTTGTGCAGTGGATGAGAGGTATGTGAATGAATGTTGCATGTTGGGTTGCTTGTGGTAGATGTTTGTGAAGAGTGAGAATGTAGGGGTAAAGATTGGTCAGGGTTTGTATTCCTTGTGTATTCATGAGGGTGGGAGGTGGTGTGACAGACAGTATTAGGAAAGTCTGTGT
This sequence comes from Pleurodeles waltl, assembly GCF_031143425.1. Taxonomy (NCBI): domain Eukaryota; kingdom Metazoa; phylum Chordata; class Amphibia; order Caudata; family Salamandridae; genus Pleurodeles; species Pleurodeles waltl. The sequence continues at coordinate 642,292,048 of NC_090438.1, forward strand.
TATTTTGATGTGCTGATGTGTGTGGTCTGTTTTGTTTTTTTGGAATAGTGGGAGGAGAAGTAGATGTAATGGTTTACTGTGAAGGATTTATATGTGAGTTAGTGCTGGTGAATGGTATTAGAATAATACAGGGGTGTTGATGTGTTTTGTAGAAGAGTGTATGAGGTGTGTAAGAGGAGATGGATGTGGGTCAGAGGTGTTTGTGTTAGTTGTGATGACTGAAAAAGGTCATATGTGTGGTGGAGTGGCGTGTAAGGATTGTTTGAATGTATGTAATTGGTGAAGAGAGGGGGAGGGTGTTTGTAGAAGGTGTGTTGGAAGGCTGGCTTTAGGTATTGTCAAGGTTAAAGGGGATCTGCATGGAGCACATAGAGGATAGTGCTGTTGGTTTGTATCAACAGGGATTGTCTATCTGGATGGCTGAAAGTAATGTATATTGTGGCTTTGTGATGTGTTGGTGATGGCAGGTTGTTTTAGTGTGAATGGACAGTAAGTAGTTTTTGCTGTAAGTAGTGTTTGCTGTGAGAATGAAGGTGTTTTACTGTTGTGGGTGTGGTGGATATGTGTACAGGTGTGGTATGTAGAGTTTTGTGTTGGTTGAGGAGACATTGCAATCTGTATGAGGTCGGTTTGTGATGTAAGAGTTGGGTGTCTTTGCTGATAATCTTTGCATGTTGAGGGATGTGTAGGGAGTAGGGTCCTTTCTGGGAAATGGAAAATTGGGCAGCATTTGTGGCCCTGGGCCTGACCAGTCCGGAACAGGCCCCAACTGGCAAATGCCTCTTGTCCTATCCACCCTTAGCCTTCACGCCCGTACTGAGACATCATGAGCCCCAGGCTTCAAGATCCCTATTGGCCAATAGAAACCTAGTCCTACCCGTAACCAATCAGATTTGTAACCCTAAACCCCACAACCAATGGGAGACCCAGCTCTATTCATCAATCTGACAACCAATCACAACATTGACCCTAAAACAATGAACCAATAACAATTGCAACCCTAGTACCAATCACAACACCAAGCGTACAAACATGAACCAATAGCAATCTCAACTCTAGTACCAATCACAACACCAAGCCTATAAACATGAACCAATAAGAATCTCAACCCTACTACCAATCACAATACCAAGCCTACAAACATGAACCAATAGGAATCTCAACCCTAGTACCAATAACAAGACCAGCCCTAAAAACATGAACCAATAGAAATCTCAACCCTAGTACCAATCACATCACCAACCCTAACCCTCACGCCAATAGAAATACTAAGCCCAACAACCAATCACAACAACATATGCAACAACCAATAGAAACTTATATAATGGCCAGGTTAACTGAAGCCCAAGACCCTGTGGGAAGGGAGGAGGCAGCTGCTGCCAAGCTAGCAGCGTCTACTTTCCAGGTAAAGGGAGATTGTAAAAACACTGAAATACTGCTTGTTGCACACTCAAATATTTAGTTTTTTCAAGGCAAAACCAGGTGATTAAGCAGTCTCCTAAACACTCCCTGGTTAGCCACTGAGGTGTATGTAGCCTTTTTACTTTACAAAAGAGCGGGCTGTATGCAATCTTTTGACACAAACTAGGAGGTGAATTTCAAGCAGTCACTGCCAAAAAAACAGCAGTTTAAAAAGGCCAAGCTTCCTGAAACATAGGAAGCCTACAGTAAACAGATATGGGTAGCAGTACAAAACACTTTTTAACAAATACCAAGATTTCCCAGAAATATCTGGGGCTCCTTACCTAGGTTTCCTAGGTTTCCTTGATCACTGGGCTGTATTAGGGCACAGGGAAAAAGCTGGGTTCACAATTTGGGACAATAGGCAGAAATTGGGAAGAAAAATCAAGGGAATATAAGCGCTCACAACATTCACCACATTAATTGTATAAATACAAACAATTCAGGGCACAGTGCTCCTGGCCGGAGGATCTTCCCCCTCCTCCAACAGTATCTCACAGAGACAAAAGCAAGTTCAACAGAGGCCAAGGCACTAGTGAAATGCAAATATAAGTTCAGTAGTCCATAGGTACTGCATTAACAGATCAGTAATCACATTTAAGTAAATCATACAGGTGAACAGAAATTCCAATTGAGTCCTTGGGATGTAAAGTTAATCTTTAATGGAACACAGAAACAGCCAACATGTGTTTCGTCATGGGAGAAAGTGCTCCCCGCGACTTCCTCAGGGATGTAAAGAATACCAAGATACATCAAAATAAAGTTTTAAAAAAAAAATATATATATATATGTATATATATATATATATAATAATAATATACACATGATACAATAAAATCATAATTTTTAACAATAGAGTTACTGTACAACCAAAAAAAGACCCACATGACTTAGTGATCATCACACTTAATACACTCAAGTGAACTCATAGCAAAATGTGTGTATTAAAACGATGAGAGAAAATCCTCTAAGCCGTACCATCCGATTTGGAGAGGGCGTGAGAAACCATGGCAACCCACGTGAAGAGAGAGAAAGCCACACAATCGGCTAAATCCAAACTAAACACCAGAACCTTAGCAGAAAGACCAAATGCAAGACCAATTACCCTAAAATTGTCAGAGTGTCCATAACTCATGTAGTAAAAATATATATATATGAATTAACTCTGGAGTAAGCACACATACCTCAAATAGGCATAGCGCAAAGAATCAATGCACTCCGTGGCAAAGCAATCCCTCTGGTATATAGAATTTAATACACTGTGAACAAAATAAGTGATACCAAAACAAAATTAAAGGGGAGAAAAACATGGTATCCCTCGTGTGTCAAGCCAAAAGTGATACACAGAAACCTACCCGTTTTTTGGCTCTGTGTGTAGAAATCCGTAGAGGGTATTTGTGAGTGGTGTATAATTAAACACCAACTTCACTGTTGGCAAAGAGAAAAATGTATTTTGAAGAATCTCTAAAATACCGCCGTAAGTAAACCATCAAGCTATTTAACGCGTAATTGGAAAAGAAACCCCCCGCTTACCTCATGTAATCGGAAAGACAAGAAATGACGTGTCGCGGAGCCCTGAATCAAGAGCACCGGACGGCAAGTAGCGCAACCAGCGTCCCCCTGCCATCCAATAAAGTACTGGCGGCTGGAGTGAAGTCTTGCGAGACTAGACTACTCCAGAAACGTCCGACCACCGCGAAAAACATGTGTACACAATTCCGTGATGGTATAATCGGGCACCATCTTGTAATAGTAAGACAAAATTCCTTTGTGTTGTGCGTCCTTACCTCCTTGTAAAAAAACTAGTGTGCTGCAATATTATGAATAAGAAATATTTGAAATCATTACAAAATGACTATATTGGAATGCAAAAAGAGAGTGAAATGCCAACCCATGAATATACTATTAGTGAAAATCAGATGAAAAGAAAATAAATATCCCCAATTTAACAAAGGGGACACCGAGTGACGACTGAAATAGCAAGCCTCATCCAAGAATAAACGTAAACGTATCTCACAAAATGCCCGTGAGTAACCATTGATGTGGTATGTAGCCCCTCTCACGTTCGTGCCATGATACCCATCCCAAACCCCAACTCGGATAGCTCCACATAATATACATCCATTTGTCCTCTTGCATGTGTTGCCAAATATACAGCGACATAGGAGAAAGCAACCTTACTATACATATGAATTGCTAACTATTAAACCATATGCAATATCCAATTAAGTTATCTTAGCATGGCAATAACATGGCAATATCAGCATTAATTATTATAAGATATAGTCAGGGCAATTATCAAAAGAATTCATAGAATTGCCCCTATGGGCTCATATACATCAATAAAGACTGGCAAGTTACTCAATATAGTGATAGCACTGATGTATGAACCTTGATCATGGTATATAATTGCCCTGAACCTATTGTACCAAAGTCAAAGGGCAGAAAGAGATATATTCCTATGCTGTATTCTCAGCGCATGAGTAGTGCACACAACAACTTAATATTAGCCCAAGAAATATTCCATCTCATGGTTAGTATTAAGGCCCGCCTCCACAGCCCTTAGTTGGAAAAAAATCCAATAGCATTCCCTTTTCCTAAGTGCTAGCTCCCTATTGCCTCCCCGCGGATTGATGTGTACAATCTCAAAACCAAAGAATTCAAAACCCTGGGTTTGGCCCTGTTTAGGGCATTGACACATGTGCGTGACTATGGGATATCATTCATCCCCCTGTCTAAGAGCTCTGTAGTGTTCACTTACTCTTGTTTTTAGCGGTCTAATGGTACTACCCACACAGTAAAGTCCACATTTACAAACAATCATGTATATGACAAAACTACTATCGCAAGTAATATTTGAGATGATGTAGAATTGATCACCCGCCTGGCTGTTGAAGGTGGAGATCCCTGGTCGACTCCATTTACACATACCACAGCATTCACATTTATAGAACCCCTTATTTCGACTTGTAACCCACTTCTCATGCAGATATGTGGTTGGATAGCTAGGACATAATATATTTTTGAGGGTTCTTCCCCTACGGTACTTGAACGTCGGTGATTCCAAAATTTGACTTTTAAGAGTTGTATCAGCCTTAAGTATATGACAGTGTTTAGTCATGCATCTTCATAAGGTTGCTGAAGCGTGTGTGTAGTTTACAGTGTCAAAGGCACTGAAGAAGTCCATAAAAGCCATATGAATGGTGCCTTCCCTGGCATTCACATACTTTCCTAAGGTCAGAGACAAGTAAAGACACTGCTTAGTCTTCTCCAATACTATGGCACAGTGGGGGAAAGTCTTCCAAAATAATACCTGTCTCTCACTCAGATGACAAGCAAGCTCTAAAAGCAGGAGCATTGCCTGTTATCAGTTTACCCAAAAAGCAGAGTGCATCTATGCCGTCCCACTTGGTGTACATAACTATATTAGTGCAAACTTTTATGGATCTGTTCGGTGATGGGGTCATGTGTCATTACAGAATCAAGATTCAGGACCAAACACAGCTGATTGTGATCACTCAAACAGAAAGCGATTATCTTGAACTCTACAAAACACGTGTATCAAATCTCTAAAACGTAGGCTAAAATCAATTATGATAGAAGAACCATGACCTTTGTAAGTAGGTATTGGTTGAGAAGCAGAGGGATCAATTTCCTGCACTATTGCTTAATTAATTTTTAGTAGTAACTTGTTGGGACCATCCCCATAGAGGGAATGGTTACAATATAAAAAGAATCCTCCTGTGTCAGATATGTCATGGCACATCCCCTTTGATCTGTGAATTTATATGACGATCCGTAACCCATGTAGTGGACATTTGTAATGCCATCCAAGGGGTAAATTGATTCTCAGTTGGAAATTGTAGTGGGGCATTCCTATGTGCCTTATAGAAGGGTTCTGTTGCAGAAGACAGGTCCTCTGGTTTATAAAACTAGCCTAAAGGAGGAGCATGAATTCTCCCCAGCAATAAAATACGGTAGCTGAAATGGCAACAAACCTTTCACAATACCTGGATTTCGGAAATGAATCCCTGCTCAGTCACTTTGTCTTTCTTTTCACCAAATAAATCCTCAAAACATCTTGCATTAAAATGTAGCCAAAGCACAACCTTATTCTGGAGGTCCTTCTCATCCTCTGTTTTCAAGACAGAAAGATGGAGGAGAGACTCCAAAACAATAACGCTAGGAGTGTATTCTGGTGGAAGTTGCAGCCTTCCTTTGTGACCCAACCCCTGTGGAGAACCATTCAGTAATTGAGTTACCACCGCACTAATGAGTCTCATTCAGAGGCGGATAGTAAACATTAATCACCAGAACCAGGTAATACTCCCTTATCTCCCTGCCCTCAAACGGCTTGAAAAGTCTGAGCCATTGGACCACTAGAAAGAGTAGCATGCTCAGGTTCATGGTCTATTGCTAAACTCAGTAGGTTAGTGGCCAGCTTCGCAAGGGCAGAGTCAATGGCATCCAGGGAGACATTTAGGGGTTTGAGGCTCTCAGCAGATATAATTTAAATTTGGCATATCTACTAGGTCAGACAGGTCAGAGAATGTCAGTAAGGGCTTATCCTCATTTGGTAAAGGTGGGGGTCCTGGAGCTTCTGTGCTTTCAGGGGTTTTTCTTAGGACTTGGGAGGGAGTCCAGGGGTAGAAGCAGAGGATTCAGGCAAAGAGTGAGGCAGCAAGTGAGAGGTTGGCCATAGCGAAGTGAGGGAAGGATCTACTATAGATTTCAAACAGGAATTTGAATTAGGTGAGTCACACAGTTGGGCTTCCATTGATGCCAGATTAGGGATAGCAGAAGCAGAGAGCGGGCCTGGGTAATAATAAATGACTCCTGGGACAATGATAAGCAGCTCTCCGCTATTTTAATCTTCTTCGAGACTACTCCCACCGCTTGATTCAAAAAGCCCTCAATGGTTGTTCAGTGGCTTAGCTCACTAGAGGGCCCCTCTAGCAACTTACACTTCCCCATATTTCCCAAAAAAGAAAAAGGTGTCAGCCCTGCCCAACCAGCCTCGACTAACCACAGTGGGCCTGCTCTTATACTGTGCCACCACAATACCTAATAACACCTGAGCAGGTCCAGCCTACACCACCAGAATCAACTATGTGATCACTAGAATCACCAATGTAACTCCTACTTTCACTTTTTTCAGCTTTTTAACTTTAGCTCCCAGATGTGTTCATAATACGTTACAATACATCAAATAATGTCAAAGCATCCGCACTACAGGGTTTCTGGTAGAAGACAAAGAAAATTAAGCATGGCACCAGGCGAACAGGTGATTAATAAAATGACCTTAATAGCATTGTACTCATGTCCCTTTCGGGTTACTGGTCTCCACCCGCCGCCTCCACCCATAGGTTCTCCCCAGGACCTTTTCTGGAACTCACAGTTACACAGTAGTTATACAGTTAATTACTGCATCCCGTGCAATACCTCTGGGCTCTCACTTCACTGTAGACACAGGGCTTGTCATTTCTCACAAAGTCACACAATCATACCAAGTATTCTCAGAGCCACAAGGTCATGGAAGGATCATGAAATTCTCGTGGGAGGCTCAAGAACTCAATTTCTTAGGCTCCCTCCCAGGTGCTAGACCCCAGGGACACTACACCCTCAAAGTAAGATCAACTCAAGCCCTTGAGCCGCCACACTGCCCTGTCACACTCTCTCTCCCCAGCACCCTGAGAGAGAAACAGTTGCAGTGCAGCTGGTCTCTAATCACTCACCTCCTTCCCATGGCCTCAGAGCCTCACAGACTTCTGTCTCTCTGTTCCTCTTGTCCCCTGATCAGCCTGATCTGTCTGAGGAACCATTCTGCCGACCTCAGCAGAATGTTAGCATCCTCCTGCCTATGATGTCAGCACATGGCCTTCTACAGCTTCCCCTCAGTGGGGGTCTCCTCCAACACCTGTGGGTGGACACAAGCACAGTGGGGCAGGGAACCATCTGCCCAAGCTTCTAATCCTCAGTAGGCAATGGTTTGTCCATTTACTCTACTGCTAAGCAATGAAGGGTTTCCTATGAATATTTTGAACTTCTTGCATAATGCTTTTGCAGTCCCCACATTTTATTTTCCTTACTGCAAAGCTATAAGCACAACAGGTAAGCCAGGTATAGGTCATATGCACAAATGTGCCATTTTAATGAAGCTGCACCTTACTGATGAGGCCCAAATAAGCCAAAATCAGTCTGAGATTTATTGAGTTCTTGTTAAGGAGGGCAGGGGGTCTGGTCTGGCAGTTTACTTATTATTGCTTTCCTCTTTTTATAGGTGTTTGACACACCATGAACGTCTAACTGAAAGTCAGGTAAAAGATTGCCTGAAAGCCTGGAACAAGAAGTGACTGATTAAATGTCACATCTCAGATCATAACACAGGGGTAACCAACAAATATGTTCCTACATTTGTTGCTTGAGCTTATTACCATACACTCATGTTTCTTGCAAATTTGTAAGTGCAAAAGAATGTTTATTCATGCTTCATTTCACAATTTTCACCCATCCATCTGCTTCAAATTTTAAGTGAGTGCTTGGTCGAATACATCTTATTAGTCACACAAGAAGATACATTATAAAGAACTATGCCATTCTGAAGCCACCATCACTAGTAACATAAATACTAATGATGAGCACTGTAACATGTCCAACAATGAAGGTTGCAGTGGAACGTGGTGGGTCATATGCAGAGAGGATTCCATGACAAATCTGAAAGCCAGCAACCGTGGTGTCGTGGTTTGGACTCTTGCTCTGAGCAAGACTGCTGGTCTCAGGATGACAGTACTTTCGTTTGAAGGTGACTAAGGGGGTCATTCCAACCCTGGCGGTCATCGACCGCCAGGGTGGATGACCACGGAAGCACCGCCAACAGGCTGGCGGTGCTTCCCTGCCCATTTTGACCGTGGCGGTAAAGCCGCGGTCAGAAAAGGGGATCCGGCGGTTTCCCGCCGGATTTCCCCTGTCTGGGCTGAATCTCCATGGCGGCGCTGAAAGCAGCGCCGCCATGGAGATTCCGACCCCCTTCCCGCCACCCTGTTTCTGGCGGTTTTTACCGCCAGGAACAGGATGGCGGGAACGGGTGTCGTGGGGCCCCTGGGGGCCCCTGCACTGCCCATGCCACTGGCATGGGCAGTGCAGGGGCCCCCTAACAGGGCCCCAGCATGATTTTCACTGTCTGCTTAGCAGACAGTGAAAATCGCGACGGGTGCAACTGCACCCGTCGCACCCCTGCAACACCGCCAGCTCCATTCAGAGCCGGCTTCTGGGTTGCAGGACCTTTCCCGCTGGGCCGGCAGGCGGTCCCTTGGCGGACGCCCGCCGGCCCAGCGGGAAGGCCAGAATGGACTCCGCGGTCTTTTGACCGCGGAGCGGGCAATTGGCGGTTTTCTCTTGGCGGGCGGCGCCCGCCGCCCGCCAATCTCGGAATGACCCCCAAAGTCTTTTCCTAAAACTAGTAGTAACTGTTGTCCAAACCTTACTGGCTCACTAGCAGTACTCACTAGCAGTACCTCACCAGAAACACAAATAGTAAAAGGTGATTTGTAGCAGTCGCTTACGCATGGACTCAAAGTAAGATTTCTCAGGGTTGTCGTGGTTAAACGGAAATTACCCTTTTCTCACAGATATAACAAAGGCAATAACTCATATGCAGTGAAGTTATAATAATTTTTATTCAACATAACTGCAATTTGCGATAAGTTGCATGAACTGCAATGATTAGGATAATGAATATACCAAGCAACAGTATTGTGAAGAAGAGAGTCTTTGTTATGAAGACCCCCACCATTTTGCAATATATGAAAGAAATATATATATATGTATGTATAAGATGGAATATGCCCTAATACCCTAATGAGAATAGGCCTAACCTCCTACCTAAAGGAGAGCTGGGTTCGTTAAACCTAATCTGCCAAAGCCGTGTCCATGAGAGGAGCCCCCAACTCTCGTTAACTTGGAATGAGGTCTCTATCTCAGACTCCGCAGGGACACGAAGACTGGGTCAGCGTCAAGATGACTGCAGCATCGGTATCAGAGATGGTGGCAATGCCCTCTGGTCGGAATCCCTCTGATTATCTGTCTAAAGTGTGATGTATTTATACAGATCTACAAGGTCCCCTGACGTAAGTGTAATTCAAAACAATAGATAACAGGCATGCTTGGGATGGCAATTAATATCAACAATCCATCGAAGGTATAGAGAGGGAAAATCCCTAAGTGTGAACACCTACTGTTTGTTTGTCTTTCGTACTTGATCTTGATGCCTTGGCGCAGTGACACTGATAATAAAACTCATAACAAGTGGCCTAACTATAAACAAGGCCGCCATCTTAAAGGAAATAAATAATTAAATGGACTAAGACAGAGCAAGCTAAGTAGGTTAAAAGTCACTAGGTGACGGGGGCACGAGTTTACAAGCCTACGGCTAAGCTAACTCCTGTTATCTCGTTAAAACAAACTAGGATTCACTACACCCTCCCCATTGCCGTAACAGGTATGATGAAGGTACAAGAACCAAAACGCTAAAAAAAAGCTGCTTCTGAACTAAAAGCCAAAGGCAAAACTGAAAAACAAGCTAATAAATGTAGCTAATAATAAAACAATTGCTGTGTGTTAAAAATATGTTAAAACAAATTTGTTTAAAAATACATACAGAGATGTTAATATCAACTATGACAAGTACAGCAAACTTTTAGTATAATTGCATATTTTGGAACCGGCAAATGGTAAGCAAATTCATCAAATTATGTGTTATACGCAGGATCTTGAAGAATGTAATCGAAGTCACCAGTCAAGGACCTCAAAAATGAGTCAACATCGTCTGAAGTAAAATCTATTGCTGGACGGACAAACGGATCCACAGAGCAGAAGTGAGCCATATTCACCGGTGCATCGATACTTGCTGCAGTGTCCTCATCCATGTTAGATCTTATAACGGAAGGCTCATAGGTGGCCTCGCGGAGCAACCTCAGTCTCAAGGGGCATGACCGTGAATGAACCCTCATCGGTGACATCAGCAGTTCGCGGTCCACAGGAGATGTTGGTGCAACAGCAAGACAGACCATAGGCAGATGTTCAAAGAGGCACCATATGCAGCGGAAGACCGGTTGTACACACCAGAGTAGAGGCCGGAATGACAACTCCAGTTCCACCAGCAAAGGTGTACCGAAGATCCGAACCATGCGTTCACGGCACAGTGGGGTTGACGGGAGCGGCTCCATTGCTCTATGTTGCTGGAAAGAAACAACCACCGCGAATCAGAAGAAATAGCAGTAGTAGTCCGCCAATTAAAGCCAAAATAATTGGAAAGCCACCAAACACACTTGAAAAGAGAGAATGGATAGCTGACGGGATGACTCCGAAGACAGTCTGGAAGATGGACACGAAACCAGACCCGACAGCCTTAAAGAAATGAACAATCCCAGTGGTGCTCGAAGCATTGAATATTCTGGATACCAGCTCTCCAAAGTGTTTGGGGCAATCGGTATTTAAAAGGGATTGTATCTCAGCTGATGGTCTTGCAATCTGGAGAGCATACGTCTCTTTTGCGGATGTCAAGGTGACCTGTTTCTGAAACAATAGCACCTTTAGTCTACTCAACTTGTCATAGTTCACATTAATAGTATCTATGTGGGACCACATTTCAGATACTTTTATCTCTTGTGCGGGGGGAAACAAAACATGTCCACAACACATAACGACCTTCGTGACTGAGATTGCGTAGGCAATTCCAGGTCGCAAGCCGCAACAGCTTTCATCGTTCAGTAGAATATAACTTCCATTGGAAAGTACATGAAACACCGGACGAATCAAGGGGACAGGAGTACCCTTCAGAAAACAGGCCAAATTTGCGACTCCCGCATTGCAAAGACCGTGAAGAGACACCTGTTTGCATATCATAGAATGACGAACAGCAGTCTCACATTCACTTCCGCTAAGAAAGACCTCCTGTTCATCGTTCAGACATTTATATTCAAAGGGCAACTCCCACTCTTCCTTAATAAAGCTATCTCCTAGCTGCTCATATCGTCCCACCGCAAGATGTTTCAGGCAGCTCGAGAAACGAAAGGTCGAAATCGGTAAATTGATAATGCCGTGTAAGAGCCAGATAGTTGAAGGACTCTCTGCTACCGTGAAGGGCAACTTATCTAATTTCTCTACTTGAAGCAGGGTGAAATGAGTCTCCCTTTTAGCCATTGTCTCTTGTTCCCTAGAAAAATTAAAAGCAGTGAATAATTCACTCCCATTAATGTACTTCCATGGAATGTGGCCACTTTTCAGTGTCTGTAATGTCCAACCCAGCTGCATGATGGAACGCAGCTGTGTTTGCCCATGATATAACCGGGACAAGTCAGTCTGAGTGATATCAATCTGGGAAAGTTTCCAAATTTCATTGTACATAGCATATAAAAACCATTTTGAGCGTTGTTTTCTAGGACCTAATAGGAAATCCTGTAAGTCTACACTGTCAGAAAGAGTGTTCAGGTGTTGCTTAACCGCTGTTAAAGTGTTTGTCTGCACCCATTGCTGGCATAGCTTACCCACACTGTATGTAGTAATTATACCTGTATGTAGACCCGATAGAAAGTGAGGATCAGTCCTGTGAATGGAAAAAAAAACCCGAAGAGTTCAAAAAACGCTTTTGACACTCATCAGTGTTGGTGGGCCATACGAACCATCCGACGGGACCGGAAAGTGAAGAATTATAGGCATCAGCCTTAACCATTGCATCTAGCCTGTCTTCTGAGACATTAAGAAAGTGTTGCCAATCTCTAAATTTTGTTGGAGTAGGGATACTGGGTGTGTTTAGATCTTTAATTTTTGCTAACCCTAGGCATGATGTGTGCTCAATAGTGTCATTTAAGAAAATCATTTGCACAGGAATCAGGCATGCTCAAAACAAAGCCTCCCTACCCTGTATTTGCCAATCTTGTGTCCCCCATACACTTTTCAAATCAATAGTGTTTTTCCAATATTCGTAACCCTCAATCGAGAGCCAGGAAACGAAGAGATCTGAATAAATCAATTTCATATCTGTAAGAAAAAGTTTTCTAATTGGTGCCGGAGGTATTTTAAAATAATACAATTCTGCTTTCTTTGTATCATGCCCAGAAAAGTATGCAAATTTGTCACCGTAATACTTCGGACTCCCCACCTGTGGTGTTGAACAGTGTTCCCATTGTGTGTAGTTCAAGAGAGGCCTATATCTAGTTGCACGGTGTAGGTAGTGATGTCCCCAATTGTTATAGCAGAACATTTCCCCATAATTCATTGTATATTGATATACATCATCACTTCCAAAAGTGGAATAGTCCTTCATTTCAGTTAGCATGGAATCAAATGTTTGGACATCCCAATCATCAGAGACAACATTAGGTGTAATAATATCAGACATTGAAATTTTGAACACGTATGGTATCTGAATAATCTCAGTAGGCCCATATATATCAAATGCAACTTTGTCCCACACAATCCCATCAGAAATTGGTATAGCTGTAATATTTACATGGGACAAATCTCGTCGGACATTATGGGAAGAATGATATGGTGTTAAAATTTCATCAACAGGCTCCACAGAGGAGCGATCAGCAATATAGTGACCATTAATCAGCAAAAAGAAAACAGCCACAAAACCAATCCATAAAAATAATGCAATAAATGTCAAACAGAACCTTAGATAGTTCCATGGGTAGATCAAATAGTTATTTTTAAGCCATCAATACAGTTCGCTACTTCTCGAAAGGTTGTCAGTCTCAGTTGAGGATGAATCCGAAGAAAAATCATCAATGTCTACGAAATAGCCAGAGGAAGTCTCTGCAAACACCGGACGTGCTGCATTCTGATCCACCACTCGTGGAGGGTCTTGATAGACAACATCATGAGTCGTGGAAGTGTTCGTGTAAAATACAGCCAAATCTTGAAGCAGGGTGGTCACTGAAGTTGTGACTGGAACTAACAAAAGTTCATGTTCCGCCCTCCCCATGGTCGAGGAAGTGTCTTGAACAGCAGTGGACATAGTTGCATAGTCAGTAGCAGAGATGTTCATCCTACTATGTAGATGGATGTCCTGTTGGGTAGTGAGAGGGGATCGGGAACCACCCAAGGGACCTCCTGGTCTACTGTGAAGAATCGGCCACATGGTGTAATTTGATGTCATCAATGGAGATGAATCTATTCGACTTAGAACCAGACAATGGTGGAAGGATGACAGTCCTGGTGCCTTTTATTCCCAAGACCGGTACAGGTGCTCTGTATGATGGACCTAACTCTTTTTTCACAGCGATCTTCTCACGAACCAGATCCCCAACGTTAGGAATCCAGCCAGTGAAGTTTTCGCCAATTCCCTTATTCCTAAGGTGGCAGCACTTGCAGATGATTTTTCATCACTAAATTGTTGAAGCTCCTGTAAAACAGTGAGAAGTTCTTTTATGTCAAATGGTGTTTCTGCTGCCACCATACCAGCGGCATCAAGATCGGGGACATACATAGGTATCCCAAAGAGAACCTCATATGGAGGCTTTCCCCCCAAGGTCCGTCTTGGCAGATTATTCAGTGCTCTCTGGACCCCACATAGGTGATGTAACCAACTGCGGCCTGAACCTAATACTCGAGCTGTTAAGAACTTCTTTAGATCACGATTCTGCCTCTCCACGACCGCATTTCCCTCGGGATGGTATGGTGAGGAGTAATGGAGTTCAACACCCATCGTTCTCATGGTGTCCCTGAAAGCTTTAGAGGCAAATGCAGGGCCCTGGTCTGAATGGAATGCTGCAACCACATTTGTACCGATAAAGATCAGCAAATCTTTTATAACAGTCCAGGCGTCAGCCGACCGCTGTGGCCATACCCACAGGAATCTAGAACAGGAGTCCACAGCCACTAAAATGTATTTGTATGCACCATCAGGCTGTAAGGGACCACAATGGTCCAGGTACACACATCGGAGTGGCTTGTCTGACACTAAGAGGGATGTCTGTGTAGGGCGTTTGATATTCAAGCCCTTAATCTGCTGACAAATGTCACAGCAAAGGACATACTGTTTAGTCCGTCTGCATAGACTAGGCCACCAGTATCGTTGTTGTAGAATTGTTATAGTGGCCTGTATACCAGCATGTGCAGAAGCGACACCCTCGTGTGCGGCTGTAATCAGCTCTAATCTCTGGTCTTCATTGGGGATTAATCGATCACCTACCCCAGGAATCGTTGCATAAGCAACATTCTGTGCACTGATATGGTAAGCATAGTTCATAGGGTATCCTTTCGGAAGGGTCTTGCCTGCAGCTGAAGCTTTAACGGCAATCAGTATTTTATTATCCAACCTCGTCCGAGAACGAGTCACTGCAGCCACAGAAGCCGTAGCTACTGATGCTTTGGCTGCTTCATCAGCCAATGTATTGCCGGCAATGTGTATTCCTACACGTTGGTGTCCTAATGTATGAAGTACATGGACACATGGTAGCTTATCCTTAAGATCAGCCACCCTTTCCCACAACATTTTGGCGGTCATTCGGACCCTGGCGGTCAGTGTTAAAGCGGCGGCCAACCCGCCAACAGGCTGGCGGTCCAAAAAATGGAATTCTGACCCTGGCGGGAACCGCCAACACAGGCCGCCGCTTTAACACTCCGACCGCCACGGCGGCACAAACAAACAGCGCGACGGTCACCGCCAACAGACAGGCGGCAGACAATGTACCGCCCACACTATCGCAACTCACCAATCCGCCACCTTTTCCGGGGCGGGAGCCCCGCCGATAAAAACACGGCAGAAACAGACTACGAACGGGAAAACGCTCACCTATACACACTCCACGAGGACGGAGAACAGCATGGAACCCGAATTAAACATCCTACCAGCTCTTGTCTACCTGCTCATCTACCACGAGCACGAACGCCGGCGCAGACGACAACGGTGAGTACTGCACCTACGACACAGGGGAGGGGGGAGGAGGAAAGCTTACGTGCACACACATATGCGACCCCCCCCCCAACTATCTACACACCAATGCAGAGCACCAAGTTACAGTGACACCACCCAAACCCCCCGGAATAATCCAAACACATAATTAAAGTGAGAATCAAAATTTATGTATAAAAGAGGGTCATTGAAGTCATGGTAAAATAGCAATATGAATTTTAAAAAATCAAGTAAGAACCTTGCGAAACCGATAAACATAGGCAATAAGTCCTGCACAGTCACTTAAATTTCCACTGTCCGTGGGCCAAAGTGTATCAACACATGGGCAAAGCCCACACAGGAGACCTGAGTCCGTTGAAGAGAACACTGCTGGGGCATCAGATGACAAAACTACAGGCACCTCAGGGGGAAGGGAAGTGGGGGCACCTCAGCCACATGAGTCCACGACTCCAGATCCATGAAGGGTCCACCATGCCCACTGTGCCATCCTGGGGAGTGCAAAGCCACAGTCTCACAAGTCTCTACAGTGGGTGGTCTGCCCACTCTGCCATCCTGGGGAGTGCAAAGCCACAGTCTCACAAGTCTCTACAGTGGGTGGTCTGCCCACTCTGCCATCCTGGGGAGTGCAAAGCCACAGTCTCACAAGTCTCTACAGTGGGTGGTCTGCCCACTGTGCCATCCTGGGGAGTGCAAAGCCACAGTCTCACAAGTCTCTACAGTGGGTGGTCTGCCCACTCTGCCATCCTGGGGAGTGCAAAGCCACAGTCTCACAAGTCTCTACAGTGGGTGGTCTGCCCACTGTGCCATCCTGGGGAGTGCAAAGCCACAATCTCACAAGTCTCTACAGTGGGTGGTCTGCCCACTCTGCCATCCTGGGGAGTGCAGAGACACAGGCCATCAGGTGGATGACAGACTCCACAGGTAATGGAGGAGACAGGGTGCCCCGAGTGCAGCGTGAACACTAGCTCGACACAGATCCGGCACTGTCAATGGGCCAGCGGTGCTTGACAGGAAGGGCCCAGCGGAGCGGTGCTTGAGACTGCGAGGCCCAGCGGAGCGGTGCTTGACAGGAAGGGCCCAGCGGAGCGGTGCTTGAGACGGCGGGGCCCAGCGGAGCGGTGCTTGAGACGGCGAGGCCCAGTGGAGCGGTGCTTGACAGGAAGGGCCCAGCGGAGCGGTGCTTGAGACTGGAGGCCCAGCGGAGCGGTGCTTGACAGGAAGGGCCCAGCGGAGCGGTGCTTGAGACTGCGAGGCCCAGCGGAGCGGTGCTTGAGATGACGAGGCCCAGCGGAGCGGTGCTTGAGACGGTGAGGCCCAGCGGAGCGGTGCTTGAGACGGCGAGGCCCAGCGGAGCGGTGCTTGAGACTGCGAGGCCCCTCGGAGCGGTGCTTGACAGGAAGGGCCCAGCGGAGCGGTGCTTGAGACTGCGAGGCCCAGCGGAGCGGTGCTTGAGACGGCGAGACCCAGCGGAGTGGTGCTTGACAGGAAGGGCCCAGCGGAGCGGTGCTTGAGACTGCGAGGCCCAGCGGAGCTGTGCTTGACAGGAAGGGCCCAGCGGAGCGGTGCTTGAGACGGCGAGGCCCAGCAGAGCGGTGCTTGAGACGGCGAGGCCCAGCGGAGCGGTGCTTGAGACTGCGAGGCCCAGCGGAGCGGTGCTTGACAGGAAGGGCCCAGCGGAGCAGGGCCCTCTTCAGCGGTGCCTTGCTGCCCGGCGGGGCCCTCTTCAGCGGTGCCTTGCTGCCCGGCGGGGCCCTCTTCAGCGGTGCCTTGCTGCCCGGCGGGGCCCTCTTCAGCGGTGCCTTGCTGCCCGGCGGGCCCTCTTCAGCGGTGCCTTGCTGCCCGGCGGGGCCCTCTTCAGCGGTGCCTTTCTGCCCGGCGGGGCCCTCTTCAGCGGTCCTTGTCCAGTCAATCAAGGGAGCCAGACCTGGCCAGGACTCCCTGCTTAGTCGCCCTCCGACCGTGCAGTTGCTGGACCCTTCGCTGACGGAGTCCTGGGCCCGTGGGTGTCCTCCCTCACACCCGGGATGGGGCTTGTGGGGCCCTCCTGGTCCGCGCCCCTGCTGGCTGTCTTCTCCGCCCTGCTGCCCTTGCCCTCCTTCGATGAGGCTCTCTGGCCCTTGCCTCCCCTGGATGTTGTGGCAGGTGACGGCCCAGGACTTTGCTCCTTGGGGGCAGCCGTGTCAGTCTTCTCACGGCGGCCCTTGATTTTACGGGTCCTCTTTCCAGGGGGGGGGGGCTGGCTGTCCCCTTGCTGCTGGCCGATGTATCTGTGCTGGGAAAGGGTGGACTCCAAAACCCGTGCACAATGCTGACACTTGAAGCAGGGCTGGTGGTGGCTGAGGTGCTCTTGGGACTCTTAGCAGATGGAGGGGGTGGGTCAGGTGGGGCAAAGAGGTTAAGTTTGGAGAGGTAAAGTTTTTTAGGACCAATGTAAAGGGTAGGTGTAGTGGGTATGGGAGTGGAGGAAGAGGATGTGGTTGTAGGAGAGTCAGGTGTGCTGTCTTTGGGTGCAGGTGCTTGTGACGGAGGCTGGCGTGAGGTGGATGGCTGTTGGGTGGGTGGCTGCCTGCGTATGTGTGTCTTGGAAGAGGGGGTGACAGACACAGTGGGAGAGGACACAGGGGACGTGTAAATGGCAGTGGGGGTGGTGACTGCACGTGTGCGGACTGTACTGGGGGGTGTGCTGGTGATGGAAGTACTGGCTGATGGTGGTGTGCATGCAGGTGTGAGTGGAGATGTCACAGGGAGGGAGGAGCGAGACGAGGAGGAGGGGGACACAGGGGTGGTAGTGACTGTTGGCATGTCTGCATCTGGGTGTTGCTTGTGTGAATGCTTGTGTGATCTGTGGTGCTTATGTCTGGATGAGCTGCCCTTGGGTGTTGAGGTGTGTGCAGGCTGGTCTGATGGTGTGGATGGGATAGGCTGAGGAACAGGAGACAGAGACAGGGTGGAGGCAGTCAGAAGAGGGAGGCTGGAAACAGGGACAATGGCTGCCGTCAGTGCTGAGGCCAGAGCAGTGAACGATCGTTGATGGGCAGCCTGACCCGAATGAATGCCCTCCAGGTATGCGTTGCTCCAATGCACCTCCCTCTCTACCCCCTGGATGGCATTCAAAAGGGTAGACTGCCCAACAATGATGGTCTGTAGGAGGTCAATGACCTCCTCACTGAGGGCAGCAGGGGTAACAGGGGCAGGGCCTGAGGTGCCTGGGGCGAAGGAGATGCCCGCCTTCTTGGGCGAGCGGGCACGGAGCGAAGGATGAGGGGCTGCTGGGAGGGCAGAGCTGGTGCGCTGGGTGGCGGCTGTACCTGTAGAGGCGGGGGGACCGGATGTTGCCGCCACCGCTAGGGAGCTCCCTTCCGAGGACGTGTCGGTGTCGCTGGTGTCACCACGGGTCCCTGTTGTGGTGCTCCCCTCGCCCTCCGTATCACTGGTGACCTCGGTGTCTGTAGCATGGCCCACCGGGGCCTTGTGACTTGCAGCTCCCTCGTGCTCCGATGCCAATTCTCCTCCGCCTGATGATGCTAATGCACACATGCACAAGAAGATAAAGAAAAAGGGTGGGGGGAGAAATAAAAACAGGTTGAGTGCATGCATTGCCAACACCGTTGGCGGAGAGGACAGACACAGGAGCCTCATGCACTACGCCGCGCAATCGGGGTACACTACTCAGAACTTGTGACTAGGCCAACAGGTCTATGGACAACAAATGCGCACATGGGTGATGCTGGACCATGGATTGCTGTACTTGGCACCCTACAGAGGTGGGGGGCGGGGGCACAGGGCCATGCCTAAAGGAGGGGACTACACTACAGAAAGCGCCCTGGCCTAATGTCACCCACAGCCCTCCTCCCCCACCCAGACGCCTCCACTGCGTGTAAAGATAGCAGAATGTGCTGGTACTCACCCCCTTGTGTCTGCTGTGATGTTCTCACGCGCCCATCCAAATCGGGGTAGGCCACCGCCAGGATCCTGGACATCAGGGGGGTCTAGGTACGACTGGCACCCCTCCTACGTTGGGAGGCCATCCCCAGCAGTGACTCGGCGGTCTTCCTGGTCCCGCGGCGGATGTCCTCCCACCTCTTTCGGCAGTGGGTGCCCCGTCTGTTGTGGACCCCCAGGTCCCGGACTTCCTTGGCGATGGCACGCCAAATGTCGACTTTCTGATGGGCGCTGACCTATTTGACATGTACAGGGTGGGAAAGAAAATTTCAACATTTTCTGCATGTTAGATTTGATTGCCCCCCCCTCCCCAACCCTGCCATGTGGCACATGCACTCATCTGTCGTGCCTTGACCTCCTCATTCGCTACCCACCCCACCATCTTACATCCACCATACACAACCCAGGCATAGCCCATTCAACGTGCACCCAGTGGACTTACCTGTTGGTCTGGAGGACCGTAGAGTAGCGCACACTGGGGCAGGACCCCATCCACAAGTTTCTCCAACTCTTCTGAAGTGAAGGCAGGGGCCCTTTCCCCAGTCGCAGCAGCCATTGTATCTTCCAGACCGAGGTCACAGCAGCACTTGCAGTATAGGTCCTCTCCTGTGGATGATCAGGTCTCGAGTGATTAATCAGATAGAAAATGGCGGTCACGCCCGCGGCGGTGCGTACCGTGGCGGTGCGTACCGTGGCGGTGCGTACCGCGACTGCCGGCGCACATCGTCATTGGCTCCTGAGACCCATAGGGTTCAATGTTAACCAATGCTGCTTTGCGCCGCGGTCTTCGACCGCCTACCGCCACGGTGTGCCACGCCAGCGCAGTGACCTCACATCCCACTGTCACACTTCACAGGTCAGGCAGCCGCCATTTCAAGGGCCCCCATATCTTAATTTCTACTGCGTCACACAGGCCTAGGCCTTGCATTGCCACTCATACAAGCCTTTCAATGCATAGCGATTCGTGTACTGTGCAAGCTGTGTGAACGAACCTGTGGGTTGCTTGACTCTGTGCTCCATGTTGTCCTTCCTAGGCACCGTCCGCTGGGACTTGCGAGGAGAAGGATGAATCCTCCCGTGTACCGACCGCTGGTAGACCTGTCGACAATGGAAGAACGACATATTATACTTCGATACCGACTTGACCGAGCCACTATACATGAACTGTGTGCCCAGCTGGAGCCAGACCTGATGTCCCCCATCCGCCAACCCACAGGGATTCCCCCTCTGGTGCAGGTTCTGTCAGTACTCCATTTTTTGGCAAGTGGGTCTTTTCAGACAACAGTGGCCATGTCATCAGGGATGTCTAAGCCTATGTTTTCTAAGGTTTTGCCTAGAGTGTTGTCTGCCCTGATGAAATACATGCGGAGATACATTGTTTTTCCTGAGGAGGGTGATTTGGCCACTGTGAAGGGTGATTTCTATGCCCTTGGACATATCCCCAACATCATTGGTGCCATTGATGGGACCCATGTGGCTTTAGTACCCCCAAAAGACGATGAGCAGGTGTACAGAAATAGAAAAAATTACCATTCGATGAATGTCCAGGTGGTCTGTTTGGCTGACCAGTACATCTCCCACATAAATGCAAAGTTCCCGGGGTCAGTGCATGACGCGTATGTCATGCGAAATAGCAGCATCCCTTATGTGATGGAACAGCTACAGAGACACCCTGTGTGGCTAATAGGTGACTCTGGTTACCCCAACCTGCCTTGGCTATTGACCCCAGTGAGGAATCCCCGGACCAGGGCAGAGGAACGCTACAATGAGGCCCATGGGCGAACTAGGAGGATTATAGAACGGACCTTCGGGGTCCTGAAGGCCAGGTTTAGGTGCCTCCATATGTCTGGTGGATCCCTAATGTACTCACCAAAGAAGGTGTGCCAGATCATCCTGGCCTGCTGTATGCTTCACAACCTGGCTTTGCGACGCCAGGTGCCTTTCCTGCAGGAGGATGGTCCAGATGGTGGTGTTGTAGCAGCTGTGGAGCCTGTGGAGAGTGAAGAGGAGGAAGACGACGGGGACGACACGGACAACAGGGACACAGTTATACAACAGTATTTTCAGTAGCACACAGGTAAGAATCACCCACGCCATTTTACATTTACTTCTGGCCTCCTGCATCTCTACTTTCTGTGTTTCACCCCAGTTCCTTTTCACTGATTTTTGACTTTCCCTTCCCTTTTCAGAGCTGTATGACCCACAGCGTGACCTCTGCTTTGTTTGCCCATGGACTAATGCTTATTGACACTGGTATGTTGTCATCACAATGTAAATGAACATTATTGCACCGTTATGTGTAATACATTTGTAAAGAATACAAGCAGACTCCTGACATTTGAAGTGTAATTGGTGATTTATTTAAAGTGCTGCGTATAGGTCCATGATAGTAAAACGGTGATGGGTGGGGGTGGAGTAATGTCCATGGCAGAGTCCAGTTCTCAGTAGCACAGGTGCATTGCCCATATGCCTGTGGAAGGATGGAGCAGGGGCAGTTCAAGGTTGGACAGGGTGACAATGTGGGACAGTGGGATGACATCAGGGGGTATCTTATGCTGGCGGGGGTCTTGGCATCCTACTCTGTCTTCTTGTGTGATCTCAGGTTCCGCTTGCGGGGTGGTTGATCTTCAGCAGGAGGTGGGGTTCTGGTGGCCTGTCGTGGTGTGGGGGCCTCCTGTCCACTAGCGCCGGTGGAGGTGGTAGGGTGTTCGTCGTCCGGGCTGGTGACAGGGGCCCTTTGGGGTGCCACATGGTTCCGCAATGTGGTGACTATCTGGTTGAGGGCCAGGACGATGGTCCCCATTGCGGTACCGATGGTCCTGAGTTCGTCTCTGAACCCCATGTACCGTTCCTCCTGCTGTGCCTGGATCTCCTGGAACCTGGCCAGTACCGTCGCCATCGTCTCCTGGGAGTGGTGGTATGCTCCCATGATGGTGGTGAGGGCCTCTTGGAGAGTGGGTTCCCTGGACCGGTCAACCCCCTCTCGCACAGCAGCCCTCCCAGTTGCCCTGTTTCCCCGGGCCTCTGTCCCCTGGACGGTGTGCCCACTACCACTGCCCCCAGGTCCCTGTTGTTGTTGGGGTGGTGGGTCTTCCTGGGTGCCCTGTAGTGGCGGACACACCGCTGATTGATGCGTCCGCGAGACAGAGGCATGGGCCCGCTAGGTGGGAGCTGTGCTGGTATTCCCAGAGGGGGTTGGGTCTGCTGTGGCCAGTGTCTGTGTGTGGGGAACCGACTGTCCAGAGGTCCCCGATGGTCCGGGCTGGTCATCAGGTTCTAGGTCGACAGAGCTGCTGTCATCACTGGCGGCCTGTTCTGGGGGCGGGATGGACAAATCTGGACCCTCCTGGCCGGTGTGTTGGCGTTCGGGCCCTGCAGGGGTAAAAGAGTATGGTTATTGCTTCTGTGTGTGCCATGGCATGCGATTTGTGCGTGCCCTTGTCCCCCAGTGCTGGCATTCCCTTGTGGGAGGAGTTGTGAGGGTGGTTTGTGAGGGGGGATGGGTATGTGCAGAGGTCATGCTTAGGTGATGGGTGTCCATGGTTAGTGGTGGCATTCAGGGATTGGGGTTGTGTTGGGTGGGTTGTGCTTGTGAGACATTTGCAGGGAGGATGTGTGCTGGGGGTTGGGGGTGAGGGCAGGGGTGTGGGTTGGCATGCTGGTTGGTGGGGGGGTGAAGTAGTTGAGATTAGACTTACCAGAGTCCATTCCTCCGCCTACTCCAGCGAGGCCCTCAGGATGCAGGATGTTCAAGACCTCTTGCTCCCATGCTGTGAATTCGGGTGGAGTGGGTGGGGGTCCGCCGCTAGTCTTCTGCACAGCGATGTTGTGTCTTGACACAATCAACCGCACCTTCCCCCGTAGGTCGTTCCAGCGCTTTCGGATGTCTTCCCGGTTTCTGGGATGCTGTCCCACAGCGTTGACCCTGTCGACGATCCTTTGCCATAGCTCCGCCTTCCTAGCTATTGTGGTGTGCTGCACCTGTGTGCCGAATAGCTGGGGCTCTACCCTTATTATTTCCTCCACCATGACCCTGAGTTCTTGGTCCGAGAACCTGGGGTGTCTTTGGGGTGCCATGGGGTGGTGTGGGGTGGTGTTTGTGGTGATGAGTGTGGTGTGTGTGGTGGTGTGTGGTGTTTTGTGCGTGGATGTAGTGTGGGTGATGATGTTGTGTTCCTGTGTGTGTTGGGTTTGTCGATAGCTGTGCTCTCTCTCTCTCTCTCTCTCGCCTTCTCTCCGAAATTCTAGTAGTGGGGGATTGTGGGTGATGTGGGTGTGTGTTTTATAGTTGATTGGATGTGTGGGAGTGGTGTATGTATGTGTATCAGGTGTGTGTATTTGGAATTGTCCAATGTGGCTGTGTTTTGTAAAGGTGTGTGTATTTTGAGCGCGGCGGTGTGTACCGCCAATGGAATACCGCGGATGAAAGACCGCCGCGTGGATTTGTGGGTCATAATGGCATGGGCGTGTTTGTGTTGGCGTGACGGTGGAGGTTTGGCCATCTCCAGTTTATCGCTGACCGCTGATGAGGCGGCCTTCCGTGGATGTCGGGTTTTTGGCGGTTTGGCAGTTGTGGGTCAGAATGCCTGTGGCGGTTTACCGTGGCCGCGGTGGTAGAATGGTGGACTTCTGACCGGCGGTAAGAGCCTTTTACCGCCGAGGTCAGAATGACCCCCCTTATGTTTAATGGTGTTCCCTTTAGAATCTCTAAACCCGTTCAGTTTCCAATGATTGAGATAATCATTACATGACTGGACGCAGTAATATGAATCACAGACGATCAAAGTCTGTGTTCCTGGCTCAGTATGTTCGAGCGCTAGAAGAAGAGCCTTAAGCTCGGCCAACTGGGCTGTGCAGTCCCCTGTATGTAGGTATTGTGAGGATGGAAAACTCCGTCTTCCATTATCCCGCACACGGCTGCGCAAGCTGCTGAGTATTGATGTTTAGTACCTACAGCCGGTTGTGCCAACTCGTCAGTATAAATAATGGTAGTATAACTGTCTATTGGCAAGATATGTAGAGGAGCGGGGTACTCCTGTTCATACTGGAGAAATTCTTGTGTCTGAAGTCTTGGGTCAAACACATAATCAACATCAGTGGCGGTCAGAGACGTTGCCCATTGAATCCAGCGTGGATGTAATGCCTTAGCATTTGGAACGCTCGCTTTAGTGACAGCCTCTAAGGCCGGCACCGGGGAGACAACAATAATGCGTTTCCCCTGGGCAAGTGGCCTCTCCTTTATGACGGCCATCTGAACTGCTGTCAGAATCTTTTCTGTTAGTGCAAAACGTTTTTCAGCATTTGAGTATAAGTGTGATTTATATGCTATCGGCACTGTGTCACCCTCATTAAAGGTGACATAAGTAAATCCAAGGGCACCAGCAATTATTCTGATGACCAAATTTGTTCTATTGTCACGTGTGTATAAGTGTCTAGCTTCTAGCTTATCCCGTTGTATATCTCTAAGGATGTGTGTGTGTCCAATCGTCCATCGTCTGCTAGACAAATTGGGCTGAATTAAGTCATAAAGTGGTTTGATGCGTTCTGCATAATCTGGAATGTATGTTCTGCCAAAATTAAAGAAACCCAGTAATGACTGTAATTTCTTAAGTGTGTTCGGAGGCTTTAGTTGAGCCCACTTTTCTAGGAAGTGCGGGGCCAGGCTCTTCCCCTCGTTTGATAGCTCATATCCCAGGAACAATACACTAAGAAAGGCTATCTTGCTTTTCTTGAAATTACATTTATAACCGAGGTCTGCAAATCCCAAAATGATCCGATCGACCCTCGCAAGATGAATGTCGAGGGCGTCGTCAGTGAGATAGATATCAGCCACATAGGACAATGCATCGGAATCAAGCTCGTGCAAAATTGATGTCACACGGGCTGAAAACAGTCCTGGGCTATTTTTATAGCCTTGAGGTAAACGACAAAAGCGTTTCTGAGAGCCAAATGAAAATGCACTTAGGTCCCTACTTTCATCTGCTAAATTCTGGCAGAAAAACCCATTAGATATATCCAATGTAGTTTTATATTTTTTACGCACTATATTGTTTATTAGTGTTGTGCTGTGTGAATTTTGTATAGCATATGTGCGAGTATGACTATTTAAGTGTCTATAATCAACCACTATTCTATATGAATGATCTGGTTTTGCGAAGGGAAATAATGGATTATTCATTGCCGACGTACAGGGCTCAATCACTCCCTGGTACTCAAGTTGTGACAGTATCTCCATCACCAGAGCTTTTGCTTCATGCTTAACAGGGTATTGTGGTTGCGGGTGGGGTGTAGACCTAAAGGGAATAACATGACAAGGAGAGTCCTTGTCCCAACCTACATGATTACGGTATAATGCAGGTGCCTGCGCTAAAGCCCATTCAACAGCATATGCTTTTTTATCTGCCTCTGGAACAAGATCGGAGAAAGAAGGCAAAATGACATCTTACCCATGCGGAAGCTTGCAGACGTGTTCAGGGGGCCAGTCTCTCTCAGCCAATAGGATATCACTAGTAAATTCATCCCAAAATATTACACTAATTATTCGTTCCACCTCTCCCTCTATTTGAATTGTTAAATCATAAACCCTATCGGGTGGGAGAACGCGGCCATCCCCCGTCTCAACTGCGATGTAATCGCTAGTTGCTGTCACATCCAGATGATCTTTCAGACTCTGGCGACATATCGTGACCTCTGCCGCACTGTCCAACAGAGTCACGGCCCACTTCTTGCTCCTCAACAGTGTTCTCAATACTACTGGCATTTTTTAACTGTCAGTGCTGCCCCTTTCTTCTTTTTAAATTGTGGCTTTTGCTGAGGAGTCTTTTTCTTCTTTTTTAATGGTAGACTGTGGCGAGTCTTTCTTTTCTTTCACGTATTCCGGACGCCGATCTTGACGGCCCCCTCTCTCACTACGTTTATCCGGTGCGTCCTGAAAGGAACGAGAAGGACGTGAATCAGTATATCTGTCTGGAGTTCTAATGTTTTCCCTATTTCTGAGATTATACCTTCTTTCGGAGTACTCTGGATGTGGAGAATCAGCTCTTCTATTTCTCCTCTCTTTGAAATGTTTTTGTTTATCCCAGCGCTTTTTAGAGCTCTCTTATGCTTGCTTTGTACCTTCCTTATGGGTGGTACTTGGTAATTCCAATTTTTTAGGTTTGGCTCCCAAACTATCCCGTCCTATAATAGTATAGGTATCGGAAATTATTTTCGGTAGCTGTCTCTCTTGTTCCATATTTGGAGTTTCCCGGAGACGCTGGCGTATTGCCAGTGCCACCGCTTCCCCTTTATTATTACTCAGTATTATCGAGGAGACGGCGTCAGAGTTACGCATCAATTTCATCCCCAGATCCAGGGCCGGTGCAGCCCCATGTTCATTTTGTATTTGTTTTAACATTTCCGGTAAATTGGCAAGTGCTGGGGTACCATGTGTGGTAGTATACACGGCAGCGAAGACTGTACCCCATGTGGCACAGTCATCCACCGAGGGAACCATCCCAAACGGCAAGCACATAGTGAGCAATCTATGTTTTTCCCGTGGTCTCGTATGGGGAAACACAGCTTCCAGCTGATTCGTTTTCTGTGCTATCCAGAACGGTATTTTTTCCTGTTCCGTGAGCACTTTACCCATAATAGTATGCACTGTTTGTGGATTAATCCCAGTAGCCAATCGATAACCACCAGCTACTGGCGATGCTGGACGCACTGGTGTAGTGTTCAACGTTCGCATTACGAACTGAACCAATCGTCTATATAATGCCACTAATTCATTGTATAATACTCGTAAATCTGCGATCGGCATGGTCTGTATGCCTGGGTGAGGTGTATATGTGGCAAACATAGGCCATGTACGTCCCTCATTACTTAAGGGACCTAGCCTCACTCTTCCTAGTACATGTGGTAGGGCGCCTTCAAACCAGTTCTGATGCTCCTGATATGTGAGCGATATTTCATGATACTGGTATGCTTCGTTCCGTACAGGTACGTTTGCAACTTCATATGTGTGAAATGTGTGCGTTCGTTGGTCAACCTCAGGAAAGGTGACCCAACAGTAAAATGTTTCTGTTTGGTATGCTTCAGCTGCCTCTATTATCAGAGTAACATCCCCGCCCTCTTCTGTTAGGCCATGCGCTAATAAATGTTGTGTAAGTGCATGTCTAGCATTTGCAGGAATGTCTATGGTATTTTCCATAGTTGTTTAGAGTAACGGAACACCAAATAGGGGAAGTTTTTCCTTTTTATGAGTTCGAGCTCGAACAACCTATAGCTTAATTAGGTGTTACCTGTTCAGCTGAGGAGGATTCTCCCAAAGACCACGGACGTCTCCGTATAATGGTACTTAGGGTACCTGTTGTCTGTGAGATAGTGATAGTCAGGGTATCCGTAAATTAGTGCCTAAACACCATCGTTGGTGGCGCCATGTCGTAGTTTGGACTCTTGCTCTGAGCAAGACTGCTGGTTTAAGGATAACAGTACTTTTGTTTGTAGACGACTGAGTCTTTCCTACAACAAGTCGCAACTGTTGTCCCAACCTTACCGGCTCACTAGCAGCACCTCACCTTAAACACAATAGTAAAAGGTGATTTTATGGCAGTCACTTATGCATGGACTCAAAGTAAGATATCTCAGGGTATGTCGTGGTTGAACGGAGATTACCCTTTTCTCACAGATATATTGTCTCATACAAACACAGGCAATGATACAGATGCAGTAAAGTTATAATAGCTTTTTATTTAACATAACTGCAATTTGCGATGAGTTGCATGGACTGCAATGATTAGGATAATGAATATAGCAAGTAACAGTATTGTGAAGAAGAGGGTCATTGTTATGAAGACCCCCACCATTTTGCAATATATGAAAGAAATATATATATGTATATATTAGATGGAATATGCCCTAATACCCTAATGAGAATAGGCCTAACCTCCTACCTAAAGGAGAGCTGGGTTTGCTAAACCTAATCAGCCAAAGCCGTGTCCATGAGAGGAGCCCCCAACCCTCGTTACCTTGGAATGAGGTCTCTATCTCAGACTCCGTAGGGACACGAAGACTGGGTCAGCGTCATGACGACTGCAGCATCGGTATCAGCGATGGTGGCGATGCCTTCTGGTCGGAATCCCTCTGATTATCTGTCTAAAGTGTGATGTATTTATACAGATCTACAAGGTCCCCTGACGTAGGTTTATTCCAAAACAATAGATAACAGGCATGCTTGGGACGGCAATTAATATCAACAATCCCTCGAAAGTATAGAGAGGGAAAATCCCTAAGTGTGAACACCTACTGTTTGTTTGTCTTTTGTGCTTGATCTTGACGCCTTGGCGCAGTGACACTGATAATAAAACTCATAACAAGTGGCCTAACTATAAACAAGTCAGCCATCTTAGAAGAAATAAATAATGAAATGGGCTAAGACAGAGCAAGCTAAGTAGGTTAAAAGTCACTAGGTGACGGGGGCACGAGTCTACAAGCCAACGGCTAAGCTAACTCCTGCTATCCCATTAAAATTAACTAGGATTCACTACAAGGCTAGCTTGAATCCATTGGCGCAGCAAACAAGGGACCCACATCTGGGCATACCCTAGCCACTTGGGGCACACAAGGCAAAATCACAAAATAAAATGATGGACGGAGTGTTGAAACCAGTCACAGATCTGGGTTTAATAAATCGTTCTTTTGCTTGCCAAGTCACCCCAGTTTGGACCCAGCTATATGTAAATCAATCTTGACCCTGGTCCCAATGGGAGCAGTCCAGCCCGAACTGCCAAGCCATGTCCTCCCTCTACAGGATTCAAGCATCCTGGGACTGGTTTCAAAGTATCACCCTTCATCAGCCAGGCTAGGTTGACTCCAGAGGTGCAGCAAGCAAGGGACCCACATCTGGGCATACCCTAACCACTTGGGGCACTCAAGGCAAAATCACAGAATAAAATGATGGACGGAGTGTTGAAACTTTTCAAACACTCACCCCCAGTCACAGATCTGGGTTTAATCCATCGTTCTTTTGCTTTCCACATCACCCCAGTTTGGACCCAGCTATATGCAAATCAGTCTTGACCCTGCTCCCAATGTTAGCAGTCCAGCCCGAACTGCCAAGCCAGGTCCTCCCTGGACAGGATTCAAGCATCCCGGGACCGGTTTCAGGGTATCACCCTTCATCAGCCAGGCTAGCTTGAATCCAGTGGTGCAGCAAGCAAGGGACCCACGTCTGGGCATACCCGAGCCAATTGGGGCGCACAAGGCAAATTCACAATGCTTCTGGTCACAGATAAGGGAAAGGAAGATGAGAGTGAACCTCTGACAGACCCTTTATCCAACAATGCACAAGTGGAAGCTGTATTACTATCTCCCACATTGACAGCCCAGCAGCAGAAAGACTGCAGAAAAGATTTTGAGCAGTTTGCTGGACTATTCTCTCTGATCCCTGGACTCACAAATTGGTGTGTTTGTGATATTGACACTGGTGACAGATTACCTGTCAATAATAAGTTGCACTGGTTGTCAGATCAGGTCAAGGCTATTATCAAAGCTGAGGTAGCTGAGATGTTTGAGTTGAAGGCAACTGAGCCCTGTGATAGTCCTTGGCCCAGTCCAGTGGTACTGGTACCCAAACCTAATACTCAAGGTGGAAAAAAGAGCTAAGATGTTGTTTAGACTACAGAGGTCTAAATGCAGTCACTAAGACTGACACTCGCTGCATAACTATAGCTGATGAGCTCATTGATAGGTTGGGGGCTGCAAAGTTCCTGAGTACGTGTGATCTGGCCTCAGGTTACTGGCATGCTGCCTTAAGCAAAGGAGTTAAGGAGAGGTCAGCATTTTCCACCGCAGAGGGCCAGTTTCAGTTCAAGGTGATGCCCTTTGGGTTGAGAAATCCCCCTGCCACCTTCCAATAGTTGGTGAACAGAGTTGTGTCTGGGTTTGAATCATTTAGTGCATCTTATCTGGATGATATAGCTGTATTCAGTTCCAGCTAGGAAGATCACCTGGTCCACCTGATGGAAGTGCTTTAGGCCCTGCTCCAGGCAGGCCTAACTATCAAGGCAAGCAAGTGGCAGATTGGGCAGAGTTCAGTGGTGTACCTGGGCCACCTTGTTGGTGGAGGTCGTGTACAGCCTATCCTGCCCAATATCCAGATTATCCTGGATTGGTAGGCTCCTAAAACCCAGGCTCAGGTCAGGGCCTTTCTTGGTCTGACAGGATATTACATGAGGTTTGTTCATAATTATGGGACCACTGTGGTCCCTCAATAGAGTCAGCAGGTCAACGTCCGTAGTTGGAGACGCCGCTTTTTCTAATATTGACCTGCTGACTCTATTGATCTGGCATTAATGGATAGCATTCACGCTTGAAGCATAATTTTGATTTGGAAATATTCGTTGACTATTACTTCTGAATTGTGGTGGATACATAAGCCCTGAAGAAGTCGTAAGGGATGCAAACATTTCCCAAGACGAAACACGTGTTGGCTGGAAGTACAATCTACTGTTGATGTTTTGGCATTTTTTCCTAAAAAGAAATATTTTTTCACAATAAATTTTGGATTCATCAGTGGACTCAGAAACCTGTGTGGACTGTGTGACATGGACCTTTATTATACTGTGTTCATCATGATTTATCTCTTGAATTGACACTTTTGAAGGCTTCTACAAGAGGGGACCCTCACTGTGTATTGGTGTAGGTGTTGACCTATGTCCAGTGCACCCATTAAATGGCATTCCCACACTCACAAGGTCCGGGAAAATGGTCATGTATGATGTGTGGGCACCTCTACTAGTGCAGGGGTGCCCTCACACACAGGTACTTTGCACCCAGCCTTCAGGGTTGGAATGGCTGACATATACGTGACTTATAAGTGACCTGGTACAGTGAAAATGGCTGTGAAAGGGTGCATGCACCTTTTCACAAAGGCTGCAATGCACTCCTGCAGAAGCCTTTGCATGGGCTCCCTATTGGTGGCAAAAGTAATGCTGCAGCCCATAGGGATCCCATGGAACCCCAATGCCCTGGCTATCTAAATACCAAATATTAGGGACGTATAAGGGGGCACCAGTATGCAAATGTCTGATGAAATACTGGGTTACTATCATGTAGTGAGAAATGTGGGAACAGAGAGAGCATGAGCACTGGGGTCCTGGTTAGCAGAATCCCAGTGACACAGTCAAGCATACTGACAAAACAGTGAAACATACTGAGAAGTAGGACTCAGACCATAAGCTCTGGGGTCCTGGCTAGCAGGATCCCAGTGACACAGTCAAACACACTGAAAAACAGGCCAAAAATGGGGGTAATAATGCTTGAAAGAGGCTACTTTCTCACATCATGCAAATGTGGACGGAGAATCCAAAACGGTTAAGGTAGTCCATTTCCCTACAGGGGATGGACTTCACACTGGAACATAGACCTGGGAGTGCCTATGCCAAAGTGGCAGTCTGACCGAGACATTACAACCGTGGCAAAACGCCACGGTCAGACCGCCGGCACTGCCAGGTTGCAGCCAATCGACAGCCTGGGGGTTTCAGCGGTTGTAATCCATCAGGGCAGCGTCGGCTTGCAGCACTGCCCTGGGGATTCTGAGTCTCCTTTCTGCCAGCCTTTGCATGGCTGGCAGAAATGGGGTGCCGGGGACCCCATGTGCAACCCCATTGCACTTTCCACTGCCCAATTTATGGGCAGTGGAAAGCGTGACGGGTGCTGCTGCACCCGCTGCACTGCCATGCTGGCGCCGGCTCGATTACAAGCCAGCATCAATGTTAAAGCCCTGTTCACCGCAGGGCCTGTGGGTGGAAACGCTGTTTCCACCTGTCGACTCTACGGTGAACTCCTAATAGGGCCGGCAGTGTTCTGGCTGCACAGGTGGCCTGATGGGGGTATACGTTTTGTGGGCAGCCTCCACAACCCGCCAAATTCATTAAGAGAGCCTTTATTTTTAAATAATAAATCCCCTAAAGGAGCTAGATATTTTAGGTTTGGTATTAAACTGATTCTTATAATAAATCCAACGACTTGCCATTGTTGAATTTAAGACAAACTGGTCTTCAAAGGAGGGAAGGACATTTGTAGTAGCTCAGGACCTCCCCCGTTTCCTGCAAACCCGGAAAACCAGGTCCCCCCTTTATTAGATTAGGAGAGGGCAGGAAAGGAATGTGTTAAGTAATTTTAGCCACACCGGTGGGTGTACTCAGGCAGACCTAACCTCCAAAATTCAGACTCTGCCATTTTGGGTTTTTAAAGAATGTTGCTCCCTGGGATTGATTTTTGCGGCACTTCCCACGAAGTGGTCATCCAAGAGGGTGGTGGCCTGCCTTTGATTGGACAGTTGACCCCCCTTGCTTTCCACCCTAGGAGAAAGGATAAATATGGCAGAGCTGCACCCACACCTCAGATCCCTAACAGGAACAAATACATGAAGAAAAAGGACTGCCCTGCTGGACCCGTGACCTGCATCTGGGTCCTGCACTTTGAAGAACTGCACCAGCTGCACACTTGGGCTTCACCACAAAAATCACTTTGCCTGGCTTCAATTGGTTCAAGAAGGGACTCCCTGTTTGCTACAGGTGGAAAATTGCTAAACAGAGTCCCCTGCATCAAACCCTGAAGAAACTGACCAGCTGTAATTTTTGAGTTTGAGCATGGTGCATTCTGGGAGTTGGAGTCCTAACCCTCAAAGAGCAACTCAGAGCTTCTGAAACCTTGACGTGAGCTGTGGACTCCTAAAAGACCTTCAAAGACCTTCTGGAAGAAGATCCAGAAGTTCGGAGAAGATTAAAGAACTTTTGGTAAAAAGCTCAATGAAGGGACCGACCCAATGTCTTTAGTCAAGCCGGTTCACACCGATCGCGACCCAGCCTGACTTGCAGGTCTGTTCTTCTACAAAGCTCCTCAGCCCCAGACTTCCAGGATTTTACTGGTGGCTCCTTGAAAGGCAGTCCGATAATGTCAACTCGAAATCGACTCGCTGTGGAGGATCGTCCAACGTGGGAGAGTAAAAGCTTGAAAAAAAGTGACAAAGTCTGAACGTAAAAAGTTGACCGGGAATTCCCACGCACCGTGTTCAAGGAGGGCTCCAGGGACGTTGGATTCAATTTCATCTTCAGTCCGAACGAAGATTTCTGGTCCAAAAAATTGACTAAGTCTGAAGGTAGAATTCTTTACCAAAGTTTCCTGCGACGTGTATCGGAAGAGGGCTCCAGGGAGTCAGATCCAATCTGTGACTTCGCTGTGGTGAGAAAAATCTTCAAAAGAAAGACTAAGGGGGTCATTCTGACCCTGGCGGTAAATACCGCCATGGCGGAGGTTGGCGGTAGCACCGCCAACAGGCTGGCGGTGCTCCGCCGGGCATTCTGACCGCGGCGGTACAGCCGCGGCCAGAAGCGGAAAGCCGGCGGTGTACCGCCGACTTTCCGCTGCCCATGGGAATCCGCAAGCTGCGCCGCCATGGGGATTCTGACACCCCATACCGCCATCCTGTTCCTGGCGGTTCGCCCGCCAGGAACAGGATGGTGGTATGGGGTGCTGTGGGGCCCCTGGGGGCCCCTGCAGTGCCCATGCCAATGGCATGGGCACTGCAGGGGCCCCCGTAAGAGGGCCCCACAAAGAATTTCAGTGTCTGCTTTGCAGACACTGAAATTCGCGACGGGTGCAACTGCACCCGTCGCACCTTCCCACTCCGCGGCTCCATTCTGAGCCGGCTTCCTCGTGGGAAGGGTGTTTCCCGCTGGGCTGGTGGGCAGACTTTCGGCGGTCGCCCGCCAGCCCAGTGGGAAACCCAGAATGACCGCCGCGGTCTTTTGACCGCGGTACGGTCTTCTGGCGGTTCCCGCTTGGCGGGCGGCTACTGCCGCCCGCCAAGCTTAGAATCAGGGCCTAAGTCCAAAGGTAAACTTTTGAGCGAGACCTCCTGCTTGCTGTAGCTGAGCAGGGCTCCATCTCAGTCGGTCTCAAACTTTGACTTTGCCCCTGTCGAGGTGCAACCAGGTATCCGGAGTGGAGCTTTTGGTCTTAATACGCTAAAGAACATTTATTCTTTATAAATTCATATCTCCAGGTCCCCTTATTCGATTTTATTAATTTTGGTGTCAAATTAAAGATAGAAATGTTTCCTATTTTTATAAATTGTTTTTGTTTTTTAAACTGTTTCCTGTGTTTTATTTTATTACTGTTTTGTGATATTTGAATGCTTTACACACTTTGGCCCTCATTACAACCCTGGCGGTAAATCCCGCTTACCGCTTTGCAGACGGCCACCAACATTCCGTGACCGTGGCGGAAATCAACTACGGGTATTATGACCCACACTGAGAAATCCACCATTATACAGACACACACACAAGTCCGCCCACCAAAGGTCAGTGATAAACTGGCGATAGCAAAACCCACACCGTCACGGCAACAGGATTACACCCACAGTATCACAACCCACGAATCAATGCGGCGGTCTTTCAACTGCGGTAAACCATTGGCGGTACACACTGCCACGCTCAAAATACACACACACTTACAAAACACAACCACATTGGACAATACAAAATACACACACCTGACACGCCACACCAACACACTCACACCACTATAAAACACACACTCACATTACCCACAACCCCTTACATGCAACAATTTTGAAGAAGCAGAGAGAGAGAAAAGCAAAGACCACACCATCATCCAGAGGCACAGAACACCATCACATATACACCTTCCATGCACCTCACACCACACACCCCAACACATAACCCCACACATCACATCACACATCACCTCACACATCACTCACACCACATCATGGCACCTCAAAGACACCCCAGGTTTTCTGAGGAGGAGCTCAGGGTCATGGTATCATGGTGGAGGAAATCATCCGGGTAGAGCCACAGCTATTCGGATCATAGGTGCAACAGACCTCCATTGCCAGGAAGATGGAGTTTTGGCGGAGAATTGTGGACAGGGTCAATGCAGTGGGGCAGGATCCAAGAACCAGGGATGACATCAGGAAGAGGTGGAATGACCTACAAGGGAAGGTACATTCCGTGGTATCAAGACACCAGGTAGCCGTACAGAGGACTGGCGGTGGACCCCCACCTCCTCCCCCACAACTAACAACATGGGAGGCGCAAGTCTTGGCAATAATGCATCCTGAGGGCCTCGCAGGAGGAGCAGGAAGACTGGACTCTGGTAAGGCAAATCTTTACTACTATCTCCCCCACCCTACCTGCATGCTATCACATACTCCCACCCTCACCCTCAATCCCATGACTCCACCACCTCCCACACACCCCACCATCACAACCCACCACTCCCACAACCAAGCCCTGCATGCAACAACAATGCATGGACACCCATCACAGACATACATGGACACCCATCACCAAAGCATGCACAATAGAGAGACTCACCCAGGCCACAAAATCACCACTCACACAAGGGCCAAGGCGATAGTGCAAGTACATTAATGCAGGGAAACACACCCATTCAACAAGATGGCACACACAGATACAATAACAATGCAGTTACATCCCAACAGGACCCCTACCCAACGTCACCGGACAGGAGGTGCCAGACATATCCAGTCCCCCCACAGAAGAGGCCCACAGTGATGACAGCAGCTCTGCACACCTGGATCACGATGATTAGCCTGGCCCATCTGGGACCTCTGCAGAGTCGGTTCCCCTGCCACAGTCCCAAACCACCACAGAACCTCCCCCCTCAGGAAAAACACCAGCACAGCATCCACCCAGCAGGCCCATGCCACTGTCCCCAGGACATGTCAATCAGCAGTGTGTCCACCACTACAGGGACCCCAGGAAACCCCACAAACACAGGACGATCAGGGACCTGGGGTCAGTGGCAGTTGGCACACGGTTCAAGGGACAGAGGCACAGGACAACAGGGAAGCTGGGAGGACTGCTGTGCGACAGGGGGAGGACAGGTCCAGGGAACCGACCCTCCACGAGGCACTGACCAACATCATGGGAGCATACCACCATTCCCAGGAGACCATGGGCACGGTACTGGCCAAGTTTCAGGAGACCCGGTGCCTGCAGGAGGGACAATACATGGGTATCAGGGAAAACCTCACCAACATATACACCATCCTGGTCACCATAGCAGGGGTGCTGGCTGACATAGGCAAGACCATGATGGAGGGAGTAGCACAACAAAGGGCCCCTGACACTAGCCAAATCGAGGATCAGACGTCCACCTCCGCCGGCGCTAGTGGACAGGAGGGACCGTCACAGGAACAACAGGCCACCAGCACCTCATCCCCTGTAGAAGGAGAACCACCCCGCAAACGGTCCTTGTGATTCAGGCACAAGACAGAGAACATTGACAAGACCTCCACCAGGAAATAAGACTCTCCTGATTGTCACCCTTCTGTCCCACTATGTCACCCTGTCCAAATTGAACTGCCTTACTCCCCTTCCTATGCCCCATTGGACAATGCACCTGTGATACCAAGAGACTGGACTCTACTATGGACCTTCCTCCACCATCACCCCAGCCCCTTGCACATACCCCAATACTTATTACCCCCTAAATAAACACCCTTTAAGCACAAACCAATCTGGAGTCAGCCTGATCTTTCACAATGTATAATGACAACATTAGTAACAAATAGCAATGTAAATGTTAATTTACTCATACCAATGTATGACAGTTGTTGGGCAGCAGTACATATAGCAGAAGGCAGAATGGGGTACCCAGATCTGAAAAATAGAAATCCAAAGTGAACAGTCAGTGTCAATAGACAGAGGTTAAGAGGCTTCCTTGTACAATGTCCTACAGTATTCTGAAATGTGAGAAGGAATTACAGTCTCTTACCTGTGTGTCACTGGAAGTACTGCATGATGATGTTTGTTCGGTTGTCAATATCTTCTTCCTCTGCCTCCTCTTCCTCACTGTCCACAGGCTCCACCACTGCCACAAGACCATCACCAGGCTCATCCTCCTGCAGAAAAGGCACCTGGCGTCGCAATGCCAGGTTGTGCAACATGCAGCATGCCACGATTATCTGGCACACCTTCTTCGGTAAGTAGTATAGGGAGCCACCTGTTAGATGGAGGCACCGGAATCTGGCCTTCAGGAGGCCGAACTTCCTCTCAATAATACGCCTAGTTCGCCCATGTGCCTCATTGTAGGGGTCCTCTGCACTTTTCCTGGCATTCCTCACTGGGGTCAGTAGCCATGAGTGGTTGGGGTAACCAGAGTCACCTGCAAATGTCGAGGGATACCTGTTAGACACACACTAACCCTTAGGGACACCCCCATACCCAGACACCTATTCATACTGTGTGGGGACCTTGGCCTCACCTATTAGCTACACCCGGTGCCTCTGGAGTTGGCCCATCACATAAGGGATACTGCTATTCCTCAAAATGTAGGCGTCGTGCACAGAGCCAGGATACTTGGCATTCACATGAGAGATGTACTGGTACGCCAAACACACCATCTGCACATTCATTGAATGGTAGCTTTTTCTATTTCTGTACACTTGTTCATTTCTGCGGGGGAGAAATGCCACATGTGTACCATCAATGGCACCAATGATGTTGGGGATATGTCCCAGGGCATAAAAGTCCGCCTTCACTGTGGGCAAATACTCCACCTGGGGAAACACAATGAAGCTGCGCATGTGTTTCAGGAGGGCATACAACACTCTGGTCAACACGTTAGAAAACAATGGCTGAGATATCCCTGATGCCATGGCCACTGTTTTTTTAAAGGAGCCACTTGCCAGGAAATGGAG
Source organism: Pleurodeles waltl (assembly GCF_031143425.1). Classification (NCBI taxonomy): domain Eukaryota; kingdom Metazoa; phylum Chordata; class Amphibia; order Caudata; family Salamandridae; genus Pleurodeles; species Pleurodeles waltl. Next base: position 642,330,108 of record NC_090438.1, read on the forward strand.
CACTGACAGGACCTGCACTAGAGGGGGTATTCCTGTGGGATGGCAGATAGATCACATGAGGTCTGGTTCCAATTGGGCACACAGGTCTTGGATTGTGGCACACTCAAGTCTGTAGGTGATTATGATGTGTCTGTCTTCCATTGTTGACAGGTCCACCAGAGGTCTGCACACCAGAGGATGCCACCATCTCATCATCTGCCCCAGCGACTGTGACCTATAGAGGAGAACGGTGAGCAGAGGGCCATTTACCACATAGGTTGCATAAGTGTGTCTGCAGTAATGTTAGTAAATCCGTGTTTGATGTAGTTAGTCCGTATATGTGCCAAAATCTGCTGTGACACAGTTATGTGCCATGACATGTGCCCCCCTGAAATGGCGGCTGCCTGACTTGTGAGGAGGGACAAGGGGAAATTAGGTAACTGCGCTGGCATTGAGCTGCGTTGCGGTAGGCGGTCGAAGACCGCTGCGTAAGTCAGTATTGGTTATCATTGGGGCCTATGGGTTCCAGGAGCCAATGGCCATGTACACCGGCATTGACGGTACGCACTGCCGCGGATGTGACCACCATTTTATATATGTTCACTCACTTGATACCTGACCTTCAAGAGGAGAGGACCTACACTGCAAGTGCTGCTGTGACCTCAGTCTGGAAGTGACAATGGCTCGAGTGTCTGGGGAAAGAGCCCCTGCCTTCACCGCGGAGGAGTTGGACAAACTGGTGGATGGGGTCCTCCCCCAGTACACGCTAATCTACTGTCCTCCAGAAAAAACAGGTGAGTACACTGTGAGCATGATGCGTGGGCAATGCCTGTTTGGATTGGTGTGGATGGAAGATACATGTTGGGGAGGGTTGAAGGCTGCATGTGAGGATCGTCAGTGTATGGGCATGGTTGAGAACTGGTGGGCAATGAGTCTGACGGTGCGGATGGGTGAGTAATTTCCTTTCCTCCTGTACCTTTCCTCTAGGTCAGTGCCCACCAGAAGAAGGGTCTTTGGCGTGCCATCGCCAAAGAAGTGCGGACCCTGGGGGTCTATCATAGATGGAGCACCCACTGCTGCAAGAGGTCGGAGGACCTGCGACGCTGGAGCAAGAAGACAGCAGAGGCCCAGTTGGGGCTGGCCTCCCAACATGGAAGGCGTGCCCATCGCACCATGACCCCCCTGATATTCCGCCTCCTGACGGTGGCCTACCCGGAGGTGGATGGGCACTTGAGGGCATCACAGCAGCCACAAGGCTCTGCTCTGTTTAGGAAGTATCTGGGTGTGGGATGTGGGCTGTGGGTGCCCCTAGGCCAGGGCGAACATGGCAGTGTAGGTCCCTTTTTGGGCAGGCTCTGAAGCACTCCAACCCCAATAGTGTTAGTGGGCATCTACTACTGGGCAGGCTCCTGTGGGCTTCAGGTGTACAGCTAATGGCGTCTGGCATTGTACCCCATGGGCTGGTGACTTTCCTACTAACTGGTAGTGCATGGCTGTAGGAAGGTAGCCTCTTTCTAGCATTGTTACTCCCACTTTTGGCCTGTTTGTGAGTATATGTCAGGGTGTTTTTACTGTCTCACTGGGATCCTGCTAGCCAGGACCCCAGCGCTCATAGTGAAAACCCTATTTGTCAGTGTGTTTTATATGTCTCACTGGGACCCTGCTAGCCAGGACGCCAGTGCTCATAGGTTGTGCCCTGTATGTGTATCCCTGTGTAGTGCCTAACTGTGTCACTGAGGCTCTGCTAATCACAACCTCAGTGCTTATGCTGTATCTGTCTTTAAAATTGTCACTATAGGCTAATGACCATTTTCACCAATTCTAATTGACACACTGAAATACCCTTAAAATTCTCTAGTATATGGGACCTAGGTACCCAGGGTATTGGGGTTCCAGGAAATCCTTCCGGGCTAGTTCCGGGCAATTTCCCTGGACTTTGTGAGTGCGGGACACCATTACATGTGTGCACTACATATAGGTCAATGCCTATATGTAGCTTCACAATGGTAACTCGAATGTGGCCATGTAACATGTCTAAGATCATGGAATTGTCCCCACATGCTAAATCTGGTATTGGGGTGCCAATCCCATGCATCCCCGGGGCTCCAGCATGGACCCCGGGTACTGCCAAACCAGCTCTCTGGGGTTTTCACTGCAGCTACCGCTGCTGCCAACCCAGAGACAGGCTTCTGCCCTCCTGGGGTCTGGGCAGCCCAGTCCCAGGAAGGCAGAACAAAGGATTTCCTCTGAGAGAGGGTGTTACACCCTCTCCCTTTGGAAATAGGTGTTAAGGGCCTGAGAGGGGTAGCCTCTCCTGGCCTCTGGAAATGCTTTGAAGGGCACAGATGGTGCCTTCCTTGCATAAACCAGTAGACACTGGTTCAGGGAACCCCCAGCCATGCTCTTGTGTGAAACTGGACAAAGGAAAGGGGAGTGACCACTCCTCTGTCCATCACCACCCCAGGGGTGGTGCCAAGAGCTCCTCCAGTGTGTCCCAGACCTCTGCTGTCTTGAATCCAGAGGTGTGAGGGCACAATGGAGGCCTCTGAGTGGCCAGTGGCAGCAGGTGATGTTAGAGACCCCTCCTGATAGGTGCTTACCTGACTAGGTGGCCAATCCTCCTCTAAGGGCTATGTAGGGTCTCCCCTGTGGGCTTTTCCTCACATAACGAATACAAGAGCTCACCAGAGTCCTCTTCATCTCCCTCTTTGACTTCTGCCAAGGATCGACCACTGACTGCTCCAGGACGCCTGCAAAACTGCAACAAAGTAGCAAGAAGACTACCAGTGACATTGTAGCGCCTAATCCTGCTGGCTTTCTCGACTGTTTCCTGATGGTGCATGGTCTGGGGACTGTCTGCCTTCACCCTGCACTGGAAGCCAAGAAGAAATCTCCTGTGGGTTGATGGAATCTTCCCCCTGCTAATGCAGGCACCAAACTTCTGCTTCATTGGTCCACTGGGTCCCCTCTCATCATGACGAGCATGGTCCCTGGAACACATGTGTTGGATCCAAGTGACCGTGACAGTCCAGTGGTCCACCTGTCCAAATTTGGCAGAGGTATGTCCTTGTCTCCCCTCGCCAAACAGTAATCCTGTGTACTGTGTGAACTGCAGCTGCTAGAGCTTTTGTGCACTTTGCAAGGAATCCTTTATGCACAGCATAGCCCAGGTCCCCAGCACTCCGTCCTGCATTGCCCAACTCGCTGAGTTGACCACCGGCATCGTGGGACTCTCCGTTGTAGTGTTGAGACAACCGCCATGATCAGTTTTCTTGAACCCACGTTCAAGTACTTCTGCGGGTGTTGCCTTCTTCTGTGTGGGCTCTCTGTGTTGCTGAGGGCCCCCTCTGTCTCCTCTTCCAAGTGGCGACCTCCTGGTCCTTCCTGGGCCCAGACAGCACCTATTTTCTTCAACTGCAACCTTTGCAGCTAGCAAGGCTTGTTTGTGGTCTTTCTGCATAGAAACAACTCTGCATCCTCCAACATTCCATGGGCGATCTTCTGTGCAAAGGAGAAGTTCCTGGCATCTTCCGTTGTTGCAGAATCTTCAGCTTCTTCCACCTGGAGGCAGCCATTTTGCACCTTCATCCGGGGTTTAGTGGGCTCCTGCCCCCCCGGACACTTTTGTGAGTCTTGGACTTGGTCCCCTTCCTTTGCAGGTCCTCAGGTCCAGGGATTTGTCTTCAGTGCTTTGCAGTCAGTTGTGATCTTTGCAGAATCTCCTATCACAACTTTAGTGTGTTTCTTGGGAAGTATGGTCACTTTACTCCTACTTTTCAGGGTCTTGGGGTGGGGTATCTTGGACACCCTTAGTGTTTTCTTACACTCCCAGTGACCCTCTACACACTACACTAGGCCTGGGGTCCCTAAGTGGTTCGCATTCTACTTTCTTAGTATATGGTTTGTGTTGCCCCTAGGCCTATTGCATCCTATTGTGTTCTACAGTGTTTGCACTACTGTTCTTATTGTTTACTTACCTGATTTTGGTTTGTGTGTATATTTTGTGTATTTTACTTACTTCCTAAGGGAGTATATCCTCTGAGATATCTTTGGCACATTGTCACTAAAATAAAGTACCTTTATTTTTAGTAACTCTGAGTATTGTGATTCTTATGATATAGTGCTGTATGATATAAGTGGTATAGTAGGAGCTTTGCATGTCTCCTAGTTCAGGCCTAAGCTGCTCTGCTATAGCTACCTCTATCAGCCTAAGCTGCTACAACACTATTAATCTACTAATAAGGGATAACTGGTCCTGGCACAAGGTGTAAGTACCAGTAGGTACCTACTATAAGCCAGGCCAGCCTCCTACAATGGTGTAGTGCATAGGGCTGCTCCTTGTGTGTAGTGTCCGCCAACGGTAGTGGTGTTGCTGGCATTGACCATGGGTGTTCTCTGTCTCCCCCCCCTTCTTGTTTTGTCACCCTGTCCTTGTGTGCATTAGCATCATCTGGTGGAGGAGCAGAGGCACCAGTGACGGAGGCAGCTGCATCCCACATAGCCCAGGAGGGTGAATCCACGGAGGGTGAAGGCACCAGTGGGACGGAGGGCGAGGGGAGCTCCACAACGGGGACAGGAGGGGATAACAGCGACAGCGACTCCTCCTCTGATGGAAGCTCTCTGGCTGTAGTGGACACCTCTGTGCCCACGCTTACAACAAGTACAGCTGCCACCCCACCTACCAGTACCGCCCTCCCAGCAGCCCCTCAGCGATTTTCCCGTGCCCGCTCACCCAGGAGGGTGGGCATCTCCTTCGCCCCAGGCACCTCAGGCCCTGCCCCAGTCAGCCCTGCTGCCCTCAGTGAGGAGGCTATTGACCTCCTGAGATCCCTCACTGTTGGGCAGTCAACCATTCAGAATGCCATCCAGAGTGTTGAGAGGCATTTGCACAAAAAAAATGCATACCTGGATGGCATTCATTCTGGCGTGGCAGCCCAACACAGAGCATTTCAGGCTCTGGCCTCAGCACTGATGGCAGCCATTGTCCCTGTGTCCAGCACCCCCTTCCAACTTCCACTACCCAGCCCCAATCCCCTCTACCTCAGCCTATCCCAAACACACCATCAGACCAGCATGCACACATATCAACAGACAAAAGTGGCTCAGGAAAACATAAGCACCACACATCTCACTGGCACTCACACAAGCATCATACCCATGCACACATACCAACATCTACTTCCTCCACCTCCTCCACCTCCCTACCAGTCTCGTCTCCACTCACACCTGCATTCACTGCATCATCAGCCACTGCCTCCATCACCAGCACGCCCATCACTACACACCGCTCACCTGCAATCACCACCACCACTACCATTCACACAACCCCTGTGTCCTCTCCCAGTGAGTCTGTGAGCCCTCCTCCCAAAGTACACAAAGGAAGGCACACACCCACTCAACAGCCATCCACCTCACAACAGCCTCCAGCCCATGCACCTTCACCCAAACGCAGCAGACGTACACCTCCTACCACCACTACCTCTTTCTCCACTCCGACACGCCCTCCATCTTCCCGTCCCAGTGTGTCTAAAAACGTTTCCTAGCTAACATTAACCTCTTCCCTACACCTCCCCCCGTCCTCCACCCAGGGCCAGGATGTCTAAGTCCCAGCCCAGCACCTCAGCCGCCAAATCTGCATCCAAAGGTCAAAAATGGGCCGGCTTCCAGCAGGGGAAAGTCACACCACCGACCCAGCAAGGCCTCGCCCAAACAAAGAGAGGACAATGCCAAGGCCCCTGCAGCGACTGCCAATGTGGGGAAGGGCCACAAGCCAAAGGGCAAGCCACCTCAGGGTACGATGCCTCCTGGTGAGGGGCTGGTGATCACCATATCATCAGGGATGGCAGCGACCTGCACCACAGTCACCACCGCTGCTCCGACCGCCACCTACACCACCACTTGCACCGCCACCTGCACCACCGATGCTACTACGTCAGGCTGTAGCATCCTCACCAAGGATCAGCCATCCGAGGCTGCCGGAGACAGTATGGTGTCTCCCTCCACCACAACAGACACTTGCACCACAGCCAGCACTGACAGCATCTCCGCCGCAGACACCGCCACCTGCACCACCATCAGCACTGCCATGTGCACAGCCGATACCACTCTGTCGGATGTCAGCACCATCCCCAATGGGCAGCCGTCCGAGTCTGCAGGTGACGTCCTGGACCCTGGACACACCACTTGAGGCACCACCTCCAGCACTGACACGAACCAGCTATTGGCAGCCTAAGTCGCCGCAGGATGGAGTGTGGCTTTGCCTCCATGGAGTATCATACTACCTGTTCCAGGTACATCGCATGGCTAAGACACCTAGGTGAGAGGATGTCAACTGCCACACCCCAGGTGCAGCATCACTGGGCACAAAGCCCCCTCCAGAACCAGTGAATAAATGCATCCACTCACCCAATCCTTGGCAGGATGAAGCAACCTGGGCACAAATCCCCCTCCAGAACCAGTGGAGAAATGCATCCACTCACCCAATCCTTGGCAGGATGAAACACACTGGGCACAAAGCCCCCTCCAGAACCAGTGGAGAAATGCATCCACTCACTCAATCCTTGGCAGGATGAAGCACACTGGGCACAAAGCCCCCTCCAGAACCAGTGGAGAAATGCATCCACTCACCCAATCCTTGGCAGGATGAAGCAGACTGGGCACAACGCCCGTCCAGAGCATGTGGGCAACCCACTCACTTGAGAGACTTGAGAGACTGTGGCTTTGTACTCCCCAGGACCAAGCAGTGGGCAACCCACCCACTTGAGAGACTATGGCTTTGCACTCCCCATGAAAAAGCAGCGGGCAAACCACCCACTTGAGAGATTGTGGCTTTGCACTCCCCAGGACCAAGCAGTGGGCAACCCACCCACTGACCAAGCAGTGGGCAACCCACCCACTTGAGAGACTGTGGCTTTGCACTCCCAGGAGCAAGCAGTGGGCAAACCGCCCACTTGAGAGACTTGAGAGACTGTGGCTTTGCACTCCTCCGGACCAAGCAGTGGGCATGGAGCCCCCTCAAGGAGCAGTGGCATCGTACATCATCCGGCTGAGGTGCCGCCCCTCCAATTCCCCCTGAGGTGCCTGTTTTTTTTCGACCTGATGCCCCTGCAGTGTTCTCTCCATTTTGAGGCAGGTGTCATGTGTGGGCTTCGCCCATGCTCTTTGGGACCACTGGTCCACAGACTTTTACAAGGGACAGTGTACGGACTTGTGTACTTGATGTAAATATTTGTGTATACTGAATACTTGCTCTTCTCTTGATCTATCTGATTGTTCCAATATAACACTAGTTAAACTAATTTTGTTTTGTCCTTGCGTTCTGGATGAGGGTGGGGGGTGCAGGTGTTGTGTACCACGTGTGTGTGTCACTCTCTTTTCCCTCCTCCCGTCCCCTGTGTGCTAGGTGCAGTCCTCACCGTCGTAGCCGCCGCCACCGCCTTCTTTCTACTTCGTGGTGTATTAGTAGATACACCAACATGGGTAGGATCTGTAATTCGAGCTCCATGGTGTCCTGGTTCTTCGTGGAATGTCGAGAGGTGAGTGGTTCCCCTTCGTTGTTAAGTTTCTGCCATGCTTTTGATGGTGTTGGTACTGCCCTGGAGAAGCTGGCGGATCGGTTCCTTGTAATAGTGTGGGCGGTACATTGTCTTCCACCTGTCTGTTGGCGGTGACAGCCGCAGTGTTTGTTGCTACCGCCGTGGCGGTCGGAGTGTTAAAGTGGCTGTCTGTGTTGGCGGTTTCCGCCATGGTCGTGATCCCATTTTTTTAACCACCAGCCTGTTGACGGTATTACCGCCACTTTAACACCGACCACCAGGGTTGTAATGAGGGCCTTTGTCTCCTAGGCTAAGCCTTGTTACTCACTGCTAAGCTACCAAGGGTTGAGCTCGGGTTAATTTATTGAGACCTATCTGGATTGAGTGGGGGTTGCCAGCCTATTGCTGAGTGTAGGTACTTACATGCCCTTAACAATATTTCACTTTCCAGCAAGACATGACAGTAATTAATCCAAAAGTTGCAAAGTTTTAAGAAAGCAAATAGAAGAGATGGTCCAAAAAATTTAAAACAGTATGTGGTTGTATAATGGTCTGTGATATGGAAGTATTGTTCAAGAATCGCTGTATATCAAGTACAAATACAAGTCCTATCCCACCGCTGCCACCAATGAAATGTGGTGTCTTGTTGGCAGTGATTTGCACCCTATCCAAGGAAGGACCATCACTCTAGTCAGGGTAAGGGAGTCACACAACAAAGATAACCTCTGCTCAACCCCTTGGTAGCTTGGCTCAAACAGTCAGGCTCAGAGGCAGTGTGTAAAGTTTTTGTGCACGCCCACACAGTAACACAGTGAAAACATCACAAAAGCACTCCACACCAGTTTAGAAAAATGGCCAATATTTATCTGAATAAAACAAGATAAAGCAACAAAAATCCAACATACACAAATAAAGATGTCACTTTTTAAAGGTTTACAAGAGTCTCAATGTGTAGGAGTCAATGGTTATATCCTTTAAACACACAGAAAGTGGGGTGCATAAAAAACCAAAGGCTGTAAAGAAGGTGATGCTTCAGAAAAGCGAGCAATGTGTTGATTCTTTCCTCGCAGGTGAGGCAATGCATTGATTCTTTCCTCACAAGTGAGGTGATGCGTGGGTTCCTTGCTGCAGTGCTGGGTCAATGAGAGTATGACACCCAGGGATGATGCGTGGAAAATCCATTAACACTCTGTTGATGGATCTGCGCTGAAACAGGCGCTGCATCGATTTTTCTGTCACAAGATCAGTGCTGTGTTGATTTTTCAGCTGCGAGGCAGTCACGGCATTGATTTTTCTGCTACAGTGTGCTGATGCATGGACTTTTTCAGGTCACCAGCTTCCTTGTTCAGAGGCCCAGGCACTGGATTTGGCACCAGTTGACAAGTCAGGAGTCTCTGCAGTAGAGCCCAAGCATTGGTAGAAGAAGTCTTTGATCCCTAAGAATTCTAACAGGGGGTAAACTTGGTTTAAGCCCTTGGAGAACCTTGGGAAGCAGGATGTAGAAAGCAAAGTCCAGTCCTTTCACTCCCATGAAAGAAGCATCAAGCAGCAGGCCAGCACAACAAAGCAACAGGCAAAGAGTCAGTACCTCATTCGGTATCTATCTCCTTTTCCTGGCAGAATGGCCTCATTTCAGAAGTGTTCTAAGGTTGTGATCTCAGCGGTCCAATACTTATACTCATTTATGGCTTTGAATTAGGCATACTTTAAAGGAAATTCTTTGTAGTACACAAGAACCTGCCTTTCCTGCCCTGGCCCCAGACACACTCCATTGGGCTGGGGACTGTTTTGTACAAAGAGAGGCACAGGCCTATTCATGTGCAAGTTCCAGCTCCTCCCACCACTCTAGCTCAGGAAGATCTATGAGGATATGCAGGGTACACCTCAGCTCCCTTTGTGTGACTCTCTAGAGTGAATTCACAAACAGCCCAACTGTCATCCTGACTCAGACGTGTATTCCACAGCCATGCAGAGGCACAGAATGGTTAATCACTTTCTAAAAGAGGCATTTTCAAACTTAGAGTTGAAAAACCATCTTCACCAAAAGATGTATTTTAAATTCTGAATTCCGATACCCCAAACTCTTTATCTTTATCTGCTCCTAATGGTAAATTACACTTAAAAGATATTTCAAGGCTGTCCTATGGGAAAAATAGGCCTTGAAAGAGTGAAAACTGAATTTAGCAATATTTCACTATCAGTACATGTAAAACACACCAGTACATGTCCTGTCTTTTAAATACACTGCATCCTGCCCATGGGACGGCTTTAAGTTTACCTTAGGGGTGACATATGTAGTAAAAGGTTAGGTTTGGTCCTGGCAAGTTCCCACACAGATACTGCAGTGGCAGATCTGAGATATGTTTACAGGGCTACTTGTGTGGGTGGCACAATCAGTGTTGCCGGCCCACTAGTAGCATTTGATTTAGAGACTCTGGGCACGCAGGATGCATTATACTAGGGACTTATTAGTAAATCAAATATGTCAATCATGGATAAACCAATCACCAGTACCGGTTAGACAGGGAGCATTTGTACTTTAGCACTGGTCATCAGTAGTAAAGTGTGTAGAGTCCTAAAGACACCAAAAATGAAATTCAGCGCATGATCAAAATGGGAGGTCAGAAGCCAAAAAAAGACAGGGGAAACCATGGCAAGAACTGAAAGGTCTAACAATGTGTGTGTGTGTGTGTGTGTGTATATATATATATATATATATTATTTTTTCACACCAGCTTGACACTTCTGTCAACAACGCGGCACTCACAGGATTTTCACGAAATCTTAATTTAATAAGTGAAATAATACCAGACATACAAACACCAACGCGTTTCGACCTTCACGGTCTTGATCACGGTAATTGTCCAATCCATTAAGTGCTCTATTGATACTTTCTATCTCATTTGTGCCTTTATGTGGCATTCTGGGATATGTAGTTGTTAAAAGTGTATATACAACATTTAAATACAATAAATCATTTTTTTTTCCCTCACCAAATAACACCATAACCTTTAAACCCACTACATTTCCAAACCAACAAGAATACAAACATATATATAGCTTAAAAGCACAGATCATTCTACATATTTCTCAGATTATACACACTTGCCAATTTTACCCATCTATTTTCAAATACCAGAAGTATCTATATGTGTTGTTATTATATCTTTTTCAATTTCTTAGCCCACATATGTAGTGGCGACTTTTATATTCTTTTATACTTCCTAATAGGACTCATATCCCAATTTTTTTCTCTTATTCATTTTTCAATTCACTACATGCAGTACTTGCAATTTCCTTATTTCTTTATTAGCTCATTTTAGATCTTGATACATTTTATATTTACAAATGGCAGTATAATTCCTCATCACAGTTGATCCCAAATAGGATCTTCGTGTTTAATCTGATGATATATCTAGACTCTAGACGCCTCAGCTTTTGGACTCTATCACCTCCTCGTTCATGTTTCGCTATTGTCGCAATACCATAATATTTCATATATAACAAATTTAATTCTAAGTGGGTCTTTAAGTGTTTGGTCATGGCATAGGTATTGTCGTCATTTTGTACCGCTCTAATGTGTTCAAGAATATGCTTTTTTAGAGGGCATATGGTACTCCCAACATACCTAAGACCGCACTTACACTCTATAACATAAACCACAAAAGTTGTCTCACATGTGATTCTGTCTCTAATTACATTTTATTTGCCCTGAAAGTCTGTTATCGCTTTTTTGTTGCAGGCAATTTTGCATGCTTTGCACTTTCTGCAACAAAAAAGCCCTTGTTTCCATCAACTAGTCAATTTGCCATATTTGTTGTCTTGAAATGACTTTTTACTAGCATATCTTTTAGTGATGGTACTTTTCTATATGTAATTGAAGGATAAGTACCTATTCGCTGCCCAATGTCATTATCTCTTTGAATCAGACACCAATATTTCTTCAGTATATTGATTATCTGTTGATTCTCTTTACTATAGTCCATGATAAGTCTTAACTCATCATTCTTCATCATGGATCATTCTGACATTTTCTGATTCGTCACCAATACCTGTGCTTGTGTCATTGCTCTTGCTTTTGTTTCACCTTGTTCTATTGACTTCAGTTTATAACCTCTATTTGTAAATCTATGTCTTGTTTCTCGAAATTGTTTTATCCATATCTTGTTCCTTAGAACAATTCCTTTTGATACAAATAAATTCACCATATGGAATACTTATATATATATATATATATATATATATATATATAAAAAATGTTGCAGGGACGTTATAGTCAGGTCATGAATTTACTCGTACAAGACCACAGAAATTCAACCCTTAAAGATAGAGGGCCAGATGTAGGAAAAATAAAAATTGCGAGTCGCATTTTGCGAGTCAATGCGACTCGCAAAATGCGACTCGCAATTTGGTATGCCAGGAAAATAACCGGTCCGATTTAGCGACTCGCAGCCGGACTCGCAACGCTGTGTGCGAGTCCGCAGATTGCGAGGTCGCTGTTTGCGAGTGTGCAAAAAACGAACTCGCAATTAGCAAGTGGGTGTCGCAAATTGCGAGTACCCTCAAAATTGCTTGCAGGTGCAGCAGAACACTCCAGAAAGCACACCAGAACACTCTGGAAACACTTCCTGGCACATGATGATGACATCACAGCCAGGAAGTTAACAAATACACCTGGGAGGAGGCAGGACCACACCCTTTTATAACTGCCAGTCTTCACACTGAACAAGCAGCAGCAGCCATGGAGGGAACCCCCCGAAAAAGGAAAATGAAATTCTCTGAGAGGGAGCTTGAGGTGCTGACCGAAGAATGTTGTCAGCACCATGATGAGCTCTTTGGGAGAGCAGCCCACACTGTTCCTGAGGCCACCAAAAAGAAAATCTGGCAGGAAATGCAAGAGAAAATTAATTCCCTGGGTGTGAGCCACAGGACAATTGAGGACATGAGGAAGAGGTGGTATGACCTCCGCTCCCGGACCAAGGAGAGGGTGGCAGAAAGGCTCCGGGAGATGAGAGGCACTGGAGGGGGATCATCATCTGTGCCACCACCCACACCCCTTGAAGACATGATTGAGGAAACGTTTGAGCCGGAGGCAGTGTGTGGATTTGGGGACCTGGACACCTCAGAGCCCAGCACATCAACCGGTGAGTACCATGTGACATGCCTGTACCCCTATCAATGTCATACCCCACCCACCATGTACACAGGTGCATGCACAACCAAAATAGCTCCATTTCAAGGTAGAAAAAGCCAGAATGATGCATTATGGGAAATGTAGTCCAATAGGCAGTTCATAGGCAAATGTTTATTAGGATTTGTGCAATAGATACTAGACACTGACAGTGTGTTCCCCATGTCCCACAGGTCTCCAGCAAGACACCCCCTACACCCCAAGCACCCAGGCCCAGGAGGACACCCCAGGACCCGCCAGCACCCCCACATGCACAGTCAGCAGCATTCCTGCAGTGGTAACGCCTGCTGCAACAACAACGCCAGGAGCTGCCCCAGCAACAGCCAGGGAGGATACAGGTGGGAGCACAGGGCAGCCACCACAGCGCAGGCGTCGCAGGGCAAGAGCATCTGGATCCCGGATACTTCCTCCAACCAGCAGTGAGGCACATCTGCTGCGGGGTCAGCGCCTGCAGAACACAATATTGGGCAGGATTAGTGGGGTGCTGCACCGCTTTGTAAGACACAACCATGCAAGCATGCAGCACCTCAACAGACGCATGGACCTGATGTGCCAGAACACTGGGGACATTGCCTCTGCCATCAGGGAACTGGCGGCCGGACTGCTGGGCCAGGCAGAGGCTGGGCGGCGCAGAGATCGCCAGATTATGCTAAGACTGGACAGGATGGCCACATCGATCGGCAGGCTAGCCATCAACACAACAGGCCTGTCGAGGAGGACAGTTGGCCTGCAAATAGAGATGGGCCATTTTGCTGGGGATGTTGCCAGGGGCCTGGGACGTCTCACACATATAATAGAACTAATGGAGACACGGGAGATGTCGAGGGCCACCGGGGAAACACCCCTAGATAGTGAGGAGGGCTCCACAGTTAGCAGTGTATCTGCTACTGACAATAGGGTGCTAAGGAGTGGGAGGCAGAGCACCATGGATGCAGCAGGGACCAGCCAGGCTGGCAGGAGGGGCAGGAGAAGCTAGAGAACAGCCCGGAGAAATAAATGTGGCACATGGCGTTAATGTGCCACATGACTGGTTGGCATTTCCCTGCCCATGGACAAATTCATCTTGTATATAGTTCATTCATTACATTATTAAAACAGTTATTTTTCTTCCACTTAACTAAAGGAGTGTTTGGTTAATGGGTGAGTATGGTGGGAGTTGACACGTACCGTCCAAAATATTGCGTTGCAATGTGTTCCCGTCTCAGTCTGCCTTGATTAGCTAGACTCCTATCCCCATGATGGCGATGTGGTTGTTCTTGCTCTTCCTCATCAGGATCTGGCTCTGCAGGGGTGAGAGGTAGCCCACGTCGGGTGGCTATGTTGTGGAGGATGGCGCATGCGACCACAATTTTGAATGCGGTAATGGGGGTGTATTGGAGGGCGCCTCCACTGCGGTGGAGGCATCTGAATCTTGCATCAGGAGTCCGAAGGTCCGCTCTATCAGGTTCCTGGTCCTCTTATGCGTACTGTTGTATTGCCTCTCAGATTCATTACTTGGTGTTAAAAACGGAGTCATGATCCAAGGCCTGAGAGCATATGCACTGTCACCTGTTGGGCACAAAAGTACACTGTTAGTAAGTCCAGATAGTCGTGTACAGTGACCTGTGTGTATGTCTGCAAGTGTCTGTGGCTCTACCTAGGAGGTATCCGTCTCCAAATTCCCCACGTTCCAGGCGTTGATGTATCCCACTATGCCTAAAAATGTATGAGTCATGGGTACTGCCTGGAAACTTAGCAACGATGTCCGTGATGACGTAATGGGCATCACAAACAACCTGTATGTTGAGTGAGTGGGTACACTTTCTGTTGCGGAAAATATGTTCCAGATTAGCAGGGGGGCATATTTGAATGTGTGTCCCATCTACACATCCAATGACATGGGGGAAGTGGGCAATGCGGTAAAAGTCCAGCTTGGTGCTGTTAATTTCTGCCTCATTCCTTGGTAAGTATATGAAGTGAGACCTGTGCGTGACTAAGGCATCTAGGGAGGCCCTGAGGAACCTTGACACTGCACTTTGGGATACCCCACCTGCCACGACAATGACCCCCTGATAGCTCCCTGAGGCCAAGAGGTGCAGTGCGCATAGTACTTGCACAGTCGTAGGGATGGCGCAGCCACGCAGAGTCTTGTGTTCTAGCTGTGGTTTTAGTAAATCTATTAATTCTAGAATGGCTGCGCTGCTAAGGCGGTATTTATCATAGATCTCCTCTTCAGTTTGCTGGAAAAGGGTCTGCCTGGTTCTATATATCTTCTCCTGTCTGTGGCCCCTCCTCCTCCTCTGCTGGGCTGCGTAGACTCTCCTCCTCAATGCTATCAGGTATATGTCCGCCATCTTGAGTAACCCAGATGCCTTCTGGGTCTCCTTTTATACTTTGGTAATGGTTACCATCTGCTCTGAGTTAGTGGTAAATGCGACATGCAAACTGGGCTTTTTGCGACTAGTCGCAATTTGCGACTTGCAATTGCATATTGGTTGCGAGTCGCAAAATGCGAGTCGCAATTTGCGGGTCGCAAAATGGGGTCACAACGGATGCGACTCGCAAACGGGTCCCATCGCTTTTTGCGAGTCGGAAATGGGCTTTTTGCATCCCATTTCCGATTTTGCACTGTCGCAAATTGCGAATCGGCCTGTTTGCGAGTCGCAAACGTTTGCTACATCTGGCCCAGAGTTCTTTCAAGTAAATATAACTTGTCCCCTAAGGTAACTATTACTCACGCCCTTGCCACGCAGAGTTCTCTTCTCAATAATTTTATTGCAAATGTTGCAGTGATAATATTAAAGATGCCATACAAGATCTCATCAATGATAAAATATGTGGCGTAATTAGCTGTGCATGGGGAAGATACAAATTATAGTTACTTTAGGGGGCAAATTATAGTTACTTGAAAGAACTATAACTATAACTGCTGAATTTCTATAGTTTTGTACAAGTAAATGTAGAACCTAACTATAACGTCCCTGTAACCTTTGTTTTTTTTCAGTGAATTTCTACTTTTTTTAAACGTAAAATAATTTGAATTACTATACGTTAAAACAAAAACCACTGCGCATTGCCTTCGGCTGTGCGCAGCTGGGGTTAGCTGCAGGGTATGCATCCAACCCCTACACCACCCACCTCTGGCTGCGCATGGTCTTTGGCCAGGCACAGTGGGGGAGGCTGCAAAGCCTGGCCTGTGGCCAACTCCTATAACTCCCAACCCTACACAGCCTTCAGCTTTGTGTAGTGGGAGTTGCTGCAGGGCCTGGCCTGAGATCAACCCCTATAACAACCCAACCCTGCATGTCCACCCTCCCTCAGCACAGATTGGCCTCGGGCTCTGTCTGTAAACTTTGCACTTGTATAGCGCACTACTCACCCATTAGGGTTTCCATGCGATGTACGCATACCACTGTGGAACCCTTCCTGGCTTTTCCCTGAGAGGCACCCACATCTTGGCACCTCCAGGATGAACCCTGGCATCCAAGCGCTGTTAGGGCCTTTGTGGAGATTAAGCAAGCTATTGCCCAGAGTTACAGAGTGGGACCCATTAATTAGATTAGGCACGCAGGCGAGAATTATCTGGTCCAAGGGAATTGAGCCCAAGACCCGCCAAGGCAGGAATTGAACTCTGGTCCCGGGCCACATCTCTGCTTCAGGGTCTGCCGCTCTAACCATTGTGCCACACTTCTCCACACTGTCTCTGTCAGTGGATCTATTAGCGGGTGCGTGAGTTCCCGAATGGGTCTGAAAGTGGGTGTGTGAGTCTATGAGTGTGTCTGAATGGGTGCATGAGTGGGTGTGTGAGTGGGCACTTGGATCTCTGAGTGCATGTATGAGTGAATTAATTAGTGTATCAATGAATCTGTGTTTTTTAAAATTTTCAAGTAGCTATAACTAGTGCCCTACAGTAACTATAACTTGCGCCCGTGCCATGCACTGCTAATCACCCCACAAATTACAGCATTCATGACATCTTTGATAACATAGTTGATAATATCAATGTAATATGTGCAGTATAATATTTGATGAAAAAACTGTGCCTGGGGTGGCTGAGAGTTATATTTACTGTAGGGCATGAATTATAGTTACTTGAAACAGCTCTAACTATAACAGGTGAATTTCTGTGGTTTTAAAATGAGATCCTAACTATAATATACATGAATTCTATTTCCTAACTATACCGTCCCTGTAACCTTAGTTTTTTCAGTGATATATATATATATATATATATATATATATATATATATATATATATATATATGTATTTATACATGTGTGTGTGTGTGTGTGTGTATTCATTTATCTTTATTTATGTACAAATAAGTATTTTGATGTAGGGGAGAGGTGACATAGGAGAACTAAAAAAAATGGAAAAGTACTCCAACGTTTTACTTTGCTGAGCCTCCCTAGACAGCATATGTCAGTAGACTGAATTGTGTCATGGATTTCTAAAAAAATAGTTTGTTGCCACATTGTGTGGCTTTTTAGTGTATACTCTCTAATCCCATACTGAACTGAATGTCCGTTCATCATTAGATTATAGAAAACAGTTTTTTTAAGAGTTGCTTTTGCATTGCAGACATTCTTTGAGCAGTTGGGTAGCATACTTACATTTTTGTGCAGCTGTGAAGCAGAGGAATTTACTCGTAATTCAGAATAGAAGAATGACATCTCAGTGACCTATGCATGACAGTGGAAAGGCTGTTTAAAAATGCCGTTTGTGGATTTATTTGAGAGCAAGTATTGGTCTCTGGAAAGACTTCAATGGGCTTGTAAATGTGTCTTTGAGGGAGTCATTTAGCCAAGATATTATTCTGAGAAATGCCTCAAAGAATTTTCAGGGAAACTGGCTGTGTGTATGGGGTCACCGCTCATAAACATGTCAGGTGTTGTTGATTTACTTCGGTTACTAGTGTTGTTTTAAAATCCTTTAGCGACTACAGTTTCGAACACTGAGCTATTCTGGCACCTGGGATATTATTTACTCTGAGCCAAGCATGTGTCCAATGACGGAATTTGCTGCAGTAATTAAAATGGCCAAGTTTTGTACCCTGGAGACCTCTGGTGTCATACCGTCTCGCAGCCTCCTCCATTAGCTAAAACAAGCCTTGGCAGGGCCAATCGATTTGCCGTTAATAGGTACGTGCTGCTGTTATGGCTTAGCCAATACTTTTTATCGATAAGTTCTAAAATGATGATTGGGCTTGTTGCAACGGTAAATTAAAACAGGCATTGGCAAAGCCAATAGGTCTCGCCTGTACAAGATCTATTGGCTTTGTTTTTTTTTTAACCGTGTTGCATGGCTACAACTGAAAAAGTGCTATGACATGGTCAATGCTGGCCACTTTAAATTGGTATTTTTTTTACTTTCATTCATGCTGCACAATAGCAACACAATTGTACAGCATGGCAAAGAAACACTGACAAAGCAAAATAGTTTTACTATTTGGATTTCCAATGTTTTTAAGCCATGTTGTACAGCTGCATGGGTGCTTTGCATCATGGTTGAATGAAAAAACACATTATGTCGCTGCCAGTGTTCACTGTGTCATAGCACTTTTTGTTGCATTTTCAGTGATGTTGCCCAGCAGGTGGGCGGCTGTACAATATGGCTAAAAACATTGACAAAGACAACAGATTGTGCATATGCTAGACTTATAAAATTTGCCTATGCTTGTTTCCTACACAGACACAAGCAGTCCAACGAAGCAGCTAAGGCTCCTATTACACATTGGCTATGTCTTTGCCCTTATACAGCTCTTTGCTGCCCTTCAGCTAGGCTTACCAACTACTCATGCAGTACTGTATATTTGATTCTGCGTAGACAGTTAATGTGATTCAAAAATATTTTGAAATATCCACATTTTTTCCTAAGTTGCAGTTTTCTGGCAGTGGCAAGAACCGTGTGTTCTCTATAATCACCGAGGGAGGCAGGATATTGGAGAAGGAGTAGGTGGGAGGGGGAAGAAGGATGTGGCGTTGCTCTACTCAACACTTCCTACGGTTTTGAGCAAATCACTTAACCACCTGGTGTCTAAAATAATAATAAAACAATGAATATGACCTTGTGTAATGTAACTTGTGCTCATGTAAGTGGTCCAATATCTTTGGTTAAGTTTGCATTATATATATATATATATGTATATATATATATATATATATATATATATATATATATATATATATATATATAAACAGTAAATTACGCAGTGTGGCTGAGCTGTGGCTGAGGTGGGAGATGTGCGGAGATGTGCTGCATTGAGCTGGTTGTTGATGTTTGATAAAGCAAGTTCTTAATTTTTCACTAGAGGGAGCTCATTACTAACAGGTTGTTGGTCATAGTTGGAATCGCAAAGTGCACACTGTTTTCCCAAAATAGACCATGTTAATTGAAAACATGAAGGATCAATGAAGAGCAGCTGATTCTCATGAAAGAACAGGGAACATTGTGCAAATTATGCATGTACACAACACATAGAGTGCCAATAAAGCTGACAACTTTGGAACTTGTGAACCAGGTTGGCTCAACATCCTGTGATTCTGGGCAAATCACTTAATCTCCCCTCAGCCCCTTTGATTCACCTGCACAGCGCTTGCGCAGTTCTTGTTTAATCAATTGTATTTAATATCTGAAGAGGGGCTTACATCCCACCCCCTTGCTTTCCTTGCTTTCATTGGTTCCTGCGCTTGCCACTTACTTTTCCCCAAGTCTCTCTAGGCTATAGCACTATTTTCTTGCATTTACCAATGTTTGTTCCTCATGTGTTTGCGCTTATCAGTGTCCCTAAGCCCATGTACTGTGTTCATCCGCTTTGGATTTGAAACTTCTTTTCATATGTGATTTTCTGCTTCACACATAGCGCAAGCCCCAAAGAAGGTATCGGAGAGCGGCACAAGCACAGAGCAATTAAGTGATTTGCACAGAAACACTGGATGTTGTGCCTCCTACTAAGACTTAAACTCTGATCGCAACAGAACCCATCAGTACCCCCGCGGAAAAGCGCACTCACTAGTCCTCCCAGGGCCAAAGCAGACACCAATGCTAGTGCTCCCTTTTATTGCGGAGGCTAGCCCTTGTTTGCTAACATTAGGTTAGTGGAGTGTGTAGTAATTGCACAAATCCTCCATTTATCGCTCAATTTTGATTTTTGAAAAACCGCACTTCATAACCAGCTACACATATTTGCGTGCAATTTCTTTTGCAAGAGTCCCACCTATAAATGGAACATGCTGCTAAGTGCAGTATAGAACGCTAACATGATTTCCTGTATGTGTGTTGACCTGTTACTTATGATTGCAATCTGATTGAATTGAACTCCCTGTTAATTTGTTGAGGGATGATACATATAATTTATTGGGGTAAATAAGTGTTCACTTATGAGTTTTCTGCTCTTTGCAGAGACATACCTGCCAAGTGCCCCAGATCCATGCGTGATGTGCTGCTCCAGTCCATTTTTTTCTTTGAATTCTGTAACTTGTAGCCTTGCATATTCCAATGCTTCCCATGCCACTGGATTCAAGCTAGCCTGGCTGATGAGGGGTGAAACCCCGAAACCGGTCTCAGGATGCTTGTTTCCGGTCCAGTGAGGACCTGGCTTGGCAGTTCGGTCTGGACTGTTCCCATGAGGAACAGAGTCAAGACTGATTTGCATATGGCTGGGTCCAAACTGGGGTGGCATGGTGAGCAAAAGAACGATGGATTGAACCCAGATCTATGACTGGGGGTGAGTGTTTGACAATGTTCAGCATTCCGTCCATCACTTGTTGTTTTTGCTTTGTTGCCCTAAGTGGGAAGGGTATGCCCAGACGTGGGTCCCGTGCTTCCCATGCCACTTGATTCAAGCTAGCCTGGCTGATGAGGGGTGAAACCCCGAAACCAGTCCCAGGATGCTTGTTTCCGGTCCAGTGAGGACCTGGCTTGGCAGTTCGGTCTGGACTGTTCCCATGAGGAACAGGGTCAAGACTGATTTGCATATGGCTGGGTCCAAACTGGGGTGGCATGGTGAGCAAAAGAACGATGGATTAAGCCCAGATCTATGACTGGGGGTGAGTGTTTGACAATGTTCAGCATTCCGTCCATCACTTGTTGTTTTTGCTTTATTCCAATATAAAACAGGATTACAAGTCCCAGAATTCAAAGGAAAAATCTGGACTGAAGCAGCACATCATGGATCAACCTGGGGTACTTGGCAGGTTTGCAAGAGAAAATCAAGGGACATAGGCCCTCATTATGACCCTGGCGGATGGCAGTATTTTGGAGAAAAGTACTGCCAACACACTGGCGGTACCTTTCCCCAAAATATGACATTGAGGGTTTGGCTCACACAAAAACCATGGCAGTAAGCACTATCAGTGACAAGGAATTCCTTCCCTGTAACTGATAGAGGTCTTTTGGGCCCCCCTCCACCTCCCTGGAGCCCTCCCCTACTCTCCTCCTCCTGACCCCCCTGTCATACACCCACATTCATGCACTATCATACACACGCATACACACACTCATACCCATATTCACCCACGCATGCATACATCCATACACACACACATCCACACACACTTACATTCATACAAGCACCCACGCATTCAAACAACACAACAAACATGCACACTCACATCTACACATGCACACACATACCACATGCAACGCACACCCACATTCACACACACACAAACATACACACACACAACACCCCACACCCCTCTCCCCTGTCGAAGCAACCGACTTACCTGATATCAGGGGGTCCTCCGGCAGGAAACGGGGTGCTGCAACCAGCAGCAGCGTACATCAGTAGAACACCGCCAGGCCGTATCATGGGTCATGATACGGTCTGCAGAGGTCTACTGGTGTGGTGCTGCTGCTGGCAGCAGCACCACCTTACCGCCGTCTGCCGCCATTACCGTCACCGGAGTTCCACCAACCTTCTGGCGGGATTCCAACTACGGTCATAATATGACGGTCGGCAGGTAGCCACGGCGATGGTGTTTTGGTGGCCGTCGCCATGGCGGTAGCCGGTTTTTACCACCACTGTCATAATGAGGGCCATAGTGTTTCTGTCATCACGAAGAAAGCCACTGTGATCACTTGACTGGAACAGAGCTCTGCCTGAGTCCTAAAGCACTTCCTGCTTCATGATTGATGAGCTGGCACTGGAAATAGCAGCTGCGTGTGCATGTATGCTAGTGACTGAACCTAGGAACAGAGAGACGTTGTATTGAGCAGAAGAGGCAATTAGACTAGAGGAGATCTCATCCTGCACACTGCACATGGCATCTCAACATCCTTATGCTGGGCTCAAAATGATCAAAGCATACTTACCTTCAACAACCATGGCAAACTAGGGCTCTCCAAATTCTATGAGCAGTATGTGAGTAAAGAACACTCCTCCCATCCCTGAACAATTGCTCAGAACCATTGCACTGCACCAGTGTCACACTAGGGACTGAAAGCAAACATCATGCTGCCGGCTTCACGGCAGTGGGCACAGGCACTGCCAGAAACTCAAAAAAGGCAGGGGCAATGATACAAAACCAGCAGCAGTCACGGAAGAGTGGAGTACTGTTAAACCCAGTGGGGGAATGTAGGAGGCTGGCCTGGCTTGTAGTGGGTACCAAGGGGTACTTACACTCTGTACCAGGTCCAGTTATCCCTTATTAGTGTAGAAGAGGTGTTTCTAGCAGCTTAGGCTGATAGAAGGTAGCTATAGCAGAGCAGCTTAGGCTGAACTAGGAGACATGCAAAGCTCCTACTATACCACTGGTGTCATATGCACAATATCATAAGAAAACACAATACACAGATATACTAAAAATAAAGGTACTTTATTTTTATGACAATATGCCAAAAGTATCTCAATGAGTACCCTCAGTATGAGGATGCAAAATATACACAAGATATATGTACACAATACCAAAAATATGCAGTAATAGCAAAAGGAAGTTATGCAAGCAAAGTAGAATTACAGTAGATTGCAATAGGAGCACATAGGTATAGGGGCAACACAAACCATATACTCCAAAAGTGGAATGTGAACCACGAATGGACCCCAAACCTATGTGAGCTTGTAGAGGGTCGCTGGGACTGTAAGAAAACAGTGAGGGTTAGAAAAATAGCCCACCCCAAGACCCTGAAAAGTAGGTGTAAAGTGCACCTATATTCCCCAGAGAGCACAGAAGTCGTGATAGGGGAATTCTGCAAGGAACACCAACACCAGCAATGCAACCAAAGTGGATTTCCGGACGAGAGTACCTGTGGAACAAGGGGACCAAGTCCAAGAGTCGTGACAAAGTCGAGATTGGGCAGATGCCCAGGAAATGCCAGCTGAGGGTGCAAGGAAGCTGCCACCGGATGGTAGAAGCTGTGGATTCTGCAAGAACGAAGAGGACTAGGAACTTCCCCTTTGGAGAATGGATGTCCCAGGTCATGAAGAAGCTTGCAGAGGTGTTCACACGCAGAAAGTCCACAAACAAGCCTTGCTAGCTGCAAGGGTCGTGGTTAGGGTTTTTGGATGCTGCTGTGGCCCAGGAGGGACCAGGATGTCGCCACTTGGATGAGGAGACAGAGGGGGCGCCCAGCAAGTCAGGGAGCCCTCACAGAAGCAGGCAGCACCCGTAGAAGTACTGGAACAGGCACTTGGAAGAGGGGTGAACCGGAGCTCACCAGAAAACACAAAAGGGAGTCCCATGACGCCGGAGGACAACTCAGGAGGTTGTGAACTGCAGGTTAGAGTGTCGGGGACCCAGGCTTGGCTGTGCACGAAGGAAATCCTGGAAGAGTGCACAGAAGCCGGAGCAGCTGCAAATCACGTGGTACTCAGCAATGCAGTCTAGCGTGGGGAGGCAAGGACTTACCTCCACCAATCTTGGACTGAAGAGTCACTGGACTGTGGGAGTCACTTGGACAGAGATGCTGAGTTCCAGGGACCACGCTCGTCGTGCTGAGAGGGGACTCAGAGGACCGGTGATGCAGTCTTTTGTTGCCTGCGGTTGCAGGGGGAAGATTCCGTCGACCCACGGGAGATTTCTTCAGAGCTCCTGGTGCAAGAAGGAGGCAGGCTACCCCTAGAGCATGCACCACCAGGAAACAGGCGAGAAAGCGGCAGGATCAGCGATACAAGGTTGCAGTAGTCGTCTTTGCTACTTTGTTGTGGTTTTGCAGGCGTCCTGAGCAGTCAGCGGTCGATCCTTTGGCAGAAGGTGAAGAGAGAGATGCAGAGGAACTCTGATGAGCTCTTGCATT
Organism: Pleurodeles waltl; assembly: GCF_031143425.1. Taxonomy (NCBI): domain Eukaryota; kingdom Metazoa; phylum Chordata; class Amphibia; order Caudata; family Salamandridae; genus Pleurodeles; species Pleurodeles waltl. The sequence continues at coordinate 642,354,028 of NC_090438.1, forward strand.
CGTTATCTAAAGAATTCCCCAAAGCAGAGACCCTAAATAGCCAGAAAAGGAGGTTTGGCTACTTAGGAAGGAGGTAAGAGCCTATCAGAAGGAGTCTCTGACGTCACCTGCTGGCACTGGCCACTCAGAGCAGTCCAGTGTGCCAGCAGCACCTCTGTTTCCAAGATGGCAGAGGTCTGGAGCACACTGGAGGAGCTCTGGGCACCTCCCCTGGGAGATGCAGGGGAGTGGTCACTCCCCTTTCCTTTGTCCAGTTTCACGCCAGAGCAGGGCTGGGGGATCCCTGAACCTGTGTAGACAGCTGTGCCCATCAAAGCATTTCCAGAGGCTAGGGGAGGCTACTCCTCCCCAGCCTTGACACCTTTTTCCAAAGGGAGAGGGTGTAACACCCTCTCTCTGAGGAAGTCCTTTGTTCTGCCTTCCTGGGCCAAGCCTGGCTGGACCCCAGGAGGGCAGAAACCTGTCTGAGGGGTTGGCAGAAGCTGCAGTAAAACCCTGGGAAAGGCAGTTTGGCAGTACCCGGGTCTGTGCTAGAGACTCGGGGGATCATGGAATTGTCTCCCCAATGCCAGGATGGCATTGGGGTGGCAATTCCATGATCTTAGACATGTTACATGGCCATGTTCGGAGTTACCATTGTGACGCTATACATAGGTAGTGACCTATGTATAGTGCATGCGTGAAATGGTGTCCCCGCACTCACAAAGTCCGGGGAATTTGCCCTGAATGATGTGGGGGCACCTTGGCTAGTGCCAGGGAGCCCACACACTAAGTAACATAGCACCCAACCTTTACCAGGTAAAGGTTAGACATATAGGTGACTTATAAGTTACTTAAGTGCAGTGGTAACTGGCTGTGAAATAACGTGGACGTTATTTCACTCAGGCTGCAGTGTCAGGCCTGTGTAAGAATTGTCAGAGCTCCCTATGGGTGGCAAAAGAAATGCTGCAGCCCTTAGGGATCTCCTGGAACCCCAATACCTTGGGTACCTCAGTACCATATACTAGGGAATTATAAGGGTGTTCCAGTATGCCAATGTGAATTGGTGAAATTGGTCACTAACCTGTTAGTGACAATTTAGAAAGCAGAGAGAGCATAACCACTGAGGTTCTGGTTAGCAGAGCCTCAGTGAGACAGTTAGTCATCACACAGGGAACACATACAGGGCACACTTATGAGCACTGGGGCCCTGGCTGGCAGGGTCCCAGTGACACATACACTAAAACAACATATATACAGTGAAATATGGGGGTAAAATGCCAGGCAAGATGGTACTTTCCTACAGGGAATGAGCATGTAAGCAATCGGGCACAGGGAGAAGGGACTGCAACACAGAATAACCAGTACACAGGAAGGGAACAGGAGCCCTGAAACTGTGGTTTCAGTTCACATGGAGAGCTGCACTGTGTTAGCGGATTAGAACCTTTTGACTCATTTATGAAGTTCTTACCATAGCTCCAGTACATAATTAACAATCAATACATGATAATCAATAATCATTAATAATCAATACAATCAATAATCAATGGAGTCAGTAAATGTTATGCACCATGACCTCTCAGTCCAAAATAACCACACCTTTAGTAAAAGTTTGGTAAGTTTATTTCCCTCATATTAACAATACTAAAATCATGTAGATTAATCTCAAAATCAAATGAAACACATGTATGAACAATACTGGTTGTTCGAAGCGGTGAAAGAATTGCAATGTAATCAAAGCTTGAATCATGACACATTCTAGAGCTACAGTGCAAATCAATAGCAGAATCAGTTGCACTAAAGATATAACATACATAGAATTCAGCAAGATAACTAGTTAAACATTAGTCCCTGTAATTCGTCAGTCAATTTGAGTGCTCTCAACTAACGTCAGATTGGCATCAGCATGTTGGGCTTCATGCAAAACAATTTAGAACACAAATTTAGAAAAGCATCTAGCTATGGGTCTATCAAAACAGCGCAGTTGGTACCTAGAAACAAAAGGCATAAAATGCATTACAGTCACATTTCATCAAATCTACCTATCCACAGTATGGTTCAGCAAGCAGAATCAGTCTTTGTACTCAGGTCATCAATCGATCAGCAAAGTATCAGGCTCTCAGTCAGAGAGTATGAGCCCAATGACAGATAAATCTTGAATCTCTTCTAAAGTTTCTTCGCACTCAAAATCACAGTAATTCCTGAATAATTCTCCCCTGTCGCCTTTTTATATCAAAGACACCTAAACTATCCCCTAATTCCCTATTGGTCAGTTAATCGGACGTTTATACTCTACCCAATAATATTTCTATACCAAATCTATGAATTCTAATATTTCACTCTTCTTATGAAGTTGATTTGTTCACTTTATGATGTCCTCATCATCTGGCTTGTCAGGTAACAGTATTGTTGCATCTTCAGCTCCAGTCTGTGTCTTCATTGTTCTCGTCCTGGGAAAGTACATCTCACAAACATTACACACAAATAGTTACTCTAGCGGGACCATCATCTACTGTTAGTCTGTTCTCACAAAAAGTTTCTGTTAAGCACTGTTAGAAATGGGGTCTTTGGTTGGCAGTCAGGTTATCCCCTGTCCAAGCAAGGAGCCTCACTCTAGTCAGGGTAAGTCACACACAATCCAAATTATCCTGTGCCCACCCTCTGGTAGCTTGGCACTGAGCAGTCAGGCTTAACTTAGAAGGCAATGTGTAAAGTATTTGTGCAATAAATCATACAATAACACTATATCGCACCACAAAAATACACCACACAGTGTTTAGAAAAATATATAATATTTATCTGGATATCTGCAGATCAAAACGATAAAAGATGCAATAAGAAATTGTAGAGATTTCACGGAAAAATGAAATGAAGTGTCTTAAGTATTTAAAAAGCAAACAAAGTCGCTTTAAAGCACAAAGTACCTGGTTTGGAGTGTAAAATCTCCACAGAGGGCCGCAGAGGAGGAGAGGCGTGGAAAATGGTGTGTGCGTCAGTTTCGCCCCTTCACACACGGACTTGCGTCGTTATTTTTCATGCGGGGAAGATGTTGCATCGATTTACGGCGCGCGGACAGTCTCCTCTGTGGGTCGCAGGGTTTTCAGACGCCCCGGGATCTGTGCGTGGAATCCTGGGCTTGTCGTCCGGCTGCACGTCGTTCCAGTGGGCTGTGCGTGGAATTTTCTCCCTCACGGCAGGCGTCGCGTCGCTTTCCTCTCTGGAAGTCGGGCGGCGTTGTCCAGGCGGGCCGTGCATCGAAGTTCGGGTGGCACTACAGGCGCTGCGTCGATCTTTTCCTTGCGAAGTTGAGTGGCGTCATCCCGGGTCGGCGTGCAAGCTGTGCATCAAATGTTTCGCCGCACAAAGAGTCCAGTTGAAAGAAAGAAGTCTTTTTGGTCCTGAGACTTCAGGGAACAGGAGGCAAGCTCTATCCAAGCCCTTGGAGAGCAATTCTGCAGCAAAGCAAGAGTTCAGCAAGGCAGCAGACCAACAGCAAGGCAGCAGTCCTTTGTAGAAAGCAGTCAGTTGAGTCCTTTGGGCAGCCAGGCAGTTCTTCTTGGCAGGATGCAGGATCTGGTTCAGGTTTCTTCTCCAGCAATTGTCTGAGGTGGTAGGGCAGTGGCCCTGTTTTATACCCAAATGTGCCTTTGAAGTGGGGGAGACTTCAAAGAGTGGCTTAGAAGTGCACCAGGTCCCCTTTCAGTTCAATCCTGTCTGCCAGGGTCCCAGTAGGGGGTGTGGTAGTCCTTTGTGTGAGGGCAGGCCCTCCACCCTCCCAGCCCAGGAAGACCCATTCAAAATGCAGATGTATGCAAGTCAGGCTGAGTACCCTGTGTTTGGGGTGTGTCTGAGTGAATGCACAAGGAGCTGTCAACTAAACCCAGCCAGACGTGGAGTGTAAGGCACAGAAAGATTTAAGTGCAAAGAAATGCTCACTTTCTAAAAGTGGCATTTCTGGAATAGTAATATTAAATCCAACTTCACCAGTCAGCATGATTTTGTATTACCATTCTATACTAAATATGACCTTCCTACTCCTTTCAGATCAGTAGCTACCACTTCAATAATGTATGAGGGCAGCCCCAATGTTAGCCTATGAATGGAGCAGGCCTCACAGTAGTGTAAAAACGAATTTAGGAGTTTTACACTACCAGGACATGTAAACTACACAGGTACATGTCCTGCCTTTCACCCACACAGCACCCTGCCCTAAGGGTTACCTAGGGCACCCATTAGAGGTGACTTTATTGTAGAGAAAGGGGAGGTGTAGGCTTGGCAAGTACTCTTAAATGGCAGGCCTGAGACAAGGTAAAGGGGCTACTTAAGTGGGTGGCACAACCAGTGCTGCAGGCCCACTAGTAGCATTTAATCTACAGGCCCTAGGCACATATAGTGCACATTACTAGGGACTTATAAGTAAATTAAATAGTCCAATTGGGTATGATCCAAAGTTACCATGTTTAAAATGAGAGAGCATATGCACTTTAGCACTGGTTAGCAGTGGTAAAGTGTGCAGAGTCTAAAAGCCAGCAAAAACAGTGTCCAAAAAGTGGAGAGAGGCAGGCAAAAAGTTAGGGGTGACCACCCTAAGGCATGTCAGGTCTAACAAGCACTTTTAACAAAACAATGGACATTTCACAGTTTAGTTCCTTTGGTCAGCATTTTTATTAACCTCTAAGAAATACAGCTTCTGCATGACGCCTGGCAAAACTTGGCCAAGACACTCGCTAAGTTAAGCCTACAATTAATAGAACTAGAACATACTTCACAACACTTAATATGACATACTACTACATAATCTAGTACATTTTTAAATATTTCATAAGTATTAATCATCAATTAGTACATTTCGTGAACACTGATGGCCATTCTTCGAGGTCACATTTTCAAACGTGTGCATTATTTTTCTGTATGTTATTAATTTTCCACAAAATTCATTATTCAAATTACATAAACACCCATTAATAATTTTGAGTTAAAACACCTGCTTTAGCAACTGTCGCAGTGCAATCTTCAATAAACAATGTTGGGACACCACATGAAGCGTGTAATGCCATTCGACAAAGCATCAGACATCCAGATGAAACTGACACAGTATCACGTCAATAACTGCCAACAGCAGCATCACACACAGTACTGTGCTTACCAGCCATTAACAGCTCAAGAAGAACACAACAGAACATGTTCTAGAATGTAGGCCCTCGATGCACAACCATCAGCAGCACAGAACACACAGACATTTGTCATACACACACATTCCACGCTCCATGAACCACACTACCACAATGTCCATTACTAATCCTAGCTTGGGCTGTGAAGCGGTCAGAGCTGTATTCACTTTTCACAACTCTTTCTGAACCATCAGAGCAGGTCATTATAAATTGTGGCTACTTTGGCTCTGCATGGGCATCAAGCTGCATTTGTACTTCAGTTATTCGGGCAATTACTGCACATTCTGCTGTGTTTTCCTCTGGGTAATTTCAGCTCACTCTGTCACCTTTATAACTTGTGTAATTATTTTGTGCTGGCTTAGGCCAGCAGCATGTCTACCACAAGGGTGGGACTGCCTCGTTGACGAATTGTGTGCTTTCTCAACAGGCGACAGCATGGGTTCTAAAAGGTTGCCAGAGCTAGGAGAGAAGCCAGTCTTCAGAGGCCCTAACCAGCTAGAAACCTCATGATTTTCCTATGGACCAATGGGCATCTGCCTGTGACAATTTGTGGCAATTTTCAAGTATTTTTGTTTTCCCTGCGCCAATTAGCCACTATCCCCGCATTATGGCCCTCATTATGAACACGGCAGTAAACACAGCACCTCCGGCGGCAGTGGTAAATGCCGCCAACAGAGAAGCGGTCCAGACTGCCAAATAATGAACCAACTGAAACACAGGCATCCTGAAAACCACCCACCGCCAGCAGAGGAGTGCTGACAATGACAGCTGAGCATGCCCACAGGCCGACAGAAAGGCCAAACCCGCCCATCAAATAATGAACCACTAGACCGTCGTCAGTTCCGGGACAGGAACCACTGCCACGCAAAGCCAGGCGAACACGAACCAAATATAAGGAAACACTCAGTGGAGGCTAACACAACACGTCGAAGCAGACATGGATAGAGAGCTGCAGATCATGCCATCCCTCCTCCTTGCCATATACCTTCATGACCGAGACCAACGACGAAGACGGTAAGTATCAAAACCCACGAAACAAGGGAGGAAAGGGCACAGTTACATGCCCACCCACTCCACCCACCCCGCAACACACCCACAACCCTTCAGAGCAGCACAAGCCATACACCCCACAGCAAGAGGGATTTACTCGACACAAGGCAAATCCAACCTGTCCAAAGTACACACATGTGCCACACACCCACAAACAATGAAATGAGAGACAAGGGATCCAGAGTGTGGCGCCAAAACACAGGCCACTCATTAACTTTTAATTCAGCTCTCTGAGCAAACTAATTGTAAATAAGGCCAATGGCCAGTCCAGAGTGCTAGAAGTCCCATGGGCCACAATGGCCCCACTTGACTCCCACAAGTGCTACGGTACTCCACTTCATAGGGGCAACAATGTGGCATGCAGGCACCTCAGGGAACAGGGGCAGGGAGTGGCGGGGGTGGGGATTTATGATGGGATGGGGCTTGGATTTGCGTTTGGAAGGTGGAAGGGGTTTGGGTTTGGCCTTGGAAGGTGGGGGAGTGTGCTTAGACTGGGTGGAGCCAGATGCAATAAGCTCAGCACAGGGCTTCTTCCTCTCTGGGGAAGGGGCACAGGAATGTGAAGGGCGGACAGGGGTGGGCTATGACATGGAAGGAGTGGAAAGGGCAAGGAGGTGTTCACATTTAGGGAGGAGATGGGATGGGCCAGTGGGTTGGAATAGGTCAGCACTGGAGAGGAAAAGTTTCTTTGGTACAATTGGGTTGGGCCTGGAGGAAAGCGTGGGAGGGGAGGTTAGAGGGTGTGGTCTTAAGTGGTGTTGGTGTGCATGTTGTGGGTGCATGTGACTGCTGAGGTGTGGTGGATGTGTGATGGGTAGGTGTTTGGGTGCGTTTGTGTGTTTTTGGAGGAGGGGGTGGACACAGTGGGACAAGACAGGCTGCCAGTGTGAATGTATGTTGTTTGGGTGTCTGCACGTCTGGTGAGTGTGCTGCATGTGTCAATTAAAGTATTTGTGGTGAGTGCAGGTGTGGTGTCTGGGGTGCATGTATGGATGTGTGCTATTGTGGTGACTGCAGGAATAGTGCCAGCAACAGTGAATGAAGGTGCAGTGCCTGGGTGGGTGTATGTAGAGGGGATAGACAGGGAGGCGGAAGATGTGGGCACACTGGGGGAAGTTCATGTTGCTGTGTGTGCATTTGTATGCTGGCTGTGTGAATGCTTGTGGTGGGAGGTGTGGTGCTTGTGTTTTGAAGTGTGCTTCTTGTGTGTTGAGGTGTGTGCCTGTGTGTCAAAATGTGTGCTCTGGATGGGTGAAGGGAGTGGGGTGCTGGAAGAGGTAGAGGAGGTTGGAAGGGGACCGAATGACCAGGGACACTGGCTGCCATCAAAGAGGAGGCCAGAGCTTGAAAAGATCTCTGTAGGCCAGACACGGTACTGTGAATGACATCCAGATAGCATTGGCCTGCTGCATCTAGGATGCTAGCCCCTGGATGGCATTAACAATGGTTGTCTGCCCTACAGAGATGGTTCTCAGGAGGTCACTAGCCTCCTCCGTGAAGGCTGACTGGGGCAGGGGAAGAGGTGCCTGGGGCAAAGGAGACGCCCACCCTTCTGGGTGAGCGGGCACAAGCAACTCGGTGGGGAGCAAATGGGAGGGCGGTGATGGAATGAGGGGTGGCGGAAGATGACACAGTAGGTGTGGGCCCACTAGGGTCCGCCACCGCCAGGGAGCCCTCATCAGAGGAGGTATCGGAGTCACTACCTCCAGTGGTAGTTGCCTCCCCCGTGGTACTCCCCTCGCCCTCCAACCCACTGGTCCCCTTGGTGTTGGACGACTCTGCCTCCAAGGATCTGTGGGCCACTGCATCCCCATGCACCTGTGCCTCAGCTCCCTCGCCAGATGATGCTGTTGTACACAGACAACACAAGAGAACAGGGATGGGGAGACAAAAAAGCAGAGACATTTGTAAATAGCTGAATGGAGTGAACTTAGTGGTTCATACATATACCCACCCAGAAGAGCCTCCAACAGGCAGCACCTACTGCTATACCCATGGCTATGCCCCTGACTAGGGCCAGAACCCTGCTCTACAGCCATTCCCCAAACAACTTAAGGACCCGACGTGTAGGAGACCTGACCAAAACACCCCTACTCCCCACAGGGTCCATAATGTAGATGGACATCAGTCAGAGTCCCTGCAACTAAGCAGCATTAATACGAATGCACACCCAGACATCCATCAATGGTCAAATATATGGTATGTGTACTCACCCCCTTGTGATTGCTGCGCAGCCTTCAAGCACCCATCTAGGTCTGGGTACGCCACCACCAGGATGCGTAGCATAAGGGGGATCAGTGCCCGATGGGCACCCCTTCCCCGTTGGGAGGACTTCCCCAGCTGGGCCTCGCAGATGTTTCGTGCCCAGCGCCGCAGGTCCTCCCACCTCTTCCTGCAGTGGGTGCTTCGCCGGTTGTAGACCCTCAGGGTCCGCACCACCTTGGCGATGGCATGCCAAAGTGCCCTCTTCTGGTGGGCGCTTACCTAAAAGGAACACACATAAATGTAACACAGAGGTCAGGCACTAGCCAAACATATAGACCTGGCTATACATCCGCTCTGGGACAGACAGTACAAAGGGACTAACAGCACATACACACGCAGCATGTGTGCACCCCTGACCCTGGCCCATCCAGGGTCAGAGGGGCACACATGTATGCTGCCAACACTAACCATTACACACATCCATGGCCCACAATCCTCCTACTCACCTGTACCTCTGGCCGTCCGTAGAGCTTGGCGTACTGGGGCAGGATCCCGTCCACGAGCCTCTCCAATTCATCTTGGGTGAAGGCCGGGGCCCTTTCCCCTGCAACACATGCCACTTCCATGACCAGAGGCAGGACACAGCAGTACACTCAGTGGAATACCTTCTTGCACGAGATCAGGGAGTCAAGTGAAGTTGGGGTGATGAGTTTGCGTACGCACCGCGGCTTTGTGCACCGTCACCGGCGATCACGATACGCTAGGATTCCCCATTGACATCCATGTTAACCAATGAATTTGTGCACAGCGGTAAACACTGCCTTACGCTGTTTTCTCAACCACTAGCGGTATGAGGTCACTTCCACAACGACAGTTCTGGATTACATTGGGCAGACATTTTGGCAAAAACTATGCATTTATAAAACTCCAATCTGCACAATGCATGCCTTACTGTTCCCCAAAAACACATAGGCATGTGACAATTAACATTACCTCACCTGACAAGCCATAATCTATCATTGTGGTCAAGTTGATGTTATGTCAAACACATTATGCATTTGAGTTGCGACAATCAAGCCAGTAGTGCTCAATGACTGACAATGTGTGCCCATGTATGTGTGTTCCTCACACGTGTTTCCAGCTCCTCCTAAGTACAGACCCTTGTGGCGAGGAAGGGCCCAATCGGTGTACAGACCACTTGTGGATTTGTGGACCATGGTGGAACATATCATCATTATCAATTACAGACTCACCCGTGCAACTATTCTTGAACTTTTACATTACTGGATCCTGCACTGACTCCGGCAAATCATAATCAGCATGCCATCCCTCCTGAAGTGCAGGTGCTTGCTGCACTTTATTTCCTGGCCAAGGGCTAATTTCAAGTGACAGTGGGCATGGGTGCAGGTTTTTCACAGCCAATGTTTAGCATTATTCTGGCAAGATTCCTGAATGCATATGTACAACATCTGTAGTCCTATGTGAGGTTTCCCCAAAGTACAGACCTCCCTGCCATCAAGTCGGACTTCTATGCCTTTGCCAACATACCCCATGTGATAGGTGCCATTGATGGCACCCACATAGCTATCATCCGCCCAAGAGTCAGTGAACAGGTGTACAGAAACAGGAAGAACTTTAATTCCATGAATATTCAATTGGTGTTACTGCAGACCAGTATATCTCACATGTGAATGCCATGTTCCCTGGTTCAGTCCATGATTCATTTGTGCTGAGGAACAGTAGTGTGCCACAGAAGATGGAACAACTACAAGAGGACAGAGGGTGGATCATAGGTAGGTGTTTCTCTCACTTATTGCCACCCTGTCTGCCTCTGAGGCTTGTAATTTTAAGATGTGTTGTTCACCTTTTTCTAAGTGATTCTGGCTATCCCAACTTGTGTTGGCTCCTGACACCAGTGAGGAATCCTGAAACAGATGCAGAGAGGAATTACAATGAGGCCCATGGACGTACTAGGAGGGTGATAGAGCGCACAATAGGTCTCCTCAAGGCTAGATTTAGTTGTCTACAAATCTCTGGCGGTTCCCTGGCCTATTGGCCTGAAATGGTGTGTAGAATAGTAGTGGCCTGCTGCATGCTGCACAACGTGGCTGTGAGAAATTCTATCCCCCTCATGGAGGAGGAGGGTGCTGTATATCCAGACCAGCTTCCTCAGAGAAGGGACGAGAGTGATGGTGAGGATGAGGTAGGGGAAGATGTAAATTCCAGGACCCAACTGATACAACTCTACTTCCAGTAACTATGTGGGACAATTGCGTGAGATTGGTGTCAGTTCATCATACTGTAAGTGTGCCTTGTCATCTAGGGGGTTTGGAATATACTAATTGCCACTGTGTCCAGGTCTACATAGGACAGAATACAATTTTGTGTATTTTTTCTAAACATAGTTAGGCACAACAACATGTAAGGCGAGTGGTGCGTTTCATGCTACGCAGGTACAAATAAAGGAGTTATCAACCAGTTGCCTCCATGCTTCACTTTGTTCACACATAATGACAGGGGACATTGTAACAGGTGTGATATGTGTTTTATTTGGTGCAGGGATAAAATCGTGCAAATTACAGTGATGGCAGTGGGTCAATGGTGTTTATCCAAAATGGCATCATGGTGGCAGCATTTCTGTCAGTATTGGTAGGTCCATCAATGCTTACATGAGTTTTTGATTATTGGTAGCACTGTTTGGTGGTTGATTGAGTGGGATAGTTGGTGGACAGTTTTTTTGCAGAGTCACTTCTTAGAGGGGGCCTTGGTGTTCCTGTCACACATCTTGGCCTGAGGGTCCGTTTGGGTTCCTGTTGTTGGGCTGTAGGGGATGAGATGGATGTCCCCTGTGTTTCCTCAGAGGGTAGTACATGTGAAGTTTCTGCTGATGCTCTTATTGTCCGGTCTGTCTCCTGTGCTGTAGTGGGGGCTTCCTGTTCTGTGTGGGCCTTAGGCTGTGTTTGGACAAGCTGCTGCAGTGCACCTGCTATGCTGGCCATTGTAGCATTGTGCAGTTTCCACTGCTCCATGGCCTCTTGGTGGTGTGCTTGCTGCATCCTCTGACTCTGCTCCAGGGTGGACACTATCTGGGCCAATCTGTCCTGGGTATGGTGGTAGGCTCCCAGGACCTCAGAAATCACATCCTGGGCTGCAGCATCCATCCTGTGGCCTCCCCCTGGGCCAGTGTTGCCCTCCCACTAGGCCTAGCCCCCTGTGCCTGTGTCCCCTGCACAGGTCTGGCGGTACCACTTGTACTGGGGTCACCGCCTTCCTGCCTGTTGGTAGGGGGTGACTGTGGCCTCTGTACCTGTGTTCCACCAGTCTGTGGTCTGGATACACAGGTGTGGGGACAGTTGCCCTGGGCTGATGTTATTGGCTGGGTGGTAGGGGTGTCAGTGGTATCCTGGGTGGGGCTGCTGGATGGTGACAGTCCAGGACTATGTGAGGGGCCTGCCTTCTCATCAGTGTCCAGGGTTCCATCCCCAGTGTCCTGTGCGGTGCCTCTGTCTCCCTGGGCGGCACTGCCACTCCTTGTCCTGTCCGGCAGGGTGGCATGGGTGGTGGTGCCTGTTGGGGGAAATGGACATGTCTGTTACATTTGCATGGTCGGATGGGGGGCAGGCGCCTGGGTGGGTTTGTGCAGCTTACACACTTTTGGACCATGCAGGATGCTTTAGTGGGATTAGCATTGCTTTTAGCTTAGGATGTGGAGGTGCATTGTGGGTGTTATAGTCCATTGTGTTTCCTTGCATGTGTACAGGGGGAGGGATGTGGGCCTGTTAGTGGGTTTGTGGGCATGAAGGGGAGTGGATTCAGTGCCTGTGGGCTGGGTGGGGTAGTGGTCCTGGTGGGTGTTGGAGGGGTGGGGTGATGCATGCATTACAGGTGTGATGGATATGGGGTAAATGTAGATGACTTACCCGAGTCCATTCCTCCAGTGAGGTTCTCAGGGTGCAGGATGGCCAGTACCTTTTCCTCCCAGTCAGTATAGTCGGGTGGTGTTAGTGGAGGTCCTCCCCCAGTCTTCTGGACTGCAATGTGGTGCCTGGATGCCATGGCCCTGACCTTCCCCCACAGGTTGTTCCATCTCTTGCGGATGTCATCCCTGGTGTGTGGATGGTGTCCCACTGCATTGACCCTGTTGACAATCGTCTGCCATAGCTCCATCTTCCTGGCGATGGGTGTGTGCTGTACCTGAGCCCAAAATAGTTGTGGCTCGACCTTCAGGATCTTGGCCACCATGGTCCTTAGCTCCCTTTCTGTGAAGCGTGGGTGTTTGGGGGGTGCCATGGTGAGTGTCATGAATGGTGGCTGGTGTGGATCTCGGTGAGGGTGCTCTTCTGTGGTTGGTTGTTAGTATTGTGGATTGTGGCGTTCAGTGTCTGCTTCTGGTGATCTCTGTCTTCGTTGGCCTACTTTCGGTGCAAAGGATTGTGGGGTGTCTCTGTGAGTGTTTTGTGGTGTTGTAGATGTATGCGAGGTGTGTGGGTTTCTAACTTATACAATGTGCGCACTTCTTACTGTTGGGTCCACTTGCCGCCTGTGGCGGTCTGCACCGCCAATGGTCGTTTGGCTTCCACTGACCATCAAGGTGATTTGTGCATCATTATTTGAAGGGCGGGATGTGGGTGTGCTCGGCGGTGACGGGGTCCAGCATTTCCGCTGACAAGGTCCTGGCAGAGACTGGTGGACTGGTGATTTTTGTTGGAATCAGATTTTTAGTTCACTACTTGACGGGTTTTTGTTCACCGCCAATGGCTGTCTTCTGTTCACCATCACCACGGCGGTCAGCGGTGTTTACCGCTGTGTTCATAATGACCGCCTATATTACCACCAGTTACTACACAATATATTTGCTTTCTCAGTAAGCAAGTCATAACACTTCAATAGAATTTCAGTAACTTATATTTCACAACTGCTCATCAAGCTAAATCTTACAATAAAAAATATATTAATCACTTAGGGAAAACCTAATGCATTTACCAATGCTTGTTTTCTTTAAAAAACAATACAAGTGTGAACTTGTGTAATGAAACTGGTGCTCATGTAAAGCGCTGGTACTTTTGTTTTGGTCGAGTTTGTGTGATATAAAAATAAAATACCAAAAAACAAAAAGAGTACCTCAATCACAGCGACGGACACTAATTAAGATTAATTAGTGTGTACCTAGTCGATGTGCCACACAAAGAAAAGGAAGTGATGCCTTGCATATTCTGCCAAATTAGAAATTGACAAAGACGAGTGATATTGATGCCAATGATTGGTTACCAATGAGCAGACAAAATGCTTATTTTAGAGGTTTTTTTTTCCAACACAAGAGATAGTCACCAAAGTGAGAGAGCGTGCTCACTAACTGCAGGTGAGACCTAAAAAGGGCAAAATGGTTGCTGGTGTGTTGTAACAAGTGCATTGTGCATTGTGCAGCATGCAGATGTTTGCATAGCGTTGCCTGCATAATTAGGTGAGTGCACAGCACCCATTTTGGAATGTTTTTGTTCCAAAATGGCCACAGAGTGCTTTTATGTGTCAACATGCATCATGTCTCATACGGCACTTGCTTCACCACGCATTCACACAATAACATGCATCTTGGCTTGCCATTGACATTTTGGCATTTATTTCAGGTTCCAAGATGGCGGAGACATTAGATTGTTAAAATTAAGAGCAAACTAGATTAATGTGTGCTAAAATGCAATAAAACTGTTAGCACATGTCAGCCCTTCCAAAATGAAACAAATTAAAAATGGTGAGAGGAACGGAGATGAATAGAGGTGAATAAGTAAAGGTGGAAGGAATGAATGAGGATTGAGGAAGCCAATAGAGCTCAAAGTGTCAATGGCTCATTGGACCAAAAGGAAATAAAAAGAATAACTTAGAAAATAAATCAACAGCATTGTGTGTGTGATCTACTTTTTAAAGTTCACTTGAATGAAATGTTGTAGATTGTTACATGGACAACCACTAAAGCACATGCCTGAATCCAAATCGCAGTATCCGATGGATGAATGGGACACCCCAAAAGCTCATTTCTGTATGAGCATGTGTGTATTTGTATGTAGTTTGATATGTTGTTGTCTCTGACAACATAAGCCCTTGCCACACAGGTAAAGCAGAATGGAGATGAGGAAGCTACAAAGCACCATTGATGATCAGGAGTGAGGGAATAAGACTGCTGACAGAGTGCGGATGTGGGGCCTCTGCATTAAAAAAGCAACATTAATCTACATTAAAAAAGCAACATGATAAAATGAACTGAGGAACTATCTGTGTGAACAACTTTTTACGGCGATTCACACAAATAAAATGCCATGATTGAATGAGGGATTTCTTAAGCGCTCATCTACTTCACCCGGAAGATTCCCAGCACGAGCCTGCAGACGGAATTGCAGAAATCCTACTTGATAGCGAAGAGTGAAGTCTTTAGCCTTTCCCTGAATAAACTTTCCAAGTCCAACATCCTCAAGTCAGTTGAAGGGGCATTCCAGAGTTTAGCGGCCAGTAAAGAAACGAAACTGCCCTCCCAGTTGGCCTCATGGAATTTTAGAACTTGCAGCATACCCTGATTCACAGAGCTTAAGGCTCTCGAAGGATGATAAAGGCAAAAGCTAATTGAATACAACTGGCCTTTCTTGCAGGCACTTTCCCAACCTGTTTGCCTCCTTCCTTCCTTTTCTGACAATTTGTCAATGACTTTAGGACTCTTGGCACTTTACCACTGCTAACCAGTGCTGAAGGGCATACACTGTCTGTCTAAATTGTATTGGTGATTGATTTATCCATGACTGGCATATTTGATTTACCAGTAAGTCCCTAGTAAACTGCATTATGTCTGCCCAGGGTCCATAAATCAAATGCTACTAGTGGGCCTGCAGCACTGATTGTGCGACCCACATGAGTAGCTCTGTAAAGGTGTCACAGACCTACCACTGCATTGTCTGTGAGTGTTGTTTTAAACTGCCAATTCCACCTGGCAATTGCACCCACATGCCAGACCCAAACTTTCCCTTTCAGTACATGTAGGTCACCCCTAAGATAAGCCACAGTCAGCCCCATTGGCTGAGTGCAGTGTATTTAGTGTAAAAGGCAGGACATGTACTGGTATGTTTTACATGTCCTAATAGTGAAATACTACTAAATTTGTTTTTCACTATTGCAAGACCTATCTCTTCCATAGGTTAACATGGGATTGCCTTGAAATATCTTTTATGTGTAATTTCCCATTGGGAGCAGATAGAGATTTGGAGTTTGTGGTCTCTAAACTCACAATTTAATATACATCTTTTAGTGAAGTAGGTTTTTAGAATGTAAGTTTGAAAATGCCACTTTTAGAAAGTGTGCATTTTCTTGCTTAACCATTCTGTGCCTCTGCCTGTTTGCTGAAAACACGTCTGGGTCAGGATGACAGTTGGGCTGTTTGTGAATTCACTCTAGATAGTCACACAAAGGGAGCTGAAGTGTGCTTTCCATATCCTGATGGATCTTTCTGGGCTAGAGTGGAGAGAGGAGCTGACACTTGCAGCTGAGTAGAGCTGTGCCTGTCCTTACACAAAGATGTCTCCAACTCCCTGGGGGTGTGGCTGGGGACAGGGCATGAAGGCAGGATCTTGTGCGCTTCAAAACTTTTCTTTGAAGTTTGCCTACTTCAAAGGCAGAAATGAGTATGAGTTTTGGGCCTCTGAGATCGTAACTTCAGAACACTTCTGGACTGAGGACATTCTGCCAGGAAAAAGAGATAAATGTTGTAGGAGGGGCTGCCACTCTGCATGTTGCTTTACTTTGCAGGCTTGCTGCTAGCTGCTTCTGTCCAGGGAGTGAAAGGACTGGACTTTGTTTTCTACATCCTGCTTTCCAAGGTTCTCCAAGGGCTTGAACTGAGCTTGCCTCCTGTTAGAAGTCTCAGGGACATCAAAGACTTCATCTGGCAGCACCTGGGCTCTCTTGCTGAGAGTCTTGACTCACCGAGTGGTGCCAAATCCAGTTCCGTGGCCCTTGGATTGAGTTCTGGTGTAACCAAGAAGAAACTCAGTGCATCGACTCCAGAGTGACTTTGGAACTGGCACCGCTGTCTGACTCTGTGCCACTGCCTGTACCAGGGACCGTGGTCCCCACTGAGTGCAACGAAAGTGACTGACACAGCAGGTCCAGTGCTCCTGCAGTGCCACCGAAGTCCTGCCACAATGTGAGTCCTGCGTGTCATCCAGAATACCCAACTCTGACCCCACCACAGCACCTGTGGCCCCGTGGCATGAGCATGACACTGTGAAGTCAACGCCACACGTCTTGACCTGCTGGATTCATGGGCCACACCAGATCATAATGAACCGATGCTTCACCACTGACACTGCATCACCTCCCCTGCTACCATAAGGAACAAACACATCACCTCCCCTGCCTAGCAATAAGGAACCAACACCTCACCTCCCAGGTAACAGTAAGGAACGACACTGAACTAGCTGCAGCGACACCTCACCTCCCCAACTCTGTGCAATGTCTTTGTTTCATCGTTTACCAAAGGTACTGTGCCTGTG
The DNA here is from genome assembly GCF_031143425.1 of Pleurodeles waltl. Classification (NCBI taxonomy): domain Eukaryota; kingdom Metazoa; phylum Chordata; class Amphibia; order Caudata; family Salamandridae; genus Pleurodeles; species Pleurodeles waltl. Next base: position 642,370,961 of record NC_090438.1, read on the forward strand.
GTCCGTGCGACTCCATGACCAGAGTGCACTTCCTCGCGTGTGGTGTCGTACTGTTGGGAATGACTCCGTCAACGACATCGTGATTGGAGCTATTGTGTTTCTAAGCGCTTTTATTGAGATTTAACGTTTAAAAATGTGTATCTTTGCTTGTGTATGTTGAATTTTTGGGTGTTTTGGTCTTGTTTTACTCAAATAAATATTGGATATTTTTCTAAACTAGTGTGGAGTACTTTGCGTTGTCTTCTCTGTTTTACTGTGAATGTTCAAATGCTTTACACATTGCCTCTGATATAATCCTGCCTGCTTGTGCAAAGCTATCAACGGGGTGATCAAAGCTTATCTTATGTGTGTGACTCGCTTACTCTGACTAGAGTGAGGTTTCCTACTTGACCTGCCTACTAGAGACCCCAGTTCTAACAAATAGGTAGCCAGGACTTTTTCTGTGAACTACCCAGAACAGAATGACCATAGATTTAAACATAATAAGCTCTTTAACTGGGAGCCAGTGTAATAGCTTAAGGCCTGTCTGAGTTGATTGTTGCTTAGGCACCTTCAGTATAGCTCATGTTTCTGCGTTCTGGGCGAAATTAAGGTTCCCAAATAGATAAGCAGCCATGTCCAGGGATACCGAGCTTGCCTAGTCCAATTTGGAATTGACTAAGGCCAGTACAATTGTCTTACCTGTCCTAAGAGGGAGCAGATTCAGTATATTTCTAAGTGATTTCAGCATGCTAAAACAGGTTCATGTCACTCCCCTGACTAGACCTTTAAAGGAGAGATCCTGGTTAAAGTTTGCTTTTACATTTCTCACCACTGTGACCAGAGCCGGTGGCTTGCCACAAGAGGGTGGCCACCTCTGTAGCAGATCGAAGGGGTTGACTTGCCCAAAACAGAGAAGCTCAGACTTATTAGAACTGAGCTGTGAGCAATGTTATGCATTAAAATTGCTACCTTAGAGGAGCCTGTCTGAAAATTGTCAGTTAAGGCATTGTCAATTTGCTCAAAAGTGAGGATAAATCGAGTGTCAATGGCGTAAGTTACTTCCTACGTTTCCTCTCTGTTTACATACATTTTACATAAATATTTTCCTTCCAGTAAGGAGGAGTTAAACTAGGAAGCAGGTGGATGTTGTTTTTTTGTAACATTCTATCTCTCAAAGGAGCCACCTCATCATTGGCCCGAGATAAGAAAGCACTGAAGAAGGATTTATTGGTATCCAGGTAGGTGTGTTAAAACCCTTGAAATCTAAAGTATTCAGCAAGTCTCCCTCTACAATTTAATGCCACGGGGGAGTAGAGATAGAAGGCTGATGAACTTTACGTAGCTCGCCTGATAATAATACTGAAAAACGTACAAGAGAAAGCACAGACAAGGTCGTTGGAACGCGGGTATTCAATGCTAGCGCGTCGCAGTTTGAAAACATTAATTCTACTGTATGGGTGGGACCAACTATCTTCTGCTGAAGGGTAATTCCCTCCATCATATCAACCAGATTAGCTGAATCATTACAAGTATCGTCTATATGAACATTAAAGCCCCCAAGTATGGTGATTTTGGAGGATTCTAACAGTAGCGGCGCAGCAGATTAGGCTAGTAGATTTCCAGATTGACCACCATAACAGACCACTAGACCAGTAAATTTCCTTAAAAAGAATGCATTATGGGATAACTTAAAGAAGAGCAAGCCCTCCATAGATGTCAGCCCTTCCAGTTTCCCATGGTGCAAGACAGAGCAAACTGATAGATAATCACAATACCACCACCCCTATGGGCATTGCGTTCTAGATGGAAAACAGAGTAGCCCTGTTGTATCACGTGAATGATGTCCGACCCAGAGGATAGGCTCAAACATGTCTCAGAGATGAAAACGAACCATTGCCTGATATCATCGCTAATGGACAGCCCATAATGCCAGAGCCTACAGTTGTCTGAACCATCGTATCCAACGGATGAAAAGGGCTGTGAAACCCCCCTTTCTCTTCATACACGTATATTCATGTTGTATGTTATGAACTTGTGCATGATGATATGAGTTTGTTTTAGCATTATTTATTAAACATCAGGCAAATGAGGAGCATTTCTTGCAAATAGAGCATGCAGCATGCATGCACCGTAGGTATCAATAGTGAAGCAGGTGCAGTGATACCGGGGTTGGACGCTGAAGGGGCTCACTTTACCCCAGTTAGAGAATGACTTACTAATAAATCAGGGGATAGGAGCCTAATTTTCTTGTTGAATTAGCACTAATGATGCCCTTTCTGCATCACAGACTCCATGAAGTATCTCATCATATCAGAAGCTTACTGGCAGCTGTATTGGGGTGCTGGAACGCACTTTAATAATACCTCTTGTTAGAAATATGGTCTTTGGTTGGCAGTCAGGTTACCGCCTGTCCAAACAAGAACCCCTCACTCTAGTCAGGGCAAAGGAGAATCAGCCTTGGTTAACCCTCGCTCACGCCCTTTGTCGTTTGGCACAAGCGACAGGCTTAACTTCAGAATCTAGGTGTAAAGTATTTGTACCAACACACTCACAGTAACTTGGTGAAAATGCTATGCAATGACACAACACAAGTTTGGAAAAATAGGTAACAGTTATCTAAACAAAACAAGATCAAAATGACAAAAATCCACCATACACAAGTCAACACTGTTAGCGTGAAAAAGTACCTGGGTTGCGTCAAAATAACATCGCACGGGCGAGTGTGCGTCAGGAAAGGCCAGCGATGTGTTGATTTCTCACTCGCAAGCGAGACCGTGCATTGTTCCTCCTCGCAGGTCGGCGTGCATAATTTTTCCTCTCCGCAGGACAGCAATGCGTCGATCCGGACAAGAACCTTGGGTCTGAGCAGGCTTTGCATCATTTTTCTGTGCCCTGTGAGGTTGGCATTGAAAATCCTGCCGCACGGTATCAGAAAAACCACGCTATGTGGGTTGCAACGTTATCAGCCTCCGTCAGCGGGTATTGCATGTCGTTTCTAAAGCCGCGTCCATCGAACTTCCAGCCACGATGCAGGTGGAGCATATATTTCAGCCGCAAAGCCAGCGGCACGTCGTTTCTCAACCGCGTCTCAGAAGGTGCGGCAAAAGTTTTCCCGCACAGTGTTCTGTGTGTGGATTTTCAGTCTTGGTCTGCCAGCCTCACTTTTCAAGGGCCCAGGAACTGGATGGGGCACCACTGGGCAGGAGTCTCACCAGAGAGTCCAGGTGCTGGCAGGGGAAGTCTTCGATGGCCCTGAGACTTCAACAACAGGAGGCAAGCTCAGGACAAGCCCTTGAAGATTTCTTCACAAGCAGGAATGCACAACAAAGTCCAGTCTTTGTCTCGTTGCACAGGCAGAAGCAGCAACTGCAGGATAGCTCCACAAAGCACATCCACAGGCAGGGCAGCACTTTTCCTCAGCTCTTCAGCTCTTCTCCAGGCAGAGGTTCCTCTTGATTTCCAGAAGTGATCTAATTTTCAGGGGTTTGCGTTCTCTTCTTTTACCTGTATTGGCCTTTGAAGTAGGCCTACTTCAAAGGAAAGTCTCTCTTGTTTGTGAGATCCTGCCTTGCCCAGGCCAGGCCCCAGACACACACCAGGGGGTTGGAGAATGCATTGTGTGAGGGCAGGTACAGCCATTTCAGGTGTAAGTGACTCCTCCTCCCCTCCCTCCTAGCCCAGATGGCTCATCAGGATATGCAGGCTACACCCCAGCTCCCTTTGTGTCACTGTCTAGTGAGAGGTGCAAACAGTCCAACTGTCAAACTAACCCAGACAGGGAATCCACAAACAGGAAGAGTCACAGAATGGTTTAAGCAACATGCCCACTTTCCAAAATGTGGCATTTTCAAACACACAATCTCAAAAGCAACTTTACTAAAATATGTATTCTTAAATTGTGAGTTCAGAGACCCCAACTCCACATGTCCATCTGCACCCAAAGGGAATCTACACTTTAATTATATTTAAAGGCAGCCCCGTGTTAACCTATGAGAGAGATAGGCCTTGCAGCAGTGAAAAACAAATTTGGCAGTATTTTACTGTCAGGACATGTAAAACACATTAGTATATGTCCTACCATGGGGCTACCCAGGGCCTACCTTAGGGGTGTCTTACATATAAGAAAAGGGACGGTTTAGGTCTGACAATTGGGTACACTTGCCAAGTCGAATTGGCAGTTTAAAACTGCCCACACAGACACTGCAGTGGCAGGTCTGAGCCATGTTAACAGGGCTACTAATGTGGGTGGCACAACCAGTGCTGCAGGTCTACTAGTAGCATTTGATTTACAGGCCCTGGGCACCTCTAGTGCAGTGTACTAGGGACTTACCAGTAAATCAAATATGCCAATCATAGAATTCCAATTACACATTCATTTTACATAGGAGCACTTGCACTTTAGCACTGGATAGCAGTGGTAAAGTGCCCAGAGTAACAAAAACAGCAAAAACAGAGTCCAGCACACAACAACAGCCTGTGAAACAGAGGCAAAAAAGTTAGAGGAGACCACGCCAAGGATGCCAAGTCTAACACGTGTCCCCCACCAGCTGAAAGTGGAGAGCAACTAACCAATCTCATGGGAGTTCTCATCACCAAGGTGGAAGAAACTGGACAGACCATCAGCATTGGCGTGTTCTGTACCAGGGCGGTGTTCGACCGTAAAGTCCATCCCCTGTAAGGAAATGGACCACCTCAACAGTTTGGATTCTCACCCCTCATCTGCATTAACAATCTGAAGGGTCTGTGGTCAGTCTGAACCCGGACGTGAGTCCCAAACAAATAGGGGGCCATTCCAATATTGGCGGACCCGGGCGCCACCCGCCAAGCGGAAACCGCCAATTGGCCGCTTCAGACTTTCCCGCTGGGCTGGCGGGCACCCGCCAAGGGAGCGCCCGCCGGCCCAGCGGGAAAGGCCCTGCAACACAGAAGGCAGCTCCGAATGGAGCCGGCGGTGTTGCAGGGGTGCGACGGGTGCAGTTGCACCCGTCGCGATTTTCACTGTCTGCTATGCAGACAGTGAAAATCATGCTGGGACCCGTTCCCGCCATCCTGTTTCTGGCGGTGAAAACCGCCAGAAACAGGCTGGCGGGAAGGGGGTCAGAACCGCCGGACCCGGCTGGGCGACCGCGGCTTTACAGCCGCGGTCGGAATGCCAAAGGAAGCACCGCCAGCCGGTTGGGGGTGCTTCCGGCGACCTCCACCCTGGCGGTCATAGACCGCCAGGGTTGGAATGAGGCCCATAGTGTCTTAGCTTCTTCAGTGCCCAGACCAGAGCAAAAGCTTCATGTTCTATGGCACTCCACCTACATTCCTTGGGAAGTAACCTCCTGCTAATGAAGGCTACAGGTTGATCCAGGCCCTCGTCATTAAGCTGTGAGAGTACTCCTCCTATACCATGCTCTAAGGCATCTGTCTGCACAACAAACTCCTTTGAAAAGTCAGGTGCCTTCAGCACTGGTGCTGTGCACATGGCAGCCTTCAGGGAATCGAAAGCGGTCTGGCAAGCCTATGTCCAGATCACCTTCTTTGGTTGCTTCTTGGAAGTCAACTCAGTCAAGGGGGTAACAATGGTGCCATACCCCTTGACAAACCTCCTGTAGTAGTCAGTGAGGCATAAAAAGGCTCTCACCTCGGTGTGGGTCTTGGTAGGCTCCCAAACCAGAACAGTATCAAACTTTGTCTGTAGGGATGCCTCCTGGCACTCCCCACCTGGTGTCTCAAATACACCATAGAACCCTGCCCTATTTGGCACTTGCTTGCCTTAATAGTGAAGCCTGCCTTTTGCAGAGGTATTGCAAATGTTACTCCCATGTGGAACTAAAGACACCAATGTCATCCAGGTAAGAGACACTGAACTCATCCAGCCCAGCCAACACCTGGTTAACCAACCTCTAAAAGGTAGCAGGGGCATTTTTCATCCCAAATGGCATCACTTTAAACTAGACCTCTCCTTGGCCCCCTCAGTCCAGGCAATCTGCCAATACCCAGACGTTAAATCAAACGTGCTGAGGTATTTGGCAGCACCCAACTGATCTATGAGCTCATCAGATTGGGGGATGGGGTACACCTCAGTTTTATTGACTGCATTGAGACCCCAGTAGTCCACGCAGAACCGGAGTTCTGGGGTGGCACCAGGAGCAGCAGCTTTTGGGACCAAAACCACAGGGCTGGCCCAAGGACTGATGGAATGCTCAATAACCCCTAGGGTTAACATCTTGGATACCTCATCCTTGATGCTAGCCCTGACCTTGTCAGTCACCCTGTAAACCTTTTGTTTAATAGCTGTACTGTCCCCAGTGTCCACATAATTTGTGCACAAGTGTGTGACCCCTGGGATCAAGGAGAACAGTGAGGTGAACTGTCCCAACACCTAGGGACAGTCACTCTGCTGCTCTGCAGTCAGGTAGTGGGAGAGGTGCAGTTCCTCCACTGACCCATCTTTCTCTCCTGCAGACAGGAGGTCAGGAAAAGGCTCACTCTCCTCCTCCACTCCGTCATCTGTTGATAGGAGCATGGACAATTCAGTCTGCTCAAAGTGTGGCTTGAGTCGGTTCACGTGCAGTACCCTCAAAGGGTTCCAGGGAGTCTGCAAGTCTACCACGTAGGTGACTTCACTCTTGCGCTCTACCACCTCAAATGGCCCAGTCCACTTGTCCTGGAGTGCCCTAGGCTCCACTGGTGCCATCACTCACATTTTCTGACCAGGCTGAAACTTGACCAGTGTGGCATTCTGGTCATACCAGCGTTTCACTTCCTCCTGGCTTGCTTCTAGGTTCTCCTGTGTGATACCCCTGAAGCGGGCAGTCTAGTTTCTCAGAGCCAGCATGTAACTGAATACATCCTGGGGTGTTTCTTAGGAGCTTTTTCCTAAGCCTCCTTTACCAGACTTCAAGGTCTCCTCACAGAGTGGACATAGATCAGCTCAAAAGGACTAAAGCCAAGTCCCTTTTGAGGCACCTCCCTGTAACCGAACAGAAGGTGTTGCAAGAGGACATCCCACTTCCGCCTCAAGGGCTCTGACAGGCCCATGATCATGCCTTTCAAGGTGCGGTTGAATATCTCAACCAGACCATTGCTTTGGGGGTGGTAAGGTGTGATGCACTTGTAGGTTACCTCACACACCTTCCACAGAGACTTCATATAGGATTATATGAAGTTGGTACACCTATCAGACACCACTTCCTTGGGGAACCCCATGCGGGTAAAAACTCCCATCAAGGCATGGCCCACCACATGGGCAGTGATTGATCATAAAGGAATGGCTTCTTGGTACGGGGTGGCATAGTCCACCAAGACCAGGATAAACCTGTTGCCCATGGCTGTCCTGGGATCCAGAGGTCCCACAATGTCAATACCAACCCTTTCAAATGAGGTACTAACAACAGGAAAAGGTTGGAGGGGCACCTTACATTTCCCCCCACTCTTGCCTGACAAGTTTGGCAAGACCCACAGTGTGCATCAGAGTGCTTGCGCATTTGGGGCCATTAGAAGTGGGTGACTAGCCTGTCAAAAGTCTTGCCCTGCCCCAAATGTCCAGCTACAGGCACTTCATGAGCCAGACCCAGGAGGAAGGTCCTAAGGCACAGGGGTACCACCATGGGCTGACCCAGGTTCAGGTACCTTAGGCTCACCATACAGGAGGCCATCCTCCCAATAGGTCAGGTGAGATCCTGGCTCCTTGCCAGCCACCTGGGCTGCAGCCTGCTGCCGCAACCCCTTTATAGTAGGACATGTATTCTGTGCCTCACAGCATGCCTCCCTGGTGGGTCCCCCTTCCTGCTGCCACTGCGACAGCTCAGGGACCTTCCCCAGTTCAGCCACCTGTTCCCCTGTAAGCTCCAGGGTGTCACCCTCAGGCTCTGCCTCCTCCTGGATTGTGGAAACTTCTGGGGCTGGGTTCCTGTGCCCTCTGCCCTTCCTCTTTTTGGTGGTCCCCTGGGCTACTGTTTTAGGCTCCAGGGGGTCTTAACCACCCTGACGGGCTGCCATTTACCTGGTGGATACGCATACCCACCCAGACAGACCCAACATCTCCAAGTGTGACCTGTGTTCCAGCTCCTTTCAAGGGGAATCATCCAGGTCATTGCCAAGCAAACAATCTACAGGCATGGTTGGAGTCACAGCTACCTTCAAGGAACCTGAGACCCCCCCATTCTAGGGAACCTGCGCCACTCTACACAGGCGCTCTGAGTTGTCTACTGCAACTACTTGGTTAAGTACCCGGGGATCTATCTTCTCTTTAGACACCAGGTGACCCCTCACTGTAGTCACACTGGCTCCTGTGTCTCTCAGAGCCTCCATCTTCTGTCCATTGATGGTCACCCACTGCCTGTACTTTTTAGTGTTCTCAGGCACTTGGGTTCTCTGGACCATCTTACTGTCCCCTAGTGAGACAAGGGTCATCTCAGCTAGCTCCTACCCACTTGGAACCAAGTCCTCCCCAAGCGCTACACTAACCAAACCCTGGGACTGCGCACAAGTGGGTGCCAGTATACTCTTGGGGCATTTGGGGTCCCCCCTCACATGACCCAACTGGTCACATGCATAACACTTACGTGGGGGACCCCTTCCACAGGTCTCCCTTTGGAGAACTATGGCTTCTTTTCACTGGGGGGTTGGGAATCCTTACCCTAGGAAATAGGTTGGGGCCCTTTAGAGAACTCCCGATGTTTACCCTTACCCCCCTTTCTTCTGAGAGGGACCCTGTGCACCCTTGGCGTGGTCTGGACCCTAGTGCTCTCCCAGCAGTCTGCTTCCAGATCAAGCTTCCTGGGGTCAGTCAGTTTGCTGTCAATTAGGTGCTGGCGCAGCTCTGGAAAACGTAAACTGTACAAGTGCTCCCAAGTAATCAAATTCTAAAGCCCCTCATACGCTGTCACCTTACTGCCCTTCACCCAACCATCCAGTAACCTGCAGAATGAATCAACACATTACAACCGTGTTTGGGATTCCTTCTTCTTATAGGACCTAAACTTGTCCTTTTACTGATCAGGGGTGAGACCATACCTAGTGATCAGGGCGTCCTTCATGATAGGGTAAGTGAGCCACTGGGGATCCCCTAAGGATGCCAGAGTAACCCTTCCCTCTACCTCAAAGTGCTTCCACAGACCCGCCCCCCAATGAGCGTCAGGAATCAGATTCATATAGAGAGCCATACCCCTTACCACAGTAACTCGGTGAAAACACTATAAAATGACACGACACAGGTTTAGAAAAATAGGTAATATGTATCTCAACAAAACAAGACCAAAATGACAAAAATCCACCATACACAAGTCAAGTTATGAATTAAAAAGCAAAAAGAGTTTTAAATCTTTAGAAAACAGTTCTAAAGCTGTAGCATGAAAGAGTACCTGGGTTGTGTCAAAATAACACTGCACAGACGAGTGTGTGTCAGAAAAGGCCAGTGATGTGTTGATTCCTCACTCGCAAGCAAGACCGTGCGTCGTTCCTCCTCTGGTCGGGTTGGCATGCGTCGTTTTTCCTCTCTGCAGGAGAACGATGCGTCGATCCGGACTAGCACCTCGGGTCCGGGCAGGCTTTGCATTGTTTTTCCACACCCAGCGAGGTTTGCATCAAAAATCCTGCTGCACAGTATCAGAAAAACCGCGGTATGTGGGTTGTAAAGTTATCAGCCTCGGTCAGCGGGTGTTGCACGGCGTTTCTCAAGCCGCGAGCATCGATCTTCCAGCCGCAATACAGGTGGAATGTAGATTTAAGCCTCGAAGCCAGCGGCGCATCGTTTCTCAGCCGCGGCTCAGAAGGTGCGTCAAAATTTTCCCAGCCCAGGACCTGGATAGGGCAACACTTGGCAAGGCAGGAGTCTCAGCAGAGTCCAGGTGCTGGCGGGGGAAGTCTTTGATGGCCCTGAGACTTCAACAACAGGAGGCAAGCTCAGGAGAAGCACTTGGAGATTTCTTCACAACGAGGAATGCACAACAAAGTCCAGTCTTTGTCCCGTTGCACAGCAGAAGCAGCAACTGCAGGATAGCTCCAAAAAGCACAGTCAGTAGCAGGGCAGCACTTCTCCTCAGTTCTTCAGCTCTTCTCCAGGCAGAGGTTCCTCTTGATTTCCAGAAGTGATCTAATTTTTCAGGGGGTTGGGTGCTCTTCTTATATCCATTTAGGCCTTTGAAGTGGGCCTATTTCAAAGGAAAGTCTCTCTTGTTTGTGAGATCCTGCCTTGCCCAGGCCAGGCCCCAGACACACAGCAGGTGGTTGGAGACTGCATCGTGTGAGGGCAGGCACAGTCCTTTCAGGTGTAAGTGACCACTCCTCCCCTCCCTCCTAGCACAGATGGCTCATCAGGATATGCAAGCTACACTCCAGCTCCATTTGTGTCATTGTCTAGTTAGAGGTTTTAACAGTCCAACTGTCAAACTAACCCAGACAGGGAATCCATAAACAGGCAGAGTCACAGAATGGTTTAACCAAGAAAATGCCTACTTTCTAAAAGTGGCATTTTCAAACACACAATCTCAAAATCAACTTTATTAAAAGATGTATTCTTAAATTGTGAGTTCAGAGACCCCAAACTCCACATGTCCATCTGCTCCCAGAGGGAATCTACACTTAAATCATAATCAAAGGCAGACCTCATGTTAACTTGTGAGAGAGATAGGCCTTGCAACAGTGAAAAACAAATGTGGCAGTATTTCACTGTCAGGATATATAAAACACATTAGTATATGTCCTACCTTAAATATACACTTCACCCTGTCCATGGGGCTACATAGGGCCTATCTTAGGGGTGTCTTACATTTAAGAAAAAGGAAGGTTTAGGCCTGGAAAGTGGGTACACTTGCCAAGTCTAATTGGCAGTTTAAAACTGCACACACAGACACTGCAGTGGCAGGTCTGAGCCATGTTTACAGGGCTACTAATGTGGGTGGCACAACCAGTGCTGCAGGTCCACGAGTAGCATTTGATTTACAGGTCCTGTGCACCTCTAGTGCACTGTACTAGGGACGTACTAGTAAATCAAATATGCCAATCATGGAAATCCAATTATACATACATTGTACATAGGAGCACTTGCACTTTAGCACTGGATAGCAGTAGCAAGGTGCCCAGAGTAACAAACACAGCAAAAACAGAGTCCAAAACACATTTACAACCTGGGAAACAGAGGCAAAATGTTTGGGGAGACCACGCCAAGGATGCCAAGTCTAACAACTCTCAACTTTTTAAGCATCTTGGCAGGTGACGGGAGACTCCTGTTTTTGTTAACCTAAGTACGTCATCATCTTATCTTGGAGGCATGTGATTTGAAAGTGTGTGATGGGTTGAAGTACCACTGGGCTGTGTGTGTTAGGTTGCCATTTGTATTCATGGAACCTTTGAAAGTTCATTTTTTCATGCATTGGGACAGATTTACAAGGCTCTTGCACCTCTTAGTACCACACTAGCTTAATTGTTTTTAATGCTAATGTGGTGTTAAGGAGTCCATTCTCCTTCTCCATATTTACAAAGTAGCGCAATGCATGCATTGCACCACTTTGTAACCCCCTGCGCCACATTATGCCTGCACCAGGCATAATGTATGCAAGGGTGCGTTCCCACACAGGAAGGCCTGCCAAAAATGGCTCAGTGAAATTTCCATTTCACTACGACATTTTGAGTGTCTTTTTTAACGCCTGCATAAGGTAGCGTTAAAATGATACGCCAATTACTTTCAATGGGCCTCCCCTTACTTTGCAGGATTAGCATCACAGTTTGTGGCGGCAATCCTTCAAAGTACCACAATTGCGTCAAAAACCTTTGACGCTTTTGTCCTAACGTGCGCCATGGTGCGCTTTATTGTAAACACAGCACACACATGGTGTCACTAGGACCGGTACAGGGGGTGACGCAAGAAAAGTGGTGCATCGAAGCTGGTGCACACCTTTCTTGTAAATATGGCCCTTAGTGTCTCCTCAGTGCCTAAGAGAGCAGGCCATAGTAGTGCTGTCCAAATCCAAAGGTGTCAGGTGGTGTTTGTTGTCTAAGTTAGATTCTCCTTCCTCCCTCATGCCTGAGCTGGTGTGCAAGGCAGGGGCCAAAGAGTGCATATATGGGCTACAGCTGGGAGCTGGACATCCTCAATGCCTGGTCTCTATCAAGAGTGTGGACACAAACTTCAGGGGGCAGGACCAACCTTTTAAACAGTGAAGGTAGAGCCATGTGCAGAACTAGTAGAAAAAAACATGAGGGTCTTCCTTTGTATTGAGTTGCACTCCGGAATATGGGAAGGGGGTGTCTCTGAATACACAATATGTGGTCAATAGTGCATTTTAAAACATACTAGTCCACTAACACTGGGGGTGAGGTGGAAAGGGCACCTCCTCAAGGGGTTTTCCAGAATGGATGGCAAATGCTGAATTATAAGAGACAGTAGATCATTAGACCTTGCAAGATTTGTAATTTAGGGTTGTCATTTCAAGGACAATCATAGGCAACTGGTATCGTCCCAAAAACTCCAGGGAAGTTGCATTGGCCTCAACCAATTATGACTTATACAAAAAAGACAGTATAGGAATATCAGAAGCAAAGAACAGAATATGTTTTGAAAATAAGTAGCAAATAATATAGAATAAGTATATTTATCTTTCTCTAAGGTGTTTGGAGAAAATATCAGAAAAAAATATTTTGTTACAGAAATGTTGTGTCAACATTATCGGGTCTTCAAATATAACGTGGACAGGAATATCGAAGGTAAAAATATTGTTTTGTATCATTGTCAAACATATTATTTAGAAAATATTGTTGCATATAATATAGTTTTTAGTATTAATTAGTACATAATGTATTGTATTTTTTGACTGTATGTGTTTATAATGTTTTATATTGTTTTTAATATAGAAAATGCCTTTACCTATTAAATTGTATACATTTGTGTTTTCAATTGTGTTAATGTTTTTTAATATTTTTTTTAGTAGTGGGATGTTGGTTCAATAGAGGTAGAGGAATATTAAGGAATAAGGAATATTTAAAAAACATATATTTCAATTTTGAATGTTAAGTAAAAATAATATACATTTTTATTTTAATTAAGATATATTGTAACCGTATTTGCTTTAGAAATATAAAAAAATTAAAACTTTTTTTTTTTTCATAAAGTAGTATATTTAAAATTATTTTGAGGTTTAAATTGGAAATATTACATAATTCTTTGGAAACTGTTATATTTGTATTAACAATTAAAATACATTAATTGAAATTTACAATATCAATTAGAATATTAAAAAAATATTATTTATATATTTGTATTTTGAATTGTATGTAATTGTATTTTTAAAGTTTATGAATGATAGTAAATATTCGTGTTACTATTTAAATTTTATTAGTATTTAAAATATTAATTTTATATTCTAAAGTAAAACCCTGTGTATTAAGTTTAGAAGTTTAGATTGATGTGTTTTCATATAATATTTTTGTTAATTTTGTAATTTACAAAAATATGATAATGTGCTGTATTAATTGTGCATTTTCATTTTTGTTATTTTATAATATGGTAGGTAAAAACATGTTTTAGAACTGTATTTCGTAAAATTCAACTATGTAGTGTTCAACACCTACCGTCAAACAAGCACAGATTGGAGAGGGAATAGTAAATTTCACCCCTTTAGTGTCCCACACGTTCCTCAAATTGGTTTAGATTAGGGTGGAAATAGAAAATGTCACCCTTTAGTGTCCAGCACCTTCTCCAAGGTGGTTTAGATTGGAGTGGGAGTAGTGAATGTGCCCTTTTATTGTCCAAATTCTTCTGTGAATGCCACCTCTTTAGTGTCCAACACCTCATTCAAGTTGGTTTAGATTAGAATAAGAATAGTAACATTCACCCCTTTAGTGTCCGACACCTTCTCTAAATTAGTTTAGATTAGAGCGGGAATAGTGATTGTCACCCCTTAGTGCTCATCGTCTTCTTCAAATTGGTTTATATTGAAGTGGGAATAGTAAATGCCACCCCTTTAGTATACAACACCTTACCCATGTTGTTCTGGATTGGAGTGGGAATAGCAAACGTCACCCTTTTAATGTCCAACAACTTCTCTAGGTTGGTTTAGAGTGGAGTGGGAATTGTGAATGTCACCCCTTTAGTGTCCAACACCTTACTCAAGTTGGTTTAGATTGGAATGGGAATAATACATATCATCCCTTTAGTGTCCAACCCCTTCCACAACTTGGTTTAAATTGAAGTGGTAATAGTACATTTCAAAACTTCAGTGTCCAACACCTTCTCTAAGTTGGTTTAGATTGGAGTGGGAATAGTGTTTGCCACCCTTTTTGTATATAACACCTTCCCCAAGTTGGTTTAGACTGGAGTGTGAATATTAGTTATGTGCAGCGGGCATGCTTTGGTGATGGGTGTCCATGCTTTGGTGTTGCATGCAGGGCTTGGTGTTGGGATGTGTGGTTTGTGATAGTGGGACATCTGTGAGTAGTTGGAGTGATGGGGTGAGGGTGAGGGTGGGGGTATGTGATGGCATGCAGGTGGGGTGGGGGATGTAATAGTTAAGATTTGACTTACCAGAGTCCAGTCCGCCATCTACTCCTGCGAGGCCCTCAGGATGCAGAATCGCCAAGACCTGCTCATCCCATGTTGTTAGTTGTGGGGGAGGAGGTGGGGGTCTGCCCCCAGTCTGCTGAACCGCAAGGTGGTGTCTTGAGACCACAGAACGCACCTTCCCCCGTAGGTCGTTCCACCTCTTCCTGATGTCATCCCGATTTCTTGGGTGCTGTCCCACTACGTTGACCCTGTCCACTATTCTTCGCCATAGCTCCATCTTCCTTGCAATGGAGGTGTGCTGCACCTGTGATCCGAATAACTGTGGCTCTACCCGGACGATTTCCTCCACCATGACCCTGAGCTCCTCCTCCGAGAACCTGGGGTGTCTTTGCCGTGCCATGGGGTGGTGTGGGTGATGTGTGGGGTGGTGTGTGGTGATAAGTGTGCTGATATGTAGTGGGGTGTTGTGTGAGGGGCGTGGAAGTTATGTGGGTGATGGTGTTGTGTGCCTGTGGATGCTAGTATTGTTGATGGTGGTGTCTCTCTCTGTGCTTCTATCTCAATTGTTGGTGTAGGGGTTTGTGGGTGATGTGGGTGTGTGTTTTATATTGTATTGGGTGTGAGGGAGTGGTGTGTGTATGTGTATCTGGTGTGTGTATTTCGATTTGTCCAATGTGGCTGTGTTTTGTATGTGTGTGTGTATTTTGAGCGCAGCGGTGTGTACCGCCAATGGAATACCGTGGTTGAAAGACCACCGCGTAGATTAGTGTGTTGTGATATTGTGGGCGTATTTCTGTTGGCGTGACGGTGGAGGTTTTGTTTTCTGCAGTTTATCACTGACCTTTGGTGTGGCGACCTTGTGTGGGTGTCTGAATTTTGGCAGATTCCGTGCTGTGGGTCACAATAGCTGTGGCAGATTTCCACGGCCGCGGCGGTGTGTTGGTGGTCTTCTGCACAGTGGTAAGCGGCTTTTACCGCCAATGTTGTATTGAGGGCCTGTGTCTGATAGTTTGATCCTCAGGTATTCAAAGGTGTTAATTTGTTTGAATCTAAACCCACCTAGGGAAAGGTTCCCCCTATATAACCTGTGAGGGTTAATGACATGAACTTGGTTTTAGAGGTGTTTATTTCTAAACCTCTCTTGGAGCAGAAATCATCACATCAATTCAGCGAGGGTTGGAGGCCCATCACGGTTTTGGATACTATCAGGGTGTCATCTGCAAATAAAAGTGTTGCGATCTTCTTGTTGCCTAAGGCTGGAGCATCAGAGGGCTGCAAAGTTAGGTGTTGAATGACCTGATTCAAATAAAGGGAGAAGAGAATTGGAGCTTGTTAGAAATGGGGTCTTTGGTTGGCAGTCAGGTTACCCCCTGTCCAAGCAAGGACCCACACTCTAGTCAGGGTAAAAGAGAATCACCATCAGCTAACCCCTGCTCACCCCCTTGGTAGCTTGGCATGAGCAGGCTGGCTTAAACTCAGAGTGCTAGGTGTAAAGTATTTGTACCAACACACACAGTAACTTAGTGATAACACTATAGAATGCAACAACACAGGTTTAGATTTTTTTTTTTCATCTAAACAAAACAAGACCAAAAGAACAAAAATCCACAATACACAAGTCAAGTTATCACTAACAATGAAAAAAGAGTCTTCATGTAATTTTAAACACACACTAATGCTTTTAGCATGAAAATGTACCTTGGGTGCATCAAAAATAACCCCGCATGGGCGAGTGTGTGTCAAAAAGGGCTTGCGCTGTATCGATTTCACTCACGAGCGAGACCTTGCATTGTTTCTCCTTTCCTCGGGTCGGCGTGCGTCATTTCTTCTCTCCACAGGAGAGCGATGCGTGTCTAGGCAGGCCTTGTGTCGTTTTTACATGCCAAGCGGTGTTTGTGTCGTAAATCCAGCTGCATGATGATCAGAAAACCACACAGCAAGGGTTGCGATCTCACCAGCCTCTGTCAGCGTGCGTCGTTTCTCCAGCCCCTGGAGGCGATCTTCGGGTCGTGTTGCAAGCGAGCATGGATTTTCAGCCGCAAAGCCACTGGTGTGTCGATTTTTCAGCCGCAGATCGGAGTTGCGTTGATTTTTTTCCCTGCACGGCGGTCGGTGCGTGGATTTCTCACTCTTGGGCTGCCAGCTTCTCTTCTCAGGGCCCCAGGAACTGGATGGGCAGCACTTGGCAGAGTAGGAGTCTCTCCAGAGGCTCCAGGTGCTGGCAGAGAGAAGTCTTCGCTTTCCCCGAGACTTCAAACAACAGGAGGCAAGCTCTGAATCAAGCCCTTGGAGAGTTCTTCACAAAAAGGAAGGCAACACAGAGTCCAGTCTTTGCCCTCTTTCTCTGGCAGAAGCAGCAACTGCAGGATAGCTCCACAAAGCACAGTCACAGGCAGGGCAGCTCTTCTTCCTCAGCTCTTCAGCTCTTCTCCAGGCAGAGGTTCCTCTTGGTTTCCAGAAGTGTTCTAAAGTCTGTGATTTTGGGTGCCCTTCTTATACCAATTTTGCCCTTTGAAGTAGCCGTATTTCAAAGGAAAGTCTCTCTTGATTGTGAAATCCTGCCTTGCCAAGGACAGGCCCCAGACACACACCAGGGGGTTGGAGACTGCATTGTTTGATGGCAGGCACAGCCCTTTCAGGTGTGAGTAACCACTCCTCCCCTCTCTTCTAGCACAGATGGCTCATCAGGGAATGCAGACTACACCCCAGCTCCCTTTGTGTCACTGTCTAGTGAGAGGTGCAACCAGCCCAACTGTCAAACTGACCCAGACAGGGAATCCACAAACAGGCAGAGTCACAGAAATGGTTTAAGCAAGAAAATGCTCACTTTCTAAAAGTGGAATTTTCAAACACATAGGGGGTTATTACAACTTTGGAGGAGGTGTTAAACCGCCCCAAAAGTGACGGTAAAGTGACGGATATATCACCAGCCGTATTACGTGTTCCATAGGATATAATGGACTCGTAATACGGCTGGTGGTATATCCGTCACTTTACCGTCACTTTTGGGACGGATTAACACCTCCTCCAAAGTTGTTATAACCCCCATAATCTTAAAATCAACTTTACTAAAAGATGTATTTTTAAATTGTGAGCTCAGAGACCCCAAACTCTACATGTCTATCTGCTCCCAAAGGGAATCTACACTTTATTCACATTTAAAGGTAGCCCCCATGTTAACCTATGAGAGGGACAGGCCTTGCAACAGTGAAAAACGAATTTAGCAATATTTCACTGTCAGGATATATAAAACACATTACTATATGTCCTACCTTAACCATACACTGCACCCTGCCCTTGGGGCTACCTGGGCTTACCTTAGGGGCACCTTACATGTAAGAAAAGTGAAGGTTTAGGCCTGGCAAGTGGGTACACTTGCCAAGTCGAATTTACAGTTAAAAACTCCACACACAGACACTGCAGTGGCTGGTCTGAGACATGATTACAGAGCTACGTAGATGCGTGGCACAACCAGTGCTGCAGGCCCACTAGTAGCATTTGGTTTACAGGCCCTGGGCACCTCTAGTGCACTTTACAAGGGACTTACTAGTAAATCAACTATGCCAATCATGGATCAACCAATTACATTCACATTTTGTATAGAAGCACTTGCACTTTAGCACTGGTTAGCAGTGGTAAAGTGCCCAGAGTCACAAGAACAGCAAAAACAGAGTCCAGCACACATCAACAACCTGGGAAACAGAGGCAAAAAGTTAAGGGAGACCACGCCAAGGATGAAAATCTAACAGAGCTAGTACACAGCCCTGCCAAACGCCCCTGACTACTTTGATCGGATATCACTACAACCTACCAATATAATAGCAGAAACCTGAATACTTGATGCTGGTGCTTGTTTTGGACCTGAAGGCAGTCTGGAATGGTGATAGGATGTCATTCTCAGAAATCCAATCTTGATTTTTCTGTGGTAGGGCATGACAAAATACCTTTTGCACTGTATCGATAAGGCTTATGGGCCTGTAGTTGGCGGGAAGGGACCTATCGCCTTTCTTGTATATGGGTATTACCTCGGCACCCCTCTAGAACTCAGGAATGGGGGCTCTCCTAACAATTGCATTGGATAAGAGAAGGATGTACTCAGCCCATTTATTGGTGTTGTGAAGAAAAAGGTCACCAGGAATGCCATCGGGCCAGCTGCTTTCAGTCAATCTATATTTTTTAGTGCAGCTCGGATATCTCCCAAGTTGAATAAACCATCCCGTGGGTGGTATTCGGCTGTGGTGGAAGTGAGTGGACAGAGATGTTTATGACTTGGCTTTTGACATTATAGAGAGAGTTGAAGCGTTGGAACCAGTCTGAGGGTAGGATGTTGTTGCCAATTGCAGGGGCTCCCTTTTGGTTTCTTTTGCTTACCATAAGCCAAAAGGATCTGGAATCCCTGCGTTCACATGCCACCTTCAAGAGTCTCCATCTTTCCTCCTCCCAGTCCTTCCTGGCCTTGTTCTGCGTCTGTTTGTACAGGTTCCGCAGAGTCCTAACTCGGGTGACATCCTTTTGTTTGCTTGTACTGATTAAATGTGTTCGTACCATCGTTTGGACCAATGCTACGCAATGTGTCAGGCCTAAATCGGTGGAAGAGAGAATGTCGTCTCATAGGATCACGTTGCTCCATCTAAGTCGCCGCCTGCTTTTCTCAGCCTGGACCACTGAGGCTACTTTGGCAATGGTTGTTGCAATGGGCGCCCTACCCCACGGTGGCTCTAAAGTAAGACAGAGTGGATTGTGTCGCTGTCCATTTGGGTTCCGACTACCATGTCATCTACCAAGTGCCAGTATCTAAGGTACATCAATATATAATCGATACGGCTCTTCCCCTGTGTTCCAGTAAACGTGTGGGTGGAGTGCTTGTCAGATTTGGTTCTTCCATTTGTAGCCCTCAGGCCTTGGCCGAGGGTCAAGGCATTTAACTGCAGGGCAGCCGAGTGCTTCTTGATGGGGGGAGCTCCAGCCTAAGTATGTACCGAATATTATCTTCTTCCCTGAAATCTCCCATGTGATCCAGACCGAGGGGTTCGAAGGTGGTATTGAAGTCCCCAGCTACAATGAGGGCATGTTTGGAGGGTCTTTCACCCAAATGGGTCTCTAGAGACTGCAAGGTTACAGAGTGGTTGGACCCCTTTGTCCCCCTGTCATAGATGTTGAAAATGTCGGTGACAGTGGACCTTGTTCCCTTGAGACTGATACTAAAAATATCAGGACTATCAGTGGGTATTAGTTTCACTATGCACTGTAGTGCGATTTTCACCCTTATTAGGAGGCCCCCCAATGGACAGCCTGCCTTGCTGGGAACAGTGGGTATGTGGTATGGTGCATAGCCAGGTTTGTGGGCAGGTTTGACCAGCCAGGTCTTCTGAAAGATACATTTGTCATAGTGGTCAATTAAGGTGTTTCAGTGAGGCAACTGGAGTTTGGATTTGATACCTGCCAGATTCCAGGAGACAATCTTTGCTTTCCAACCGGTGGTCATTGAGGTGGACGATGGGAGCGGGTTTACCTGGAGATCTAGGGTGGCTGATGCAATGATATTAAGAGAAGCGGTGGGGACCATCCTATTTCTCTGGTTGGAGATGTCTGCTGGATGGCTGGTGGTGCAGAGACAATTGTCAGAGTTTGTGCTGCTATCAGGTCTATCATAAGAAGCCTGCACCTCGGGCTCTGTTGGTCAATCTATATTGGAAAAGACTGTGGCATCATATAAAGCCATTTGGGAGGGTGGCACACAAAATGGGGTGGGTGACTCGATTCTGAACTGTATAGTGGACCCATTCGGTGGGGTTAGTTCTTTGGTTTAGGGCTACTAAGTCATAGGCTAGCTGCCCGTTGTCTAGGAGAAGCTTGATGTAGACAAACGGTGTGCTCAGAGACCTGTGCCGTCTGGCCCTTAGAATATCTTTCCTGATGACTGAGAGACATCCTCTACTGTGACGAATCCAGTGGGTGACTGGTTATTTGGGAAACTGCCTGCCCTAGCCTGGGCAGGTGGAGCTGTGAGATCCTGCGCTGTAGGTGGGTCTGAGTGATGTGACAGCAGAAGAAATTGATTGGTACAGGGGATGGGCGAGAGAGGAGGCACCATTGAGGGGAGGCGGAACTAGGAACTGTATCTGCGGGGTTATGAGGTGCTGTGCTGATCTTGGTACTCATCCTTACCCTGGCTTTGTTAAACATATTAGATATGCTTTCCTGCTTTCTAGTCAGTGGTTGGTTTGTAGGGCAGGGTTTGGGTTTCAATGGTTGGTCTGCACCGGATGGTGGAACTGATATTTACCCACAATCAGCTAGGAGGTCATGAATGCAGGCAAGTACTTTGTTGCAGCCTGGCTTTTTGGAGTGTTTCTTCTGCTTTTTTCCCCCAACCCCAGCCCTGCCCTCAGTTGCTTTTCTTTTACCCATATCTGTGGCAATGTATTGGGACGAGACAAGGGGCCTGGGATGGTGTTTAGGGGAAGGCCAGAAGGGGACAAAACTATTTGGGGTTCCTGAAAAAGAGAGCCAGACTCAAGGGGGTAGCCTGCGCTGTGGTATGCCCCCTTGCACTTTATAGCACTCGTTGGATCTGGCAAGTGGGAGCAGGTGATTCACAAGATGGCCACCTCCTGTGGCCACAAAGCAGTCTGGGATATGTAATCCCCCTGGTCCCAGTTAGCGCGTCCCGTGCTGCGGTATGCCCCCTCGCACTTATTGCGCTCATTGGATCTGGCAAGTGGGAGCAGTGATGCACAAGATGGCCACCTCCTGGGGCCACAAAGCAGTCTGGGATATGTAGTCCCTCTGGTCCCGGTTAGCGCGTCCCACGCTGCGGTATGCCCCATCGCGCTTCATAGTGCTCATTGGATCTGGCAAGTGTGAGTAGGTGATGCACAAGTTGGCTGTCTCCTGGGGCCACAAAGCAGTCTGGGATATGTAGTCCCTCTGGTCCCGGTTATCAATATCAATGTGGGAGGGAAGGGTGGAAATATGGCTTCCGAGGCTTGGCAGTTCATTTTATAGTGTTCGTTTATTAGTTATTAAGGAAATACTAAATTAAATAAATTAAATATAAAATAATAATTTGTCTGGATCACTCAAACTAAAGGTATGCCACTGTAAAAATGGTCCTTAGATGAGAAGGGCGAGAAGGATGTCTTCCTCCCTGTCTTGACAGGCATAGAAGTTAATTTAAGTGTCTTTCTTCCCCACAGGTCACAATGATAAAGGACAGCCACCAGAGTCCTTAATGAAATAAAAAACAAAAAAATGCAGTAGGTATAGTGTTTTCCCCTTCCCTACAGTACCACCAGTCACCAATTCACCTGTGATGTGTGATATGTAACCTCTCTCTGTTTGTTTCCTTTTGCAGGGGTCATGAAACTTGAAGAAAGGGGTCCAGTCCATGTCGGGAAGCTCCTTTGGTAAGTATATATAAAGTAAGAAGCCAAACTGGTCAAACAGCTCAATCATTGCTTTAGCAAAGTATGAAGTATTGGGATGTCTGAGAGGAAAGTCTTTCGGATAGCATGTCGCAGCTTCAACTATGACCAGGACATATCTGTACACACTTCATGAGGAAAACAGTGGACTAAAATAATGCCATTTCAACCTGGGAGACTGGTTTGTCTATAATAGGCAAGGGGCGCACAAGGGAGCTCTTTGGGGTAGGGATCAGCTATGTACTTGACAGATGGTGTATTCCTTACATTATCTTTTAATGTGACTGTGGATACCTTGCAGATAGAATTTCTCTAGTATTGCCTTCTCTGCCCAAAGTGTCCACCTAACAGGTGTCTATGTGCTTATCTCGGAAGGAGGTGGATATGAGCAGCTGTTTCAGTTGTGAGGGCCACCCTTTCCGATACAACAGCCCTTTGTGTATAAATAATTGTGGGCCTACCGCTCGTATATCTTCTTCTTCTGTAGTCTGAGTCCATACCTCATGGAATTGGGGTTCTTCCCTTTGGGCGTCTCTGAAGTCCCTATCGGTTTCCCAGATGAATTCCTCCCGATATATACCGGTGATTCCATAAACACCCTCTTCTTATCAGCCCTTCTCTCTCTTTTTGCTTTTTCTCTGTTTGGGGTTGGTTTGCCATTCAGTATCCTCTACTTGGGAAAAGGGAATGTCTCTCTACTATGTTTCTCGATCTCTCCAGGTTTCTTGCACAAAGGAGTCTAAATTGGGGTAGTCACTGACCTCAAAGAGAGCTTCAGGGAGCTGGGGTATCAGCCCCACTTATAGTGGTATTACCGGATCTTATTTATGTTGTATGTTAACAGTACTGAGAGGATACTGTTTCTTGTCTCCATATACCCACTGGATATTAACCATACCTTCCAGTGCAGGGTCTCCTCCAGGAATGACCTGATGTTGGTTAATGCTCTGGTGACATTCAGTATCCAGGAGAGCCGCAACAGGATCCCCATTCACTTTAATGGTACACCAGTAGGTTGGCTTGGCCCCTGTAATAGTATAATACGAAGGACATACCAGCCCGATGTCCATGGGCGCTTCTTT
The DNA here is from genome assembly GCF_031143425.1 of Pleurodeles waltl. Lineage (NCBI taxonomy): Eukaryota > Metazoa > Chordata > Amphibia > Caudata > Salamandridae > Pleurodeles > Pleurodeles waltl. Next base: position 642,393,940 of record NC_090438.1, read on the forward strand.
ATGGGGACAATTTCAGGTGACATGTCCCCACTCACCACACTGAAAACATTGTGGTCCTGGTTGTTGGGCCTTGGGCTGGGTCCGAGTACTACAAGGGTAGCATTTGGTTTACAGGGACCCAGTGCAACAGCACCGGCACCTTGCCTTTCCAGCCACTCTCTTTCTTTCCTTTCCCAAGATCCTGTGCCTGGCTGTAGGCACTTGCAATCTCCACTGTTGTCTCAAGGGTAACATTGATGTGTTGTCTCACCCATTTTTGGATAGGTGGGTGTAAGACAATTAGAATTGTTCTAGGTAGATTTTGTCCATGATTTCTTTTTTTGTGGCTGAATCAGGTCGTAGCCATCTATCGACCATATCTCAAACTCAATAACACAGGGTTCCGGGAGGCTTGTGAAGTCTAACTTGATCTGTCGTAGGCGGATCTGATACGTTTAACCATCGACCCCCAGTCATGTTAGAATGCTCTTCTTCATGTCTTCCCAAGGAATAGTTCTCCTGAGATTAGTAGATTTGTAGGCTGTCTGTAGGTGTCCAGTGAGGAGATGTTCTTAATTTTGTCCCCACCAGTCTGGAGGCCAAGCCACTGTTAGTGCCATGCATTCAAAGACTACTGAAGGAAGAGCGGTGTGTCCTCTTTGTTGGCCTATCATGTTCGCCAACCTGCTCAATGTTTCATCTTGGGACTGGGGCCACTTTTCCTATCTTTACTGCCTGTCCCATCTGGGCTGTTTGAACGTTTTTAATATCTTCCTCAGGGGTTAACAGAAACCTTTCCATGATTTTCTTTGACATCCTTCTGCCATTTTGGTCATCCAAACCTCCATTTCCTCAAATCCCACTTCTGACATCACTTGTGGGAGGGAAGGACATAAATATGGCTTTGGATGCTTGGCAATTTGTTTAATGGTGTCAGTTTATTGGTTAGTTAGGCAATACAAAATAAAAAAGGACTTTTCTGCATCACTAAGGAGGGTGAGAGGGATGCCTTCCTCCCTGTCTTGACAGGTGTAGAAGTTAATTTATGTTTCTTTGTTCCCCACAGGTTACAATGATAACGGACAGGCACCAGAGTCCTCAGGGTAATAAAATACAAAAAATGTGCTAAGTATAGAGTTTCTACCTTCCCTACACTACTACCCATCCCCAATATGCCTGTGATGTGTGAAATTTAACATCTCTCTTTTTGTTTCCTTCTGCAGGGGTAATGAAACATGGAGTGAGGGGCCCCGTCCATATAGGGAAGCTCCTTTGGTAAGTAGAAATAAAAGAAATAAATCCAAACTGGTCAAATAGAAATGTGAAAACTGATCCTCTAGTGCAAGTGTTTACTGTTACTAGTAGAGAGGTGGGATTTAGTGAGGACACCGCTAACTTTTCAAAAGGTGTCTTGTTTTACACCCATTCCGTGCAAGCACTTTATGCCTTTGAGGATTTCCCCACTCTGCCCTGTGCACTCACCACACATGTGTTAGAGAGAAATCTGTTAATAAAATAAGACATATCTATTTGACAAAGTAATACAGGTTTAATCGATTTTCAGCTGGGAACGACAGGCAGTCTCAACATAGAGGCCATGACTGAAGTTCTAGCTTACAAGCAGTGGTATTTATACTGTAAAAACCACAAACAACTATGGTCACAAGTTCATCATTGACGTAAGCAAGAACAAGCAGTACAGATAAGATAATAGGGGAGAGGTACCTCTTGAAAAGAGCATATGTACGATTATTGGTCGCCTCATGGGTGGGTAAGTAACATTGACGTCATTCAACATCTCTACCTTTCTGCACAACATGTGATTATATGTTACATGATGCTCACAGTAGCCCTGCCTTGTGCAAAAGCTTATCTGACTCTTACACAGTTCCCCTCACCAAGATAAGAATGACTTGTGGTTTTTAGGACCCTTGCGCTACTGCAGGATACACCTTTTTGTTCCACCCTGTTTGTGCTAAGTGAAGATTTTGAAAGCGACAGTTGTTGCAGCTCCAAAGAAAACCTCTCATTCTAATGTGGCTTGGGCCTCTTGTGTGTTTCAGCACAGCTAACTAACAATGCAGCATGTGTATAAGTTTCCTAAGTAATGTTGTTTGTCCTAAATATGACCCGCCTTTTCTACTGAACCCAGAGTCTGTCTTTTTTAATATGTCATGTATTAAGCCTTTCACTACTTACATTGGTTTACAACTATCTCTAGCCTACAATGTTTGTATTAGGGTTTGGGAACTTATGTTTGTGTGTATGTGATGTATATGATGTGTTCCTATTCTTCCTACATCACAAGCCACAGCCCTCCCGGACTGTGGAGGGTTGTAGCAGTGTCTCTGGGGGTGCTTCTGTCTCTGTGTCAAACCAGTCCTTGGTTGCCTCATACATCTCCTCGGATCGGCGTGCCTCTCTTGTTCCCACTCCTTCAACCACTTATGGTGGGTGTCCCCCGCTCCTATCGCTGCCTCCAGTCCCTGTGTTTCAGCATCAATCTCCCTTTCTGTCCCTTCCCATTTCAATATTGTCATCTCTGCTTCCCTCTCTTCTCCTTCTATGAGGTCCTCGTCGGTTTCTGCTTCTCCCCATCTGGCCAATCTGTGGGTCTTTTTAAGTGGTTGACGCCACCCCTCTCTTCCTGCTGAGGAAAGTCTGCCATTACTTTGAGAGGTTTTGTAGTCTCCATCCCCCATTGACTTCTTGTGCTTTCAGTTTCCAGGTCTCTACGCTGCTCTGGAGAACACTGTGAAGAGAACGAATGGCACTCACCCACGACAGGTAAGGAAACCACTTTGTGGGGGATTTTTCTGTTGCAATCAACTTCAGACAAATTAGTTCCTTGAAATAACACCAATTTAGCTTTAAGTCTGGTGGGCTGTGTAATCACTCTCAGCCTTTTAACCTGATTTTTAGACCCTTAACATTCCATGTTGTAATCTTAAGATTCCTTATACCAGAATAGAAAAAGTATAACCATTTCATTAAATAAGCATCAACGATGTGCAAACCCTTTGAAAGTAATGACAAAAAATAGAAGTATATAGATAATAGTGGTGGAGAGATGTGGGAAATAATCACAAATACTGGGAAAAATAAACAGGCAAACAAATATATACAATTTCCTGCATCAAATGTTAAGAGATAGAAATGAAGACCTTATAAGGTTCAGGGATAATTGGAAACCTGAGGAAAGACCTGCCAACCTGGAACCCTGACAAAGAAGTAAAGTAAAAGCTGACTATAACTAAGGAAAGAATAAAGCAACCTAACAGAATTCTAAATATGACTAAATAAGATTTGAGAAAAAGCAATAGTGCAAGGTGTTTGGGTATCTGAAGGGGCAGCATGCTGAAAAAGTAGTGGAAGGGGGATGCCACAGTCATCTTCACTGTTTGGAGCTTATCCCAGAGTGACAGTGAGCATTCATTTAGGATGATTACATTGTCCTTCAATATGCAGGAAAGTCCCCTGTCTATGCAAAAATGAAGTCCTGAACCCTGACTATAAGGGACCTTAACAGAAAAAGTAGCGGCCTCTCCATACTGTTGGATATGTTTTAAGCAGCTAGTGATAGTGCCAGTGTTTTGGGGATCATTCCTCACTTGCCATAGGTTGCCAAGAGTTTCCAATATCTTGGCTAGAATCTTAAGGTCCACATTGAGGAGGAATATTGAGTGGTAACTTGCCCATTCTAGGAGGTCCTTATCGTCTTTAGAGAGGAGGATGATGATGGCATTGTTTGATGTAGTTCTTAGAGTGCAAGTTTGAGGCACTTAAATGCCTAGTTGATAGGGGTGACAGGATTTGTGCAGGGGTCGCTTTGAGTTCTGGGAGTAAAGGGAATTGTGAAATACAGCAAATTTACACACTTTTTTGATGGGGTGTACTAGAATGTGGTCATCCATCCGAGACTGGGTTCCATGGGGGCAGAAGAGGAAAGTGTTTTGCCTGTCTCATGGGTGAATACAATGCTGTACCTTCACTAGGGCTTGGTCATCTTTGAGGTTGCCCAGTAGTGCCCTGTCTAAGTGGTTATGGGAGTCTACATGGCCTGCCCTGTCAAGTGTCAGTTCTGGGGCTAGGTTACAGTCGACCCCCATGAGGTGCAGCGTGCTTCTGAGCAAGTGTAGCAGCCTGGACAATTGGGCAACAAAACAATTTGTGTCTCTCGAGAGCCCTGTCCAAGCGGTGATGGGAGTATACATGGACTGTCCTGTCTAGTATTGGGTTTGGGGCTAGATTCCAGTAACTTCCCCATGAGGAGCAGCGGGCTTCTGAGTGAGTGGAGCAGTCTGTGCAATCGGGTAAAAAATGTATTTTGTTTATTGAGGTATGTGCATAAATGGAGCCTAACACCACTTGGAGGGAGGCAGCCTCCCTGCATGTGGAGAGATGAGAGCAGTAGAGTGTGCCTTTGCCCTCTAAGCTCAGGGCCTTGGTTGTGTTTTCCACCATACAACATGTAGAATATGGAAGGGGTTGTCTACTGTATAAGCTCCTTATGTCCCAAGTTGCAAGATGAGAAGAGGGAATCGTGAAGGGAAGAGAGCGAGAGAGGGACATAGGGAAGCTGGGACAAAATAACATGTGCAGAACCAAAGGAAAAAATCAATCCTCTGCTGTGTTCCCAGCTTTCTCAGCAGGCTGCTTTAAAAGAAACCTGGATTTGTCTCTGTCCTGTTCTTTAGGCAGGGCCTCTACTATTTGGTGCAGCCCAGCCCAATCTGAATCTCTCCTTGGGATATCCTCAGTTCGCAAATGTTACAACTGATCTTTGGGAGGCTTTCAGTGGGGCAGAGGATAATTTTGGCTAGGCCGGGCCTCCTCTTCCCCTGAGTCACATACATGGGTAGGTCCTCCTTTGCACCTAATAATTGTTCCAAGCCTCCTGAGTGAAGAAATTCCTTCATTTGGCTGCCCATGTCAATCATCATCCGGGCCATCGGGCTTGATGGTAGGTGCTGCAGTTTTGCGTCAAAAAGTTTAGCACTGGCAAGCGCCATTTCTTAATGCCACCCATGCATCATATTTATACATTGATGCTGGGTGGCGCTAAGAATAGGTTAGATTCATTTTTCCTGACGCTAACCATTGCACCTTGTCGTAAGGCAAAATGACGTTAACGCAGGAAAGATGACTCTAATCTTGAACAGAGCACAGGAGCCCCAAAATGGATCCCAGAATCCAGGAGAGATCCCAGGGAGACCCCAGACAACCAGGAACCAGCCAGGAGGACACAGACAAAACCCAGGGGAGAGACAAGAAGAAGAGGAAGTGTCGCTTCAGTGCAAAGGAGCATGAAATACTGGTGAGAGAGGTGACGGAGCACCAGCATCAACCCTTGATCACCTCTAAATTGCCAATTGGGAGGAGAGAGGCAATTTGGCAACAGATTGTGTGGACAAGATTAACAGTGTGGCAGAGGTCAGGAGAACTGCCACCGAGTGCAAGAAATGCTGGCATGACTGCAAGCGGAGGACAAAGGAAAAAATGGCAAGGAACAGGAAGGCAGCACAGCAGACCAGAGGTGGGAGTCCAGCACCACAAGAAGACTTGGACAAGATGAAGGAGTTGCAGCTATCATCCCGGATGAAATTGTCACTGGTATTGCAGGACAGAACAGCGCAGACTACCAGAAAACAACACATATGCAGGGTAAGTTGCATGGGGGACCAAAATGCCTAAATGTCAAGTGCAAGAAGGGGGAGGCACATACCTACTACACAATGCATGTCAGCCCTGCAAATCAGGCAATGGAAAGGGCGAAAGGGCAAAGGGGCAGGGTACCGGACTCCCTGCACTGCCCATGCCAGGTGCGTGGGCTGTGCAGGTGCATCCCGGGGCACAGCACAACACACCACCAACAACCTTTTCATGGGGGTACATAGCCATGCCAAGGCTGGTATAAATGCTGAAGCAGACCAGGAGGGTAGGGTAGAACATAAAACTGGTCTGGTGTCACAGGACAGTTGGTATTGTCAGAATGTAAACTAGAGGACAATGCCCAGTCTCAGGCTATTGGCTCACGCGGAATTCACCATTGACAACAGTTGCCACAACTACCTGTGCTGTGCGTGCTGGTCAATTAGGAAATGGCAGTTAGGTGTCCATGGAAAAAACACACTCGAAATGACGTTTCAGTATGACTATGTGACCAATCCCCATCAATTCCTATCCAAGTGCAACTCCTGTCAACTGCTTATTCAATAACCATCAGGCACTGTCACATACATAATGATGGACACAGCAGTAATCTCATACCCATGCTACCCATCCTTGGGTTTACCCCTGTGCTTGTGTCACAATAACAGCAATGCCATCATGCAACATCTCAGGTGTCATAGTGCTAAGAGAGCTTCATTGAGGGAGGGGGACATAGGTGTGTAGGAAGGCAAACACACCCGCAAAGTCACAAGAGGAAATGGAACTCTGCCAGGTCCATTAATGAAATGCAATGTAGCACACATACGCAAACATCAGCATGAGAAACTACCAATGGTAACACCTGTATTGCCTCATTGAAATGCCATGCATAGTGTGGTGCTAGGTCTCAGCACCGCATAGGTCTATGTGAAAAATGATAGACTAGGACTGGGCCATATTGTTATGTGTGGTGCTGTGGCATCAACACACGAACAATCATTGCAAGGGCTCACCATGCAAATGGAAGCAGAGGAAGTCTTGGACAGAACCCACACCTAGAAGATGTGACGCAGTCAATTCCCAAACTGCCCACACTACATATGACATGCAGGGTGGGCATAGGGCTGAGAGACTGCAAACATTAATGACAGGAACAATGCATATAAACCAAGATGACAATGTACCACCAATAGGAAGTCAGTGATGTCACATTACAACTGGCACAGCACAGACACACTAATTGCAGAGGATGATGGCTCTCCTGTAAATGTGCCTATCCTAGACTACCCTGATGACCTGGATGACAACCATCAACCAGGAAACCCTCCAAAAGGTCCCGGGAACCATCCAGACACCACCTCCAGTCACAAGGAGGAACATTCATGCAGCACCCATCCCAGATGACCCACCCACTATCCCAATAATATGACCAGCCAGCTCAAACACAGCTGAGGACTCTGATGACACAGGGACCACCATTGAGAGGACAGTAGTGGGAGTACAGCGGGAGCTGGCCAAGGAGGTGCAGGTTGGTATGCAAACTATGGCAGCCAGCCTTGAGGGGATGCACATGTGCATGAGGGCGTCCGCAGAACAGACAAGAGCCAAACAAGTCACACAATTCCTACTGCATGGAGTCCAACAGTGTCTGAGGGACCTAACCACTGCTGTGAGGGAGTTGCCACAACACCTGACCTCCCAATCTTGCTGCTGCAAGCATGATAACAAGCTGGACTCCATGCACCAGAAACTGGCCTCCCTCAGGGCAGACATGGCTGCCTACCACAGGGATGTTGCTGCCATACTCAATAATCAGCAGCGCATCCTTGCTGCAGTGATGCCATATGTAGTTCCACAGATGGCAGCTGCCCGGAATTTGGTGTTCACTTCTCCAGCCACTGAAGTGGGTGTTGCCTCCTCAAACCCACCAGCACCACCATCAGGGGCAGAGGAGACAACACACACATCAGAGGATGAAGATGTGGAACAGATCATCTTCGCCCATAGGAGTACCCGGTAGCACCAGCCCATGCCACGTGGGCACTGATTTTCCTTTGTCCTGTGCTTGACAACATGCCAGCGTTGCTACAGTTGGTGACATGCAATCTTTACCGACACACTGTTATCCTTTACACTATGGACTGCAATTGTCTCTCACTACTCAATTGGCAATTCATGTTCCTCTGCACTGAACGACACTTCATCTCAGCATGTCCAGTGACATGTCCCTCAACCTTACACTTGTGTTGCGTCACAATAGAATGCTTTACACTAATGGGGGTCACAGATCTGGACTATGTAAACATTGCACTACAGCACTTTAAAATAAACAGCACATATACACACCCACTTTGTCTCTGTGTAATGTGACACATCTATTTTGCTGGAGATTTGTGATGCATGTAACATGTCTATGGTCACAGAATGTCAATACCAGAGTGCAGAAATAATGTGGGCAGACATCTACTCACAAGGGCACTGATTTATACCTTTTTTGCATCAAAAAAGACGCAATTGCGGCACAAACTTACAAAATATAATTGTATCTTGTAAGTTTGCACCGCTTTTTCGTCAAGAAATGCTGGCCACATCCCCTACAATCAAGTCACTGTGTATGTGACATTTGCTTTAAAACATACATGCCACACCCACAACAAACAGCAGGAATGGCTGTGTAAGAGTGTTCGGCCAATAATGTCAGCTGGGAGTACAAGTAAAAAACATTGGCGTGAAATTTGTATACTTGACCTCATCTGAAATTGGCACTACTCAGTTTAGCAGTGTTGACATGAGCTTCAGGCTGCAGGCATACATCCCACAGTGCCCAACATCACAACACAGGATCAAAACAATTACAGCTTAAATAGCACACCTACCTGTCCAATACATGGGAACCATAGTCACGTTGAGTGGTGGGTACAATGGATGGCAGATGCATAGAGATTTAGATTTGTTGGAGCTGCAAATGTGCCAGCTCAGTTGGTAGTGGGGATTAACATGTCAAGAGAGGGATTTGGATGCAGGATGGAATTCACAGGCCAACAGACAATTGGCACTGTACACTCATGCAAAGACCCTGCGCCCCAAGCAAATGACACATTCAGTAAGGGAGTACCTAAATCTTTAATAACTATGTACGAAACAGAACCTAAAACTATGTAACATACCTATACTAACCTAATTTATCCTAACTACACATTACCCACAACTGGCCCTAATTACCCTATGCTAAGCTTACCTACCACATTTAACAACACACTCTAGACATTTGCTCCCCCACCCGCCCTTATATGACGAGACACATGCAGGACAACATATACTAACCTAAACATATACTACATAATACTAAACAAATATATATATATATTTGTATTTTTTTTTTAAATACACAAAAGCCCCAACATTAACTAACCACCCACTCACCCACCCACCCACAAACTAACATGTAATAATATGAAAAAACACCCCCAAACCTACATATCCTATCTAAACAACTACCCTACTCTAACCTATCACTAAACCCCTTAAACCATCTACAAAACAGGATGAGGAATGAGGAGGGAGGGGACTGAATTAGGGGTGAGGGGAGGCAAGAGTTCACAGGTTTGCCCTCCTCAGTGTCTTTTTAATTGCCTTCACCGTCCGTGTATTTTTGTCCACATCCTTCTGAATGGTGTCAAACTTTTTTAACACCTTCTTCATGTCCCTCTGAGGCTCAGCAATTGCAGCCATGTCCATTGCAGCAGGTGTGGTGGTCTGTGTTGCAGAGGTTGATGGTGCAGCAGGTGTGGTTGTCTGTGGTGCAGAGATTGACGGTGCAGCAGGTGGGGCAGATGTGACAATGGCCGCTGTGGTACTGTGTGCAGTTGTGGTGGTAGCTACAACCTTTGTGGCCAATGCTGGTCCCCTTTGGCTGAAAGCCTGCCATTCTGCTGTGGCTTGCTCTCTTTGATAGCATCTTGCCATCTTTCGATATCCAGACTCCACATCTAAAATGTGTTGTTATCTCACTGCCCGCTTCTGGAAAGCCCTGATATCTGCTACAATCATGTTGGCAGCTGTAAAAATGAGGCAGGCAACCATCAGTGTCATCATTGTGTGATACATGTACAGATACTAATCTAACACTCTGCCTCAATTTGCACATGCAGTCTGAATGACAGTCCAGATAATACAATGTCCCTGATGAATGTAATGGCAACGCTGCCTACCCATCATGTCTTTTACACCACACCAAAGCACAAGAGTTGGACCAAATAAAGTGATCTGTATATTGATGTAGTGCAATGTGTCACAATGCAAAGGCAGCAACTACTTCACATGGGCCAGGCCGACTAATCTTTATCCTCTGTGTCAACTTCGGAGCACGCAAGAACAGTGACTTGTAGATGTAATTGGCAGGATGGTATGCAGTTGCTAATCATAAGTGGTCAGTGTTGTTTGGGACACATTCATGCTTGAATGAGATGACTGTCATTTACACTGTGACCATCACATCTACCTACATGTATGTTGTTCCCCTACCCCTGTTCCTCAGGAGGGATGGGCATGCAATAAATCATCACAACTGTTGAGGACAACCACAAAGGCATGTCCACTTGTACATGGATTTAGTGAGTGGAACACATGTGAGGAGGGCTGCCACCTAGGAATAAGGTATCCATAGGTCATTCATATCTGCATTCATGTATCCAGTTGTGGACAACCATCAACACCCGATCTGCCAACACAATTCACAAAACAACCACATTGATGCCAGCACACATCTGGCTTTGACCTGCATGCATGCCTATTGCATACCACATAAGTGTCACGTAAATGGAGTACAACTTATGGGGCTAGATGCTAGGGGACAGTTACCCATACAGTCCTACATGTACATTACAATATAGGGATGCACAAATATGTGTGGAAAACTGTTGCATCACTGTGTTGTGAGAATGAGGGTATGACCTAGTGCCAATATACTGACACTGGAGCACTTCCAAGTCACATATGGGCCTACATGTGGCTAGTAATCACCTTGTTCACATGCTGCTGCCTATTGCACAGCACAAGACTCCCAAGATATGACTCTCTGCCTGTGAATGTCTAACCCTTGCACGGAACACTATGTCAACATCCAGTCAAGTAATATATCAGATCACGTGCCAGCTCATCATATCTTGCAATGAGTGCAACACACAAGAATCACTCACACAACAGCTGCAATCACTACACAGGACAGACATTATCACACTTACTGGATACATCTGGGTCCTGAAATCAAGCCACTTACCCGATGGTATGGGGGGCAGGTCCACCGGTAAGACATGGAAAGGAAATATATGCTGAATGTCAGATCACTGTACAAACGTGTGGGCAACATATCACAGTGTGTAACATTTTACATGAGTGAGCTGGTGATCCTACATGTAGACAGTCCAACAGACATACCACTGCAAACTCACATTAACACTGACACTCCAGTGAGTGATAGCCACACATCTGCACACATGGATTGGGTCTAACAATCATGACTAAAACCATTTGTGGCTAATCCATTTCAGATGGTACTCCATGTCATGATTTGTATTTGGGTGACAATTTCAATGGCACTTCCCTGGTGCACTGCAATACAAGTAAGTCAGGTATTGTGGCTTGTGCATTAAGGGACACTGAGTTACTGTGTGATGGACATGTGGCTCAATTTTCAGTATGCAATTATCATGCATTCAGTGGTCCATGACAGATGTTCCATGACAGATGTGGCACAGTTGTATGTAGGTAACAAATGCCCCATTAGCAGTGTCCCCTAAGCCATGTATGCCCCCTTTGCCAACATAATGGCAGGGAGCATGTGTGTGTAATGATACAATGTAGCGCTAAACATGGATTGGCCACTTTGCTGTTCTGATACAGTTAAATGTGGTATGCTGATAGTGCCTTACCTTATCATCATTGACAGAATGCATGGGCACAGGTGTTGTCATGGCACCTGAAATGTGTGACTAAGGGCCACATGTACGAAGATCAGGTTTTGTGAGTCACACACTGCGAGACTTAACAACTCGCAATTTGAGAGTAGCATAATCAGATGTACAACACTGTTAATGACGCTATTTGCAAATCACAAATGGGGTAGCAAATTACCTACCTCATGAATTTTAATGAGGTAGGTCTCATTTTGCAAACCCCTTGTGAATGGCAGCATTCACAGGGATGCTGGCTACTTTCAAATAGAGATGTATTTTAATTTTAAAAATGCAGCCTTATTTTATTAAGGGTAAACAGAAAACATGTCAAAAACCAATATTATAACTTTATTTATTTTTTTAAAGCAGACAGTGGTCCGTGGGACCACTGCCTGCACTGAAACAATTTTTGGCATGCATTCACAAAGGAGAAGGGATCCCATGGGGACCCCTCTCTTTTTGCAAATAGGTTAGCACCAACTTGAAACTGGTGGTAACTGCAATTGTTTAGTTACAGCATTCACGGTCACCAAGCAATCAATCAGCAGACTGTGACTCACTAATAGGAAGGGAACCCCCCTTCCTAAATGCCACTAGAAAATCCTGTTTTATGATTCGGGAATGTGATTGCAGAATGGCAAAATTGGGTATGTGCATTGGAATAAACATTTTTCTTGACGGAAACACACAAATTCTGTAAACTAGGCCGTTTGTGACAAATTAAAATAGCTTGGTACATGTGACCCTAAGTGATAGTCGTTCGTGACTCAGCAAACCTCAGGACTGCATTGTTAACATGTAGGGACATGTGGACTCTATCTCAGGACTGGGACACTAAAACATTCTTCTGCTTGCATTCAACATGGCCACAAACATTGCTTGCAGCACGTCAAGACATCTGCTACTGTCACTCAGGAGCATTCTACTGTACACATTTGTCAATGCGATACTCACCAACAGGGCCACCGGACACTACACCCAGGTGGTCCAGCGGATCCTGCTCTCTGGCCACCAGGTCAGCCCAGCGATGCTTCAGCTGGTGCTCATTCCTGCTCGTATAGTATGCTCTTTTGAGGTGGTAGAGAACCTTGCCCCACCGGATCCACCTTGCCTTTGTGTGATACCCCTGTATCACATGCCCACCCATCTTTAGTATCATGGGAAGGAAGTGGCACACCAGCGATGCAAAGCCCCCAAGCTCCTCCTTCCCCATGCGGGTCAGCTTCAACTTTCCCAACATGTCCTTGCACAACAAATCAAAACTGAAAAAGTGTAAAAAAGAAGGAAAATAAATGTGAAAAAGGAAACTTACAACCCAAACCTAAGAACCCCAACCAACCCAACTAATCTAACCCCCAGACCGACACCCGACAGTACAAATACGATCTGAAAGACACTAAACTACACAAAAGCACAAACACAGGTACAATAAACAAGCATAATTCACAAAAGACACAAGAGAGACACCACAAGATACAAGAAACGCAATCCAGACACCAGCAACACCGAGACACAGCCACACAGTCAAGAAAAAGCAGACTGTAAAGTGAAAGTGAAAGTGCACCCACTGTATAATGCCTGTAAACAGGATTTCCTATTACATCACTTCCTGTCCCTTTTGTGGCCCGTTTTCCATCATGCGTGTATTTTTTTGACGCGTACGATGTTTTCGTGAATATTTTTGACGAATAACCTACATGTGTGGCAAAATACCACACATTACCTGTAGACTTCAATTTCAATGGATATCTGCATGCATGTGGTGTGCAGGTGGAATTCACGCTAAGGGCCCATGTATGTTTAGTTAACGTTTGCGTGATCTTTCAACTAATTTACATCAACATTTTTTTTCTCAAACTGTGACTGCGTGATTTTCAAATATTTTACATGCATGTACCCTGTATCAACATGAAAATAGGATGGTATGGCCTGCAGTGTGTGGTATAGTGGTTGGCCATATGTGGTAAAGCATGAAACTGTGTGTTTTGGGTTTGAATGATCTGTAACAACAATATATATGTGTTTCTGAAGGAACGGCATGCAATGCATTGGACGTAATGCTCATGTATGAATGTGTTCCAAATGGGTATCTATAACTGATGGCAATCAGTGATCTACAACAGTCATGATATGTGTTTATAATATGTGTTGACTCGTGATTTCTGTAGTTGTTTGACCTTGGGGACATTACATTTCACACGACAAACAAAACTCAGGGATGATTGAGGATGGCTGATGAGTACTATGTTGGATATGTTACCCCTCATATGTCATTAATTGTTGTTTACAACTTCATAGTGACTTGTTTGTGAACTACACATATGTCAGACATGTGTACATGTTTGGTACGTACTGTGTTTGAGACACTGTGCCTTACTTCCACCCATAAAATGTTTGGTACACGTCAGTTTGACTCATAACAATTACCTATGTTATTTATTTTGCTGTGGTGGACCTGCTGCCCTGGCTGCATGTGTTCACATATTTTCAGATGTGCATTCCTCAGAAGTGTCCAGTTCAAGTGTGTGGGCATGTGTACCCTGTGTCATGATTGGGCTCCATGGTGTTACGGTTTCGGGCGGGTCTAGTCAGGACTCTGTTAGGGGCACCCCTTGAGTTCACAGAGTATCTCGCAAGGAGGTAGTGTACCAAAACAGAAGAGCAGCTAAAGGCATACAAAGGGAAAGGCCAGCTATGGTAAGGCATAGAAAACAGAAATGTGAAGGCAGAGCAACCATAGTGTGAACAATTATGGAACGAGTCAGTAATGGACAAACACACATTGTACACAGGGTAGGGTTCAGATCTTTCCACAGCAACAGGGAACGTCATTGCCTCTATGCACATTAGTATTACCGATAGTCACCATGCAAGCCCCATAGAAAGGAGGCAGCAGAAGTGATTCTGTGTCTGGACCCTTAGGGCACAAACAAGGACTGTACTTACATACACAAGGTTAGCCCTTGTGGGTCCGGCTGGAGACACAGTAGCAATTCCTAGAATACACACATAGCACACTGTGATGGTTAGGCACTAAAGACTACATGCAACACTAGACAAAAGATGGGAGCTGGATTTGCCTCCTGGAAACTAGGTGCCAACCCAAGTTCAAAAGAAAACACTTCTACACAGGTGAGGACTGATAGGACACTTACCAGAAATGATAACCCAAGAGGAAACAGAAAACGAGGGAAGAAACTAGGAGGCAAAGCCAGGCACAAGGAACAGGCTCAGGCTGATGCAAAGGCTGGAACAGGTATAGGAAACAGAAAGCAGGCTCTGGCAGAAACAAACATGAACAAGGCTGAGAAACAGGGAGCAGACTCTGACTGGAACAAGCAGGAACAGGACTGGGTTCACTGAGAGAAGGTTAAGGCTGAATCAGGACTGTAACACAATCCAACAAGGGGTCTTGAACACTAAGTAATCGTACTCAAATGCATGATGAGGAGCTTCAGGGAATGGCAGCTTATAAGCAGTTCCAGGAAGCAGGAAGGCCAGGGCAGAGTCGCATGGCTGGTCTGCACGAGAGACATCGCAGGTGTGTGTAACTTCAGTCTCTCACAAGTCCTGGAGGAGAGAATCCAGTACAAAGGGACAACCGGACTTTTCCCATAGGAAGCAATAGACAAAAGATTACCAACTACCAGGCAGTGCATTATGGGACCTGAAATCCATGCAAACTAATGTAGTTCTTCTATAGCATGCCATATGGAAAAGGGAAGCAAACAGGTGTCAGAAAGGGACTCTGGGTGAGTGTTAATGATGATCCCCAGGATACAGATAGTCAGTTTACAGCGCTCCCTAGAGATGGGAGGGCAGAGACATAACATATGACAGTGGCAGGACTTATTTCCAGGGATGGACTGAGCAGGGCATACGTTGTGAACATTGCTTGTCATACCTGGGACACTCATGCTATCCATTTTCACAAATGATGCCCCCCCTTGTCACACAAGCTCCTTGCAGAGATTGCAAATGTCACACTTACTAATGTCAGGGGTCTGTTCATACATTCCTGTTTCCACTGATATTTCACATCCACTGCCTCATGTACGGGGCACTTATTTACCTTATGATAGGAGATGTCATAGTTGTGTGTCATGTGCTACAGCAGACCATGTTGGCAACGTGGATGTGTGTCATATGCTGTGGTCCATTGATTTTGTCCTTCATATGTGAAATTCAAAAGATTTGTATTTTTTATAAGTGTGTGATGTTTGCTGAACAATCACAGGCATCACATGTGATGTTGCATCAGAAGTAGTCAGATTTGTCTTTGTAACATGCTCCCTGAGGTAATACACACATTCCTAAGGAACTTGTGATGGAGAAAGAACAAACCAGAGCAGGACTGTGTGATCAAGTAAGGTGTTTATTTACATATCTTAATAAAGTGTGTAGGAGTGACTATTCATTGAAAAATGTTTGTGCAATTGTAGGAGGCTGGCCTGGTTTGTAGTGGGCACCTTGGGTACTTACACCTTATACCAGGTCCAGTTATCCCTTATTAGTGAAATAGTAGTGTTCTAGCGGCTTAGGCTGATAGAGGTAGCTATAGCAGAGCAGCTTAGGCTGAAGTAGGAGACATGCAAAGCTCATGCAATACCACTTATAGTTACACAGTACTTATACACAAGCAAAGACAATACTCAGTGTTACCAAAAATAAAGGTATTTATTTGGGTGACACATACCAAAAATATCTTCTAGACCATACTCCTTCTGGAGGTAAGTATTATACACAATATATACACTAGACACCAAAATTAGACAAGCAATTAGTCAGCGAGTTGAGCGTTACAGGATAGTGCAAACAATAGGAAATTCTAAACAATGCAATGGGAGAAAATAGGTCTAGGGGCAACTCAAACCATATACTAAGAAAGTGGAATGCAAATCACAAATTCCCCCCTAGTCAAGTGCAGTGTGTGCAGAATCGCTGGGAGAGTAAGAATACAGTAAAAGTAAGTAAATTACCCCACCCCAGAAAAGCAGGAGTTAAGTACTGCAAGTTTCCTTAGGACACACAACACGTCGTGATACAGAATATTGTAGTAACCAACCAAGTCTGCAAACAAAACCTGCTGGATTCCTGGACCTGAAGACCTACAAAAGACAGGAACCAAGTCCAGAAGTCGAAAGAAGTTCCAGGAAGGACAGGAGCCCCTGCCAACCCAGAAGAGGGTCCAAAAGAAGAGTCCCCAGTTAGTCGAAAACTGCAGGAATGCACCCTAGGAAGATGCCAGTGGGTTCCTGCATAATGCAAAAGATGTTCCATGACATGAAGTTGGATGCAGATGTGATTTTGTAAGTCACCAGCAAGCCTTGGTTACGACAAATATGCATTTTGTGTCAAAATGGCGCTGGCTGGACCCAGGAGGGATCTGGGGGCATCAGCTCTATGTGAGGAGGAAGAGGGGGCTCTCAGCACTTCAGAGAGCCCTCAGGATGCCAGACAGCACCCATGGGAGTCCCAGGACACAGGACCAAAGGAGGTACAAAATTTGGTTGGTGCAGTACAACAAAGGAACGTCCCACGCCACCAGAGAACAACTCAACGAGTTGAGCGTTACAGGATGGAGTGCTGGGGACCTGGGCCAGGCTGTGCATGAAGGAAGTTTGCAAATAGTGCACATAGGCCTCAGGAGGTGAAGAAGACGCAGTACACAGGGGTACCATTGCTCTCAGGGAAGGCAAGGTCTTACCTCCTCCAAATTGCGTCAGCAGGACCTCAGGATAGTCTATGTAGATGGGTACCACTTCTGTGTCCTGAGGAGCATGCTTGTTGCTGTGAGAGTAGTCAAGGGTCATCGTCTTAGAAGGTGCCTGCATCAGCAGGGGAGTGACTCTGTCACCCCACTGGAGATTTCTTCAGTCCTTCTGGTGCAGGAAGTCGTCAGAGTGTGCACACTGTGGAAACTGTTGCAGTTGCTGGCTGGAGCTGAAGATGCAGAGGTAAAGTAGCCCTTGTGGATACTTTGTTGCTGTTACAGCGGTTCCCGGAGCAGGCTGCGGTTGATCTGAAGTCAGAGGATGAAGTAGTAGTTGAAGAGGATTCCTGAAGGAAACTTGCAAGCAGAATCTTAAGAGAACCCACAGGAGAGACCCTAAATGGCCCTGAGAGGGGGGTTTGGCTACCTTATCAGGTAAGGACCTATCAGGAGGGGTCTCTGACATCACCTGCTGGCACTGGCCACTCAGAGCCCTCCAGAGTGCCCCAACACCTTGCAAAGCATGATGGCTGAAGTCTGGGACACACTGGAGGAGCTTTGGGCACCACCCCTAGGGTGGTGATGGACAGGGGAGTGGGCACTCCCCTTTCCTTTGTCACCAGAGCAGGGGACAAGGGGTAACTGAACCGGTGTAGACTGGCTTATGCAAGGAAGGCACCATCTGTGCCCTTCAAAGCATTTCCAGAGGATGGGAGAGCCTATCCCTCCACAGCCTGTAACACCTATTTCCAAAGGAAGAGGGTGTAACACCCTGCTCTCAGAGGAAGTGTTTTTCTCCGCCTTCCTGGGACTGAGCTGCTCAGACCCCAGGAGGGGAGAACCCAGTCTGTAAGGTGGCAGCAGCTGTAGCTGCAGTGCAAGCCTCAGAGAGCTGGTTTGGCAGTACTAGGGGTCCATGGTGGAGCCCCGAGGATGCATTGAATTGGCTCCCCGATACCAGATTTGGAATGGGGGGACAATTCCATTATCTTAGACATGTTACATGGCCATATTCGGAGTTACCATTGTGAAGCTACATATGGGTATTAACCTATATGTAGTGCACGCGTGTAATGACGTCCCCGCACTCACAATTCCTGGAAAATGTCCCTGAACTATGTGGGGGCACCTTTGCTAGTGCAAGGGTGCCCTCACACTTAGTAACTTTGCACCTAACCTTCAGCAAGTGAAGGTAAGAGATATAGATGACTTATAAGTTACTTAAGTGCAGTGAAAATGGTTGTGAAATAGTGTATGCACTATTTCACGCAGACTGCAGTGGCAGTCCTGTGAAAGGATTTGTCTAAGCTCCTTATGAGTGGCAAAATAAATGCTGCAGCCCATGAGGATCTCCTGGAACCCCAATGCCCTGGGTACTTGGGTACCATATACTAGGGACTTATAAGGGGGGTCTGGTGTGCCAATGGAAATTGGTAAATGAAGCCACTAGCCTACAGTGACAAATTTAAAAGCAGAGAGAGCATAAGCACTGAGGTTATGGTTAGCAGAGCCTCAGTGACCCAGTAGGATCCCAGTGAGACAGGCAAAACACACTGACATATAGGTTTTTATCTATGAGCACTGGGGTCCTGGCTAGTAGGATCCAGTGACACAGTAAAAACACACTGACACACACTCACAAACAGACCAAAAGTGGGGATAACCATGCTAGAAAGAGGCTATTTTCTCACAGTAATTAGCTGCCTGCGGTACATTCCTGCAGCTGTGTTTTGCTTTTCCTCCTCGTTTTCCTTGGCACCATCCTCCTCCTCCTCCACCTCAGGCAGTACTTGCTCTGGCTCATATAGAGGGATGTTCCTCCTCACACAAATGTTGTGCAGGATTGCACAGGTAAGTATGATTTTGCACACACTGTGTGGGGCATATAGGAGGCTGCCTCCTCTGATGTCCAGGCACCTGAATCTGGACTTCAGGATGTCAAAGGTTCTTTCCACAATGGTGCGTGTCCTCCGATGTATCTCATTATAGGCACTCTCTGCTGCTGTGCTTGGGTTGGGGAATGGGGTCATGATCCATGGCTGGATCCCATAACCCTGATCCGCTGAAAAAGATAATATGAGTGAGTATTGTGCTTGCAACAGGAATGTCATTTAGGTGGTCATTACAACCCTGGCGGACTGTGTTAAAGCGGCGGTAAAACCGCCAACAGGCCAGCGGAAAAAAAAATTGAATTACGACCGTGGCGGAAACTGCCAACAAAGACAGCCACTTTAACACTCAGACCGCCATGGCGGTACAAACAACCAGCTCGGCGGTCACCGCCAACAGACAGGCGGAGGACAATGTACCGCCCACACTATTATGACAGGCCAATCCGCCACCTTTTCCGGGGCGGATTCACCGCGGATAAAAACACGGCGGAAGCAGGAATTTCGAAGGGAAAACGCTCACCTCTACACACTTCATGAGGAACGAGGACACCATGGAGCCGGAACTCCATATTCTCCATGCAATAGTCTTCCTGCTCCTGTACCAGGAGCACCAATGCCGGCGGCGAAGACCACGGTGAGTACTGCACCTACGACACAGGGGAGGGGGGAGGGAAAAAACAGACACACACACACGCAACACCCCCACCCTCACCCACTACAACATACACACCAATGCATATCTATACATTACAGTTACACCCCCCCAACCCCCCGGGAAGAATGCAATGACAAAAGGAAATGAGTGTAACCATTGTAATATATCAAAATTCAGTAAGCAAAAATATACATATATACACTATTAACAAAATATACACCAAGATTAGTAGTGCAGGTATTGCACCATTTATAGTCTGTGGACCACTGGGCCCAAAATGCATGGGCGAGGCCCACACACAATACCAGATCAAAACAGAGAGAACACTGTAGGGGCATCAGATAGAAATACAACAGGCACCTCAGGGGGAAGGGAAGGGGGCCACCTCAGACGGATGAGTGCACGACGCCAGATCCACAAGGGGCCTCCATGCCCATTGATGTATCCTGGGGAGTGCAAAGCCACAGTCTCTCAAGTCTCTACAGTGGGTTGCCCACTGTTCAATCCTGGGAAGTGCAAAGCCACAGTCTCACAAGTCACTACAGTGGGTGGTTTGCCCACTGTTCAATCCTGGGGAGTGCAAAGCCACAGTCTCACAAGTCTCTACAGTGGGTGGTTTGCCCACTGTTCAATCCTGGGGAGTGCAAAGCCGCAGTCTCTCAAGTCCCTACAGTGGGTGGTTTGCCCACTGTTCAATCCTGGGGAGTGCAAAGCCACAGTCTCTCAAGTCTCTACAGTGGGTGGTTTGCCCACTGTTCAATCCTGGGGGGTGCAAAGCCACAGTCTCTCAAGTGGATGACAGTCCCCACTAGTTCTGGAGGGGGCTTGGTGCCCAAAGTGCTTCATCCTGCCAAGGACAGACGTAGTGGATGCATGTCTCCACTGGTTCTGGAGGTGGACTGGTACCCACAGTGCTTCATCCTGCCAAGGACAGACGGAATGGATGCATGTCTCCACTGGTTCTGGAGGGGGATTGGTGCCCAGAGTGCTTCATTCTGCCAAGGACAGACGTAGTGGATGTATGTCTCCACTGGTTCTAGAGGGGGACTGGTGCCCAGAGCGCATCACTCACCCCGTGACGGTCCCTGTTCCGTCAGTGCCCCTGCCGCTCATGGGCTAGCAGTGCTTGACTTGGCGGTCCTTGCCCTGTACAGCGGTGCTTGCCCTGTTCAGCGGTGCTTGACTTGGTGGTCCTTGCCCTGTTCAGCGGAGCTTGACTTGGCGGTCCTTGCCCTGTTCAGCGGTGCTTGCCCTGTTCAGCGGTGCTTGACTTGTCGGTCCTTGCCCTGTTCAGCGGTGCTTGACTTGGCAGTCCTTGCCCTGTTCAGCGGTGCCTGCCCTGTTCAGCGGTGCTTGACTTGGTGGTCCTTGCCCTGTTCAGCGGTGCTTGACTTGGCAGTCCTTGCCCTGTTCAGCGGTGCCTGCCCTGTTCAGCGGTGCTTAACTTGGTGGTCCTTGCCCTGTTCAGCGGTGCTTGACTTGGCGGGCCTTGCCCTGTTCAGCGGTGCTTGCCCTGTTCAGCGGTGCTTGACTTGGCGGTTCTTCCCCTGTTCAGCGGTACTTGCCCTGTTCAGCGGTGCTTGACTTGGCGGTCCTTGCCCTGTTCAGCGGTGCTTGCCCTGTTCAGCGGTGCTTGACTTGGCGGTCCTTCACTGCCCAGCTGGGCTGGGGCTGGCAGTCCTTCATTGGTCAGCTGGGCTGTGGCTGGCGGGGCCTTCCTGTGCAGCTGGGCTGTGGCTGGCGGGGCCCTCCTGGGCAGCTGGGCTGTGGCTGGCGGGACCCTCCTGGGCAGCGACGATGGGGCTGGCGGTGGCCTCCTGGGCAGCGACGATGGGGCTGGGGTGGCCTCCTGGGCAGCGACGCGACGATGGGGCTGGCGGTGGCCTCCTGGGCAGCGACGATGGGGCTGGCGGTGGCCTCCTGAGTAGTGACGATAGGGCTGGCAGGGCCCACCTGGCCAGCGGGGATGGGGCTGGCGGTGGCCTCCTGGGCAGCGACGATGGGGCTGGCGGGGCCCTCCTGGCCAGCGGGGATGATGGCGGTCTTCTGTGCCATGCTGCTCCTCCCAGACTTGCCGGCTTTCTTCTGGGCCTTCCCCACCTTGGGAGGAGTCACAGCTGAGTCCACACTCCCACCGGGACCCCTGGGAGCGGCTTGGGTAGCTGGAGTCTTCCCTCTATCCCGCCGGGCACTAGCCAACTTCTGGTGCTTCACATGGGGGGCTGGCTGTGCTGTGGCTCCGTGACACACTGGCTGTCCTGGTGGCCGGTGTACTCCACATACCTGTGACAACAGGCACCACTGGTCCCGGAGATTCTGTGGCTGAGGTGCTAGTTCGGGACCTATGAGTTGGACGGGTGGGGGTGGTGGGAAATAGGTTAAGGGTGGACAGGAAAATTTGTTTGGAGACACTGGGATGGGTAGCTGGAGGGGGTTTGGGAGTGGAGGAATAGGTGGTGGTTGTAGGAGGTGTAAGTTTTGTGGCTTTGGGTGCAGGTGCATGCGCTGGAGGCTGTTGTGAGGTGGATGTATGTTGGGTGGGTGTGTGCCTGCGTTTGTGTATCTTCGGATGGGGCGTCACAGACACACTGGGAGAGGACACAGGGGATGTGTGAATGGTAGTGGGGGTGGTGACTGCA
The DNA here is from genome assembly GCF_031143425.1 of Pleurodeles waltl. Classification (NCBI taxonomy): domain Eukaryota; kingdom Metazoa; phylum Chordata; class Amphibia; order Caudata; family Salamandridae; genus Pleurodeles; species Pleurodeles waltl. The sequence goes on from NC_090438.1 coordinate 642,416,424, forward strand.
CGTGAGCGGGGTGTGCTGGTGGGTGTACTGGTGCGGGACCTAGTGGCTGTAGAGGTAGTGCATGCAGGTGTGAGTGTAGATGAGACTGGGAGGGAGGAGGGAGACGAGGAGGAGGGGGACACAGTAGAGGCAGTGGATGTTGGTGTGTCTGTATGTGTGTGATGCTTGCGTGAGTGCCTGTGGGATGTGTGGTGCTTATGTTTGCCTGAGCTTCCCTTGTGTGGTGAGGAGTGTGCAGGCTGGTCTGATGGTGTGCTTGGGATAGGCAGAGGTACAGGGAATTGGGTCTGGGTGGAGGAAGTTGGAGGGGGGAGGCTAGACACAGGGACAATGGGTGCCATCAGTGCTGAGGCCAGAGTTTGAAAGGTTCGGTGAAGGGCAGCCTGACGAGAATGAATGCCCTCCAGGAATGCATTGGTTTGTTACAACTCCATTTCTTCACCCTGGATGGCATTCAAAATGGTAGACTGCCCAACAGTGAGGGACCTGAGGAGGTCAATGGCCTCCTCACTGAGGGCAGCAGAGGTGGCAGGGGCTGAGGTGCCTGGGGCGAAGGTGATACCCACCCTCCTGGGTGAGCGGGCACGGGGCGAAGGCTGAGGGGCTGCTGGGAGGGCAGTGCTGGTAGGGAGGGTTGCGGCAATACCTGTAGAAGTGGGGGGCACAGATGTTGCCGCCACCACAAGGGAGCTCCCATCGGAGGACAAGCTCCGGTGCCACTGCTCCTCCGCCTGATGATGCTAATGCACACAACAATAGGGAGACCGCAAAAAGGGGGGGGGAACAGAAGAAAGACATGTTGAGTGCATGGCTTACTGCTACCGTTGGCGGACAAGACAGACACAGAAGCCCCCTGCACTACGTCGCACTGTTGGGCTCTACAGTGCAATTCCTGGGAAATGGCCTACAAGGCTATGGACGACATATGCACACATAGATGACACAGGGGCATGAATAGCTGTACTTGGCCCTCTACAGAGGTGGTGTGGGGGGCCACATGGCCATGCCTTACGAAGGGGCCTAGCCTATGGAACTCGCCCTGGCCTAGGGAAACCCAGAGCCCTCCTCCCCCACCCAGACCCCTCCACTGCGTGCTAAGTCAGCTGAAAGAGAGTGTACTCAACCCCTTGTGTGTGCTGTGATGCAGGATCCTGAACATCAGGGGGGTCATGGTTCGACGGACACCCCTCCCACATTGGGAGGCCATCCCCAGCTGAGCCTCCGCCGTCTTCTTGCTCCAGCGGCAAATGTCCTCCCATCTTTTACAGCAGTGGGTGCTCCGTCTGTGGTGGACCCCCAGGGTCCGGACGTCCTTGGCGATGGCACGCCAAATATCCTTCTTCTGGTGGGCGCTGACCTACCTGAAATGTACAGGGGAAGAAGAAAAGTCATTACTAACTGCGCCGTCAAAGTGAGTGGCCCCCATCCCTACCCTTGCCATGTGGCACATGCACCCACCGCCTTTCATGCGCGCAGAACTCTGCCCCCTTCCTTCTTACAACCAGCCCTCTCCACACAGGCATAGCCCATTCAACATGCTCCCTGGGTACTTACCTGTTGGTCTGGAGGACCGTAGAGTAGCGTGTACTGGGGGAGGACCCCATCGGCGAGCTTCTCCAACTCCTCCGCAGTGAAGGCAGGGGCCCTTTCCCCAGATCCACGAGCCATTGTCTCTTCCAGACCGAGGTCACAGCAGCACTTGCAGTGTAGGTCCTCTCCTGTCGAAGATCAGGTATTGAGTGATTCAACAGATAGAAAATGGCGGTCACGTCCGCGGCTGTTCGTACCATCACCGCCGGCGTACATCGTCATTGGCTCCTGGGACCCATAGGGTCCACTGTTAACCAATGCAGCATTGCGCTGCTGTCTTCGACCGCCTACCGCGACGGTGTACAACGCCAGTGCAGTTACCTCACATCCCATTGTCCCACTTTAGTGGTCAGGCAGCCGCCATTTCAGGGGCCCACATGGCCTAATTACCAACTGCGTCACACATACCTAGGCCTACTCTCAACACACATACAGCCCACATTTTGTGTATGAATGGTGTTCTGTGTAGACTGTGGGTACATACCTCTGAGTTGTTTGATTCTGTGCTCGCTGTTGTCCTTCGAAGGCACCGTCCGCTGGGACATGTGAGGAGATGGCGGAATCCTCCGGTGTAACGACCGATGGTGGACCTGTCGACAATGGAGGAATGAAATTTGATTATCACCTACAGGTTTGACCGTGCCACTATCCAGGAATTGTGTACACAGTTGGAGCCTGACCTGATGTCAGCAATCCGAAATCCCACAGGAATCCCCCCTCAAGTGCAGGTGCTATCAGTGCTCCATTTCCTTGCAAGTGGGTTTTTTCAAACAACTGTGGCCATGGCATCAGGGATGTCCCAGCCTATGTTTTCCAACGTATTGTTCAGAGTGTTGTCTTCCCTGCTGAAACACATGCAGAGCTACATCGTTTTCCCTCAGGTGGAGGATTTGCCTACAGTGAAAGGTGACTTCTATGCCCTTGGGCATATCCCCAACATCATAGGTGCCATTGATGGGACCCATGTGGCTTTGGTCCCCCCCCACAGGAGTGAACAGGTGTACAGGAACCGGAAGAGTTATCATTCCATGAATGTACAGATGGTATGTTTGGCAGACCAATACATCTCCCATGTGAATGCCATGTTCCCTGGCTTAGTGCATGACGCCTACATCCTGCGGAATAGCAGCATCCATTATGTGATGGGTCAACTCCAGAGGCACCGTGTGTGGCTATTAGGTGACTCTGGTTACCCCAACCTGTCATGGCTACTGACCCCAGTGAGGAATCCCAGGACAAGGGCAGAGGAACGCCACAATGAGGCACATGGGCGAACTAGGAGGGTGATCGAGCGGACCTTCGGCCTCCTGAAGGCCAGGTTCAGGTGCCTCCATATGACATGTGGATCCCTATTCTACTCACCAAGAAGGTGTGCCAGATCATCGTGGCCTGCTGTATGCTTCACAACTTGGCTTTGCGACAACAGGTGCCTTTTTTGCAGGAGGATGGTCTAGATGGCGGTGTTGTGGCAGCTGTGGAGCCTGTGGACAGTGATGAGGAGGAAGCAGAGGAAGAAGACATGCAGAACAGGGACTCAGTCATCCAGCAATATATCCAGTGAAACACAGGTGAGAATACATTCCTGCCTACTACATGTACTTTTACACTTCTACCTCTCTCCTGTCAGTCGATTTCACCCAGTGTATGGTCACTGAGTTGTCACTTTCCCTTACGGTTTCACAGGTGTGGGTCCCAACGTGTGTCATCTGCTTGGATTCCTCAGCGACTAGAGCTGTGTGACATAGGTATGTTGACATTACTATTTTATGTACATTTTGTCACTGTAATTGCAAATACACTATTTCGAAATCACAGACAGACTCCAGATTGTTTTGTGCTTTAAGTGTGTTTATTTAAGTGCTCAATATTGGAGGGGGTAATAAAATGGTGAGGGGTGATGGCGGAGGAATGTCCATGGCAGAGTCCAGATTATTAGTCTCACAGGTATATTGCTCATATGGGCATAGGAAGTGGAGCTGGGGCAGTTTCAATATGGACAGGGTGACAAAGTGGGACAGTGGGATGACAATCAGGGTGGTCTCATTTCTTGGCAGGGGTCTTGGCATCGTGCTCTGTCTTGTTCCTGGATCTCAGGGACCGTTTGCGGGGTGGTTCTCCCTCTGCAGGGGGTGGGGTGCTGGTGTGGTGGTCCTGTGGCGGTGCCTCCTGTCCACTAGCGCCGGCGGAGGTGGTGGGCAGTTCATCGTCCATGCTAGTGTCAGGGGCCCCTTGTTGTGCCACAGTGTCCCTCCTTGTGTTGAGTAGTTCCTTCAGCACCCCTACGATGGTGCCCAGGGTGGAGCTGATGGTTCTGAGTTCCTCCCTGAACCCCAAATACTTTTCCTCCTGCATTCGCTGGGTCTCCTGAAACTTGGCCAGTACCGTTGCCATCGTCTCCTGGGAGTGGTGGTAGGCTCCCATGATGGAGGAGAGGGCCTCGTGGAGAGTGGGTTCCCTTGGCCTGTCCGCCCGCTGTCGCACAGCAGCCCTCCCAGTTCCCCTGTGTTCCTGGGCCTCCGTCCCCTGGACCGTGTGCCCACTGGTACTGCCCCAAGGTCCCTGTTGTTGTTGGGGTGGTGGGTTATCCTGGGTTCCCTGTAGTGGTGGACACACAGCTGATTGACATGTCCTGGGGACGGAGGTATGGGCCCGCTGGGTGGGTGCTGTGCTGGTGTTTCCAGAGGGGGGAAGGTCTGTAGTGGCCTGTCCCTGTGTGAGCGGAACCGACTGTCCCGAGGCCCCTGATGGTCCGGGCTGGTCATCTAGATCCAGGTGGACAGAGGTGCTGTCATCACTGTGGGCCTATTCTGTGGGTGGAGTGGAGATGTCTGGACCCTTCTGTCTGGTGACGTTGGGTAGTGATCCTGCAGGGTTACAAAGGTATGATTATTGCATCTGTGTGTGTCATGGTGTGCAATGGATGGGTGACCGTGTACCTCAGGGCTGGCATTCCTGTGTGGGGGCTTGTGTGATGATGGTTTAGGGGGTTGTATGGGTATGTGCAGTGGGCATGCTTTAGTGATGGGTGTCCATGCGTTGGTGTTCCATGCAGGGCTTGGTGTTGGGATGGGTGGTTTGTGATATTGGTACATTTGTGAGGAGTTGGAGAGATAGGGGTGGGGGCGAGGGTGGGGGTAGTTAAAGGTTTGACTTACCAGAGTCCATTCCTCCACCAATTCCTGCGAGGCCCTCAGGAGGCAGAATCGCCAAGACCTGCTCCTCCCATGTTGTTAGTTGTGGGGGAGGAGGTGGGGGCCGCCGTCAGTCCGCTGAACCGCCTGGTGGTGTTTTGAGACCACGGAACGCACCTTTCCCCATAGGTCGTTCCACCTCTTCCTGATGTCCTCCCGATTTCTTGGGTGTTGTCCCACTGCGTTGACCCTGTCGACTATTCTTCGCCATAGCTCCATCTTCCTTGTAATTGCACCTGTGCTCCAAATAGCTGTGTCCCTACCCGGACGATTTCCTCCACCATGACCCTGAGCTCCTCCTCCGAGAACCTGGGGTGTTTTTGCCGTGCCATGGGGTGGTGTAGGTGATGTGTGGGGTGGTGTGTGTAGTGATAAGTGTGGGGATATGTAGTGGTGTGTGGTGTTTTGTGCGTGGAAGTTGTGGAAGTCCTTCTCTCTGTAATAGTGGTCATAGGGGTTTGTGGGTGATGTGGGTGTGATTTTTTTAGTGTATTGGGTGTGTGGGAGTGGTGTGTGTATGTGTATCAGGTGTGTGTATTTCAAATTGTCCAATGTGGTAGTGTTTTGTAAGAGTGTGTGTATTTTGAGCGCAGCGGTGTGTACCGCAAATGGAATACCGCGGTTGAAAGACCGCCGCATGGATTCGTGTGTCGTGATAGTGTGGGCGTATTTCTGTTGGCGTGAAAATGGAGGTATGTTTTCACCAGTTTATCACTGTCCTTTGGTGTGGTTGACTTGTGTGGGTGTCTGGATTTTGTCAGATTCCGAGATGTGGGTCATAATATCGGTGGTGGAATTCCACAGCCGCGGCGGTGTGTTGGCAGTCTCCTGCACGGCGGTAAGCGGTTTTTACCACCAATGTTGTAATGACCCCCTTAGTATGGTAGTTGATATCTTGTGTCATGTTGTGAGGTTTTTTCTGCAGTGGGTTGTTCGACTTGACAACTTGTTTGGTTCAGTGACCTGGGATCTATGAATTTGTTTCCAAATTGTTGGTCAGTATGTATGTACCATGTGTTGTGAAGTGTCCAACATGTTTTAGTGTGCTTTCACTGGAGGGGACATGATACTTCTACACACAATAGATTCCGATGTGGAGGTAACATGGTTGCACTATATGGCCTGGACATCCCATCTAATTAGACATATGTCATTGCAGATTAAATGCAACAGTGAGGCCCTTTGATTTGGCTAGGTGACAATGCACAACACATCTCCATAAGTTGGCAGCACTGAGGTGTTCAGTATTGACAATGCACAATTGTCTCATGTGTGACTTGGTTCTAGGTAAACATTTGTTGTTCCCTCTGCCAGTGGCTCATGTTCAACTGTGCACCTACACTACCAAACTTGCTCCAGGGAACCTGGCTAACTGCCTTGTAGAGTTGGGTAAATCTGTGCACAAAGGCCATCTCCCTGTACATATGTTATTTTGATGGTCTATTGCCTCTTTCAGTGTGTGCAGCAGTTTGCAGTTTGCATTAGTGGCACATCAATATGTGTTCATAGCACAGTCCACTTCCTTATTTCTACCTGGCAATGGCACCCCAGGAGTGATGTATGATGTTGGAACTGTCTCAGTATTTCCGAGTCATCTTCATGTGAGTCAACATCATCATGCTATGTGTTGCATGTTGTTAGACTTGCAGCAACACACATTGCACACCCCCTCCATGCTACATACTGCTTGGTCAAATGTCAGATTGACTATGTGGCCTATTGTAATTGTAAATGGTTCATCTTCCAAGTTGTACTTCCAGTGCAGGCCATGCCATTGTCACTGTGGGCTTTGACATTGGCCCCTTGTTGCTCTAGAGTGGCAGCTAATGTTTGTGGCAGCCATCATTTGTCCATAGGTGTGTATCCCATTCTGTCAGGGTGTACAACATAACTACCAGTGTCACATCTCAGTGTCATCCGGCACACATGTCAATGTAGTAGTGTATGTTTTGTGTGTCCTACAGGGTTGTTGTGCTGTGTGTATTTTGCTAGGTTTATGGACTAGCAGACAAGAAGGCCATTGCCATATTGTCCATCCTGCAAGTGCTGATTGATCGTGATGTGGCGGAATATGAAGGAATCATGTACACTCCCAGGATACTTGGCCAAGATGTTGGTGAACAATCCCTGGTGGTCAACTATGGCCTGCACATTGATGGAATGCGTGTGCTTTCTGTTCCGAAATAGCTGCTCTGTTGCTGCAGGTGGTACTATCCGGACATGGGTGCAGTCAATTGCATTGAGCACATGAGGGAAGCCATGGATTTGGTAGAAGCCCTGTTGTATCTTCTGCTGCTTCTGGGGAAGCTGAAGTGGCGGGCTGTCAGGGAGATTATGGCATCTAAGACCTTGGTCAGGAAGGCCGGGAATGAGGGCTGTGATACCCCAGCGACCAGGGCACCCGTTGTCTGGAAGGAGACACTTGCCAACATATGCAGGACAGCTAGCAGCTTGGTCACCGGTGGTATATTGTGTGGTGTCTGGAGGCTAGCTGTTATTTGTGGCTCAATTTGGTGCAGTAGCTGCTGTGTGGCTTCCCAGTTCAGTCATTACCTTTGGATGATGTCCTATTCCCTGAGGCCATGGAGGATTGTCCTGTTCCTGATGACCCTCTACTGCCTTCTGCATTGCCTTTGTGGGCCTCGTTGGGGTCGTGGTGGCTGCTGCTGTTGGTCCTGTGCTCGGTGTCATCTTGCAAGCTGCATCAGTAGCACCTCCATGTTGTCCTGTTGGTCTGTAATGTTGCTTGTGTGTGTTTTCATTACGTAGTGGTGTGTTTGCCTCATTTTAATGCCTGCCCTGACCCAGGTGTTAAATTTTTATGCATATTAGGTTTAGCTTCATTTTTTGGATCCGCCTCCTACCCGTGCGTCATTTTTGTCCTGTTGGATAAATATGGCGCTAATATGCCTGAGTAATTTTTTGGACAGGAACTCCTACCTTGCATCTCATTCATGCTAGGTGGTTTCACGCATCCATAAAATGACGTTAACTCCATATCTTTGATGCTAGATGGGTCTAGCATCAAAATATAAATATGAAGTTAAGTTTGCACTGGATTTACATAAAAAAAATTACATAAATCCGGCGCAAACATTGTATAAATATGGACCTTGGTTCCCCAACCTCTAGTACAATCACTACAAAGTATTATTATGTCTCTATCGTTTGTGAAAAGTTGATGATGTCTCACGACTTACACTTCTGCCATCAGACAAAATCTCTTTATTCTTCTATATTTCTTTATTTCTATCTCTTATCTTTTATCTGTCTATCTCGGGATCTTAGACTACTTCTTAGGGCCTCAGTATGAGGCTGGCGGTCTTAAGACCACTAGCCCTGTGATGGCGGTGGGACCACCACAGACAGGACGGTCTGACCGCCCTATTATGAGTGTAGCAGAGCCACTACCGTCCAACCGCTGACACCGCCAGGCTGCCGCCAGCCTGCAGCCTGGCGGTCCCAGCAGTTTCAAGCAGTGCTTCCCTGGTGAATACGAGTCCCAATCTGCCAGCCATGGAAAGGCTGGTTAAATGGGGGTGTCTGGGGACCCCTGGGGGCCCCTACACTGGGCACGGGCAGTGCAGGGGCCCCGTGGACAGCCCCATCACGCATTTCACTGCCTGAATTACCAACAGTCAAATGTGCGACGGGTGCTGTTGCACCTGACACACCTCAAAGTTGCCACCGGCTCAATTATGAGCCAGCGCCAATGTTGTGGTGAGCTTTCCACTGGGCCAGTGGGTGGAAACGCTGTTTTCACCCGCTGGCCCAGCAGAAAACTCCTTATATGGCAGGCAAAAGAACTCCAGCACTGGCGGACTTTTGCATGTAGCGGGACCGCCAAAGTCATAATGAGGCCCCAAGTCTGGTAATCTCTTTATCTTTTCATCAGAGTACATGTGACATAACATAGCAATTTCAATCCAATTCAACAGAAATCATTTGAAAGGCAATACAAATCACCATTTATACTTTTTGACTCATCAACCCTATTAATACTGCTGTAGAATATTTCACCAAATCTGCAACTGCAAGGTGCCACTGCTTTGAAAACCATACCTCATAATTCTTTGCAAACGAGCCCTGGCATTGGCCACTTGATCCTTTTAATTTCTAACTCCATATACTCTTTTTAATTATTGAAGCTAGTTTTTCCTATCACTCTAAACCATCCTCTGTTACCAACTTATTTGGGGTAGCGCAACAATACTAAATTCATGAATATTATACACTGCCTTGGGCCTTTTAGATGAATGAACCTTTGTAGTGGAAAATAGCAGAAATTGTCTGCAATATAAATTTTTATCAGCCATACATTTGTTCTATGTGAGTCAATGATGAGCGTTTTGAATAGTTTAAATTGGCTATTTAAAATGTAATTGAAATTATTTTTATTAGTCAATAGTTGCAGAACAATGCATAAAGTGTGTCCTGAAATCTGTCCCTACTCTACTCGCTTCCGTCTAATCAGAAAAGGATTTCAGTACTCATAGAGAATATAGTATTTGTTTTATAAGAATTAGTCTAGGCTAAAGAAAGTCTTTGAAAGTACTATTACTTGATCTAATAGTAAAAGTTATTCTTTGTACTCTCTCTCTCTCTCTCTCTGTTAGCTTCTGTTGTCATATCCTTTCACACACCCTTTTCACTCTAAATGCATTCGTAAGATATGCAATTTAAAAGATAAATTGCAAAGCAGGTCAGTAAGTCAAAGCAGGCAGTAAGGCAAAAAGTATAATATGATACAGTCTTCATTGTTAAGAAAGAAAAAGTTTTGTATCATGAATAAGGCTTGCAATGTTTAGAAATAAAACTTTAAAGTCAAATTGAGTTTCAAGAATGTGTTAATGTTAGTAGTTTTGCAAGTCAAGCAACATAGGTCATGCAAAGTTTAAATGAGGACAGGATTTTGAAAAGGCAGCTTTCCGTCTAGGCCTAGTTTTGCTCATTCAGGTTAATTTATCATTTCAATATTTATATTTAAATTAAAGCTTTTGCAGATCGTTTGCTGTTAATGGCTGCCATGGTGCTTTCAGGAAGAAGCTGGTAGACTGAAAGATGACTTTTCATGCTGATAATTAGGCTTTGGTGACTTTGGTATGGTATACAGTTCCTACAAGATTAGTAGGACTGTGCATATAACAACAAGAATTTCAGAACATAGAGACTTTGAGCCTGATTTAGAGTTCGGTGGAGGGAGTGACGGATATCCCATTCACCGTATTTCGATCCCATGACTCTAAATCAGGCCTAGTCTACCTATATAGTTGGTAATTGTTGGTGTGTTTCAGGTAGCTCACAGTACCCCGTCCAAACCTCTAAATGACCAGAGTAAGTGGATGTTATGGGTAACTTCAAACATGGCACTCTGATTCCCAAGACATCAGTGGAAATTCACCATGGCTTTTCACTGAGTGTTTGAAAGCAGATATAGGGGTCATTCCAACACTGGCGGTCGGTGTTAAAGCGGCGGCTAACCCGCCAACAGGCTGGCGGTCAAAAAAATGGAATTCTGACCCTGGTGGAAACCGCGAACAGAGACCGCCACATTAACACTCTGACCGCCACGGCGGGACAAACAAACAGTGCGGCGGTCACTGCCAACAGACAGGCGGGAGTCAATGTACCGCCCACCCTATCACAACTCACCAATCCGCCACCTTTTCCGGGGCGGTAGCCCCGCCGATAAAAACACGGCAGAAACAGACATTTCAAACGGAAAACGCTCACCTCCATACACCCCACGAGGAATCTGGACAGCATGGAACCCGAACTACACATCCTACCAGCTATTGTATTCCTGCTCCTCTACCAGGAGCACGAACGCCGGCGCAGAAGACTACGGTGAGTACTGCACCTACGACACAGGGGAGGGGGGAGGAGAAAATATTACGGGCACACATACGCTACACACCCACCACCACCCTCACCCACTACAACACACACATCAATGCATAGCAATACATCACTGTTACAACCCCCAAACCCCCCGGAAGAATGCAAAGACAAAATGAAATGAACATAAACAGTCGAATATATTATATTATTGGCATATAAAAATATCACACATTTAAAACTAATATATACATAAATATTAAAAGTCCGATACTTTTAGCAGCCATTGTCCGTGGACCACTGGGCCCAAATCACATGGGCAAGGCCCACACAGGATACCTGACACCTACGGAGAGAACACTGCAGGGGCATCAGATAGAAAAACTACAGGCACCTCAGGGGGAAAGGAAGGGAGGGCACCTCAGCCACATGAGTACACGACGCCAGATCCACGAGGGGCCTCCATGGCCACTGTCCCATCCTGGGGAGTGCAAAGCCACAGTCTCTCAAGTCCATACAGTGGGTGGTTTGCCCACTGTACCATCCTGGGGAGTGCAAAGCCACAGTCTCTCAAGTCCATACAGTGGGTGGCTTGCCCACTGTACCATCCTGGGGAGTGCAAAGCCACAGTCTCTCAAGTCTCTACAGTGGGTGGTTTGCCCACTGTACCATCCTGGGGAGTGCAAAGCCACAGTCTCTCAAGTGGATGACAGTGTCCACTGGTTCTGGAGGGGGACTGGTGCCCAGAGTGCTTCGTGCAGCCCTGCCAGACACAGATGCGGCACTGCCCCTTCCGCCAATGGGCCAGCGGTGCTTGAGATGAAGGGCCCAGTTCAGCGGTACTTGAGACGGCGGTGCCCAGCGGAGCGGTGCTTGAGATGAAGGGCCCTGTTCAGCGGTGCTTGAGACGGCGGTGCCCGGTTCAGCGGTGCTTGAGATGAAGGGCCCAGTTCAGCGGTGCTTGAGATGGCGGTGCCCAGCGGAGCGGTGCTTGAGATGAAGGGCCCTGTTCAGCGGTGCTTGAGACGAAGGGCCCAGTGCAGCGGTGCTTGAGAAGGCGGTGCCCAGCGGAGCGGTGCTTGAGATGAAGGGCCCAGTGCAGCGGTGCTTGAGACGGCGGTGCCCTGCGGAGCGGTGCTTGAGATGAAGGGCCCAGTTCAGCGGTGCTTGAGACGGCGGTGCCCAGCGGAGTGGTGCTTGAGATGAAGGGCCCAGTTCAGCGGTGCTTGAGACGGCGGTGCCCTGTTCAGCGGTGCTTGAGATGAAGGGCCCAGTTCAGCGGTGCTTGAGACGGCGGTGCCCTGTGGAGCGGTGCTTGAGATGAAGGGCCCAGTTCAGCAGTGCTTGAGACGGCGGTGCCCAGCGGAGCGGTGCTTGAGATGAAGGGCCCAGTTCAGCGGTGCTTGAGACGGCGGTGCCCAGCGGAGCGGTGCTTGAGATGAAGGGCCCAGTGCAGCGGTGCTTGAGACGGCGGTGCCCAGCTGAGCGGTGCTTGAGATGAAGGGCCCAGTGCAGCGGTGCTTGAGACGGCGGTGCCCAGCGGAGCGGTGCTTGAGATGAAGGGCCCTGTTCAGCAGTGCTTGAGACGGCGGTGCCCTGTTCAGCGGTGCTTGAGATGAAGGGCCCAGTGCAGCGGTGCTTGAGACGGCAGTGCCCTGTGGAGCGGTGCTTGAGATGAAGGGCCCAGTTTAGTGGTGCTTGAGACGGCGGTGCCCAGCGGAGCGGTGCTTGAGATGAAGGGCCCAGTTCAGCGGTGCTTGAGACGGCTGTGCCCTGTTCAGCGGTGCTTGAGATGAAGGGCCCAGTGCAGCGGTGCTTGAGACGGCGGTGCACAGCGGAGCGGTGCTTGAGATGAAGGGCCCAGTGCAGCGGTGCTTGAGACGGCAGTGCCCAGCGGAGTGGTGCTTGAGATGAAGGGCCCTGTTCAGCGGTGCTTGAGACGGCGGTGCCCTGTTCAGCGGTGCTTGAGATGAAGGGCCCAGTGCAGCGGTGCTTGAGACGGCGGTTCCCTGTGGAGCGGTGCTTGAGATGAAGGGCCCAGTTCAGCGGTGCTTGAGACGGCGGTGCCCTGTTCAGTGGTGCTTGAGATGAAGGGCCCAGTGCAGCGGTGCTTGAGATGCGGTGCCCAGCGGAGCGGTGCTTGAGATGAAGGACCCAGTTCAGCGGTGCTTGAGACGGCGGTGCCCTGTTCAGCGGTGCTTGAGATGAAGGGCCCAGTTCAGCGGTGCTTGAGACGGCGGTGCCCAGCGGAGCGGTGCTTGAGATGAAGGGCCCAGTTCAGCGGTGCTTGAGAGGGTGGTGCCCTGTTCAGCGGTGCTTGAGATGAAGGGCCCAGTGCAGCGGTGCTTGAGACGGCGTTGCCCAGCGGAGCGGTGCTTGAGATGAAGGGCCCAGTTCAGCGGTGCTTGAGACGGTGGTGCCCTGTTCAGCGGTGCTTGAGATGAAGGGCCCAGTTCAGCGGTGCTTGAGATGAGTGTCCAGTGCAGAGGTTCCGGCCCAGGCATGGATGTCACTCGCCACCTGACATGTGGCTGGCGGGGCCTTCCTGCCCATCTGTCTGTTGGCTTGCGGGGCCCTCCTGGGCTGCCGTACCGGGCCTCTGGGTGTCCTCCTGCACACCTGGGATGGGGCTGGTGGGGCCCTCCTGGGCAGCTGGGCTGCTGCCGGACTTGTTGGGCGTGCTGCCCTTCCCACCCTTCCCTGGTCGCCTGTGGCCCTTTCCCACCTTTGGCGGTGTGCCAGGTGGCACCCCACTTCCAGCCGGAGCCAGGGTAGGGATTTTGGTCCCTGGTGTCCTTGGCCTCTCGCGCCGGGCACTGGTTATCTTTGGGTGTTTTTCTGGGGGTGGGCTGGCTGTGCCTTGGCTCCTAGCAGAACTAGTTGCCCTTGAGGGTGGGGGACTCCACAGTCCTTGGACAACAGTCTTGATCGGTCCTGGTTTGGTGGTGGCTGAGATGCTGATTGCAGTCTTATGAGATGGACGGGGTGGGGGAGTTGTTGGAAAGAGGTCAAGTTTGGAAAGGAAAATCAATTTGGCAAGAGAGGGACGGGTAGGTGTAGGGGGTATGGGAGTGAAGGAAGAGGATGTGGTTGTAGGAGTGTGAAGTCTGGTGTCTTTGGGTGCAGGTGCTTGGGCTGGAGGCTGTCGTGAGGTGGATGGCTGTTGGGTGGGTGGCTGCCTGCGTTTGTGTGGTTTGGGAGAGGGGGTGACAGACACACTGGGAGAGGACACAGGGGACGTGTAAATGGTAGTGGGGGTGGTGACTGCACGTGTGCGGAGTGTTCTGGTGGGTGTGCTGGTGATGGACGTAGTGGCTGAAGATGTTGTGCATGCAAGTGTGAGTGGAGACGTCACAGGGAGGGAGGAGGACGACGAGGAGGAGGGGGACACAGTGGAAGCAGTGGGTGTTGGTGTGTCTGCATGTGGATGTTGCTTGTGTGAATGCTTGTGTGATGTGTGGTGCTTATGTCTGGATGAGCTTCCCTTGGGTGTTGAGGTGTGTGCAGGCTGGTCTGTAGGTGTGTCTGGGATAGGCAGAGGTACAGGGGATTGGGTCTGGGTGGAGGAAGTTGGAGGGGGGAGGCTAGAGACAGGGACAATTGCTGCCGTCAGTGCTGAGGCCAGAGCGTTGAACGATCGCTGATGGGCAGCCTGACCCGAATGAATGCCCTCCAGGTATGCATTACTCCGGTGCACCTCCCTTTCTACTCCCTGGATGGCATTCAAAAGGGTAGACTGCCCAACAATGATGGTCCTCAGGAGGTCAATGACCTCCTCACTGAGGGCAGAAGGGGTGACAGGGGCAGGACCTGAGGTGCCTGGGGCGAAGTAGATGCCCCCCTTCCTGGGTGAGCGGGCACGGGGCTAACGCTGAGGGGCTGCTGGGAGGGCGGTGCTGGTGCGCTGGGTGGCGGCTGTACCTGTTGTTGCGGGGGGCACGGATGTTGCCGCCACCACAAGGGAGCTCCCTTCAGAGGACGAGTCGCTGCCACTGACATCAGCACGAGTCCCCGCTGTGGAGCTCCCCTCGCCCTCCGTCCCACTGGTGTACTCAGAGTCCGTTGCATGGCCCTCCAGGGCCATGTGGGATGCAGCTCCCTCGTGCTCTGATGCCACTTCTCCTCCGCCTGATGATGCTAATGCACACATGAACAGGAAGACCACAAAAAAGGGGGGGAGGAGAAATAAAGACATGTTGAGTGCATGGATTACCGCTACCGTTGGCGGACAAGACAGACACAGAAGCCCCCTGCACTACGCTGCGCACTTGGGGTCCACTACGCAATCCGTGGGACATGGCTTACAAGCCTATGGACGACAACTGCACACATAGATGACACAGGGCCATGGATACCTGTACTTGACACCCTACAGAGGTGGGGGGTGGGGGCACAGGGCCATGCCTTACGGAGGGGCCTAGCCTACAGAAATCGCCCTGGCCTATGGATACCCACAGCCCTCCTCCCCCACCCAGACACCTCCACTGCGCGCAAAGTCAGCAGAATGTATTTGTACTCACCCCCTTGTGTCTGCTGTGATGTCCTCACGCGCCCATCCAAATCGGGGTAGGCCACTGCCAGGATCCAGGACATCAGGGGGGGTCAATTGACGACTGGCACCCCTCCTACGTTGGGAGGCCATCCCCAGCAGAGCCTCCGCCGTCTTCCTGCTCCCGTGTCGGATGTCCTCCCACCTCTTCCGGCAGTGGGTGCCCCGTCTGTTGTGGAGCCCCTGGGTCCGGACGTCCTTGGCGATGGCACTCCAAATCGCGACTTTCTGGTGGGCGCTGACCTGTGTGACATGTACAGGGAGAGAAAAATTGTCATCACCTTCTGCATGCTTGATGTGAGTGGCCCCCCATCCCCACCCTTGCCATGTGGCACATGCTCTCATCTGTCGTCTGATGCATGCCTCAATCGCTCCCCTCCCCACCATCTTTCATCCACCCGACTCAACCCAGGCATTGGCCACAAAGCATGGTCCCAGTGTACTTACCTGTTGGTCTGGAGGACCGTAGAGTAGCGCATACTGGGGGAGGACCCCATCCACGAGTTTCTCCAATTCTTCAGAAGTGAAGGCAGGGGCCCTTTCCCCAGTCGCAGCAGGCATTGTCTCTTCCAGACCGAGGTCACAGCAGCACTTGCAGTGTAGGTCCTCTCCTGTGGAAGATCAGGTATCGAGTGATTAAGCTTATAGAAAATGGCGGTCACACCCGCGGCGGTGCGTACCGCGGCGGTGCGTACCGCGGCGGTGCGTACCGTGACCGCCGGCGCACATCGTCATTGGCTCGTGAAACCCATAGGCTTCAATGTTAACCAATGCGGCTTTGCGCCGCGGTCTTCGACCGCCTACCGCCACGGTGTGCCACGCCAGCGCATTGACCTCACATCCCATTGTCACACATCACAGGTCAGGCAGCCGCCATTTCAAGGGCCCACATGGCTTAATTTCTACTGTGTCACACATATCTAGGCCTTTCCTCAACACTCATACAAACCATTCAATGCATAGTGAATCGTGTTGTGTGCAAGCTGTGGGAACATACCTGTGGGTTGATTGACTCTGTGCTCACTGTTGTCCTTCCTAGGCACCGTCCGCTGGGACATGCGAGGAGATGGAGGAATCTTCCCGTGTACAGACCGCTGGTGGACCTGTCGACAATGGAGGAACGACATGTCATTCTGACATACAGGCTTGACCGAGCCACTATACATGAACTGTGTGCCCAGCTGGAGGCAGACCTGATGTCACCCATCCGCCAACCCACAGGGATCCCCCCTCTAGTGCAGGTGCTGTCATTACTCCATTTCTTAGCAAGTGGGTCATTTCAAACAACAGTGGCCATAGCATCAGGGATGTCCCAGCCCATGTTTTCCAAGGTGTTGTCCAGAGTGTTGTCTGCCCTGCTCAAACACATGCGGAGCTACATCATGTTTCCTGAGGTGGGGGATTTGCCTACAGTGAAGGGTCATTTCTATGCCCTTGGACATATCCCCAACATCATAGGTGCCATTGATGGGACACATGTGGCTTTGGTACCCCCCAGCAGGAGTGAACAGGTGTACAGGAACAGGAAAAGTTATAATTCCATGAATGTCCAGATGGTGTGTTTGGCTGACCAGTACATCTCCCATGTTAATGCCAAGTTCCCTGGGTCAGTGCATGACGCCTACATCCTGCGGAATAGCAGCATCCCGTATGTGATGGGTCAACTCCAGAGGCACCGGGTGTGGCTATTAGGGGACTCTGGTTACCCCAACCTGTCCTGGCTACTGACCCCAGTGAGAAATCCCAGGACCAGGGCAGAGGAACGCCACAATGAGGCCCATGGGCGGACTAGGAGGGTTATCGAACGCACCTTTGGCCTCCTGAAGGCCAGGTTCAGGTGCCTCCATATGACAGGTGGATCCCTAATGTACTCACCAAAGAAGGTGTGCCAGATCATCGTGGCCTGCTGTATGCTTCACAACCTGGCTTTGCGACGCCAGGTGCCTTTTCTGCAGGAGGATGGTCCAGATGGTGGTGTTGAAGCAGCTGTGGAGCCTGTGGAGAGTGAAGAGGAGGAAGCCAAAGAGGACGACATAGACAACAGGAACACAGTAATAGAGCAGTATTTTCAATGACACACAGGTAAGAGTAGACACCGGCATATTACATTTACCTAAAGACTCCTACCTCTCTACTGTCTGACTTTTTCCCCCAGTGTATGGTAACAGTGTTGTGACTTTCCCTTCCGATTTCAGAGCTGTGGGCCCCACTGCGTGACATCTGTTTTGTTTCCCCATGGACTACAGCTGTGTGACAGCGGTTTGTTGGCATCACAATGTGAATAAACATTTTGGCACTGTCATGTCTAATACATTTGTTAAAATCACAGACAGACTCCAGATTGTTTATGTGCAATAAGTGTGTTTATTCAAGTGCTCTAATTTGGATGGGTGGTTGCAAATCGGTGAGGGGTGATGGTGGAGGATTGTCCATGGCAGAGTCCAGACTATCAGTATCACAGGTGCATTGTCCAAATGCCTGTAGAAAGTGGAGCAGGGGCAGTTTAAAGTTGGACAGGGTGACAATGTGGGACAGTGGGATGACAATCAGGGTGGTATCCTTTGCTGGCGGGGGTCTTGACATGTTACTCTGTCTTCTTCCTGGATCTCAGGGCCCGCTTGCGGGGTGGTTCTCCTTCTGCAGGGGGTGGGGTTCTGGTGGCCTGTTGGTCTTGTGTCGGGGCCTCCTGTCCACTAGCGCCGGCGGAGGTGGTAGCCAGTTCTTGGTCCATGCTAGTGACAGGGGCCCTTTGAGGTGCCACAGTGTTCCGCAATGTGGTGATTAGCTCATTCAGGGCCACTACGATGGTACCCATGGCGGAACTGATGTTTCTTAGTTCCTCCCTGAACCCCATATACTGTTGCTCCTGCAGAAGCTGGATTTCCTGAAACCTGGCCAGGACCGTCGCCATCGTCTCCTGGGAGCGGTGGTATGCTCCCATGATGGAGGAGAGGGCCTCGTGGACAGTGGGTTCCCTTGGCCTGTCCCCCCCCTGTCGCACAGCAGCCCTCCCAGTTTCCCTGTTTCCCTGGGCCTCCGTCCCCTGGACCGTGTGCCCACTACCACTGCCCCCAGGTCCCTGTTGTTGTTGGGGTGGTGGGTTAACCTGGGTTCCCTGTAGTGGTGGACACACCGCTGATTGACGTGTCCTGGGGACAGAGGTATGGGCCCTCTGGGTGGGTGCTGTGCTGGTGTTCCCAGAGGGGGGAAGGTCTGCTGTGGCCTGTGACTGTCTGAGGGGAACCGACTGTCCCGAGGTCCCCGATGGACCGGGCTGGTCATCTAGATCCAGGGAGACAGAGCTGCTGTCCTCACTGTGGGCCTCTTCTGGGGGTGGAGTGGACATTTGTGGACCCTCCTGCGCGGTGACCTGGCGTTCGGGTCCTGCAGGGGTATAAAAGTATGGTTATTGCTTCTGTGTGTGCCAATGGTGTGCAATGGGTGGGTGCCCGTGTACCCCAGTGCTGGCATTCCTTTGTGGGGGCTGTTGTGACGGTGTTTTGGGGGGGGGGGATGGGTATATGCATTGGGCATGCTTTGGTGATGGGTGTCCCTGCTTTGGGGCCGCATGCAGGGCTAAGTTTTGGGATGGGTGGGTTGTGATGGTGAGACATTTGCAAGGGGTAGTTGTGATGGGGGTGGGGGTATGAGTTGGCATGCAGGTGGGGTGGGGGGATGAAGTAGTGAAGATGAGACTTACCAGAGTCCATTCCTCCACCGACTCCTGCGAGGCCCTCAGGATGCAGGATGTTCAAGACTTGCTCCTCCCATGTTGTAAATTCTGGGGGAGGAGGTGGGGGTCCGCCGCCAGTCCGCTGTACCGCGATGTTGTGCCTTGATACCATTGAACGCACATTCCCCCGTAGGTCGTTCCACCTCTTCCTGATGTCGTCCCTATTTCTTGGGTGCTGTCCCACAGCGTTGACTCTGTCGACTATTCTGCTCCATAGCTCCATCTTCCTGGCAATGGTGGTGTGTTGCACCTGTGTCCCGAACAGCTGGGGCTCTACTCGTACAATTTCCTCCACCATGACCCTGAGTTCATCATCTGAGAACCTGGGGTGTCTTTGAGGTGCCATGGGATGGTGTGGGTGATGTGTGGGATGGATTGTGTGGTGCTAAGTATGGTGATGTGTATTGTTGTGTTGTGTGAAGTGTGTGCTAATATTGCAGGGTGACAGTGAATTGGGCGTCTGGGTGCTCGGATGTCTTTTCTCGGTGCGTGTTCACGGATCTTCAGGAGTGGAAGTTTGTGGGTGTGTGTTTTATATTGTATTGGGTGTGTGGGAGTGGTGTGTGTATGTGTATCAGGTGTGTGTATTTCGAATTGGCCAATGTGGTAGTGTTTTGTACGAGTATGTGTATTTCGACCGTGGCGGTGTGTACCGCCAATAGAATACCGCGGTTGAAAGACCGCCGCGTGGATTCGTGGGTCGTAATGGCATGGGCGTATTTCTGTTGGCGTGACGGTGGAGGTTTGGTCATCGCCAGTTTATCGCTGACCTTTGGTGTGGCGGACTTTTGTGGTTGTCGGTATTTTGGCATTTTGCCTGTTGTGGGTCAGAATGACTGTGGCGGTTTACCGCGACCGCGGCGGTGTTATGGCGGTCTTCTGTCTGGCGGTAAGCGCGTTTTACCGCCGAGGTTGGAATGACCCCCATAATGCCAAAGAGTGGATTATCATGGCTATTATGGTTCGAAACTATTTGAATTGGAATTAATATATGTCATTTTAAAGGGACAGCGCAATGGAATATATGTGGTTGGATATGTGCAGGCGGTACTTTGGAAGACTTCAACCTTCAACAAAAAATTAAATATTAATGCCCTGAGGACGTTCACAGGTGGTGAACGAAACACGTTGGCTGTGGTCTGTTGTATTGGGGAAAATAAAGATTTCATTGGAACAACATACTTGGATGACTACTTCCTATATGAATTTTGTTGGTGCCCCTCCAATGGTAATTTAGAGTAGAAACAGATCTACCCTTTCATTTGGTCACTCTTGTATGCCCAAGGTAAACAAAAGAAAGATAAAAAAATTGATTTTTAAAAGATTTAGTGAAATGATTGTAATCTTGCATAAATACACGAACTGTGATTGTTAGAAAGATAAGGCATGTTACTGTAATCAGCATTGTTAGATTGGTAAACAATATAAACAATTCATGGCCTCAGCCCTTCCCCCAGGGTGCACTATCCTTAGACGTGGCAGAGCGGAAGCCTGTCGAGGTGGCTTATCCATCATCTTCCACAATTTTTATCATTGTAGCACATTTGATATATATTCTCTCAAAGGAGCAGAAAGTGTAGGTTTCTGCTTCAAGATCAATCCCTCCCAATCCTTTGCCAGCTGCCTAGTCTACCACCCACCAAGCTCGGGACCCGCCTTCCTGGTCTCCCTTGGAGAGGCCTTAGCTCTTTTCCTACTCCAATACGTAAACTTCTCCACTCTGGCTAATTTGAATTATTACTTTAAAGTCATCAATAATTCTGAAGTTTATAATCTCATAATACCCTATACATAATCAGCCTCATCCAGCTTGCAGTGACACCCAGCGATACAGAGGGACACACCCTGTACAAGGTCTCTACCAAACACTGCCAACTAGTACTTGAAAATCATTTTGTTCAATCAAGGTCTGATCATAGTTTAGTCCCATTCAGACTTCTAATCAACTTCCATAATCCCTCCACTCTCAGTATGAATATAGGCCTCCCCACACTGGGCAAAGGGGGCAAGATGTTGACATACCCTAATCTCACCACTCAGCTGTATACTACCTCCACGGCCCTTAAAGGTAGAATATCTAATAATCTTAACTCATTTAACAGTTGGATTATGAACACTGCCAATGAATTAGCGCTCGCTTGACCCTATAAATACTTGTCAACTCCCTCTGTATCCTGGTTCACCCCCACCATAGTAGAACAGAAACTGTGCTGTAAACAGCTTGAATGCAAATGGTGCCAGGCCTACAAACCTGAGCATATGTCCTAGTATAAAAATGGCCAGAAACCCTCCAATAAACCGATCAAGGCAACTAAGAAAGCCTACTTCACCACCCAAACTGAGGAGGCCCACTATGACCCAAAAATAATATTCAAAATCTCAAAATGTTTCCTACAACCCAAAGCCCTCTCCAGCAAAATTCCCCCCTCTCAAGCACTCCATGACCAGATCTCAGCCTTCTTTGAGGGAAAGATTCAGACCATACAACAGGACTTTTCAACCTCCATCCCCATAACTGGCCTTCTCTCAGAGAGTCCCTCCAATGCCATATCTACAAGGCTGTGCTTCTTTCAGGATGTTTCGCTCTCACAATCTTGCCAAACCATTCTTCTTGTGAGTCTGGCTCTCCCAATTACCCATGTCCACCACCTATCCTCACATGGCCTTCGATACAGTCAACCCCATAATTAATAAGATTCTCAACACATCTTTGCTTACGGCTGATGTCCCTGCAGCTTGGAAACTGATGGTTGGTAAACTCCTACAAAAAAGCCCCTCACAGACTCCACCATCCTGTCAAACCTCCTGCCCATCTCTCTGCTCCAGGCATTGACCAAGGTGCCAGAAAGAATTTCAAATGATCAACTCATCTCATTTTTAGAAAACTCCAATTCACTCCGTCCTGACAATCCAGTTTAAGACCCAAACACTCAGCAGAGTCAGCCCACAAGATGTTTTGGAGACAATGAAAATGACCCAGGATGCTGGTAAAAATGCAGTGCTGATCCTGGTGGACCTCTCTGCATAGTTTGACACCATTTCTCAGTCCATACTCCTTCTTCAGATTCAAGAAATTGCCACCACCCATAAGGCTCTGTCCTAGACCTATGAGACCAATCCTGACTCATAGGAGACAAATGGTAGCCCTAAGACAATTTGCATCAGCAGAAATTATATTGGGAGCCCCACAGGACTCATCCCTCAGCCACGCACTGTTTAATATCTTTATGGTTCCCCTTATCTTCCTGATAGCCTCATTTGGGATCACTACCACATCCTATGCTGGTGATGCACAGATGATTCTATCCCTAGACAAAGGCTTTTTTCAGTTTCAAACAAAATTTCCAAATTTGATCCACCACTATCATACTGTGTGTACAAGACAACCACCTTAAATGTAACATGGATTAAACCAAAATCCTACTATTTGCAAGTCTAACTTGTTCTCCCTGATCCAATGCTGGCCCAACTCCATGACCCTACCCCATACCATAGTGGAAGTAACAAAAAATCTAAGGGTCAGATTTAACATCACCGTCAAGCTCTGACAGTAGCATGAATGAGCTTCAACCTCATCAAGTTCCTCAAACAATATTTGTTCTTCTTCCATTAGCTGCCAGGAAAGCAATCGCCTTTGCTCCAATCACTCTAGGCTTGACTACTGCAACAGTCTTTATGAAGGAGCCTCCAAGCAACTACTCCATTAGCTCTAAATGGTACAATATGCCTCTGCTAGACTGGTACTGAAACTTCCCCAACAGAGCTATGCCTCCGCAGCTCTCAAAAAACAACATTGGCTGGCAGTTCATCACAGGAGCCTATTCAAGATCCTACTATTGGTTTTCTGAGCTATTTAGGCCATTGGACCAAAATACTTTTCTAACTGGTTAAGCTGCTACAAGTCTCAGAGGGTGCTACGTTCATCCAATGCTAACCTCTTGAAGTTCACACCCTATAGACTCAAAACGCAGGGTGGAGAGCCTTTTACAGTACTGGGCACTGAAGCCTGGAACCAACTGTAGGAAAGTACCATCTTGCCTGGCATGTTACCCCCATATTTCACTGTATATATGTTGTTTTAGTGTTTGTGTCACTGGGACCCTGCCAGCCAGGGCCCCAGTGCTCATAAGTGTGCCCTGTATGTGTTCCCTGTGTGATGACTAACTGTCTCACTGAGGCTCTGCTAATCAGAACCTCAGTTGTTATGCTCTCTCAGCTTTCTAAATTGTCACTAACAGGCTAGTGACCAATTTCACCAATTCATATTGGCATACTGGAACACCCTTATAATTCCCTAGTATATGGTACTGAGGTACCCAGGGTATTGGGGTTCCAGGAGATCCCTATGGGCTGCAGCAATCTTTTGCCACCCATAGGGAGCTCTGACAATTCTTACACAGGCCTGCCACTGCAGCCTGAGTGAAATAACGTCCACGTTATTTCACAGCCATTTACCACTGCACTTAAGTAACTTATAAGTCACCTATATGTCTAACCTTTACCTGGTAAAGGTTGGGTGCTAAGTTACTTAGGGGGTCATTCTGACCTCGGCGGTAAAAGTCGCTTACCGCCGGCCAGAAGGCCGCCATAACACCGCCGCGGCCGCGGTAAACCGCCACGGTCATTTTGACCCGCAACTGGCAAACCGCCAAAAACCCGACATCCACAAAAGTCCGCCACACCAAAGGTCAGTGGGAAACTGGCGATGACCAAACCTCCACCGTCACGCCAACAGACATACGCCCATACCATTCCGACCCACAAATCCCTGCAGCGGTCTTTCAACCGCGGTATTCCATTGGCGGTACACACCACCGCAGTCAAAATACACACACCTTTACAAAACACTACCACATTGGATAATTCAAAATACACACACCTGAGACACATACACACACCACTCCCACACACCCAATTAAATATAAAACAGACACCCACATCACCCACAAACCCCTACGACCACAATTGCGAGTGAAGGACAGAGAGAGATAGCAAAGCATAGAGTACACCATCACACAGAGGCAAATCACAACATCACCCACACAATTTCCACGCACAAAACACCATACACCACCACACTCACCACACTCTACAACACATACACTACCCCTCACCTCATCCACACCACCCCATGGCACCCCAAAGACACCCCAGGTTCTCTGACGCAGAACTCAGGGTCATGGTGGAGGAAATAGTTTGTGTAGAGCCCCAGCTCTTCGGGGCACAGGTGCAGCACACCACCATTGCCAGGAAGATGGAGCTATGGCAAAGAATAGTGGACAGGGTCAACGCTGTGGGACAGCATCCACGCAATCGGGAGGACATCAGGAAGCAATGGAACGACCTACGGGGGAAGGTGCGTTCCATGGTATCAAGGCACAATATTGCAGTGCAGAAGACTGGCGGCGGAACCCCACCTACTCCCCCAGAATTCACAGCATGGGAGGAGGAAGTCTTGCACATCCTGCATCCTGAGGGCCTCGCAGGAGTAGGCGGAGGAATGGACTCTGGTAAGTCAAATCTTCACTACTCCATTCCCCCCACCCCACCTGCATGCCAAATCATACCCACACCCTCACCCCCACCCCCATCACACCAACTCCTTGCAAATGGCTCACCATCACATCCCACCCATCCCAAAACCTAGCCCTGCGTTCGTCCCCAAAGCATGGACACCCATCCCCAAAGCATGCCCACTGCACACACCCATCACCCCCACAAGCCACCGTCACAAAAGCCCCCACAAGGGAATGCCAGAACTGGGGGACACAGCCACCCACCCATTACACGAAATGCCACACACAGAAGCAATAACCATACTCTTATACCCCTGCAGGACCCGAACGTAACCACACCGCCACGGAGGGTCCAGAGATGTCCATCCCACCCCCAGAAGAGGCCCCCAGTGATGACAGCAGCTCTGTCTCCCTGGACCCTGATGACCAGCCCGGCCCATCGGGGACCTCGGGACAGTCGGTTCCCCACAGACAGCCACAGGCTACACCAGACCTAACCCCCTCTGGGAACACCAGCACAGCTCCCACCCAGCGGGCCCATGCCTCTGTCCCCAGGACACGTCAATCAGCGGTGTGTCCACCACTACAGGGCACCCAGGTTGACCCACCACCCCAACAACAACAGGGACCTGGGGGCAGTGGTAGTGGGCACACCGTCCAGGGGACAGAGGCCCAGGGAAACAGGGGAACTGGGAGGGCTGCTGTGCGACAGGGGGGGGACAGGCCCAGGGAACCGACTCTCCAAGAGGCCCTCTCCTCCATCATGGGAGCATACCACCACTCCCAGGCGACGATGGCTACGGTACTGGCCAGGTTCCAGCAGATCCAGGTCATGCAGGAGCAACAGTACATGGGGTTCAGAGAGGAACTGGGGAACATTAGTTCCGCAATGGGGACCATCGTCGTGGCCCTAACCCAGATAGTCACCACATTGCGGGACCATGTGGCACCACAAAGGGCCCCTGTCACTAGCCTGGACCATCCTACCACCTCCGCCGGCGCTAGTGGACAGGAGGCCCCCACACAACGACAGGCCACCAGAACCCCCCTTCCTGCAGAAGAAGAACCAAACCACAAGCGGAACCTGAGATCTCACAAGAAGACAGAATAGGATTGCAAGACCCCCGCCAGCAAACAATACCCCCTGATGTCATCCCACTGTCCCACATTGTCACCCTGTCCAACCTTGAACTGCCCCTGCTCCATCTTTCCACAGGCATATGGACAATGCACCTGTGCGACTGAGAACTGGACTCTGCCATGGACATTACTCCACCATCACCCATCCCCGTTTTACAATCATGTTCCTTAAATTTAGCACTTGAATTAAATCACTTCTTGCACTAAAAAAATCTGGAGTCTGCTTGTATTTTGAACAAATGTATTAGACATAACGGTGCCAAAATGTTCAGTTACATTGTGATGACAACATACCACTGTCACACAGCTGTAGTCCATGGGCAAACAAAGCAGAGGTCACGCAGTGGGGCCCACAGCTCTGAAAACGGAAGGGAAAGTCACAACTCAGTTAACAGGAACTGGGGGGGAACTCAGACAGTAGAGAGGCAGGAGACTTTAAGTAAATGTAAAATAGCGTGGTTGATTCGTACCTGTGTGCTACTGAAAATACTGTTGTATCACTGTGTCCCTGTTGTCTGTGTCGTCCCCGTCGTCCTCCTCCTCTTCACTCTCCACAGGCTCCACAGCTGCTACAACACCACCATCTGGACCATCCTCCTGCAGGAAAGGCACCTGGCGTCGCAAAGCCAGGTTGTGAAGCATACAGCAGGCCACGATGATATGGCACACCTTCTTTGGTGAGTACATTAGGGATCCCCCTGTCATATGCAGGCACCTAAACCTGGCCTTTAGGAGGCCGAAGGTTCTTTCTATAATCCTCCTAGTTCGCCCATGGGCCTCATTGTAGCATTCCTCTGCCCTTCTCCTGGGATTCCTCACTGGGGTAAGTAGCCACGACAGGTTGGGGTAACCAGAGTCACCTATTAGCCACACACGGTGTCTCTGTAGCTGTTCCATCACATAAGGGATGCTGCTATTTCGCATGATGTACGCATCATGCACTGACCCAGGGAACTTGGCATTTACATGGGAGATGTACTGGTCAGCCAAACAGACCACCTGGACATTCATAGAATGATAACTTTTTCTGTTCCTGTACACCTGCTCACTTCCACTGGGGGGAACCAAGGCCACATGGGTCCCATCAATGGCACCAATGATGTTGGGGATATGTCCAAGGGCATAGAAATCACCCTTCACTGTAGCCAAATCGGCCACCTCAGGGAAAACAATGTAGCTCCGCATGTATTTCATCAGGGCAGACAACACTCTGGACAAAACCTTAGAAAACATAGGCTGAGACATCCCTGATGATATGGCCACTGTTGTTTGGAATGATCCACTTGCCAAAAAATGGAGTACTGACAGAACCTGCACCAGAGGGGGAATCCCTGTGGGTTGGCGAATGGGGGACATCAGGTCTGGCTCCAGCTGGGCACACAGTTCCTGTATAGTGGCTCGGTCAAGTCTGTATGTAAGTATGACATGTCTTTCTTCCATTGTCGACAGGTCCACCAGCGGTCTGTACACAGGAGGATTCCTCCATCTCCTCGCAAGTCCCAGCGGACGGTGCCTAGGAAGGACAACATGGAGCACAGGGTCAAGCAACCCACAGGTACGTAACCACAGCTTGCACAGTACACGATTCGCTATGCATTGAATGGCTTGTATGAGTGGCAATGCAAGGCCTGTGTGACGCCGTAGAAATTCAGCCATGTGGGCCCTTGAAATGGCGGCTGCCTGACCTGTGAAGTGTGACAATGGGATGTGAGGTCAATGCGCTGGCGTGGCACACCGTGGCGGTAGGCGGTCGAAGACCGCGGCGCAAAGCAGCATTGGTTAACATTGAACCCTATAGGTCTCAGGAGCCAATGACGATGTGCGCTGGCGGTCGCGGTACGCACCGCCGCGGGCGTGACCGCCATTTTCTACTTGCTTAATCACTCGAGACCTGATCATCCACAGGAGAGGACCTATACTGCAAGTGCTGCTGTGAACTCGGTCTGGAAGAGACAATGGCTGCTGCGACTGGGGAAAGGGCCCCTGCCTTCACATCTGAGGAATTGGATAAACTTGTTGATGGGGTCCTCCCCCAGTATGTGCTACTCTACGGTCCTCCAGACCAACAGGTAAGTACACTGGGAGCACGTAGTATGGGCTATGCCTGTGTTGAGTGGGGTGGATGTAAGATGGTGGGGAGGGGAGTGAATGAGGAGTGCAACGCACGACAGATGAGAGCATGTGCCACATGGCAAGGTTGGGGAGGGGGGGCCGCGCACATCGATCATGCAGAAAAGTGATGATATTTATTTTTCAACCCTGTACATGTCACATAGGTCAGCGCCCATCAGATAATCGACATTTGGCGTGCCATCGCCAATGACGTCCGGGCCCTGGGGGTCCACAACAGACGGGGCACCCACTGCCGCAAGAGGTGGGAGGACATCCGCCGCGGGAGCAGAAAGACCGCCGAGGCTCTGCTGGGGATGGCCTCCCAACGTAGGAGGGGTGCCAGTCGTCAATTGACCCCCCTGATGTCCCGGATCCTGGCGGTGGCCTACCCCGATTTGGATGGGCGCGTGAAGACATCACAGCAGACACAAGGGGGTGAGTATCAGCATATTCCGCTATATTAGCGCACAGTGGAGGTGTCTGGGTGGGGGAGGAGGGCTGTGGCTATCTCTAGGCCAGGGCGGTTTCTGTAGGCTAGGCCCCTCTGTTAGACATGGCCCTGTGCCCCCGCCCCCCACCTCTGTAGGGTGCTAAGTACAGCTATCCATGGCCCGGGCTCACCTATGTGTGCATTTGTCGTCCATAGACTTGTAGGCCAAGTCACTATAATTGAGTAGTGTACCCCGAGTGCGCAGCGTAGTGCAGGGGGCTTATGTGTCTGTCCTCTCCGCCAACGGTGCCGCCAATGCATGCACTCAACATGTCTTTCTTTCTTCTCCCCCCCCTTTTTTTTGGTTTTCCTGTTCATGTGCATTAGCATCATCAGGCGGAGGAGAAGTGGCATCCGCGCACGAGGGAGCTGCATCTCACATGGCCCTGCAAGCGACTCGGAGTTAACCAGTGAGACGGAGGGCGAGGGGGGCTCCACAACGGGGACCCGTGGAGACGTCAGCGACACCGACACGTCCTCGGAAGGGAGCTCCCTTGTGGTGGCGGCAACATCCGTGCCCACCGCAACAACAGGTACAGCCGCCACCCAGCGCACCAGCTCCGCCCTCCCAGCAGCCCCTCAGCTTCCGCCCTGTGCCCGCTCGGGCAGGAAGCCGGCCATCTTCTTCGCCCCTGGCACCTCAGGTCCTGCCCCAGTTACCCCTGCTGCCCTCAGTGCAGAGATCATTGACCTCCTCCAGACGCTCATTGTTGGGCAGTCTACCCTTTTGAATGCCATCCAGGGGGTAGAAAGGGAGGTGCATCGGAGCAATGCATACCTGGAGGGCATTCATTCGGGTCAGGCTGCCCATCAGCGATCGTTCAACGCTCTGGCCTCAGCACTGACGGCAGCAATTGTCCCTGTCTCTAGCCTCCCCCCTCCAACTTCCTCAACCCAGTCCCACTCCCCTGTGCCCATCCCAGACACACCTACAGACCAGCCTGCACACACCTCAAAACCCAAGGGCAGCTCATCCAGACATAAGCACCACAGATCACACAAGCATTCACCCAAGCAACATCCACATGCAGACATGCCAACAGCCGCTGCCTCCTCTGTGTCCCCCTCCTCCTCGTCTCCCTCCTCCCTCCCTGTGACGTCACCACTCACACCTGCATGCACACCACCATCAGCCACTACGTCCATCACCACCACACCCACCAGAACTGTCCACACACGTGCAGTCACCACCCCCACTGCCATTTACACGTCCCCTGTATCCTCTCCCAGTGTGTCTGTCACTCCCTCTTCCAAGCCACACAAACACCGGCAGCCACCCACCCAACAGCCATCCACCTCACCACAGCCTCCAGCACAAGCACCTGCACCCAAAGACAGCAACTTGACTCTCCTACAACCACATCCTCTCCCTCCACTCCCATACCCACTGCACCTACCCTTCCCATTGCTCCTAAAAAGTTGTTCCTCTCCAAAATTAACCTCTTTGCATCACTTGACCCACCCCCTCCATCTCGTAAGAGTCCAAACAGCACCTCAGCCACCACAAGCCCTGCACCTACTAGGACCATCGTTCAGGGCTATTGGAGTCCACCAGCTCCTAGGGCAGGAACATCGGCCAGCAGCAAGGGGACAGCCAGCCCACCCCCTAGGAAAAGAACCAAAAAAGGGAAGGGCCGGCGTGACAGGCCTGAGACGGCTGCCCCCAAGGACACCACCCTTGCACCGTCACCTGGCCCATCCACAAAGGGAGGCAAGGGCCCCAGAGTTTCGGCCAAGGGGGGCAAGGGCAGCAGGACGGACAAGTCCGGCAGCAGGCAAGCTGCCCAGGAGGGCCCCACCAGCCCCATTTGGGGTGTGACGGAGGACACCCACGGGCCCAGGAGTCCAGCACAGGAGGGCCCCGCAAGCGATAGGTCGGATGGCGACTGAACGGGAATGATTGCCCAGATCTGATTCCCTAGGAACACAAGACAAGCACCGCTGAACAGGGCCCCGCCGTGAGAAGCACCGCTGAACAGGGCCCCGCCGTGAGAAGCACCGCTGAACAGGGCCCCGCCAAGAGAAGCACCGCTGAACAGGGCCCCGCCAAGAGAAGCACCGCTGAACAGGGCCCGCCGTGAGAAACACCGCTGAACAGGGCCCGGCGAGGAGAAGCACCGCTGAACAGGGCCCCGCCGTGAGAAGCACCGCTGAACAGGGCCCCGCAAAGAGAAGCACCGCTGAACAGGGCCCCGCCAAGAGAAGCACCGCTGAACAGGGCCCGCCGTCTCTGCACCGCTCCGCTGGGCCCTTCCTGTCAAGCACCGCTCCGCTGGGCCCTTCATCTCAAGCACCGCTCCGCTGGGCCCTTCCTGTCAAGCACCGCTCCGCTGGGCCCTTCATCTCAAGCACCGCTCCGCTGGGCCCTTCATCTCAAGCACCGCTCCGCTGGGCCCTGCCGTCTCTGCACCGCTCCGCTGGGCCCCTCCTATCAGGCACCGCTCCGCTGGGCCCTTCCTGTCAAGCACCGCTCCGCTGGGCCCTTCAACTCAAGCACCGCTCCGCTGGGCCCTTCCTGTCAAGCACCGCTCCGCTGGGCCCCGCCGTCTCTGCACTGCTTCGCTGGGCCCCTCCTGTTAGGCACCAGTCCGCTGGGCCCTTCATCTCAAGCACCGCTCCTCTGGGCCCTTTATCTCAAGCACCGCTCCGCTGGCCCCGCCGTCTCTGCACCGTTCCGCTGGGCCCTTCCTGTCAAGCACCGCTCCGCTGGGCCCTTCATCTCAAGCACCGCTCCGCTGGGCCCTTCCTGTCAAGCACTGCTCCGCTGGGCCCCGCCGTCTCTGCACTGCTCCGCTGGGCCCCTCCTGTCAGGCACCGCTCCGCTGGGCCCTTCATCTCAAGCACCGCTCCGCTGGGCCCTTCATCTCAAGCACCGCTCCGCTGGGCCCTTCTTGTCAAGCACCGCTCCGCTGGGCCCTTCCTGTCAAGCACTGCTCCGCTGGGCCCCACCGTCTCTGCACCGCTCCGCTGGGCCCCTCCTATCAGGCACCGCTCCGCTGGGCCCTTCCTGTCAAGCACCGCTCCACTGGGCTCTTCATCTCAAGCACCGCTCCGCTGGGCCCTTCCTGTCAAGCACCGCTCCGCTGGGCCCAGCCGTCTCTGCACTGCTCCGCTGGGCCCCTCCTGTCAGGCACCTGTCCGCTGGGCCCTTCATCTCAAGCACCGCTCCGCTGGGCCCTTCATCTCCAGCACCGCTCCGCTGGCCCCGCCGTCTCTGCACCGTTCCGCTGGGCCCTTCCTGTCAAGCACCGCTCCGCTGGGCCCTTCATCTCAAGCACCGCTGCGCTGGGCCCTTCCTGTCAAGCACTGCTCCGCTGGGCCCCGCCGTCTCTGCACTGCTCCGCTGGGCCCCTCCTGTCAGGCACCGCTCCGCTGGGCCCTTCATCTCAAGCACCGCTCCGCTGGGCCCTTCATCTCAAGCACCGCTCCGCTGGGCCCTTCTTGTCAAGCACCGCTCCGCTGGGCCCTTCCTGTCAAGCACTGCTCCGCTGGGCCCCACCGTCTCTGCACCGCTCCGCTGGGCCCTTCATCTCAAGCACCGCTCCGCTGGGCCCCGCCATCTCTGTACCGCTCCGTTGGGCCCCTCCTATCAGGCACCGCTCCGCTGGGCCCTTCCTGTCAAGCACCGCTCCGCTGGGCTCTTCATCTCAAGCACCGCTCCGCTGGGCCCTTCCTGTCAAGCACCGCTCCGCTGGGCCCCGCCGTCTCTGCACTGCTCCGCTGGGCCCCTCCTGTCAGGCACCTGTCCGCTGGGCCCTTCATCTCAAGCACCGCTCCGCTGGGCCCTTCATCTCCAGCACCGCTCCGCTGGGCCCCGCCGTCTCTGCACCGCTCCGCTGGGCCCCTCCTGTCAGGCACCGCTCCGCTGGGCCCTTCATCTCAAGCACCGCTCCGCTGGGCCCTTCCTGTCAAGCACCGCTCCGCTGGGCCCTTCATCTCAAGCACCGCTCCGCTGGGCCCTTCCTGTCAAGCACCGCTCCGCTGGGCCCGCCGTCTCTGCACCGCTCCGCTGGGCCCCTCCTGTCAGGCACCGCTCCGCTGGGCCCTTCATCTCAAGCACCGCTCCGCTGGGCCCTTCATCTCAAGCACCGCTCCGCTGGGCCCTTCTTGTCAAGCACCGCTCCGCTGGGCCCTTCCTGTCAAGCACTGCTCCGCTGGGCTCCCTGTCTCTGCACCGCTCCGCTGGGCCCTTCCTGTCAAGCACCGCTCCGCTGGGCCCTTCCTGTCAAGCACCGCTCCGCTGGGCCCCGCCGTCTCTGCACCGCTCCGCTGGGCCCCTCCTGTCAAGCACCGCTCCGCTGGGCCCTTCATCTCAAGCACCGCTGGCCCATTGGCAGGGCCGGATCTGTGTCGGGCAGGGCTTCACGAAGCACTCTGGGCACCATGCCTCCTCCATAACCAGTGGAGTCTGTAATCCACCAGATGGACTGTGGCTCTGCACTCCCCAGGATGGTACAGTGGGCAATCCACCCACTGAAAAGACTTGTGAGACTGTGGCTTTGCACTCCCAAGGATGGTACAGTGGGCAATCCACCCACTGTAGAGACTTGGGAGACTGTGGCTTTGCACTCCCCAGGATGGTACAGTGGGCATGGAGGCCCCTCGTGGATCTGGCGTCGTGGACTCATGTGGCTGAGATGCCCCCCCTTCTCTTCCCCCTGAGGTGCCTGTGGTTTTATTATCTGATGCCCCAGCAGTGTTCTCTCCAATGGAATCGGGTCTCGTGTGTGGGCTTTGCCCATGTGTTTATGCACATTGGCCCACGAACAATGGCATGTAGCCAATATGTGCCGGACTTTTGGACTATGTATACATTGTTCATGTTGTGATTTATTTATTTTAAAAATCTCATATTTCACTTAAGTTCAAATATGCTTTAATATACTTCTATTTTAATGATCATTTTATTTTGTCTTTGAATTATTCTGGGGGGTTTGGGGGGTGTAAATCTGACTTGTTGCTCTGCATTGGTGTGTGGGGATTGGGGGGGGGAGGGTGTCGTGTATGTGTGTGCCCGTAATCTTTTCTCCTCCCCCCCTCCCCTGTGTCGTAGGTGCAGTACTCACCGTTGTCTCCTGCGGCGGAGTTCGTGCTCCTGGTAGAGGAGCAGGTAGACAATCGCTGGTAGGATGTTTAATTCGGGTTCCATGCTGTCCAGATTCCTCGTGGAGTGTATAGAGGTGAGCGTTTTCCCGTTCGTGGTCTGTTTCCGCCGTGTTTTTATCGGCAGGGCTCCCGCCCCGGAAAAGGTGGCGGATTGGTGGGTCGTGATAGGGTGGGCGGTACATTGTCTGCCACCTGTCTGTTGGCGGTGACCGCCGCGCTGTTTGTTTGCCCCGCCGTGGCGGTCGGAGTGTTAAAGTGGCGGCCTGTGTTGGCGGTTCCCGCCAGGGTCAGAATTCCATTTTTTTTACCGCCTGCCTGTTGGCGGGTTGGCCGCCGCTTTAACACCGACCGCCAGGGTTGGAATGACCCCCTTAGTGTGTGGGCACCCTGGCACAAGCCAAGGTGCCCCCACATTGTTCAGGGCAAATTCCCCAGACTTTGTGAGTGCGGGGACACCATTACACGCGTGCACTGGACATAGGTCACTACCTATGTACAGCGTCACAATGGTAACTTCGAACATGGCCATGTAGCATGTCTAAGATCATGGAATTGTCATCCCCAGACAATTCAATGATCCCCCGAGTCTCTAGCACAGACCAGGGTACTGCCAAACTACCTTTCCCGGGGTTTCACTGCAGCTGCTGCTGCTGCTGACCCCTCAGACAGGTTCCTGCCCTCCTGGGGTCCAGCCAGGCCTGGCCCAGGAAGGCAGAACAAAGGACTTCCTCAGAGAGAGGGTGTTACACCCTCTCCCTTTGGAAAAAGGTGTCAGGGCTGGGGAGGAGTAGCCTCCCCCAGCCTCTGGAAATGCTTTGATGGGCACAGATGGTGCCCATCTCTGCATAAGCCAGTCTACACCGGTTCAGGGATCCCCCAGCCCTGCTCTGGCGTGAAACTGGACAAAGGAAAGGGGAGTGACCACTCCCCTGACCTGCACCTCCCAGGGGAGGTGCCCAGAGCTCCTCCAATGTGCTCCAGACCTCTTCCATCTTGGAAACAGAGGTGCTGCTGGCACACTGGACTGCTCCGAGTGGCCAGTGCCAGCAGGTGACGTCAGAGACTCCTCCTGTTAGGCTCTTACCTGTGTTGCTAGCCTATCCTCCTTCCTAAGTAGCCAAACCTCCTTTTCTGGCTATTTAGGGTCTCTGCTTTGGGGAATTCTTTAGATAACGAATGCAAGAGCTCATCAGAGTTCCTCTGCATCTCTCTCTTCACCTTCTGCCAAGGAATCGACCGCTGACTGCTCAGGACGCCTGCAAAACCGCA
The DNA here is from genome assembly GCF_031143425.1 of Pleurodeles waltl. NCBI lineage: Eukaryota > Metazoa > Chordata > Amphibia > Caudata > Salamandridae > Pleurodeles > Pleurodeles waltl. The sequence continues at coordinate 642,450,958 of NC_090438.1, forward strand.
ACAAAGTAGCAAAGACGACTACTGCAACCTTGTATCGCTGATCCTGCCGCCTTCTCGACTGTTTTCCTGGTGGTGCATGCTGTGGGGATAGTCTGCCTCCTCTCTGCACTAGAAGCTCCAAAGAAATTTCCTGTGGGACGACGGAATCCTCCCCCTGCAACCGCAGGCACCAAAAGAACTGCAACAGCGGTCCTCTGGGTCCCCTCTCAGCATGATGAGCATGGTCCCTGGAACTCAGCAACTCTGTCCAAGTGACTCCCACAGTCCAGTGACTCTTCAGTCCAAGTTTGGTGGAGGTAAGTCCTTGCTTCCCCCGCTAGACTGCATTGCTGGGTACCGCGTGATTTGCAGCTGCTCCGGCTCCTGTGCACTCTTCCAGGATTTCCTTTGTGCACAGCTAAGCCTCCGTCCCCGCCACTCTAACCTGCAGTGCACAACCTCCTGAGTTGTCCTCTGACATCGTGGGATCTCCTTTTGTGACTTCTGGTGAGCTCCGGTTCACTCCTCTTCGTAGTGCCTGTTCCGGCACTTCTGCGGGTGCTGCATGCTTCTGTGAGGGCTCCCTATCTTGCTGGGCGCCCCCCTCTGTCTCCTCATGCAATTGGCGACATCCTGGTCCCTCCTGGGCCACAGCAGCATCCAAAAACCCTAACGACGACCCTTGCAGCTTGCAAGGCTTGTTTGCGGTCTTTCTGCGTGGGAACACCTCTGAAAGCTTCTTCACTACGTGGGACATCAATCCTCCAAAGGGGAAGTTCCTAGCCCTCTTAGTTCTTGCAGAATCCACAGCTTTTACCATCTGGTGGCAGCTTCTTTGCACCCTCAGCTGGCATTTCCTGGGCATCTGCCCAATCTCGACTTTGTCGCGACTCTTGGGCTTGGTCCCCTTGTTCCACAGGTACTCTCGTCCAGAAATCCACTTTGGTTGCATTGCTGGTGTTGGTCTTCCTTGCAGAATTCCCCTATCACGACTTCTGTGCTCTCTGGGGAACATAGGCGCACTTTACACCTACTTTTCAGGGTCTTGGGGTGGGCTATTTTTCTAACCCTCACTGTTTTCTTACAGTCCCAGCGACCCTCTATGAGCTCACATAGGTTTGGCGTCCATGTGTTATTCGCATTCCACTTTTGGAGTATATGGTTTGTGTTGCCCCTATACCTATGTGCTCCTATTGCAATCTACTGTAATTCTACATTGCTTGCATTACTTCCTTTTGCTATTACTGCATATTTTTGGTATTGTGTACATATATCTGTTGTATATTTGGCATCCTCATACTGAGGGTACTCACTGATATACTTATGGCATATTGTCATAAAAATAAAGTACCTTTATTTTTGGTATATCTGTGTATTGTGTTTTCTTATGATATTGTGCATATGACACCAGTGGTATAGTAGGAGCTTTGCATGTCTCCTAGTTCAGCCTAAGCTGCTCTGCTATAGCTACCTTCTATCAGCCTAAGCTGCTAGAAACACCTCTTCTACACTAATAAGGGATAACTGGACCTGGTACAGAGTGTAAGTACCCCTTGGTACCCACTACAAGCCAGGCCAGCCTCCTACACATTCTAAAAGAGTCTGAAAACCTGGTGTTGTGGGTACACTAGCTCATCCAAGAGCTGTTGCTTGCAACAATCAGACTTATTTGGGTATATTCATTACATCCCTGAATATCACGTTTGCAATAACCAATGCTTGTTAAATGTCTCATTTATTATAACCAATGCTTATTGCTTATGCTTCTTGTATTCCACTCGCTCCAACTGTAACTGTCAAAACAGGTGTTCTTCACAATGTGATCTGTATTGAACATGTGCCATAATCAGGAGGATAATCGCTCCTTTCCTTTTACATGCAACCAACTGCCTTTCCACCTGCTCCAACTGTAAGTGCCGAAACATGTGCTCTTCACAATGTGATCTGCATTGAGCATGTGGCACAATCAGGAGGATAATTGCTCTTTCCTTCACAAGCAATCAACTGCCAAAAAGCACATGTGCACATTTGATTATTTAAAGATGCTTGTGAGTCTGAGGCCTTGCTTGGCCTCGTACCTATTGCTCTGCTCACCTGTTTCCAATGAAGCCAAGTTCCTTGTCCTCCAGTGCAAGTCAAGTTCTTTGTTCTCTAGCCTGCCTCTAGTCGACTTCCAGTGTTCCTCATTCTCCGACCAGCTTCTGGCATTTCTTGTGCTCCGGACAGCCTCCAGTCGAGTTCTGGTGATCCTCACCCTCCGGTCAGCTGTCTGCGGAGTCCCAGCTCTCCTCTTCCATCTTCTGCCCATGATCCAGTACTTCCTGTGAAAGATAGAAATAAGAAAGATGAAACAACCCACTTTGGGTTCTTCTGAAATTTTCAAACAAGTAACTTAATTTCAAGGTAAAGAGAGATTAATTGCTTAGATGAAACAAAACAGAGCGCTGTCTTTTAAATTATTTTTGACAATAAGAGCTAGTGTGATTTATTGTTTGGGTGGGAATCCAAGATATTGCTAAACAGACATTAAGGAAAGGTGAATTTCCTGTAAAAAGAGCTCCCCTGAGAATTAGTAGATTGGGAATGGAGCAAGTTTATCAAAACTATTGTTGGCAAGAGATTACACCAGAACACAAAGAAGCCCTTTAGTCAAGCTGATTGTTTTTGAGTTTGGACATTGCGTCAGAGACTCTGAAAGTATTGTAAAAAGAGGAAGAATCTTGTTCAGCCTTATAGAAATGTATGTACAATGTGTCAGCAATAGGTGACATTATGCAATGTATAATTTCACAATAGTTATGCAGTTTTGCAACCAAAATTCTAAAAACCAAGAGCCCAGTATTTTGAGAAATGAAAGTCCTGACACCCAACACAGCACAACACTCAGTCCTCTTCTTCCCTGTCTCCCATGAGGACTTGTGAGAGGGCAATTTAATCTTCATCCCAGTCATGTTAGTCCTCACTGGGATTGGGGAATTGTTATTGCCCTATTGGAACGTCTGGAACTCAATTGACTGGCTTGCACAGAACACCTGGCTCTTTTAGGCACCAGATGCCCTCTGCTAGTCCTTAATCTAGTCTCTCCATTTTACCTTCTATTCTCTTTTCCTTTCCAGTATATTCACACTTAGTTTACACAGGATCGAAGCGCAGTCCTAGGATGCTCCATTGTGAATGACAGTGCACTCTATAAGTTCCTCTTTCATTCATTCATTCAATTCAACCATGGCAATTGTTACTACTGTTACCTAACTCGTAATGTAATACTATACTAAAGAGAGCATAGCAGGAGTACCCTTCTGCTAGATCAGTTGGGATAGTCTAATGCCCATACCTTAGTCTTAGATGTCAGTAAGCTAGTCTTAATGTAGGTGATCTTCCTTAGCAGAATAGAGGTTGGAGTCAGCAGGACTGCATCGCAGTCACAAATCACAGCAGTTTCTGTGATTAGCTGGCTTTACGTGCTCCTCTTAAAGAGTATAGCATGCATTCTCTTTTTATAATAAAACACTCTTCTCACCACATTGTGAAAGGGTGGCAGAACTGCTACTGTGGTTCATTTAGCACAAACAGGTTGTCCCCTAATGAGCACAGAAAAAGAAAACAAAGCATCATGTTCTGATTATATAAACTAAGGCCCATATTTAGACTTTTTGACGCAAAACTGCGCTAACGCAGTTTTGCGTCAAAAAAATTAGCGCCGGCTAACGCCATTCTGAAGCGCCATGTGGGCACTGTATTTAATCAATGACGTTAGCCGGCGTTAGCCGCCGGCGCTGCCTGGTGTGCGTGGAAAAAAATTACATACACCAGGCAGCTCCGGCGTAGGGGGATATGGGGCTTGGGCGTCAAAAAATGGGGCAAGTCAGGTTGAGGCAAATTTTTTGCCTCAACCCGATTTGCGCCATTTTTTTTCACTCCCAACCCCCATAGAAATGACTCCTGTCTTAGCAAAGACAGGAGTCATGCCCCCTTGCCCAATGGCCATGCCCAGGGGACTTAAGTCCCCTGGGCATGGTCATTGGGCATAGTGGCATGTAGAGGGGCACAAATCAGGCCCCCCTATGCCACAAAAAAAAAAAAGAAATGACTTACCTGAACTTACCTAAATGTCCCTGGGATGGGTCCCTCCAGCCTTGGGTGTCCTCCTGGGGTGGGCAAGGGTGACAGGAGGTGTCCCTGGGGGCATGGGAGGGCACCTCTGGGCTCCTTCAGAGCCCACAGGTCCCTTAACGCCTGCCTTTTGCAGGCGCTAAAAAACGGCGCAAAAGCGGCCGTACGTCATTTTTTTTGACCCGCCCACTCCCGGGCGTGAATTTTGCCCGGGAGTGTAAATACAACGCACATGCCTCGGAGTCAATTTTTTAGACGGGAACGCCTACCTTGCATCTCATTAACGCAAAGTAGGTGTCCACGCTAAAAAATGACGCAAACTCCATGGACTTTGGTGCTAGACGCGTCTAACGCCAAAGTATAAATATGGAGTTAGTTTTGCGTCGGAATTGCGTCAAAAAAAACGACGCAATTCCGGCGCAAACAGAGTATAAATATGCCCCTAAATGTGCAGGCTACTGGATGACAATGCCTCACAGGAAAAACATGCATATACAGTTCATTCATGTGTTGGTGGAAAAAACATGTAAAAGGGCACCATTTAGAAAAGATGTCAAGCCAAAATGTAAATCTAAAATGGAAACCTAATGCAGGACATGCCCCAGGTAAATGGTAAGAAAGTTTGATATGAGCATGTTTTGAAGTTATTGTGAGTTTTTTACTGGGGTGTTTGAACTCGAATGTGCTATTTGGAGCTTGGCATGTGCCATGTGTGGACAATATCTATCTTGATGGTTAGTCTCATTCACAGTGGCAGAGGTTCCGTGGCTGGACTCAGGAGTAGAAGCAGATAAGACCAAGATGCCAATGGAGTCTGGGCATTAGGAGACTGGCTATTTTCTAGTTAGTGGAGAATTTGTTGGCAATTTGTACAAGAGAATGTAATAAACAGTGTGGGTCAGAAGTTTTAGCTAGTGGGACATGGAAAAGAGATATTTCTGGGGGGCACAGCAGCAGGCTGATATGGTTTATTTTATTACATTTTTGATTGGGGCACAATTATCAGCAATGACGATTGCAGGCAAGTTGGCAGGAGTAGTTTATATGGGGTAGTTATTTTTTGGGATACGATATAACAGACAAGTTTGTTGGGTGGAGCATTTTAGCTGGTTCGGCACAGGAGAAATGATAGGGCCTAAAAAGTGATCAATAATTGGGGTATATTTCAGAAAATGTTGGTGGCATGGAGTGGCATTTGTTTCACACAGAATGAGGTGCAGTTGATGCAATTGTGCATGGTATGCACAATTACATCAGTGGTATTGTTGGACTATACCCTTTCTGCAGGGTCACCCCAGATGTTTGCCTTCCTTTTCTGAACCAATTTGTGTTATCTTTTGAAACTCTCTCTTGGACATGGTAAAATTGGCCTACACCTAATTGGTACATTTAATTTACTTATAAATCTTCAGTAAATGGTACTACATGTACCCAGGGCCTGTAAATTAAATTCTACTAGTGTGCAGCAGCACACCTTGTGCCACCCACGAAGATAGCACTGTAAAACATGTGTCTATCAGACAATCAGACCTGCCTCTGCAGCTTTTAGTGCAGTTCTAAACTGTAATTTCGATCTTGCAAAATAAACCTTGTGCCAGACCTTCACTTTCCTTTTTAATAGTTATGTGACCCCTAAGGTAGTCCCTAAAGGCCCACAGGGCAGGGTATTTAAAAAGTAGGATGTAGCGGGTTCTTTATCTCCGAGTAGGAAAGATATTGGAATAATTCGATAGGCGCAGTTTGAGGGGGATGAATGATTTATTTATTCGTTATCAAGGTTGGGTTTTCTTTTATCTCTGTTTGTTCCACGGGTTAACTTCCTGTTATGTTCACCCAGTATCCCTTTCTCCTTCTCAGGCTCCGTTCGTTGTCCCGCTGTGGTCTGGTCCTGATTTGAAGGGATTCCTGTCTGGTCTCGAGTGGAAGTAGCAGAGTGTCTCCCAAAATAAAAACAGAACGGAAAATAGGTAAGTGTAGAGGTAAGTAAGGTCTATATCGGGTTAATAGGGGTGAGGGTAGGTACATGTGGGTTGGGGTGAGGTAACTTTCATTCACTCGATGTGCATCACCTTCCCGTGAGGTGCCTAGGTTTCTCTCTCCTTTCGAGCGGTGTCTTCTCTGCTCTCTCTCTTTTCTCTTTTGGGGCTTTTTGTGAGGTTAAGGGGGGGGGGTTACTGCGGCTGTCCCCGGATCACAGGGTTCCCCTTCCTTACAGGACCTTCCTTCTACCCTCCCAGTATTCCCCTTTTTAGCCCCTGTCCCCTGTAACCACTGAGGCAGGAATTCCCAGTTGTGGTACGAACGTACCTGTAGGGGCCACGTCCCTCCGGGGACGCGGCCGGCTGTCTCGCGGTCTCCCGACTTTGCTTCGGCAGGGGAGGGAGGCGCCCTGAGGGTTTTCTCCATCCCTCGCGGTTCTCCTTCTGTGTCGGACTTTGTTTCCGTCTTCGTCGGCTCTCGGCTTTTTCTTTCTCTCCGTTCCCTTCCTGCTAGTTCCTCCGTTTCTTGGCTTCCTCCTATTTTTAGTCCGTCGTTCCTTTCTAGTGTTTCAGCGCGGCTTCCTCCGTCTGATGTCACGCCCCGAGGCTTTCGCTCGTGCCCCGGGGGTATGGCCATTCGATCCCCGTAGCCGTACTGGACTTGCGTCGGCAGACGCCCGGCTATACATCCCCTCCCTTGAATGGGGCTGTTCGAGACCCAGAGGGCCCGGGAACCTGGACAAATAATCCGCCTGACCCATAAGGTCCCCAGGGAGATGGCAAACCTGAAAGGAGAAAGGTTGAAGCTCCATGAACCATCTCAGAATTCGAACGTTGGTATCTTTATACCTCGAGAGCCAGGTAAGAGGAGCGTGGTCCGTATATAACAAAAAAGATCTTCCTAGGAGGTAGTATTGTAAGCTTTCGATCGCCCACTTGATGACGAGGCACTCACGTTCAATTATGGGATATCTCTGTTCTAGGGGGAAAAAGCTTTTGACTAATAAAGACTCTCGGGTGACTTATGCCGTCCTTATCTTTCTGGAAGAGTACAGCCCCCAGTCCCACGTCCGAGGCATCCGTTTGTAGATTAAACGGGAGATCAAACTTAGGACACTTTAAAACAGGTTGGGTAGTAAGACACCGTTGTAGGGTATGATAACTATGGGACTGCGCTGGGTTGAGACTCGAGATGTTTTTAGGCTGCCCTTTCTTCAATAGGTCTGTCAGGGGAGCTGCTAAGGTGGAGTAGTGTGGTATAAATCTCCGATAGTACCCCACTAGGCCTAGGAACGAACGGATCTCTTTCTTTGTAGTGGGGGTGTTTATGCGTAAGATGGCCTCTATTTTATTCATTTGTGGTTTAATGATACCTCTCCCTATATGATAACCCAGGTAGGGGATCTCATTAAACGCCAGCCTGCTTTTGGATGGGTTGGCTGTCAGTCCTGCTTTCTGTAGGGCTGTTAGTATTTTATCTAAATGCGACAAATGGTCACTCCAAGTTTAGCTATAAATGACGATGTCATCCAGATAGGCGGCTGCGTATCCGGTATGAGGTCGTAAGATGATATCTATGAGTCGCTGGAAGGTGGCGGGCGCCCCATGTAACCCGAAAGGGAGAACATTAAAGTGATATAGGCCTGAGGAGGTAGAGAAGGCCGTTTTTTCTTTATCTGTCTGTGCTAAAGGAATTTGCCAGTAGCCTTTAGTCAAATCAAGGGTAGACATGTATTTGGCCTTCCCTAATTTCTCTAGAAGTTCGTCTACCCTTGGAAGGGGATACGTGTCGAATTGAGATACTGCATTGACTTGTCTGAAATCAATACAAAAGCGTATAGATCCGTCCGGTTTTGGCACTAACACCACCGGAGAACACCAGGGACTTTGGGAAGGCTTGATAATACCCAGATCTAACATCTTCTCTATTTCCTTCTCTACCAGAACCTTTCTAGCTTCGGGGATACGATAGGGCCGCAACCGAACTACCTTCCCAGGTTGAGTTATAATTTGATGTTGTACTAGGGTGGTTTTACCAGGGGTCGGTGAAAACACATTGGAATGACTGTTGAGGAGTAGGGTTAATTGTCTGTTCTGTTGAGACGTGATTTCTGTATTCCTATGGGGTTCCTCTGTCTCAGAGGGCCGGTCAGTGGGACACCATCCTATTTCTAGCTCCTTGACTGTATTAACTAAACAACCCGTGATCTGGCCTACTATAGGTTCCTCCCATTTTTTCAGCAGATTGACATGAAAGATCTGTGACCTTTTGGGATTGGTTGAGAGTTGGACATTGTAGGTAACAGGAGTTACCACTCCTATCACCTGATAGGGCCCCTGCCATTTTGCCAACAGTTTGTTATCTGAACTGGGAAGAAGTACCAATACTCTGTCCCCTTCGTTAAAGGTTCACAACTGCGTGTTCCTATCGTAATATCGCTTTTGTTTAACCTGGGCCCTCTCCATATGTTCCCTAACATTTTCCCATAAGGTTTGTAACCAGAATTTTAAGTCGCTGGTATATTCTAAAAGGGCTTTTTCCCCGTCCTCTTCCTCCTCCCACTGCTCTGCTGCCATGTCCAATAACGTCCTAGGTTGTCGCCCGAATAACAATTCGAATGGACTATGTCCCGTAGAGGCTTGTTCATGTGTCCTGATGGCATACAATACTAATGGGAGCTTCCTACCCCAATCTTTACCTGATTCTGAAATTTATTTCTTTAGGAGAGTCTTCAGAGTGCGCTTATATCTCTCGACCAACCCGTCCGTTTGCGGATGATAAACCGCCGTCCTCAACTGTTTAATCCCCAGCAGTTGACAAACCTGTGCCATTAAATTGGACATGAACTGGGTACCTTGGTCGGTTAAAATTTCTCGAGGAAATCCTATCCGGGAAAAGAATCCTATCATGCCATTAGCAACACTCTTGGTGTTAATACTGGTGATGGGGATGGCCTCGGGGTATCTGGTGGCATAGTCTACCAATACTAGTATATAGCGGTATCCTTTAGAAGAAGGGAGAAGAGGACCTACGATGTCCATTCCTATTCTTGAAAAGGGCACGTCAATAATGGGAAGGGGTTGTAACGGGGCTCTTCTCTTTGGGCCGGGATCGACCAATTGACATTTAGGGCACTGTTGACAGAATTTTCTGATCTGAGAGAAGACCCCAGGCCAGTAGAACCTTCTTAACAGGTATTCTTCTGTCTTTTCCCTCCCATAGTGACCACCCCCTGGTTGACTGTGGGCCAGGTGTAGTACCTGCAGCCTATAAGGTTCGGGTACTAGTAGCTGTTTCTTTTCCCGCCTGTTAGGGCTAGTGATTTGATATAACAGATTTTTATCTATCGTAAAAGATGGACCTTTATCGTTGGGACTTCGGGGTCTGGCAGTTTTCCAGGCATTGATCAAACTCGGATCTTCCCTTTGACAACTACGGGAGGGGGGAAGACCGGTAAGAGTATGGACTCATGTATTTACCCCATCGTGGCGCGAATCCCCTTGCGCGTAGGATTTCCTTGTTTCTTGTTTTTCTCTTCGATGGGTTTGTATCGTACAACCGGAGGTTGAATTGGTAGGTTAAAGAAGGGTTCCTCCACCAGGTACTCGTGTCTTCTTTGTTCCGTGTACTGTCCAAAAGTATCGCGAAGTTCTTAAAATCTGTTCCTATGATGGCTTCTTCAACCAGTCGTTCAACCACCCCCATCCGTATTTTCTTCCCATGAAAGGGTGGCCCAGACTAGGGGATATTCTCTTGTTTCCCCATGTATACAACAAATGGATACCGTGAGTCCCGGAGTGAAGGCCTGACTGTCTATTAAATCGGCTCTAATTACAGACTGAGTGCAGCCTGAGTTGATGAGGGCCACTGTTAACCTTCCATTGATTAATAGTTCTTTCTTGTACTGGGTTCCTTTTCCCCCTGTGAAGAAGACCCTCCCTCTGGTAACCCCTATCTCCATAGGTTCAGGTTTTTCAGTTTTTAGAGGACAAACCCGAGCGATATGACCCCACTCTCCGCAACTAAAACATTGAGGTTGCTGTATGTATGGTCTCTCAGTCGCTCAAGGTTTTCCTAGGTCTTCTACCGACCTACGCCCTAGGGACGAGGTTTGTCCGGGATTCTGTCGGATGGGATTAGGTGGTTTACGCGGGAGGGGCGTCTTGAACTCGAGGGAGCGGTGGAAGGCACAGGCTAACTCAATGGTAGTGTTCGTATCAGGGCTCGGGTGTTGCTTGATCCAGTTGCGGGTATTGGTGGGGAGGGCATCTAGATACTGCTCTAAAAGGACAACCACAATGATATCTTCCCTATTGGTCCCAATGGGTCCTAGCCATTTGAGTCCCAAATCCTTAATCCGAAAGTATAATGCCCTGGGATTCTCGGAGGGTCCCCACTTGGCTTTCCTAAACCTGACCCGGTAATGTTCTGTGTCAAAGCCCACCCGCTCCAGGATACTCTTTTTAATGTCCTGATAGGGTGTCGTGCCACCCAGGTTTACCGCTTGGTACGCGGCTTGGAGTGTCCCCGTCAGTAAAGGAGCGATGTACTGTCCCCATCGATCCTGAGACCAGGTGGCGGAAGTGGCAACGCGTTCAAAGTTAGTAAAGAAGGCGTCCGGGTCTTCGCCTTCCTGATACCTATGTAAGATTGAGCTGGGTACGTTCGGATGTACTCGAGTGGCCGCAATGGTATCCGTGAGGCTTTTTAGTGCATTCTCATGTACCAACTGGTTGTTGGCCATGATGGTGGCCTGACTTTTAAGGGAGCTCTGTAGGGCTTCTCGTTCCACTTTTGCTTCTTTCTGCTGCTCCTCCCACACGATTTGCAGGTGTCTTTGTCCCTCAGCTAATTGCTGCATCATGTCGGCTATTGTAGGGGTACCCTCCATGGTCTCTATCGATTCTTTTGTCTATTCCAATATCCCACTTCTGACACCACTGTAGCGGGTTCTCCCGACTTTGCTTCGGCAGGGGAGGGAGGCGCCCTGGGGGTTTTCTCTGTCCCTCGCGGTTCTCCTTCCGTGTCGGACTTCGTTTCCATGTTCGTCGGCTCTCAGCTTTTTCTTTCTCTCCGTTCCCTTCCTCCTAGTTCCTCCGTCTCTTGGCTTCCTCCTATTTTTAGTCTGTCGTTCCTTTCTAGTGTTTCAGCGCGGCTTCCTCCGTCTGATGTCACGCCCCGAGGCTTTCCCTCGTGGCCCGGGGGTATGGCCATTCGATCCCCGTAGCCGTACTGGGACCTGCGTCGGTGGACGCCCGGCTACATAGGACATGTGTACTTAACTTTGATATGTGTTACAAAATAAGTCATAAGAAACTGGACCTGAAGGGTATGAGGCACACAGAGTCCAGTAAAGATGGTGGCAGAGACCCAGTGGTGACTAGGGTCCACATTTCAAAATGTCTGGTATCTAGTTATGTGGTGGGAGATTATATGAAAAAGTGGTTTGCAGCATATGAGGTTGCCCTGCATGCATCTGGGGTCTGGAATTTAATAAGATAACTACTTGTCCATGGGACAGTTTGCTTCTTAGATCTACTTGTCCTGTAAATAAAATATTCTTGTCCCTTTGATGCAATGTAGTGCAGTGACAAATTATGGCGGCAATCTCCTTATGTAACAGTTCTGATAATAGCCTCTCTGATTATGCCAGTGTTACTGCTAAACTAGGTCTTGAATACTTGAACTTTATATCCCTACTTTAGCAATTTCCTTATTTTGCCACCTTTCCACAGATCTACATACTGGGGCTGGAGGAAGCAGTAAGCAATAGTTCCAGGGCTGCAAATCCTTTGAGTCTGCAAACCTATTAACTTGCATGTTGTAAGTATTTTCACCAGCACTCCTCTAATATTTTCCCACAATGAGAAAGGTTGGAAATGTACTCCTGACAATGACAGAAGTAGACGTTCTCCCAGGGTTAGGAAAAAAGTGGTTTGAGGGAAAGTGAATTTGTTAACTCATAATAGATTCTCACAAGAACAAATATACACATGCATATTTGCTCGTGCTAAAATACAGTTAGCAAATATTTTCTATGAGTTCCTAGTCTACTTCTGTAAGTTCTTGTGAATTCATGAAAGCCACTAATTCAAATACATATACCATGGGTGCACTTTTGTGACTTTCACTAAGAATTGGGTGACTCACTAGGTCTGGCATAAACAAAGATATTTTGTTTTTATTAAACTTCTATTTCTCTATCTATCATCTGGCTTTCCTGTGAGTGATCGCATTCTGCTCTTTTACAGGGAGAATATTGGCACACAAAGTAGTTTTGTTCAGTGCCCCCCTGTAAATAACTTTGACCCCCCCCCTTCAGACTAAGGGCAGGCGTTGTGCTGAGGGGGGCTGCAGGGCCTTTGTTACACCACTGGTGGCAATGTGTCCTTTTTGAGACCAACAACATTTTTTTCTTTTTGCCATTGTTTGTTACAATGGTTAGGGCCTGGCAGCTCCCACAACAATAAAGTTTTACAAAAGCCATGTCAAAGAAAAACACACATTGACAAAACCAAAGACTCCCAAAAAATGTTGGATCGCTTGGCTTTGCGAGTGCTTGTTTATTTTCATGCTTCCATTAATCTTGTTGAAAATAGTTACACTGATTTTCTATTAGGAATATTTTATGGAAATACTAGTATGCATCAACACATTTTACTAAATGACGCTTCAAAAAATAGCACTCAAAATTTAATAGTAGCTAAACATTTTTTTCCTGCTTGCATTTTTTTTTTTAACCTTTTATTTGGAAAGCAAATAATCACTTGCTTACAAGCTTCTGCAAACATTTGCATCTAATCAGAGAGCATTATACTTAGCCATATATTGTTAAACTTTTCAAAAATGTATGCACACCTTTTTTGTACTGAAACTATTGTGAGTAGTGCAGCATGACCTCAAAACATTTATTTACAGCGCTCACCCTAATAATGAAGGATTTTCATTAATGAACCATATATACAAGTTCTAACAGCATTAGCATATGGTCACACTTATTACCACAACTCCAGAAAGTTCCCTTCTCTGTAAATTGGCAACCAAAGGGTTTGTTCTGCAGGGGGTTGGGCCTGCTTGTCCCAAGGACAAAATCAACATGTAAACGTGTTACCCTTGACCCCAAACAGTATGTCCTGGCTAATACGAATTCCACATCCCTTATGTGCATGGTGTCCCAGAGGATTTGGGAGCTAGAGTTTGGACCTGCCAGTTGTTGGGAGGGATAACCTGCTGGCCCTAAAGATAGCTGACTATATGACCTTTGGATTCACCATAGAGAAATACTTCTTGAGGTTCAGTGACAGGTGCAACTGTCTAATCATTGTTGGGTGGATTTTGGGAAGTATTCAGGTAAGGCAATGAATGGTTGTGTGAAGGACAGCAAAGTAAGTGATTTTCATGTGTGGTATAATCTGATAATAAGAGAACGCATGCTTAAAAATTGCTTTACAGAATTGCGCCAACACCTTATTGATTCCAAGGTCACTATACCCAGGGAACTTGTGAGGGAAGCGGATCTCTCAGCCGAAGCGGATCTCTCAGCCAGTACCATTGTTTACAAGAAGGTATCTAGGAATGACCTCTAAAAGGGTGATTCAGGTCCGACCAGCTGAGCAGAGGAGAGGTCCAAGGAAAAACATATAATCCTCAAAACGTGCCCCAATCTATTATGTGGGAGAAGGATTCTCATGCTCCTTCAGAAAATATCAGGGGAGATTTTAATGGGTGGAGGACCAGGTCACCCTTTTTCATGCTTGGGTACCTTGATTCTACAGAGGTGTCCAATGTGACCTTGGGGGGAGGTGGACCCCGGGGGCACAGGCCAGAACTGCCATAGTGTCCCCTAGATAGGAGGTTGCCTCATACGGTAAACTTGTGTTTCCTGAAGGTGGGAGGTGTCACTTCCACAAGATCACAGTGAAGGAGATCCCTGTCACTGTTCTCAGAGATACCTGTGCCAGCTAGACCATGCTGTTGGAAAGACTGGTTCCCTAGATTAGTACCTCCAAGGACAGGTGAGTAGGGTAACCCAGGCCCATGGACAGGTCTTTTCCTGCCCTATGCCTCTGCTATCCCTGGAATGAGGTGGGGAAGTTGCCCAGAAGAGGATCATAGGCAGTCCCCAGATGCCCAGTGACTGCATTCTGCAAAATTAGTGATAGAACAGTTGAGTGGTGTAGCTGCATAGGGCACCCGAAAGTTCAGGTTTCTGTGTACTACTCCCAAACCAAGAGTATAGAGGCCCAGATGAAAATCACAGGGTAGAAAGTGGAAACAATCCACAATGGGAAGACCAGTGGCCCAGGAGTTCCCAGTTCTGACAAAAGAGCAATCCAAGACTGGCCCTAGTGAGGCAACTCCTGACCTGAAAATGCTGCCTCTGCTGTCCCAAATAAAAAAATAAGGATAACTGAACCAGGCAGACAACCCTGCATGACATAGACAGAGGAGTTGGTAGTTCCCCACTGAAAGTTCTGGATTGTCATGCACTTATTTAGCCAAGATGTACAGACCCTAGGCTGAGAAGCCATTCTCAAGATACTAACCCTACGGTTGAAGGAGAGAAAGTGGAATAAGATGCCTAAAACACCTAGGCTGGTGCCTCCCAATCTAAGAAACCTAAGAAGTCAAGGATACCCCAGGAGCAAGTAGGGAACCCCTTGCCAGCACCAAGGCTGGAAGAGAGGCCTGGCCAATGCCCTACCTTCGTGCTTCCACCTGGCAGTAGATGGGCAGGTACCTGGCTCTTGGCACTAGTAGCTTTCAGGACTCTGTTAGTTGTTGTCTCTTTGGACAGAGCTTTCCTGGGTTGGGGCAGAATGCGCTACATAACCTTTTTGGCCATGGTGTGTGCCTATTAGGATGCATCTATAAGCAGGCTACATTTATGAGTCTCACAGAAGGGATTTATAGATGAGGAGAAGGGTCCCCCTTTGGTTAGTGTGTTGGCTCAGGAGGGTGGGGACCAACTAGTTTCAGGGTTGTATAGAAATGACAAATTTCACTACAGAAAAGCCAACTTTCCACAGTCTATCGCCTGAGCAGAGAAGCCCATAATAGTGTAGTATTCTGCTGGAAGGAGGTCATGTTGGACCAGGCCAATTCTGCAGGGTCATTACAGTTTTGCCTTCCTTTGCTGAACCCTTTTTTGTTGCCTTTTAGAACTCTGTGCACTTTGCTCCTGCTTACCAGTGGCAAAGTGCTTGTGCTCTCCCTTAAGCATGGTAGAATTGGTTTACATCTGATTGGCGCATAAACTGTACTATATGAGTCGGAGCCTGTAAATTAAATGCTACTAGAAGGCTGCAGCCCTCCCTGTGTCACCTACTAATGTATACCTGTAAAAGTGCAGTCTGCTGTGCAGTTTTAAACTGCCATTTTGACCTGACAAAATAAACCTTTTGCGGACCAAAACCTTTTTTTTTAATGCATATGTAACCCATAACGTAGGTCCTACAGGCTCATAGGGCAGGGTGTATTGTATTTAAAAAGTAGAATATGTGAGTTGATGTTTTTTTATATCCTAGTAGTCAAAAACTTCTGAAGCCGTGTTTTACTATTGCAAGGCCTATCTCTCTCAAAGGATCGCACTGGGTTACCTTATTACACTTAATATGTCATTGCTATAGTTTAGAAACAGATAGAGAAATACTTCTTCCACTCGTTTGAATTGTAATTTAAGTCCTTTTTAATGGTAAAGTCAGATTTCAAGTCACTATTCTGATAATGGCACTTTTAAAAAGTTGGCATTTTTATACTAAATCAAATGTGCCTCTCTGTCAGTGTCCAGCGCACATGATGGTAAGAGCTTTCATATGGCGTGATGTGTTTTCCCTCCAAACAGGGAACAAAAGGGACCTGGGTGTGAGGCAGGGTGTTCCTCTCCTGAGCAGGATGGCCATAGGATTGTAACTCAGCCCTTCCTGAGCTTCAAATTGTAGCCTGAGGGCTGTTTCCACACCCTTCATGACTTCTGAAACTGACTGTCACTGCATGTGTTTGCCTTGAACCCCGGATCCCTAGAAGTTGCACCAAGGGTCAGTTATGCTGATTTGCTTTTTGAGCTATGGGAGCACAACAAGCTTGTAGATGGCTTCCCTGCAACTGTCCAGATGACCAGCACCATCTGGGCCTACCTGAGCCCTGTCATTGGTCTCTGTTTCAGTGACTCCTAATCCCCAACAGGTGCGCCCAGGTGCTGGACTCTTGGCTGACGTAAGAGTGTACTACTACTCAAGACTGCAAGTGTAGGTGAAAATACAGAAGTTTGAGTATCCTCGAGACTGCGAACAGGATCCTTTCATCAACAGTGGTCACCACATTTCCTTCCAATGTGAAGATCTAATGGTGACCTGCTTTTCTGCACCAAAAGGTGACCGCCTGTGCACCCGCCAATGCGAAGCTCTAGAGGTGACCTGCTCCTCTCATGGACAATTATCTCTTCATGGCTCCCACCAACGCAAATTTACTCCTCTTGTGACCTTGTACTCTGAGAAGGTAAACTCTTCACTGAGATAAACCTGGTCCCTATATCTGGCCCACACGACATAGCAGTTGCTTTGATCCTGTGACTTTGATATAGCCCAGTGGAACAAGATAACCACAAGTGGCACGTAGTTCTTTTTGGTGCTATTTCACCTAAAGTTCAAAATTCCAGTTCTACTTATTTGATTTTTGTCACTTTGGTGTCATGTATTTATTAAAATGCACTTTATTTTTCTGACCTGGTTAGGGAGTTTTTGTGTTTTCACCTTACTACTGTTTGAGTGCTGCATAAATACTTTATACATTGTTTCTAAGGTAACCCTGACTGCTTTTTTGCCAAGCTACCAGAGGGTTAAACAATGGTTTATTTTGGGACTTCTGTGGTTCACGCTGACAAGGATTGTATTCATTACTTGAGAGGGACTTACACCCCTCTTAACTGATAACCCAATTTCATACAGGTATGGTTATAATTGGAACATTTCAGCTCTATGAGTTTTTGAGGAGAATAGGTTGTGGGGCTTTTCCAGTAGAGTAGCTAGAAAATGGGTTGTTTTTTTTATCGGTCCGGAGGAAAGTTACTTTTTCAATTGTGGCCTGGGAAAGTTTTGAGCTGTTAGGTGTGGTTTTCAGGAATTTGGATGGTTCATGGGCAACAGCCCTCAGGTGCAGCAGATGTCAAGGTAAGCATTGGCAGCTAGAGTTTGCAAGTGTAGTAATTTGGTACACATTCCTCATGGGTAGGAAGGACAACCAAAATGGACATGCTGGTCTTCTCCAGGGCATGAATTAAAGGTATAGAGGGGTGGAAGTTGGACTATTGAGAAGACATACTTTAGATCTAAAATATTGTTGGATGATTATTTTGCTTGGGTGTTTGTTTTGTTCGCTCCTTTTGTTGAAGCAGATATGTTAATTAAAATTTATTAATGAATGTTTATGTGTTGGGGTGTGGCCTGGACGGCCAAAATGGCCCAACATCCATCCTATTCATCTCTGTCCCACCAGGGTCCAGAGGCGGCTATCGATGACGGGGCTGTGACTGAAACCCCTTCGAGAGGCATCAGGGGCCGTTTCCTGGCCACCAGACGCAAGCTGCGAGTGGGCCTCGATGAGGGAGGTGCCGGCGGCGCCTGTTGCGGTGCAGCCCGGGGAGGGAGAGCGCCCGGATCTGCAGCAGCCCACATGTTAGTAGGACCCAGGGGCTCCCAATAAGACGCAGGAGAGCACGGAACGAGGGCGAGGCACGCGGCGGCTGATGCTCCCTGGATCTGGGGGTGCTCTACTGAGGGGGCGAGGTGCCCTTCCGGTTGAGTTGGAGAGACAAGGTGAGCACTGGTAGCGGCCTGGGCCGGACGTGCTGCCTGATACCGCAGCCTGGTGCCGACAGGCTATGGAGGAGAGCAGAGGGGGGCGCCCCTGGGGCAATACTCACCTGGCTGCCAGGAGACAACGTAGGCTGAGTACACGCATGGGGTGGCAGCTGCGGCGGAGCATCGGTGGAGCGCCCCCAGTGCAGACCGAGTCCCGCTGGGCCCCTGCTGGGGATCCCGGCTTTGGAGGGCCCTACATTGCCACCCCGGTTGGATAAGAGAGATGGCGACTGGAAATCAGTGGATAATGCATGCCTTGGGTGACAATTGACTAATCCTGTGACCCCCCACATTGGCACGAACCATAGGATTGGGATGGGGGCACAGCGGGGAGTACTCCTGGCTGAACTGCGGGCCTGGATTATTGTGGTTGCACAGGGCTGAGATGCACAGGACTCTATCCCACCACCCCAGCATACTAGATTACCTCCAGGGGTCGGAACAGACGCAAGGCGCAGGCCCACAAGCGTATGGGGGATCCGACACAAGGGGGCATGGCGGACTCCGTGTTGCCCTCCCATGTAGGGCACATTGGACAAGATTTTGGGGGCCATAGAGGACACCAAGACGGCGCTTCAGCGAGAAATCAGCCATGTGTCAGTAGAGGTGGGCTTACTGAGGGTGGACCCCCAGAAACTAGCCGATAGGGTCCAGGAGACTGAGACCGTGCTGACAGAGCTATCTCCAGTGCAGCAAGAACTCAAGGCCACAGTCCTCCAGCTGACTGATCATGTCCAATGGTTGAAACGCTGGGCAGAGGATGCAGAAGGCTGCAATCGCAGGAACAATGTGAGAATTATTGGCATTCCAGAGGGTAGAGGGTGCTGAGGGTACAGACACAGTGGCCTTCTTGGAAGGGTGGCTGCCGTCGGACGTTGCCCCGGAGCAACTTACCCCCTTCTTTGAATTGGAGAGCAAGCACTGGGTTCCATTGAGAGCTATGGCCCCGGGGCGGCCCCCACGAGTGGTTGTGGCCAAGTTACTGCACTACAGAGACAGAGATGTGCTGCTACAGTGAGCTAGAGAGGCCGGACTCTTTCCGCGTCGCAAATGGAATGGTAACTCTGTTTCCGGACTTCACTGCGCAGGTGCAGAGCAGACCGGCTTCCCACATGGCAGTGAAGAGAGCGCTCTGGGACGGGGGCATTCAGTACTCCCTCCTATTTCCAGCTAGACCGAGGGTGATCGCTGAGGGTCACACTACCTTCATTCAGACTCCTGATGAAGAATGGGAATGACTGGAGTCACATAAGTCCAGGGTGAGCTCCTGCATCAGAACGGGACGCCTGGGGCACCGGGGCAGTAGAGGGCCAAGGAGACAGCAAAGCAAGCTTAGATCGAGTGTAGGACCGACCCCTGCTCAGAAGGAATCTGACCGGAAAGTGGCCTTGGAGTCAGTGGTGTCACTGCAGAGCATAGATTCTTCTGCGAAGGCCAGTGAAAGGGACTCGGACCGTGCCTCTAATTCTTTGCGGGAGGGCTCCTGTCATTCTGGGGGGGCCCCCAAGGTGACCCATCAAACCCCTGATGATTTGGGTTGAACTTGACTGAGCTGCTCTGGCCCTGCGGTCAGGATCACAGGTTGAATACAGGGCCCTGTTGGCCACGGATCCCCCTTGGTTTCTCTGCCGCTGAGGTGTGAATGGCGATAACACGGAATGACTCATTGTTTTGGTTGTGCTTTTGTACTGTTTGCTGGGCAACCTACAGTTGGAGCAGTGCCCTGGGGACGGGGAGTTGGGGTTTGCAGTTACATGTTTTTGTTGTACGCAAGAGACTGAGATTCTCCAATTTGATATCGACACTGGTGGTTGGGGGATGGGTGGTGGGGGCCGGTTGCGGGTGCTGTGGGTGGGTGGGCGATCCTCCTTGATGTTACTCATATAGACTGGCGGAATATAACCTGTTAACTTGGAACATTAGGGGGATGGGGACATTGACCAGATGACATAGAGTCCTGACTTATTTGAAGAGGAAGGGAGTACATGTGGCACTGTTACAGGAGACCCATATTACCTCCAGTGAGGTGGACAAACTATGACGTAGATGGAGAGGACAGGTGTTTGCCACAGCCTACTCGGCTTTTGCACAAGGTGCTCTAGTATGGATAAGAGCAGGGCAGGACATGTGGAATGGGAAACTCTTAAGGTTGCGACCCGAGGATTTTGCATGGGGCAGACAGTGGGGATTAGGCGGACCCTCGAGCGTGAGCTCATCCGATTGGAAAAGATAACACATGACCACCATTTCACATTTGGCAGCGGGTAAAATACCGGGCACGGATGGACTCCTTATGGAGTTCTACAAGACGTATTTTGATATTCTGGCGCCTGCAGTGGTTGAACTCTATGCAGAGGCGCTCCAGCATGGCGCACTCCCTCAGACAATGAGGTAGCCACTGGTGGTTTCCTTGCCCAAGACCGAGTCGCGGGAGGCACCAGTGACTGATTTTCAACTGCTGTCTATGCTAAACTGCGATTTTAAGATCTTGAGCAAGGTTCTGGCTAATTGGCTGGTTCAGCATATCTCTTACTTAATACACAACGACCAAAACGGTTTTGTACCGACACACAACACATCCCTCAATCTCTGGCAATTGTTTGCCCTCTTGCATTTAATGAATGCCGAGTGACCACCAGGGGCTGTGCTCCTCTCAGTAGACCTTGAGAACACGTTTGATTCGGTGCAATGGGATTACCTGATGGCAGTGATGCTCCGGATGGGTCTGGGTGAGAGATGGGCGTGATGGGTTGATCTACTGTACTGTAGACCGATGGCACGGGTGAGGATGGGCCGGGCAGTGTCGGCTGCCTACCCCATATTTAAAGGCACCAGACAAGGTGGTCGGTTGTCCCCTCTACTGTTTGCAATCGCAATCGAGCCCTTGGCGGGCCAGTTCTGAGTGGAGGGGTGGGGTAGAGGGGTGATGTGGGGCTCTACGGAGCATAACATTTCACTCTAAGCGGATGACATACTAATTTCCCTGAGGGAGGGTGCATCTGGGGTCCCATGTGCGCTCTCATTACTGGACGATTTTGGTGACCACTCAGGCCCTAGGCTAAATAGAAGTAAGACATATGTCTTCCCATGGATGGCGGGCAAGTCGCAGCCCCCCTCCTGCCCTGCTGATATCAAATGGTCTCCCCACACCTTTAAATACCTGGGAATCCAAGTGTTCCATGATCTAGGGCTCTCCGTGACGGCAATCTAGGCGAAGCACTCCGGTCCTTGCGGTCATCCGTGGTGTTCTGGTGCTCCCTTAAACTATCCACGATTGCGCAGGTATCCCTGTCCAAAATGATCATGCTGCCCTGTGTTTTATATTATTTCTCCAATCTCCCAGTGACTATCCCGTCGAGCTGGTTCAGGGAATTAAATATGCTGCTCCAGGAACTCATTTGGGATGAGGGCTGCTGGGGAATTGCTCTATCGATCTTGCGCCGTCCCGTGGATGAGGGCGGACTGGTGGTCCCAGATTTTGAACTTTATTATTTGTCGTGCCAACTCCAATGGATGGCTAGATGGTTTGCAGAGGGAGGGGGGGCGGTTGGACCGGGTTACATGCAGGGGAGAGATAGGGGGATACTTAATACTGGCACACATGCTTCATCACTGGATCCCACTTCCGGCGAAGAACGCCCTGCTGACGGTGGCCCTCTCCTGTTGGAGAAAGTGTCTGAGAAATGGGAATCAAGGTAGCCTACTCTCCGGCAATACCGCTGATGGCGTTACCCCAAGGTGCTCCATACCAGACATTGCCGAGAACTCAAAACGGGGCCTGGACTCTGACGGGAGTGGAGTCTCTGGGAGACTTCTTTTGAGATGGGGTAATGCGATCCTTTGCCAAGATGGTGGAGGAGAGCGGAATGTGGAACCAGAGACACATACAATTCTCTATCTCTTACTGACCATGGAAGGGGATACCCACCTCACCACCAGACTTTATAGAGCTCATAATGAGGGCACAATGGAATCCTTTCAGGGCCTGAGGGTGAAGTGGGAGGGGCTGTTGGGCAGAGACATGACTGACACGGAGTGGCAGAGAGCACTGGCATGCCCTCGTAGAATATCACAGAATACACGTCTTCGATATATCCAGTCCAATTATGTACATAGAACGTATCTCACCCCGCATAGGCTTCTTGTAATATACGGGGGTGACCCCAGGGCGTGCCCCAGATGCGGTGCAGTTGACTCCAACTTGGATCATATGTTATGGCATTGCCCAGAGATACGGTAGTGCTGGCGAAATGTCTTAGATGGCCTGGGGGAACGATGGACACGAGTATGGAGTTGGACCCCTCTTTCTGTTTGCTGGGTCTGAGCTCCAGGCCAGCCTCCAAGAAAGTTGGCAGTAGGTTTCTGGACCTGGCACTGGCACTATTTAAGTGCTGGAACACCATGAACTGGAAGTCCCCCAGGAACCCCTCCATAATAGACTAGAGACGTCACATATCGGCCTGGGTGCCGGCTGAGCTGCATGCATTACGGAGTGAAGAGGCCCGGGGAGTCCGTTTGCGTCCCATTGTCTCACTGTGGGCTGAGATCCTGGAGGCTTGGGAGGAGCAGACAATAGAAGCGAGTATTAGCCCAGGGACTGGGGGAGAAGGCATGGACATAGCTCATACAGGCCTTGGCACAAGTGGAGAGTAGAGTCGTACTATGATGCATGGGATGGGGCGGGGAACACCCCTGGCATCTGCACCAAATGAGGGCCCTATAATGATGCCGTCAGGAGTGCCCTGAACCTGCTGAATATCATACTGAGGCACTAGTCACCAAGCGCTGCGACTGAGCCCCAGCGGTGGGGCTGCAGGGAGGGACTGCAGTGGGGGGGCAACTGTCCCTAGTCGGGCGAGCCGACGGTCCGACCTGCCCTGACCCTCACGCCAGTATACTACAGTCTCATTAGCGTGCTGTTAGATTTTCTAGTTCCTACAGTTCATAAGACATAATGATGTTACAGTACAGGGGTTACAATACTATAGGACTGAGAACTGACACTTTGTGTACACTACGCCTGCTAACATTACAACTGGTTAACCCTCCTTTATACTCACTGTTAATGCTTTTGATACAAAGGTACCACACTGTTTGTGATGTGTAACACAATGGGGGTCATTCTGACCTTGGCGGTAAAAGGCGCTTACCGCCGGTCAGAAGACCGCCACAACACCGCCGCGGTAAACTGCCACGGTCATTCTGACCCGCAACTGCCAAACCGCCGAAAACCCGACATCCTCAATAATCCGCCACACCAAAGGTCAGCGAAAAAATGGCGCTGACCAAACCTCCACCATCACGCCAACAGAAATACGCCCATACCATTCCGATCCACAAATCCACGCAGCGCTCTTTCAAACGCGGTATTCCATTGGCGGGACACACCGCCGCGGTCAAAATACACTCACCCATAGAAAACTCAGCCACATTGGTCACTTCGAAATACACACACCTGATACACATACTAACACCACTCCCACACACCCAACACAATATAAAACACACACCCACATCACCCACAAGCCCCTACCACCCGAAATCATTGACGAAGGCTAGAGACAGAGCACAGAATAGAGAATCCCACAACACAGAGGCCCACAACACCATCACCCACACAGAATCCACGCACCAAACACCACACACCACCACACGCACCACACTCATCACCACAAACGCCACCCCACGCCTCAAACACCCCACCCCATGGCCCCCCCAAGACACCCCAGGTTCAGTGACGCCGAACTCAGGGTCATGGTGGAGGAAATAGTCCGTGTAGAGCCCCAGCTCTTCGGGGCACAGGTGCAGCACACCACAATTGCCAGGAAGATGGAGCTATGGCAAAGGATAGTGGACAGGGTCAACACGGTGGGACAGCATCCACTCAATCGGGAGGACATCAGGAAGAGATGGAACGACCTACGGGGGAAGGTGCGTTCCATGGTATCAAGGCACAACATAGCGGTGCAGAAGACTGGCGGCGGACCCCCACCTACTCCCCCAGAATTTACCGCGTGGGAGGAGGAAGTCTTGCACATCCTGCATCCTGAGGGCCTCGCTGGAGTAGGCGTAGGAATGGACTCTGGTAAGGCAAATCTTCACTTCTGCTTCCCACCCCCACCCCACCTGCATGCCAAGCCTGCTTGTAATCTTAACAAATGTATTACACATAAGGGTTCAATAATGTCCAGTTACTTTGTGATGACAACATACCAATTTCAATAAGCTTTAGTCCATGGGCAAACAAAGCTGAAGTCAGGCAGTGGGTCATACAGCTCTGAAAAGGGAAGGGAAAGTCACAAATCAGTTAACAGGAACTGGGGGGAAACACAGACAGTGGAGACGCATGAGGCCTCAAGTAAATGTAAATTGGGGTGGCTGTTTCTTACCTGTGTGCTACCGAAAGTATTGTTGTATGACTGTATCCCTGTTGTCCGTGTCGTCCCCGTCGTCTTCCTCTTCTTCACTCTCCACAGGCTCCACAGCTGCAACAACACCACCATCTGGACCATCCTCCTGCAGAAAAGGCACCTGGCGTCGCAATGCAAGATTGTGAAGCATACAGCAGGCCACGATGATATGGCACACCTTCTTTGGTGAGTACATGAGGGATCCCCCTGTCATATGCAAGGCACCTAAACCTGGCCTTCAGGACTCCGAAGGTCCTTTCTATGATCCTCCTAGTTCGCCCATGGGTCTCATTGTAGCGTTCCTCTGCCCTGGTCCTGGGATTCCTCACTGGGGTTAGTAGCCACGACAGGTTGGGGTAACCAGAGTCACCAATTAGCCACACACGGTGTCTCTGTAGCTGTTCCATCACATAAGGGATGCTGCTATTTCGCATGACATACGCGTCATGCACTGACCCAGGGAACTTGGCATTTACATGGGAGATGTACTGGTCAGCCAAACAGACCACCTGGACATTCATCGAATGATAACTTTTTCTGTTTCGGTACACCTGCTCACTGTCTTTGGGGGGAACCAAAGCCACATGGGTCCCATCAATGGCCCCAATGATGTTGGGGATATGTCCAAGGGCATAGGAATCACCCTTCACTGTAGCCAATTCGCCCACCTCAGGGAAAATAATGTATCTCCGCATGTATTTCATCAGGGCAGACAACACTCTGGACAAAACCTTTGGAAACATAGGCTGAGACATCCCAGATGATATGGCCACTGTTGTCTGAAACGACCCACTTGCCAAAAAATGGAGTACTGACAGAACCTGCACCAGAGGGGGAATCCCTGTGGGTTGGCGGATGGGGGACATCAGGTCTGGCTCCAGCTGGGCACATAGTTCATGTATAGTTGCTCTGTCAAGCCGGTATGTAAGTATGATGTGTCGTTCTTCCATTGTCGACAGGTCCACCAGCGGTTGGTACACAGGAGGATTCATCCTTCTCCTCGCAAGTCCCAGCGGACGGTGCCTAGGAAGGACAACATGGAGCACAGAGTCAAGCAACCCACAGGTTCGTTCACACAGCTTGCACAGTACACGAATCGCTATGCATGGAACGGCTTGTATGAGTGGCAATGCAAGGCCTAGGCCTGTGTGACGCAGTAGAAATCATGCCATGTGGGCCCTTGAAATGGCGGCTGCCTGACCTGTGAAGTGTGACAGTGGGATGTGAGGTCACTGCGCTGGTGTGGCACACCGTGGCGGTCGAAGACCGCGGCGCAAAGCAGCATTGGTTAACATTGAACCCTATGGGTCTCAGGAGCCAATGACGATGTGCGCCGGTGGTCGCGGTACGCACCGCCGCGTGCGTGACCGCTATTTTCTATCTGATTAATCACTCGAGACCTGATCATCCACATGAGAGAACCTATACTGCAAGTGCTGCTGTGACCTCGGTCTGGGAGATACAATGGCTGCTGCGACTGGGGAAAGGGTGCCTGCCTTCACTTCCGAAGAATTGGAGAAACTTGTTGATGGGGTCCTCCCCCAGTATGCGCTACTCTACGGTCCTCCAGACCAACAGGTTAGTACACAGGGTGCACGCTGAATGGGCTATGCCTGTGTTGAGTGGGGTGTATGTAAGATGGTGGGGAGGGGAGCGAATGAGGAGTGAAACGCACGACAGATGGGAACATGTGCCACATGGCAAGGTTGGGGAGGGGGGGCCACTCACATCTACCATGCTGAAAAGTGATGATATTTTCTTACCCACCCTGTACATGTCAAATAGGTCAGCGCCCATCAGAAGGTCAACATTTGGCGTGCCATCGCCAAGGACGTCCGGGCCCTGGGGGTCCACAACAGACGGGGCACCCACTGCCGAAAGAGGTGGGAGGACATCCGCCGCGGGACCAGAAAGACCGCCGAGTCTCTGCTGGGACTGGCCTCCCAACGTAGGAGGGGTGCCAGCTGCCAATTGACCCCCCTGATGTCACGGATCCTGGCGGTGGCCTACCCCGATTTGGATGGGTGCGTGAGGACATCACAACAGACACAAGGGGGTGAGTATCAGCACCTTCTGCTATCTTTGCGTGCAGTGGAGGTGTCTGGGTGGGGGAGGAGGGCTGTGGGTAACTCAAGGCCAGGGCGCTTTCTGTAGGCTAGTCTCCTCCGTTAGCCATGGCCCTGTGCCCCCGCCCCACACCTCTGTAGGTTGCCAAGTACAGCTATCCATGGTCCTGCATCACCCATGTGTGCATTTGTCGTCCATAGACCTGTAGGCCTAGTCACAAGAACTGAGTAGTGTACCCCGATTGCGCAGCGTAGTTCAGGGGGCTTCTGTGTCTGTCCTCTCCGCCAACGGTGTTGCCAATGCATGCACTCAGCCTGTCTTCATTTTTCCCCCCCACCCATTTTCTTTTTCTTTTTGTGCATGTGTGCATTAGCATCATCAGGCGGAGGAGAAGTGGCATCGGCGCACGAGGGAGCTGCATTTCACATGGCCCCGGAGGGCCATGCAACGGACTCCGAGTTCAGCAGTGAGACGGAGGGCGAGGGGAGCTCCACAACGGGGACCCGTGGAGACGTCAGCGACACCGACACGTCCTCGGAAGGGAGCTCCCTTGCGGTGGCGGCAACATCCGTGGCCCCCGCAACTACAGGTACAGCCGCCACCCAGCGCACCAGCTCCACCCTCCAAGCAGCCCCTCAGCGTTCGCCCCGTGCCCGCTCGCACACCAAGGCGGGCATCTCCTTCGCCCCAGGCACCTCAGGCCCTGCCCCAGTTACCCCTGCTGCCCTCAGTGAGGAGGTCATTGACCTCCTCCGGACGCTCATTGTTGGGCAGTCTACCCTTTTGAATGCCATCCAGGGGGTGGAAAGGGAGGTGCATCTGAGCAATGCATACCTGCAGGGCATTCATTCGGGTCAGGCTGCCCATCAGCGATCGTTCAACGCTCTGGCCTCAGCACTGACGGCAGCCATTGTCCCTGTCTCCAGCCTCCCTCTTCTAACTCCCTCCACCCACTCCCAGTCTCCTGTTCCTCAGCCTATCCCATCCACACCATGAGACCAGCCTGCACACACCTCAACACCCAAGGGCAGCTCATCCAGACATAAGCACCACAGATCCCACAAGCATTCACACAAACAACATCCAGATGCAGACATGCCAACAGTCACTACCACCTCTGTGTCCCCCTCCTCCTCGTCTCCCTCCTCCCTCCCTGTGACGTCTCCACTCACACCTGCATGCACACCACCATCAGCCAGTAGTTCCATCACCAGCACACCCTCCATTACAGTCAGCACACGTGCAGTCACCACCCCCACTGCCATTCACACGTCCCCTGTGTCCTCTTCCACTGTGTCTGTCACCCCCTCTTCCAAAGCACACAAACGCAGGCAGCCACCCACCCAACAGCCATCCACCTCACGACAGCCTCCAGCACAAGCACCTGCACCCAAAGACAGCACACTTGACTCTCCTACAACCACATCCTCTTCCTCCACTCCCATACCCACTGCACCTACCGTTCCCATTGCTCCTAAAAAACTTTTCCTCTCAAAAGTTAACCTCTTTGCATTACCTGACCCACCCCCTCCATCTGGTAAGAGTCCAAAGAGCACCTCAGCCACCACCAGCCCTGCATCTAGTATCACCATAGTGCAGGGCTATTGGAGTCCACCAGCTCCTAGGGAAGGAACATCGGCCAGCAGCAAGGGGACAGCCAGCCCACCCCCTGGGAAGAGGACAAGAAAACTTAAGGGCCGGCGCGAAAAGCCTGAGACGGCTGCCACCACGGAGAGTGGCCTTGCCACGTCACCTGCCACATCATCTAAGGGAGGCAAGGGCCCGAGAGCTGCAGTGAAGGAGGGCAAGGGCAGCAGGGCGGAGAAGACATGCAGCAGCCGAGCGCACCAGGAGGGCCCATCCAGCCCTATACCGGGTGTGATGGACGACACCCACGGGCCCAGGACTCCATGAAAGGATGGCCCCGCGACCGCAAGGTCGGATGGCGACTGAGCGGGAAGTCTTGCCTAGGTCTGGCTCCCTAGACACACAGGACAAGCACCGCTGAACAGGGCCCCGCCGTGAAGAGCACCGCTGAACAGGGCCCCGCCAAGACAAGCACCGCTGAACAGGGCCCGCCAAGACAAGCACCGCTGAACAGGGCCCCGCCAAGACAGGCACCGCTGAACAGGGCCCCGCCGTGAGGAGCACCGCTGAAGAGGGCCCCGCCAAGACAGGCACCGCTGAACAGGGCCCGGCCGTGAAGAGCACCGCTGAACAGGGCCCCGCCAAGACAGGCACCGCTGAACAGGGCCCCGCCGTGAGGAGCACCGCTGAACAGGGCCCCGCCAAGACAGGCACCGCTGAACAGGGCCCCGCCGTGAGGAGCACAGCTGAAGAGGGCCCCGCCAAGACAGGCACCGCTGAACAGGGCCCCGCCAAGATAGGCACCGCTGAACAGGGCCCCACCGTGAGGAGCACCGCTGAACAGGGCCCCATCAAGACAGGCACCGCTGAACAGGGCCCCGCCGTGAGGAGCACCGCTGAACAGGGCCCCGCCGTGAGGAGCACCGCTGAAGAGGGCCCCGCCAAGACAGGCACCGCTGAACAGGGCCCCGCCGTGAAGAGCACCGCTGAACAGGGCCCCGCCGTCTCAAGCACCGCTCCGCTGGGCCCTTCATCTCAAGCACCGCTCCGCTGGGCCCTTCATGTCAAGCACCGCTCCGCTGGGCCCTTCATCTCAAGCACCGCTCCGCTGGGCCCTTCATCTCAAGCACCGCTCCGCTGGGCCCTTCATCTCAAGCACCGCTCCGCTGGGCCCTTCCTGTCAAGCACCGCTCCGCTGGGCCCTTCCTGTCAAGCACCGCTCCGCTGGGCCCTTCATCTCAAGCACCGCTCCGCTGGGCCCTTCATCTCAAGCACCGCTCCGCTGGGCCCTTCCTGTCAAGCACCGCTCCGCTGGGCCCTTCATCTCAAGCACCGCTCCGCTGGGCCCTTCCTGTCAAGCACCGCTCCGCTGGGCCCTTCATCTCAAGCGCCGCCCCGCTGGGCCCTTCATCTCAAGCACCGCTCCGCTAGGCCCTTCCTGTCAAGCACCGCTCCACTGGGCCCTTCATCTCAAGCACCGCTCCGCTGGGCCCTTCCTGTCAAGCACCGCTCCGCTGGGCCCTTCATCTCAAGCACCGCTCCGCTGGGCCCTTCATCTCAAGCACAGCTCCGCTGGGCCCTTCCTGTCAAGCACCGCTCCGCTGGGCCCTTCATCTCAAGCACCGCTCCGCTGGGCCCTTCCTGTCAAGCACCGCTCCGCTGGGCCCTTCATCTCAAGCACCGCTCCGCTGGGCCCTTCATCTCAAGCACCGCTCCGCTGGGCCCTTCCTGTCAAGCACGGCTCCGCAGGGCCCTTCCTGTCAAGCACCGCTCCGCTGGGCCCTTCATCTCAAGCACCGCTCCGCTGGGCCCTTCATCTCAAGCACCGCTCCGCTGGGCCCTTCCTGTCAAGCACCGCTCCGCTGGGCCCTTCATCTCAAGCACCGCTCCGCTGGGCCCTTCATCTCAAGCACCGCTCCGCTGGGCCCTTCCTGTCAAGCACCGCTCCGCTGGGCCCTTCATCTCAAGCACCGCTCCGCTGGGCCCTTCATCTCAAGCACCGCTCCGCTGGGCACCGCCGTCTCAAGCACCGCTGGTCCTTTGACAGTGCCGGTTCGGTGTCGAGCAGGTGTTCACGAAGCACTCTGGGCACCATGCCTCCTCCAATACCAGTGGAGTCGGTTATCCATGTGATGGACTGTGGCTTTGCACTCTCCAGGATGGTACAGTGGGCATGGAGGCCCCTCGTGGATCTGGCGTTGTGGACTCATGTGGCTGAGGTGCCCCCCTTTCCCTTCCCCCTGAGGTGCCTGTTGTTTTCTCATCTGATGCCCCAGCAGTGTTCTCTCCAATGGTTTCCGGTCTCCTGTGTGGGCTTTGCCCATGTGTTTGTACACATTGGCCCACGGACTATGGATATTGAACGGACTGTGCAGGACTTATTGACTATGTTTATACTTTGCACTATGTTCATTATTTCTTTTGTATATTTCATATGGCATATTTACCATGACTTAAATGAACCTATTTTATACATAAATTTTAAACTTCATTTGAATTATGTCTTTGCATTCTTCCGGGGGGTTTGGGGGTGTCACTCTGACTTGTTGCTCTGCATTGGTGTGTAGGTATTGGGGGGGTGGGTTGGGGGGGTGGGTGTATCGCGTATGTGTGTGCCCGTAAGCTTTCCTCCTCCCCCCTCCCCTGTGTCGTAGGTGCAGTACTCACCGTTGTCGTCTGCGCCGGCGTTCGTACTCCTGGTAGATGAGCAGGTAGACAATAGCCGGTAGGATGTGTAATTCAGGCTCCATGCTGTCCTCCTTCCTCGTGGAGTGTGTATAGGTGAGCGTTTTCCCGTTCGTAGTCTGTTTCCGCCGTGTTTTTATCGGCGGGGCTCCCGCCCCGGAAAAGGTGGCGGATTGGTGAGTTGTGATAGGGTGAGCGGTACATTGTCTGCCGCCTGCCTGTTGGCGGGGACCGCCGCGCTGTTTGTCGGTCCCGCCGTGGCGGTCGGAGTGTTAATGTGGCGGCCTGTGTTGGCGGTTCCCGCCAGGGTCAGAATTCCATTTTTTGGACCGCCTGCCTGTTGGCGGGTTGGCCGCCGCTTTATCACCGACCGCCAGGGTTAGAATGACCCCCAATATGTTAATTCCATTGGGATGCCATACTTCAAATCATTTTCAATAAAAACAGTTTTAAAAAAAAAGAATGTTTATGCGTTTTGACTAATAAGAAAGTGATAAAAAAAGTTAACATAGAAAAATTAATGTGCACGTTTGAAAATGTGCCCACGAAGAGTGGTTGCCAACTCACATGAAATTATACTAAAATTATAAAAAATGTGTGAAATATTGAAAATGTGTAATAAAAAATGTAGTAATATGTCATATTAAGATGTATAATGTATGTCTTGCATCATATTGTAGAGCTAACTTAGCCGAAGTTGTGGCCTAGTTTTGCCAGGCCTCGTGCAGCTGCAGAATAACCACATACTGTAGAAAAGCAATGTGTTGAACTGACCCTGACCACTGGATGTTAATAAAGTCTGCTTAGCTAGACTTTTCTGCAATGTACCGACGGACAAGAGATGATGGAACTAGGCATGTAACAATTTTGGTATAAGAACTAGAACAATGGAGACACTGACTGGAGAAGAAGATGCAACATTTTCAATACCTCATGAGCCGGATGATGAGGACATCATACAGTGAACCAATCAATGAACTGAGGACGGAGTAATCTTAGAACTTTTAGGTTTGTAAAATAAACATGATTGATTAGGGTAATAACTGGTGATTAACCAACCAATTAGGAATTAGGGGGATGGACTGAGAAACTATGGTATAATGTCATGTCAAGGGGGAAAACTTCAGATGCAGAAAAAGAACTGTTGGGGAGACATTAGAGGCAGATGAGCGGGGGAGACCTAGCCAAAATTGATGCAAGATTCTGTCATTGGGCTCATGCTCTGAGAGCCTGATGCGTTGCTGATCGATTGATGACCTGAAGACGAACACTGACTTTGTTGCTGATCCATTCTGTGGATAGGTAGCTATGTCAATGTGATTGATTCACTTTTGTGCCTTTTCTTTCTAGGTACCAACTGTGCTGTTTTTATAAGTTTTCTCTTAGTTAGATGTTTTTCTAACTTCATGTTCCAAATCGTTTTTGCATGAAGTCCCACATGCTAATGTTAATCTGGGTTAGGTGAGGTTCCTTTGGGTGATATTGACAGTGACAAATGATTGGCAAACTGATTGCTGAACTCTGCTATTAATGTTGATATATTAATCTTTGTTGGCTTATGCAGAAGCACTAGAACACATGTTTTCTCAAGGTTTCGATTAGATTATGTTATTGGAGGTCACTAATGAGCTAATTCTGATAAAGTTTGATCTAACCTGATGACTTAGCACTGTAATAAATAGGGAAGTAAAATTGTTAAACCGTATATTGGGTTGTGGTTATTGATGAAATATTGATGTTATTATCTGCTGACTAAGATTTTGCTGATTGATTATTGTTTTGTGCATTGATTATTGATATTCATCGATTACTACATAGCGAGGATACTCTATGTGATCCAAAAGGTTCATCAACCTATACGTGTCCCCTTGTAAGTTTACTTACTAAGGACCAGGCGCGCTAGCAGTTTTTCGTAGTAGCTTGATGGTTAGTTGCCTTTGAGAACTTGTTATGTGGTGACCGATGGTTATGGTGGTAGTTTAAGTTAGAGTTAGTTATTCATTTTATGACGTTTGAATTTAGTTTTTTCTGAAATGGCAATTGTATCAAAGAGGATGTCCCCTTAACCCCAGAAATGACTTTCCCAGATACTGGATCCCGTAAGTAAAGGTGGGTATGTTCTCTGCATTCTAGTGATAGTGTGAAAGTGGTAGGTTGCACTTGCAAAGGCTTTTGCAGACCGTAGGTGAATTGTGATGTATGTGAGGGAAGTGGGGAGACTGTGTACTCCAGTTGAAGTTTAGTAGGAGTGTGCGTATTCTGCAACATGAGAATAGTGAAGTCGTCGAACTTCATATGTGTGTGGTGCTTTGTGCTAAAAAATTGTCCACATGGTTGTTGGTGAAGTACGGACTTTGCAAGGTCTAAGACTCCAGAGTATATTGACAAGTGTAGGAGACACTTGGTTATATGTTGTAATCTGTCTGGTTTAGTAGGTTGATCGGGCGTGGTGAACAAGTCGGTGTATGAGTTAAGTGAGTAAGAGAACATTATCGACAGAGATTTGGCGAGTCCTATGTGCAGCAGGACAGACCTATTGACCAGTTGCGAGTAAAATTTGCATGTCGAATTTTGCTTGCGAATGTGGAAGACTGATAAAGAGGATTAGCTGCATGAGCGAAAAGGGCCATCAGTGAAAATCCGTAAGGTCTCTGAAACTATTGTGTACCTTCCTGTAGTAAACCAGCTGATTTGTTTTGGTTATTGGTTTTTGGTTAGTGCTCGCAATATTTTTGCATTAGTTTTGTGTGAGTTGAAGATTAGGAGGACAAGCCACCAGACTTTGTCAGCTGCAGTGTATGAGTGTGACGTCAGAGTGAGCTGCGCTGGGATAGGTTGGTTAGTAAGAAGAGTCGCAACCGGATTGCCAGCCGTCCATAAGAGGCAATTGGTTGAGAAAGTGGGTGAATGGAATCTTGGGAATAAAAGTAATTTCCTTATTGAATCAAATAAATACAAGAGAAAAGATAACGTTTTTCAAAGCATTTAGTAGTGCCATGAAGGATGATTCTTACCTTAAGGCGACAGTGGGGGAGCCGACCCCACCGGAAAATTCTCCGGCATATATTGTAATGGAGGAGCGAGGTTTTGCAGCATGTGTTTGGTTAAAGCAGTGGTGCAAGTTGACAGAGAAACAGGGAGCTTTAGTGTTTCCAGCTCTGGTTTTGGATCAGTTGTGGATGACATTATATGAGACGAAGCCACTTCCGAGACCAGCACAGTTTGAGGCATTAGCGGTTTGGGAGCTCATGGCAACACAGCAGCAAGAGATTAAATTCAGGAGGAGAATTAGGAAGGTAGAGAAGTCCTTAGCAGAGGCGAGATGGGACTGGGATCAGAAAAAGTGGAGAATGGCAACACTGCAAGGTGTTAAGTTATTTCCTGCTATCACAGAGGAAGATGAGTCAGAAGAGACAGAGGATACTAGCAAGAGTGAAAAGAGTTCAGGGGGTAAGAAGAAGAAAAAGACTTATGTGGAAGAAGAAGATTCAGATGTTGAGGATCTTATTACTCAGGTGTTGTGTCAGACATCCACCATATGCGGGGCAGGAGGGGGGTTCAAGTACTAGTTCTGCTCCAACTGCCCGAGCCTAAGTGTCGGGGACAGTGGGACCAGTACAGAGAGATAACGGACAGGTTCAAGGGGTAGTGCAGAGTTCTCCAAATGCAGTGACTACTTACTTGGTTCCAGCGCAGATGCACCCTCCACCGATACAGAGAATTTATCCAGAAGTACCAATTCTTGAGACAACTTCAAACTTGGTGGTTCCAACAGAGCAAGTGGTTCCGAGGCCAATGCTAGTTCAAACTGTGCCAACTCCAATGTTGTTGCCTCAGGCACAGCCACAGGGTTTGCCGAAGTTCACACCAATGACAGGGACACAATCAGATGTTGCACCAGTGAGGAATCAGAGTATGGGAGTAGCCCTTCCACAAAATTCGGGTGTCAGAGCGGCACCATATGCAATTTTGCTGCGGATTACTGTTGGTCCAGCCGTACCATTGTTTGCGTGGAATAAGCCCTTAAGCTTTTTACACTGCAGACTTCAGGTGCAGTGGTGCAACAGGTGCCATTGCAGGATGCAAGTAATATTTCATTACAGGGATTGACAGCACAGCAATTAAATGAGTGGTTAGACAGTCTGAATAATCCTCAAAACATATCCAAGGGTGAAGAGCAGATTAATCGTGAAAGGCTGGCTACTGAAATAACTGAACTAGTTGAGGGAACAATTAAATGAGCAGCAATTAAATGAGTGGTTAGACAGTCTGAATAATCCTCAAAACATATCCAAGGGTGAAGAGCAGATTAATTGTGTAAGGCTGGCTACTGAAATAAATGAACTAGTTGAGGGAACAATGGGAGTGAATAGGTTAGAATCCTATACTAAAGAAGAGCTGAGATACTTGTGTCTGAGAATTACGAAACATATGGGCAAGATACATCAGAAATTGGCAGACTTGGCTTATAAACATGACATTGAAATTTAGAAAATAATGCACTTGAAAAGGAGTTACAGACTAGACATTGAGGCAAAGGATTTTGAATACATGAGGTCAGCAGGGATAAAAGCGCATCTCAGAGAGCTATTGCAGAGTGCTCAGATTTGGGGAGCATTAGAGAAGTGGGAAGGCAGATGGGCAAAAAGGAAGGATAAACAGAAATGAGATTCACAAGAAGGATCTGGAAGTGTTCAGAAAGAAAAAGATCCAGTAAAAATGTTACCCATGAGAGAAATTCCAGGAGGGCAGTTTATTCATGTTCCCTGGCACAGGAGTGATATTCTGTCATTCACAAATGATTATCCAAAACTGAGAGAGAAACCGGTTGAGTGGTACCAGCAGACAGATAGATTTGTGAAACTTTTAAAATGTCCGTGGGAAGACTTGAATACTCTTTTGGAGATAGTCGTGCCAGCTGACTTGTGGGTAGAGTGCAAGAGAGCAGTGGATTGGTCGACGAGTTAACCGGATAGGGTTAGAGTTACAGGTGCAATATCACCTGACGTGATAAAACATTATTATAAGGTGATAGAGTTCCTGAAGACGAGAATTTTGCCTAAAAATATCGATTGGCAGAGAATTGACAGGACGGTGCAAGAAGTAAAAGAGGCAATACATACCTACTATGAGAGATTGTTGAAAGTGTTCAAGGAGTACAGTGGTAAAGAAGCAATTGAGCCGAAAGACATGTAACACTTTGTGTTCAGATTTGTGGAAGGATTGAGACCTGAAATAGGCCAGATGATTAAGTCATTTGATTTGTGGGCAAGCAAAACCAATTGATGAGGTTTTGCGGTATGCAAAAAACTGTAGTGATGAGATTGAGTTGAAGCAGAAAAAGTTAAAGGAGAAAGTGATGATGATGCAGATCAATGCAGCACAAACAGGAGTGCAGGGAGCTTTAGTGCAACAGATGCTGCAACAGCAGGGAACGTTATGTTCTCAGGTGAGAGGTAAGAGTTGTGTAGTCAACATGAATCGTGGTCCGGGTTTGAGTACTGTAGGGGTTCAGATTGATGTGCAAGGGATGAAAAAGATGTTACTGTGTCATCTTTGCAGAAACGTGGGACACTGGAACGGTTGATGGTGCAGGATGGTGTTGTTGTCAACACCAGAACAGTACGCGCTCTATTGGCGTAAAAAAATGCAAAAAACATCACTTTCAAAATAACATGATTCATGCATTGTGCTGATATGTTCTATTTTACCCTTTTGCATTGCAGAGCTCAATCCTAATCACTTATTCTTAATATGTTTACAAATACTGTTTCTTTGCAAGGTATTGCTACAGGTTTTCAGAGTGGGTTAGGGTGTGGCCTCTTTCCAGGGCCTTCCAGAGACTTTCCCTGCAACATGCCTGGGAGTGGTTCTGGGCTGGGCCAAGACTCTATATAAGGAGAGTCAGCCCAACTCCCAGTGCTCACTATTCAGAGGTTCCAGTGCAGAAGAGCAGCTATTTCCAGAACTTCAGTTCCAGTGGCCTTTTTGATCTCCCAGTTCTGCTTTGAAATCTTCATTGGTGCATCTTGTTCCTGGGTGGTAAGACGGTAGTTTGGGTTTATTCCCAATACCGTTTATTTTATCTAGAATTATCTCATTCTAAGATCTGATCATTTATTTATGTCAACAATTTGTTTTAAGGTTATAAAAAGTGCACTCGAGTATTTTTGTTAAAGTGTGTACATGGATGTTTATGAATCAGCAAGAAG
Organism: Pleurodeles waltl; assembly: GCF_031143425.1. NCBI lineage: Eukaryota > Metazoa > Chordata > Amphibia > Caudata > Salamandridae > Pleurodeles > Pleurodeles waltl. Next base: position 642,487,849 of record NC_090438.1, read on the forward strand.
CGCGATTCGTTTATAGTTTTGAAACTCATGTTACATTGCGCACCAGCGTTTATTGACATACGCATTGAGGTTTACAAATCGACAGGATGCGTGATTTGTCTGAAAAGATTTAAAAAGGAAAAACTGTGTTACATTGCGCGCCAGTGTTTATTGACATACACGTGGATATTTATGAATCAGCAGGAGGCGCGATTCGTTTGAAAAGCTTTGAAATCTTGAGTTGCATTGCGCGCTGGCATTTATTGACACATACATGATTGATCATGAATCGGCAAGAGGCACGGTTCGTTATTATGCAGCTTTAAAAGCTTGTGATACATTGTGTGTTACTATTTATTGACATTTAAAAGAAGGTTTTGAAGTGGTACGATGTATAATTCAATTTAAGATAATTTCAAAACCTGTTGCTATTTATTGTGCAACCATTTCTTGACTTTGCATGGTGGCATTCGAGTCAGCAGGACATGCAATTTTTTACTAGAGTTTATTTATGTTGTGAACTGCATATTACCATTCCAGGATAATTGCTTAGTACAATTCGAGTTGATAAGTATGGGAAATATTTCTTGAATTATTGAACCCATTGAAAAATATTTCTTCTCTAGTGTTTTAAGAGTGTAATCTGTGTTGAAAACATTTCAAGGAAAATATATATAGGATCAGAAGTTCTAGATGCAATATTATATGCTTCTATTATGCATATTCTTGTTATTCTAATTCATGCTTGAATAAGAAAAGTTTTATTTGAATTAATCTTGATTCCATTACAGGTATCTGATCATCACAAAATCTGTTCATTTTTAAAACTGCAATTCAAGATTGCTCATATTTTCAGAAAGACTATGGGGGTCATTCTGACCCTGGCGGTCATGGACCGCCAGGGCCAACGACCGCGGGAGCACTGCCAACAGGCTGGCGGTGCTCCCATGGGCATTCTGACCGCGGCGGTACAGCCGCGGTCAGAAACGGAAAACCGGCGGTGTCCCGCCGGTTTCCCGCTGCCCTGGGGAATCCTCCATGGCAGCGCTGCAGGCAGCGCCGCCATGGGGATTCCGACCCCCTTACCGCCAGCCTGGCTCTGGCGGTTTTGACCGCCAGAACCTGGCTGGTGGTAACGGGTGTCGCGGGGCCCCCTAACAGGGCCCCACCAAGATTTTCAGTGTCTGCCAAGCAGACACTGAAAATCGCGACGGGTGCAACTGCACCCGTCGCACCCCTTCCACTCCACCGGCTCCATTTGGAGCCGGCATCCTCATGGAAGGGGGTTTCCCGCTGGGCTGGCGGGCGGCCTTCTGGCGGTCGCCCGCCAGCCCAGCGGGAAACTCAGAATTACCGCTGCGGTCTTCTGACCGCGCAGCGGTATTCTGACGGCGGGACTTTGGCGGGCGGCCTCTGCCGCCCGCCAAAGTCAGAATGACCGCCTATGTTTATTAATATTTACTTCAGGTTATATTGTGTGTTCTAACCTTTTTTCCCATTAAAGGTCTCCTTCCCAGCAGTACCCTTCCCAATCCCCTCTTCCCCTCTTGAACTCTCACAGTCTCTGTGAATTGTCTATCAGAGTCTTGGAGCTGTTCATTAGAGGATGTGTTGGGAACGTGCGCAAACCCCGAGGATCTGGTGACTCTGACAGAATAGTGAGCCCACAAATTATTATCCTCCTGGTTTGTGTATGTTCTCAGCATGGCCACGCTAGACGAGTTAGTTAAGGCTATCACCCAGCTCCAAGCAGAGGTGGCATCATCCAAAGAATTGACTACCAGCTTAGCAGAGAGAGTGAGTCAGTTGCAAGATAAGGTAGAGAAGAAGGAGCAAAGTCCCACAGGGGTGTTTTGGCCAGGTACTTCTTCTCAGGCTTCTGGAAGTAGTCCAATTTTCCTAAATGTTCCTGCTGATATTCCTTTAGCTCCCCCAGAACGTTTCTCAGGTGACCCATTGAAAGCGCAATCTTTCCTGGTTCAAGTGGAACTACACTTCACCTGCAGACCAAATACCTTTCCCGATGCCCAGTCCAAAGTAGCTTTATTGTTATCATATCTGACTGGAGAAGCAGCTACTTGGTCAATTCCTCTTGTGCATAAAAATAGTCCCTTGTTGTATAATTGGAGAAATTTTGTTCTTGAATTTGAGAGAGTTTTTGATCGTAGAACTGTAACACAGTCAGCAGATCATGAATTATTAAACTTACGCCGAGGAAATCAAGACCTAGTGTCGTATTTAGCCAACTTTAACCGGCTGGTTGCCGAGACTTCCGGGCCTGAAGAAAAACAAGCAGTCTTGTTTTATAAGGGACTCAAAGAGGAATTAAAAGATATCTTAGCGCAAATCGATCCACAACCTACAGACTGTCAAGAGTTAATAAATCTTGTCTTGAGACTTGACCATCGTTTAGCAGAACGTAAAGGAACGCACAAAAAGATTGAAAAATATTCATGGCGCGTTCATGATAACAGAGATTCAAGAACTCCGAAAGAAAGAACGTCGGAACCGATGGAAATTGGAACCATCAGAAGACCTTTGACTAAAGATGAAAAGGACTTATGCAGAAAAAATGGACAATGTCTTTATTGTGCGCGAAAAGGTCATTTTGCCAAAGATTGTCCAATCAAACCAAAGAACAAGCAAGGTCCAGTTCAGAAGGTCGCAACCAATGCACCAGTCGAGTTGGAAAACTAAAACACCCGAGATGCAGAGAAGGGTTGCTCTTGGGTGTCACTGTGGACCCTTCACAATCTAGACATCTTAAACTGGAAATAAGAGTTCAGGTCAAGAAAGAGATCTATTTCAAAAAAGCTCTAGTTGATTCTGGAGCTACTGGGAATTTTGTTGATGTCCAATTGGTTCGTGCATGGGGGATCCCATGTATTGAAAAGAAAAACCCAGAAATCATCCAGGCAGTCGATGGAAAACTCTTGACTGATGGTCCGGTAACTCTTCAGACTATCCCCTTGTCAATGATTTGTGAAGATAAGATTCTACGAAAGAAACATGAAGAGAAAATCATTCTAGATGTGATCCATGCTCCCCAATATGGGCTTATCCTCGGCTTGCCATGGTTAACTCATCACAATCCAGAAATCAATTAGGCAGAACGACAAATCATGTTCTTATCTGCGCTATGTAATGAACAATGTCTCCAAAAAAATCAAGTACCAACAGTTTGCAACTCTAACATAGCTACTGCTGCGGAGAAAGTAACTCAGTTGCCCAAACAGTATTCATCGTACAAAGATGTATTTAATGAGAAAGGAGCAGAGACTCTACCTCCTCATAGATCTTATGACTGTCAAATTGACCTAGCCCCAGGTGCGACACTTCCCAACTGTCGTGTATATGCTCTGTCAGAACATGAAAACCAACATTTACGAAAATACCTAGATCAATTTTTGGAGAATGGCTTCATTCGCCCCTCTAAGTCTCCTGCAGCTTCGCCTTTATTTTTTGTTCCCAAAGCTAATGGAGAACCTCGAACTTGCATTGACTATAGAGGTTTAAACAAAGTGACATCAAGAATAAATATCCTTTACCCCTAATTCCGGTTTTATTGGAACAAGTAAAGAGAGCAAAGATCTACACGAAGCTTGATCTTCGAGGTGCTTATCATTTGGTCAGAATGAGAGAGGGTGACGAATGGAAAACAGCGTTCAAGACAAGATATGGCCTTTTTGAATATACCGTCATGCCTTTTGGTCTGTGTAACGCTCCAGCAGCTTTTCAATTTTTCTTGAATGACGTTCTTAGAGAGTACCTTGACATATTTGCCATAGTCTACATCGATGACATTTTGATCTACTCAGACAATGAAAACGAACATGTACAACATGTCAAGAAAATTCTTGCAGCCCTTCGAAAACACCATTTATATTGTAAATTAACCAAGTTTGAGTTTCATGTTACCACGGTTGAGTTTTTGGGGGTTATTCTTACCCCTCAAGGTATGGTGATGGCAGAAAAGAAAGTAAAAGCTGTATCTGAGTGGCCCATCCCAAAAACTGTTCGTGATGTACAGTGCTTCCTGGGGTTTGCAAATTTTTACCCGAGGTTCATAAGTCATTTCTCCCAGACAGTGGCTCCAATCACTAAGCTACTAAGAAAGAAAGAAAAGTTTGTATGGTCCCCAGAAGCTGATCAAGCCTTCTCGACTTTAAAGAAAGCTTTCTCCACTGCCCCAGTTTGAACTCATCCTGATGTGAATCAACCTTTTATAGTGGAAGCTGATGCTTCAGATGTAGCAATAGGAGCTGTCTTATCACAACGAAATAAAGACACTGGTCAACTTCATCCTGTAGCTTATATGTCTCGGAAGTTGAACAAAGCCGAACAAAATTATGTCATTGCTGAAAAAGAACTTCTGGCAATTCAGGATGCCTTTAAAGAATGGAGACATCATTTATTGGGTGCCAAATACACTGTTACAGTATATACTGATCATCGTAATCTTCAATTCATGAGTTCCGCCAGACTTTTGACCCCTAGGCAATTACGCTGGATGCTTTTTTTTGCCGAATTTGATTTCGTAGTAACCTTCCGGCCTGGTAAAGATAATCGCAAGGCTGACGCCTTGTCCCGTCAAGAGTCTACCACGTTGCCTGCATTTCAAGCCTCCAGAGCTATCATTGCTCCAGACAAGGTTCTATGTATAATAAAAACTGAAGATTTCTTTGAAGAAATTCGCAATTCCTTCACTGTTGAAAAAAGGCAAACATGGGCCCAAGCTGATCCCAAAAGGTCAATCAAACAAGGTTTACCCTTTCATGACGCTCGTTTATTCATACCCACTATCAAACTTCACAAGATAGTGTTTCATTGGTTACATGTTATACCTACGGCAGGTCATCCAGGTATTCCTAAAATTCTTGAACTGATCCAACGTTATTTTTGGTGGCCTACCCTAACGAAAGATGTAAAAGCAATGGTAAACAACTGTGAAGTTTGTGCTCGCATTAAAACAAGTCATTCTAAACCAAAAGGATTATTACATCCACTTCCAACTCCAAGTCGTCCATGGGAACACATTTCATTAGACTTTATTACAGGTCTGCCAGTGGTTCAACAGCATTCAGTAATTCTGGTGATAGTAGATAGTCTCACAAAATATGGACATGTTATTGCCTGTAAAAAATTGCCCACTTCTAGTGAATTGGCAAACATTTTACTGAACAGAGTGGTTCGTTATCATGGACTACCAAAGGTTATCTTCTCCGATCGGGGGTCACAATTTTCCTCCAATTTCTGTAGGACATGGTGTAAAACACTCCAAGTGACATCTACACTATCTACTAGTCACCATCCTCAAACAGATGGTCAAACAGAACGACTAAATCAGACTTTAAAACAATACCTACATGCCTACGCTGAAAAGGCACTTCATTCTTGGACATCTATGCTCTGGTTAGCTGAGTTAGCTTACAATAACTCATTCCACACTTCCATTGGCGTTACACCCTTTTTTGGTTTATTTGGTTATCATTCTGACACCTTGCCCATCACAATTCCTCAAGACAGTTCTCTTACTCCAGCTGTGTCAGAAACCATTCAGCATTTACATCAAACCCAGAAGCTGATTCAACAGTATCTAGAAAAAGCCAAACAAAAATATAAAAGACATTATGATAAGAAACATTGTGAGGGACCGCAATATCAACCAGGTGACCAAGTGTGGCTTTCCACAAAACATATAGACTTCAAGAAGAAGCACATGTTTAACCCCAAATTCATAGGTCCTTAAACTGTCCTTCAGCAAATCAATCCAGTGACTTATAAACTACAATTGCCCGGATCCTTGCGGATTCATCCAGTGTTCCACACTTCCCTCTTGAAAAAGGCAGTCTAAAAGGTCCATCCTCATCCAGCTCCTGTTTTAGTACAAGGGGAAGAAGAATATGAAGTCAAGAAAGTGTTGGATTCTAAACTGAGAGGACGTAATCTATGGTATTTAATCTCATGGAAAGGTTATGGTCCTGAAAGTAACTCATGGGTTTGCGCATCTGATGTTCATGCTCCAGTACTTGTGAGACACTTTCATCGTCTTAATCCAAGCAAACCAGGCCCTAGAGCGCGTCTGGGAGAGGGGAGTACTGTCAACACCAGAACAGTACGCGCTCTATTGGCATAAAAAAATGCAAAAAAACATCACTTTCAAAATAACATGATTCATGCATTGTGCTGATATGTTGTATTTTACCCTTTTGCATTGCAGAGCTCAATCCTAATCACTTATTCTTAATATGTTTACAAATACTGTTTCTTTGCAAGGTATTGCTACAGGTTTTCAGAGTGGGTTAGGGTGTGGCCTCTTTCCAGGGCCTTCCAGAGACTTTCCCTGCAACGTGCCTGGGAGTGGCTCTGGGCTGGGCCAAGACTCTATATAAGGAGAGTCAGCCCAACTCCCAGTGCTCACTATTCAGAGGTTCCAGTGCAGAAGAGCAGCTATTTCCAGAACTTCAGTTCCAGTGGCCTTTTTGATCTCCCAGTTCTGCTTTGAAATCTTCATTGGTGCATCTTGTTCCTGGGTGGTAAGACGGTAGTTTGGGTTTATTCCCAATACCGTTTATTTTATCTAGAATTATCTCATTCTAAGATCTGATCATTTATTTATGTCAACAATTTGTTTTAAGGTTATAAAAAGTGCACTCGAGTATTTTTGTTAAAGTGTGTACATGGATGTTTATGAATCAGCAAGAAGCGCGATTCGTTTATAGTTTTGAAACTCATGTTACATTGCGCACCAGCGTTTATTGACATACGCATTGAGGTTTACAAATCGACAGGATGCGTGATTTGTCTGAAAAGCTTTAAAAAGGAAAAACTGTGTTACATTGCGCGCCAGTGTTTATTGACATACACGTGGATATTTATGAATCAGCAGGAGGCGCGATTCGTTTGAAAAGCTTTGAAATCTTGAGTTGCATTGCGTGCTGGCATTTATTGACACATACATGATTGATCATGAATCGGCAAGAGGCACGGTTCGTTTATGAAGCTTTAAAAGCTTGTGATACATTGTGTGTTACTATTTATTGACATTTAAAAGAAGGTTTTGAAGTGGTACGATGTATAATTCAATTTAAGATAATTTCAAAACCTGTTGCTATTTATTGTGCAACCATTTCTTGACTTTGCATGGTGGCATTCGAGTCAGCAGGACATGCAATTTTTTACTAGAGTTTATTTATGTTGTGAACTGCATATTACGATTCCAGGATAATTGCTTAGTACAATTCGAGTTGATAAGTATGGGAAATATTTCTTGAACTATTGAACCCATTGAAAAATATTTCTTCTCTAGTGTTTTAAGAGTGTAATCTGTGTTGAAAACATTTCAAGGAAAATATATATAGGATCAGAAGTTCTAGATGCAATATTATATGCTTCTATTATGCATATTCTTGTTATTCTAATTCATGCTTGAATAAGAAAAGTTTTATTTGAATTAATCTTGATTCCATTACAGGTATCTGATCATCACAAAATCTGTTCATTTTTAAAACTGCAATTCAAGATTGCTCATATTTTCAGAAAGACTATGGGGGTCATTCTGAGGCCAGGGCCAACGACCGCGGGAGCACTGCCAACAGGCTGGCGGTGCTCCCATGGGCATTCTGACCGCGGCGGTACAGCCGCGGTCAGAAACGGAAAACCGGCGGTGTCCCGCCGGTTTCCCGCTGCCCTGGGGAATCCTCCATGGCGGCGCTGCAGGCAGCGCCGCCATGGGGATTCCGACCCCCTTACCGCCAGCCTGGCTCTGGCGGTTTTGACCGCCAGAACCTGGCTGGCGGTAACGGGTGTCGCGGGGCCCCTGGGGGCCCCTGCAGTGCCCATGCCAATGGCATGGGCACCGCAGGGGCCCCCTAACAGGGCCCCACCAAGATTTTCAGTGTCTGCCAAGCAGACACTGAAAATCGCGACGGGTGCAACTGCACCCGTCGCACCCCTTCCACTCCACCGGCTCCATTTGGAGCCGGCATCCTCATGGAAGGGGGTTTCCCGCTGGGCTGGCGGGCGGCCTTCTGGCGGTCGCCCGCCAGCCCAGCGGGAAACTCAGAATTACCGCTGCGGTCTTCTGACCGCGCAGCGGTATTCTGACGGCGGGACTTTGGCGGGCGGCCTCTGCCGCCCGCCAAAGTCAGAATGACCGCCTATGTTTATTAATATTTACTTCAGGTTATATTGTGTGTTCTAACCTTTTTTCCCATTAAAGGTCTCCTTCCCAGCAGTACCCTTCCTAATCCCCTCTTCCCCTCTTGAACTCTCACAGTCTCTGTGAATTGTCTATCAGAGTCTTGGAGCTGTTCATTAGAGGATGTGTTGGGAACGTGCGCAAACCCCGAGGATCTGGTGACTCTGACAGAATAGTGAGCCCACAAATTATTATCCTCCTGGTTTGTGTATGTTCTCAGCATGGCCACGCTAGACGAGTTAGTTAAGGCTATCACCCAGCTCCAAGCAGAGGTGGCATCATCCAAAGAATTGACTACCAGCTTAGCAGAGAGAGTGAGTCAGTTGCAAGATAAGGTAGAGAAGAAGGAGCAAAGTCCCACAGGGGTGTTTTGGCCAGGTACTTCTTCTCAGGCTTCTGGAAGTAGTCCAATTTTCCTAAATGTTCCTGCTGATATTCCTATAGCTCCCCCAGAACGTTTCTCAGGTGACCCATTGAAAGCGCAATCTTTCCTGGTTCAAGTGGAACTACACTGCACCTGCAGACCAAATACCTTTCCCGATGCCCAGTCCAAAGTAGCTTTATTGTTATCATATCTGACTGGAGATGCAGCTACTTGGTCAATTCCTCTTGTGCGTAAAAATAGTCCCTTGTTGTATAATTGGAGAAATTTTGTTCTTGAATTTGAGAGAGTTTTTGATCGTAGAACTGTAACACAGTCAGCAGATCATGAATTATTAAACTTACGCCGAGGAAATCAAGACCTAGTGTCGTATTTAGCCAACTTTAACCGGCTGGTTGCCGAGACTTCCGGGCCTGAAGAAAAACAAGCAGTCTTGTTTTACAAGGGACTCAAAGAGGAATTAAAAGATATCTTAGCGCAAATCGATCCACAACCTACAGACTGTCAAGAGTTAATAAATCTTGTCTTGAGACTTGACCATCGTTTAGCAGAACGTAAAGGAACGCACAAAAAGATTGAAAAATATTCATGGCGCGTTCATGATAACAGAGATTCAAGAACTCCGAAAGAAAGAACGTCGGAACCGATGGAAATTGGAACCATCAGAAGACCTTTGACTAAAGATGAAAAGGACTTACGCAGAAAAAATGGACAATGTCTTTATTGTGCGCGAAAAGGTCATTTTGCCAAAGATTGTCCAATCAAACCAAAGAACAAGCAAGGCCAATGCACCAGTCGAGTTGGAAAACTAAAACACCCGAGATGCAGAGAAGGGTTGCTCTTGGGTGTCACTGTGGACCCTTCACAATCTAGACATCTTAAACTGGAAATAAGAGTTCAGGTCAAGAAAGAGATCTATTTAAAAAAAGCTCTAGTTGATTCTGGAGCTACTGGGAATTTTGTTGATGTCCAATTGGTTTGTGCATGGGGGATCCCATGTATTGAAAAGAAAAACCCAGAAATCATCCAGGCAGTCGATGGAAAACTCTTGACTGGTGGTCTGGTAACTCTTCAGACTATCCCCTTGTCAATGATTTGTGAAGATAAGATTCTACGAAAGAAACATGAAGAGAAAATCATTCTAGATGTGATCCATGCTCCCCAATATGGGCTTATCCTCGGCTTGCCATGGTTAACTCATCACAATCCAGAAATCAATTAGGCAGAACGACAAATCATGTTCTTATCTGCGCTATGTAATGAACAATGTCTCCAAAAAAATCAAGTACCAACAGTTTGCAACTCTAACATAGCTACTGCTGCGGAGAAAGAAACTCAGTTGCCCAAACAGTATTCATCGTACAAAGATGTATTTAATGAGAAAGGAGCAGAGACTCTACCTCCTCATAGATCTTATGACTGTCAAATTGACCTAGCCCCAGGTGCGACACTTCCCAACTGTCGTGTATATGCTCTGTCAGAACATGAAAACCAACATTTACGAAAATACCTAGATCAATTTTTGGAGAATGGCTTCATTCGCCCCTCTAAGTCTCCTGCAGCTTCGCCTTTATTTTTTGTTCCCAAAGCTAATGGAGAACCTCGAACTTGCATTGACTATAGAGGTTTAAACAAAGTCACCATCAAGAATAAATATCCTTTACCCCTAATTCCGGTTTTATTGGAACAAGTAAAGAGAGCAAAGATCTACACGAAGCTTGATCTTCGAGGTGCTTATCATTTGGTCAGAATGAGAGAGGGTGACGAATGGAAAACAGCGTTCAAGACAAGATATGGCCTTTTTTAATATACAGTCATGCCTTTTGGTCTGTGTAACGCTCCAGCAGCTTTTCAATTTTTCTTGAATGACGTTCTTAGAGAGTACATTGACATATTTGCCATAGTCTACATCGATGACATTTTGATCTACTCAGACAATGAAAACGAACATGTACAACATGTCAAGAAAATTCTTGCAGCCCTTCGAAAACACCATTTATATTGTAAATTAACCAAGTGTGAGTTTCATGTTACCACGGTTGAGTTTTTGGGGGTTATTCTTACCCCTCAAGGTATGGTGATGGCAGAAAAGAAAGTAAAAGCTGTATCTGAGTGGCCCATCCCAAAAACTGTTCGTGATGTACAGTGCTTCCTGGGGTTTGCAAATTTTTACCCGAGGTTCATAAGTCATTTCTCCCAGACAGTGGCTCCAATCACTAAGCTACTAAGAAAGAAAGAAAAGTTTGTATGGTCCCCAGAAGCTGATCAAGCCTTCTCGACTTTAAAGAAAGCTTTCTCCACTGCCCCAGTTTGAACTCATCCTGATGTGAATCAACCTTTTATAGTGGAAGCTGATGCTTCAGATGTAGCAATAGGAGCTGTCTTATCACAACAAAATAAAGACACTGGTCAACTTCATCCTGTAGCTTATATGTCTCGGAAGTTGAACGAAGCCGAACAAAATTATGTCATTGCTGAAAAAGAACTTCTGGCAATTCAGGATGCCTTTAAAGAATGGAGACATCATTTATTGGGTGCCAAATACACTGTTACAGTATATACTGATCATCGTAATCTTCAATTCATGAGTTCCGCCAGACTTTTGACCCCTAGGCAATTACGCTGGATGCTTTTTTTTGCCGAATTTGATTTCGTAGTAACCTTCCGGCCTGGTAAAGATAATCGCAAGGCTGACGCCTTGTCCCGTCAAGAGTCTACCACGTTGCCTGTATTTCAAGCCTCCAGAGCTATCATTGCTCCAGACAAGGTTCTATGTATAATAAAAACTGAAGATTTCTTTGAAGAAATTCGCAATTCCTTCACTGTTGAAAAAAGGCAAACATGGGCCCAAGCTGATCCCAAAAGGTCAATCAAACAAGGTTTACCCTTTCATGACGCTCGTTTATTCATACCCACTATCAAACTTCGCAAGATAGTGTTTCATTGGTTACATGTTATACCTACGGCAGGTCATCCAGGTATTCCTAAAACTCTTGAACTGATCCAACGTTATTTTTGGTGGCCTACCCTAACGAAAGATGTAAAAGCAATGGTAAACAACTGTGAAGTTTGTACTCGCATTAAAACAAGTCATTCTAAACCAAAAGGATTATTACATCCACTTCCAACTCCAAGTCGTCCATGGGAACACATTTCATTAGACTTTATTACAGGTCTGCCAGTGGTTCAACAGCATTCAGTAATTCTGGTGGTAGTAGATAGTCTCACAAAATATGGACATGTTATTGCCTGTAAAAAATTGCCCACTTCTAGTGAATTGGCAAACATTTTACTGAACAGAGTGGTTCGTTATCATGGACTACCAAAGGTTATCTTCTCCGATCGGGGGTCACAATTTTCCTCCAATTTCTGGAAGACATGGTGTAAAACACTCCAAGTGACATCTACACTATCTACTAGTCACCATCCTCAAACAGATGGTCAAACAGAAAGACTAAATCAGACTTTAAAACAATACCTACATGCCTACGCTGAAAAGGCACTTCATTCTTGGACATCTATGCTCTGGTTAGCTGAGTTAGCTTACAATAACTCATTCCACACTTCCATTGGCGTTACACCCTTTTTTGGTTTATTTGGTTATCATCCTGACACCTTGCCCATCACAATTCCTCAAGACAGTTCTCTTACTCCAGCTGTGTCAGAAACCATTCAGCATTTACATCAAACCCAGAAGCTGATTCAACAGTATCTAGAAAAAGCCAAACAAAAATATAAAAGACATTATGATAAGAAACATTGTGAGGGACCGCAATATCAACCAGGTGACCAAGTGTGGCTTTCCACAAAACATATAGACTTCAAGAAGAAGCACATGTTTAACCCCAAATTCATAGGTCCTTAAACTGTCCTTCAGCAAATCAATCCAGTGACTTATAAACTACAATTGCCCGGATCCTTGCGGATTCATCCAGTGTTCCACACTTCCCTCTTGAAAAAGGCAGTCCAAAAGGTCCATCCTCATCCAGCTCCTGTTTTAGTACAAGGGGAAGAAGAATATGAAGTCAAGAAAGTGTTGGCTTCTAAACTGAGAGGACGTAATCTATGGTATTTAATCTCATGGAAAGGTTATGGTCCTGAAAGTAACTCATGGGTTTCCGCATCTGATGTTCATGCTCCAGTACTTGTGAGACACTTTCATCATCTTAATCCAAGCAAACCAGGCCCTAGAGCGCGTCTGGGAGAGGGGAGTACTGTCAACACCAGAACAGTACGCGCTCTATTGGCGTCAAAAAATGCAAAAAAACATCACTTTCAAAATAACATGATTCATGCATTGTGCTGATATGTTGTATTTTACCCTTTTGCATTGCAGAGCTCAATCCTAATCACTTATTCTTAATATGTTTACAAATACTGTTTCTTTGCAAGGTATTGCTACAGGTTTTCAGAGTGGGTTAGGGTGTGGCCTCTTTCCAGGGCCTTCCAGAGACTTTCCCTGCAACATGCCTGGGCGTGGTTCTGGGCTGGGCCAAGACTCTATATAAGGAGAGTCAGCCCAACTCCCAGTGCTCACTATTCAGAAGTTCCAGTGCAGAAGAGCAGCTATTTCCAGAACTTCAGTTCCAGTGGCCTTTTTGATCTCCCAGTTCTGCTTTGAAATCTTCATTGGTGCATCTTGTTCCTGGGTGGTAAGACGGTAGTTTGGGTTTATTCCCAATACCGTTTATTTTGTCTAGAATTATCTCATTCTAAGATCTGATCGTTTATTTATGTCAACAATTTGTTTTAAGATTATAAAAAGTGCACTCGAGTATTTTTGTTAAAGTGTGTACATGGATGTTTATGAATCAGCAAGAAGCGCGATTCGTTTATAGTTTTGAAACTCATGTTACATTGCGCGCCAGCGTTTATTAACATACGCGTTGAGGTTTACAAATCGACAGGATGCAGGATTTGTCTGAAAAGCTTTAAAAGGAAAAACTGTGTTACATTGCGCGCCAGTGTTTATTGACATACACGTGGATTTTTATGAATCAGCAGGAGGCGCGATTCGTTTGAAAAGCTTTGAAATCTTGAGTTGCATTGCGCGCTGACATTTATTGACACATACATGATTGATCACGAATCGGCAAGAGGCGTGGTTCGTTTATGAAGCTTTAAAAGCTTGTGATACATTGTGTGTTACTATTTATTGACATTTAAAAGAAGGTTTTGAAGTGGTACGATGTATAATTCAATTTAAGATAATTTCAAAACCTGTTGCTATTTATTGTGCAACCATTTCTTGACTTTGCATGGTGGCATTCGAGTCAGCAGGACATGCAATTTTTTATTAGAGTTTATTTATGTTGTGAACTGCATATTACCATTCCAGGATAATTGCTTAGTACAATTCGAGTTGATAAGTATGGGAAATATTTCTTGAGCTATTGAACCCATTGAAAAATATTTCTTCTCTAGTGTTTTAAGAGTGTAATCTGTGTTGAAAACATTTAATGGAAAATATATATAGTATCAGAAGTTCTAGATGCAATATTATATGCTTCTATTAAGCATATTCTTGTTATTCTAATTCATGCTTGAATAAGAAAAGTTTTATTTGAATTAATCTTGATTAATCTTTATTAATCTTGATTCCATTACAGGTATCTGATCATCACAAAATCTGTTCATTTTTAAAACTGCAATTCAAGATTGCTCATATTTTCAGAAAGACTATGTTTATTAATATTTAATTCAGGTCCCATTAAAGGTCTCCTTCCCAGCAGTACCCTTCCTAATCCCCTCTTCCCCTCTTGAACTCTCACAGTCTCTGTGAATTGTCTATCAGAGTCTTGGAGCTGTTCATTAGAGGACGTGTTGGGAACGTGCGCAAACCCCGAGGATCTGGTGACTCTGACAGTTGTTCAGCAAAGGGTTGATGTCAATACATTTCAAACTGTAAAAGTTCCTAGAAGGAGAATACTTAATCCAAATTTCCAGAATAATATGAATCAAGTGCTGAATGTTCAACCCATGCAGCAGGTGCAAATACCTTGTGCACAAGTGACACAGTTGCAACCAATGCAGCAGCAGGTTCCTATGGTAGCTCGAGAGCAAATGCAGATACCTCAAGCCCTGATAGAACAGCAACAGATGATGCTTACTCAGCAGGTCACGGGTCAGAGACAAGACAGAAGTAGTGACACAGTGCACCAATTCCCATTACATAGTGAGAATGAAATAAACGATGAATGGATGTGTGAGAGTTCGGATGAGGTGCCATTGTAGTGTAGCCATTTTTATGTAGCTTTTGCACGCTTGCTTCAGGCGTTAGGCCTTTGTGCGCTTTGCCCTAGATGCATTTTATTTCTTTGCTCGCAGCATCGGGCCTCTGTGCACTTTGCTCTAGATGCATTTTATTCAGCTTCGTACTGTTATTTTTAAATAACCAGTTCTACGGTCCTGTTTTATTCTTTATATCACACTGTTTAGCCTACTTCAGCATCGGAGTTTTCAATAACACATTCTCGCTTACTCTGTGCTTCAGTCAAGGATACAAACTGGTACATTGCCAATAGACGTGGTAGGAGTTTAGTCTTTGGGTTGTAGATGATACACATTCTTGCGTAGGACGTTTTGTTACCACATCGACATGTTAGTTATAAAAACACTTCCTTGTGCTAATAGAGGAAAGAGGGAGATTCCGACCAGGGAACCACAACTATACACTGACTGCCCTGTTGCAGATGCTGATCCAGATCACAGGCCTTTGCTCAGGTATGAGGGTTGATGTCTTCCCAGGGAATCTGAAAGGCAAGCTTAAAGCTTAACATGCTGTGCTCAAAATAGAACAAAATTAGAGAGAACGTAGTTTGTTAACACTATGATAGCGTTATTCCTATGTTTCACTCTCTTGGTTACTATTTTAATCCTACCTTGTTGTATGGTTCTGGTTATTGCGGCTCACGCCTTATTATCTAGAATACAGTTGTTTTATTAAAACAATCTATAAAACTTAAACTGTTTCTGTCATTTGTATATGAGATCATACTGTAAATGAGAGAGCTGGTTGGAACCTGAGTGACCTCGACTTCCCTGAGAAGTTCTGAGATGTCATGCGCTCGGCTGCCAAATCACCCCTTCCCCTTGGGAGAGATGAGGCACTGCTAGTTAGACGGAGCAAAACCGGATTGAAGGTGACAAGGGTCCTTCTTAGTGAGACAGACTTAGGGGGTCATTCTGACCGCCAGAAGACCGTACCGCGGTCAAAAGACCACGGCGGTCATTCTGACTTTCCCGCTGGGCTGGCGGGCGACCGCCAAAAGGCCGCCCGCCCAGCGGGAAAGCCCCAGCAACGAGGAAGCCGGCTCCGAATGGAGCCGGCGGAGTTGCTGGTGTGCGACGGGTGCAGTTGCACCCGTCGCGATTTTCAGTGTCTGCCAAGCAGACACTCAAAATCTTAATGGGGCCCTGTTAGGGGGCCCCTGCAGAGCCCATGCCAGTGGCATGGGCACTGCAGGGGCCCCCATGGGCCCCACAACACCTGTTCCCGCAATCCTGTTTCTTGCAGCGCCGCCGTGGAGGATTCCCTGGGGCAGCGGGAAACCGGCGGGAAACCGCCGGTTTCCCTTTTCTGACCGTGGCTTTACCGCCGTGGTCAGAATGGCCCCAGAAGCTCCGCCAGCCTGTTGGCAGTGCTTCCGCTGTCGTGACCGCCAGGGTCAGAATGACCCCCTTAGTCCCCCACACCAGGGACGACTCTGCCACCTAGAAATCCAGTAGTCTCATTTAGGATAATGAGACCCAACGCGACACCATGCATGCTTGCTGCTTCATTAGAGGTAGATCAAAGAGGACACTTTGTGAAAGGAAAGGTGATGGGTCACAAGGTTTCAATCTTAGTGGACACAGGATCTACATGCTCTAGGGTGAGAAGTGCAGAAGTTCCGATCTTACCTCTTTCAGGCAGAACAGTTCAGATTGTAGGGGTAGCGAATAGAGAATTGATAAATCTGATCACAGATCCAGTGCAAGTTGAGATTGGCAACTTCCAGGGACTGCATAAGTTTGTAGTTTGCGACCCGAGTCCAGTATCCCTACTGGGAAGAGACTTATTGTGCAAGACCCGATGTTCGATCAACTGTTCAACTGCTGTAATAGAGGTCCAGACGAATAGTGAGGATGAGGAAGAACAAGCTCCTGAAACTGAGACTGAAAATATTAATGAAGAGTACCTGTTGATTGAGTTTTACCCAATGCTTACTGTGAATGAATTACATGCAGACTTGCAGGGAACAGTACAGGAAAATGTGTGGGGCCTGACAGGTAAAGAAGTGGGATTGATCAAGGGAGAGGAGCCGATTAAGATCACTTTGAAACTGAATGTAGTGTTTCCGCAGCTTCCACAGTATAACATGTCACAGGATGTTTTGATGAAAGTGGCGCAGATAATTGGAGACTTTCTGAAACAAGGGGTCTTGAAAGAAGTGTTCAGCAGTCCATGTAATTCACTGGTAATGGGCTTAAAGAAGCCTTGTGGGAAAGTGCACATTGTGCAAGACTTGCGAAAAGTGAATGACATGGTAGTCAAGTGTTGTCCTGTAGTGCAGAACCCAGCAGTAATATTGTTTCCGCTTCCATGAGATGCTGAGTAGTTCACAGTGGTTGATTAGTCACAAGCTTTCTTTTCTGTGCCTCTTCATGAGGATAGTCAGTTTCTTTTTAGTTTCAAATTCCTAGACAGAGTCTACAGCTGATACAGGCTTCCACAAGGGTACACAGAGTCACCGTCTGTTTAATCAGATTTTGAAAAAGAACTTGGTGTTGTTGGAACTACTGTACCAATTGACTCTAGTGCAGTACATTGATGATTTCCTGATTGTGTCCAGGACAAGGGACGAGTGTAAATACAACTCGAATTCCCTGTTGAACCATTTGGGAAAATATGGACATAAGGTGTCACCTTTGAAATTGCAGTAGTGTCAGAAATCAGTGAAATATCTGGGGAACCAAATTGAGAAGGGGTCCAAGAGAATTTCCAGAGAGAGGATTACAATGATACTGCAGAGAAGTCCATCGATTTCACAGAGATATGTCAGAGTGTTTCTGGGAATGGTAGGCTATTGTCGTCAGTGGATTCCAAATTTTGCTGAAATTGCTAAACCAATACAGCAGCTAACACATAAGGAGGTTACAGATCCCATTACATTAGATCAGGACCAAATGAAAGCGTTCACTGAGTTGAGAGAGAGTTTGTGCAGAGCTCCAGCTTTGGGAATGCCTGATTACACTAAGCCATTCACATTGTTTTGTCATGAACGTGATGCTTGTTCTTTGTCTGTCTTGACACAGGTCCATGGAGGTGCTTATCACGCAGTAGCCTATTTTTCAACTACCTTGGACCCAGTCGCAGTACCCTTACTAGTGTTGTTTGCATGCAGTCACCGCAGTTGGTCAAAGCCTTTCTCAGTCTGAGGGAGTAGTGATTGGATACCTTTTGACTGTAATGGTACATCACTCTGTTGAGATCTTACTGACAAGGATGAAAACACAGTATTTGACTGGAGCCAGACTGACAAGGTATGAGACGAGCATTCTAGGTGCCCCAAATGTAGCATTGAAAAGATGTGCAGTGCTGAACCTGACAACATTACTTCTAAGTGATAACGTTGAAATTGAAAAGGAAGAAGACATTGAGCATGATTGTCTTGAGGTAACTGAACTGTGTACAAAACCAAGACCAGACATCAGAGATACACGATTGGAAGAAAATGACCAAATTGTCTTTGTTGATGGCTCATGTATCAGAGATGGTACAGGGACATTGAGAGCAGAATATGCTGTGCGCACAATCACAGGGACATTAGAAGCTTCTTGGCTTCGAGGTGTATATTCTGCACAAGTAGCAGAATTGGTAGCTCTTACCAGAGCATGCCATGTTTCTGCGAGACTGAGAGTCACAATCTATACTGACAGCCAATATGGATTTGGAATTGTTCATGATTCTGGTCAATTGTAGTCACAAAGAGGTTTCCTGACCTCTACTGGTTCACCAGTAAGAAATGGCGACAAAATAAAAGAATTGCTGTACGCAATACAGTTGCCTGAATAGATTGCCATGGTGAAATGCAGTGCACATCAAAAGAGACAAGACTACATCTCACCGTTAAATGGATATATGGATAAAGTTGCAAGGTTTTGCGCATTGAACTGTATATCGTTCGAAGACAACTGGGGACAGATGTCAGAAGAAGATAATCCATGTACAAGTTTTACATTGAAAGTGATTGATACTTTGGAAGAATTAAAAACATTGCAAGATAATGTTGACAAAGAAGAGAAACAACTGTGGTCTAAACTGAAATGTGTCCAATATCCTGATGAGATTTGGGTTTCTGAGGAGGGTCAGATGGTCCTGCCCAATAGTTTACTGTCACAAATGGCCCGTTATTACCATGGTCAGGCACACATTGGGAGGGATGCCATGGTTTGATTGTTCAAGATTGACTGGTTTAATCTTAAATTTAGGCAGGCAGCAGAGGCAGTATGTGATCGCTGTATAATTTGTCAGCAGCTAAACGTGGGAAAAGGGACATTGGTGAAATTGAGCCACATTGGAAGCGCAGAAGGTCCATTCAGCAGAATGCAATTGAATTTTATTGAAATGCCTGCGTGTGGAGGTCTGAAGTACATGTTGGTGATTGTGTGTGTTTTTAGTCACTGGATTGAAGTATACAAGAAGGAATAACAGTCTTACAGTAGCAAAGTTGTTGCTCAGGGAGTTGATACCACATTTCGGGTTTCCGATCTCTTTAGAATCAGATAGGGGAACTCAGTTCAATAACGAGGCGATTAAACTCTTATGTGCAGCACTAAACATTGAGCAGAAATTGTATTGTGGTTACTACCCTGAAGCATCAGGACTAGTGGAACAGATGAATGGTACCTTGAAATTAAGAATTGCAAAGATGTGAGCAGCTACAAATCTGTAATGGCCAGATACATTGCCTTTGGTGTGGATGTCGATGAGAAATACACCTGACAGGAAGACAGGGCTGTCGCCCCATGAGATCCTCATGGGCAGAGCAATGAGATTACCAGCAGTTCCACCAAATGCACTTGTTAACATTCCAGATGATATGGTGTTGAACTACTGCAAAGGTCTGGCTGATGTGGTTCGTCCTTCCTCTCAGCAGGTGCAGGCCACCACCCTGCCACCCATCCATGATCCAGGTCACAATCTGAGGGCCAGAGACTGGGTTTTTGTTCGAAAACATGTTCGCAAGACGTGCTTAGAGCCGCATTAGAGAGGTCCATACCAGGTGATCCTGACAACTACGACAGCTGTGAAATGTGCAGGACTGGATACACATGAGCTATACAAAGAGAGTGGTATGTCCACAGGAGCATGAAGAAGCGTTGTTGAGAGCACCAACAACAGCAAAACAGGTTGCCGCACATGAACCAGAAAAGGAACCAAGAGAGACGGAAGTTGAACCAGAACTTGTGGAAGATGGTTCTATCACCCCAGTAAGAAACAAGAGTGAAGAATTACAGGAGGGTGAGGAAGAATCAATCTCAACGGATACTGCAGGAGAGCATAGCTCAGCAGAAGTTCTCCTAGAAGCAGACTGTGTTGAAAAGCAGGAAGAGCAAGTGCCAGACCAAGAGAGGGAGAGAGTTGAGAAGGATCAAAGTCAAAGTGATCTGACTCCTCCTGAGCTTGTTGCAGGTCCATCAAGAGAAAACACCATAGAGAAAGAGAAGAGTCCAATCCTGAGAAGAATATTGACAGAAGGATCGAGAAAAGGAGATAATTGGCCTGCATCGCAAGTAGGGAAAAGAAAAGGGTTGGTCATAAATGAAACAATGGAGGAAGAGGTGGATACTACGAGAAAAGAAGAATTGAGTGAAGGAGAAATAAGTGGTGATCGAAGGTTGAAAAGAAAGAGAATAGCAAGTCAGTGTTACACAGGTCCTGATTGGGCATATGCAACTACTAATGAATGGCAACACGAGTTTATGTCATTTTGTTTTGATAGAGAAGTTCTGAGTCAGTACTTTGAGGTAACCTGAAGGGAAACAAGAAGCTACATTTTTGAACCCATCTGAATAACCTAAAAAAGACTGTTGAAAATAAAACCGAAAGAGACAATGATAACCTGATTTAACATGAAACCGGACGTGACAAGCTGCTAAATCGATTTTGACAAGAGAAAAGGGGTTCCTGGATGTGAAACTGAACTGTGAGAGAGGAATTTTTCCTTATTTTTGATTTTACTGCACTTTATATATAAGAGTTACTTCTGCTTTCTGATTCTTTACAGATCATGGCTGAGTTAAATAATGAAGTTAGGAATACTAGGTGCTGTAAATATATGAGCATTGGATTGGTGATTATGTGTGGGATTTTGTTTATTGTAGTAATTGTGCAAATGTCTGTTCTTGATGTGAAAGGAGCCAATCGTGCTTCTGTTCCTGAGACTCCTACACTAACAGCTTTAGAGAGGTTGAAGTTAGATGAGAAGTATTTGCATGACTATACTAATGCTCAAGGAGAGCTTTCTTGTAATGTTTTCTATCGCTTGTTGAGTGAGTATGTTGAGACAATGGATGCACAAGATTGTCTTGTGTGTACACAAATTCCTTCATCAGTAAAGGAGGGAGTTACGTACCACAGCTTGCCTTTAACCTACGGAATAAGCTGTAGCTTGTTACTGACAAGGTTCTATAGTCAAGAGTATATACAGTATTTCTATTCTAACTATGACGTTGTGTTTTCGTTTGTTCCTGTAATTAGATACTTGAGTAAAGTAGCTAAAGAGCACGATATAGTATTAGTTAGAGGATTCCTTGAGCCTACACTAAATTTGGAACAGCCTACGCGCATAAGAACAATCTTACATGCTTGCTTACACCTTTAGAGAAAAGATTAATAGGGCATACTGATGATAGAAGAAAGGCATTAAAAGAAAAATTAGAAAAAGGTTTAGAGAAAAGGACTTACAAGAATGATTATGCTCACACTGCAATTAAAACACAAGAGAAATTAGCATTAGATGTATTGAATGTAGGGAAGCTTTGTATATATAGGCCAAAATCACGCACTGACACTTTATTTGTGGGAACGAGTGAATGTAGGCATGTGTTTTTGTTTCAGAGTAAGTGGAATTTTTATGTTGAATGGTCAGGACACTGCCATTCCTAGGATTTATTATATTTGTGTGATTCAATGCTTATTACCGTCTTCCAAGAGAATGATATGGAACATGTTATTTGGGGATAGTTTTCCCCAAAATTGATCAGATAGATGACTTAAAGAAGTTTCTGAAGTTGACTGAATTACATCATAAGCGACAGAGGAGGGAGAATTTATGACAGCGTAATCTTAGAACTCATAGATTCATAAAACAAACATTATTGGTTAGGGTAATAACTGGTGATTAACTGACCAATTAGGAATTAGGGGGATGGACTCGGCAACTATGATATAATGTCATGATAAGGGGGAAAACTTCAGATGCAGAAGAAGAACTATTGGGGAGACTTTAGAGGCAGATGAGCGGGGGGGACCTAGCTGAAACTGATGCAAGATTCTGTCATTTGGCTCATACTCTGAGAGCCTGATGCGTTGCTGATCAATTGATGACCTGAAGACGAAGAGTTACTTTGTTGCTGATCTATTCTGTGGGTAGGTATCTATGGCAATGTGACATTAACTTTTGTGCCTTTTCTTTCTGGGTACCAACTGCGCTGTTTTTATAAGTTTTCTCTTGGCTAGAGGTTTTTCTAAATTCATGTTCCAAATTGTTTTCGCATGAAGTCCCACATGCTAATGTTAATCTGGGTTAGATGAGGTTCCTTTGGGTGACTTTGACAGTGACAAATGATTGACAAACAGATTGCTGAACTCTGCTATTAATGTTGATATATTAATCTTTGTTGGCTTATGCAGAAGCGCTGGAACACATGTTTTCTCAAAGTTTTTATTGGATTATGTAAATGGTGGTCACTAATGAGCTAATTCTGAGCTGATTGAATACATTTTGATCTAACCTGATGACTTAGCATTGTAACAAATAGGGACATAAAATTGTTAAACTGTATATTAAATTCTGGTTATTGATTAAATATTGATGTTATTATCTGCTGTCTAAGATTTTGCTTATTGATTATTGTTTTGTGCATTGATTACTGATTTTCATCGATTACTACATAGCTAGGATACTCCATGCGATCCAAAAGGTCCATCGACTTATACGCGTCCCCTTTTAAGTTTACTTACTAAGGACCAGGCGCACTAGCACTTTCGACTTACAGGTTGTGTTCTAGGTCCTATAGAAGAAAAGAGGAGCATTTGGCTAGTGGAACATTCATTTATACACTTGGCACCCAAGTAGATGGGAAAACTTCCTTTTTGTAACTTGGGATAAATGGACGGAAAATGTCAGTCTATTGGGGTTGTGAGATGGGAATGAGGTGGCGGCAGCTCTTACTCACACTAGCAGATGATCTTATAACATCGCATATTCGGGAAAATGACTTAATACGACCTTCCAGATTGGGACGTTTGAAGGAGATGAAGGTGAGCGAGGAAGTAAGGCGCGATTGATAAGGTGAGGAAAAAGGTCACTAGAAAAATGAGTGTTCCATGCTCAAGAAGGAATGGGATGAAATTTAAATCTGACAGATCATATGAAGGTCATTCTTTGTTTTGTAGTGACAGGACATTAATCTTTACTAGTGATGAAATTCTACTTGATGATTTTACAAGAGGAGAGAGAAGGGGCATTGGTTGTCAAAGAATGGGGTCCGATTTGGTTCAGTGACTTGGGCTTCGATACGATGTGCGGGGTGGGGAAATTGGTCAGGAAAACTGCATGTCGAGGTTTTTCCGGGGAAGCAGGAAGCGAAAGAAGTTTTCAAGGAAGAATTGTGTATAGTTTGTTTGCTACGGGGTAGAAGGTTCCAGTGCAGAGGACGGGGCGAAGCCGAGGGGTTGTCGAAGTAGGGAAGATAGTGGTCGTTTGAAAAGAAACGTTTAGGTGCAGGGCGACATTTGGAAAGGGAAACCAAATAAAAGAAAATTGAGACGACTGTAGGGCAAATTAGACATTTTAAGGTGACGGGAATGTGTGATTTATTGGTGCTGGTGAGTTAGGGGGAGGGTTACCGGTGCTAAGTTTGCTAGCAAAAAACAGATGTATTAGTGAGGCTGGGGATGTTATAGCTGTAATGTTTTCTCCAACTATGTAATGCAGACATGTTCCATTAAAATGGGCTTTAAAAATTGAAGCACTGATCTGTGGTGTTTTTACACTCTCCGCTAAACCATCGGACAATAAAATGATATCTCTTTGGCACAGCAGAACATCTTTAAATATATAACAGGTTTGCTTCTTGGCCCCTACAATATATATTTTTTGCATTTTGTACATATTTGCCCTCATGTTTAAAGATATTTAAAGTTTAATATAGGTCAACAGTGTATCACTATGTGATCTACGATCAGGATATCTGGCCTTGCGCATTATACCTGGCTGTCCTGCATCAACCTGTTGTCCAGGTTAGTCTTTGAGTTAGCAATAGAACTCAGGTTTTGCAGTCCCGGAACAGAAATCTATGGAACACTGGCAAGTCCTTCTGAATGATCTGTGAGATGGCGTGGCTAACATTCCTTTCCAGCAGCTTACAAATCCAAAATAACGTGCAAGAGAAGAATGGAAATGTTAACAACACACCGCATGGAAAAGCAGAAGAAATGAATTAAACAAACGTGGGGAGTTGGAAATAAGGAATTTAATGGAAAGAACAAACGATTGTTTCTAATTTCAAAACGTGATTTTTGCTCTTTCTTTGGATTTGGAACAAAGCTACTTATACAATTAGGAAAATATATGCCATGTAAAAGTTTATTGGTAATAGCAGGTTTTGCTCTTGGATTTTCGGTTGCGTACAGGCGTTCATTTACATCCTTGTTGCTGGTCTGGTGGAGTCACTTCGTTGTGAATAACCGTTCAAATGATATGTGGGACTATTGATGTGCTTTCCTTATCAGGCTAAACCCCTTCATTTGATTCGTCAAATTGGAAAATTTAGTTCAAGCATGCTATTAGTATGAACGAATGAGTGTTGTAACCTCGAATCCCATTGCAGTGACAGACCCATGCTTCCACCTGACCATTACATTTACCACAATCATTAATCGACTTCCCATTGGGTAGGTGACTACAATGGTCTGCTGACATAATGGCGTTGAGAAATTATGTGATAATTTTCATTTATGGTGAGTACTCTGATAAATTATTTTAATTTGAGAATCTTTTAAATGAGTATGTCATGTGTATGGTTAGAACATTATGGCCGCCAGTACTTCCTATTTTTTTCAGCCAAGGGAGCTCCAGAGTTCTTGACTTCAGCTGTATAATTACCGACCTATTACTTTTATTCCGTGGAATACATAATGTGCGATACCAATATTTCTAGTCCATTCAAGGATGTATTCTGGCCGTATGCGTTCTATTTCATCCCCAAAATTATTTATTTATGTATAGATGATTAGGTGCTAGGTTTCTGTAGCCATTGCTTTTCTAAAGCAGTTCAGTTTGTTTTCTAGACTGTCTATAGAAACATTGCTTACATGGTGCAGAGGCATGTAAAGTTGGAAGGCAGGCATGTGGATCTATCAACATCTCCAATGAAGCTGAAATAATATCTTCTTGTCTGATCTTGTTGGTGAGGAACCTAAGGGCCAGATCTGGAGTTGAGCTGTGTAAGAAAGTGCATTATTAATTTGGGTTGATGGTAGTTCACTGTTGTGAAAGACTCTGAACAACCTACAGTTTTAACCAGTGGCGGCTGGTGAATTTTGAAAGTGGTGGGGCGCAAGAGTAAATCCTGAATTAGACTATACAAGCATGTTAGTGAATGAGAGCAACTGTCATTATGAGACTTCAGGGTGGGTGCCTCAAAGTGTACAGATTTCGAATTAAGGATAGTAAATCTATATGCAGCTATAAATATTTACTGGGAGGTATATTTTCGCACTTGATATCCTACCTATATTGTTCTTGTAGCACAATAGTTTTGTGGATGGGATTCAGAAACAAAAATCCCCACTTTTGTACCCCCTATACCATTTTATACCCTTCCATCCATCCATTACTGTGTTCCTTACTCCATGCCCTGCCACCCCAAGCTAGCTAATACCATTCCATTACAATTTCTGAAATGCTTGTATTATTCAGAGCATTTATCTATTCTCATTTTGTGTGTCTCCCTTCCCTGTGTGTATCAATTTCTAATTTTTCTACATTTCAGTTTAGCCCTCCTTCATTCTCCTTGTTCTGCTTTATCTACATCACTCTTCCTCTCTTGCTGTTGCCAACCTTACTTCATTTCCCTTCACACACTGATTGTAATGTTTTGCAAAATTTGTATAGTGCTTTTTACCTATTTGGAGCATTAAGGCGCTTGCCTACATGGGTAGCTTGCTACATCTTGTAAGGTAGGTGGTTAGAAGTGTGTTTCTTTTGTTTTGATCCTAAATCTTATAGTTATATTTCTGCAGTATAAGACCATATTGCACATCTTACACAATCTGTATATTGTTTCCAATCATCAAAATAGGCAATATTTTCTTTGAACTATTTACTGCATGAAAACATGCAGATGAGAGCAACAAGGTCTCTAAATAAAATACCTCAGAGGCAAAACTGTGACTATTTGCAATAAACGTTTGTAGGGACTGAAAAACGTGTGAAATGATTTAACTGCATATTCATTACAAACCCAGGCCTAAAGGTGTTTGCAAGGCAACTGCTACAGCATGTTTGAAAGGAATAAAGGTCCTTCAGGTATGCCTGGTATTTACAGTTCTCAATTTTCAGTATGAAGACTTACACAAAGAAAGCATGTTTGTTTGGAAAGTGAATGGTTGGGAACATGCGGTAAAAGAGAACACAAATACTGTCTTTAAAAAAATGCAAGCTCTGCTCATCAGCTCACTACTCTCACGCATGAGTAGCAAAGGGAAAAGCAATGCACTTTTCAAGGCACACACATGCTGAGTTGGATGGTGCACTTGAAAAACGTTATAGGCCAGCACACTGAAGCAATTCATTAATCCATGTTGAGCTGCTGGTGCTTTGAAAACATGACTATCAAAGCAGAAATGCAGAAACAGGTCACCCTCGCTACCAATTACCTGGCCACACTGGACCCAATCCGATCCCGAGAACAACTGCAAACCTTTTTCTCCAATAGTGCTCATGTGGAACAAACAAGCAGAGACAAATGCGTTGGAGGGAAAAGGGCAGAGCATTAACTATAAAACTCCTGGGCTACCTGTGTGTCTGAAATTCACACAAACATCTTTCTCTTCCCATCCAAAGTACTCCTCGATGTTGGCCGCATGTCGCAATCCTTCTGCCTTCAATCCTGGCCTGCTGTTCCCAGCTCATAACAGAGTGGGGTGGGATGAGGGAGGCTGGCTGACCCACCCCACTCTGTGACGAACCCTCGCTGACTGACGGTCTGTTTTGAAAATCACAGGCTGCATTCTGAAGCGCCCAAGCCTAGTCAGTCAGCGAGGGTGGTGCACATTACAGGGGAGGAGTGGTCCTCCGCTCGGGCAGGCCACAGAAGCAAGGGCTGAAATCACACAAGCCCTGAAAACACTGCGACATGGCACATGCGCAGTAAGTGTCTGTCAGTGCTGTGACTGCCTGACCCTCACGCAGTGCAAGGGTCAGAAGCCTTCTGAAGGATCAACAATTACGGCAGTAGGTAGGCTGCATTTAATTAGAAGAAAAAAAAAATAACAAGGGAACAGCTACAGGGGCGGAGCCCCCACGCCCATACAAAGAAACCGCCTCTGATCAAGCCATACTAACATGCTGTCTCTCCTAAGTCACGTTATCAACAATATATAGTGTTAGTAGATTTCCCTGGGTGACCTCTGACCCTAGGCCAAAACACCACAGCTACCAATATCCTGAAAATTTATTAAGTGTGTTATCATTCTTACTGGGAAAGTATGAGAACACTGTGTGATAGGACTTTTATAATTTCTCACAGATTCTGAAGCTTTCTCTCACACAAATATGAAGATATTCTATTTTCTGAAGCAGGGTTTGACCTTTGCAGGGCATTTTTGGCGAACAAAAAGTGGTGATTACCACACAAGCCAACACCGCCCTGGACTTCCTCACTAGTTTATAGAAATATCTTGTGTTGTTAGGTTTCCTTCGGTTCAGTTGATGTAGCACTGAAAAACGTCAGGGAACACCACCACAAAAGGCTAATCTATCCAAACAACCTTCACATTATCGCATTTTAGGCTTTTTTTGTCCCATGCACATTCTATATAATTTAACTTCCAGAAGTAAGTCTGACTCCACAAAAACACTCTTTGAATGAAATGCCCCAGCATTCTGGGTAATCCAAAATTCAGAATGGTATATAAATCTTGTCCCTGAGCTCAAATTCTTTGTACATTTCGAAAATGCGTAGCTTTCCTTCAATTACCAAACTTTACTCTTAGTAGTTACTTTTTTTACTATAAAGTGATGCATTGCCAGTTTCACATCGAAAACCCATAATATGCTTCTAGGTTCATAACTCCGATATTGAAGGTTTCTTGACAACTGACAAACACTTTATATCTCTGTAACTAGAAGGGTCTAGTGTTCCTTACAGTATGTTACTTTCATATATCAGTCTTCAGTGCAGAAACGTACAATTGAAACACTTTCTGCCTATTTCTCATTCTCGCTCAAATTCATTGCATTTCAATGATTAGATTCTTTAGAAGAAGCCTGAGCGACCGACACAAATGACACCTTACGGAGTTCAGAATACCTTCCAGCTTTCTTGGTTCCTCCATGGGTTTCACATCTCCTCCCCCCAAGACACACACACAAACTGTAAAGTAGGTAAAAACTAAAAATAGAAAATAATGACCGGCATTAAAACAGAAAATTGAAAATACTATTATAAAAAATGTCTGCCTGCATCTGAAAACTGGAACAGCAATCTTAGCACAGCAGGCTGTCGAAAACAAAATGCATACATTTTGCAATAGTTTAGCTACTTTCCGAGGATGGATCTCAAACCATGTCTACATTTATACTTCCTAACAATTGGGAAAAACAATATAGATTTGGTCTCTTTATCTTCTGCGCAAAGTGAATGAAATGTTACAATAAAAACGGGCTCAGTACTTGGGAGAAGACTTGGCAGCCAGGTGGTTGAAGAAACAATAAGCTTACAATCCAAAATGTAAATTTTAGAGTTCTGGTTATCTACACGATCGTGAAATCAACAAAACACTGCCCAAGACCTCACTCACGCCATCGCACACAACATATCACATCATCAACGACTTCAGTGATGCATAATCACAAGTGACATGGCATTCAAAGGACATGTGAAGTTCCACTGAGCCAGCAAATGCCCTCAGAGACAACCGTACGGAGCAACGGCTGCAGGTCTAAAAGATGTCCTTGCACTTACCTTTGCTATTCTTTAATGGATCATGCCCAAAAAAACCTGTATTAAATTTATTATCATGCAGTTCACTTAAAATGAGACAGCAGTGCTTAATTTGTAAATTAAAAGGTGCCGGTGCCCATAGCTCACCTCTGAAACACGCCGCTGCTTCAATTAAAAGTGCGAACATGGGATACTGAGGCAGCGTAATCCTGAAGCCATCTCGGGCCTCTTTATTCCATTATAGCCTCTCCCTGCCTCTTCAGATCACTGTTGGAGCTTTCTGCTGTCTCTCTTTGTATCGCTTTTTCGTTTTATGTGTCTTTTGCTCGCAGTAAACGCTTCAGGCAGAAAAATAAGCGCCGGCCCTCAAATATAAGTGCAGCTGCTCCGCA
Source organism: Pleurodeles waltl (assembly GCF_031143425.1). Classification (NCBI taxonomy): domain Eukaryota; kingdom Metazoa; phylum Chordata; class Amphibia; order Caudata; family Salamandridae; genus Pleurodeles; species Pleurodeles waltl. The sequence continues at coordinate 642,517,241 of NC_090438.1, forward strand.
CCGGAAACAGCAAGCACAAATTAAGCACTGTGAGACAGTTAAATACTACTCGCCTTTACTTTTCAACACATTTAAATAATTTTACGAGCACATTGTCACTTTTTATACACCTGAATACATTTTATTTTGCTTTTAGAAGAAAAAATACAATAAAATAGGAACATTTGGAAGAAAAAACATGCGAATTTTGCTGAAACCTTCCTTCTCAGGAAGATTCTTGGTCAGACATGGAGCTGCTTACCTTAATGTAATGGTGGGTGTGCCATGTGCATGTTAGGTAATGTCCTCTTGCCAGGCGGAGGAGGGCACCATGCCAGCCCAGCTCATAACAGAGTGGGGTGGGATGAGGGAGGCTGGCTGACCCACCCCACTCTGTGACGAACCCTCGCTGACTGACGGTCTGTTTTGAAAATCACAGGCTGCATTCTGAAGTGCCCAAGCCTAGTCAGTCAGCGAGGGTGGTGCACATTACAGGGGAGGAGTGGTCCTCCGCTCGGGCAGGCCACAGAAGCAAGGGCTGAAATCACCCAAGCCCTGAAAACTCTGCGACATGGCACATGCGCAGAAAGTGCCTTTCAGTGCTGTGACTGCCTGACCCTCACGCAGTGCAAGGGTCAGAGGCCTTCTGAAGGATCAACAATTACAGCAGCAGGTAGGCTGCATTTAATTAGAAAAAAATGTTAACAAGGGAACAGCTACAGGAGCGGAGCCCCCACGCCCATACAAAGAAACCGCCACTGGTTTTAACTGAGGAAGATTGTCAGTAAGACCACAGACGTCTCAGTAAAATGGTACTTAGGGTACCTGCTGTGTGTGAGACAGAGATACTCAGGGTGATTCGTAAATTAGTGCCTAAACACCATCATTGGTGGCACCATGTTGTAAATGGCTCTCACCTCTCAACGAGATTGCTGGATTAGGTGCGGCAACCCTTTTGTTAGTAGGTGACTCAGTCACTCCTATAACACTTAGAAGCTGTCGGCCCAAACCTCTCCGCTCTCTAGCAATACCTCAACTAAACCCTAAGTAGTAAAGGTGATTTCTGGCAGCCTAGCTCATGGACTTTGGAGACCTCTTAGGGAAGTCGCTGTGTAATAAATCTTACCGCTTTTCTCTCACTAGAAATAAGTCTCTTACAGACACAGGAAATGAAGAAGAAGCAGAATAGTTTTCAATATATTTATTGAAAAGACTGCAATGTATGATAAAATGCACATGCTGCAATGATTATGACAATGAGAAATAACAGAAGCAGAATAGTTAGGATGAAAGTGGTTAATATGAAACCCCCCAACATAATGCAATAAATATGAAATATGCAATTTCTAGTAATAAGGCCTATCCCCTACCCTAAAGTGAGAGCAGAGCATGATAAGTCTAATCTGCCAGTATAGTGTCCATGAGAAACGCCCCAACACTGTTCCCTTGGGATGAGCTTGCCCCCTTGGTCTTCGGATCAGGAATCGTAGAGACACAAGGGTGTGATTTGCTGCAAAGTGGCGTGAAGTGTAGGTCGTGTATCGTGGTGGAGCCCCTGGTTGTTCTTGTGAGGTGTTTTTATGTCACTTGTTATTGTGTGTGCAGGAATCCAGACGTAAATACGTACCTGAACATCAAATTGTGTGCGCAAACTTGTGTCGGCAATTACATACCAAATGTTCGCATTCTGTTCTTGTCAACTTAAAAACAAAAGGAGCATGATGACATTGCCCACATACATCGCCGATACTGACGCTTTCTCAGAAAGACACTGATTAGGAAAAGAAAAAAAAAATCTCTAAAATGCACTCATCTTCAAGCAGTGCTAAAAAGAAATAAATAATTAAATGGGATAAAACAGAGAATAAAAATAGGTCAAAGTGGAATAGGTAAAAAGGGCAACAGGTCCGCAAGCTAAAATCTAAGCCCGGTAGGGAGCTCGGGGTCCTGTATGGGGAAACACTGCTTCCAGATGATTCATTTTGCTACCCTGTATGTGTGAAAGGGATGTGTATTTGCATTTGTTTGAGGAAAGGTGACCCAAGCGTAAAATATTTCTGTTTGGTAAGATCCATTTGCTTCTACAACAAATGTTACTTCTCCACCTTCACCTGTTAAGCCATGGGCTAGGAGAAACTGCCTTAAGGCTTGTCTTCAGTTCTCTGGAACATTTATGGCATTGACCATGTTTACTAATAGGTAATGGAGAACAGAACAACTAATGGGGACAAATCCTTTTAAAAGTTCAAGCTTGAACAAACTATAGTTTAAATAGGTACTCCCTATTTAACTGAGGATGATTGCCACTAGGAGCACATACATCTCAGTAAAATGGCACTTAGGTTACCTGTTGTGTGTGAGACAAAGATACTCATGGTGATTCATAAATTAGTGCCTAAAAACAATCTTTGGTGGCACCATGTTGTGAATGGCTCTCGCCTCTCAGTGAGACTGCTGGATTAGGGGCTGCAACCTTTTTGTTCGTAGTTGACTTAGTCACTCCTATGTCACTTAGAAGCTGTTGGCCCAAACCTCCCGACTCTCAAGCAGTGCCTCACCCAAACCCTAAGTAGAAAATGTGATTACTGGCAGCTTAGCGCATGGCTTTTGGAGGCCTCTTAGGGAAGTTGCGTTGTAACAAATCATACCCCTTTTCTCTCAATAGAAATACGTCTCTTACACACAAAGGCAATGAAGAAGATGCAGGATGGTTTTCAATATATTTATTGAAAATACTGCAATCTATGATAAAATGCATATGCTGCAATGATTATGACAATGAGAAATAACAGAAGTAGAATAGTTAGGATGAAAGTGGTAAATATGAAAACCTCCAACATATTGCAGTAAACATGAAATATGCAATTCCTAGTAATAAGGCCTAAACCCTACCCTAGAGTGAGAGCTGGGCACAATAAGCCTAATCTTCCAGTCCAGTGTCCATGAGAAATGCCCCAAACCCCATTACCTTGGATGAGATCGGCCCCTTAGTCCCCGGATCAGGAATCGTAGGGACACAAAGGTTGTGAATCACTGCAAAGTGGCATGTAGTCCAAGATGATGTATCCTGGTGGAAACCCCTCTAATGACTTTGGTCTTGTGAGGTGTTTTTATAGGGCACTTGTTATTGTTTGTGACAGAATCCTGACGTGAGTATGTACCTAAACACCAGATTCTGTGCAGAAACTTGTGTTGGCAATTACATAACAAACATCTGACATATTTGCATTCTGTTCTTGTCAACGTAAAACAAATGAGCAAGATGACAGTACCCACGTACATCACTGATAATGATGCTTTCTCAGAATGGCACTGATTAGGAAAAGGAAAACATTTCTCTAATTGCAGGGATCTCCAACCAGTGCTAAATAGAAATAAATTATTAAATGGGATATAACAGAGCATGAAAGTAGGTCAAAGGGGACTAGGTGAAAAGGGCAACAGGTCCGCAAGCTAAGAGCTAAATTATCTCCTGTGCCCAGGTAGGGAACTAAAATGGGCCCACAACATCACCACAAATAATAAAGTCACTAACCCTATTAGACAAAGGCAAATGTTTCAGTAATTTGAACCTGAGCCCACCCCCAGTAGCTATGGCACTAAGCAGGCAAGCTTAACATAATGAAAATGTGTAAAGCACTTAGAAACACCAAATCAGTTAAAATGTCAAAGACACACCACAATAAAAATACCACTCCAATTTATAAAGATAGAGAAACAATTAACAAGTGGAAGTGGAAGTACTCCTAAATGACAAAAAAGGAGGTATGAAATTGTAAAGATTTAAGTGAAAAAGCTCCAAGGAAAAATAAAGCGACAATTTAACTGAATGGTTTCAGTAGACCAGTGCCCAGATGCAAGTTTAGTGAAAAAGTAAGAAGGCGCCAACAAGGAACTTGGTTGGAAAAAATAACATCACTGAACAAATTTATATGAAATCTATGATGTTAAAACTCTTTTCTTGTACCCCAAAAATGAAACTTTGAGTACATTCATTGAATACACTGTTATGTGCTTATATACCTGCGTTCTTAATTTATTTGAATAATTATTTGTCTGAGATATGCCATTTATTGATTTGATGTTATGCCTTAACATCAAAGATTTCATATAAATGTGTTCAGTTATATTATTTTTTCTAAATAAACCCCTTGTTGGCACCATCTTACTTTTTCACTTTATACCCAGTCCATCAAGGGCGTATTAGTTTGTCCTTTTGTATGTACCAGATGCAAGTTCAGGTCATTGGAGCCCAAGTTGATTTGCCCTAGTGAGACTCTGGAAGTCGAAATGTTTGACAAAGGTTTCTAAGCCCCACTTCAGAATGAGGACTCTGTCACTTTCTAGAAGGAAAACCTTGCCATTTCTTCTGAGTCCCATCACAGAATGGAACTTTATCACCTTTTGACAAGAAGAATAATCCTCCCCACTGGGATGCTGCGGACATTTTAGCTGCTGCTGTAGGACTGAAGGCCAGATACACAAAGCAGGTTGGTTGTGCTGCGCTCTGCAACTTTGAAGGAAAAGTTTTCAGACATTTTCAAACTTTCTTGTGGTCCTCAAACAACCAAATGAACACACTTCTAAGACCTCAGGTTCTCAGTGAGAGGCACTTAAAGGGTCTCAGATAGAGGGCAACAGCAGGGTCCATTCCAGGTCCAGTAGCTACTGGTCAGCTGAGCAGTTCAGGGAAATTGCCTCCTTTGGACCCGGCCCTCTGCAGAGTCACCCCCAATTTCTTTGCCTTTAACCTTTACTTTTTGCTGAATTTATTGTAGTTGCCTTTTAAACTCTTGCACCTTTCGGCTGCTAATCAGTGCTAAACAGTGAAGGTAGGATGCCTGGGAACGTTATAGAGAAAACCCTAGAAGCTTCTCCCACCTTCCAGAGGTAGTGCACCATGTTTAAATATTGGGCATCAGACACCACCTCTTCAGTACCCCAAAGTGACTCCAAGGGCTAATTGGCTGGCTCCTGACCAGAGCTTCAGGAACAGAAAGCTCCAAGAACCTTGAACTCAACAACTGGACTCTGCCATCTGTGAGTCCTACCCTGCCATCTGGTGCCATCCTAGTCCTGGACCCTTGGAAGTGGGCCTGAAGATCCTTGCTGATGATGCAGGGCCTCACAGCACTGCATTGTCTAGGACCCAAATGTATTGCCTCAGCTGTGCAAAGCATCCTTGGTGAGGAAACCCACAATGCTCCACAAACTAAGATGCAAAGTATTGTTGTTCAGTAGGCCTGAGTCCCTGGAACCAGCCTGCCCTCCATCACACTCAGCCTGAACTTGTGACTTTGTCTTGGTCTGGTGCGATCAGATATTCACAGTTGTCACTTTGTGCTTTTTGGCACTATTTTCACTAAAATCATTAAACATGCATATTTCTGGTTCTACTAACTGGATTTGTGTCAGTGTGGGCTTGTTTATTTATTGAAATATACTATATTTTCTAAACTGATGTGGGATCCTTTTGTGGTGGGTTTTCACTGTGTTACTGTTTAAGTATTGCACAAATACTTCAAACATTGCCTCTGAGGTAAACCTTACTGCTCTGTGCGAAGCTACCCGAGGTTTGAGCACAGGTTAATTTAGGGTTTACTTGTGACTTCACCCTGACAATAATTGTGGTTCCTGCTTGAGTAGGGTTTACGTCCCCTCAACCAGTTGTTGTAGTTTAGCAGCGATTAGATTAAGCATTAGCAGAAGACATCTTGTATTTAGCAACTATTGTGAACATTTCGAGGAATCCATTTTGTATTCATGGCAGCCATTTTCTCTGCCACATGCTGCCATGTGCTCACCATGTGCTCTGTCCTAACTTCCTGTTAACTACTCTTGAAAATCTGCCTAGTGACAAGTTATATTTAGCATCTCCCACTTTCGCACATGCCCAGTAAGGTCTGCAGCTGTTAGTCCTTGAAAACTGCTAGCCCCTCCTACCTGTCGACTGTGCATTTCCACATGACCTTATATGTATAGAAGTCTTGCTTCTATAATTGTACACCTCCTTTTAGCCCCTGCGTGGGTATAAAAGGACCATGCTCTCTCAGTTCAGTGTGCTACTTCAAACATTACCGAAGGGTGCTGTTTGAACTGTAGTACCAACTCATGAGGTTTAATAAACTTTTGTCTTTTATTTCAGTTTCTGTGGCAACTTCTTCCTATATGGCCTGAGGACTTTGTGCAGAGAAGGGTGAACCCCTTGCACTAGTAAGCCTTGCTGAGGCTTACTTCAACACAGTAGCTCAATTTCTTACAGCCTCTTGCAGCTTGTTTGTTTTCCTATAGTCACAAAGGAGGTCAGAAAACTGAACCTTGGAGTCCACCTCTTTCTGCTAAGTACAAGTGGGAGCAGGTCCAGACCTTCTGGTCTCCTCACAGGTTTCAAACATCAGGTGCAGTCCTTCTTCTGTTCTTCCACAGTCTATAAAGTATTCTGAGGATGGTGCCTGAAAATAAGACTTTTATGTCTGCCAAGTTAGTAGGAGAGGGTGACTCCTGGTGCTTCCCTAACCCAAATGAAGGTATAAGTTCTCATAGACAGCTCTACCCAGATTTACAGCAGTTCCTGATCGCCCCTCCAAACAATCCCACAGTGCACCTTACTGCTGAAATCCAATAGGGAGAAACCCTTCTCCCATTGTAGAGAGCATGTAGTCCATGTAGACGTTCTGAAGGGGTAGCTCTTCTTACACTGGGTTTTATGCCAGCTTGAGGAGAGGTGTAAATGCTGGGCAGTTCCACCTCACAATAGCCAGGTCATTTTCCCTGCTCTGTGAGCAATTATTACAGCACATTAAGGTCATGCAATTGATTGACAAATGCTGGTGAGCTAATGTACATTAGATTAATCTAATAAATATTCAAAAGAGCGGTTGCATTTTCTTTTTTCTAGGTGGCCATAAGCCAGCTCTAAAGGATTCATATGTTAATCACTACTCTAGTTTTATCATAGAACAGCCAGGGGCTTTCACAAGAAGACTAGCTTTTGGGGACTTGTCACTGCAGGGACATGGTGGACAGGGTGACCTCAAATTTCTAGACGTCCCATTTTTCAACTATTATGCACCCTACTATGTGTGCTACAAGGCCCACATATGGGAGACTTATTAATATATAAAAGGAAGGTTTTCCTAATGGCAAATTATTTTGACAGGTCAGCTGCAGGATTAAACTGAAGCAGTCAGGCTACAATGATAGGCCTGATGCCACGTTCTCCTTGTCACACTAGTGGATGGCACAGTAAATGTTGCAGTCCACAGGTGACTAGTTTCTACACCACATACTATGCCTTAATAGGAGAGTTAAATATGCCAATCAGGTTTTAGTCCATTTCTTCATGCTTTAGGGGTCAAAAAACATATATAGGACTCTAGACAGCAGTGCCCAAATGTGCAAAGTCTACATAGCAGCAAGAGAATTCAGCAAACTGGGGGTCACCACGCAAAAAGGAACACTTTCTCACAAGTGCTAATAGAAAAATCTCAGTTTGTGGAACAGACAGTAATTTCTACAATGGAGGATTCTGTGTCATTTACAGACCATCTGGTGGAACTGTCACTTTCACAGGATCTTCTGTCAGATCAAATTCTACTTCAGGAACATCTACTACGGAGCTCCTCAGATAGACGTTTTACCATTTCCCCAACCAACCAGTAGCAAGTTTGTAAATATCCAACTTTGAATGACGTCTTTAATTGCTTCCAATAATAAGAAGTCTTACTGAATTGAAAGCAGCTACTCATGTTCAGCTAGAGTTAGAGTGAGCGCTACCCTTCAGGTCATTATGGACACTGTTTACAGTTCATGATTTTCCTGTGGTAATCATTTTTTATGTTTTAGTGTTGGTTTGCTCTTATTGAAGTTATTAGACTAATACACTTGAAACCCTTGATTTGTAGTTGAAAAACTCAAGCCTGGAGAAAATGTCTCTAATTACCTGGAGTGAAATGATCAACCTAGCTGGAGTGTTCAATTTATGTAGAAACAGCACCCAAACATATGAAGGAATTGAAAGTTTGCTATCTACAACCACAACAATTTGAACTTGAATATTTGTAGTAAAATATTGCAATTGTTTTACAGCATATTTGTTTTTTAAACTCATGCTGGCTGAAATGACACCTCCTTCACTGTATGTTTTGAGGCATTTAATATTATTTAGAATATTGGAAACTCTGGGTGCCAGTACTAAAGTGATAACCAAGAATGTATACAAAGTATACGAAGATCTGGAATGCAAGCCCTCATCCTACCTTTCCTAATCATTAATTGTGAGTGTCTAGGCAACACAGGAACTGGACCATGCTTTGGGGGTGTGAATGGTCAGTGAGGAGTTGACCTTTGAAGATAGTATGAAACTATCTTTAGCCAGATTTCAATAGTATGTCATTTATAAATGCAGTGTCATACCTGCAACGTTATTCTCAAATGCTGGCTGCTCAGGAGGTGTTTCACCACTAAATTGTCAGTCATAACCATTCGGAAATTACATCTTTGAGATTGTATGAATAGATGCAGACCTTGGATGCCAAAGCAATCAATTGACTATCTCAAATAAAATCCTTTTAAAGATACATTCACAAGTCTTACTAAGAGGTCACAGATTAACATGTGAAGGAGTTTGCAATTGCAGTCTGTATTATTTGAGAATGCAAGGCATTACTGTAAGAGTGTAGTCTTTGGGGATGTTGCTGCCATTGTATTATCTGTTGCAACATGCATTGTCTCTCTAATGGCATCTTAGTTATGTTGACACTTTTTCTAAGAACATGTACTGCACCCTCTAACAGGGTTGGTAAGTGTCAGTATTGTGGAGAGATGACAAGAGATGTACATCTTTATAGTACTAGCCTAGAGAGCCTTGCAAAATGGAAGAGGAAGAAAAAGGTGTGTAAGATCAGTAATAGTTTGAAGCTGAACAGTGAATCCTAAAGACAAAAGAAGCTTCATCACAAGCTGTGGTTTCTCAGAAATCCATCTTTGACTAGTGACGCTTCTTAAGAATAGACTACTTTAAAAATACACCATGCTCAAAGTAGCCAATCACTGGATTTCAAAACGACACAAGCTCTAATGTACTGCATCATTTCCCAAAAATATACCTGTCTGAAAATCTGATCTTGTGAACTGATTACAAACAATATGTGGACTTGTTCTGCAATGCACATAAAGCACACTAAAAAGATACATGTTCAGCAAATACCTGTACGTAGCAAAGAATAACAATATACAGGAGAATATATTTGGCCACGTGACTTGACAGCATATGCTCCATTTAGAACTGGACCTAGCTACGTGACAGGAACCACAGTTAAAGTGTGGACAGAAACAATGTTTATGACACTGATGTACATTTTTAAGGCGCGTACTGCATGTTGATATCATTGTTATCTATTAGCATTACTGATTGATAGCATATTTTCAGGCATTTAACAAAATAGTCGTAACTACAGGCTTTGATGCTTGGTAGAACAGTTTGCAGCATTCAGGACGTTATTTTATTAGGGCTTTGAAATGTATAAATGCAACCTGGCAAGTTACATGATGTAATTTCAGAGCTATGTTGTGAAGACTGCTTATGTCATATGTCATATTAATTTGCTTGGTTAGATAAAATATCCCATAAAAAGACAATTCTTTACCTATGAATCAGAGGTTTAACTGGTCAGAGTTTCCCCTAGTGAAGCAAGCTCATAATCAGAAGGTGAGACACTAATTTATACTCTAAGATACACAAGAATTGTTTGATCATATGACTGTTTCTTTTAACAAGCACTAGGAGGTGTCTAGTCGGTGCTCACAAGAACAAGAAAGAATGACATTCAAAAGAGAGCAACAATGTGAACAGATTTGGCTGTGCAAGCTCTTCTCAGTTTTTCATGCATCATGAGGCAAGATGAAAAAGTGGCTCCACGTCAGAGATGGGCATTTTGGGCAATGCTAGCGTGAGCAAGAAAACATCGCTTAATGAGGCTATAGTTGCACTAATGCCTCATTGACTAAATACATCTTTATGCTTTAAAAATTCCTCCCTCTTGTGTTAATTTATTTGCACAACTTCAAAATACTTCAGTACGCATATATATATATATATATATATATGTATATATATATATATATATATATAAATATATATATATATATATTAAGTTCAAATTCTATATCACTTTCACAATAATCAAAAACTCCAAAATTAGATTTCCAATTATCTTAATGACCTTCATCATCATGGCTAATCACCAGAGGATATGTTGGGATTATACCCTTACTTCTTGCAAGATGTGAGATCCAGGCAATACAGACTTAGACAAGGATGCAAATAAGTAAGGGAATAACACATAATACAAAATGGTTTCAAGGCACTTCACTCTTAATCCTACAAGCATGCCTTTCGACACCCCTGTTATCATTATTTGGGTATAAGTTCTTGACACGTTTACATCTTTTATCAAATTGTTACATTGTATGAACTGAAATGTTTAGAATGAAGTTGTAGCATTTGACACTGATTATGGTGCAGACACCTTCATTGTCAAACAGGCCAAAAGCAATTCTATTTTTCAAAAAACAGTTTTTGAGCCACTTCTGGGGTGGAAACTACCTCTAAAATTATGGCAGCTGTTTGCTACTTCCTTATGTGCTTTAGTTACTCAGCTCATTTTGTGCATTGACAGTTCTATTCCATAGATTTGGATTAAGATAGTGTAGAATTGGGCAGTCCTTGAAATGTCTCTAGGTCTCTTGCGAAGAGAGGGTGGTCATGTTGGAAAACTGGCATAACTGAATCAAGACCAGTCCTCAGCCAGCGACATATAAGCTCTACTTCTGTATACTTTCTACAATTCAGCCGGATAAGCATTCTGACAGAGTGTTAACAGTACTCCAGAGGGACACCTTGTTCATGGAAGATTGATTTATTAAAGGACAGGGAAAGAAATGGGTTTAGTGTGGTTATGGATAAAACATGCAGTAAACCCCATGGCCATCAAATGTTCACAGTCTCAATTTAGTATTCTGCCCAGGGGTAGCTCGAATTGACCAGCGTACCAAAGGTAAAGCATTAGGCAACTTAAGACACACTTCATTGCATATTTTAGACACTTTGGCCCGTGTTTATACTTTTTTAGCATAGCATTTGCGTAATTGTTTGATGCAAAAGGGGTGCAAACTCACAAAATACAATTATATTTTGTAAGTTTGCAACTCTTTTGCATCAAAAAATGACACAAATGCGGCACTAAAAAAGTATAAATATGGGCCTTTGTTTTTCAGAGTACCACTGTAGATCTTGAATTTCCCTGAGAACTCAGGGTGGTAGGCCCAATTAAAATGTTGTCAAATCTCTAGGGCCTTACATTGTTCTTGAACAAAAGTAGACAAAAAATGTGTTTCTTTGTATACCCCAATCTGTAGTAAGATTCCAGTCCCAGGGAAAAAGTTTTGAATTAGTCTCCTGGCAATAGTATGCATTGGTTTGAGCATGTGTTAAGCTTTGCGCCATCCAAAGAGTCATATACACTAATAATAGCACATAAACATAAAAACTGCATCTAGCAATCTGGATGAAATCAATATGTGTTTGTACGAATAAAGGAGAGTGGAAAGCCAAGATAGTCTTGACAGCTTTACCAAAGTTTTAGGCGTGACATCCAGCACAACTCTGACAGTGAGGTAACCTTGCTGCCTCCAGCGAAGCCAAAAGTCAGGAGCAACTTCAAAAACTACAACCACAGGTAAGGGCTATTCATTCAGCTAATGGAGCAGAGTGTGCTGAGGTAAACATAATCTTTCAACATCTTAGTAGAATGTACAAACAGCATATGTGAGAACCAGGGATCCTTTCTTGTTTATGAGACAGCAATCATCAGCATTATAGTTGAAACATGTTTGGTGCTGTGGGCAGTGGAAAGAAAACAGTTGTGTGTTTCCCCCTTTACCACTTTGGTGCTGAGGACATAACACTTATGTCCTAAGCCATGGTGGTTGTTTGCTGAGGACGTAAACATAACATCCTTATCACATGACCACCAAATCCCTCTGCTGTAACAGCAGAGATATTTTAATATTTGTTTTTGAGCTTCAGCAGCAGGGGAAGAGCTTCCCCTGCTGTAGAGGCTTTTCTTTGTCATTACAGTGAAAGTGAAATGAGCCAATTGGCTCATTTACCTTTTACTGCTTCGGTGGTCAGGGGGCTATCTCAGCCCTCCGAGCACCGAATCACATTAGAGAGGTATCATTGGAAAGGAGGGAATCTCCCCTTTCAAAGGATAACCTTTCAAAGTTGATCCTTACTTGGGGATCACCTACCGAGGGCCATGCCCAAGCAGGAATCCACTCAACTAGACAACAAGGGATTTCTATTAGCTGCAGCGAGCGGTGCCTTAGGCAAGCGCTGCTCCAGGTATTGTGCAGCTATTATGTCTGCTTTCTGGTACCACTGAGGGCAAATTGGCCTTATATTTAGACTCATCTGCCCCCGGGGGATGGGGGCAGAAAACCACTAGACACTGAGGCTTTTTATAAATATATGTATCTCAGGGAGTGGCCCCTTGAGTAAAGGTCACTCCCCAATATAGGGGCATTTGTTTGATCATTTCCTACCCATAAGGGTAGACTAGCCCTATTTTAGGCCACTCTCCCCCTGGGGGAGGGGGGAGCAGAAAACCACTATACACTAGGGATCTCTCTATAAGTTTTGTACTATTAGGGGTGGAGGCTGCCTGGCATGGCCATGCCCCCCTGAAAAAATAACAGTCTTTCTGCCCCTGTGAGGGGACAAATAGGAATAATTACCCCATCAGCCCTCGAGAGGCAGAAAGTCCACTAGACACCAGGGTTTATTTTTTTTTATTTTAGTTTTGTATCTGTGGAGGCTGCCCAGTATGGGTATGGCCATGCCCCCACCTCCCCCAAAAAAGGTAAACAGCCTTTCTGCCCTCTTGTGGGGGTCAGGTGGGGCAATTTCCCCCTTTTGTCCCCAGGGGGCTGAAAGCCCAGTAGACACCATGGATTTTAAAATGTATTGGTGGGTCATGCCCAGGATGGGCATGACCATGCCCTCAAACCAGCCCCAAAACATCAAAACAGCCTTTCTGCCCCCCCTCCCCAGGGGGCATATGGGGCAATTGGCCCATCCGCTCTCCCACAGAGGCAGAAAGCTCACTAGACACCAGGGATTACTTTTATTTATAGTATTTGTATCATGGGGGCTGGCCAGAATGGTCATGAAAACTAGGCATCTGAGGAAGTCCAGGGTGGTGTGCCTTGCATCCATCCCACACCATTTTCTTACCCAAAATGCCCTGCAAACCTCAAATGTTGACTAAAAATGCGGATTTTTCACTCTGGGTCTGCCAGCTTCCCCTTCCAGAGGCTCAGGGAGTGGATGTGGCACCACTTGGCAAGTCAGGGGGTCTCAGAAAGAGAGCCCTTGTCCTGGCAGATGAAGTCTTTGACGTCCTGAGACTTCTTAACAGGAGGCAAGTTCAGTCCAAGCCCTTGGACAGACTTCACAAGCAGTATACACAGCGAAGTTCAGTCTTTGTCCTCTCTACGGCAGAATCAGCAGCTGCAGGCCAACCCAGCAAAGGGGCAGTACTTCTCCTCACAGCTCTGCAGCTCTTCTCCGTGGCAGAGGTTCCTCTTGCTCCAGAAGTGTTCTAAACACCTGAGGTTTTGGATCCACTACTTATACTCATTTCTGCCTTTGAAATAGGCAAACATTAAAGGAAAGTCTTCCTTTCCCTTCCTTGTCCTGCCCAAGCCACTCTAGGGGGTTGGAGGCTGTATTGTGAGGGGATAGACACAGCCCTTTCAAGTGCAGGGGACAGCGCCTCCCTCCCACTCTCGCCCAGGAAGATTCATCAGGCTATGCAGGCACACCTTAGCTCCCTTTGTGTTACCGTCTAGAGTGAATTCACAAATGATCTAACTGTCACTCTGACATAGACATGGATTTATCAGCAAAGCAGAGGCACAGAATGGTTAAGCAAGAAAATGTCCACTTTTTTAAAAGTGTCATTATCAAACAGGCAATCTAAAAACCAACTTTACCAAAAGATGTATTTTTAAATTTTGAGTTCAGGGACCCCAAACTCCAAATCTCTATCTGCTCCCAATTGGAAACTGCACTCAAAGTAAATTTTTAGGCAATCCCATGTTAACCTGTGGGAGAGATAGGCCTTGCAATAGTGAAAACCTAATTGGCAGTATTTCTCTATGAGGACATGTGAAACCCATCAGTACATGTCCTACCTTCTAACTACAAAGCACCCTGCCAATGGGGCTATATTGAGCCTACCTTAGGAATGACTTACGTGTAATAAATGGGAAGGTTTGGGCTTGCAAGTGGGTACACTTGCAAGGTTGAATTGACAGTTTAAAACTGCACACACAGACACTGCAATGGCAGGTTTGAGACATATTTACAGGGCTACTCATGCGGTTGGCACAATCAGTGCTGCAGGCCCACTAATAGCATTTGATTTACAGGCCCTGTGCACATGTAGTGCACTTTACTAGGGACATACCAGCAAATCAAATATGCCAATCATGGATAACCAATCATAATCACAAATTACACAAGGAGCAATTGCACTTTAGCACTGGTCAGCTGTGGTAATGTGCCAGAGTACCAAAACCAGTGAATACAAAATCAGCATGCAATAAAAATACAGAAAGCAGAGACAAAAAGACTGGGGAAACCACGCCAAGGATGCCAGGTCTAACAATTAAAAACTGGAATAGACCTAGACCTCTAGACTTTGTTTTGGACTTTGTTTTGTTTTGGACAACTAGAGTCTACCATAGGATGCCCAAAAGTGATTATTAACCATGTTCACACCCAGGTAAGCATAGTGTATTACCACTTCCAGGCTTTTCCCACTATGATACCAAGTTCGAGGTGATATAAAGCCTTGTGCACCTCTTGTCACAATTTTGCTTTTCCTTTAATTATTAAAAGGATTATGATTTACAGCGAATGAATCCAAAATGTCAATTTGCCTCTGTAAGCCTATAGAGATAAGACAAAATGAGACCCGGTCATCTGCATACATCAAAGTAGATGCTTTAGTGTCTCTACAATACAATGAGTTGGTGTAATGAGCTAAAATATTGCTATATTGGGTAGGCAATCTTGTAAAATAACTCCTAGTGTAGCCTATTTTTTCAATGGGTTGCAGTTTCATTTGGGACATTCGAGGAAGTACAAAGGCAGAAACAAGATTGCAGACATGACTGAAGAGTATGATGGAACTGGTTATGGTGGGTCAGAGCCATGGTCACTGTTGAGATGATTAAAATAATAAAGAATATTTTTAGGAGCAGGGCAGCGAGAGCTATCACTGAAAAGTGCAGTCTTGCTTGGGGTGTGAAAAGAGGAGAGAAGGGGAGAGAATGGAGTGGAAACATGACTGTAAACATACTGTGCACAACAAAAGTAGGCAATGTTTGAGGTCTGTTAATGTTGGAGCGTTTAGGCACTGCCTCTCAATTCCAGTGCTAAAACAATATGTAAATACTTTGTAATATTTGGCAGTTACATTGAAAGAAAATCATGTTCTATGTATGTATCGCATTTTTTTCCACAAAACCATTTCTCAGAAAATACTACTTGGGACATATTACAGAGCACTAAAATACTCATTTAGATCTTCCTTTAACAAAGAATTTGATTAAAATGAAGACCATGCTGCTTTGAGATGGGGAACCTTGTTTTGAAGATAACGTTTACTCATTAGACCCAACAACATGTTGAAAACAACATGCCTTGCAAATTGCAAAGGGCACTCTCTTTACGAAACAGAATAATATACTCGGTAGCAAAACCATTGACAACAATAAGACAGGAATATTGTTCTGGGTTATGCAAACATCGGGCTAATACTGTTTGACACCAAACCTTAAGGAGGATGGGGGTGTGGCCTGACAACATGGCCGCCAGGAAGTGAGCTCCCACCAGCTGGGCAGCAAAGCTCACAATAATCCTACATGAATCCTGTCTGATCCTGTCTCTCCAGCACTGGATTGGCATCTACCAGGGACCTAGCACCCACTGACTGCTTTCTGGCCCCATGGGCGCCATAGGAAGCATGTGCAGGACCTGAGACCTGGTGTGACCCATGTGGGAAAAAAAATAGGCCGGCAGTGATCCCACGCTGCAGCAGTTGGGCTGCATCATGAGAACGACTGGCTCGGATTGAGCGTGATCCTGCCCAGTAGCCGCTTGTGACTGTTGCGACTGAGGCATGCTCGCATCAATACTGTATTGTGCCGATGTGGCCCAGATGTGCCACTTCACTGATCACTGCCTCGCGTGGAAGAGAAAGTGAGCGCAGAACCTGAGAACCAGAGGCTGGGGCGCGTGCAGGGGAACACCACTGCCAGAACCATCTGGTGCGCGGCGGGTGCTGTGCCCTGTGAATCAACAGTGGCCATTGCGATAGGAGGCGCAGGCCGAGTATGGGAAAGATTGGCGGCAACTAGGGGCGGTGGAGTCGGAGGCTCATAGGGCTTAGAGGACACGGTGAGGAACCTCTGGGCTCCAGCCTTGGATCGCTTGAGCCTGACACGAGTGCCCCTACTGATACCCTGAGGGGGCACCACAACCTACAGACTTTCAATCATTCGCCTCTGATGCAGCTGGTGAGCTGAATGCTTGCTATTCCCCTCACCTGGGAAGGCTGCTGCCACAGGGGCCATGCACATGGCGCCTAGCCCTTCTTTCCCTAACTAAGCAGGCAAGGTCGCTGGGTCCTGCGCTCTACTCCATCATCAGATTGGGTTTTGTTGGTGGTATTGTACTGGGCCCAGCTGTAAAAGAGTAAACCGCAGGCTCCCACAGGTGAGAAACGGAACTGTGTAATATGGAATATGTGCCTTACCACGGAGGGCCTCATCTCCATGATACTATCAACACCCCTTACGGGCAATGCAAATAAGTCCTGCCTGTAATCCAACTGTCATTGAATGTGATCAGCTAGAATCATTGGGGAACTATGGAGCCAGGGAGTGATGTACCAGGGAGAGGTCTGGTACTGAACCTCGGTGCACCCCAATGACCCATCGATAATGCCTGTCCGCTGTAATCTCACAGACAGCATGGGAAAGGATGTCAGCCCGTTCGCACACTTCGAGCACCATCACACAATATACAACTCTTTGGCAGCCCATACATCTACTAACAAGACAGACTGGGCCCCCGGGGAGAGAGATATGCTGGAGGCAGAAATGGAACCCACCAGGGTGGAGGTTTTAGCTGTTATACATGGCACCCGCACTGCCTTAGAACAACATATTGACTCTGTGTCCATTGATGTTAATCTATTGCGCACTGACCTTCACAGAGTGGCAGAGAAAGTCACAACCGCGAAAACAAACATGGAAACATTGCATGGTGAGGTCTCCACAATGAAACAACAGATGGTGGAATTGAAAGCAGCAGCATCTGAGCTGGACAGGAGGGCAGAGGATGTGGAGGGCCACTCTCGTCACAACAATGTTTGGCTTCTATGCTTCCCAGAAAGATCGGAGGGGGCCTCTGTAGAGTCATTCATCGACAATTGGGTGCAGACTGTCCTAAAACCACCAGGTCTTAAAAGTCTGTGTGCGATTGAAAGGGCACACAGAGCGTTGCTGCCCCCACCCCGGCCAGGGGCACCCCCTAGGGATATCATAGTGAAAATACTGAACTATCAAGATCGTTTTTGCCTCCTTTGGGCGGCAAGGGAGCAAGAGATTCCCCATTACAAAAACTGCAAGATAACCATTGATCCCAATTACACATAGCAGGTTCAAGAATGTTGCAAGTCCTTTCTTGCTGTCAAACAAAAGCTAAGAGCACTTCATCTGCGCTATATTCCCCAATATCCGGCCCGGCGGAAAGTTATCCTTCATGACAAGGCTTATTTTTTGATAGATCGGAGAAAGTATGGGAATGGGTGGATATCAAAGAGGATTCCACTGCAGACAGACCAGATGGCCCCACAAATAAGTCATGGGGCTCGCAAACTAGAAGGGGGTCAGCCCGCTTAAGTACAAAGAATCCAAATTCTACTCCTCTAGGATCACAACGAGTATATATTGGGGAGGATGGAGCCATGCATCTTACTACAGAAACTCAACTGCCCAGTGCGGTGACTCCTTCTCTGCAACAGTCCATGGAGGTCTGCAAATGTTTGGTTAAGTTCTGTTTATGTTGTTCTAGTTACCACAGATGGATATGGGCACTGGACAGAGGGGGTGGCAGGGTGATGGCTACTGAAAACAACACCTACATCAGGTGTAGTTACTACAAGATACTCACCTAGAATGTCTGAGGTCTGGGAACCTAAGTACCCCACTGGGGTATCTAAGCTAGCAAAAAAATGGAGGGGACAAATATACCACTCTTCATACTGAACATATGCTCAAGGTACTCTGGTTTGGGTCACACCTGGAGTCCCATTTTCCCTTTTTTAATGGAGACTGACATAAATGGTAGAGATGTATTCCTGCAGGGCACACTAGATGGTAGGGAGGTATCTTTACTGAATGCATATGCTCCCAATACTGACAACTCAGTCTTTGTTTATGCCATGCAGGACCTTCTTACTACCACCACTGACACATCCATATTTTGTTTGCGGGATCATAATTGTGTACTGGACCCCTGCCTTGACCGGACACCACCAAGTACAGGGATGAAATCAGCCATGTCTAAAGCCCTCGCTGAGCTGATGCTCAACCTGGACTTAAGGGATGTGTGGAGTATGTCTGAGGAGATGACTCACAAATGGGGAAGGCATGGAGGATGCCTTCAGATATTCTAGAGGATGTACTGAGTTGGGAAGCTCTGGGTAAAGCCCTTGGTGATTATATGGAAGGGAATTGGGGATCTGCCTCTACTAGGTCCATAGAATGGGAAGCATCAAATGTAGGTATGAGGGGTGCATGTATGGGACACCAATGCAGAGTACGACAACAGATGCAAATTGACATTCAGAAGGACGACGCAACCCTTGCTGGATTGCAGAGCGCTCCAATGGCTGTCCCGGACTCTCAGGAGCGAGAGGTCCAAAGTCGTAGAAGATTAGGTGAACTCTGGGACCCGTTAGACAAATATGCCCTGCAAACTTGTCAACAAAGACTCCACAGGGAAGGGGACAAGGCTGGCAAACTGTTAGCCTGGATATTCCATAGAGACCAATCCCTACTGCCCACTAATTGCCTAGTCAACTTAGACGGAGATAGGGTCACATCTAGGATGGGTACAATGCACACATTTACAAAAGGTCTGTATAGCAGATCCAAGAGTCACCATGCTT
Organism: Pleurodeles waltl; assembly: GCF_031143425.1. NCBI lineage: Eukaryota > Metazoa > Chordata > Amphibia > Caudata > Salamandridae > Pleurodeles > Pleurodeles waltl. The sequence continues at coordinate 642,536,530 of NC_090438.1, forward strand.
GGATGTGTCCCTTACTTGATGGCTGCGGGACTGCAGAGACTGACCCCAGTCATGGCTGAAGAGTTAGATGGCCCACTGACTCTGGAGGAGATTCGAGAGGCCTTGCTGGCCCTACCATGCTCCAAGACCCTGGCGGGGCGATGGCTTCCCACCTGAATATTACCAGACCTTTTCTGAAATATTGGCACCACAATTATTGGAAGTCTTGCAGGAGGCGTACAGGCTGGGCAGGTTGCCTCAGTCTATTAGGGATGGGAAATATGCATGCTTCTAAAACCAGGAGAGATATCACTAACCCTTCAGCCTACAGACCACTAACAATGATTAATACTGACACAAAAATACTCTGCAAGGCCCTTGATATGCGCTTCACAGGATATATGCCCTCACTGGTTTATGAAGACCAATGCAGCTTCATCCCTGGCTGTAGTACTAGTCCGGCAGGATGAGGTGGCCCTGGTGGCCATTGATTTGGAGAAGGCATTTGATATGCTGGACTGGTGCTATCTGCTGGAGGTTTCGCGTGTCATGGGGTTTGGCCCTCAGTTTTGTGGTTGGGTGCACTTATTGTATGTGGACCCGTGCACCCATGTACGGGTTGGGAGACATCTCTCTAATGCAAGGCCGCTGGGCAGGGGTACACATCAAGGATGTCCGCTTTTTCCACTTCTATTTGCACTTGCGATAGAACCCATGGGGCTCAGGGTGAGGGTGAGTAAATGCTTTGTTCTATTTGTCCTCTCCTAAAGAGGCTGTTCCAGCTCTGCTGCACATCCTAGAAGAGGTTGGTGCCATTTTGGGACTGCGCTTGAATAAAGCTAAGTCACTGGTGTTCCCGCTTGCAGGTCTGGCCTCCATCCCCCCTGACCAGTTTCTGCTGTGGGACTCTGTTGGGAGACCTCTAATTGTCACTACCTAGGAATAAGAATTGCGCGCACATGTAATTTGAGGATTGCGCTCAACCTGGGAATAGTGATTGAGGGTCTAAAAAAATCAGTCAGATTTTGGAACACTTTCCCACTTTCCCTAATGGGCTGGCTGGTGATCGCCAAGATGGTCCTTCTTCCCTGGTGCCTGTACACCCTGCAGAATTCTCGAACTATAATCCCACAGAGGTATTTCCGACAGCGAGACTCTATCCTTGTCTCATTACTATGGGTATGTAAAAGGCCTAGTGTTGCCTTGTCAATCCTAACAAGACTAAAGGAAGAGAGTGGGTTGGAAGCTCTGAGGATGCATTTTGTATTATTTTGTGGCTCATACTCAACATGCTGCACCCTGGCTGGATCCAGCTGAGAACTGGGAAAATAGCCTTCTGAACGGGATGGTGATAATAGGAAAACTGCCAGAGTTACTGATGGAGGAACAGAATGTGGAGCAATCATCCCCATATCTAGTTTGGCAAACTGTAATTATTTGCCATAGGTTTGTACTCATTGCTCTTAAGTGCGCTCCTTTTCATCGTGAACTCCTGGTGTGGATTCTTAAACGAGTCTGTCACATAATGAACAATATGTCCTTTCAGCAATGGCGTGAGGGTGGCTGTGAGGTGCTAGGTGACTTATACCAAAATGAAAGGGTTCTCTTCTTTAAGGAAGCTCGGGACACCGTCTCAATAGGTTGGGGTCAATTCCTGCAATATGAAGGGCTGGCAGGCATGGCAGATGAAATGTGGTTAATTCTTCTTGATGTACCCAAAGCAACACACACATTGGGGGTCCTCCTTACCTGTGGCGCGGATAGTCACCTGATCTCCTTACTGTATAAAGCCAAGCGTTCAGAAGTTATAGGGCCACCACCCCAGGCCCGGGCGGCCTCCAATCAGGACTTCAATGCCCCTTTGTTAGAGAGTGACTGAGCTCGAGTGAATGCTCTTACACACACTATCTCTTGTAATGCCCAGTTTAAATTAGTCCATTATAATTTCCTTCATAGACCCTATGTTACTCCAAGAGGATCTCTTCTGACACTTGCCCAAGGTGCAGAAGTGGGGCGGCAGATTTCTTGCATTTTGCTTGTCATTGTAGGACAGTACAGGACTTCTGCCCATAAGTGACTACAGAAATACAAAGGATGGTGGGTTTGAAGTTTGATCAGTTGCCCCAGAGTTGTCTCTTTGACAATATATCTCATCCAAAGCGTAGGAGGATGGAATATAAGTTTTTGCAGCTTTCATTGGTGTTAGCAAAGCGTAGGGTCGCCATAACGTGGATGGGTCCCAAGAGCCCGTAGTATGCCGGCTGGAGAGTATATATCTTGGAATAGGCGGGAGCAGAAGAGATGAATATGAAAATAAACCGGCATGGTGACAAGGCCCCCGAGGACATAGCCGACTGGAAAGAAATATCTGCAGACGCTAACTTCTTCAGATAGTGAGGAAGAAGACCCAGGAGTGATTGTGATTATGGAGGAGACTGCGGGGATATAGAATATGGAGACACAGAGACGTCCTACTAATAAGTTGAAGGGGGGAATCCTACTGCACATCCTAGAGATGCAGGTTGGACTGATTGAGGGTGGTAATGGATATGAAACTGTTGTAATGTTGCTTTCTAATATACAATGGAATCACCAGTGTACCTGCCTCCTTCTCTATGTGCCACTGTATGACGAGCAGTATGTTTTTGGTAAAATATAAATAATGTTTGAAAAAAAAGAGGAGGATGACACAAAAAAGCCAAAGGCTTAAGGGGTCCCAAACGTAGGGGCTTATTTACAATCCCTTGTGCATTACCGGGGCATCACTTTTGCGATGCTAATAACAGACACAAGATTTGAGACTTATCATGGTTTCACATAACTGCCACTTTCCTTCCTTGTGACTACCATGAAAGGGTTACTCATAACCATATTTCTGAAGCATATTCTATCTTCTTTCTGCATACATTTGGTACTTTCCGGACCGCGCCTTTGCTTTGAGGTATGCTTTTCTTCATTTCTCAGCTACGATACACTATCACCATTTCTAGGTAACTCTCTGATGTTGGTGATGGGTTTTTAATACAATCTTTTGTTTGTAACACTTTTTCTACACCACCACTACTATGTTATGTCACTCAGGGTTTGCTGAGACTGGGTTCTTTGACTTTCTTACTTATATAATAGGTGTGTTTTTATGATCATCTCTCTCATACAGGCAACTTACCACCTTTTATTTTCAGTTGATGCATGATCCACCATTTGTACTCTCACACTCCATTTTAACACACTATCAATCCTCAAACGGTCTTTGATAGGGTATTTATTACCATAACTGTTTGTATATACCTTGCAGCCTTGAAAAAGTCACTTGTTGTGACGAAACACGTGTTGTCTTGCTTATGCAAAGATGTTCATCCAACTGAGTATGATGGTTGTAGTTAAGGAACGTTGATCGCTCGATGGACTTATACTGATGCCTTCTAATAAAGGATCATTTTGCAACTGTTTTCAACTAAAAGACTGATTTAAATATGGACGTTCTGAGTGCGTTGGTGTCTGTTATTAACTTTGTTGAAGTGTTTGTTCTGAACACCAAAATACGCTCTAGGGCATTGCACCTACAGTTTTCTATCTAAAAAGCCACATTCATACTGTCCCGACATTTGGGAAGTGCATCTTACTTGCCACTACTACCTGGTTTGCTTTGTATACTTTTGTGATGCTGCTGTGGTGTTCAGTGCAGACCCATATCTACAAGGCCATGCAAAGCCACCTGTGTGGCTTTACATGTCCTTGTAGATGTGGTGTAAGGCATGTCGCCTTGTTACCTCTGCATCTGGGAAGCGTGCCATGGGTTTTGCTGTGGGTATTCCCACTCAACACCCATGATTTTTGACACTGCCCCAGCTATACAGCATAGCGTAAGTCTGGGCAGCACCAAAAACCTATGCCTCCTCAGAGCACGTGTAACAAGGAGAAATGTTTACATTACTCCTCAATTTTTCCTCTTTCCACGTGTGCTACATTCTGCAGCACATATAGAACGTGGAGAACACCTCTTGTGTTGGTGCAAGGGTGCCTGCATTGACGATCAGCTGCAATTTGTGCACCTGTGCTGGCTGATAAGACAGGAATCCACCCTATCTTGTAGATACGATGCATTCCTGCCCTTTAAAATTGGTGGAGGGCAGAGCGCCAAAATGACTGTCTTTAGACTCTAAGTGACAGATGTATGGCCATTTTATTTGCAACTCAAAATTTGGGATTTTGTTCGTGAATCGCAAATTGCAAGTCACAAAATAAAATGTACAACAGTTTCTGAGACACTGTTAGCAATCCCCAAATGGACAGGTCACAATTTGCAAACCATTTGGCAATGTCCTCAAGCACAGGGATAGTGGCCTGCTGGGGTCAGCAGACCACCATATCTGTGACTGTTTTTTAAATAAAGCAGTTTTTTTTTTTAAATGCATCCCATTTTCCTTAAAGGAACATGGGATGCTTTTCAAAAAGAAAAATTAAACATTTCAGTTCCATTTATTCAGAGTAGGTAGATGTCTGTGGGACCACTGCCTGCTCTGAAAAAATGTTGGCTCCCATATTCACAAAGGGGAAGGGGTCCCTTTGCAAATGGGTTACCACCAATTTGAATTTGGTGATAACTGTAATTGTTTTGCGATCACATTCATGGTCACAAAACAATCATACATGGGCCTGCATGTCCCTATTAGGAAGGGACGCCCTTGGAATGCCCCATTTTAATAGCAAATTGCAATCCCTATTTTGTGAGTCAGAAACAGGTTCCTGACTCGCAAAATAGGGATGTTACCTGCTACAAGGCCATTTTGCAGGAGCAAAAGGCTAATTTCACCGCTTGCTTGCGACAGCAAAATATCTTTGTACATCAGTTCCAAAAATCAAAGCAGTTCAAACTGGAGATAATGAGTGGGTGGCCCCTATCCTGCTGGCAGTAAGAAAGTAACTTCTTCTCAAAACCAATGTCATTGATGATACAAAATTGGGCCCTTCCTGGCAGTCTCTGCGTGCATGAATTAATAGTTGAATGAACGAATTACCATACCTCATCCCATTGATGGAGGAAAGAGCATACTACATAATCACACCCCTTCAGCAGGTTTCTTGATCACTGTTGGCACAAGGAGTACTCACATAACTACTAAATATTTTAATTTCTCATTTCAAAAGGAGCCAATTCAAAGATTGAATGAAAGTGATCTGTTCAAAGCGTGTGATAGAAAAAAAATACTTCATTCATCCTTTGAAGCATTCATACTTGCTTCGAACTCTGCTTTTTCTGTATGTATAAGATAATATTTCGTGTCTACTTCCATGTACTTCTTATCCCTCGCTTCCGCCATCCTACCCATTGCATTGTCTGTCAAGGTCGAAGACAGAGGGCCGATCTGATGCCCATTTAAAGTGTCTTCATTTTCCCTTATACTCATTTAGGCCTTATATCGGTAAAACAGATGCAAATGCCACATTTATGATGCATAATTCTTGGTGGCCATGGACGTCATTTAGGGGTCTCAAGGGGTTGCAGCTGCGACTCCTGGCTTGCCCTTTGCGACCCCTGGCACTGCTTTTGCGACCCCTGACCTCTGAGGTGGCAAATTCAGTGCCTGGAGCACAGTGACAGCTCGTCCTTATGGACGTCAAGTTTTGGCTCCTCTTTCGTTGTTTTCGGTAATTTTTTATTACACTTATAGTGAATAATGAAATACTATTAACTATGAGAGTAATAAAAAACGTAAATATGCCCTTTCATGGCAGCTGAGGTAAGTAAAATGCTTTTAAATGTATGTTGTGTGCGTGCTTGCGGGTGAGAATGTGTTTATGTGACAGTGTGTGTGTAAATGTGAATTTGTGTGTGTGTATGTATCTGAGTGAAAGTGGAGGTCAAAGGGCGCGTGATGTCATACACTACCCCTGGCATTTTGGTGAATTGACGTCCATGTTGGTGACAGGGGCATTTTCTGAAGAACAATGGGATGGATTTTATGTCAGTATGAAAAAGGAGTCATATGCCTACCATATAGTCTTTTTGCCGCCTATAGTTTCATTTGTTTAAGTGGGAGAGATAAAAGACATAACTGGTCTCCAGCCAGATGTTCCACGTTACAGTATTTTAATAGAGCAAGCAGCACAGCACCTAAACACTGCTATTCCTAGAAAACGACCTTTTCTAGGAATAGCGGTCTTTCCTCCAGGAATAATAATTGTGGTGTATTTCCTAGTCAGATGCCAGGACCTGTTTGGATGCCATATTTCCTAACACATCTTACAGCACACTATACAGTAAGTACCCCGGCTTTTGCAAACTGGATTACAGTCAGTTTTCTCACTCAATATATCACTTTTTTTTACTACCGCTGTCGGACTTGGCTATTCCTCTGTACGCGTGCTCTGACTTCCCAGCTGGTTGGTGCTCCTCTCAGCTGCACATTGGCACTGTAAGCTTAAAACTCAGATGAAATCTCCTCGTGTAACATTCTGCCAACCAATGAAGTACATACAAACGGAGGTCTATTTATATAAAAAGGCCTTTTGGAGTACATAAAGTATTAAAACTGTAATGCCAATTGACCTACTGGTACATCCTTTGAAAACTGGCACCAGAACATCTAAAATGGGAATGAAGCGGTAATATTTAAATACAAATAGTAAGAACAGGGAGGACAGTGCCCTCTTGGCAACTTTACGAATAGGAAGTAGGAAATTTCACTGCTGATTCAAAAAGGCATATAAATGTACATAAAAGAGTTCTCGTGTGGTTCTATTTTTTGTACTCATAAATGCTTTTGGGAATCAACATAAAAAAACTGAGGCCCTGATATATACTTTTTGACGCAAACCTGCGGTAGAGCAGATTTGCATCAAAAAGTTTACTGCCGGCTAGCGCCATTCTTGGACGCCATCTGGGTGTCATATTTAAGGGATGACTCTAGCTGGTGGTAAGGCCTGGTTAGCGTCAAAATAAATGACGCTAACTGGGTGGGGGAGGCGTAGGGGAAACAGGAGGTTGTGCGTCAAAGAATGGCGCTAGTCAGGTTAAAGTTAGAAAAATGACACTAATCTGACTAGCGTCATTTTTCGACACACAACCCCCATAGAAATGACTCCTGGCTTAGTAAAGACAGGAGTCATACTCCCCTGCCCAATGGCCATGGCCAGGGGACTTAGGTCCCCTGAGCATGGCCATTGGGCACAGTGCCATGTAGGGGGGCCAAGGTTTGGCCCCCCTGTGGCACTTAAAAAAATACTTACCTGGACTTACCTGGGAATGGTCCCCCCCATCCTTAGGTGTCCATCAGGTGTGGGTAGGGGTGTCCCTGGGGGCAGGGAAGGGCACCTGTGGCCTGCTTCCATGGTCTCTGACCATGGAAATGAGCCCACAGGTCCCCTAACATCTGCCCTGACCTAGGTGTTAAATAATGGCACTAAGCAAGCTTAGCGCCATTATTTAAGGCCCTCCTCCTCCCCTGTGGGATTTTTGCATGGGAGGATAATTAAGGCGTTATGGCCTTAGAGTCATTTTTTGCCTGGGAACGCCTACCTTGCATCTCATTGACGCAAGTTAGGTTTTCACAGTAAAAAAATGAAGTTAACTCCAATATTTTGACGCTAGACGGGTCTGGCAGCAAAATATAAATATGGAGTCAAGTTTGTGCCTGATTTGCGTAAAAAAATGATGCAAATCTGGCACAGAGTATAAATATGCCCCTGGGTGTCATTCACTTGCTAGCAACACCTGTCTTCAAGCCCAACTTACCCGTGCAATCAAGTTGCAGCTTTTTTTAGAACAAAAAGATTCAGCATACTTCAGCATATTACTTCACTTGACTGTTTTCCAGGCAAATCTCTGGATGCCACCTATTTTGAATCTGTCAACCTATACCTCTAAAGAAGTATAGGAATGAAAATATAGGTCTGAAACGTCCAATAATTACCTCATTATCCTGAATATTCCCTGCACCAAAATGAGGTTGTTGACTGCACGTAAAATCCCCATGAAATGGCAAAATGTTGTTATAAGGCAAGCAAACAAGAATATTAGACGAATACCTGTCTAGTGCATTAAACAGACACAGTCAAATAAATAGCTCTCAACCTTTTCAGCAAGTCGATGAGTGAGATGCCAGTTTCGATGTGAGCCTCACAATTATTTTATCTCTCAGCCATGTATTTAAATCCCCTTTCTTCAAGCACCGGATGAACATTAGTCATACTACGTGTATGGGCTCAATGTGCTGAACAATCATAAAATGGTGATACACAGGTCCTGGGTTCGAGTCATGCCAAGGCGATTCAGCCTTCAGCCTTCCCAAGATCAGTCATATAAGAGCCTATTGTCTGAGGTTATGAGTTCAGGCATAAAAGTGGGGCACCATTTATATTTACAGATATTTGGATTCTTGCAGATTTTGCAACTTTCCCTCAAAGAAATGTGAGGAAAATACATGACGTGAGTCTAAGTTTGACGTTTTCAGGGTCTTAAGTTAAAGAAATCATAGTAGGATCCATGCAAAACACATTTCCCTGAACAACCTACATGTTTTTTTCGGAAATCTGTTGGTTGATGGGTTTTCATGGGTGGTGGCCCAGCCTGGGCCCATTTGGGTTCAGTGTGAAACCTTTCCTCTCCCATAAAAAAACACTTAAGTACCTTACAGAATAAATATAGTAAGAAACATTTGAGAGTGATAATGATTAACAAATATTTACACCATAAGTACCAAAATTCCATTGACACTTTGTTGCAGTTTGTTGTAACTAACAACCACGCGATAAAATTTGATAGAGTAGGTACACTTTTATTCACATCCAGGGCTGGGCTGGCCTAGAGAACAATCAGACAGTGTCTGAAAGGCTGGTCTGACAGGTCAGTTTGTGTCTGGTAGTTTGTGGGTGTTAGGGAGCCCGATTTTATGGTATGCTGGGCTGGTCTTTGCAGGTGATTTCCTAGATATTAAATGAACCATTGCCTGTAGCAAGCTCAAATCCATACAGCTTTTCTTACTTTGCCAAACACTTATACAGCGTGACTTTACAAGTTTACAACTGCCCCAGTTTGAATAATGGGCTAATTTATTCGTTTTTCAATTCACTAATGGGAACCACTTTTACTTTGGAACCTGGGCCTATTTTCTGTCCCAGGCTACCCTGTCAACATCATGTAGCATGCGCTCTTCAGTGGAACCTCTTATCTAACAGTTGGGAAATGTATATTGTTTTGTCTGGCATTTGTATAAGCACACAAGTGGCAGAGTTTGCAGACGGACCTTTATGCAAAGTTAGAAAGATCCGTGTTTGTAGTATGACCTATGTGAGTAGTGATGAGCGCAGGGATCTATGTGCCATGCTAACCTTAACCATCTATCTTCTACCTACAGGATAGCCATATGAAAACACGCCTAGCTATGCTTTAACAATCTCTTCATGTCTCTGTTTCACAGGGAGGCCTGCCTAATTACTGTGCCAGGTGAACCTTTACTAATGCCTCCCCATTGAAGTTTGCTAAGTATCAGGAGGACTCCTCTTTCTTGTGCCTTTAGTACACTCACTGTGCTGAGGCCAACTCCTTCCAATGAGTGATAGTAAATGGGTGGTGTCAGGATATGTTCTGTGGCCCATTCCTCAGATAGTGTGACTATATGTACATTTAAAAAGTAGGGCGAAAGTGCTGGGGCAAACTCCCGTTAGTTCTCTAAAAAGCACTATCAGAAAGACAAAGAACCTTAGGTTTCGCAGACAGGGTAATCCAGCAAAATGTGACATATGTCCTGTCTACCATTATGTGCTGTGCATTGACTGAAAAATGTGCTTGAAAATGGCAAGTGGTACATTGGTCATCTTTTGATGAAAGATGAAATAGCAAGCAGGCTACAAGTATGACCTATGTGAGCAGTGGTTGGTGCGGTGACCATCTGTCTTTTACCTACTACATTTCCTATGAAAACAAGCCTAGACTAAACTTTGACTATCTGTTTATGTCTGTTTTGCTGGCAGTTCTTATTAATATTGTGCAGGTGCTAGGTGAGACTTTGCCATTGCCTCTCCATGGCAGCCTGCTTAGTCTCAGAAGGAATTGTGTTTCTCATGTCTTTAATTAATTACTGTGTTAAAAATGACTCCCTCCAGTGTTGGATGGAGGATGAAGGTGGTAAGCAAGCCAACAGTATGACCAATGTGTACCTCTTTACCGGAGTTAGTAAAAATCATTGACTGAAATCTACAAAAATAAGTACAGATTTGGATTATGGTGGACACACTGCCGCATGATATATATACTTCAGTGTGCTAAAGAAAAATGTGATGACACAATACATCAGTGGATGAAGAGGGCTCAACGAAAGCCCCTGTAAGTATATTATACATATAATTGTAGCTTAATTTTAGTTTAATTAAAAGGTCTTGGCAAATGCCAGACCTAAAAAATGTCTGCTTACTTTTGCCATTCCCTGGAAGGGCAGAACATTTGCAGCCTGCTAGGGGGAGCTGATCCACTCCCACTTAACCTAAGGGAAGGAGAATACCATTTACCAAAAATATTACTATGTGGGGGGTAAACCCTTGGTTTGGGGCATAAACCTCCAAAATAAAAAACTTTCCTGGTGTCTAGGAGAGATTACTGCTTGGGGATTGCAGCCCCAGCCACGCTCCCAAGCAGGAATATATGACAGACAGACACCACGTGAAAATAAATACTCTCCCCAGTGCACTCGTGCCTCCCTCTCCTGCCATTTTGTCTGCCTGGGGAGGTGGCAGAAAAACCCTGGGTTGGAGCTAGCAAAATCCAAATGACAGCTGATGTTTTTATTGCCTGTCGCTGGGGACTGATTGCACACTTTTGGGACTCGCCCTTCAAATGGAAGGATAAATGCTCCTTAATTAAATATGCCCTTGGGAAGTCACCATGTGGCCAGGTTGGCCGACCTCCCTTCTAAAAAATATTTTCTGGTGTGTTTCGGGGATTCCTGTTGGAGAGGACTATTGGAAAGAAGAGACTCTTCTCTTTCCAATAGTGCCAATACCATATCTTTGGCTGACCTGGATCAAAGAAATCCCATTGGATGCCCACTTACCTGGGCCTGGCATCATCTGTTAACTGAATGTATGCTGACAATGTTGATGGGTGCAGAAGGGGGCCAAATGAGAGGCCTCTGGGATTTTTGTATGTTGGGGAGCCTAATTACAAGAAGTTCCCCTGAGCATCTCTTAAGGAGCAGACGTTCATGTCCTCCGCATTACAGAGGTAATGGGGAGGACATGAACTTCTCATCCTTTTTGTAAAGGCAGTCAATTTGTGCCACATTATCACGCTGGTGTCCTGGGATTAGATATGCTTTCTTTCTACTTTTAATCTAGGATGTATGTAGCAAAGCCAGTATGAAATTTAATTCATAATTGTTACAGACAGCAAACGTATTCTACAGGTAGGATAGCCTGTATTCATTACTTTAACCTGCACTTTGGGTGAGGTTCTGTTTTCCCATTCTGTTTGATTGGCTGACATTGATAATTATTTAATGTAATAGGTAACATCATGTTTGTTTTAACTATGTATACAGAGAATGGAATATTTTCTCTTTTTTTATGTCTTTTCCGTTAGGACCTTGTAAAACATCTATCAAAGATACATTTAAAAGTCTTCAATCATTGGTTTTAATTTGTTTTGTATTGTATATTTTAGTAAAGTCATTGTACTTAAATTAGTCTTAAACATTATACACAAGGACCAAAATACTAATGAGCAGAACTAATAAGATTTTTGACATTTGCAAGCATTTGTGCACTTCTGTGAATTTGCAAAAAGTCTGGACAAAGTACTAATGCATATATGAATAGCAAATATTCTCTTTGCTTTGGGCTGAATGTAGGAGGCTGGCCTGGTGTGTGGTGGGTACCTATGGTACTCACACCTTATACCAGGTCCAGGTATCCCTTATTAATGTAGTGTAGTCAGTGTCTAGAAGCCAGGCTCTCTACAGGTAGCTGTGGATGAGCAGCCAAGGCTTATCTAGGAGACATGCAAAGCTCATGCAATCCCACTGTAGTCACACTTAGTAGTTACACACATGAAGGAAAATACTCAATGTTACAAAAATAAAGGTACTTTATTTTGTTGACACAAATACCAAAAATACCATAGAGGCTATATTCCTTTGGGAGGTGAGTAATTCACACGTTATATACACTAGTATGCAGAAATAGGCATAAAAACGGTTAGAAAACAGTGCAATTAGTGAAAGTCACAATAAGAAGAAATGGCCCTTGGTGAGCACAAACCGTATACTAAAAAAATGGAATGCGAAAGTCCGTCCCCCACCTAGGTAAGTGAAGTGTGTAGAGGGGAGCTGGCATCACTAGGAAAGCCCAAAGGTAAGCACCACAACCCACCCCAGCAACCAGGAAAACAGGAGTAAATCACAGTACGTTTCCCAGAAAACACACACAAAAGTAAAGAAGAATATTGCAAAACCCAAAAGAGACTGCAAGACATTAACAGTGGATGCCTAGACAATAAGACCTGTGGAAGAAGGGGACCAAGTCCAAAAAGCACAGCAGAGTCAAGGAAGGGCAGGAGCCCCTACCCACCAGGATGAAGGTGCAAGAAGTGAACCCCTGGTGAAGAAGAAGCGTCAGCACTGCACCTAAGAAGATGAAGTCGGGTTCCTGGAGGATGTAAGGGATGTCCCAGGCCAGATGGAGGATTACAGTCTGGTTTGCATCTTCGTGTTCCACCAACAAGCCTTGGCACAGGCAAAACTTGCGGTTAGCAAAAAGTGGAGTTGCCAGGGACCAGGAAGGACCAGGTGGAGTCTACCCAGGAGGAGGAGTCAGAGGGGGCCCTCAGCAACACAGAGAGCCCACACAAGCCCAGGCAGACCCCACAGGTGTCCCACAGGACGGGGACAGGAGAGTCGCAGAAAAGGCCCACACAGCACTATCAGAAAGGCTCCCACACCGCTGGAGAACCACAAAGGGAGCTGTGCATTGCAGGAAGGAGTGCTGGGGCTGGAGCTTCAAGATTCCTGTAGATCTTGTGGAAAGGATGCCGACAAGCCTTGGCAGCTGCAAAGAATGTGGTGCACAGGGGTACTGTCCTGCATGGGCAGGCAAGGCCTTACCTTCACCCAAGTTGAACAGCTGGAAGAGAGGATCGCTGGTCCTATCTCAGTTTACCACCTGTAATGCAGGATCCACATAACTCATCAGGAGAGGGGATCCACGCAGCCAGTCGTTATCGCAGTTGGTGCCTGCACAAGCAGAGGAGTGACTCCTTCAGCCCAAGGGAGATTCCTTCTTTCTTCTGATGGAGGTTGTTGGAAAATAGGTTATTGGTAAGGGCAGGTAAGTACCTACACTTAGCAATAGGCCACTAACCTCCACTTAGGTCCAGTCAGGTCTCAGTAAATGAAACCTAGCTCAACCCTTGGTATCTTGGCAACGAGTGACAAGGCTTAATTTAGGAAACAAAGCGGAAAGCATTCAAATATCACAAAACAGTAATAAAAAAAAAACAGGAAGCAGTTTAAAAATCCAAAATCAATTTATAGAAATAGGAAATATTTTTAGCTTTAAAATGACACCAAAACAAATAAAATGGGATAAGGGGAACCGGAGATATGATTTTCTAAAGAATTATTGCTTTCTAGCACATTAGAATCAAATAGCGGCAATCTGGTCATCTGGTCTCACCTCGACTGGGACAAAGTCAAAGTTTAAGGCCAACTGCGATGGAGCCCGGCTCGGCTGCAGCCCGCGGAGGCCTCGATCAAAAGTTTACCTTAGGACTTAGTCGTTTTTCTGGAGATTTTCTTCAGCGGGACGAACCTGCCAGTCCAATCCGACCTCCTGGAACTCTTCCTCGGATATGTGTTGCAGGAGCCCTTGGTGGAGATTTTTACATTCAGATTTAGTCGTTTTTCTGAGGTGAAAATCCTTTGACAGAGGCAAACCTGGATCTTGATCCAACGTCCTTAGAGCCCTCCTTGGATACTCTGGCTGGGAGGTCCCGGTCAACTTCCTACGTTCGGACTTAGTGCCTGATTACAAACTTGGCGGAGGGGGCTAATCCGTCCCAAATGTGACGGATATCTCACCCGTCGTATTGCGAGTTCCATAGGATATAATGGACTTTTTTTGGAGATTTTCTTCACTGGGACAAACCTGCAAGTCAGGCCGGGTCGCGGTTGAGGCAAGCCGGCTAGAGTTGCCGCAGCGGGTCTGTCCCTCTCTGGAGCTTTTTGAAAAAAGTTCTCCAAACTTCTGGATCTTCTTCCAGATGTTCTTTTAAGGTTCTTTTGAGGTCCACAGCTCACCCCCAGGTTCCAGAATCTCTGAGATGCTCCTTGAGGGTGTGGACTAAACTCCCAGAATGTACCTGGGGCAAACTCCTTTTTGGCCACTGGACGGTGGTCAGCTAGTTGGTTTCTTCAGGAGTTGGTGCAGGGGACTCTGGTTGGCAATTTTTCACCTGTAGCAAACAGGGAGTTCCTCCTTGAACCAGTTGAAGGCAGGCAAAGTCCTTCTTGTGGTGAAGCCCAAGTGTGCAGCTGGTGCAGTCCTCCAGAGTGCAGTGTCCAGGTGCAGGTCAGGAGTCCAGCAGGGCAGTCCTTCTTCTCCTGTAGTTCTTCCTTGTTGGAATCTGAGGTGTGGGTGCAGGTCTGCCAGTTTTATCTTTGCTCCTGGGTGAAAAACAGGGGGGTCCTGGTTCTCCAATCAGGGGCAGGGTCTTTCCCCCTGTGATGACCACTTCCTGGGAAGTGTGGCAAAAATCTATCCCAGGGAGAAACATTCCTCCAAAATCCATCATGGCTGAAAGTGAATTTTGGAGGTTACATCTGGCTGAGCTCACCCACTGGTGTGGCTAAAAATCCTAAACACACCCCTCTCCTGCCCTCTCCTAATCTAATCAAGGGGGCACCTAATTGTCTGGGTTTGCAGGATGTGAGGGTGTTGCTGGGTTGCTCCAAATGTCCTTCTCTGCTTTTGAAGACCAGTTTGGCAGCCCTCCCCTTCCTGCTTCCCCATCTGCAGAGTGGAGATCTCCTTACCCAGGCACATCTATTTGTGCTGAGCCAGGCCATTTCACATCTCATCAAGGCAGCCTGGCCAGGCTGCCAGAGGCTGGCCAATCAGAGTACAGCAGCAAAAACACTGCAGGGATGAAGTTGGCAACTTTTCAGGTAATGTTTAAAACTCTTTACCTGAACAAGTTATAATAAATCCAACAACTGGAAGTTGTGGGATTTATTAGAACAACTGATGTGATACCAAACTTCTTGTATCTGTTACTTAAGGGGATTTTTCAAATTAAAATAACGTCTTCCCATTCTAGTCTATGGAGGCCATTCACTACAATGAGGGAAAAACGAATTTGGCTGTTTTACCTCAACAGGACTTATAAAACTATTTTTAGAAGGTCCCTGTTTATAGTTACATGGCACCCAGCCCAGGGTGCACATAGGGCACACCATAGGGGTGACTTGTATGTAAAAATAAGGTAGTTTAAGACTTTGGAACTACGTTTAATTCCAATGTCAAATTTGCATGTAACTTTAATTTAAAAGCAGCCAGCAAGGCAGGCCTGCCTTTAACATGACAGTGGGCACCTCAGCAGTGCATCTCTGGGTGCACTACCTATGCTAGGGTCCCTAAACCTACATGCCCTACCTTATACTAGGGACTTATAATTAGGTTGACTTAACCAATAATAATTAGTCTAATTTGCATACTGATTTTACACAGAGCACAGGCTCTGGGACTGGTTAGCAGTACCCAGGGCACCATCAGAGTCAGGAAAACACCAGCAAAAAGTGGAAAATGAGGGGAAAAAGTTAGGGGGCCTCTGCTCTCACACAGAGGCTGAAGACAGGCTGTCCTCAGAGGATACACAAACAGGGAAATGTTGCAGTTGCTGGAAGGAGCTGGAGAAAGATTGTTACATAAGGCGTCTTGTAGGGTCCTGAAGAGTCCAGGTGCAGTTTCTTCGGTCAGAAGTTGAAGTGGAGGGTGCAGAGGATTCCTGCTGAAGTCTTGCAATCCAAATCTGAGGAACCACCCAAGAGAAAGACTCTAAATAAATAGCCCTGAAAGGGGGATTGATCCCCTAGTTGGGGGACCACCTATCAGGAGGGGGCTCAGATGTCACCTGATGGCACTGGCCACTCAGATGCTCCCAGAGTTCCCTGCCAACCTTGAATCTAAGATGGCAATACCAAGGACCCTTTGGAGGAGCTCTGAGCACCACCCCTGGGGTGGTGATGGACAGGAGAGTGGTCACTCCCTTTTCCTTTGTCCAGTTTCACGCCAGAGCAGGGACTGGGGGTCCCTGAACCGATGTAGATTGTTTTTTTGCAAGGAGTGCACCTAGTGTGCCCTTCAAAGCATTTCCAGTAGCTCGAGAAGGCTACCCCTCCCAAGCCTGTAACATCTATTTCCAAAGGGAGTGGGTCTAACACCCCTCTCCCAAAGGAATTTCTTTGTTCTGCCTTCCTGGGCTCAAGCTTCTCAACCAACAGGAGGGCAGAAACCTGCTTGGGATGTGGCAGCAGCCTGGGCTGCCTGGAAAACCTCAGAATGCTGTAATGGCAATGCTGGGGGTCCCTTAATGAGCTCCCAGAGTGCATGGAATCCTACAACCAGTGCTTGCAAAAGCCTTGGGGTTTGATTCCAACATGTTTGATACCAAACATGTCTTTGTCTGGAATTACCATTATGTAGCTAGGAATAGATATTGGCCTATGTCCAGCACACATGTAAAATGGCATCCCGCACTCACGAAGTCCTGGAAAAGGGGCCTGGAGTTTGTGGGGGCACCTCTGCTAGTGCAGGGGTGCCCTCACACACAGGTATTTGGCACCCTGCACTCTGGGCTGGAAGGCTTGCCATAGGGGTGACTTGTAAGTGACCTGGTGCAGTGAAAAGTGGCAGTGAAAGGGTACTTGCTCCTTTTCAGGCAGGGTGCAGTGGCAAGCCTGCAGAATCCTTTGCTTGGGCTTCCTATGGCTAGCAAAATATATGCTGCAGCCCATAGGGATCCCCTGGAGCCCCCAATGCCCTGGGTACCTAGGTTCCAGATACTAGGAACTTAGAATGGGGCACCAGTGTGCCAATTGTGGGTGCAATACAAAGGTTTGGGAGAGAGAGCATAATCACTGGGATCCTGATTAGCAGGATGACTGTGAACACAGTCAAACACACTGACATCAGGCAGAAAAAGGGGGTAACCATGCCAAGAAAGAGGGTACTGTCCTACACTGTACAACCAAAAGGTTTCACTTTGGAGAATATCTACATTGCATAAAAGAAATGTAGATATATTAGATATATTCACTAGCATCTATTAGAAGGTAAAACTTGCCATTTGAACATTTTACCTTCCAAGGTAAAATGTAAATCATGTTCAGGTGGCTCAGTTACTAACTGTCCCATCAGTCCCGATTTCCAGTGCTAGGGGTATGCCTGTAGGAAAGTGGCTTACTAAGAGGTGGGGTCATTCAACTTCAGCTAGTAATCATACCATAATCAGTAATAGGTGCACTCAAGTTTCAGTAAATTAACCCTTGCTCAACCCTTAGTAGCTTACTAAATGAACAGTCAGGTTTAACTTAGGAGACAGGAATGTGTAAAGTATTTAATACCTCCAAGACAGCAAATAAGTAAAAGGCACCACAGAAAAAAAATGCAACACCAATTTCTGAAAATAGAGAATATTTTTATCTCCAAAAGAGCACTGTTAGAAATGGGGTCTCTAGTTGACAGAGGTATACAACCTTGTCCAAATAGAGATCACAATCCTAGTCAGGGTAAGTCTCACACAATCCAAATTATCATGTGCCCACCTTCTGGTAGCTTGGCACTGAGCAGTCAGGCTTAACTTAGAAGGCAATGTGTAATGTATTTGTGAAATAATTCATACAGTAACACAGTGAAAACACCACAAAATACTCCACAGTGTTTAGAAAAATATAAGATATTTATCTGGTTAAATTAAGGTCAAAATGTTAAAGCTTCAATAAGTACAAGTTGAAATATCACTTTTGCAAGATTAAAAAGAGTCTTAGAAATCAACAATGGTCTCTTGGTTTCACAAAGTACTGGTTGGTGTAAAAAATTACATGCACGGAGACCGCAGAGGAAGAGATGTGTTGAAAAATAACATGTGCGTTGAATTTTCCGGCACGACACAGACAGTGCTTCATTTCTTTCCACGCGACAAGGGGCTTGCGTCAATTTCCAGCGCAAAGGCTTGGTTCTTAACTGTAATGCGGGTTTCTGTTTGTTGCCCAGGGATAATGGGGGGAAATCCTGGGCGTGCGAGACGGAATCACAGGCATTGTGTCGATCCAGTAGGCGATACATCAAATTTTCTGTCGCACGGCAGGCGCTGCATTGATCCTTTATTCTGGAAGTCAGGCTGCATCATTCCAGTTTGGTTGTGCATCGATCCGGAAGGGCTATGCATCGAAGCTCCTGATGCAAGGCAGAGGCTGCGTCGTTTCGTCACTCGGAAGTCAGGCTGCACCATTCCGGTTTGGCTGTGTAACAATTTTCTCATCGGAGGCAAGGCTGTACATTGTTTCTGGCAGGCTGTGCGTCGATTTTCAGCACACGAGTTCCTTCAAGAGATTAAGAGGGTCATTCTGACCCTGGCGGCCGGTGGCCGCCAGGGCCACCGACCACGGGAGCACCGCCAACAGGCTGGCGGTGCTCCAATGAGCATTCTGACCGCGGCGGTTCAGCCGCGGTCAGAAGCGGAAAGTCAGCGGTCTCCCGCTGACTTTCCGCTGCTCTTTGGAATCCTCCATGGCTGCGGAGCGCGCTCCGCAGCCATGAGGATTCTGACCCCCCCTACCGCCATCCAGTTCATGGCGGGAAAGCCACCATGAACAGGATGGCGGTAGGGGGGGTCGCGGGGCCCCTGGGGGCCCCTGCCGTGCCCATGCCAATGGCATGGGCACGGCAGGGGCCCCCGTAAGAGGGCCCCGAAAAGTATTTCAGTGTCTGCCTTGCAGACACTGAAATACGCGATGGGTGCCACTGCACCCGTCGCACCTTCCCACTCCGCCGGCTCGATTACGAGCCGGCATCCTCGTGGGAAGGTCGTTTTCCCCTGGGCTGGCGGGCGGTTTTACTGGAACCGCCCGCCAGCCCAGGGGAAAACTCGTAATACCCGCCGCGGTCTTTTGACCGTGGCGCGGTAATTTGGAGGGCGGGATCCTGGCGGGCGGCCTCCGCCGCCTGCCAGGGTCATAATGAGGCCCTAAGTCTTTTTGGCACTGAGACTTCAGCGAACAGGAGGCAAGCTCAATGTAAGCCATTGGAGAGCATTTCTCAGCAAAGTCAGAGGGCAGCAGGGCAGCAGGGCAGCAGGACAGCAGGGCAACAGCAGGGCAGCAGTCATTCACAGCAAAGCAGTCCATATGAGTCCTTTGGGCAGCCAGGCAGTTCCTCTTGACAGGTTGCAGGTCAGGTCCAGAAGTGTCTGAATTGCTAAGGTCAGGGACCCTGTTTATATACCCAAAAGTGCCTTTGAAGTGGGGGAGACTTCACAGAGTGGTTTTGAAGTGCACAAGGTCCCCTTTCAGTACAACCCTGTCTGCCAGGGTCCCAGTTGAGGGTTTGGCAGTCCATTGTTGGGGGGCAGGCCACTGTCCTTTGAAATGTAAGTGTCAGGCCCTCCACCCTTCCAGCCCAGGAAGACCCATTCAGTATACAGATGTGTGCAGGTGTGACTGAACGCACAAGGGACTGTTAACCAGCCCAGCTAGATGTGGCTTGGAGACAGACTGTAAGCATTTTAAGTGTAGAGAAATGCTCAGTTTCTCAAAGTGGCATTTCTAAAATAGTTATAAAAAATCCAACCTCACCAGTCAGCAGGATTTTGTATTACCATTCGGGCCACACTAAATATGACCTGTCTACTCCTTTCAGATCACAATCTATCACTCAAACAACATATGAGGGTAGCCATATGTTAGCCTATGAAAGGAGCAGAACTGAAAGTAGTGGAAAACAAATTTAGGACTTTTCCACTACCAAGACATATAAAACACACAGGTACATGTCCTGCCTTTTACCTACATAGCACCTGCCCTATGGGCTACAGAGAGCCTACCTTAGGGGTGACTTATATGTGGAAAAAGGGGAGTTTAAGGCTTGGCAAGTACTTTTAAAGGCCAGGTCGAAGTGACAGTGAAACTGCACACACAGGCCTTGCAATGGCAGGCCTGGGACATGGTTAAGGGGCTACTTATGTGGGTGGCACAATCAGTGCTGCAAGCCCACTAGTAGCATCTAATTTACAGGCCCTGGGTACATGTAGTACACTTTACTAGGGACCTACAAGTAGATCAAATATGCCAATTGAGAATTAACCAATGTTACCACGTTTAAGGGAAAGAGCACATGCACTTTACCACTGGTTAGCAGTGGTAAAGTGCACAGACTCCTTAAACCAGCAAAAACAGTGTCAATAAAGTGAAGCGAGGCAGGCAAAAACTTGGGTGATGACCATCCTAAGGCTGTCAGGTCTAACAAGCACCAAAACAACAAACATCCATTGTAGGGAACCAGAAATATTATTTTCTAAAGATTGAGGTAAAAATACTGCTGCCAAAGTCACAGAGCACAAATTGAGGATATCTAGTTGCGCTGGACCGGAATAAAGTCACAAGTTCAAGTGGAACGCAATGGAGCGCAGGCTGGGCACAGGATCAAGTTATGCCCAGTGAGTATCATTGAGTATTGCACCTTATGCTTTTGGTGCTTTGCCTGTCTGGCGTTGCTTTTACGAGGCTTTGTGTCATCCAGCATCAGTTCTGAGGAGCTGCAAGGGCTGCGATGCGAGGTCCTGTATCACCTTGCATCACGTTGTGTCAAACTGTGCATTGAGGCTTTGCGAGGTTTTATATCGACTTGCATCATTTCTGTTGCAGCTGTACGGTAAGGCTTTGCAAGGCATTTTGCTGTCTTACTTCAGTTCTCTTGGAGCTGGCAACGGAGCGGGAAGGTTTTGCAAGGCTTTACGTCATCTCACATTGGTTCTCATGAGGCTGCTGGCTAATTCTTGGTTTCTTTGGGGGGATAAGTCTCCTCCAGCACTGGCCAAGGGTACAAAGGCTTTGGATTGCCACCTGCGGGCTATGACTCACCCACAAATCACTTTTGCAGTCCAGGTCAATTTCAGTTACCACTGGTCAGCTGGGGTGTCATCTCTTTGGCTTTGCAGGTGACTTCTTCAGCTAATTTGTACATTTTGAAGGTCAGGGAGTCCACTCCGTTCATTGTGGAGTCAGGTACAGTTCTTTATTTGTGGAGTCTTAATATTGCAGCAGGAGCAGTCTTTAAAAGTGCAGTTATTTCTTTTGTGCAGTGCAGGGATCAAACAGGACAGTACTTCTTCTTTTTCAGGCAGTAGTCTGAAAAGCTCCTCCAGCTGTTCCATATTTATCCTCTATTCTGGACTGGCAAGAGGGAGGGATACCCCAACCAATAGGAGTATAGTTACCTCGCTCTGCTATGACCACTTCCTGCAAAGTGTGGTATATTTTTGTCCCAGAATGCACTTTTCTCCATGAATCAAAATGGAAGTGAATTCAGGATAATAAGCCATAAAACCACTTTCCTGCAATAGTTACATTAAATCTAACGTTGGCAAGTTGGATTTAATGTGATTTAGAATTTAATACTTTGAATGATATTACTAGCTTGCTCCAAGGCAAAGGTAGACTTTATTACATTTAATAAAGCCTTCCCCATGTTAGCCTATTAGGCTAACATAACTACAATAGGGGAAAATTACTTTGGCTGTTTTTCCTTACCAAGGCACATGAAACTTTTTTTATATTTTCCCTGATTTTTTATATCTATGCACCTTACTCATGGGCACCTAGGGCTGGCCTTAGTGGTGACTTATAAGTAACTTGGGCATAGTTTTATTTAGCCATTCTGCAAGGCAGGCCTGGCATTAAACTGACTCCATACACCACAGCAGTACACACTTAAGTGCATTAAGTCTACTGGGGGTCTCTAAATCTACATGCCCTACTATATTCTTGGGACGTACAGTTAGGTGGTCTTTGCCAATTAGAATTATAGAATTACCATATACCTATAGAAGAAAGAGCACCTATGACAGACCCAAGACTTGCTGACCTTCAGGAAATGCCTCAAGACCTGGCTGTTCGACCAGTAGCACTCCCCCTGCCCCCTTCTCTCAGCATCTTGAGACCCTAGCGGGTCCGTAGCATGCTTTACAAATGATTGATTGATTGATTCACATTCAGTCCCTATTCATCCTGTGAAGCAGTACTCCAGATAATCTGTGAATTCTACTAAAACATATATATATGGATCTATGTGGTTTTCTTACATAAACTATGATTTGTTACACATTTCTCAATTTAATTCAACATTTTTCAATACATAGGTCATAAAAACATTAATTAATACCCTTGCTCTCTAATGATGTCAAGACTTTGTTAAACCCTTTGGGAAAATGTAAATTCAACAATTGTTAGCATTGGATTTTGGTACGAGTACTCCAAGCCAAGGTTATACAATATGTGACTGCAACCATTAGTACAGGAGATTCAGAAGAATATTTTAAGGTTCCTGTGTCAAGGCACCTTCTAACATTAAATAGCGTTTTCATTGAATAGAGTAGAAAACCATCTCTAAATGGCATGCCTATAAACAGGACAAAACAAAAAAAATGCATGGGTGTTTCTCCCTGATCATCAACACAAGGGTTCAGGGTTTTGCCACTACTTGGTCACCACCCCTATCCAGAGGACTTCCATCTAAGGGACTGTTGCTAGTGAAAGACTGTTTCAGCTGGGTGTCAGCACAATTTTCTCCAATCTTTTTTAGATGATGTAGTACTGAGAGCGGATGGAAAATAATGTGTTAGGGGTCTACTGTGTTTTATCATTGGAGGAACGTTCACAGTTTTTGAAAACAGACTTGAACCTCTCCCTGAGTAATTTAGTGGTTAACTAGTGTTCTCCTGTGCAGATCAAGATGTCTGAATAAGAATTTTGCCAGAGTGAGAGGAACTGAGTTAGAGAACAGTTTGGAGGATTTCAAATCAGCAATAACATTGATCCACTCATTCTGTGAAATCTCCTTATACTTGGGACAATTATTCTGAGATTTTGGATCTGATGATGGTTAGAAGACAAATCAAGGAAAAGTTTGATGATCTTAGTTTTTGCAAAAATGCATTGAATTTCAGGTTCAGTGATCAGTAAAGTTGAAGTTTGTTGCCTATTTGACAATTTCGAGGACTTCTGTGGGTGACTTTTAAACAATTCTTTTAATTCTTTAATAAACATAGCCTTCTCTGTGAAAATGTGTTTCTTATATGCATTTCTGTCTGAATGAAGCCTGTCCATGTTCACTATTGAGGGATTTTGACACAATTTGTGTTGAGTGGTCTACAGAGATTTTCTTTCCCCATTAAGTTGTTTAGTGTACCAGACATCCGATTTCATAATTTTAGTTATTTTTCTTTTAAAGTGGCTATAATTTTATCATGGTCATATTGTAATGAGAAGTGATTATGTTTACTTTCTATCAATCAGAAGTGAGGGAAGGCTCTTAAAGATCCATATTACTAGAATACCCTGCTTGATGGTTTCATTATCACAAATGCAATTCTTTGATTTTTTTAAAGTTGCCTGGTAGTTCAGGTTATTGATTGACAGGTTGACGGGGGTTAGAGAGGGATTAGAGGGTGGTCTGAAAACTCACCTGGGTTCAAATAATCAATCCAAAGGCTATCTTTTTGCAACATCCAGTGAGGTCATAATTAAGAAGGTAAGTAAAGAATACAGCTTTGGTAGAATTGGGAGGAATTCCCCATTATAGATTGAACTCACTTTCAATGCTGGTGTTTAGAGGGTTGAAAATGTATGTGCACTCTTTGATGAAAGTAGAATTGACAAAGGGTGGATGCTAGTTATTTGTTCTGTTGATAAAGGGGGTGCTCAATTTGAATACAAATAACAAGTGGAGTAGGTTTTTGATGTCATACTTCTGCATGAGAACTAACTCTTGTGGATTACAGCTACTACACTCCTTTGTTGCTTGGCAGTTGAGGTCTGGATTGACAGGTTGACAGGTATTATAGAGTACTCTGACAACTCACCTGGGATTAAATCATCCAGACTACCTTTTTTTGGAACATCCAGTGAGGTCATTATTAAGAAGGCAAGTAAAAAATACAGCTTTGGTAGGTTTAGGGGAAATGCCCCATTAGATGTTGAACTCACTTTCAATGATGGTGTTTGGAGGAATGGATCTACTGAGCAGTGAAAACTTATGTGTATTCTTTGATAAAAGTAGAATTGACAAAGGGTGGTTGCTAGATATTTTTTCTGCCAGTAGAAGGGGTGCTCAATTTGATTCCATAGAACAAGTGGAGTAGGTTTTTGATGTCAGACTTTTGCATGAGATATAATTAACATTTGTGGATTACAGCTACTCCATTCCTTTGTTTCTTCCCTGATTAAGTGTATAAATATTAAGGAATACTCTGGTAGTAAAAGGGAATCCATAGCAGCTTGAAGTGGTTCATTTAGCCAGGTCTCAGTTATTGACAGGAGGTCAGTTTAGTGTTTAGTGTCAATATAATGTTTAGGTGCTAATCTACAATTGTGTAGTAGGCAACTAAGATGAGTTAATTAGCCCACATTTGGCTTGGCGCCTTATGCAATATTATTGAAATTCATGGATCCACTGTTCTTATTGGATGTTGATAAAGAAGAGGAATGTGTCTGTGACCTGAGATAATAGCAATGGGTGAGCTGGCAATAGTGTATGAGGAAACAATGATAGCAACCATTTTTTTATTGGAATTTTCTAATGCTGCAAGAATCTGTCAAGTGAGAAAGGAGATTAGATTTAGTGAACAGAGGAGTATCCAAGCTAGTTTGGGAACCTCTAGAAATATCTGTTGCAGCTCTCTGAGAATGATACTGAAGCAATTGTCTAAATTCAATTTTAAAAAAGTCAAATGTTGTGACAGAGGTTTAATGAGTGAAGGAAGCAGGATCCTTTTGTGATTCTTTTGAAAAAGTTCATATAGTATAGGACTTGTGAGAAGAAAGACTATGGAGATTTCTCAGGATATTAATACCTTGCTGGTTGGAGTTTCAGAAAACAATGGGAAAAGTTCTGTGTGTTAGTGGTACTGTTGGCACAACTACTGGAGAGGCCATTGTCTCTGGAGTGTAGGAGCCAAACTTGTTGCTTCTAGAAATAAATGTGAAAACCCTGATGTAGGGATTGGTGAGAATTGGATATTATTGGTGTTATGTGGAATCTTGCAATTCCTTCAAGAATTTAAAGAATGCGGAAGTGTAAATCATACACTTTACATTTTTATCAGTAGATTTGATCATGATTTTCACATAGATGGAGATCATCAAATTTGATTTGAGAGATAATTAACTTCTATCTGTAAGGAATGTTAGAATTAGAATACTAGCAGGAAATTAAAGAAAACCTCAGAAGATTGAGATGGTGTGTTAAAAATTCAAAACAGATGTTTTTGGTGATCCTTTGTGATCTTTGAGGTGGTATTTGAGAAGACTGTGTTTGAAAGTTTTGAAGAACATTTTGTTTTTTTTGGGGGGTAGCTTATTTTGAAAGAGTGTGGACCATAAAAGCAATTGAGTATTAGAAGGTGAAGATGTATGGTGTCATACTGTGATCATGGCCAGAGCAGTGGGTTTGATGAATTTTCAGTGAAACTTTCATCAATATTAGAAAATTCTAATGTTCAAACCATCTGGGCACATAGAGATGGCATTTGAAAGCTTATCAGCAGTAAACAGGTCCCATCTCGGCCCACCATCAAAAACTTTCCTTACTAATGATAAGTAATAATGCTGATATCACTTGCCAACTGATGGATAATTAGATTTTAAATCTGACCACAGGAGGACAATATTACATTTGACAAAATGTAGAAGCTAGACATAACCCCCCTTCCACTGCCATGGTGCACTCCATATAAAACATGAGGTAACTATTCACATCCCTGTGACATAAGAACTGGATATTTTAAGGATTGTGAGCATAAAGGACTGCCTGCCTCCTACAGTGAAACAGCTCAAAACTCAGTGGGTCTTCATAACTGCAAAATTAGGCACTGCCAGTGGCAGTAATGGTGTCAGTGAATGAATAAAGGAACATATATCTTAAAAGAGGACACACATCCAGGGATAGTATGCAATGTTACAGGAGGAAACACTATGATAGCTGAACTGTGATATAAATTGATTTATTTTTTAATAGATTGTTCAAGATGAATATTCATAGGTCGAAGTGTATCAAATTCAAAGCAGATGTCACAGAGAATGCATGACCTCTGATGTGTTTCTTCTGGAACCTTTGAACCTTTAAGAGATAAGCTGGGCACTTTAGATGGAGAATATTTTATTACTAAAGAGGTGGTTAAATCTAATGTGCGGAGAGGAGAGATTTATGAAAGAACCAAAAGAAATTGAAAAGGCAGTGACTGCACACAGAGCATTAATATGGAGGCTTTAGATGAGGGGACAACTACGAGCAATGCATTGGACCAATAATGAGAAGGGACGCTAAATCCTGAATGCATTGCAATTTTGCCATTGTGTATGAAGGCACATTTACCTAAAGAAATGTAATTCAACTAAATGCAGGACTCTAGTTCAGTTGAAGATTTATTCCTAATGATCTCTGTGCTCCTGACAAATCAACCACCTCTCACTATCTCAACCTCATGTTTCACAAAAGTTGACTCATGGAATATGATGCACATATGCTTTCTAACTTAGAATATACACAGAGCCCAAAAGCTAGGTTGCTAAATGAAAGCACATAAAAAAAGACAGAGTACTCATGCCTGGAGAAAACTTAAGTTTGAAACACAATTTGTTCTGCAAGTTCTGCAAGTACTAGGTAATATTAGAATAATTATTTTGATAATATTCTTCAGAAGAAAATAAGTAGCAACAACTTTTTCAATATGGAAATCACATACAATTAACAGATGCCTAGCTTCTGTACTGATGCAACAGGAGTAGGATTGGGGTCCAGGTACTCCAGTCACCAGGAAACAGAATAGCCAACGGGATAGCAAATAGTTTGCATCTCTGTTTTATCAGTATTTATCAATAGTTGATTTCAGTCCATCCAGCAGTGCTTCTAGCAAACATGCAGCCTTTACAATTAGTTTGTAATGAGGAACTATCACCTTCTACCATGGGAATCATTGGGGAATCATCGACGTAAGCACAGAACCTTAGACCAAAAGATGAATTGAGGGCTACAAGATAGAAGACATAGATGTTAAAGAGTAAGGCTTAGGGTGGAGTTGTTGAGAGCCCCTCAGTCAATTTCCTTGAAAGCAATTTGAAAAGGGGCCAGAATCATGTCTCATTTCAGAAAGATAAGAACCATGTAGTTGTTGAGTCAGCCATTCCTATACTTGCAAGGCAATTGTAAGAAACTGGGCTACTGGTAGAGGGGGGTGACATCCTATTCAAGCAGAAGCCACAATCCTTGTCTGGGTGAAGACAACAGCAAACCTTAAACCTCCGGGTACCTTAGCACGGAGCAGCAAGGCTTAACTCACAGGCAATGAGTAAAGTATTTGTGAAACACTTCAAACAGTAACACAGTGAAAATACACCAGAAAAGGATGCCATACAGATTTAGAAAAATAGAGTAATTTGTAATAAATAAAACAAGATTGAAATGACAAAGGTCCAATCAGTGGAATCCTGATATGCAGGTTTAAAGATTTCAGTGAAAATACCACCAAAAAAGCTTAAATTACCAACTGTGGTTATCTGGTTGTGCCATCCCAGGAGAAAGCTACAAGCTCTGACCAACCACGATGGAGTACGGGCTGGCTAGAGGGACCCAGTTACTCCCACTGAACAAGGTTTCTTAGGTCCTGGATGGATAGAATCCTTAGGCTTTGCGCTGACGATGCATTGCACAGCCTATGTGATGTGTTGGCTCCAAGGTGCAGTGGAGTTGCTATGTGAGGTCCTGCATCGTTGTCAAGGATGCCATCAAGAAGACTTGCAATGTGAACTCCAGCGTCAAAGAGGTGCCTCACAGTCGAGATGATGCATCGGTTCTGAGGAGCTTTGAGGGTGGGATGTGAGAACTTGCAGTGTTTTTGAGGCTACTGTTGACAAGAGAAGCGAGAGCTTTTATTGCGAGAGCTTCAGGCAGGTGGCAGTTCCGATGCAGCTGTGAAGTCAATGCAGAGTCCCTTGCATCAGGAGAACCCTCACAGCAGAGGCAATGTGTCAGTTCTGCTCTGGTTTGCTCTGCGGATCATAGGAAATGCGTCAGTTCTACTGAATCTAGAGATGGGCTGGCAGACCACCTTCATTTTTATTTTCATTTTTAGGCACTTCTGTCAATTCTTTTCCAATGACTTCTGCTTTCCGGTAGCCCCACTTCCCAGGGTCCATGACTGGGGTGGTATTACTTGACAGGGTAAGACTCACAAATGGCAGGGTCCAGGTGCTGGGTCCAGGTCTGTGCCTGAGGCTCTAGTCAGGAGGTCAGTCAACTACTACTAGCCCTTAGAGTAAATCTCGGTTTCTGGGTTCAACAGATGCAGGCCCAGTCCTTCTCACCAAGGAAAGAGGGCAGCAGGTCAGTATAGAAGGACGCAGTTCCCTCAAAGCAGCAGTTCAGCAAAGTGGTAGTTGTTTCAGCAGCACAGCAGTTCTTCTTTCTGGCAGAGTGCCCTTAGGTCCTGAAGAGTAATACAGAGTTGGTGGCTGAGGTCCAGTGTATATACCCAGTTCTGCCTTTGTAAAGGGGGAAGCTTCTGGAGTTTTCCCTTTGAAGTCACCAGGCATCCTGCCTTCCCTGTTCTGGCTCTAGACTAATTACAGGGATTAAGCAGCCCTTTGTGTGGAAACATGACACAGCCTACTATAGTGTAATTATGGTTGTGGCCAGCTCCCTCCTCCAATGGAATCAGAAGATAGTGAGGTGTTTCTTGAGTAGTCAAGACCCGAACGATAGATTGTGTGAAATGTTTTGATATTTTCACAGTGTGCGCAAGGATCCACGGCATAGTCACAGGTGATACAGTTTGGTTTAGAAAATATGGGTCGAGGAGTATTTACTAAAAGCTGAGTTGGTGCTTGTATAGGACTCTGTATGTTTCCGCTTTACCTGCAGGCTTGTATACTATAAGTAAGTCAATGCAAGGCAATGCTTTGCATCATTTTGCACCACACGCGCACCCATACTAATACTTAAAGCCTTATTTAAAGTTTGACGGACGGGTTACTCCATCACAAACATGACAGATATCACGTCTGCCATATTACAATCACCGTAGGCTATAGTGGGATTGTACTATGCGGGACGGGATAGACATCACATTTGTGAAGGAGTACCCCCGCTGCCAAACTCTAAATCATGCCCTTAGTAAATACCCCCATATTGTTGTTTGTGATGAGTTTGAAAAGGTCACATTGTCATTTATATATTCTTTCACATGGTCTCTTCCTGGGACACTTGTTACAACAATATGATCTCCTAATTTATTATTAAGGCCCTCATTACGACCCTGGCGGTGAGTGATAAAGTGGCGGTAATACCACCAACAGGCTGGCGGTAAATACCGCCAAATTATGACCATGGCTGTGATAACTTCCATAGACAGCTAATGTACCACACCAACCGCCATGGTGGAAAGAACACTCACCACAGCAGTTGCCGTCAACAGCCAGGCAGAAGACAAAGTACCGCCCACCATATTAAGACACACAGATCTGCCACTTTTTCTGGGGTGGTACTAACGCCATCAAAAGCCTGATGGAAACAGAGCTCAGAAGTAAAGGACTTACCATCGAAGACACAGGGAAGAACTACGCCACCATGGAACATGAAGTGCAAGTCTTCCCGATGATCTTCTATGTTATGCTCCACCTGGAACACCAATGCTGACAAAGACGATGACAGTGAGTACAGCCACCTAGCACACAAGGGAGGGAGGGAGGGAGGAAAATGACATACGTGCACAACACACACCATTCACAAACACATCATACACACAACCAGCAACACACGTAAACCAATGGCACACGACACACGGCACAATAAAACAAGGACCAGATTTCGGAAGCACTGAAAATGTATTAGCATAGCAAAACCCACCACACAAACCAAATATATAAAAATGTCCATAAAGGGCCAATGGCCAGTCCAAAGTCATATAGGCATACAAGGCCGCAGGATACAGTCCAAGGCCCAACTTGTATCCTGACATCATCTGAAGATAACACTGCAGGGGCATAATTTTGCAAGTGCGCAGGCACCTCAGGGGGATGGGAGGGCACCTCAGCCAAGTACGGGAACTTCCCCACTGCTTCTGAAGGGGGCTCCATGCCTATTATCCTTTGCTGGGGGGTGCTAGGCCACAGTCTCTCAGGTGGGAAACATGCCCACTGCTTCTGGCGAGGGCTCCATGGCCATTATCCTTTGCTCGGGATTGCAACGCCACAGTCTCTCAGGGGTGGGAACATGTCCACTGCTTCTGGAGGGGGCTCCATGCCCATTATCCTTTGCTGGGGAGTGCAAGGCCACAGTCTCTTAGGTGGGGAACATGCCCACTGCTTCTGGAAGGGGCCCCTTGTGCAACAGTCCCTGTAGGGTGGCCTGCATGTCCTCTGCTGGCAGTGATAGCTGCACTGCCTCAACTGGTGGTGAGTGCTGCTCTGTGGCAACAGGTGATGGAGCCTCCTGGCCTGCCTCTGCTGGTGGTGATAGCTGCACTGTTTCAGATGGTGGTGAGTGCTGCTCTCTGGTGCAACAGGTGATGCTGACTCCTGGCCTACCTCTGCTGGTGGTGAGGGCACCGTGACCACAGGTGGTGGCTGCGGTGGTGGTGGTTTTACCCTCCCACCCTCTGATGGAGTTGAAAGGTTCATTTCCTCCATGGCAGGAGGTGTGGGCATCTTCCCCTTCCTGGCTGTAGGTGTTGTGGGCTTCTTCCTCTTCCTGGCTTTAGTTGTTGTGGGCTCCTTCCTCTTCCTGGCTGTAGTTGTTGAGGGCTCCTTCTCCTTCCTGGCTGTAGTTGTTGTGTGCCCCTTCCCCTTCCTGGTTGTAGGTGTTGTGGGCTCTGTCCTCTTTCTGGGTGTTGGTGTAGAATCCCTCACAGTCCTGCCTCCATGACTAGGAGGTGCCTCCACTGTCCCCGTGGACTGTTTGGCTGAGGTGCTGGGGTAGCTAGTTGGCACCCTGGTTCTATGTGCAGGGTAGGGGAGGGGGATGGAAGAGGTCAAGTTGGGCAAGGAAAAGCTTCTTTGGGACGTTGAGGTGAGAGGAGGGATGGGAGTGGAGGTTGAGGGAGTGGTTGTTGGAGGTGCACGTCTGCTGGACTTGGTTGCAGGTGCATGGGCAGTGTGCATGTGTGAGGTGGATAGGTGTTGGGTGTCTGAATGTTTGCGTTTGTGTCCTTTAGGAAGGGGGACAGAAACAGTGGGAGAGGACAGAGGGGACAAGTGGATGGATGTTGTGGAAGTGTCTGCTAGTGAGGTGTGTGTGCTGCTTGATGTGGTGATGCTGGTGGTGGATGTTGAGGCAGTGCATGCAGGTGTGAGTGTGGACATGACTGGGAGGGAGGTGGAGGAGGAGGAGGAGGGGGAGACAGTGGAGGTAGTGGATGTGGTTGTGTTTTCAACTGTATGGTGTTTGTGTGAGTGCTTGTGGCATAAAGTGTGGTGCTTGTGTCTGCCTGTGCCACTCTTGGGAGTTGTCTTGTGTGCATGCTCATCTGTATGTGTGCCTGGGATAGGTTGGGGTTGAGGAGAATGGAACTGAGAAATGTTAGTTGGCTGGAGGACGGTAGAAACAGGGATAATGGCTGCCATCAGTGAGTAGCCCAGAACCTGAATCGATCTCTGTTGGGACGCCAATCGACTGTGAATGCCCTCTAGGAATGCATTGCATTGCTGCATCTAGGATGCCAGCCCCTGGATTGCATTCACAATGGTTGATTACCCTACAGAGATGTTTTTCAGGAGGTCAATAACCTCCCTACTCAGAGCAGCAGGGCTCACTGGGGCAGGGCCTGAGGTGCCTGGAGAGAAGGAGATACCCACCCTCCTGGGTGAGTGGGCATGAGCAACTTGCTGAGGGGCTACTGGGAGGGCAGTGCTGGTATGGGTTTGACAGCTGTACTTGCAGCTGGGGTCGTCACAGAGATGTCCGCCATGACCAGGGAGCTCCCACCATAGGAGGTATCTGAGTCTGTGTTGTCTCCTCCAGTCTCCACCGTGGTGCTCCCCTCGCCCTCTGTACCACTGGTTCCCTCGGCGTCAGTGGATTCTGCCTCCTGGGTCCTGTGGGATGCATTTCCCTCTGTTGCTGGTGCACCTTCTCCTCCTCCAGATGATGGTAATCAACACAAGGACAGGATGACAAAACAAGAAAAGGGGGGAGACAAAGGATACACTGGGTCAATGACCGACCCAACACCACTATTGATATGCACATCACTTTCACACACATGGAACAGGTTTAATCACTATGCATTGCACTACCAGAGATATGGCTAGTCATTAAGGCAAGATGAGGACCACACACCGCCAATTGCAGCACTCCTGGGACCCATGATGCCCTGGCTGAAATGGACTGCTAACAAGCTAGGTTACCTGTATTTGCCTTGCACCAATTACCCTTCAGTTGACCCACGCTGCAAAGTCTGGCCCAGCCTAAGGGGCACCTACTAACACACATCCACCACCCAGATACCACCTCACCAGCCAAAATATGTATTGATACCCACTGTACTCACACCCCTGTGGCTGCTGTTATTCCCTTAAGCGCCCATCCAGCTCGGGGTAGGCCACTGCCAGTATGCAGGCCATCAGGGGGGTCAGGGTCCGCTGGGCACCCCTTCCTCGTTGTGAAGCCATTCCCAGCTAGGCCTCGGTGGTCTTCTGTGCCCAGTGTCTCAGGTCCTCCCACTGTTTCCAACAGTGGGGGGTGCTCCGCCTTCTATAGACCCCCAGGGTTTGCACACCCTGGGCGATGGCATGCCATATTCCCTTCTTTTGATGGTCGCTGACCTGTAGAGGCAATAAAGACAGGAGAACACCATTAGACAAACTGTCTAGCCTGTCACACAAATGGCCCACCATACCCGTTTCCATCACTATTGGATCGCACACAGCACAGTACAGCGCACAACATGTATACCACCACTAGACATCCCTCCACCCCCTCCCCATTACATGATGCTTGCACACACATCTCCATGCATCCTTCCTAAATGCATTGTGCCCAAAGTGTACTCACCTGTTGGTCTGGAGGCCCATACACCTGTCCGTACTGGGGTAGGACCCCATCCACCAGTTGCTCCAACTCCTCCGAAGTGAAGGCTGGGGCCCTTTCCAAAGTCACACGGGTCATGGTAGGTTCCAGACACAGGTCACAACAGCACACGCAATGTAGGTGTTCTCCTGTTGATGGTCAGGAAACAAGTGAGAAATCAGATTGAATATGACGGTCATGTCCGGGGCGGTGTACACTGTCACCACCGGCGTAGATCCCCATTGGCCACTGTACTCCACAGAGCCCCATATTATCCAATAAGGAATTGCACTGCGGTGCAAGACTGCCTCCTGCCCGACGCCAAATGTCGGCCGAATTACATCACTTCTACCTGTCCCTCCATACAAGACAGGCGGTCACCATTTCAGGGCGGACACAGGCCTATCGACAATTACTGCGTCACAGATTAGATTGGCACATACTTCGCCATTTACACTGTCCCAAAACATAAGTGCACCATGTGGACTGCAGTTGTGGTTGTGCTGTTCCAATTGTGGCACCCTACTCACTCTTGTGTCCCATAGATACCTACCGCTGCAGATGAATAGGAGGTGGAAACATACCACCATGTACAGACCTCTGGTGGACCTGGCTACACTGGAGAACAGGCACATAATACTGACCTATAGACTGGACTGGGCCACAATCACAGAGCTGTGTGCCAAGTTGGAGCCTGACATGATATCAGCTATTCGTCATCACACTGGGATCCCCCTCTTGTGCAGGTTCTATCAGTGCTCCATTTCCTGGAAACTGGTTCTTTCCAAGTGACAATGGGCTTGGCGGCAGGAATGTCACAGCCAATGTTTTCTATTGTTTTCTATTGTGCTGGCCAGAGTTTTTTCTGCCCATGTGAAACACGTGTGCAGGTACATGGCTTTCCCCCAGGTGGAAGATTTGGCCATTGTGAATGCCGGATTCTATGCAATGGGACATATCCCCAATATTATTGGTGCGATTGACGGGACACATATTGCGGTTGTACCCTGCACCAGAATTAACATGTGTTCCAGGAAACACAAGAGTTTCCACTCAATGAATGTGCAAATGGTGTGTCGGGTGGACCAGTACATTTCACAAGGCAATGGTAAGTATCCTGGGTCGGTGCATGATGCCTTTGTTCTGAGGAATAGCAGCATCCCAAATGTGATGGGCCATCTACAGAGGCACAGGGTGTGGCTAATAGGTGAGCCTTGGTCCCCACCCACTGTATGTTAGTGTGTACCTCTGGTGTCAACCTCGTAGGATTGTGTGTTGCTAAATGTTGTCCCTCAATACTTGCAGGTGACTCTGGCTACTGTGGTTGCTGACCCCTGTGACGAATGCCAGGACAAGGGCTGAAGAATGTTATAATGTAGCACATGGGTGAACATTTTCAACACATGACATACAAGTAGTCGAGTTGTGTCCAAGGGTGTTTATTGTAGTGCTCAGAAATTGAAGGGAAAGGGCAATGGAATGGGGTGATGATGTAGGAAAGTCCAGGGTATTGCTCCAGTCCGTTTGTAGCACAGGTCCAGTGTCAAAGGAGCCATTGGAAGGGAAGCAATGACAGTTCAAAGTGGACAAGGTGACACAGTGGGAGACAAGGGCGACAATCAGGAGAGTCTCATTTCCTGGAGGTGGTCTTGGCAAGTGTCTCTGGCTTCTGTCTCTGTCACAGGAAACGTTGTGGGGTGGTTCACCTTCTGCAAGGGGAGGGATGGTGGTGGCCTGTGGGTCCTGTGGCGGGGCTTCCTGCCCACTAGCAGTAGCGGATGTGGAAGTCTGGTCAATGGACTGGCTAGTGTTAGGGGCCCACTGGTGTGCTGTTGCCTCCCTCATGATGTTGGCTATGTCTGCCAGCACCCCTGCTATGGAGATCAGGGTGGTGTTGAAGGCCTGCAAGTTCTCCCTGATCCCCTGATACTGTCTCTTCTGCAGCTGCCTGTTCTCCTGCACATTGTCAAGGATCTGGCCCATCGTGTCCTGGGAAAGTTGGTAGGCTCCCAAGATCTCAGAGAGTGTCTCCTGGAGAGTCAGTTCCCTGCTCCTGTCCTCCCCCTGGTGCACAGCAGTCCTCCCAGTGTCCCTGTTGGCTTGTGCCTCCGTTCCCTGAACTGTGTGCCCACTCCCACTGACCCCAGGTCCCTGAGTCTCTTGGGGGCGAGGTGTGGCCTGGGGTCCCTGTACAGGTGGGCACACTGCTGATTGACGTGTCCTGGTAACAGAGGTGTGGGCACGCTGGGTGGCTGCAGTGGTGTTGGATCCTGTGGTGATCTGTGAGTGGGCTTGGGTGACTGGCTGTTCAGTGGTCCCTGATGGGCCAGGTAGGTCATCCAGATCCAGAAGTCCAGAGTTACTGTCATCACTGGGGGCATCTTCTGTTGGGAGACTGGATAGTCGTGGCACCACCTCTGCACTGACATTGGCTGGGGTACCTGTGGGGATGGAAGTGATGTATTATGCTTCATGTGTATGACATATTGTACATCCCTGGCTTCCCCTCTATGGTTGCTGTTGCCCTGCCACCTTTTGTTTGTGTATGTGGATGTATTGTGGGATTGTTAGTTCCCCTATGCTGTGCATGCTTTTGTGATGGGTGTCAATGCAGGGTTGGGAGGGCTGTCCATGCATTGGTATAGCATGAAGGGGTTGGCATTGGGGTTAGTCATATGCAAAGGTGCAGTGCATAGGATGGAGTGGAGTGATAGGGGCGAGGGTGAGGGTGTGAGATGGCATGCAGATATGAGGGGGTTGACAGGTGGTAAATGTTGCTTACAAGTGTCCAGTCTTCCGTCTATTCCAGTGAGTCCCTCAGGATGCAGTAATGCCAGTACTTGCTCCTCCCATGCTGTGAGCTGTGGGGGAGGAGGTGGGGGTCCACCACCAGTCCTCTGTATGGCGAGCTGGTGCCTTGCTTCAATGGGACGTACCTTCCCCCATATGTCGGTCCACCTCTTCCTGATGTTGTCCCTTGTTCTTGGGTGCTGTCTCACGGCGTTCACCCTTGTCATAATGAGGGCCTAAGTATCTATACAATTGAGTTGGAAAATTGTTTGAAATAGTTTTTTGGGGAAAAATTCCCTTGTCAGCTCTTTACCTCTTAATAACACATATGCAGCACACTTCCATAAATAAATATATACTTCATTTTGTGTGATATAAAATCTTTCCAATTCAGAGCATAGCCTTTGCTGCCTCAAGAAATGAAGCTGAATTTCAACAGTAAAATGTATTCTCAATTTAACTACATTACTTCAAGTATACAGATGTACAGTAGAAATAGATCAGGCTGAGAAACTTCAGTTGAAGAGCCATTTCTGAGAAGCCATAACAAGAAGCAATTTAGTAGAAAATATTCTATAAACTGGACCAATACCCAGCACAAACCATTTCCAAACTGCCAACAAGTTATTTTAAGCAGTGCCTCTGAGTTCCATCGCCATATGCTTGTCATCTCCCAGCATGATGTGCCAAAAATGTTTTCCACACCTACTGTGCTGCGTGGCAGGTCCACCAGCAGGCGCCTAACTCACTAGCATATTTTATTAAACTTAAGAAGACTGTAAGGAATAGCCTCCCATTGGGTGGGGAAAAAGTTTTAACTCCCACAAATCTCTTGTGTGCTACTTGCCAGTGTGCACCAAAGATCGATAGGAGAGAATCCCATTACTTACAACTGATACAAAATGGTGGGGGGAACATCCTGAACAACTAGATCCTAAACAACTACT
Source organism: Pleurodeles waltl (assembly GCF_031143425.1). NCBI lineage: Eukaryota > Metazoa > Chordata > Amphibia > Caudata > Salamandridae > Pleurodeles > Pleurodeles waltl. The sequence goes on from NC_090438.1 coordinate 642,573,567, forward strand.
TGCCTAAACCACTACTGCTAAACAACTAAAAAGTTTCTACATTTTTTAATAGTTTATTAGCTGTTGTTTAGAATTGATATATATATATATAATATATATATGTATATGTATATATATATATATATGTATTATATATATATCTATATATATATACATATACATATATATATATATAGATATATATATATAAATTCCAAACAACTAATAAACCATAAAAAAATTATCATTATTCAGGCAAAATCGTTGTTTAGACAGTAGTTGTTCAGTACTTCGTTGTAGAAACTTTTTAGTTGTTTAGCAGTAGTGGTTTAGACAAGTAGTTGTTTAGGACCTAGTTGTTCCATCCCATATTCCTTTCTGAAATACCTAGCAACACAAAGGCCTGATATTGGGAGGCTGGGTGCTAAATATGACTGGGTCAAGGACGGGTAGGACTGAAAGTAATGAGGATTACTGGTAAGAAATCACAGCATTTCCATCTATGTCCCTCTTCCTCAACCCAGTCCTTACAAATGACCAATCCTAAAGCATACATGCCAAAAGGCCTTTGCAATATGATAACTGAAATAAAGTACAACATAGGATATAAAGTACACCCAAGTAAATTTTATGCTATATCCAAAAATAATGTAAGCAATCAAAGAGGAACAGGATACTCCACAGCCTGTAACACATCACTCCCAAAATTCAAGCGACTGGTGTGTGCATAATTCAAAATAAAATTTCTAGTAAACATGTGTTCAGAAGTTGAAGCACAAACCTTTTTTAAGCTGCCCATGAATTTGGCACTCCTCTAACAGAACATGCTTTAATATTAGAAAGACAAGGCAAATGAGAGCCCTGATATGCCAAGGAGATGGTGTCCTTAATCCAGTGACTGAAAGCCATCTTAGATTCTTCTTTCCCACGTCCTGCAAGACCGAAAGTCACAAAGAAACTATTGTAAGCCTGAAATGCATCAGATCTTTCAACATGCACAAATAATACATGTTTAACATTTAAAGTGTGTTACACCTGCTCCTCTGGAGAAGAAGGAGAAGGGTAGAGACAGGGTAAAACTAGTTCCTGAGGAGAATGAAACTTAGAATGAACTTTTGGAATACACTCAGAATCCAATTGCAATGCCACCGCATCTTCCATGAACCTCAAAAATGGTGGGGTATGCTGTGAAGCAGAAAAAATCCCTAAGAGCTTGGCTGATGTGATAGTCATGAGAAATGTTCCCTTACATGAAAGAAAATGAATCTCCACAAATGATAGATGATAGAGGTTTAAAGGAGGATAATGAAGAGCGTGAAGAACCAGAGAAAGATCCCACAATGGAACAGAAGGTTTGACAGCAGGTGTTGTTAGATAGAGACTACGAAACAACCTGGAAACTAAAGGGCCATCATTTGTGGAAAATGAAATTGAGGGCCAGATTTAAAAGGAGGGATTTCAAAGTTGATGGCTATCTCGTCTGTGAAATGTAAATACTATTGTTTTCTATGGTATTCAGATTTTGGCAGACAGGATATCCGTCACCATTGCAATGGAATAACCCCTCCTATGAGATCTAAATCAGGCCCTGAGTCTCTGAATGTATTGATAGCCACCCACTGACTGTTAGAAATGGGTTTTTTGGTTGGTGGTGAGGTTGCCTCCTGTCCAAGCAAGGACCCTCACTCTAGTCAGGGCAGAGGAGAAACACACCTGGTTAACCCTGCTCACCCCCTTGGTAGCTTGGCATAAGCAGAAAGGCTTGACCCAGAAGCAATGTGTAAAGTATTTGTACCAACACACACAGTAATCCGTTGAAACACTACAAAATGGATACCACACAGGTTTAGAAAAATAGTAAATATTTATTTAAGTAGCAAAAGACCAAATACGATAAAAATCCACAATCCACAATTAAAAATATGACTTTAGCAATTAAAAACACAAAAATAGTGGCTAATAGCACCAATGCTGCAATTTGATGTTAAGAGGCATCATGGTGGATGTTTCCCACAATGCGACACCACGGGTGCCGTTTACGGAGTCACACAGTCCCCAAGGTACAGTATTTTAGCAAAAGCGTGGAAAACAGGCCGGTGCATGGAATAGAGGAGCGAGGCGTCTCTGGATCTGAGGCAGCGTTGGTTCTGGTGCTGCGACGTGAAGGAGCAGAGGTGTCACGAGGAGGCGTTGGGTCCTTGCTGCGAAGTGGTGGAGGAGAAGCAGCATTGGTTGCGAGGAGTCGGTCCCTGGGCACCTCCGGCAAATTTGAAGTTTGGCAAAGTCACAATGCTGCGGAGCAACCTCACGGGGTTGTGATCACGTCACAGGGTCACAGATGCTGCAATGGAGTCGGTGTCACAAACATCGATGCTACGACACTCCAATCTTGCGAGTTCTTGGGACATCAGTGGTGTCGGTGATGTGGGGCCTGCGATGTCGGTGCGGTCGTCGCGCTTCTGCGAGGTTCACGGCTTCAGGTGCAGGCAGGGTTGTGATCACGTCACAGGGTCACAGATGCTGCAATGGAGTCAGGTGTCACAAACATCGATGCTACGACACTCCAATCTTACGAGTTCTTGGGACATCAGTGGTGTCGGTGAGGTGGGGCCTGCGATGTCGGTGCGGTCGTCGCGCTTCTGCGAGGTCCACGGCTTCAGGTGCAGGCAGGGTCTCATATTCCGTGCAGCGGCATCATTGCAAAGTAGCACGGCATCATCTGGCATCATTTCACAGGATTTTACCAGAAATTCACTCTTAGGGGCCCATGAACTGGAATGACACCCTCTGACAAGCTAGAGTAAACAACATGCAGACTCAGAGGCTGATTGGTGAAGCCGTTGTTGTTCCTGAGGCTTCAAAAACAGGAGGCAAGCTCAGTCGAAGCCCTTGGAGATTCTTCTCAAACAGGAATATACCACAAAGGCCAGTCTTTGTCCCTTCCCACAGGCAGAAATAGCAACTGCAGGATAGCCCGACAAAGCATTCACAGGTAAGGGCAACACTTCTTCTCAGTTCTTCAGCTTTTCTCCTTAGCAGAGGTTCCCCTTGGTTCCAGAAGCAAATCTTGAAGAAATCTAAAGTCTGAGGTTTTGGGTCCAATACTTATACCCTTTTCTACCTTTGAAGTTGCCCAACTTCAAAGAAAAGTATCTGTTGTTTACAGGATCCTGTCTTGCCCAGGCCAAGCCCCAGACAAACACCAGGAGGTTGAAGACTGCAATGTGTGAGGGCAGGCACAGCCAATTCAGGTGTAATTGACCACTCGTCCCTCCACTCTAGCCCAGATGGCTCATCAGGATATGTATGCTACACCCCAGCTCCCTTTGTGTCACTGTCTAGAGGAGAGATGTGAACTCTGTCAAACTGATCCAGACGGGGAATCCACAAACAGGCAGGGTCACAAAACGGTTTAGGCAGAGAAATGCCTACTTTCCAAAAGTGTCATTTTCAAACTAGCAAACTAAAAAACAACTTCACTAAAAGATGTATTTTTATATTGTGAGTTCAGAGACCCCAAACTCCACATTCATATCTGCTTTCAACGGGAAACTGCACCTTAAGAATATGTAAAGGCAGCACCCATGTTAACCTATGAGAGATAGGCCTTGCAATAGTGAAAAATGAATTTGGCAGTATTTCACTGTTAGGACATGTTCAACACATCAGTACATGTCACACTTTTAATATACACAGCACCCTGCCCATGGGGCTACTTAGGGCCTACCTTAGGGGTGCCTTACATGTATAAAAAGGGAAGGTTTAGGCCTGGCAAGTGGATACACTTGCCATGTCGTATTGGCATTTGAAAACTGCACACCGACACACTGCAGTGGCAGGTCTGAGCCATGTTTACATGGCTACACATGTGGGTGGCACAAACAGTGCTGCAGGCCCACTAGTAGCATTTGATTTACAGGCCCTAGGAAGCTCTAGTGCACTTTACTAAGGATCTTACTAGTAAATAAAATATGCCAATTATGGAAAAGCCAATTACACAAACAATTTCAAATAGAGAGTCCTTGCACTTTAGCACTGGTCAGCAGTGGTAAAGTGCCCAGAGTAACAACAACAGCAAAAAAAGAGTCCAGCACACAGCAACAACCTGGGAAGCAGAGGTAAAAAGTTAGGGGAGACCATGCCAAGGATGCCAGGTCTAACACTGACCTATCAAAGTAAACACTGATTAACCTTTATCAAACTCATCCATAAAGAATTGGAAAGAAAATAAATTGTGATGGGCGTGCAGGGGATGGAGGTACTGGATGAAGATGTAGTGCATGCAGGTGTGAAGGTAGACGAGACAGGGAGGGAGGAGGAGGACGTGGAGGAGGGGGACACAGTGGAGGCAGGGGATGTTGGTGTGTCTGCATGGGGATGGTACTTGTGTGAGTGCCTGTGGGATGTGAGGTGCTTATGTTTGCCATGACTACTCTTGTGTGTTGATGAGTGTGCATGCTGGTCTGATGGTGTGCTTGGGATAGGCTGAGGTACAGGAGATTGGGTCTGGGTAGAGGAAGTTGGGAGGGGGAGGCTGGACACTGGGACAATGGCTGCCATCAGTGCTGAGGCGAGGGCCTGAAATGCACTCTGTTGGGCCACCACCCCAGAATAAATGCCCTCCAGGTATGCATTTGTTTGCTGCAAATGCCTCTCAACACCCTGGATGGCATTCAAAATGGTTGATTGCCCAACAGTGAGGGATCTCAGGAGGTCAATAGCCTCCTCACTGAGGGCAGCAGGGCTTACTGGGGCAGGGCCTGAGGTGCCTGGGGCGAAGAAGATGCCTACCCTCCTGGGTGAGCAGGCACTGGAAACTCGATGCAGGGCTGCTGGGAGGGCGGTGCTGGTAGGGGGGGTGGCGGCTGTACCTGTTGATGCGGTGGGCACAGAGGTACCTGCCACCGCAAGGGAGATCCCATCAGAGGAGGAGTCGCTGTCGATGGTGTCTCTTCCTGTCCCCGTCGTGGAGCTCCCCTCCTCCCCCGCCTCACTGGTGCCTTCGTTACTTCACTCTCCAGGGCCATATGGGATGTAGCTCCCTCCTGCTCCGGTGCCACTGCTCCTCCGCCGGATGGTGCTAATGCACACAAGGACAGGGTGACAAAACAAAAAGGGGGGAAAGACAGAGGAGACACATGGTCATTACCTGCAACACCACTACCGTTGGCGGACACAACACACAGGGAGCAGCCCTGTGCACTAAGCCATGCACTAACAGGGCAGGGGAAAAGCACATGCCCATGGGGGACTCTGTATAGACCCATTTCATGCACAGGTGGAACCCATAGGAGCCTGACTAGGTGTAGAGGGCAAATACCACCTTTGGGGTTGGAGTGGGACAGAGCCTGCAAATCAATGGATCTAACTTTGAGCATCTGCCCTGGCCTAGGGGAACCAACAGCCCACCTCCCCCACCCTGACACCTCATCAAGCGCGCAGAGTCAGCTGAATGCGAGTGTACTCACCCCCTTGTGGCTGCTGTGATGCCCTCAAGCGCCCATCTAACTCAGGATATGCCACCGCCAGGATCCGGTACATCAGGGGTGTCATGGTGCGATGGGCACCCCTTCCACGTTGGGAGACCATCCCCAGCTGGGCCTCCACCATCTTCTTGCTCCAGCGGCACAGGTCCTCCCATCTTTTCCGGCAGTGGGTGCTCCATCTATGGTAGACCCCCAGGGTCCGCACTTCCTTGGCAATGGCACGCCAAATACCCTTCTTCTGGTGGGCGCTGATCTAGAGGAATAGTGATGTAAAAATGGATGTTACTCCCCAGTACAGTTCTTCTCACACATTGCCCACAAACCTCCCACCCTGGCCCAGAAAAACATACACACACCATCCTCACATGCTGGCTTGTCCCCCCCTGTCACTTCCATCCACGACACTCCATACAATCATGTGCCGTCCACCATGCACACGGTTTACTCACCTGTTTGTCTGGAGGACCGTATAGTTGCATGTACTGGGGGAGGACCCCATCCACCAGTTTCTCCAACTCCTCCGCAGTGAAGGCAGAGGCCCTTTTCCCAGACATTGTAGCCATTGTCGCTTCCAGACGCAGGTCCCAGCAGCACTTACAGTGTAGGTCCTCTCCTGTTGAAGGCCAGGTATCAAGTGAGGGAACAGATAGAAAATGACGGTCACGTCCGCGGTGGGGCGTACCGTCACGGCCGGCGTACATCGTCATTGGCTCCTGGAACCCATAGGGCCCAATGATAACCAATGCTGATTTGCGCAGCTGTCTTCGACCGCCTACCGCGATGCTACACAACGCCAGCGCAGTTACCTCATTTCCCCTTGTCCCACCTTACAGGTCAGGCAGCCAGCATTTCAGGGTGCCACATGGCAGACCAACTAACTGCGTCACACCTATTTAGGCCAGGACTACGGACTGACAAAGGCACATAGAGAAAATTTAACGATTGTGCTAAACAGCAATGTGAAACCAATGTGGTGTCTGACCCTCTGCTCACCGTTCTCCTCCATAGGGCACGTCCGCCGGGGCAGGCGATGAGATGGTGGCATCCTCTGGTGTACAGACCCCTGGTGGACCTGTTGGCAATGGAAGACAGACACATCATTATCATTTACAGATTTGATCATGCAACAATCCAGGAACTGTGTGACCAGTTGGAGCCAGACCTGATGTTATCTATCCGCCATCCCACAGGAATCCACCCTCTAGTGCAGGTCCTGTCAGTGCTCCATTTACTGGCAAGTGGGTCTTTTTTAAACCACAGTAGCCATGGCATCAGGGATGTCACAGCCAATGTTCTCTAACGTGTTGTCCAGAGTGCTATCTGCCCTGCTGAAACACATGCGCACTACATCATTTTCTCGCAGGTGGAGGATCTGCCCACAGTGAAAGGTGACTTTTATGCCCTCGGACATATCCCCAACATAATTGGTGCCATTGATGGTACACATGTGGCATTTGTCGCCCCCGCAGGAATGAACAGGTGTACAGAAACCGGAAAAGTTACCATTCAATGAATGTGCAGATGGTGTGTTTGGCAGACCAGTACATCTCCCATGTGAATGCCAAGTATCCAGGCTTTGTGCATGGTGCTTACATTTTGAGGAATAACAGCATCCCTTATGTGATGGGGCAACTCCAGAGGCACCGTGTGTGGCTAATAGGTGAGCCCAAGGTCCCCACACAGTTTTATTTGGTGTCTCGGTATGGGAGATTCCCTAATGTTTGGAGGATGTCTAACAGTTGTCCCTCAATATTTGCAGGTGACTCTGGTTACCCCAACCTGTAATGGCTACTGACCCAAGTGAGGAATCCCAGGACAAGGGCAGAGGAATGCTACAATGAGGCATATGGGTTAACTAGTAGGATAACAGAGCGCACCTTCGGCCTCCTGAAGGCCAGATTCTGGTGCCTCCATCTGACAGGTGGATCCCTGCACTACTCACCAAAGAAGATGTGCCAGATCATCGTGGCATGCTGTATGTTGCACAACCTGGCTTTGCGATGCCAGGTGCCTTTTCTGCAGGAGGATGGGCCTGATGGTGGTCTTGTGGCAGCTGTGGAGTCTGTGGACAGTGAAGAAGAGGAGGCAGAAGAAGAAGATGTAGACAACCGTAACAACATCATCATGCAATACTTCCAGTGAGACACAGGTAAGAGGATGCCACTGCTCCCACATCTCATACTATTGTAGGACCTAGCATAAATGTGCCTTTTTACCTCTGTGTATGGACCCTGACTTGTCACTATGGCTTTCCATTTCACAGATCTGGGTCCCACGTTGTGCACTCTGCTATGTTTACTGCTGGCCAACAACTGTGTAACATTGGTATGTGAACAAGTACATTGACATTAGTATATTTCAGAGAGGTTGCAATTACACATTTGTGAAAGCACAGACTGACTCCAGATTGATTTGTGATTCAAGTGTTTTTATTTCTGTGCTAATAAGTGGAGGGTGTGTGCAATGGGCTGGGATGATGGTGGAGGAATGTCCAGGGTTGAGTCCAGTCTCTTGGTCTCACAGGTGCATTGTCCAATGGGGCATAGGAAGGGGAGCACTGGCAGTTTAAGGTGGACAGGGTGACAAAGCGGGACAGAAGGGCGACATTCAGAAGTGTCTTATTTCCTTGCGGGGGTCTTGGCAATGTTCTCTGTCTTCTTCCTGGATCTCAGGGACCGTTTGCGGGTTGGTTCTCCTTCTGCAGGTGGCGGAGTGCTGGTGGCCTGTTGTTCATGTGGCGGTGCCTCCTGTCCACTAGCGCCGGCGGAGGTAGAGGGATGTTCCTCATCCAGGCTAGTGTCAGGGGCCCGTTTGTGTGCCACTCTGTCCCTCATGGTGTTGACAAGGTCTGCCAGCACCCCTGCAATGGTGACAGTGGGCGTTAATGGACTTCAAGTCCTCCCTGATCCCAAGGTAGTGTTCCTCCTGCACCCGCTGGGTCTCCTGAAACTTGGCCAGTACTGTGCCCATGGTCTCCTGGGAATGGTGGTATGCTCCCAGGATGTTGGCGAGTGCCTCATGGAGGGTCGGTTCCCTGTGCCTGTCCTCCCCCTGTCATACAGCAGTCCTCCCAGCTTCCCTGTTATCCTGTGCCTCTGTCCCCTTGAAGCTTGTGCCCACTGCCACTGACCCCATGTCCCTGATTGTCTTGGGTTGATGGGTTTGCCTGGGGTCCCTGTAGTGGTGGACACACTGCTGATTGACGTGTCCTGGGGACAGAGGGATGGGCCCGCTGGGTGGGTGCTGTGGTGGTGTTTCCTGAGGGGGGAGGGTCTGTGGTGGCTTGTGACAGTGGCAGGGGCGTGCAGAGCTGCTGTCATCACTGTGACTGTGGGGGGACTGGATTTGTCTGGCACCCCCTGTCCGGTGACGTTGGGTATGGGTCCTGTTGGGGTGCAAATGCATAGTTTTAGTATCTGTGTGTGCCATCTTGTACATTGGGTGAGGTGCCCTCTACTCCTGTGCTTCCATTATTGTGTTTGCCCTTTTGTGGTAGTTGTTTTGGGGTTTGTGTGGGTATCTGTACTGGACATGCTTTGGTGATGGGGGTCCATGCATAGGTGGTGCATGCAGGGCCTTGGTATTGGGATGTGTGGGTTGTGATAGGGGGGCATACGTGAGGTGTTGGAGTGATGGGGGTGAGGGTGAGGATTGGGGTGTGTGATGGCATGCAGGTGGGGTGGGGGGATATGGTAAATAAGATATGACTTATCAGAGTCCAGTCCTCCTGCTACTCCTGCCAGGCCCTCAGGATGCAGTATTACCAAGGCTTGCTCCTCCCATGTTGTTAGTTGTGGGGGAGGAGGTGTGGGTCCACTGCCAGTCCTCTGTACAGCAATCTGGTGTCTGGATACCACATTCCCCCGTAGGTCGTTCCACCTCTTCCTGATGTCATCTCGTGTTCTTGGATGCTGTCCCACTGTGTTGACCCCGTCGACGATTCTCCGCCAGAGCTCCATCTTCCTAGCAATGAAGGTGTGCTGCACCTGTGATCTGAAAAGCTGTGGCTCTACCTGGATGATTTCCTCCACCATGATCCTGAGCTCCTCCTCTGAAAACCTGGGGTGTCTTTGAGGTGCCATGATGTTGCATGGGTGATGTGTGAGGTGCTGTTTATTGTGCTGTGTTGTGTTGGTGTGTGTTCGTTGAGGTGCGTGGATGTTGTATGAGTGATGGTGTTGTGTGCCTGTGGATGCTGGTGTTGTGTTTTCCTATTCTCTCTCTCTCAGGGTTTGCGGGTAATGTGGGTGTGTGTTTTATGGTGGTATGAGTGTGTGGGTGTGGTGTGTGTATGTGTATCAGGTGTGTGTATTTCGAATTGTCCAATGTGGTTGTGTTTTCTAAATGTGTGTGTATTTTGAGCGCGGTGATGTGTACCGCCAATGGATTACTGCTGTTGAATGACCGCCGCGTTGATTCGTGGGTCGTGATAGTGTGGGTGTATTCTTGTTGGCGTGACGGTGTAGGTTTTGGTATCGCCAGTTTATCACTGACCTTTGGTGTTGCGGACTTGTGTGGGTGTCTGTATTGTGGCGGATTCCGAGATGTGGGTCGTAATACCTGTAGCGGAATTCTACTGCCACCACGGTATGTTGGCGGCCTTCAGCACAGCAGAAAGTGGGATTTAAAGCCAGGGTTGTAGTGAGGGCCTAAGTCCTGCCCAACTTGTCACATGCCACCTGCCCCAGTGACTTGCTGTGAGTGCTGCCCTGATGGTTGACATATGCCACTGTCAGTCTGTTGTCTGATCATATCAGGACATTGCAATCAGACAGATGAGACTCAAAATACTGATGGGACCTCTCCACCACAGACAGTTCTTTTCAATTGGATGACCACATGGGCTCCGATATGTACCATCGAGCTTGGACTGACGTCTCATCATTGCACCCCAACTCAGAGCGCTGGCTTCCATTGTCACCACTATTGGATGAATCCTCATCCCCTTGGTGAGGTTTGCTGAGCCCAACCACCAATGTAGTCTGTGAATAATGTCTAGAGACTCAGGAATCTCCACAGTGATGTCCTGTTATGTTTATGTTAAATTTGCTTCTATTGCATGTGACTCTCCCCAAAGGGGTATCTCAGCATGTCAGCTCAGTAGCTGTAAAATGACAAAAGCAGCAATACCATTAAAACACAAAGATTTCTTAGATCTAAGATTATTGGAACATTGATGACGGGAAGTTGGAAGAGCATTCCAACATAAAGGAGCCACATGAGAGAAGGATCTTCCTCCCGTCCTGATCTTACTAACTCTGGAATGAGTAAGAAATTATTTGTCACAAGAGCATAGATTTCTGTTAGGACAGTAGGGGGCAAGTGTCAAGGATGAATAATATGGTCCCTTGCCAATGAGATCCTTATGTGTGATACATCAGATTTTGAAGGTAATCCTTTTACTGACCGGAAGCCAGTGAAAGGCATGCAGTAAAGGAGTGGCTGATGTCCTTGCTGGAACATTGTATATTAGGCGGGCCATTGAATTCTGTACTACCTGTAACTTAGTCAGCAAGGAATCATTTATGGAGGCAAATAAGGCATATCCTTAATTCAGGTGACTCATAATTAGTGTCTGGACCAATGTCTTCCTAGAAGAAGAAGGAAAAAGGAGAAATGCCTGTCTTAGCAGGCAAAGTAGATGGAAACAAAAACCTGTGTTTTTTAACATGCTCATCCATGAAGAGAGATTGATCCAAATATACTCTTAGATTCTTTATAACGGTTGTTGGGTTGGAGAGGAGTGCCAAGTTACAAAAGACCATCAACTTGGTTAGCTGTCTTTCCAAATAACATGATCTCTGTTTTACTTGCGTTGAGCTGGAGACAGTTCAATGTCATCCATTCTGCAACTGCCCTGAGGCCCAAGCCAAAGAGTTCTTTTACTTTACATGACTTCACATCAAAAGATAGCAGTAATTGAGTATCATCTGCATAAGAATACATTTCTGTTGCCTGACCAACTTCGCCAAAGGTGCCACATAAATATTTAATAGTGTAGGGCTAAGACAAGAGCCCTGAGGCACTCCTTTGTCCAAGTGTAGAGTGTTTTCTATTAGAGAGGAAGTCTTCTAATCACTGTAGTGTAAGCCCACCAATGCCACACTCCTATAGTCTTTACAGAAGTCAGGAGTGTGCCACTGTGTCAAAGGCCGTCAACAGATCTAATAGCACTCGCATGATAGGACTATTTGTGTCCAAAAAACGTCTGATGTGGGAAATGTCATGAACCGATGGAGGTGCCACTGTAATGGCCATATGTGCAACTTGCCCACAACACTGTGAAGAGAGACACTGCCATGGGATCTTACACCTCCATCCATTGAAGCAAGGTGGCCGTCTTCTAAGATAACAGATATGCCAACAGAGAGTGCAGATGTTGTATCCTGGACAAAGGAAGGAGCACCATGCACATACCAGAGTCAAATTCTGCCCCTATAAATGTCCTCCATGTCAATGGCTGGAGATTGTACGTTGGAACATTCAAAAGAAAACCATGCCGCTTTAGTGTAACTATGGTCAGCTCCAGATGTTTTTACATCACCTGAGCAAATGGGGATTGGCACATCCAATTGTCCAGGTAAGGAGAGACTGAAATCCCCTGAAGATGAAGGTGAGCAACCAGACGTGCTGCCACTTTTGAAAATACCCTTGGTGATGATCGTAGGCTAAAAGATAGGACACAATACTGCCAATGAAGTCCTTTCGGAGAGAAACACATATACTGCTAGAATTCCAATGGCATGGGACTAATGGGAGCAAGGAGATAGAAACCCAGGTCTCCATCTTGAACAAAAGTTTTCAAACATATTTGTTCAGAGACTTCAGGTTGATAACAATCCTAAAACCCTGTGCCACCTTCAGGGCTAGGAACACAATTAAATAAGTGCCTTGTCTCATCTGCCATTTTGGTACTAGAACTATTGCTTTCATCAGGAGAGGGAAATAAATCTCTTTCACCAAAGCTCTCCTTTTGAGAGGATCCTTGGGAAGAGGCATCTGAACAGTCCCTGATGATGGGAGGAGGAGCATAAACTTGATCTGATGATACCTCTCCAGAATGCTCAGCACCCACTTGTTGGATGTCGTGTGATGCCAATCGTCCAGGAAATGGCAAAGTCTTCCACCAACCTCTGATATCTCGCTTACTTGAACCACTGTGGTGGCACAGTCAGGAACGCTGACTGGTATTTCCTTGATCCTGTTGGTTTTCCCTTTCAAATCTTTTCCACAGAATTTCTAACCTCCCACAGTAGACCTTTGCCACAGGACCGTTGACAAAATGACTTTGAAGAAAAGAAGAATCATTCTTTATCCTGTTGTTACTTCCGAAAGAAAAAACATTGGGGGTCATTCTGACCCCGGCAGGCGGCGGGCGCCGCCCGCCGGGCGGAGACCACCAAAAGCCCGTACCGCGGTCAAATGACCGCGGCGGTCATTTAGACTTTCCCGCTGGGCAGGCGGGCGACCGCCAAAAGGCCGCCCGCCCGCCCAGCGGGAAAGCCCCAGCAACGATGAAGCCGGCTCCGAATGGAGCCGGCGGAGTTGCTGGTGTGCGACGGGTGCAGTGGCACCCGTCGTGATTTTCAGTGTCTGCTTTGCAGACACTGAAAATCTTAATGGGGCCCTGTTAGGGGGCCCCACGACACCCGTTCCCGCCAGCCTCTTCCTGGCGGTGTAAACCGCCAGGAACAGGCTGGCGGGAAGGGGGTTGGAATCCCCATGGCGGCGCTGCTTGCTTGCAGCGCCGCCTTGGAGGATTCCCTGGGGCAGGGGAAAACCGGCGGGAAACCGCCGGTTTCCCTTTTCTGACCACGCCTTTACCGCCGCAGTCAGAATTGCCCCTGAAGCACCGCCAGCCTGTTGGCGGTGCTTCCTCCGTCCCCGGCCCTGGCGGTCCATGACCGCCAGGGTCGGAATGAGGCCCATTGTGTCCTTTCCATGAAAACTTTAAGAAGCTTGTCTTCCAGGTCCTTACAAAACAGTAGTGGTCTTGTAAAGCAAATTAATGCGTTCTGGATCGTTCCAGTCAATCAACAGAATGCCCATAACAAAAGGATGAATGGGCAGAGCTTTACTCGCCTGCTTTCTAAATTGTGGCAAGACAGCTTCTTCGGATTTACTGGCCACTTCCTCCTGTGTAAATCCCTTGTTCTCACTAACATGGGCAAGAATGTCTGGTAAGAAGTCTTTTGACAAATATTTCCTCTTATCCTCCAAGGAGCACAGGGAAGACTCATTAGATGAATCAGAACTTGAAATATCTGAATACAAGTCATGTCCTCCACCAGACTGAGATCCTGCTTTCATTTTCTTTAAAGAAGACAAATGGCCTGATTTACATATTGACAGAGGGGTTACTCCATCACAAGAGTACGCCCAGACATGGGTCCCTTGCTCACTGTGCCACTGGATTCAAGATAGCCTGGCTGATGAAGGGTGATACCCTCAAACCTGTCCCAGGATGCTTGTTTCCGGTCCAGGAAAGACCTGGTTTGGTAGTTTGGGCTGGACTGTTCCCATGAGGAACAGGGTCAAAACTGATTTGCATATGGCTGGGTCTAAACAGGAGTGGCATGGTGAGCAAAAGAACATTGGATTAAACCCAGATCTGTGACTCGGGGTGAGTGTTTGCATTGTTCAGCACTCCGTCCATCATCCTTTTGTGTTGCTAAAGTGGCCCTAAGTGGGAAGGGTATGCCCAGACATGGGTCCCTTCCTAACTGTGCCACTGGGTTCAAGCTAGCCTGGCTGATAAAGGGTGATACCCTGAAACAGGTCCTAGGCTGCTTGTTTTCGGTCCAGTGAGGACCTGGCTTGCAAGTTTGGGCTGGACTATTCCCATGAAGAACAGGGTCAAGACTGATTTGCATATGGCTGGGACCAAACTGGGGTGGCATGGTAAGCAAAAGAATGATGGATTATACTTTTATCTATGACTGGGGTGAATGTTTCCATTGTTCAGTACTCTGTCCATCATCCTTTTGTGTTGCTAAAGTTGCCCTAAGTGGGAAGGGTATGCCCAGACGTGGGCCCCTTACTCACTGCGCCACTGGTTTCAAGCTAGCTTGGCTGATGAAGCGTGATAAGCTGAAACAGGTCCCAAGATGCTTGTTTCCTGTCCAGGGAGGACCTGGTTTGGCAGTTCAGGCTGGACTGTTCCCATGGGGAACAGGGTCAAGACTGATTTGCATATGGCTGGGTCCAAACTGGGTTGGGGTGGTAAGCAAAGGAATGATGGATTAAACCCAGATCTGTGACCGGGTGTGTTTTTCCATTGTTCAGCACTCCGTACATCATCCTTTTGTGTTGCTAAAGTTACCCTAAGTGGGATGGGTATGCTCAGACTTAGGTCCCTTGCTCACTGTGCCACTGGATTCAAACTAGCCTGCTTTTGGAAGTGTGATACACTGAGACCTGTCCCACGATGCTTGTTTCTGGTCCAGGGATGACCTGGCTTGGCAGTTCGGGCTAGACTGTTCCCATGAGTTACAGGGTCATGACTGATTTGTATAGGGCTTTGTCCAAACTGGGGTGGCATGGTGAGCAAAAGAATGATGGATTAAACCCCGATCTGTGACTGGGGGTGAGTGTTTACATTGTTCAGCACTCCGTCAATCATACTTTTGTGTTGCTAAAGTTGCCCTAAGTGGGATGGGTATGCCCAGACGTGGGTCCTTGCCCACTGTGCCACCAGATTCAAGTTTGTCTGGCTGTTGAAGGGTGACATCCTGAAACCGATCACAGGATGCTTGTTTCCGGGACTGGGAGGACCTGGCTTGTCAGTTCGGGCTGGACTGCTCCCATTGGGGGCAGGGTCAAGACTGATTTGCATATAGCTGGGTCCAAACTGGGTTGACGTGGCAAGCAAAAGAATAATGGTTTAAACCCAGATCTGTGATTGGGTGTGAGTGTTTGAAAAGTTTCAGTCCATCATTTTATTTTGTGATTTTGCCATGTGCACCCTAAGTAGCTAGGGTATGCCCAGACATGGGTTCCTTGCTTGCTGCACCACTGAATTCAAGCTAGCCTGGCTGATGAACGGTGATACCCTGAAACCAGTCCAAGGAGAGATGCTTGAATCCTGTCCAGGGAGGACCTGGCTTGGCAGTTCGGGCTGGACTGCGCCCATTGGGAGCAGAGTCAAGACTGATTTGCATATAGTTGGGTCCAAACTGGGGTGGCATGGTGAAAAAATGAATGATGGATTAAACCCAGATCTGTGACTGGGGTTGAGTGTTTGCATTGTTCAGCACTCTGTCCATCAGTCTTTTGTGTTGCTAAAGTTGCTCTAAGTGGGAAGGGTATGCCCAGATGTGGATCCCTTTCTCACTGTGTCAATAGATTTAAGCTAGCCTGGTTGATGAAGGGTGATACCCTGAAACTGGTCCCAGGATGCTTGTTTCCGGTCCAGGGAGGACCTGGCTTGGCAGTTCGGGCTGGACTGTTCCCATGAGGAAGAGGGTCAAGATGGATTTTCACATGGCTGGGTCCAAACTGGGGTGGCATGGTGAGCAAAAGAATGATGGACTAAACCCAGATCTGTGTTTGGGGGTGAGTGTTTGAATTGTTCAGCACTCCGTCCATCATCCTTTTGTGTTGCTAGGGTTACTCCATCACAACACTGAGGAATATCCTTTTTGCTGAAATCTAAATCCCATTCGACATAATGGGATTTAAATTTCGGTGGACAGGATATCTGTCACCGTTTTGACAGAGTAACCCCTCTGCCAATATCTAAATCAGGCCTAGAGTAACCAAAGTAGCCTCTTAAGCCTCTCCACCTCATCTGATTTCTTTTTCTTAGGGGTAGGCAATTACACAGGAGTGTCCATGGAAAAGGATGAATATGGTGGGGAGCAATGTATCTTTTTCCCTCCATGTTTTTCCATATTGCACCCAACATGTAGCCATATATACTATTCTTTAAATGCAGCTGAAACTGCCTTAAGCCCAAGCAGCTGTGCGATTAACACTTCATCTCAAATAAAAATCACTGTCAATTGCCACACGGCATGCCAGCATTGCGGAAGTAAAGTTAGCTTTGGAACTTAATTGCGTGCAATGTTCCCAGTCAGCTCAGTCTCTCTCCTGGCAATGTATGTGCTGCTCCTGTACTTATCTGCATCAGCCCGCAAAGAGCCTGCTAATTTGCCCATAAAAATTGAGCAGGACTTCGTAGTCTTGCTCAGTCCCCATGTAGAGCCCCGTGGAGACCAGACGCAGTCTAGATTCTCCACCTGAGCATTCGGGCCAGAAAGAGAAGGCCATGATAAGGATAGGATAGGGGTTAAGCGGGGAGGGTCTAATGGGGTGGGATAGATAGGGAGGAACTGGGGGTGGGATCGGACTCTTCTGTGCCATGCCGTCGTGCTGCGCTGAGGTTGGCGCTTCGCGGTTAGAAAGGTGATTAGGGAACAAGGTTCAGGCGATGGTAGCGCGTGCCTCAGTGATGGCCGCATGGCCACGATGCGGACACGGTGCTCTACCAGGCCTGGGTGGGTGGCAGCACACGGTGTAGCTGCAGCGGTTGCTGCCTGCTGCTCGCCGTCGAGAGGAGGAAAGAGGAAGTCTGGTGGGGTGGAGACACAGCGGGTCCACCCCCCATTGCACAGCATGAGGGCGGAGGCACGAGGGAAGCCTGATATTGATGCAGAGAAGGGGGCAGAGCTTAGAGGTGAGAAGCAGGCTGAGGACAGCAAAGGGCCCGTTTGGCTGGCCCTTCCAGCTGGGCTGTGGGAGCTGAGCGCAGCTCAGAGGCCAGGAGGGCCTGGGGGACTGGACCAGCCCCTGGACCTTTCTGTGGCTGAAGGGAAAGCCACGGCGAAGGGGAGAGGCAAGGCCCATGGACAGGGTGGGAGCAAAGGAAAGGGAAAAAAGGCGCAGGCACCGGCAATTGGGCCCCTGGGGGGCAAGCTGTTGGAATTTGGGGGGCAAAGAGAAGGGGGCAGCTGGGGAACAGGCAGGGATGAGGGGACTAGACCAGGGTGGTGGGAGAGACTCAGCAGCAAACCGCCACTGACTGGTCAGCAGTGGATATTGAAGATAGGATTAAAGAGCAGAGGTGGTTGTGGCAGAGACAGAAGAAAGGTGGGTCCTCTTATGCAAGGAGAAGGGAGAGTCAGGCGGAGACCTAGACATGCAAAAAGTAAGTTCTTGGGGGTAGTGTGGAGCACAGTGAAGGACGCAGTTTAGGGCACGGCAGTAAGGTGTGGGTTCCTAATGAGGAGAAGGGAAAGGAGCAGGAGGCTTGTGTGGCTGGTGTGTCAGGCAGCATGATGGTCGCACATGGCCAGGGGCGGTGTGGTGAATCAAAGCCAGCATCAGAGGCTGGCAGAAAGGTGCTGAATCCAACGGTGAGCAACACAGCCCCAGGACATTGGTCAGAAGCACTAGAGGGGTCTTTGGTGGCCTTCTCTACGCCGCAGGAGTGCATGAAACACACACATGGCACACACCATGGGAGGCATGGAATGGAAGAAGAGCGAGAAGTGGTGGATGCAGAGGGTGCTGATGATGAGTGGGGTATGGAAGAAGAGGTTGTGGTGGAGCTGGATTATGAGGAAGACTTGGAGGAGTGGGAAGATGTGGAGATTAGTGAGAAAGAGGTGAGTGGAGAGCACGGGAGGGCGAAGAGGCACAGGAGTGGCACAACATCCTCTTATCTCAATGTTTTGCAAGCATCGAAGACTGGTGCACGAGCGCACGAATGGTCACAAGAGAAGGGTTGCGGGCACCAAAACAGAAACTCAAGAACAAGGTGTCCAAGGTAAGGGAGAATGGTGTTCTCCATGGGGTGACTGGCAGGGCAATATAAATCTACTCGACTGGGGGAGGACTGAATACACAGCATGCCCGGTATAGGTGCGGTACAGGCAGGCAGCAAGGACCAAGTGGTGGACAAGGAGTCAACGACCCATATTGGGGAGAGGGAGATAGTGACATGAGAGGAGACAGAGGGCAAAGCCAAGGAGGGGGACAGACATAAGAAGCGACTCCCGTCCATGGGACTAGCCATTTCGTTAGGCTTTCATCTAGCCGACAAGACGAAAGAAAAGATTTGAAGACAGAAGTACATTGATGTATTAAAGCTCCTTCATAGAGATCTCCAAGCTAAGGAAGGCTCTAAAGAGGAGGAGTGGGAACTGGCACATAGAACAAAGGCCCATATTTGTACTTTTTTAGTGCCACATTTGCGCCGCTTTTTGACACAAAATCGGCGCAATCTTACAAAATACCATTGTGTTTTGTAAGTTTGGGCCGATTTTGCGTCAAAAAGCGTTGCAAATGCGGCGCTAAAAAAGTATAAATATAGGCCCAAGAGTCCCAGTAACCATGGATATCTAAACCTCTGCCTTTTTTATTTATGCTAACATCTACTGTGAAAAATATGTGGACAGGGCCATTGCCATGTTTAAGTAAATGGTTATTATATTCAAGGCCCAAATTGCAAGTTTCACATGGCTCAGCTCCGACAAGGAGTTTAGCGCCAGAGTGAGTGTTAACCCTAAAAACACATGGGGTGACGTGGAATCAGAGTTATGGATTCAGTGGATGGCATCTTCGCATTCTGCATCATCAACCAGCACAGCTAGTGGTCTACTGGTGGTCTATAAGCCTTTCAGCAGTGTCAGCTCAAGGTGGGGCAGGTACTGCACAATGACCCCCAGTGCCTAGCTCAGAACCATGTTGGAATTTTCACAAGGGGTTTTGCTCTAGACACCCTTGCAAATTTAAACATGAGTGTTCTAAATGTAGGGGGAGACACCCAGTTATGCAATGTTTCTCACTTGCCAGTCAGTGGAGATCTACCAGGAGCAGAGGGGGACAGGACGCTCCTGGCCAAAAGGCGCCTACTCCTATTGAGTTGGTCAGCTTACTGCCCTGGTTGTGCATGTACACGAATACGGACATGGCGTGCAAATTGGAATGGGTTTCAAAGAAGGGTTTTGGGTAGGATACCAAGGGCCGCGAGCAAGAAGACGGGCTGACAGCAAAAGACATGCCTGATGTGGTAGCGACAACATTGAGTAAAGAAGGGGCAGAGGGCAGAATTGAGGGCCCCTTTTACAAGTGGCCTATGGAAGACCTGATGATTTCACCCTTGGGTGTTATCCCTAAAAAGAGCAAAGGGGAGTTCCAACTTATACACCATTTGTCATGGCCAGAAGGGGCATTGGTGAATGATTTCATCGTGCTAGAGGGTACACGGGCAGTGTACGCCTCAGTGGATGATGCCATTCGGCTCATCAGGGGGTGCGGCAGGGGTGCATAGTTGGCTAAGTGCAACATCAAGGCAGCTTTCTGGCTGTTACCCATCCACCCTGAGGATTTCTCTTTGCTGAGGATGCAAATGAGTGGGGCCATTTACGTTGAAAGAGTGCTGCCAATGGGGTGTGCGATTTCCGGTGCTCGATTTCCTGTGCATTGTTCGAGGCATCAAGTACCTTCCTGCAATGGGTTTTCGTTCAGGTGACTGGGTATCGGATGGTGCCACCCTACTTGGACGATTTCCTTTTTGTGAATAAGTCAAGATCTGGGTTGTGTGGTAGGGTGTTGCAGTGTTTTGAACATTTGGCACTGGAGTTAGGGATGCCCCTGGCTCTAGAGAAAACTGAAGGCCCAAGCTGTGCGCTGACTTTTTTGGGCATTGAACTAGGCACTGTGGCCTCTATGGAGCATCTGCCAGCAGAGAAGGTTGAAGAAATTTTTTGATTTTTGCGACAGATCAGGCTGAGACAAAAGATTGAACTGCGTGTGGCACAACATCTGCTGGGTTTCCTCAACTTTCCATGCAGGATTTGTCTGGGGAAGTAGGATGATCTGCAGACACTTGGGTCTGGGGAATAGATATTTTGATGGTGCACCACTTTTCTATACATCGAATAACGTCCAGTTACTCAAAGTCGTCACATTGTTGTCTTCAATTTATTCACACCGTGTTTGTTCAAATCGCCCATGTCCATATCATGTTGCCTGCAAAGGGCATATTCCCTTCTTGCATTTTACATGCTGCACCTCTCATCAACAAAAACAAATGATTTTGATCGTGATGCGGACATGAGCGATTTGAACAAACACGGTGTGAATTGATATAAATAAACTAAACAAAAAAGCCCTGACGAAAGCCTGTTGAGGACAAAACACGTTGGCTGATGTTTCTTTAATTGCTTGCAAGAATAGCAGAATAAAGTGAAGACAACAATGTGATGACTTTGAGTAACTGGACTATATTCGATGTATATAAAAGTGGTGCATCCTCAAAATATCTATTATCTATGGTTCCCCCTCAGGGATAGCACCTTGGCAGTGGGTGCTGTGATGAGTGCACACACATGATTATGATAATATCTTTTATGTTTCCTTCATTTTTGAATACTTAAACAGGGGATCGGGGTTAGGTGCATCCTCAAACTTAACCCGCTGCCAACTTCATTATTAGCATGGGTCTGGGGATCCCTTCCTCGTCACAGGATTCGGCTAACAGTAGGTTTCAGAGAAAAAAGCAAGGTCTGGGAACTTTTTCTTGACACAGTTCACTGGGGTTTCCTTGTCCCTTCGGGCGGAAGACACTGTGTGGCAAGTGCAGATTTTTTCAGACATGGTAGGAGCCTCTGGGTTTGGCCTTTTTTAGGATGGACAGTGGTGCACAGGGGCGTGGCTTGAGAAATGGTTGAAAAAGGGCATTGAATTGCGTTCCTGGAATTCTTTCCATTGCTAGTGGCATTGTCAGTGTGAGGGAACGAGCTGGCCAACAGAGCAGTAATGTTTCATGTAGATAATTTGACAGTGGTTGACTTGGTGAACAGACAGAGGGCCAGGGATCTCAGGGTATTGTGGCTGCTGAGGAGGTTTATACTTTGTTGTTTGACTTTGAATATAATATTTAAGGCCTTGCGTATTCCAGGGGTCAAGAATTATATTGCAAATTCCCGGTCTCATTCGCAGTGGCAGTGTTTCTGCAAATTGGCACCAGGCACAGAGGAGCACAAGACAGCGGTCCCGGCAGACATTCGGGAGTGGGGGCGTGATGGTCATCAGGCTGGTGGAGATGTCACTAGCGGAATCCACTCAGAAGAGTTATCACCTAGCAGGATTTTTAGTTTTTAGTAGGGCATTGTGGAGGCATTATGTTTACTTTCTTTCATTACAATTTAAAACAACATGGAATAACACAGAAAAAAACACTTCAAAGCAGTATGAGGTTTCATATTTGAATTCCCAAAAACATATTACTGCTTTAAAGACATTTCAAAATCACAACCCAGGAAGACAAGACTTTTAAAGTAACATTCTATGACATAATAATATTTATAAAATAGGATGCTGTTGGGTAAAAAAGAATCTCAAAGTGGCATCTGTCTGACGAGAAAGAAAAAAAAGTAATGCTACCATCCAAATTCCTCCTCTCATTACTCACTAATTGTAGTGCTGAGGTCACATCAGGAACGCCTTCCAAGCAATCTTCTTTCTTTCTTTTTAAAAGAAGACCATGCATGATACCTTTAAGTTTGAAAGGGGAAAGAAACAATTACTACTCCTATTTTGTTTGCACATAGTCATCATACTAGACCAGTGGGCTAATTTTATCAAGCTCCTGAGACAAGGGTGCTTGGGCCAGTCTGCCATAGCACTATACAATTGTAAGTAAATTCTTCCCTAGAATGTGCTCATTAGGGTCAAGCGCGCAAGCGCTCTAGCTTGTTGTAATCTCTGTGTGGGATTTTAACCACGCGAACCACACACCCATCAGTTTTGTTGGTTCCTGGGCTTGTCTTTTAAAAATCACTTTCCTTTATTTGTGAAAGGCATGGATACGTCATGCCTTTTCTGGTGTTTAGCCCTCCTCAAACACACCGACCAACTGCTGAAAACATACAAGGCTCCATGTTTTCCATCTGAGTTCTGGACTACTTTTTTTTTTAGTTCCTACGCAGCGCGATCTCGCTGGGCAGTAGTTGAGCGCTCTGAATGACATCGACCCTGTTATATGGATAATTGCACTTTTGCCAATAAGTTTGACAGTGAGCGAACTTCTGTTTCCTTTTGTGTATTCCTTCATGCGGTGTGGCACTTTAAATCGGCTCTCTTATGTCAAATTGTATTACTTTTTATTTTCAACTTATGTGGCAATAAAAGTCCAGTTAGGACTTTACAATCCTAATAGCTCTAAGTCGAGCAAATGTGAGACCCATTGCATTGAAGAAGCTTGTTTTTTGTCTGGCAGTGCAGTGGCCTTCCCAGTTACATGAAAACACTTATGGGCTTTATTTATGAGTGGGTTGTGCCATTCTTGCACCACACAACGTGGTACATGCGTGGCAAAAACCACTGTCATATTTTTGATGCTACGCAAAGCCACATTGCATTGCTTTGAATAGCTTCAAAAATATGGAGTTAGGCAGCACAGTGCAAATCACTGCAATGTCTTACACTGCCCTGGGAAGACATTTCATGGATGCTGTGGTGGGTGTTCCCATGCAACTCCCATGAACTTTTATACATTCCGAGATTTACAAGTACTTGTGAACCTGGCAATATGCCACTTGTCCACCTTCTCTGTGTGGTACATTCTGCAGCACACATTGAAAGAGGAAAAGGCCTCTCCAAACAATCCTGCATCCAATTAGGCACCCTTGTACCGTGGTGCAAGCTTGCCTGCATTGGCGCTAGGCTGCCAAAAGTGCTCTAGTGCAGGGTGAAAGGACAAGAATGTGCTGTATTGGATAAATACGACGCATTCCTGCCCTTTTCCCTATGACGCAGGGCAGAGCAGCAAGGTGACTTCTTGAGCTAGTCTGCGCCACAACACTCTGTAGGGTCTGTATCGTTCAGCTGGTAATGATTTACTGTACCCCTCCTGGTGCAGTGGCTCGCAGAGCTCAACACGCTTATAAACTAAAAATGTAGTGCTTTGCGGTTGAACAGCCCGCTGTCAAACAAATGTGTCTATTGTCGTTTTACGAGGCACAGTGGGGCTCACTTCTGAGTTAATTGATGATATCGGTGATGCAAGCCTTCGATAAAAGCAACATACAGGTGACTAATAAAACATAATTTATAACGGCGCTTGGGCCCCCTTTCTTCATTCTTGCTTTGAAGTTTAGTGAAGCTGAATGAATGAAAAACATGACTGAAAGTTGCATTACTTTATCCTTCTTCTTTGTGGAGTGCTTCTGCTATAACCCTGACTATGACTCAGCAATTTTAAGGGTTGTCTTTGTGAGTGCCTGATAAAAAAAATTTTGTTTTTAAAATTCAGCTCCCAGTTAAACTTAAATAATTTGTTATAATTTAAAACGGATGCATGAGGATTCTCAAATACGTTTCTCTACAACTTAAATTGCATATTTATGAGCCCCTTGTGCTGCTGTTGCATCACTTTTTGTGACAGGACGTCAGCACAAACCTCGAACTCATATCTATGAGATCACACAAAGCCACTTTGCGTGGCTTTGAATGATCTCATAGTTATGGAGTAATGCAAGGCCTTGCAAGCTGCTGCGTCGCCTTACTCTGCATGAGGGAGACGATCCATAGGCATTGCTGTAGTTGTTCCTATGCAACACCCATGGATTTTGCTGCATTCCCAGATTTACAAGAACTTGTAGACTTGGGCATGTGCCAAAACCTTACACCTCCCAGGGGAGACGCAACAAGGAGAAATATCTTTATTTTGTTGTTTTTTCCTCTTTTATGTGTACTGCATTCTGTAGCCCACATAGAAAGTGGAAAAAGTCTCCTTGTATTGTTTTTGCACAGGACAGTCCCCCTTGCTGCATAAAAACAATCCTGCCTGTCACAGAGACCTTATTGTGCCACATTGCAAGGGTGCCTGCATTAGGGCGAGGCTGCTAAAACGGGACCAGTGCAATGGGAAAAGATAGGAATGCAACATATTGCTTAAATGCGGCATATTTCTGACCTTTCCTTTTGATGCAGGGAAGTGCAGCAAGGTGACTTACTGTGCTGCCCTGTGTCAACATCCCATAGAAATAGGCTTCAGTCTTTTTTTCAATTAATATGTCTCTTGGGAGCAGAGGTATTCATTGTTTGGTGCATGATGCGCACGCACATTGAAAAACAAAAGCATCGCTCTTTTTCTTCCTTGAGAAGTGATAGGAAGAATCACTTCAAGAAAACATGAATCATGGTTTATATGAAAAGCAGTTGCAACTATTGGTAAAATAAATATCTGACACCTTTCAAAAACAATAGAAAGATAAGGGAGTATTCTCATTTCCTTCAGACACAGACTCCTCACAGACTTCTTGTTCTACTCCTTCTTCAGTTTCAATTTCATGATCATCCCCAACCTATGATACTATGATGTAGAGAGAAGTATTTCTAAAGGAAAATATGTTCAAAATGAGCAATTAAATGAGATTGCATATGTATGTGTGTGTGTATATCTATCTATCTATCTATCTATCTATCTATCTATCTATCTATCTATCTATCTATCTATCTGTATATATATATATATATATATATATATATATATATATATATATATATATATATATATGATTCACCAGAGAAGACTCGAATAACCGAGGCTCCAAAAAGTGGTGGTCCGACCATGGCTTCGAGAAACACCATAAAATACACAACAAATTCTTGTAATAACAAGAAAGGTCAGGACACTTCCAGTGTGATTAAAGCTTTTACTCTTCACAGATTACTTCTCCCAACGCGTTTCAGCCATAGCCTTGTTCACAGATGGGAGAGTTCAGCACATTAGCATACAAATACCTGAGATCAGTGAAACTGAAAGCGGACAAATACAAGATATGTATTGAATTACTTGGATACCACATGGCCATATTGGTCTGATCCCTTATACATAGTATAATTTACACATTTTTTGTTAATATTCTTTCTTTTGAAGTTATTCGGCCTATATAACAAGTGTCTCCATTATAATAATTAATATGTCAACGCCCTCAATCTTTACATATTGTTATTATAAACTCTTATATTTGATAGATAGCAATCTCCTATCCTAATTATATCTTATGTGCTGCATTACATATATCCGTGTGCTAATATCCCATAACCCCCAAAGGAAAAATTAAAAAAGAAACCCTGTATGTGAAAAAAAAACATACTGGTATAAGCAAAACATATGTATACATATATATCTAAAAGTTTCCATTAATATTAACGATATTGCTCAATTTCCCAATATTACATTTTTGTAATTTTTTCAACGCAGTTGAACTTGAACGAGTTCAACATACATCTAAGTGCACAGTACAGTAAGACTGTTATTCAATTCTTAGATGTGGAAGTGAGCATTGTTAATGGCTGTGTGACAACCAAACTATATAGGAAAGCGACAGCTGGGAATAGCCTGTTAAATGCTAACAGTGCTCATCCGTCCAATCTTATCAGGAGCATCCCGTATGGGGAATTGTTACGTGCTAAAAGAATTTGCAGCACCAATGAGAGCTACCAACAAGAGCATAATGTAATATGTCAGAGACTCTTGGAAAGAGGATACAATGACAGGATAATCAGGACAGCAGCCGATAAGGTGGACCTCAAAGATAGATCAGATCTTTTGTATTCCCCTAAGAGAATGAAGGATGAACAGCAACAAATAAGATTCATTACCACCTATTCGAATCAAGCTTTTCAGTTAAGACAAATTTTGAAGAAAAGCTGGCACATCCTGCAAACGGACTCTCATTTAAAGAGTGTAGTGCAGGATCTGCCATCTATTACATTTCGAAGAAACAGGTCCATACGCAAGGATTTAAGTCACAACATGATAATGAGTTCCAACATCACGAAACAGATTGGGGTCCCCGTTCAAGGATTCCACTGTTGTCAACAATGCAAAGCTTGTAGATACAGTGTTAGCTGCACGGATGTCACGTGGGGTAACGGACAGAATAAACATCGAATTGCAGGATTTTTTAACTGTAATACGGAATATTGTGTGTACTGTTTGAGATGCCCCTGTGACAGAATATATGTGGGTAGTACTATCCACAAAGCCAAAAAGAGAGTCCTTGAACATATGAGAGCCATCCGTAATAATGATTTTAATTACCCAGTTGCGAGACACTTCCAAGAAGTACATCAAGGAAATGATAAACTATTGAGCTATTTGGTATGTGATCATGTTAAGAACAATATACGAGGTGGGAATAGACAAAAAACTTTACGCATTTTGGAGTCCAAGTATATTATCAGGTTTATGACACTTTCGCCTGGAGGGTTAAACTCCAGTGAGGAGATGTGTAATCATCTAGGTTAGTTCTCTGTTTGGGTAAAAAATATTGGGAGAAAATTGGGCAAGAATTGAAAATTTGAAAAAATTGAAAAATTGAAAAAATTGAAAAATTAAAAAAAAAAAATTATACTGGGAAATTGAGCAATATCGTTAATATTAATGGAAACTTTTAGATATATATGTATACATATGTTTTGCTTATACCAATATGTTTTTTTTTTTTCACATACAGGGTTTCTTTTTTAATTTTTCCTTTGGGGGTTATGGGATATTAGCACACGGATATATGTAATGCAGCACATAAGATATAATTAGGATAGAAGATTGATATCTATCAAATATAAGAGTTTATAAGGGATCAGACCAATATGGCCACGTGGTATCCAAGTAATTCAATACATATCTTGTATTTGTCCGCTTTCAGTTTCACTGATCTCAGGTATTTGTATGCTAATGTGCTGAACTCCCCCATCTGTGAACAAGGCTACGGCTGAAACGTGTTGGGAGAAGTAATCTGTGAAGAGTAAAAGCTTTAATCACACTGGAAGTGTCCTGACCTTTCTTGTTATTACAAGAATTTGTTGTATATATATATATATATATATATATATATATATATATATATACCCCCTATAAACGCCTAACCCCACGCCTCACATGGCCTTTGCCCATGCGCAGCCGGAGTTAGCCGCAGGGCCTGTCTCTCTTCGTGTGAGAATAGGTGTGAGAGGGTGTCTCTGGGTATGAGAGTGGCTGTGAGAGTGTCGGTCTGGGTGTGAGAGTGGGTGTGAGACGGTCTATGTGGGTGTGAGAGTGTTTGATTGCGCTACAATAGATGAAGGATGCGTTCACCTTGACAAAGGATTTCAGATCATTTTTCAACATGAAATTGAAGAGTAAACACACTTGCCTTCACGAATCCATGAGTTTCCTTTCCAGAAATGGAGCGTTAACCGGGACACCTGTTACATTTATATTTGTAAGTGCTCTGTGCTGAGGTTTAATTTCTATGAAATGATCATTATGGCCAGATGGGAAGCTCTCGTGCTCCTTTATCCAGCAAGTGTCCACAGTTTGTACAAAACGTCTTCCCAACTGGAGCACTTATTACTGGTTAGTTAGTAAGTGCTAGCTCGTTGGCCCTCGCCCGGCTGATTTCAGCCCCAGGAACCTCATCCCTCGGGGTCAACTACAATTCCAATCTTGACCCTGGGGACCTCATTCACAGGGCCTAGCCTTGTACTTTTTTATATGTTTTGGGAAGGGGGCTACGTGGCTCCCTACCCCAGCAGATATCGGCCCCAAGGAGCCCATCCCGCCCAGGCCCCGGCCTTAAGATTTCTTTTTGAAGGAGGGGGGCCCAGCCATCTGTCCTGGGTGCCTTCAAGGGCACCCAATGTCCAATAAGACCACGGGGGAAGCATCATGATCCCTGCAGTCCCAGCCGGCTTCCCATCTCCTACGGGAGCCGACATTGATGTCACATACACAGAGCTGATAAACATGCAGCTCCCTCTTTGTGAGTGCAATTGTTTCCTCTGTTTCCCTGTCTGCATTTCTGAAGGCAGTGAAACAGAGGAAACCTCAATTTCCAGCTAGAGAGACCTGCTTGTCAGCTCTTGCTTGCTGGAACCAGAGTCTTTGCTCTGACTTGGCGGGAGCTGTTAAAGCTCTCGCCAAATCAGAACAAACAGCTATGTCCTGGGGGTGGGCCCCGGGGTGACACAGAAGCCATCCCTGGGGGGTGGTGGCACGAGGACCATTATTGGCTCCACTAGGGGGCGCTGCGTGGCATCCGCTCCATGAAGGGGGCCACATGGCCCCACTCCAATGTTAACATTAGTCCCGAGGAGGTGGTGGTCCCTTGAGCTGGGGGTCCATGACGGTCCCCATTCATTATGTTTAGGTCAGCCATGGGGAGGTGGCCACACCTGGTGCTGCTGGGGAAGGGCTGCGTGCCCCCCCCCTTATTGTGAATAAATTGCCTTGGGGAGGGGGCATTCCACTGGGCTCAGGGTTTCCTGCCGATCCCATTAGTACAATTAACCAATTTTGCCCTGGGAATGTAGTGGTCTCAGGGGTGCAGTAGGCCAGGCAGCCACTGCATACCATTCATTTAAGCTCCAGGAAGGTGGCGGTCCCCGGAAGTCCTGTAAACTCCCCCTAGTATGATTAACCAATTTTGTCCTGAGGAGGTCCCAGGGGTGTGGGGTGGGACCGCACAGCCCTGCATGCTGTTCATTTAAGCCCTGGGGAGGTGATGGTCCCTGGGGCCAGAGGAGGGGGCCCTTGCACCCCCACCTTATTTTTGACATACCCTCTGGACCTTGCCCCCCAGGAAGCAGTCTTAAAACAAGCACGGGAGACCAGGTTTTTTTTTTTTTACATTTTTCCAGTGGATTTGCGACCCCAATTAAAAGTTTGTAAAAAAGTACTTTTTTGCCCTGGGTGGATCCCCAGCACCAGAGATAAGGGGTAAGAGTCTCCCTAACGTGGCCCCTTTTCTTATTTTACCCCTTTTTGTCTGTTCCTTGTTGAAGTGTTGGCAGCTAATCAGATCTCAGCACTAGATCGGGAGAGCTTGTGGATCCTTCGTGTCCTTATCCATGCAAATTTAGGCGGTCATTACAACATTGGCGGTAAAAGCCGTTTACTGCTGTGCAGAAGACCGCCAACACACCGCCGTGGCCGCAGGATTCCGCCACAGCTATTATGACCCACAATAACTGAATCCGCAAATATTCAGACAACCACACAAGTCCGCCACACCGATGGTCAGTGATAAACTGGCGAAAACAAAACCTCCACCGTCACGCCAACAGAAATACGCCCACACTATCATGACCCATGAATCCACGCGGCGGTCTTTCAACTGCGGTATTCCATTGGCGGTACGCACTGCTGCGCTCAAAATACACATACATCTCCAAAACACCACCACATTGGACAATTCGAAATACACACACCTGATACACGTACACACACCACTCCCACACACCCAATACAATATAAAACACACACCCACATCACCCACAAACCCCTGCGACCACAATTACCAAGAGAAGGCCAGTGAGAGACACCACCATCAACAATACTAACATCCACAGGCACACAACACCATCTCCCACATAACTTCCACGCACCTCACACTACACACCACTACATATCAGTACACTTATCACCCCACCCCCCCCCCACACATCACCCACACCACCCCATAGCACAGCAAAGACACCCCAGGTTCTCGGAGGAGGAGATCAGGGTCATGGTGGAGGAAATCATCCAGGTAGAGCCACAGCTATTCGGATCACAGGTGCAGCACACCTCCATTGCAAGGAAGATGGAGCTACGGCGAAGAATAGTGGACAGGGGCAACGCAGTGGGAAAGCACCCAAGAAATAGGGATGACATCAGGAAGAGGTGGAACGACCTACGGGGGAAGGTGCGTTCCGTGGTGTCAAGATACCACCTTGCGGTTCAGTGGACTGGCGGCGGACCCCCGCCTCCTCCCCCACAACTAACAACATAGGAGGAGCAGGTCATGGTGATTCTGCATCCTGAGGGCCTCGCAGGAGTAGCAAGAGGAATGGACTCTGCTAAGTCAAATCTTAACTATTACTTCCCCCACTCTACCTGCATGCCAAAAACATACCCCCACCCTCACCCCCATCACTCCAACTCCTCACAAATGTCCCAACATCACAAACCACACATCCTAACACCAAGCCCTGCATGCAACAACAAAGCATGGACACCCATCACTAAAGCATGTCCACTGCACATACCCATACACCCCCTAAACCATCATCACACAAGGTCCCACACAGGAATGCAAGCACTGGGGTACACAGTCACCCACCCATTGCACACTATGGCACACACAGATGTAATAAACATCCTTTTATACCCCTGCAGGACCCCTACCCAACGTCACCGGACAGGAGGGTCCACACATGTCCACACCACCAACAGAAGAGGCCCACAGTGATGACAGCACCTCTGTCCAACTGTATCTAGATGACCAGCCCGGCCCATCGGGGACCTTGGGACAGTTGGTTCCCATCACACAGTCACAGGCCACTACAGAGCTTCCCCCCTCTGGAAACACCAGCACAGCACCCACCCAGCGGGCCCATACCTCCGTCCCCAGGACACGTCAATCAGCTGTGTGTCCAGCACTACAGGGAACCCAGGCTAACCCACCACCCCAACAACAACAGGGACATGGGTGCAGTGGCAGTGGGCACACGGTCCAGGGGACAGAGGCCCAGGAACACAGGGGAACTGGGAGGGCTGCTGTGCGACAGGGGGAGGACAGGCCAAGGGAACCCACTCTCCACGAGGCCCTCTCCAACATCATAGGAGCCTACCACCACTCCCAGGAGATGATGGCAACGGTACTGGCCAAATTTCAGGAGACCCAGCGCCTGCAGGAGGAACAGTATTTGGGCTTCAGGGAGGAACTCAGAGCCATCAATTCCACCCTGGGCACCATCGTAGGGGTGCTGAAGGAAGTACTCAACACCAGGAGGGACACTGTGGCACTACAAGGGGCCCCTGTCACTAGCCTGGATGATAAACTGCCCACCACCTCCGCTGGCGCTAGTGGACAGGAGGCACCGCCACAGGACCACCACACCAGCACCCCACCCCCTGCAGATGGAGAACCACCTCACAAACGGTCCCTGAGATCCAGGACAAAGACAGAGAACGATACCTAGACCCCCGCCAAGAAATGAGACCACCCTGAATGTCATCCTTCTGTCCCACTTTGTCACCCTCTCCATCCTCAAACTGCTCCAGCTCCACTTCCTATGCCCATTTGGGAAATGCACCTGTGAGACTAATAGACTGGACTCTGCCATGGAAATACCTCCACCATCACCCCTGACCATTTTGCTACCCCCTCCAATATTGGGCACTAAAATAAACACCCTTAAAGCTCAAAACAATCTGGAGTCAGTCTGTGATTTCGGAATAGTGTATTAGCAATTACAGTGTCAAAAAGCTCTTTCATTTGTAATGTCAACATACCTATGTCACACAGCTGTAGTCCATGAGGAATCAAAGCAGAAGTCACACTGTGGGACACACATCTGTGAAATCGTAAGGGAAAGTGACAACTCAGTGACCATACACTGGGTGAAAACAACAGACAGTAGAGAGGTAGTAGTGTTAAATTACATGTAGTAGGAAGGTTTGTATTCTTACCTGTGTCTCACTGGAAATGTTGCTGGATCACTGAGTCCCTGTTCACCATGTCTTCTTCTTCTGCTTCCTCGTCTTCACTGTCCACAGGCTCCAAGCTGCAACAACACCGCCATCTGGACCATCCTCCTGCAGAAAAGGCACCTGTCATCGCAAAGCTAAGTTGTGAAGCATACAGCAGGCCACGATGATCTGGCACACCTTCTTTAGTGAGTAGAATAGGGATCCACCTGTCATATGGAGGCACCTGAACCTGGCCTTTAGGAGGCCGAAGGTCCGCTTGATTTTCCGCTGTGTACGCCCATGTGCCTCATTGTAGCGTTCCTCTACCCTTTTCCTGGGATTCCTCACTGGGGTCAGTAACCATGACAGGTTGGGGTAACCAGAGTCACCTGCAAATGGTGAGGGACAACTGTTAGACACACACTAACCTGTAGGGATATCCCCAGACCCAGACAACCATTCCCACTGTCTTGCTTCCAGGTGCTCACCTAATAGCCACACATGGTGCCTCTGGAGTTGACCCATCACATAAGGGATGCTGCTATTCTGCAGGATGTAGGCATCATGCTCTGAGCCAGGGAACTTGGCATTCACATGGGAGATGTACTGGTCTGCCAAACATACCATCTGTACATTCATGGAATGCTAACTCTTCTGGTTTCTGTACACCTGTTCACTCCTGCGGGGGGTACCAAAGCCACATGGGTCCCATCAATGGCACCTATGATGTTGGGGATATGTCCCAGGGCATAGAAATCACCTTTCACTGTAGGCAAATCCTCCACCTGAGGGAAAACAATGTAGCTCTGCATGCGTTTCAGCAGGGCAGACAACACTCTGGACAACACGTTGGAAAACATAGGCTGGGACATCCCTGATGCTATGGCCACTGTTGTTTGAAATGACCCACTCGCAAGGAAATAGAGCACTGACAGCACCTGCACTTGAGGGGGGATTCCTGTGGGATGGCGGATAGCTGACATCAGGTCTGGCTCCAGCTGGGTACACAGTTTCTGGATTGTGGCACGGTCAAGCCTGTATGTGATGATCACATGTCTTTCCTCCATTGTCGACAGGTCCACCAACGGTCGGTACACCGGAGGATGCCGCCATCTCCTCACATGTCCCAGTGGACGGTGCCTATGAAGAACAACAGCGAGCACAGAGTCAACCAACTCAGAGGTACGTACCCACAGCTTACACAGAACACGAATCATAATCCAAAAAGTGGATTGAGTCTAGGCCTAGGTATGTGTGACGCAGTTAAAAATGAAGCCATGTGGGCCCCTGAAATGGCAGCTGCCTGACCTGTAAAGTGGGACAATGGGATGTGAGGTAACTGCGCTGGCGTTGTACACCATCGCGGTAGGCGGTCGAAGACCGCTGCACAATGCTGCGTTGGTTAACATTGGACCCTATGGGTCCCAGGAGCCAATGACGATGTACGCCGGCGGAAATGGTACGCACCGCCGCGGACGTGACCGCCATTTTCTATCTGTTCAATCACTCGATACCTGATCTTCGACAGGAGAGGACCTACACTGCAAGTGCTGCTGTGACCTCGGTCTGGAAGAGACAATGGCTCGAGTGCCTGGGGAAAGGGCCAGTGCCTTCACATCGGAGGAGTTGGAGAAACTTGTGGACGGGGTCCTCCCCCAGTACACGCTACTCTACGGTCCTCTAGACAAACAGGGAAGTACACTGGGAGCATGCTGTATGGGCTATGCCTGTGTGGAGTGGGGTGGATGTAAGAAGGGGGGGAGATTACGGTGTGCATGAAATGACGGTGAGTGCATGTGCCACATGGCAAGGGTAGGGATGGGAGCCAAAGACTTTGATGGTGCAGTTGGTAATAAGTTTCTCTTACCCCTGTACAATTCATGTAGGTCAACGCCCACCAGAAAAAAGATATTTGGCGTGCCATCGGCAAGGATGTCTGGACCCTGGGGGTCTACCACAGACGGAGCACCCACTGCCGGAAAAGATGGGAGGACTTTCTGCACTGGAGCAAGAAGACGGCGGAGGCTCAGCTGGGGATGGCCTCCCAACGTGGGAGGGGTGCCCATCGCACCATGACCCCCCTGATGTTCAGGATCCTGGCGGTGGCGTACCCGGAGTTGGATGGGCGCTTGAGGGGGCGAGTACACTCTCATCCTGCTGATTTTGCGTGCAGTGGAGGTGTCTCGGTGGGGGAGGCGGCCCGTGGGTTTCCATAGGCCAGGGTGAGTTCCGTAGGCAAGGTACCTCCATAAGGCAGGCCATGTGGCACCCCACCCCACCTCTCTAGAGTGCCAAGTACACCTAGTCATGCCCCTGTGTCATCCATGTGTGCAGATGTCGTCCATAGCCTAGTAGGCCATTTCCCAGGAATTTAACAGTGGAGCCCAAGAGCTCTGCGTAGTGCAGGGGGCTTCTGTGTCTGTCGTGTCCGCCAATGGTAGCAGTAATGCATGCACTCAACATGTCTTTCTTCTGTCGTTCCCCCCCTTTTTGTGGTCTCCCTGTTCTTGTGTGCATTACCATCATCAGGCGGAGGAGCAGTGGCACCAGAGCATGAGGGCAGTGCATCCCACATGGCCATGGAGGGCCACGCTACGGACTCAGACTTCACCAGTGGGGAGGGCAAGGGGAGCTCCACGGCGGGGACAGGAGCTGAGACCAGCGACACGGACTCGTCCTCTGATGGGAGCTCCTTTGTGGTGGCGGCAACATCTGTGCCCCCCCCTCATCTACTGGTACAGCCACCACCCCCCTTCCAGCACCTCCCTCCCAGCAGCCCCTCAGCCTTTGCCCCGTGCCTGCTCACCCTGGGAGGGTGGGCATCACCTTCGCCCCAGGCTCCTCAGGCCCTGCCCCTGTCACCCCTGCTGCCCTCAGTGAGGAAGCCATTGACCTCCTCAGGTCCCTCACTGTTGGGCAGTCTACCATTTTGAATGCCATCCAGGGTGTCGAAAGGCAGTTGCAACAAACCAATACATTCCTGGAGGGCATTCATTCTGGTCAGGCGGCCCTTCAGCAAGCTTTTCAGACTCTGGTCTCAGCACTGATGGCAGCCATTGTCCCTGTTTCTAGCCTCCCCCCTCCAACTTCCTCCACCCAGACCCAATCCCCTGTACCCCAGCCTATCACAAGCACACCTCTAAACCAGCATGCAGACACGTCAACACACAAGGGAAGATCAGGCAAAAATAAGCACCACACATCTCACAGGCACTCACGCAAGCATCACACACATGCAGACACACCAACATCCACTGCCTCCACTGTGTCCCCCTCCTCCTCATCTTCCTCCTCCCTCCCAATCTCATCTCCACTCACACCTGCATGCACTACATCTACAGCCAGTACTGCCAATACCTGCACACACACCACCACACCCCGTTCACATGCAGTCACCACCTCACTACCATTCACACGTCCCCTGTGTCCTCTCCCAGTGTGTCTGTGACGCCACCTCCCAAGATACACAAACGCAGGCACACCCCCACCAAAAAGCCATCCACCTCACGTCAGCCTCCAGCGCATGCACCTTCACCCAAAGTCAGCAAACGAACACCTCCTACAACCACAACCTCTTCCTCCACTCCCAAACCCCCTCCAGCTACCCGTCCGAGTGTCTCCAAAAAACTTTTCCTGTCCAACCTTGACCTCTTTCCCACACCTCCCCCATCCCGTCCGTCTCCTAGGTCCCGAACTAGCACCTCAGCCA
This sequence comes from Pleurodeles waltl, assembly GCF_031143425.1. Taxonomy (NCBI): domain Eukaryota; kingdom Metazoa; phylum Chordata; class Amphibia; order Caudata; family Salamandridae; genus Pleurodeles; species Pleurodeles waltl. The sequence goes on from NC_090438.1 coordinate 642,609,196, forward strand.
CAACATCTCCGGGACTAGTGGTGCCTGTAGTCACCGGAATCTGGAGTGCACCGGCCACCAGGGCAGCCAGTGTGGCACAGAACCACAGCACGGACAGTCCCCCACCTGTCAAGCATCAAAAGTTGTCCAGTGCCAGGCGGGAGAGGGGGGAGACTCCAGCCACCAAAGCTGCTCCCAGGGGTCCCGGTGGGAGTGTGGAGTCAGCTGCGACACCTTCCAGGGTGGGGAAGGGCCACAAGAAACCAGGAAAGTCTGGGAAGAGCAGCACGGCAGAGGAGGAGACCACCATCATCCCCGCTGCCCAGGAGGCCACCGCCATCATCCCCACTGCCCAGGAGGCCACCGCCATCATCTCCGCTGGGCCAGAGAGGACCGTCAGCACAAGCCCCACTGGGCTAGAGAGGACCGCCAGCACAAGCCCCGCTGGGCTAGAGAGGACCGCCAGCACAAGCTCCGCTGGGACAGAGAGGACCGCCAGCACAAGCCCCGCTGGGCTAGAGAGGACCGCCAGCACAAGCCCCACTGGGACAGAGAGGACCGCCAGCAGCTGAGTCACTGCAAAGGAGCCAGCCGCTCCAAGCACCGCCGAACAGGGTACCGCCGCCTCAAGCACCGCTGAACAGGACGCCGCCGCTCCAAGCACCGCTGAACAGGGCACCGCAGCTCCATGCACCGCTCAACAGGGCACCGCCACTCCAAGCAACGCTGAACAGGGCACCGCCGCTCCAAGCACCGCTGAACAGGGCACCGCCGCATAAAGCACCGCTGAACAGGGCACCGTCGTATCAAGCACCGCTGGCCCATGAGCGCCAAGGGCACTAACGCTACTGAGTCTGTCACGAGCAGGATGAAGCACTCTGGGCACAATGCCCCCTCCAGAACCAGTGGAGAGATACATCCACTACCTCTGTCCTTAGCAGGATGAAGCACTCTGGGCACAATGCCCCCTCCAGAACCAGTGGAGACTGTTATCCACTTGAGAGACTGTGGCTTTACACTCCCCAGGATGGAACAGTGGGCAACCCACCCACTGTATAGATTTGAGAGACTGTGGCTTTGCACTCCCCATGATGGAACAGTGGGCAACCCACCCACTGTATAGACTTGAGAGACTGTGGCTTTGCACTCCCCAGGATTGAACAGTGGGCATGTGGCCCCCTCGTGGATTTGGCATCGTGCACTCAACCGGCTGATGTTCCCCCCCTTTCCATCCCCCTGGGGTGCCTGTTTTCTTGCTTTCTGATGCCCCTGCAGTGTTCTCTCCGTCATGGTTGGGGATCTTGTGTGGGCCTCGCCCATACCGTGTGGGCCCAGTGTTCCACGGACTTAATTGGAGCACTACCTGGAGTAGATTTTGTTTATGGTGTATATATATATTTTTGCCTACTTGATTTTAATATAGTACAATGGTTACACTCATTTTCTTTTGTCTTTGCATTCTTTCGGGGGGGTTGGGTGGTGTAACTATTATGTATAAATATGTATTAGTGTGTTTTGTAGTGGGTGAGGGTGGGGTGGGGGTGTTGCGTGTGTGTGTCCCTGCTTTTTCCCTCCCTTCCTCCCCTGTGTCGTAGGTGCAGTACTCACCGTGGTCTTCGCCACCGGCGTTTGTGCTCCTGGTAGAGAAGCAGGAAGACTATCGCAGGGAGGATTTGGAGTTCCGGCTCCATGGTGTCCTGGTTCCTCGTGGGGTGTGTAGAGGTGAGCGTTTTCCCTTCGAAATCCTGTTTCCACCGTGTTTTTATCCGCAATGAATCTGCCCCGGAAAAGGTGGCGGATTGGTAGGTTGTGATAATGTGGGCGTAACTTTATCCTCTGCCTGTCTGTTGGCGGTGACTGCCAAGCTGTTTGTTTGTACCACCATGGCGGTCAGAGTGTTAAAGTGGCTGTCTTTGTTGGCGGTTTCCGCCACGATCGTAATTGCTAATTTATTACCGCCAGCCTGTTGGCGGTCTTACCGCCGCTTTAACACCGACCGCCAGGGTTGTAATGACCACCTTAGTGTTTCTTTAATAGTTCAAAAACTACTAAACAGATTTACACCAAATCACAAAAAGATCCCTTTCTGGTTCAAGAGCTAGCTTTCTGCCAAATTTGACGTAAATCCATCCCATGGTTCAGCGGCTATTCCTGTTCAAAATCCTTATGGAAATTAACATGGAGAAAACACGTTTTGGAACCTCCATTTTTCTCAGCCCCACTTGATGAACCACCCCGAAACTTTCCAGACTGCAGCTGACGTAAGCATCATATTTTTGGGGAAAGTTTTGTGAAGATTTGTCAACTGGCGACAAAGATATAAGTGGCGACTGCCATTTGTAGATATATATATATATATATATATATATATATATATATATATATATATATATACACACATATATATATATATATATATATATATATATATATATATATATCCTACTGGCAGAGAGTTATAGTTAGGACGGGTTTACATAGAAAGCATTTTATTTGACTACATCTTTGGCGCCATTTCATGAATCTTTATGAAATTTTTATAACAAATTGTGCACATGAGTTTTCTTGTGATCTGTAAAGCAGGGGCAAAGAAAAAGAGAGAAGTCAAAAAAAGTGTGTTTCTCATTTTAATTCCCATAGGGATTTTCATCATGACTACAGATGAACTGCTGGATGGAAATACTACAAATTTGGCAGAAAGGTAGATTTCAGTCCAGAAAGCACGCTTTTTGTTATTTGGTGTGAATCGATTCAGTAGTTTTTGAGTTATTTAAAGAAATCCAAATTTGTATGACTGGGTGGAGCCTAACTACAGATCTCATTGTAAGATCTGATTGGCTGTCAGCACTTCAGCCAGGAAGTGCTGGCAGCCATCTTCAGACAAATCTACATGATAGTACCCCATTGAAATGCATTGTAGTGAAGGGCAGGTTTTGAGGGTCACAAAAAGGAGAATTTAAAAGGCATCAACAAATCTTAGTTACAATATAAATTATTTGTTGATGGTACCATCCTAATTTTAGGAATTGTGGTTGGTTCTAAGGTGATTTTACCATGTGAAACAACCTTCAGCTAGGCTTTCATCAACCATGTTTTCTTGTGGTTTTCCCAGCTAAAATTAGAGCCTATTTTCTGTAAGTTCACACTATCTTTCTCAGCCATATGAGAATGAAGTCTGACATTCTCAAAAAACATGTATTTTCAACAGGTTCAGCCTATCAATTGATGCCATTGTGTTCTATTGCAGTCTCCCAGAGTGTTCTAAAGAACAACTAGAGCACTAACAGTCTTACTTATGTAAAAAGTGCGGCACACCTAAAGCCATCTTGATTGAATAAAACTGGCAAAACTTAAAACATTTAATTTAATAAGGAACAACATGAGGGGGTTCATTTTGTCATAGTAATCCGGTTGGTGCTCTAGAAAGAAAAATTAGGACATGTTTTAAGTGAGTTCTCAAATATCTTTTTCTTCTGTTTCATTAAAACATTCTAACATGCGGACTGAAACGTGCACTTTTAATACCTCAACAAACTGCCAGTTAGCTCCCTGGTGATCAGCAGCTTACAGTGTTTTTTTAATGAGCAACAAGAGTGCTAAAATTCAGAAGTTATCACAAAAATGTGGCACATCTGAATGCCATCTTGATGAAATCAAAGTGGAAAACTGAAAGCATTTTCTACTGACGATACTGCAGTAAAAAAGGAAATTAGGGAGCTTCATAACAAATGAGTCTTCCAAGAAAGCCACCAAAGGAAAAAAAAAATGCAGCACACATATCAACCAAATGTAGCCCAAGTATAGGCCAATAACTGAAGTATGCAAAACACTTAGGCCCAGATTTAAGAGGGGCTAACGCCTCCTTGGGCCACATTAGCGTCATTTGTTTACGCTAATGTGGCCAAAAGAGGCCAAAATTTACATGCCATATTTACAAAGTGGCGCATGACATGCATTGTGCCACTTTGTAACCCTTTGCCCCACATTATGCCTATGCCAGGCATAATGTATGAAAGGGGGGCGTTCCCCCATTAGGGGGACCTCAGAAATGGTGCAAACAAATCTAAAAGATTTCTTTGTGCTATTTTTTGTGGCATTTTTAAATCCTGCACAGAGCAGGTATTTAAAGGAGGCACACTATTATTTATAATTGGCCTCAATGTGCTTTGCAGGATTAGTGTCACAATGTTTTACTCTAATCCTGCAAAGCGCCAAACTAGCGTCAAAAGATTTTGATGCTAGTTCCCTAATTACCCCTATGGTGCACCATATCTTATATACGGTGCACACATGGTGGCATTGGGGGGTGATAAGGGGCACAAGAAAAGTGGTGCTGCATTGGATTCAGCGCCACTTTTCTTAAATCTGCCCATTAATTTGTTAGTTTGTTTGCAGTTTTATATAGCACAGACTTGACCTGAAGGTATTGGAGTGCTTTAAATGAGCATCAGTTACAGTAGACAACAACACATTAATTTTGGTACATAAAGATAGCAAATATTTCAAAAGTGCTTTGTCACTATTTGAGCAATATATCCTCATTTTAGTATTTTAGACCACTGACCATATTTTCTATGGGAATAAGACCCTCTCATTTTTAGAATTTCTAAAGGAAATGTTTTAGGTATTAAAGTTTTGATTCCATCAAGATGAAGTCAGATGTGCCTCACTTTTGTAATAAATATAGAATGTTAGCAATCTAGCTGTTCCTTAGAAGACTTTGGTGAGGCAGAGGTCAGGACATGGACTCAGATAATTGAGGACAGGGAGGAGGGCGTAGAGGCAACAAGCTGACCTCACTCAGCGGGCAGTGGCAGTTTTAGCGTGTCTGGCATTAATAAGTACACTTACAAGAGGACTCTAATAGGTTGATGAAACTTTTGACTCGCAATTAAAATGTTCCCACCATAACTCCAGTACATGTAGATCAATATTAAATAATTAATTCAATATCATCAATGATAATCAATAGCATTGATAATCAATTGGAGTCAGTAATTATCACACACCATGACCTTTCAGTCATGAATAACCACACCTTTTAGTAAAATTAGAATATTTATTTCTCTTTATTAACAATGCTAAGGTCATGTAAATTAATCTCAAAGTCAAATTATACACGTACAGAAACAACACTGGCTGTCCAACCCTGTGTAAAAAAGGCAATCCAATCAAAGCTTGAACTACTACACATTCTAAGGTTACAGTGCAAATTAATAACAAGAGTAATTGCACAAACGAGCTCACATACATTTAGATTCAGCAAAGGAAAGGCATCAAACGTTATTCCCTATAACAGACTTTCATTAGTGAGAATCCTTTACTAACACCAGATTAGCATCAGCATGTTGGGCTTTATACAAAACAATTTAGTAACGCACATTTTGAAAGTATCTATCTATGGCTCTATCAAAACAGTGCAGTTGGTACTTAGAAAGAAAAAGCAAACATACATTGCAAGTCCCATTTAGTAATTCATATACCTCTCCTTAATTGGATCATCAAGCTAAGATAGTCTTCGTCAACAGGACATCAGTTCGGTCAGCAAGGCATCAGGATTCAGCATCAAAGTTCAGAAAAAGCAAAGTGATTAAGCAACTCGAAATAATAGAGGTAAGCCCTCAAGAAAAATAGAGAGAATGGCCTGTCTTCTCTTGGTGCAGTCCTGTTAATTTAAATTTCCCAAAACTAATTCCGAAGTCCCTATTGGTCAAGGGATCACATGTTCACGCTTTGTCCAAAAAACTGAAACTCCAAATCTATGAATTCTACCACTACTCCGTTCACATGTCACTGATTTTTTTTTTCTGTGATGTTCTCATCATCCAGCTAATCAGGTAACAATATTGTTGTTGCTTACACTCCAGTGAGTGTCTACATTGTTCTTCTGCTTAGAAAGTCAGTCTCACACACATATTGTTACATTTAGCAAGAACAGAATCTTCTAGCAGCCGGTTCGCATAAGAAAGACCTTTAGCTATGAGGACATTTAAACAGTACAATGGAAAATAACAGTTTGATTCCCTGGGACAGCCATTTTATTAAACGGTAAGAAATGCAGCTTGACATGAAGCCAGGCAACTAGGCCAAGACCTCCGCTATATTAAGGTCTACACTTAATAAAGCTAATACATAATGCATAACTCTTAATATGACACATTACTACATTAATCTAACACATACTCAACATTTCATATTAATAAACTATTAATAAGTATAGTTCATCAACATTGGCAGCCACTCATCGTGATCTATGTGCATTAATTTTCTTATTACATTTTTTACACAAATCCATTACTCATAATACAAGAACATTCATTAATCATTTTTAGTAAAACACCTGCACTAGCAATCCCTCCTCTGATAACTAAATGTGCCATCACACTAAACTATCACAAACAAATGTTTGCATCAGCTCAAATTCTGTCAATTCAATCCCTTCATACTTTTGTTCCCTTTTTGAATCTTCCCTAAACAATTTTTCTCTTTTTATTTCTTCCCTCCTCTAATCATTCTTTGACTTTTTCAATTCAATCCTTTTACACAATTTACATATTCCCCATTTTCCAATTAAAGAAACCACAATAATTAATATCCCCACTATAATTTTCAACAAAATCCCTTTCCTAAGGTTGCTGAGCCAATTTCCCACTGGAGCAAAACCTTTGCCAACCTTGTCCCAAACACCTGGTTCTTTTAATTCTTCCAAATCAGCACTTTCATTAGTCAGGTTAGTAATTAAGTATCTAATTTCTTTACTATTATTAGGAATGAATGAGCAACAATGCCTAGAATTAATCATTCTACAAACTTCGCCATCCTTCGCTAAAAGAATGTCTAAAGCAAGGCGATTCTGAAGAGTCATAGCTCTTCAAGCAGCTAATTCAGTATCTATTAGGAGTATGGCTCCTAAAAAATTGGTCACCATGTTATCCACAATAGTAGACAACTTTGGAATCTTTTTCAAATTCATAACAACTCCTACTGAAGGAATCATTGCTCCAAATATCTACCACTATACCAGAAGGAGACTCCCTCCTCTGCCTCATGTGATGTAATTCAGTCACTTTTGGATACTCCTTTAAATCATTCATTTGAAAAATCTTTGGGAAAACTATTCCCAAGTAACATGTCCCATACCATCCTCTTGGAAGACAGTAATAAGCATTAGGACCACAGATGTAATTTATACCAGGAATTGCCGGAAACTGTCAATTCAACATAAACATCCATTTACTCTGAAACAAAAACACATGTCTACATTCACTCGGTCCCACAAAGTGTCAGTACATGATTTAGGCCTATATATACACAAAGGGGCATATTTATACTCTGTTTGCGCCGAATGTGCGTCAAAATGTTTTACGCACAATCGGTGCAAACCATGCACCATATTTAAACTTTGACGCCGGCGAACGCCAAAATCCCGCTGTGTGCCTCATTTTCTGGATGCGGGAAACCACCTTGCATGAATGACATGCAAGGTAGGCTTTCCCGTCCAAAAAATGACTTAAACACCCGTGCGCCTTATTTATGCTACCGTGCAAAAATGATGCACGGCCGGGAGGCGGAGTCAGAAAATGACGCACAACCCGATTTGCATAAAAAAATAACACCTGGGTCAGGGTAGGCGTTAAAATGGAGCAAACACACCTGTATTTAATGAAACCACACAGAAGCAACAGCAGAGCTCCAAAAGGAAGACATGGAGGTGCTTTTCATCCAGCATGCACGCAGACGCAGAGCACAGGAACAACAGCTTCCACAACACCAGCAGGGACCCCAAAGGCAAAGCAGAAGGCAGGAGAGGATATTCCGCACCAGGACAACCCTTATGGGACTCCGCCAACAAGACATCATTCAGAGGTACAGGCTGAACTGGCAAGCCATTCAGCAGCTGCTGCGCAACATTGAGCCACAGTTGGCACCCAGCTTGCAGACACTCCACACCATTCCACCAGAAACCAAGCTGCTAGCTGTACTACACATGTTGGCAAGTGGATCCTTTCAAACCACTGGCGTCCTGGTTGCTGGGATCTTACAGCCATCATTCTTCGCCTTCCTACCCAAGGTACTGGATGCCATCATCGCACTCACACCGTGCCACATCTGCTTCCCCAACACATTGCAGAAGCAGCAGGAGACAAAACGGTGGTTTTACCAAATTAATGGCTTCCCACACGTCCTTGGTGACATTGACTGCACACATGTACGCATTGTGCCACCTGCTGCAACCGAATATCTATACCGCAACAGGAAGCACACACACTCCATAAATGTGCAGGCCATTGTCGGTCACCGGGATTGATCACCAACATTGCGGCAAAGTATCCTGGGAGTGTACATCATTCATTCATCTTCCGTCACTGTACCATCAATCAACACTTCCAGGATGGACGATATGGAAATGGACTACTTGTTGGTAAGTACAGAAACCTACCTATATAGACACAGCACAGCAACCCTCTAGGACACACAAAACATACCCCACAACATCGACATGTGGACAGGAACACACTGAGGTTGTGACACCGCTAGGCATGTTTGATATCTTCACCCAATGGGAGACACACCTAGGGACAAATTACCATTCCAAATAACTACTGATGCCACTCTACAGACACAAGGGAACAATTTAAAAACCACACTATGACAAACACATGGCCCCAACTGGCAGTACATCTGGGAACATTAAACTTTCAATATCACATCAATAACACTCAATCCAACACCCTTGAAATCAATACGTACTGTGTAAGGGGTGTGTAATATTTTTTGAGCAGGTCAAACACCATGACACACATAGCATGATGATGAGTACAATGCAGGTCACGTGCAATCATTGAGGCCGTTCCAATATCTCACATCACTACTGCTCTCTCATTGCCCACTACCAAGAAGCAAGTAGACTGTGCGAAGAACACATCTTGATGGGACAGTATTGAAAGTGCACATTCCTACACATACGCATTGCGACAAATTAACACACACACAACAGATGTACTGCCATACGGACCTTCTGAAACTCTAAATGACAACCTCACAACCAAGTTAGCCATCGGAACCTGAAAATGTTTAGTAGTATAGGAACACGTAACAACCTGGGTTGACTTGGCAAGGGCAGAGAAATAGGTCTGCAGTTAACTTGTCACACATGAGAAACTAGTGTAAAGTCAATTGTTAACACGTCAGTGCTCACAACGTATGGAAATGTTTTGCACAATGTCACCTTGCAAAATCTAAGGGTCTCACTGATGCTTCAATTAATCTATTGCATATGTCAAATTGTATGGGATGTCCAGGGTACATAGATGCAACCGTGTTACCACCACTGTCAAATTCATTCTTTGTATGCAACTATCATCTCACCCCCAGTTAAGACACAGGGACACCCCTTTCACAAGTCACAATGTAAGGGAGTACACACTCTACTGCAACTCTCCAAAAATACTGCTGACATCCGGTCAACAGCCAAACACCCATTTAGATAAGGAAACAACCCAATGCTGATGGTACATCCTAGAAGCCTAGCAATCGACACAATAAAACAAACACTAATGAGTCACAGACAACACAAGAGAACTACTGCCATGCAAGGTGATATTTATGGGACAAGCTACATCAACATGTTCTCACTCATTTTCTCTTTCAGCTGATCAGGGGTATGGGATCCAGCCATGGATTATGACACCATTTGGCAACCCAAGCACTGCATCAGAACGTGCCTATAATGAGGCACATAGGAGGACACGCACCATAGTCGAGAGGACCTTTGATATCCTGAAGTCAAGATTCAGGTGTCTCGACATCACCGGAGGCAGCCTCCTATACTCACCAGAAATGGTGTGCAAAATAATTTTGACCTGTGCCATCATGCACAACATATGTGTAAGAAGGAACATTCCCCTATATGAACCCGACCCGCAAATGCCTGAAGAGGAGGAAGAGGAGGAAGAGGAGGATGCTGGCCATCAACATGAGGGGGACCATCCAAACACAGCTGCAGGATTGCGTCGGAGACAACAGATTGCACAAAATTTCATTTGACCCTACTCACCCATCACCACTGTCTTACCATATGTAAATAAACACCTATACTAATCACCAAATCATGGTCTGGAAAATCATTTTTGCGTAACATTATCTATAACTATCAGCTTCAGAGTGTAGCCTCATGGAGCATTGCTGAAATACCGATTTGGACACAGAACATTGCTAAACTAGTTAGATGCGTATGAATATACAGCCACATTCACTCACACTGTAAATGACATATATCCTGTACATGTCATATTTGAAGGGCAATAGCAGAGGACCACACCTATTTCACACATACATGTTGGCAACAAGTATCATTTCAGCATATGGCACACAACTAAGACACCATCAGTCAATAATGGATAAAAATGCATCATACATGAGACAGTGAATGTGCTATTGCATTAGTAACAGGAATGTATGACCAGACCCTTGACAGCAGTAACTGTTACATCACCTAACTTTGCAAGGACAATGTGTGACTAGATTTCCATATAAGCAGCAAAGTCATAGCACAAGTGCCCCAGGTATGACAAGCATTGCTCATATGACATCCCCTGCAAATGTCAGCCCATGTCCTAAGTCCTGACACACCCATGTTCCCGGTCTCACCCCACCCGTCTTCAGAGGTCCCTGGAATGGTAATAGGTGTACCCAGATAATCCCTCCTCTACACACTCCCAGACTCACAATCTAAATCCAGTGTGCTTCCCCCTTTAGTATGGTATGCCATAGTCATTGTACTTCTGTCTGCATGGACGTCACGTTAAATAATGCACTGGCTTGTAGTTTCTAAGACCTGTTATCACTTGTACAGTGATTCCCATGTGAAAGGTACTGTTGGCCCTTTGAACTTGAATCTCACCTACAGGACTTGTGAGAGACTGATGCTGCACACACCTGTGAGCACCTCCATGGAGACCAGCCATTTGAACATGCACTGCCCTTGTAGATGCTTGGAACAGCATAGAAGCTGCCATTTTATCTATAACACTGTTATGCCTTGCCGTTTAACTCAGTTGTGTAACACAACCCTTGGGTTAATGTCTTACCTTCCAAAACACAGGACAAACACAGTTTTCCATTTCAACTATCTTGTTCCTCCTTTGACACAGTCTGACCACTGTGTATTTACCTTGTGAACTGTCTGGATCCTGATTGACCCTGCATCCTGTTAGCATGACTGGCTCCTGTCTTTGCATTACCCTAAAGGTTCATTGTGGCTACATTTGTATCATAGTTGTTTTCCCAACCCTCATATTCCTCCTGGGGTATTGTGTCAGGAGGGTCTACAATGCATACCCAAATACATTGTATAGCATAATCAGTTTATTTTTATCGTACCATGGGTGGGAACTTGTCTCCAAATACCCGAATCATAGCCTATCCCTTGTCTGGGTCTCATGTATGCATGAGTGACACATTTGTGACAGTGTGCCATGGCTGTATCCAGGGATTGGGTATTGTGCCTTCAGCAGAACCAACAACGTCAGATAATGTGCATGAAATGTCTACACATGTTAGGACCCTGACATTCCACGCGATGATTCACATTGCTCCCAACATATTGATGGGGCCTACGTGGTGAATGGCTGTGAGATTAATCAGCACAGCACAGAGGCAATGATGTTCCCAGATGCAGTGGGAATTTTAGAGGCCAACCTGTGTACAAATGTTGTGATGACAGCTGCTGGTATAATAATCCTGAGATATTGACTGTATCAGCACACCAAGGTTGCCCTGTTGACAGTCTCATAACATGTCTGCAGTGACAGGGTTGGACCATCCCTATGTGTGTTCTCAAATCCTCATTGGCTTTACTGCTATAGATCTGCGAAGGATACTTTGTAGATACAGGAAATGGTGCCACAGACTCATGACTAGACCTGCACGTAACTGTGACAACATAGATCCCAATAATTATACAGGCGAAACATTGGCCCACACACATCAACCAAACACCACTGTGCATTTGACCACTGGAAATATGTGAACACGTGCTGCTTGGTCTGCTGGTCCTCCACTGCCACAGGAGAGACATGGCTCAGTTAAATGACCTCAGCTGTGGTGTAATATTATAAATGTGGTTTATCTTTGCTTCTCCGTGTCACAAACACGGGACCCACATAGTATGTACCCGTGCCTGACTCATGGTGGGTTAACAAACAAGTGCCTAGGAAGTAGTATCCAACATTCCAGGGCATGTGATGGCCAAGTTTTGGACCATTGACATGAACAACCATCTGCTATCTATCCAGCGCATGCTTTGTCATTTGTGGTGTTTATATTACAAAAAAACTAGAAAGTGCACACAGGAGTTGTTGCTACATGTATGACTAACACATGTCCTCTCTCATTTCCACACTGACTTGCATCTGAGGGTTGGACACAATGACTCCACATGCATACAAGCATATTTGCTACAATGCATCTTGTGATGGTCACACAGTGGGTCAACAACAATAGTAGTAGCCAAATCACACACGTTGACCCATAGGCATTGAGTTATTGTACTTCCTTGCCATCCTCTCTTGACACCAAACATCCCCAAATTGGACCATATTAGTGATTTAGTCAGCCAGTCAGACCCTGATTCTCCCAGAATGGGGATGCCAAAGTCTTAGCCACAGACTTTAGCTTCCCTATTCACTAATGAACATGTTTGACTGTATGTTAAACTTCCGAGCAGCATGTAGCTCCACATGTAGTGCTAGGAGTATGAGGCACTTAAGTACAATGGCCTAGGTGTGCATGCAGCTCAAGGCCAGAGGTGTGCTTGCATCTATCTGTTTGTTGTAAGTCATGGCTTACTGGTAGTAAATGATGTGGACAAAGGTATGCATTTCCAAAGATAAGTGTTGATGGGATTGTCCAAGGTTTGGGTGTATCCTAATTGGAGTTCCTCCTTACCTGTGGTGTGCTGGCCAAGCCCATGTACAGCTTTCCAAAGCTTCCTGGGTGTCCTTGTTGTTAGAAATTATTAGTTGATTGTCCACCCCCCCTCAGACACAGGCGTTGGGAATAGTGTACACAGACATGTAAATCAGTAAATCACTTGTCCAAACCTAGGGTACCCACTCATGATTAGCACATGCTTTCTATACTGGCAAGTCCATTTACAACTCACAGTGCTTGTGGCCCTAGATAGCCATCTAGTACATAGAAATGTGTTGGCCTGGCAGTGGTGGAGGATGTGCAGCATGATTTTTACCTGACAACTGACAGAACTATGATGCCAAAATCATTCCAGTTGTTACCCATCTTATAGGGTTTGGATGTGCTATTTGATGATAGGACATTTGTGGGCTGGCTTACCATGTACTTCCTCAGGGACTGTCAGTGATCTGTATGATGATATGGGATGTTACAGATACATTAGATGTAATGTCTGATTTACTTCTTGAGCCATTTCACACAATGCAGTACCTAATGTTTGGTTTTCTATTTGTCTTAACAGCTGCAAATATAACTCCAATCCAGATTTGGGAGTTTCAACGCCGGGCAATGCGATACCGCCACATTCTTGATGTTGAGTCTGGGTACCGCAACATGGCAAGAAGATATCGCCATGAAGGAGCCTCCGGAGCGTGGAGGGCATTTGCACAAGGGGGACCCTCCACGTCTACCACAGCCACCACCACCAGCACCACCACTTCCAGCCAGGTGGCACCAACAGCAGCTGGGACCTTTGCAGGACCATCAACTGCAACAGCTCCAGGAGCAGTCACAGCACCACCTGCCCCGCAGCCTACAGACATTGCACCGACAAGGGCCCATACTTCCTCGGCTGGCACCCAGACCACTCCTGCTGTAGCCATAGACCCTGCAGCTTTTGCAGAGATGCAAAGGAACTTGGACTGTGTCCTACGAAAGATGACCAGACTGCAGCAGGAGGTGGTACAGGTCAACCGGCAGGTGCATGCCATTAAAAAGACCCTGAGGAGGGCCAAACTGCAGGCATGAACGCGGACATGATTCCCTCTCCTCCCTCCTCGTTCCTGGTTCTTAAACTTTGTGGGTTTAGGGGGCTTAGTGTTAGGTTAGTATAGGCTGTTAGTTTAGTTAGTAGTAGTAGTGGGTGGGGGGTAGGGGTTTTGGATTATTTCTACAGTTTTTTATTATGTGTGTAGGGCAATGTTGGGGTTTTGGTGTTTAAAAAAAAATAAAAAATAAAAATACAAAAGAAAATTTACAGAAAAAAATATATTTGTTTAATATAGGATAGTATGTGTTTAGGTTAGTATCTGTTGTCCTCCATGTGTCCCGTCTAATAAGGGGGTTGGGGGGTTGATGTTTAGATCGTTTCATTAAATGTGATAAGTAAGTTTAGCTTAGGTTAGTAAGGGACAGTTGTGGGTAATGTGTAGTTAAAGTAGATTAGGTTAGGTAAGGTGTTTCCCCTAGTTCACTCTTTAATAAATATGTAGGTAACCCTTTACAGTATGTGTCAAATGCTTGTAGATCAGGGCCTTGCCATGAGTGAACAGTGTCTCTTTTGTATTAGCTTTTGTGTCTCATGCTGCAACCATATCCCAACTGAGCTTATACATTGGCAGCTATCCCAAAGCTACTTACCTAAGATTTATCCATTCATTGCACCCACCACTCACGGTTACTATGGATCCCAAAGTGTGGTTATTTGGTGATGTATGTTTTCAAATTCACATACTGTGCTACCAGATTTGGTATTGGGGACACTGTGTTAAGTCTGCCTGAAGCCTGATGTCCAAGCAAATCCTTATAAGGTGATTGGCAGTATGCTCTCTTATAGTGTAGTGTACATAACTCACACATATCAACTGGTTACAATGTTCAGCATGGTTACTTATTTGTATGGAAACTCATACACATCCCTTCATGCAGTTTGGTGTGTGTTAGGTTAAAATTGGGGCAAATGTCAAATACAAATGTTTTCACTTTCAGAAACAATTGAAGGCAGTATTTTCTGGCTTAGACATCCCTTGAGGAAGTGTTATTCTGTCCAACACAGCATTATACTGTATAGTTTCTATTTCCCTCAGAACTAACCCTCTGGAAGGGCAGATGATGGTACAATCCAGGCCACTGTGCATAGTTATCAGCCCACATTATTTCAGGGCAGTTGTATTGGCAATCTATAATCATTGACAGGAGGCAAACATCACTGATCTACCGCACGGTCGATGTGTCACATTACACAGAGACAAAGTGGTTGTGTAAGTGCTATTCATTTTAAAAGTGCTGTAGTGCTATATGGACATTGTCCATGATTAGGAGTCCATTATTGTGACATCTTACATTGTGATCAGACACATGTGCAAAAGGACATGTCATTAGACATGCTGGGGTGAATTGTCAGACAGTGCAGAAGGACAGGATTTGCCAATGAGTTAGTGAGAGACAATCATAGGGCAGGCTGACAAGATAAACAGTGGGTTGCAGAACAGTGCTTGAGTACAGTTGTTGCAAGGCTGTCATGTTACAGAGCACAGGACCTTGGTAGTATGTGGCCGTGTGGCAGGGACTAGCGCTACCGGGTACTCTTACGTGTGAAGGTGATCTGTTCCACGTCTTCATCTTCTGATGTGTGTGTAGTCTCCTCTGCCCTTGGTAGTGGTGGTTGGGAAGGGGCAACACACACCTCAGTGTTTGAAGACATGGAGTCAGACATCCTGGTAGCTGCTAACTGTGGGGTCCTTAGGGGCACTACTGCAGCAAGGAGGATCTGCTGGTTCTTAAGAATAGCAGCCACATCACGGTGGTAGGAAGCCAGGTCGGCCCTGAGGGGTTCAATGTTGCATTTGTGCGTGCGTTGACAGGATTGCTGTTGTAGGTGTTGGGTCAACTATATTACGGCTGTGCTGATTTCCTTCAACCTTTTTTCTACTTCCTGCAAGATAGTTGTTCGCCCTTGCATAGCTGCTGCCTGTTCTTCAGTTGACATCATGCACGAACGCACCCCCTCCAGACTGGATGCCATATTTTCCATCCCCACCCGCACCTCCTTGGTCAGGTCCCGCTGTACTCCAACTACGGTTCTCTCAAAGCTGGTGCCAGTGTTGTCAGAGTCCTCAGCTTTGTTGGAGCTGGCAGGTCGTACAATTTGTGTTATGGGTGGGTCCTCTGTAATGGCTGCTAGTTCTGTGCTCCTCCTTGTGATTGAAGGTGGGGTCTGGAGGGTTCCAAGGACCTCTTGGAGGGTCTGCTGGCTGATGTTTGTCAGCTCGTCATCCATGTCATCAGGGTAGTCCTCGACAGGCATATCCGCAGGAGATCCATTATCCTCTGCAATGAGATATGGTACAATTAGTGTGTCAGTGTTGTGTGCTTTGTAATGTGAAATGCCTGCCTTCCGATTATTTTCACATTGTGATCTTGGTTCCAGTTCATTGTTCCTGTCTTTCAATTGGCATTCTCCCAGGCCTATGCCCCACCTGCATGTCACATGTATTGTGGTCAGTTAGTGGACTTGTCAGCATCATATCCTCTAGGTGTTGGTTCTGGCCAAATTGTGAATTGCCACCTTTTTGTCCTACTCAACCCTACGTCTACTTCCATTCTCATGGTGAGGCCTTTCACTGGCTGTGGATGCTCTGATGGCACAAGCACCACACTTAACAATCTGGACCTGCCCCAGTCTCTGACCTTTCACATCCACCTATATTTAGTTGAGATGTAGCATATATTATGTATAGCATTGCTATGGCATGATATGGATGTCAGCATTGGTAATGTGTACTGCTGATGTTGGGGAATGTGTGGTACATTGGATTGCACTGATAGACGTAGCAGTGTCCTATTTCCTCCGCTGACTGTGCTGGTGTATTTCTGTGAACAGTTACATGTGTCCTCCCCCTCAATGCTGTTGTCTGAGCAGTATGACATTTGGGATGTTGCATGGTGTCATTGGAGCTATAGTGACCCAGGCGCAGGGTGGACCCTGACATACGCATTATGGGTATGTCATTAGTGCTGTGTACCTCCTAATGTTAATGACAATGGGTGAAGTTTGTGGCAACTTTTGGCAATCACATTTGACAGAATTGGAACATTTGTCTTGATTTCAGGGGATTGATAACGTTGTCATCCTGAAGCCTCTAATTTGGGTGTGTTTGATCCATGAGGACGTTACTTCCATTAGCTACTTGACCTGCACACACAACAGAGGTGGTAGTGGCAACTGTTGTCAATGTTACATTTCACTTGCAGGTATAGCCAGAGGTTGTTAATTGGGCCCTAGTTAACGTAGAGAGTATACTGGCTGATGTGTGACGGGCTGCCAGTTTTATGTTGTACCCTGCCCTCCTGGCCTGGCTTAACCTTTGCAACATCCTTGGCATGGCAGCATACCCCCATGCAAAGGTTGTTGGTGTTGTGTAGTGGTGTTCCTCAGTACGGGCCATGCCCCTGTGCCGTGGCCCGTTACCCATTCCACTCCCTGAATATCATGACATATACATTGTGTAGTAGGTATGCCCACCCCCCCGGTTCCAGTTAACATTAGTGCATTTTAATTTCCCATGCGACTTACCCTGCATGTGTGTTGTCTCCTGGGAGTCTGCTCTGTCCTGTCCTTGAATCCCTGTGATGATCTCCTCAGGGATGACAGCTGCGACCATCTCCTCCATGTGGTCCAGGGGCTCCTGTGGTGCTGGACTCCCACCTCCAGTCTGAAGTGCTGCCTTCCTGTTCCTGGCCATCTTTTCCTTGGTCCTGCGATTGCAGTCATGCCAGCGTTTCTTGCACTCAATGATTGTTCTGCGTACTTCTGCCACACTGTTGATCTTGTCAACAATTTGTTGCCATATTGCCTCTCTCCTACTGATTGGCAACTTTGGGGTGACAAACACTTGGTGCTGGTGTTCCGCAACCTCTTTCACCAGAATTTCCTGTTTCTCTGCACTGAAGCCACTCTTTCTTTTCTTCTTCTCCGTGTCCTTAGTTTTGTTTGGGTCCTCCTGGCTGGTTCCTGGTCTGCTGTCATCTTCCTGGGGTTAGTGCAAGCATCTGGGATCCATTTTGGCTCTCCTCTGCACAAATTGCTGTGTGCATAAGCTGTGCCAAACGTCAATGTAGGTTCAAAGAAGCCTCTAGCTAACACTATGGCCCTGCTCCTTGCCATATACCTCCACAACCGAGACCGCTGACAAAGACAACGACGGTAAGTCCCGCAACCAACTAAACAAGGGAAGAAAGGGCACAGTTACATACCCACCCACTCCACCCACCCTGCAACGCTCCCACAACCCTTCACAGCAGCACAAGCCATACACTCCCCGGCAAGATGTACTTACATGACACAAGGCAAATCCAACCTGCCCAAAGTACATACATGTGCCCAACACCCTCAAACAATGAAACGAGAAACCACGGATCCAGAGTGTGCCTTAAACAACACAAGCCACACATTAACCTTTAATCTGCTCAATGAGCAACAGAAGTGCATATTAGGCCAATGGCCAGTCCATAGGTAAAGAGGTCTGATGGGCCACAATGGCCCCAACTTGACTCCCACAAGTATTACAGTACTCCACCTCATAGGGGCAACAATGGGGCATCCAGGCACCTCAGGGAACAGGGGCAGGGGGTGCTGGGGGTGGGGACTTACGACTGGGAGGGGTGGGCTTAGATTTACATTTGTAAGGTGGAGGGGGCTTGGGTTTTGTGCTTGCAGCTGGTGGAGCGGACTTGGCCTGGGGTGCGGCAGATGTCCCTGGGCCAGCACGGAGTCTCTTCCTCACAGGGGAGGTAGCACGGAAATGGGAAGGGCGGACAGGGGTGGGCTGTGACGTGGGAGGAGCGGACAGGGCAATGGGGTGAGCACGTTTAGGGACGAGACGGGTGGCCCAGTGGGTTCAAATAGGTCAACAAAGAATAGGAAAAGTTTCTTTGGGGCGATTGGGGTAGGCCTGATGGAAGGCATGGGAGTGGAGGTAGAGGGAGTGGTCATGACAGGTGTAGGTGTGCGTGATGTGGGTGCAGTTGACTGGACTGTATGCTGAGGTGTGGTGGATGTGTGTTGGGTGGGTGTTTTGGAGCATTCAAGTGTCTTGGGAGGAGGGGGGTGGACACAGTGGGACAAGACAGGCTGCCAATGTAAATGGATGTTGTCTGGGTTTCTGCAAGTCTGGTGAGTGTGCTGTATGTGACAATTAAAGTCGTGGTGGTGAGTGCAGGTATGGTGTCTTGGGTGCATGAATGGATGTGTGCTATTGTGGTGACTGCAGGAATAGGTCAGCAATATTGAATGAGGGTGCAGTGCCTGTGGGTGTGCATGTACAGGGGACACACTGGGGGAAGTGGATGTTGGTGTGTGTGCATGTGTATGTTGGCTGTGTGTATGCTTGTGGTGAGAGGTGTGGTGCTTCTGTTTTGAAGTGTGCTTCTTGTGTGTTGAGGTGTGTGCCTGCGTGTCAAAATGTGTGCTTTGGACGGGTGAAGGGAGTTGGGTGCTGGCTGCCGTCCAGGAGGAGGCCAGAGCCTGAAAAGATCGCTGTAGGCCAGACACGGCACGGTGAATGCCATCCAGGGATTGGTCTGCTGCACCTCTGATGCTAGCCCCTGGATGGCATTGACAATGGTTGTATGCCATACAGAGATGGTTCTCAGGAGGTCAATAGCCTCCTCCGTGAGGGCAGCAGGGTTGACTGGGGCAGGGAAGGAGGTGCCTGGGGCAAATAGAAACCCACCCTTCTGGGTGAACGGGCACGGGCAACTCGGTGGGGAGCAGCTGGGAGGGAGGTGATGGTATGGGGAGTGGCGGAAGATGACACAGTAGGGGTGGTCCTACTAGGGTCCACCACCGCCAGGGAGCTCCCATCGGAGGAGGTATCGGAGTCACTACCTCCAGTGGTAGTTGCCTCCCCTGTGGTACTCCCCTCGCCCTTCAACCCACTGGTCCCGTTGGGGTTGGATGACTCTGCCTCCGAGGATCCGTGGGCCGCTGCCTCCCCACTCGCTGGTGCCTCAGCTCCCTTGCCAGATGATGCTGATGTACACAGACAACACAAGAGAACAGGGATGGGGAGACAAAACGGGAGAGACACTTGTAAATAGCTGAATGGAGGTTCATAAGTGGTTCACACATACACCCACCCGCAACATATTCAACCAGGCAGCACCTACCGCTATACACATGCCTATGCCCCTGATTAGTGGCCACAACCCTGCTCTACAGCAATTCTCCACAGAACTTAAGGACCTGAAGTACTGCAGAATTGACCTTTACACCCCTACTCCCCATGGGGGCCATTATGTAGATGGACATCAGTCAGAGTCCCTGCCACTAGACAGCATAAATATGAACGCTCACACACACATCCATCGAGGAGCAAAAATATGGTATATGTACTCACCCCTTTGTGACTGCTGTGCAGCCGTCAAGCACCCATCAAGGTCCGGGTACGCCACCATTAGGATGCATTGCATAAGGGGGGTCAGTGCCCAATGGGCACCCCTTCCTCATTGGGAGGACTTTCCAAGCTGGGCCTCACGGATCTTCCTCGCCCAGCACCGCAGGTCCTCCCAGCTCTTCCTGCAGTGGGTGCTCACCCGGTTTTAGACCCCCAGGGTCTGCACCTCCTTGGTGATGGCATGCCAAAGTCCCCTCTTCTGGTGGGCGCTTACCTATAAGGAACACACAGAAAAAGTAACACTGAGGACAGACAATGGCCAACAATGTACAGCTGGCTATATGTCCAATATGGGACAGACATTTCAAACAGCCTAACAGAAACACACACACGCTGCATGTCAGGACCCCTGGACTATACAGTGTCACACGTGCACACATGAATGCAGCCATCAACCACCATTACACACATCCATGCCCCCCAATCCTCCTACTCACCTGTACCTCTGGCTGACCGTAGAGATTGGCATACAGGGGCAGGACCCCATCCATGAGCTTCTCCAATTCCTCGTTGGTGAAGGCTGGGGCCCTTTCCCCTGCAACACGTGCCATTTCCATGACCAGAGGCAGGCCACAGCAGTACATTCAGTGGAGTACCTGCACGCACGAGATCAGGGAGTCAAGTGAAGTTGTGGTGATGAGTTTGTGTACGCACCGCGGCGGTGTACACCATCATCACCGGTGGCGATCATGATTTGCTAAGAATGCCCATTGACAACCATGTTAACCAATGAAATTGCGCACAGCGGTAAACACCGCCTTACGCTATTACGTCAACCGCTAGCGGTATGAGGTCACTTCCACCACAACACTTGGATTACAAGGGGCAGACATTTTGGCCCTAACTACGCAGTTGTAAAACCCTCATCAGCACAATGCAGGCCCTATTTTCCATTAAGCATCCATAGGCATGGAACAATATATATTACCTCACCTGACCTGTCTTCATGTATCATTGTTGTCATGTTGCTGTGATGTCACACCTACTAAGCATTTGTGTTGACGACAATCATGCCAGCAGTGCTAAATGATAAACAATGTGTGCAGATGAATGTGTGTTCCTCACACGTGTTTTCAACTGCTCCTATGTACAGACCTCATCGGTGTACAGACCACTTGTTGATTTGTGGACCATGGTGGAGCATCGCATCATTATCAATTACAGACTCACTCGTGCTACTATTGATGAACTTTGTGCATTACTGGATCCAGCACTGAGACCAGCTAATCATAATCAGCATGCCATCCATACTGAAGTGCAAGTGCTCTCTGCACTCCATTTCCTGGCCATGGGCTCATTTCAAGTGACAGTGGGCATGGGTGCCGGTTTTTCACAGCCAATGTTTAGCATTATACTGTCCAGATTCCTGAATGCATTTCTACGACACCTGTAGTCCTAT
Source organism: Pleurodeles waltl (assembly GCF_031143425.1). Lineage (NCBI taxonomy): Eukaryota > Metazoa > Chordata > Amphibia > Caudata > Salamandridae > Pleurodeles > Pleurodeles waltl. Next base: position 642,631,003 of record NC_090438.1, read on the forward strand.
GTGAGCTTTCCCCAAAGTGCTGACCTCCCTGCCATTAAGTCAGACTTCTATGCCTTTGCCAACATACCCCATGTGATAGGTGCCATTGATGGCACCCACATAGCTATCATCTGCCCAAGAGTCAGTGAACAGGTGTACAGAAACAGGAAGAACTTTAATTCCATGAATATTCAATTGGTGTGTACTGCAGACCAGTATATCTCACATGTGAAGGCCATGTTCCCTGGATCAGTCCATGATTCCTTTGTGCTAAGGAACAGTAGTGTGCCACACAAGATGGAACAACCTCAAGAGGACAGAGGATGGATTATAGGTAGGTGTTTCTGACACTTATTGCCACATAGCAGACAGCCAGGCTGTCTGCCTCTGAGGCTTGTCATTGACAGACCTGTTTTGCACCATTTTCTAGGTGATTCTAGCTACCCCAACTTGCGTTGGCTCCTGACACCAGTGAGGAATCCTGGAACATAGGCAGAGAGGAAATTCAATGAGGCCCATGGACGTACTAGGAGGGTGATAGAGTGCACAATAGGTCTCCTGGGGGCTAGATTTCATTGTCTACATATCTCTGGCAGTTCCGTGGCCTCTGGGCCTGAAAAGGTGTGTAGAATAGTGGTGGCCTGCTGCATGCTGCACAACGTGGCTGTGAGGAATTCAATCCCCCTCTTGGAGGAGGAGGGTGCTATATATCCAGACCAGCTTCCTCAGAGAGGGGATGAAAATGATGGTGATGATGAGGAGGGGGAAGATGTAAATTCTAAGACCCAACTGATACAACTCTACTTTCAGTAACTATGTGGGACTATTGGATGAGATTGCTGTCTGTGCAGCATACTGTCAGTGTGCCTTTTCATCTGTGGGGGGGGCGGTTGGGTCAATAGTCATTGCCACTGTGACCAGGTCTGCATAGGACAGGGAACATTATAGTATGAAAGTTCAACACATCTGTAGGCACAACATGTTATGCGTGTGGTGCATTTCCTGCTACTTAGATAATAAAAAATGAGTTATAATACAGTTGGAATCCATACTTCACTTTGTTTAAACATAATGACAGGGGACATTGTAATAGGTGAAATTGTGTTTTATTTGGTGCATGGATTCGATCGTGCAGATTACAGTGATGGGAGTGGGCTACTGGTGGTTCTACAATACGGCAACAAGGTCGCAGCATTTGTTGGCAGTAGTAGTAGGTCCATCTATGTTTACAAGAGTTTGTGGTTGTTTTCACACTGTTGGGTCATTGATTCAGTGGGACACTTGGAGGACAGTTATTGCCAGAGTCACTTCTTTGAGGGGGCCTTTGTCTTGGCAGGTGTTCCAGTGCCATATCTGGGCCTGATGGTCCGTTTGGGTGCCTAAGGGTTGGCCTGTGCGTGTTGAGATGGATGTCATCTGTGTGTCCTGAGAGGGTGGAACATGTGCAGTTGCTGCTGATGCTGTTGTTGTCTGGTCTGTAATCTGGCCTGTAGTGGGGGCTTCCTGGTCTGTGTGGGCCTCACGCTGTGTTGGGACAAGGTGCAGCAGCACACCTGCTATGGTGGCCATTGTGGCACTGTGCAGTTTCCACTGCGCCATGGCCTCTTGTTGGTGTGCAAGCTGCATCCTTTGACTCTGATCCAGGATGGATAGTATCTGGGCCAATCTGTCCTGGGTATGGTGATATGCTCGGAGGGCCTCAGAGATCACATCCTGGGCTGCTGCATCAATCCTGTGGCCTCCCCCCTGTGCCACTGATGCCCTCCCACTGGGCCTAGCCCCCCTGTGTCTGTGTCCCCTGTACAGGTCTGGTGGTACCACTTGTACTGGGGCCATCGTCTTCCTGCCTGTTGGTAGGGGGTGACTGTGGCCTCTCTCTATGTGTTCCACCAGTCTGTGGCCTGGATACACAGATGTGGGGATGGTTGCCCTGGGCTGATGTTGTTGGCTGGGTGGTAGGGGTGTCAGTGGTGTCCTGGGTGGGGCTGCTGGATGATGACAGTCCAGGACTGTTTGAGGGGCTAGGGTGATCGTCAATGACAAGGGTTCCATCTCCAGTGTCCTGGGAGGTGCCTCTGTCTTCCCTGTGGGTCACTGCCACTCCTTGTCCTGTCCGTCAGGGTGGCTTGGGTGGTGGTGCCTGTTGGGGGGAATAGACATCTCTATTACACTTGCATGATCGGATGGGGTGCACAGGACTGGGCAGTTTTGTGCAGAGTTTCACACTTTGGGGCTGTGCAGGGTGGTTTTGTGAGGTTAGCATTGCATTTTGCTTTGGATGTGGAGGTGCAGTGTAGGTACTGTAGGCCATTGTGATTCCTTGCAGGGGTGGGTGGCTTTGCACAGGAGGAGGGATGTGGGCCTGTTAGTGGGTTTGTGGGCATGCAGGGGGACTGGATGTAGTGATTGTGGTCTGGGTGGGGTAGTGGTCCTGGTGGGTGTTGGAGGGGTGGGGTGGTGCATGCATTCCAGGTGTGATGGATATGGGGTAAATGTAGAAGACTTACCCGAGTCCATTTCTCCAGTCAGTCCCTCAGGGTGCAGGATGGTCAGTACCTTTTCCTCTCAGTCAGTGTAGTCAGGTGGTGTTGGTGGAGGTCCTCCCCCACTCTTCTGGACTGCAATGTGGTGCCTGAATGCCATGGACCTGACCTTCCCACCCAGGTCATTCCATCTCTTGCAGATGTAGTCCCTGGTGCTTGGATGGTGTCCCACTGCATTGACCTTGTTGACTATTGTCTGCCATGGCTCCATCTTCCTGGCGATGGGTGTGTGCTGGACGTGTGCCCAGAATAATTGTGGCTAGACCTTCAATATCTCGTCCACCATGGTCTTTAGCTCCCTTTCTGTGAAGCGTGGGTGTTTGGGGGGGTGCCATGGTGTGTTTTGTGAATGATGTCTTGTGTGGATCTAGGTGAGGGTGCTCTTGTGTGGTTGGGTGTGTGAGTCGTGTGATGTGGCGTTCAGTGTCTGCCTATAGTGTTGTCCATCTGCCTTCTCCTGTTGGCGATGCAAAGGATTGTGGGGTGTGTCTGTGAGTGTTTTATAGTGTTGTGGATGTGTGTCAGGTGTGTGGGTTTCAGACTGCCAATGGTCGTTGGGCTTCCACTGACCTCTGCGGTGATTTGTGCTTCATTATTTGGAGGGTGGGGAGTTTGTGTGATCGGCGGTCGTAGGGTATGAGGTCCAGCATTTCCACCGACAAGGTCCTGGCAGTGACTGGTGGCAAGGAGATTGTTGTCGGTTTCTGATTTTTTCATCATTATTTGGCGGGTTTCTGTTCACTGCCAATGGCGGGCTTCTGTTCGCCGTCGCCACTGCGGTCGACAGTGTTTTACTGCGGTGTTCATAATGAGGGCCTACGTCATTATCCTTAGCTACCCTACTCAAATACCTACTTGTAGGGACAAACGAAAACACCATATCATAATTGGAGTAGAAATACTGAATGTACTCCTGGTTATAAAATCGTGTTAGTAGCAGACTAGAACTTATTCTATATGTTAGAGGCAGGCTATGTTAAGTAACTCCTTCTTCCACTGATGAAGGAATCTGCTTACACACATAACAATTACTCAAATCCATTGTCTCAACATACTCACTCAATAAGGGATTCATCTAACCTAAACTTTTCAATTGCTGTTAGCACAGTAGGCGTCTCAAAAGCAGAAGTATGGTTGGCTCCACCTTTATAAAGGACAGATACACACAATCAATACCACAACCAATATCACACATACAGTCACCAGACCAATAATCATATGTTTACAGGGCCTATTATTTCTACCCTGATGGCTAATGTTACTCATGATTTGTAAAGTATCGGAAAGCAGAAGAACATTTAGAAAAACTGCAGCAAAATCAAAAAAAAAAATCTTCTTTCAGCTGTTATTTACAGCTCTCAGTTTCACTTCCAGGTTTCCTTGTCAAAATAGGCAAACAGCTTGTCAAAATCAGGTTTCAAAAGTCAAATCAGGTTATCAATGTCTTCCGGTTATTTTCAACAGTTTCTTTCTCAAGAAAGTTACCTCTCAGATTGTTTCAACAGTTCAGTTCATCAGCTTCCTACGTACCAAAATATTGGCCCAGAATGTCTCTATCAAAGCAAAAAGACAAAAATTCTTGCCGCCATTCACATGTAGTTGCATACCGCCATTCAGGACCTGCATATCTCCGACTTGCTATTCTCTTTCTTTTCAACTTTCGATCACCATTCAATTCTCCTTCACTTAAATCTTCTCTCTGTTTTGTATCTACTTCTTCCTCAATTGTTGTTTCAACAACTACTTCCTTTCTCTTTTCTTACAACTCTGGACACTTAGGGCCAGATGTAGGTATGTTTCCTTTTGCGAGGTGCTTGCAGGAAATGCAGAAAGGCTATTTATGAGGTGGGTCGCTGTTTGCGACCCCATAGCGAGTCTCGGGACTCACGGGGATGGTGGCCTGCTGGAGACAGCAGACCTCCATGTCCGTGACTGCTTTGCAATAAAGCAGTTTTTTTTTTCTCTTTGCAGCCCGTTTTCCTTAAAGGAAAACGAGCTGCAAATAGAAAAAATACCGAAACCTTTTAGTTTCGTTTTTTTTCAGAGTAGGCAGTGGTCCATAGGACCACTGCCTGCTCTGAAAAAATATTATTGTGAGCATTCACAAAGGGGAAGGGGTCCCATGGGGACCCCTTCCCGTTTGCGAATGAGTTACCATCCACTTCAAATGGATGGTAACTGCGAGTTGATTTGCGACCAATTTCGCGGTCACAAATCAACTTACATCACGGTACCGACTCGCAAAATGTGTTTCAGCATCGCGTAGGGGCTTTTGCGCCTCACAAACGGCGTTTTTCGCCATTTGCAAGGCGCAAAAGCCTTCTTACATCTGGCCCTTATTTCCCTTAAGTGGACCCTTAGACAATGTTCTTTTCAGAGTTTTATGTGTGACTTCTTCTTACTCTGTGGTGTTTTCTCTTGACGGACCTGCAACTGGTTCAGGAGGAGTCAGATCAAGGTGACTTCGATCCACCTCAACTCCTTTCCCTTCTGGCAATTGCTCTGTTTGCCTCTCAAAATCATCTGCTTCTGGGAAAGCTCTCCTCTGACTAGGCTCTCCTCCTGGGGGTCTTCTCCTTCGTCTCTCACAGGAGTGATTGAACTGTCCTCAATGGGCTCAGATCTGGTCTCAGTTCCTCTTTGTTCTCTTTCCAGCCCTGGGACTTGAATTGCTGTTGTTGGTACTCACAACAGCTCTTCTTCATGATCCAGTGGACATGCCACTTTCTTCGTGTGACTGTCATAGATCCAATTCGGAGCTCCAGCGCACTTCACAGCTGTGGTAGTTGTCAGAAATACCTGGAAAGGTAATTTCCAACGAGGCTCCAAACACGTTTTTCTCAAGTGTTGCTAGGCCACAACCCAGTCACTGGCCCTTCGATTGTTCCCTGGGTCATGTATTAGTGGCAGTGTGGTAGCCTCCACCTGCTGAGAGAAAGAGCGAACCACATCAGCCAGACCTTTGCAGTATTCAAACACCATATAATCTATAATGTTGACAAGTGCATTTGCTTGCACCGCTGGCAACCTCATGTCTTGGCCCATAAAGATCTCATGTGGCGACAATCTTGTCTTCCTGTGGGTGTGTTTCTCATTGTCATCAGAAATAAAGGCAATGCGTCAGGCCATTTCAAATTTGTAGACGCACACATCTTTGCAACCCTTGACTTCAAGGTACCATACATTTGCTCCACTAGTTCTGATGTTGCAGGGTGGTAATTGCAATGCAACTTCTGCTCAATATTCAATGCTGCACACAGTAATTTATTTACTTCGTTGTTGAAGTGACTTCCCCTATTTGATTCTAAAGAGATTGGAAACCCGAAGCACGGTATCAGTTTCAGAAGCAGTAGTTTCGCTACTGTGAGACTGTCATTTCTTCATGTAGGGTAAGCTTCAATCCAGTGACTAAAGATGCACACAAACACCAACACATATCTCAAACCTCCACACACAGGCAACTCAATAAAATCCATCTACTGAATGGACCTCCTGCTTTTTCGATCTGGCTCAAATTAACTATTGTCTCTTTCCCCATGTTAATTTGCTGTCAAATGACACAACAATGCCAAACTGATTCAGCAACCTGTCTAAAACTCAGGTTGAACCAATCATGTTTGAATGAAAGAATCATGGCATCCCTCCCAACATGTGCTTGACCATGATAGTACCTAGCCATTTGAAACAACAGATTATTAGGCAAAACCAATTGACCCTCTGCTGAAACCCACAATTCATCTTGTCTTTGCTCACCCTTCATTTTACTCCATAAATGTTTTTCCTCCCTGTCAGCATTATTCTGCAACACTTTCAATTCCTCCAAGGTATTAATTACTTTCAATGCAAAACATGGATATGTTTCGTCTTCTTCAGGTAACAGTTCCCACTTATCTTTGAACGATATGCAGTTCAATGCACAAAACCTTGCAACTTGATCCGCATATCCACTTCCCAATGACACAAAGTCCTGCGACTTCAGAGGTGCACTGCATTTCACCACTGTAATCCTTTCAGGCACTTGAATAGCATGTAACAGTTCTTTAATGCTCCCACCATTTCTCACTGGTGAACCAGAAGAGATCATGAAACCTCTGTGTGACCACAACTGGCCCAAATCATGGACTATTTCAAATCCATAATGGCTATCTGTATAGATTGTAACCTTCAGTTGAGCAGAAACATGGCATGCTCTGGTAAGGGCTACCAGTTCTGCTACTTGGGCATAATACATTCTTCGAAGCCAAGAAGCTTCTAAAATACCAGTAATTGTGCACATGGCATTTCCTGCTCTCATTGTTCCTGTATTGTGCATTAGACAACCATCAATAAAGATAATTTGGTCATTCTCTTCCAATCAGATATCTCTTATGTCAGGTCTCAGTTTTGTTCACAAGTCATTTACTTCAAGACAATCATGCACAATGTCTTCCTACTTCTCAATTTCAATATTCTCATTTGGAAGTAAGGTTGCCAGGTTCAGCAATGTACAGCTTCTCAATGAGACATTTGGTGACCCTAGAATACTTGTTTCATATCTGGTCAATCCTGCACCAGTGAAATATTGGGTTTTTGTCCATGTAAGCAAGATTTCAATCGAGTGAGGCACCATTATAGTCAAAGCATATCCCATCGCAATGCCCTCACACTGTATAAGGCTTTGACCAACCAGTGCAACTGCGTGCCAGAAACCTGGTAAGGCTTCTGTGACTGGGTTCAAAGTAGCTGAAAATATGCTACCAGGCGGTTTACACCTCCATGGACCTGCGTAAAGACAGACAAAGAACATGCATCATGCTCATGACAAAACAATGTGAAAGATTTTGTGTAGTCAGGCATACCCAAAGCTGGAGCCTTGCACAGACTCTCAATTCAGTGAACGCTTTCATTCCAGCCTGGTCTAACACTATGGCATCAGTGACTTCCTTATGAGTCAGCTTCTGAAATGGCCTCGAAATGACTGGAAATTTGGAAATCCATTGGCTACAGTAGCCTACCATCCCGAAAAACATCCTAACATCTCTCTGTGTAGTCAGGGGATTCATCTGTAATATGGTTGTAACCCTTTGTCTGGATATCTTTCTTGATCCTTTCTCAATCTGGTGACCCAAGCATTTCACCTCTTTCTGACAGTATTGAAATTTAAGCGGGGACACATTATGACCATTCTTTCCCAAATGATTCAGTAAGGCAATCGTGTCATACTTGTCCCTTGTTTTTGACGCAATCAGCAAGTCATCTATGTACTGTACCAAGGTCGATGGGAGAGGCAATTCCAAGGACTCCAAATTATTTTTCAAGATCTAATTGAATATGGAAGGTGACTCTGAAAACCCTTGAGAAAATCTGCACCAACAGTAAACTTGGTCCAAACACCTAAAACAAAAGAGAAATTGGCTGTCCTCAAGAAGAGGTACAGAAAATAAAGCTTGGGACAGATCATTGACTGTGAACCATTCAGCATCACATGGAATCTGAAACATTATCACAGCTGGATTTGGTACCACAGGCCAACATTTGACCACAATCTCATTCATTTTTCTCAAATCTTGGACAGCTCAAACTTTCCCACAGTTCTTTTGCAAACCCATTATTGGTGAATTACATGGGCTGCTCAATACTTATTTCAAAACCCCTTGTTTCACAAAGTCTGCAATTATCTGAATGACCTTCATAAGGACATCTTGTGGCATGTGGTACTGGGGAATTTGAGGAAAAACTGCATTCTGCTTTACAGTAACTTTTACTGGCTCAACTCCCTTTATCAGGCCTACTTCTTTTCCTGTCAAACCCCACACTTTCTCCTTAACCCTTCCCTGCAGATCAGGATGAAGCTCCTTCACTGTGAACATTGGGAAAATTCAATCAGAGGGTATTGCTCATTTTTAGTCTCACACTCTATCCCTAGGGCTTGGTCATCTTCATCATCTCTATTTGTCTGAATCTTAATTCCATAATTTGAACAAGTAATCAAGCATTTTGTTTTACATAGCAAGTCTCTTACCAGTAGGGATACTAGCCTTGAATCACAGACCAAAGATTTGTGCAATCCCTGAAAGTTGCCAATTTTAACCTGAACCGGTTCTGTAATCGGATCACTCAAATATTGATTTGCTACTCCTACAATCTGAACTGTTTTTCCAGAAAGGGGCAAATTTGGAACTTCTGCACTTCTCAATGTAGAGCGTGTGGCTCGTGTGTCAACCAAGAATGACACTCTGTGACCCATGACTTTGCCCTTCACGTAGTGACCTCTCTGATCTACTTCTGAGGAGGTTGCAAGTACACATGGCTCCTCATCTGAACATTTGCTCATCCAATCATCGTTTATTCCATTCTCACTGCGTAACGTGAATTTGTGTACTGTGTTATTACTTTGGTTAAGCCTCTGGCCTGTGACCTGTTGAGAAAGCATCATTTTCTGCTGCTCCATTGGGGCTTGAGGTATCTGAATTTGCTGTCAAGGTACTATGGGAACCTGCTGCTGTACTGGCTGCAACTGTGTCATTTTTACACATGGCATTTGCACCTTCTCCATGGGTTGGAAATTCTGCACTTGATTCACGTTATTTTGAAAATTTGGGTTAGGACCTCTCACTCTCGGTCCCCTCATGTTCTGGAATGAATTGATGTCATTACTTTGCTGAACAACACCTTCCTGCATCATCATCGGACACTCCTGTTTCCAATGTCCCGCGGCTCCGCAAACGTGACATGGCAATAATCTCTTCATTCCCTGCACATCATTCTGAACCACTGCAGTTCCTGTGTCTGGACCACAATTCATATTACCCCCGCGACCTCTACCTCTCATCTGGGGATAAAACATCATGTTTCCCTGCTGCAGCTGTGGTAACTGTTGTGGAAAATGTCCTTGCATACCTGTCTGAGCAGCCTCAATCTGCATCACCATCGCCTTCTCTTTCAGCTTCCATTGCTTCAACTCAATTTCATCACTACAGTACTTTGCATACCGCAACACTTCACCAATCAGCTTTGCTTTCCAGCAAATCAAATGACTCTTAATCATTTGGCTAATTTCAGGTCTCAACCCTTCCACAAATCTGAACACAAAATGAATTATGTCCTTCGCCTCAATTGTCTCTGTACCACTGTAATGACTGAACCATTGTAACAATCTCTCATAATACGCATGTATCGACTTCTTTGCTTCCTGGGCTGTCTTGTCGATACTCTGCCAATCAATATTCTTGGGTGACATTCTCGTTTTCAAAAATTAAATTACCTTATAGTAATATTTCATTACCTCGGGAGATGGTACACCTGTATTTTTGTCTCTCTCTGTGTTGGCCAATCTACACTCCTCTTACATTCTATCCACAGATCTGCTGAGACTACTATATCTAATAAAGTGTTCAAGTCCTGCCATAGGCACATTGCAAGTTTCACACACCTGTCTGTCTACTGGTACCACTACACTGGCTTCTCTCTTAATCTTGAGTACTCATTCGTAAATTATAGAATGTCACTTCTGCTCCAAGGGACATGAACAGATTCCCTCCTGGAATCTCTCATTGGTAAAATCTTCACTGGATCTTGACCCTGCTGCACATTTGCAGTCAGCTCCAAAGATTCCCATATTCTTTTGTCTCCTTTCTTTACCCATCTGCCTTCCCATTTGTCTAATGTTCCCCAAGTCTGGGCACTTTGAAGCAATTCCCCAAGGTTTGCTCTAATTCTGGTAGATCTCATGTGTTCAAAATCGTTAGTCTCAAAATCCAACCTGTATCTCCTTTTCAAATGTTTTGTTTTCTCTATTTCTATGCCGTACTTCTCTGCTAGGTCTGCTAGCTTCTGATGCACATTACTCACCTCCCTTGTAATCTTCGGGCACAAGTATCTCAACTCTACTTCTGTGTAGGATTCTAACCTATTCATACCCATAATTCCCTCAATGAGCTCACCCGCTTCCATGCTTAACCTGTCATAATTCAGACACTCCTGTTCCATAGTAGCGCTCTGCGGGGTATTCTGCTTGTCTAACCATTCAGGCAACTGCTGAGCTGTCAAACCTCACAACAAAATGTTACTGGCTTGGACTGGTGGCACCTGCTGTGCAACTGCATTCGGGATCTGCAGTGTCAATTTCAAACTCTGGCTAATGTTCCATCCTACCATAGTGTAGGAGGCTGGCCTGGCTTATAATGGGTACCTTGTGGTACTTACATCCTGTGCCAGGTCCAGTTATCCCTTATTAGTAGAATAGAGGTGTTTCTAGTAGCTTAGGCTGATAGAAGGTAGCTATGGGAAAGCAGCTTAGGCTGAACTAGGAGACATGCGAAGCTCCTACTATACCCCTCACATCATATAGCACAATATCATAAGAAAACACAATACTCAGAGTTACTAAAAATAAAGGTACTTTATTTTTATGACAATATGCCAAAAGTATCTCAGTGAGTACCCTCAGTTAGAAGGTAAGTAATATACACAAGTCATATGTACACAAACCCAAAATAGGTAAGTAACAGTAAGAAAAGTAATGCAAACAGTCTAGGATTACATTAGGATGCAATAGGTGAACATAGGTCTAGGGGCAACACAAACCATATACTCCAAAAGTGGAATGGGAAACATGAATGGACCCCAGACCTATAGGAGCTTGTAGAGGGTCGCTGGGACTTTAGGAAAACAGTCAGGGTGTCCAAGATACCCCACCACAAGACCCTAAAAGTAGGAGTAAAGTTCCCCTACTATCCCAATAGGACACAATAGTCGTGATAGGGGGATTCCGCAAGAACCACAAACACCAGCAAAGCACTGAAGACGGATTCCTGGACCTGAGGACCTGCAAGGCAAGGGGACCAAGTCCAAGAGTCGCAATAGTGTCCAGGGGGAGCAGGAGCCCAGGAAACCCCAGATGAAGGTGCAAAGAGGCTGCCTCTGGGTGGAAGAAGCCAAGGATTCTACAACAACAAAAAGAGCTAGGAACTTCACCTTTGGGTGGAAGATGTCCCATGGCGTGCTAGATGTTGCAGAAGTATTTTCACGCAGAAATACCACAAACAAGCCTTGCTAGCTGCAAGGGTCACAATAGAGGTTTTTGGGTGCTGCTGGGGACCAGGAAGGACCAGGATATTCCCCCTTGGAGGAGGAGACAGAGGGGGTGCTCAGCAACTCAGAGAGCCCACAAAGAAGCAGGCAGCATCCACAGAAGTACTGGAGCAGGCACTTAGAAGATTTGTAAACTGAAGTCCATGCAAAGTCACAAAGGAGGGTCCCAGTACGTCAGAGTCCGAATCAGAGGGTTTAGCACTGCAGGACAGAGTGCTGGGGACCCAGGCTAGGCTGTGCACATAGGAATCCTTGGAAAAGTGCATAGAAGCCAGAGCAGCTGGAAATCACGTATTACACAGGTTTGTGTCTAGCGTGGGGAGGCAAGGACTTACCTCCACCAAACTTGGACTGAAGGATCACTGGACTGTGGGGGTCACTTGGATATAGCTCCTATGCTCCAGGGACCATGCTTGTCAAGATGAGAGGGGACCCAGAGGACTGGTGATGCAGAAGTTTGGTGCCTGCGTTAGCAGGGGGAAGACTCTTTCAACCCACAGGAGATTTCTTCAGGATTTCCAGTGCAGGGTGAAGGCAGACAGCCCTCAGAGCATGCACCACCAGGTATCAGTCAAGAAAGCCGGCAGGATTAGGCGCTACAATGTTGCTGGTAGTCGTCTTGATACTTTGTTGCGGTTTTGCATGTGTCCTGGATCAGTCAGCGGTCGATCCCTGGCAGCAGTCAAAGAGGGAAGTGCAGAGGAACTCTTGTGAGCTCTTGCATTCGTTATCTGAAGAATACCCCAGAAGAGAGACCCTAAATAGCCAGAAAAGGAGGTTTGGCTACCAAGAAAGGTAAGAGCCTGTCAGAGGGGGTCTCTGACGTCACCTGCTGGTACTGGCCACTCAGAGCAGTCCAGTGTGCCCCCAACACCTCTGTTTTCAAGATGGCAGAGGTCTGGGACACACTGGAGGAGCTCTGGGCACCTCCCCTGGGAGGTACTGGTCAGGGGAGTGGTGACTCCCCTTTCCTTTTTCCAGTTTCACGCCAGAGCAGCATGGGAGATCCCTGAACTGGTGTAGACTGGCTTATGCAGAGATGGGCACTATCTGTGCCCATCAAAGCATTTCCAGAGGCTGGGGGAGGCTACTCCTCCCCAGCCCTTCACACCTATTTCCAAAGGGAGAGGGTGTAACACCTTCTTTCAGAGGAAATCCTTTGTTCTGCCTTCCTGGGCTGGGGCTGCCAGACCTCAGGAGGGCAGAATTCTGTCTGAGGGGTTGGCAGCAGCTGCAGTGGAAACCCCGGAAAGGCAGTTTGGCAGTAGCCGGGTTCTGTGCTAGAGACCGGGGGAATCATGGAATTGTCCCCCCATGATCTTTGAAATGTTACATGGCTATGTTCGGAGTTACCGTTGTGACGCTATACATAGGTAGTGACCTATGTGTAGTGTACGCGTGTAATGTTGTCCCCGCACTCACAAAGTCCGGGGAATTTTCCCTGAATGATGTGGGGGCACCTTGGCTAGTGCCAGGGTGCCCACAGACTAAGGGGGTCATTCTGACCCTGGCGGTCGGTGCTAAAGCGGCGGCCAACCCGCCAACAGGCAGGCGGTTCAAAAAATTGAATTCTGACCCTGGCGGGAACCGCCAACACAGCCCGCCACTTTAACACTCCGACCGCCACGGCGGGGCAAACAAACAGCGCGGCGGTCACCGCCAACAGACAGGCGGCAGAAAATGTACCGCCCACCCTATCACGACCCACCAATCCGCCACCTTTTCCGGGGCGGGAGCCCCGCCGATAAAAACACGGCGGAAACAGATCACGAAGGGGAAAACGCTCACCTCTATACACTCCATGAGGAATCTGGACAGCATGGAACCCGAATTAAACATCCTACCAGCGATTGTCTACCTGCTCCTCTACCAGGAGCACGAACGCCGCCGCAGGAGACAACGGTAAGTACTGCACCTACGACACAGGGGAGGGGGGAGGAGAAAAGATAACGGGCACACACATACGCGACACCCCCCCCCCCCAATCCCCACACACCAATGCAGAGCAACAAGTCAGATCGACACCCCCAATCCCCCCGGAATAATTCAAAGACAAAATAAAATGATCATTAAAATAGAAGTATATTAAAGCATATGTGAACTTAAGTGAAATATTAGATAATTAAAAAAAAAAATCACAACATGAAGAATATTAACATAGTCCAAAAGTCCGGCACATATTGGCTACATGCCATTGTCCGTGGGCCAATGTGCATAAACACATGGGCAAAGCCCACACACGAAACCCGATTCCATTGGAGAGAACACTGCTGGGGCATCAGATAATAAAACCACAGGCACCTCAGGGGGAAGGGAAGGGGGGGCACCTCAGCCACATGAGTCCACAACGCCAGATCCACAAGGGGCCTCCATGCCCACTGTCCCATCCTGGGGAGTGCAAAGCCACAGTCTCACAAGTCTCTACAGTGGGTGGATTGCCCACTGTACCATCCTGGGGAGTGCAAAGCCACAGTCTCACAAGTTTTTTTCAGTGGGTGGATTGCCCACTGTACCATCCTGGGGAGTGCAAAGCCACAGTCCATCTGGTGGATTACAGACTCCACTGGTAATGGGCCAGTGGTGCCTGAGATGAAGGCCCCAGCGGAGCGGTGCTTGAGATGAAGGCCCCAGCGGAGTGGTGCTTGAGATGAAGGCCCCAGCGGAGCGGTGCTTGAGAGGAAGGGCCCAGCGGAGCGGTGCTTGAGAGGAAGGCCCCAGCGGAGCGGTGCTTGACCGGAAGGGCCCAGCGGAGCGGTGCAGAGACGGCGGGGCCCAGCGGAGTGGTGCTTGACAGGAAGGGCCCAGCGGAGCGGTGCTTGACAGGAAGGGCCCAGCGGAGCGGTGCCTGAGATGAAGGCCCCAGCGGAGCGGTGCTTGACCGGAAGGGCCCACCGGAGCGGTGCTTGACAGGAAGGCCCCAGCGGAGCGGTGCTTGAGAGGAAGGGACCAGCGGAGCGGTGCTTGACAGGAAGGGCCCAGCAGAGCGGTGCTTGAGAGGAAGGGCCCAGCGGAGCGGAGCTTGACAGGAAGGGCCCAGCGGAGCGGTGCAGAGACGCCAGGGCCCAGCGGAGCGGTGCTTGACAGGAAGGGCCCAGCGGACCAGTGCCTGAGATGAAGGCCCCAACGGAGCGGTGCTTGAGAGGAAGGGCCCAGCGGAGTGGTGCTTGACAGGAAGGGCCCAGCGGAGCGGTGCCGAGACAGCGGGGCCCAGCGGAGCGGTGCTTGAGAGGAAGGGCCCAGCGGAGCGGTGCCTGAGATGAAGGCCCCAGCGGAGCGGTGCTTGACCGGAAGGGCCCAGCGGAGCGGTGCTTGACAGGAAGGCCCCAGCGGAGCGGTGCTTGAGAGGAAGGGCCCAGCGTAGCGGTGCTTGACAGGAAAGGCCCAGCGGAGCGGTGCAGAGACGGCGGGCCCCAGCGGAGCAGTGCTTGAGAGGAAGGGCCCAGCGGAGCAGTGCTTGACAGGAAGGGCCCAGCGGAGCGGTGCTTGAGAGGAAGGGCCCAGCGGAGCGGTGCTTGACAGGAAGGGCCCAGCGGAGCGGTGCAGAGACGGCGGGGCCCAGTGGAGCGGTGCTTGAGAGGAAGGGCCCAGCGGAGCGGTGCTTGAGAGGAAGGGCCCAGCGGAGCGGTGCAGAGACGGCGAGGCCCAGCGGAGTGGTGCTTGAGAGGAAGGGCCCAGCGGAGCGGTGCTTGAGAGGATGGCCCCAGCGGAGCGGTGCTTGACCGGAAGGGCCCAGTGGAGCGGTGCAGAGACGGCGGGGCCCAGCGTAGCGGTGCCTCTCACGGCGGGGCCCTGTTCAGCAGTTCTTCTCACGGCGGGGCCCTGTTAAGCGGTCCTTCTCAGGGCGGGGACCTGTTCAGCGGTTCTTCTCACGGCAGGGCCCTGTTCAGCGGTTCTTCTCACGGCGGGGCACTGTTCAGCGGTCCTTCTCATGGCGGGGGCCTGTTCAGCGGTTCTTCTCATGGCGGGCCCTGTTCAGTGGTTCTTCTCACGGCGGGGCCTTGTTCAGCGGTCCTTCTCACGGCGGGGCCCAGCGGAGCGGTGCCTCTCACGGCGGGGCCCTGTTCAGCGGTTCTTCTCACGGCGGGGCCCTGTTCAGCGGTCCTTCTCACGCCGGGGCCCAGCGGAGCGGTGCCTCTCACGGCGGGGCCTTGTTCAGCGGTTCTTCTCACGGCGGGGCCCTGTTCAGCGGTGCTTGTCATGTGTTCCTAGGGAACCAGACCTGGGCAATCATTCCTGCTCAGTCGCCATCCGACCTATTGCTTGCGGGGCCCTCCTGTGTTGGACTCCTGGGCCCGTGGGTGTCCTCCGTCACACCCCAAATGGGGCTGGTGGGGCCCTCCTGGGCAGCTCGCCTGCTGCCGGACTTCTTCGCCCTGCTGCCCTTGCCCTCCTTGGACGAATCTCTGGGGCCCTTGCCTCCCTTGGAAGTTTCTCTGGGGCCCTTGCCCTCCTTGGACGAATCTCTGGGGCCCTTGCCTCCCTTGGAAGTTTCTCTGGTGCCCTTGCCCTCCTTGGACGAATCTCTGGGGCCCTTGCCTCCCTTGGAAGTTTCTCTGGGGCCCTTGCCCTCCTTGGAAGAATCTCTGGGGCCCTTGTCTCCCTTGGTGGATGGGCCAGGTGACGGTGCAAGGCTGGTGTCCTTGGGGGCAGCCGTCTCAGGCCAGTGGCGCCGGCCCTTGACTTTTTTGCTTCTTTTCCCAGGGGGTGGGCTGGCTGTCCCCTTGCTGCTGGCCGATGTTCCTGCCCTAGGAGCTGGTGGACTCCAATAGCGGAGGGAGACGAGGAGGAGGGGGACACAGTGGAGGCAGTGGGTGTTGCTGTGTCTACAAACAGCTGTCAGAGCACTCACAAGAGTAAAATGTCCTTGAAATCATATACAATTAGCCTCCACAGCCAACACGTGTTTCGTCCTACGAGGATAGATATCGGTCACAAGGAACGCCGTGCAATGATCTGTCCACGGTTACGATGTTCCCATCAAGATAGTAGCATATTTGATTTAGGATTTCTGCAGTACTATACCGGGATGCGATAATTAACTGCGTTCATCACACGAGATTTCTTAGATCACGATAAGTGTACCGTTAAATACAGGCAGTACCTGATCTTAAGCCCTGATGAAGTCCGTGAGAGGGATCTCTCATTGGACGAAACACGTGTTGGCTGTGGAGGCTAATTGTATATGATTTCAAGGACATTTTCCTATCATGATTGAACTACTTCAAGAAATAAATTTATCCTGAACCAGAGCCTGGCGTGATTGCCCTTCACACAGAGGATTTATTACATCACCATACTCTTAAATTTTACTCTTGTGAGTGCTCTGACAGCTGTTTGTTGCTACTGTCAGTTTCCTTTGAAACATTGGAGGAGTCAGGAAGATCCTCCTGTGATGAGCACCATGACAAAAAACACTCTGTGAACTTGACTGTATGGACTTACTGTGAGCGCCCGTTTCCTATGTCCTTCTTCCTAGCGGTTTTTTTCTAATTTGGTGTTGCTGTGTCTGCATGTGGATGTTGCTTGGGTGAATGCTTGTGTGATCTGTGGTGCTTATGTCTGGATGAGCTGCCCTTGGGTGTTGATGTGTGTGCAGGATGGTCTGTAGGTGTGTCTGGGATAGGCAGAGGAACAGGGGAGTGGGACTGGGTTGGGGAAGTTGGAGGGGGGAGGCTAGACACAGGGACAATTGCTGCCGTCAGTGCTGAGGCCAGAGAGTTGAACGATCGCTGATGGGCAGCCTGACCCGAATGAATGCCCTCCAGGTATGCATTGCTCCGATGCACCTCCCTTTCCACCCCCTGGATGGCATTCAAAAGGGTAGACTGCCCAACAATGAGCGTCCGGAGGAGGTCAATGACCTCCTCACTGAGGGCAGCAGGGGTAACTGGGGCAGGACCTGAGGTGCCAGGGGCGAAGGAGATGGCCGGCTCCCTGGCCGAGCGGGCACGGGGAGAAAGCTGAGGGGCTGCTGGGAGGGCGGAGCTTGTGCGCTGGGTGGCGGCTGTACCTGTTGAGGCGGTGGGCACGGATGGTGCCGCCACCACAAGGGAGCTCCCTTCCGAGGACGTGTCGGTGTCGCTGACGTCTCCACGGGTCCCCGTTGTGGAGCCCCCCTCGCCCTCCGTCTCACTGGTTAAGTCCGAGTCGGTTGCAGGGCCCTCCGGGCCCATGTGAGATGCAGCTCCCTCGTGCGCCAATGCCACTTCTCCTCCGCCTGACGATGCTAATGCACACATGAGCAGGAAAACCAAGAAATAAGGGGGGGAGAGAAGAAAGAAAGACATGTTGAGTGCATGCATTGGCGGCACCGTTGGCGGAGAGGACAGACACAGAAGCCCCCTGCACTACACCGCGCACTCGGGGTACACTACTCAATTATTGTGACTTGGCCTACAAGTCTATGGACGACAAATGCACACATAGGTGAGCCCGGGCCATGGATAGCTGTACTTAGCACCCTACAGAGGGGGGCGGCGGGGGCACAGGGCCATGTCTAACGGAGGGGCCTAGCCTACAGATACCGCCCTGGCCTAGAGATAGCCACAGCCCTCCTCCCCCACCCAGACGCTTCCACTGTGCGCTAATATAGCAGAATGTGCTGATACTCACCCCCTTGTGTCTGCTGTGATGTCCTCACGCGCCCATCCAAATCGGGGTAGGCCACCGCCAGGATCCGGGACATCAGGGGGGTCAATTGACGACTGGCACCCCTCCTACGTTGGGAGGCCATCCCCAGCAGAGCCTCGGCAGTCTTTCTGCTCCCGCGGCGGATGTCCTCCCACCTCTTGCGGCAGTGGGTGCCCCGTCTGTTGTGGACCCCCAGGGCCCGGACGTCCTTGGCGATGGCACGCCAAATGTCGATCTTTTGATGGGCGCTGATCTGTGTGACATGGACAGGGTGGAAAAAGAAATATCATAACTTTTCTGCATGGTCAAAGTGAGTGGCCCCCCCTCCCCAGCCTTGCCATGTGGCACATGCTCTCATCTGTCGTGCGTTGCTATCCTCATACGCTCGCCTCCCCACCATCTTACATCCACCCCACTCAACACAGGCATAGCCCATACTACGTGCTCCCAGTGTACTTACCTGTTGGTCTGGAGGACCGTAGAGTAGCGCATACTGGGGGAGGACCCCATCAACGAGTTTATCCAATTCCTCAGATGTGAAGGCAGGGGCCCCAGTCGCAGCAGCCATTGTCTCTTCCAGACCGAGTTCACAGCAGCACTTGCAGTATAGGTACTCTCCTGTGGATGATCAGGTCTCGAGTGATTAAGCAGTTAGAAAATGGCGGTCACGCCTGCGGCGGTGCGTACCGCGGCGGTGCGTACCGCGACGGTGCGTACCGCGACCGCCGGCGCACATCGTCATTGGCTCCTGAGACCCATAGGGTTCAATGTTAACCAATGCTGCTTTGCGCCGCGGTCTTTGACCGCCTACCGCCACGTTGTGCCACGCCAGCGCATTGACCTCACATCCCATTGTCACACTTCACAGGTCAGGCAGCCGCCATTTCAAGGGCCCACATGGCTGAATTTCTACAGCGTCACACAGGCCTAGGCCTTGCATTGCCACTCATACAAGCCATTCAATGCATAGCGAATCGTGTACTGTGCAAGCTGTGGTTACGTACCTGTGGGTTGCTTGAATCTGTGCTCCATGTTGTCCTTCCTAGGCACTGTCCACTGGGACTTGCGAGGAGATGGAGGAATCCTCCTGTGTACAGACCGCTGGTGGACCTGTCGACAATGGAAGAACGACATGTCATACTGACATACAGACTTGACCGTGCCACTATACAGGAACTGTGTGCCCAGCTGGAGCCAGACCTGATGTCCCCCATTCGCCAACCCACAGGGATTCCCCCTCTGGTGCAGGTTCTGTCAGTACTCCATTTTTTGGCAAGTGGATCATTCCAAACAACAGTGGCCATATCATCAGGGATGTCTCAGCCTATGTTTTCTAAGGTTTTGTCCAGAGTGTTGTCTGCCCTGATGAAACACATGCGGAGCTACATTGTTTTCCCTGAGGTGGCCGATTTGGCTACAGTGAAGGGTGATTTCTATGCCCTTGGACATATCCCCAACATCATTGGGGCCATTGATGGGACACATGTGGCCTTGGTTCCCCCCAGTGGCAGTGAGCAGGTGTACAGGAACAGAAAAAGTTATCATTCTATGAATGTCCAGGTGGTCTGTTTGGCTGACCAGTACATCTCCCATGTAAATGCCAAGTTCCCTGGGTCAGTGCATGACGCGTACATCATGCGAAAAAGCAGCATCCCTTATGTGATGGAACAGCTACAGAGACACCGTGTGTGGCTAATAGGTGACTCTGGTTACCCCAACCTGTCGTGGCTACTTACCCCAGTGAGGAATCCCAGGACAAGGGCAGAGGAACGCTACAATGAGGCCCATGGACGAACTAGGAGGATTATAGAAAGAACCTTCCGCCTCCTGAAGGCCAGGTTTAGGTGCCTGCATATGACAGGGGGATCCCTAATGTACTCACCAAAGAAGGTGTGCCATATCATCGTGGCCTGCTGTATGCTTCACAACCTGGCTTTGCGACGCCAGGTGCCTTTCCTGCAGGAGGATGGTCCAGATGGTGGTGTTGTAGCAGCTGTGGAGCCTGTGGAGAGTGAAGAGGAGGAGGACAACGGGGACGACACAGACAACAGGGACTCAGTGATACAACAGTATTTTCAGTAGCACACAGGTACGACTCAACCACGCCATTTTACATTTACTTAAAGTCTCCTGCCTCTCTACTGTCTGAGTTCCCCCCAGTTCCTGTTAACTGAGTTGTGACTTTCCCTTCCGTTTTCAGAGCTGTGGGCCCCACTGAGTGACCTCTGCTTTGTTTGCCCATGGACTACAGCTGTGTGACAGTGGTATGTTGTCATCACAATGTAACTGAACATTTTGGCACCGTTATGTCTGATACATTTGTTCAAATTACATGCAGACTCCAGATTCTTTAGTGCAAAAAGTGATTTTATTCAAGTGCTAAATTTATGGAACATGATTGTAAAACGGGGATGGGTGATGGGTGGAGTAATGTCCATGGCAGAGTCCAGTTCTCAGTCGCACAGTTGCATTGTCCATATGCCTGTGGAAGGATGGAGCAGGGGCAGTTCAACGTTGGACAGGGTGACAATGTGGGACAGTGGGATGACATCAGGGGGTACCGTTTGCTGGCGGGGGTCTTGCAATCCTACTCTGTCTTCTTGTGAGATCTCAGGTTCCGCTTGCGGGGTGGTTCTTCTTCTGCAGGAGGTGGGGTTCTGGTGGCCCGTCGTTGTGTGGGGGCCTCCTGTCCACTAGAGCCGGCGGAGGTGGTAGGCTGTTCCTGGTCCAGGCTAGTGACAGGGGCCCTTTGTGGTGCCACATGGTCCCGCAATGTGGTGACTATCTGGGTTAGGGCCACGACGATGGTCCCCATTGCGGATCTAATGTTCCTCAGTTCCTCTCTGAACCCCATGTACTGTTCCTCCTGCATGACCTGGATCTCCTGGAACCTGGCCAGTACCGTAGCCATTGTCTCCTGGGAGCGGTGGTATGCTCCCATGATGGAGGAGAGGGCCTCTTGGAGAGTCGGTTCCCTGGGCCTGCCCCCCCCCTGTCACACAGCAGCCCTCCCAGTTCCCCTGTTTCCCTGGGCCTCTGTCCCCTGGACGGTGTGCCCACTACCACTGCCCCCAGGTCCCTGTTGTTGTAGGGGTGGTGGGTCAACCTGGGTGCCCTGTAGTGGTGGACACACCGCTGATTGACGTGTCCTGGAGACAGAGGCATGGGCCCGCTGGGTGGGAGTTGTGCTGGTGTTCCCAGAGGGGGTTAGGTCTGGTGTAGCCTGTGGCTGTCTGTGGGGAACCGATGGGCCGGGCTGGTCATCAGGGTCCAGGGAGACAGAGCTGCTGTCGTCACTGGGGGCCTCTTCTGGGGGTGGGATGGACATCTCTGGACCCTCCGTGGCGGTGTGGTGGCATTCGGGTCCTGCAGATGTATAAGTGTATGGTTATTGCTTCTGTGTGTGGCATTTCGTGTAATGGGTGGGTGGCCGTGTCCCCCAGTGCTGGCATTCCCTTGTGGGGGCTTTTGTGACGGTGGCTTGTGGGGGTGATGGGTGTGTGCAGTGGGCATGCTTTGGGGATGGATGTCCATGCTTTGGGGAGGCATGCAGGGCTGGGTTTTGGGATGGGTGGGTTGTGATGGTGAGCCATTAGCAAGGAGTCGGTGTGATGGGGGTGGGGGTATGATTTGGCATGCAGGTGGGGTGGGGGGAATGAAGTAGTGAAGATTTGACTTACCAGAGTCCATTCCTCCGCCTACTCCTGCGAGGCCCTCAGGATGCAGGATGTGCAAGACTTCCTCCTCCCATGCTGTGAATTCTGGGGGAGTAGGTGGGGGTCCGCCGCCAGTCTTCTGCACCGCAATGTTGTGCCTTGATACCATGGAACGCACCTTCCCCCGTAGGTCGTTCCACCGCTTCCTGATGTCGTCCCGATTGCGTGGATGCTGTCCCACAGCGTTGACCCTGTCCACTATTCGTTGCCATAGCTCCATCTTCCTGGCAATGGTGGTGTGCTGCACCTGTGCCCCGAAGAGCTGGGGCTCTACACGTACTATTTCCTCCACCATGACCCTGAGTTCTGCGTCAGAGAACCTGGGGTGTCTTTGGGGTGCCATGGGGTGGTGTGGATGAGGTGAGGGGTGGTGTATGTGTTGTAGAGTGTGGTGAGTGTGGTGGTGTATGGTGTATTGTGCGTGGAAAGTGTGTGGGTGATGTTGTGATTTGCCTCTGTGTGATGGTGTACTCTATGCTGTGCTCTCTCTCTATCTGTCCTTCACTCGCAATTGTGGTCGTAGGGGTTTGTGGGTGATGTGGGTGTGTGTTTTATAGTTAATTGGGTGTGTGGGAGTGGTGTGTGTATGTGTCTCAGGTGTGTGTATTTTGAATTATCCAATGTGGCTGTGTTTTGTAAAGGTGTGTGTATTTTGACCGCGGCGGTGTGTACCGCCAATGGAATACCGCGGTTGAAAGACCGCTGCAGGGATTTGTGGGTCGGAATGGCATGGGCGTATTTCTGTTGGCGTGACGGTGGAGGTTTGGTCATCGCCAGTTTCCCGCTGACCTTTGGTGTGGCGGAATATTGTGGATGTCGGGTTTTTGGCGGTTTGCCAGTTGCGGGTCAGAATGACCATGGCGGTTTACCGCGGCCGCGGCGGTGTTATGGCGGCCTTCTGGCTGGCGTAAAGCGACTTTTACCGCCAAGGTCGGAATGACCCCCTAAGTAACTTGGCACCCAACCTTCACCAAGTGAGGGTTAGACATGTAGGTGACGTATAAGTTACTTATGTGCAGTGAAAAATGGCTGTGAAATAACATGGACGTTATTTCACTCAGGCTGCAGTGGCAGGCCTGTGTAAGAATTGACTGAGCTCCATATGGGTGGCAAAATAAGTGTTGCAGCCCATAGGGATCTCCTGGAACCCCAATACCCTAGGTACCTAAGTACCATATACAAGGGAATTATATGGGTGTACCAATGTGCGAATGAGAATTGGTAAATTTAGTCACTAGCCTGCAGTGACATATTTAGAAAGCAGAGAGAGCATAAACACTGAGGTTCTGGTTAGCAGAGCCTCAGTGATACAGTTAGGCACCACACAGGGAACACATACAGGGCACATACTATGAGCACTGGGGTCCTGCCTAGCAGGATCCCAATGACACAAGGGCTAAAACAAACATACATACAGTGAAAATGGGGGTAACATGCCAGGCAAGATGGTACTTTCCTACACATAGAATCCGGAAGTACTCTGAATGGACTAAGATCCAACAGTGATCTTGATCCGTCAAAAGTCTGTCCCACAGGAGAGACTACTCAAGCAGTTTTGTCATGTCTTCCTCTCATTACATTCTGTGTCATG
This sequence comes from Pleurodeles waltl, assembly GCF_031143425.1. Lineage (NCBI taxonomy): Eukaryota > Metazoa > Chordata > Amphibia > Caudata > Salamandridae > Pleurodeles > Pleurodeles waltl. The sequence goes on from NC_090438.1 coordinate 642,654,534, forward strand.
ACACCCTGTTCACCTACACTAGGGGGCATATTTATACTCTGTTTGCGCCAAATATGCGTCAAACATTTTGACGCACATTCGGAGCAAACCGTGCACCATATTTAAACTTTGACGCCCGAGCCCGCGGATGTCAAACTTCCTCCGTGTGCGTCATTTTTTGGATGCGGGAAACTGCCTTGCGTTAATGACATGCAAGCGTTCCTGCCCAAAAAATGCCTTTGAGGCCTGTGCGCCTTATTTATACTCCAGCGTCATTTTGACGCACAGGAGGGGGCAGGCCTTAAAAAAAGGCGCCGTTTTTTAATGCCTGGATCAGGGCAGGCGTTAAGGGACCTGTGGGCTCACTTCTATAGTCTCTGACCATGGAAGGAGTCCAGAGGTGCCCTTCCCTGCCCCCAGGGACACCCCCTGTCACCCTCGCCCACCCCTGGAGGATACCCATGGATGGGGGGACCCATCCCAGGTAAGTACAGGTAAGTTGAGGTAAGTATTTTATTTTTATTTTTTAAAGTGGCTAGGGGGGGTATAATTTGAGTCCCCCTACATGCCACTGTGCCCAATGACCATGCCCAGGGGACAGAGGTCCCCTGGGCATGGCCATTGGGAAGGGGGCATGACTCCTGTCTTTGCTAAGTCAGGAGTCATTTCAATGGGGGCTGTGCTTCAAAAAGTGGCGCAAGTCCGGTTTTAGGCATGATTTTTTCCTCAAACCTGACTTGCACCATTTTTTGACGCACAACCCCCATTTTCCCCTACGCCGGCACTGCCTGGTTTGAGTCTTTTTTTTTTCACTCAGACCAGTCTGTAGCGCCGGCTAACATGGTGCGTAGGAATGGCGTTAGCCGGCGGTAAAAATTTTGGCGCAAACCAGCACCGGCGCTGGTTTGCGTTAAAAAGTATAAATATGGTCCTAGGTTTCTTTTGTACAAATAGGGGTACGGCTGGACCAACAGTAATAGGTAAAGATATAGCATCTGGGGATTGTCTGGTGCTTAATCTCTGTGGGAGAGTAACTCCCATGTCCTGATTCACCATGGAAGAAATATCTTGCTGTGTCCCTTTTATTGGAGTGAATCTCAGCATGACTTGTGGTTGCACTTGGGGCAGTAAAAGTGGAGTTGGTTCTGTATGAACAAACATCGGTCTCAGGAAAACTTGTTCTGTAGGCACCATTACGTTCGAAGTCATTTCTATAATGGTCACTTCAGGGTAAATTCTCGGAACCTGTGGCGGTTGCACCTGCTTTTGCACTTCAGGAGTAGTAGGCGCATTAAGATTACCCTGTATTGAACTCTGGGTCAGGCTATTATTAACCTGCACCGGACTCACTATCCCATAAATCTGTGTTGGAGCTGACGGATCAGCACTGGTGCTCGGCTCACTCTCATGTGCTGCATATGGTGGTGGAAAATTTCAAATAACTGTAAAATGAACTCATCATCATCTGATTCTTCCTCCACTGTTGAAGACTTCCTAGCCTCCCTACTTTCAAACGGGCTTCTGTTAGTTTTTCTAGTAGCTTTCCTTCCTTCCTTCTCATTGTCCTGAGTAATCGTTGGAAACAACTTAATTCTGTGCAAAGTCTCCATCCTCCAAACTCTATGAGCACTAGCCCACTTAGCCTCTGTTAAAGTCTTTTCTGCCTTTCTCATTCTCCTCTTGAATTTCTGTTGCTGTTGCTGTCTGGCTACTATCTCCCAGATCACTAACTCTTCAAACTGTGCTGGTCTCGGAAGGGGCTTCAATTCATATAGCACCATCCTTAAATGCTCTAAAACCCTCAAATTGAACATCGCATTTGTACTTGCACAATTGCTTTAGCCAAAGACATGGCCTGACACCCTTCTCTTCCTTTACAATGTAAGCTGGTGTACTTTCTGGAGATGTAGCTTCACCTATACTCATTGTAATATACGTATCTCCCCTTAAAGCACTTTTTAAAGTTTTGAAAAATTTCATTTTTTTGATCTATTTGTTCTTCAAAATAAAATCAGGAAGTGACGTTTAATCCCAGAATTCTGTTCACCCACATTCTCAACCAATTGCCTCTTACAGACGGCTGCCAATCCGTGCTCGACCCTTCTCACTAACTGACCTATCCCAGCACGGCTCCAATGGCCTCACACTCACACGTACTGTGGCTGACAAGGTCTTGCGGCTTTTCCTCCCAAACTTCGATTCACAGAAAACTAATGCAAAATTGTGAGCACTAATCAAAACCAAATCTGCTGGTTTACTACAGGAAAGGTAACACAATCGCTTCAGTAACTTTACAGATTTTTCACTGACAGCTCCCGCTCTTGCAGCTACTCCTTCTTTCTCAGTTTCCCTGATTCGCAAGCAAAATGCGATCCACAAATTTTACTCTCAACTGATCAGTGGGTATGTCCTTGTACACTTAGGACTCACCAGATATCAGTCAAAAATTTTCTTTCACTCACTTTGACTCACACTCTGACTTGTCGACCATGCCCGATCGACCTACTAAACCAGACAAATTACAATATAAAACCCCAGTGTCTCATACACTTTTCAATATACTCATGAGTCTTAGACCATGCAGGGTCCGTACATCAACAACCACGTGGACAATTTATGAGCACAAAGCGCCACACACATATGAAGTTCAACAACTTCCCGACTCTCACACTGCACATTCCTTCTACAACTTCATTTGGAGTACTCAAACTCCCTAAACCCTCCCAAACATCACAATTCACCTGCGATTTGCATTAGCTGTGTAAGCACAAAACCTACTCCATTCAATCTATCACTAGAACACCAAGAACATCCTCAAACAACCATTAGCAAGATCCAACATTCTGGGAAAGTCATTTCTGGACTTAAGGAAATATTTTCTCTCCAATTAATGTCTTTAAAAAATAAAATCCAAATCTCAGTAATAATGACTCTCAAAAGACCAAATCATTCAGCTACTACCATCCCCGTTGATCTTCATGTCTTCTTGCTACCCCCTACGGGACCATCAATCCTACTGCTATCTCTGTTAACACCTGTTATTCTATTCCAAACATTTCTGCTACCATCTCTGGGAACACCTATGACGGCCTTTTAGGAAGACGAACCATCAGTCTCTGCTATTTTCTCTGTTAGTATCCATTACTCTGTACTGGACATCTATGGTGAGCTTTTAAGGAGACAAACCATCCATCTCTGCTACCATCTCTGTTAGTGCGTCTGACCTTAATAAGTAAACTTACAAGAGGATGCAAATAGGTTGATGAATTTTTTGACTTGCAATTAAGATGTTCCCACCATAACTCCAATACATGCAGATCAATAATCAATAATTAATTCAATATCATCAATGATAATCAATAGCATTAATAATCAATTGGAGTCAGTAATTATCATATACCATGACCTTTGAGTCATGAATAATGACACCTTTTAGTAAAATTAGAATATTTACAATGCTAAGGTCACATAAATTAATCTCAAAATCAAATGATACACATACACATCAAAGCTTGAACTACTACACATTCTAAGGTCACAGTGGAAATTAATAACAAGAATAATTGCACAAAATTAGATCATATACTTTTAGATTCAGCAAGGGAAATACATCAAATGTTATTCCTTATAACAGACTTTCATTAGTGAGAATCCTAAACTAACACCAGATTAGCATCAGCACATTGGGCTTCATACAAAACAATTTAGTAGCACAAATTTGGAAAACATCCAGCTATGGCTCTATCAAAACTGTACGGTTCAGAAAATGCAAAGTCATTAAGCAACTCCAAAGAATGGAGGTGAACCCTCAAGAAGAATAAAAAGAATGGCTTGTCTTCTCTTGGTGCAGTCCTGTTAAGTTAAATTTCCTAAAACGAATTCCCAAGTCTCTATTGGTTAAGGGATCGCATGTTCAAGCTTTGTCCAATAAAAGCAAAACTCTAAATCTATGAATTCTACCACTACTCCGTTCTCATGTCGCTGACTGGTTTCTTCTGTGATGTTCTCATCATCCAGCTCATCAGGTAACAATATTGTTGCATCTTACACTCTAGTCAGTGTCTTCATTGTTCTTCTCCTGAGAAAGTCAGTCTCACACACATTACACACATATTGTTATATTTAGCAAGAACAGCATCTTCCAGCAGTCGGTTCTCTTGAGAAGGACTTTTATCTACTACCACTTTTAAACAATACAATGGAAAATCACAGTTTAATTCCCTGGGGCAGCCATTTTATTAAATGTTAAGAAATACAGTTTGACATGAGGCCAGGCAACTAGGCCAAGACCTCCGCTAACTTAAGGCCTTCATTTAATAAAGCTAATACATAATGCAGAACTCTTTATATGACACATTACTACATTAATCTAACACATACTCAAAAGTTCATATTAGTACACTATTACTAAGTATGGTTTGTGAACATTGGCGGCCGCTCATCGTGATCACATTTTCAAATGCGTGCATTAATTTTCTACGTTATTACATTTTTTACACAAATCCATTACTCATAATACAAGAACAAGGGCAGGTGAAAAGGGATTATGGGCAGCAAACCTTCCATGCAGGAAAGACAATAGAGGCTGTGGCAATATAACAGACCACTGAGGGCAGAAGGAACAGGCAGTGGCTTTACAACCATACATGCCAACAGACCAGATTCAGGCAGGAGGGTCCCCAGGTTTCTAAGCCCAAAAGGGCTTTATTTTATTAGCACCCAGCCTAAACTCTCCTCTTTGTCAATGGAAGTCAAAGGGGCAAATCAATTCCTTGAGTTTTTGTTTTCAAAATCTCCCTCTTACCAAGTTCAAAATGTTGGTAAATATGGTACATTGAATCACGGAGGGCAGGGGGAATGGGGTGGGGAAATGGACTCAGATAACAGAAGGCAGGGGCACCAAACTGACTTTACAGGCCAAGATTCAGGGGTTGAATCAGCACAATACACCACATAGGGCAAGCAGGACAGCAGTGCAGCCCAACAGACCATGGAAAGCAATAGGTAGGGGACAGGGCCATTTGCATGGACAACAGAGAGCTGATGGGGAAAAGACAAGGGAAGCAAGCTGGCCATACCAGACAGACGGGAGGAACAGCTGCAGAATTACGGACAATGAAGTGCAGGAGGGATGGGGGAGTGGCAGCAGATTGGACCATGCAGGGCAAGAGGGAGGGGGCTGGTGCATGGACTCGGACAACAGAGGGTAAGGAGGAGGTGGATGGGGCAGCAAACTAACTGTTCAGGTCAGGTGGGAAGGGCAGTAGCAGAACAATGGCTACAAAGGGCTGTAATGAGGGAGCAGGGGCATGGACCATAGGCAATGGATGGCAAGGAGGAGGAGGGCAGGAACAGCAAGCTTGGTTGGGGGCAGCACAATGCCAGCCCTGGCCCTGCATCCAGCCCCCGCCCCACCTTGAATTGTGATGGACATCTTACTTAACGTTATAAAAACCCTAGAAAATCACTGAATAAAACAAAGGTTACAGGGCCGTTCTAGTTAGGAAATGGAATTTAAAAAGCTTACAAATTCATTAACAAACCAAAGGTTATATGGATGTTATATTTAGGGTGGGCATTTACATGCACAAGACCACAGAAATTCAGCTGTTATGGTTGGAGTTATTGGAAGTAACTATAACTTGTGCCCTCAGATAGCTATAACTCCCACCCTTGCCATGCACTGCTAATTACCCCAGATATTACAACACTCACGACATCTTCTTTGACATCACTGATAATATCACTGTAACATTTGCAGTAAAATTATTGATTAGAAAAGTGTGCTTGGTGAGGGCAAAAGTTATAGTTATCTTAGAGTTACATTCAGTGAAAACAAATATATGTATATATATCAACAAATTTGCAACTTCCTCTTGATGTGTTAACCCTCCTCTCAGCACTCGCTGTAAGGTCGGTGTTGAACATATCACACACTGCTGATGTGGGAAAGGAAAGGAAAGTTTATGCAGCTCTATCAAGACAGGGAGCCAAAGAAGGTGGGTGTGTTAAGCCCTATTTCCCATTTTATCTTTCATAGGTTTCTTTCCTTCTCAAAAAGGTGACAAATTGGAATTACACTAATTTTACATGAAAGTAGAGAAGTATCTTTGCTTGTTTTTTGTAGATCCTTTGTGTGGTTTTCAAGAAAGTAGCATTTGAAGATTATTTCAGTTTCAGCATGAAAAGGTTACATTATGGAGATATTTGGACTGGTATTCTGGAAATGTCCGCAAACCAAGAATGCCAGAGTTCCTACATGCTACAAATTGAAAAAAAAATCAAACTAGTGTTGAACAGTGACCTTTTTGATACCATGGCCATTTTGTGCCAACAAATCCAATACCAGGTTCACTGACCTGGAGCTCCCTGATTGACTAGTGGCAAGTAATAAATTGCAGCTGCCATTGCAGGACTCTGGGTTTGGTCACTAAGCCCTGAAAAGTAAATTGAAAAAAGCCAAAAGAGTAAAGTAGTAGCATTCCCTGACCTTCTGGCTTAGGTGGAGGAGGGGGACCCAAGGACCTCTTAAGAACAATCACTCAAAAAAAAATAGTATAATTTTTGCTCACTCACATACCTGGCAGCAGGATTCAGGTTCTCAGTGTGACTAGAGTCTGTAAAGCCTAGCCACAGGTGCACAAACCTCCAGCAAGAGATCGTGCTCACCTCTGGAACTTGGATTGGGATCATGAACCCTCAAATAGATCCATGAATCCCACTTCCTTTTTGATATTGAATATGGGATCAGGACCTTGTTTCAGTTTGTAAAGCCTTGGCTAGGGTCCACAACCACAAATTAAAAAAGTAACAGAATTTAAAAAGGAATGCCGAAGGCCATGAACAGCAGAGTTTGACCATCCGTGGAAGGCTGACACTATGGCTCCCCTCAGCATGGATCGGTCCATAGGCGAGGACTTTTGAACAAACCCTAATGCGCAGAACTGTGCGCAGAGGGGGTGGCCTGTAGCATAGAGTTGTACTGCAGCCAAAACCCACTGTGCACAGCCAAAAGGAGATTGACCACATATGGAGGTTTGGGTGCTGGGCCTGGTCAAAAGCCTGGCCCTTCGGCCACCCCCTCTGTGTATGTAGAAATGCTATTCACAGTGGAGGATGGCTGTAAACAGGAGGTTAAGCGCAAAGAGCAGTTAAATGTGGTACTTGAAAAAACACAGAAATTCACTGACAAAACCAAAGGCTACATTGAAGTTACACTAGGTTAAAGGCCATAGTGTTGGTCAAATAAACCCATATAAATTGATGGAATAAACACACTTAAAGTGAAGTTATAATCACAATACCAAACCTAAAACAACTAAAATTCACCATTGATACTATTAATGGTTCAAGAAACAAACCATAACTAAGTGCCCTCATCATGCACTCCTGTCACCTCACATATTACATCACTCATGACATATGTTAAATGGCGATATTGATGACATTAGATATGATATAATTGATGACATCACAGATGACAAAATTCAGCCGTACTGAAGTGGAAAACTCTGGCACAAGTCGGATATCCCTGATACCAAATGGCCATCTGTTGCATATGGTAGGGAGCATTAGTCTATTGTTAGCATATTGTGAGCATTCTTGTAATGTGGTCTTTATGCTTAATCCTGGTATGCATGACTGTCATATGGTGTGCATTACTGTCATTTAAGTTTAATACAATGGCAAGTGAGGTGGCATTTTTCTTTGCATGAGAACAGTAAATGTGAGCTTTCAATAAAAATGACAAACTCATATTTAGCAATTACATTTTTTTATTTTCTGAAAAACACAAATTGAATCATGACTGTAAGATATTATGGCCCTCATTACAACCCTGGCGTTAAAATGCCGTCTACCGCCTTGCTGACGTCCGCCAACATACCGTGCCCGCGGCAGTATTCCGCTACGGCTATTTGACTCACACTGAGAAATCCACCACTATACAGACACCCACACAAGTCCGCCACACCAAAGGTCAGTGATAAACTGCTGATATCCAAACCCACACCGTTACCCCAACAGGAATACGCCCACAGTATCATGACCCATGAATCACCGCGGCAGCCTTTCAACCACAGTAAACCATTGGAGGTACACACCGCCGCGCTCAAAATACACACACACTTACAAAACACCACCACATTGGACAATTAAAACTACACGCACCTGACACACATACACACACCACACCCACACACCCACACCACTATAAAACACACACCCACATTACCCACTACCCTTTCCACAAACAAAAAAATACTGCTAACTGAGAGAGACACAAGGCAGGAGCACCCACTCAATCAGAGGCACAGAACACCTTCACCCATCCACGGTACCTCACACCACACACCCCAACACATCACCCCACACACCCTCACACATATACTCACACCACAACCATGGTACCCCAATGACACCCCAGGTGTTCAGAGGAGGACCTAAGGGTCATGGTGGAGGAAATCATCCGGATAGAGCCACAGCTATTCGTATCACAGGTGCAGCAGACGTCCATTGCTAGGAATATGGAGTTATGGTGGAGAATCGTGGACAGGGTCAATGCCGTGGGACATCACCCCAGAACAAGGCATGACATCAGGAAGAGGTGGAATTACCTACGGGGGAAGGTGCATTCCGTGGTTTCAGGACACCACATAGTAGTACAGAGGACTGGCGGTGGACCCCCACCTCCTCCCCCAGAACTAACAACATGGGAGGAGCAAGTCTTGGCGATCATGCACCCTGAGGGCCTCACAGGAGTAGCAGGAGGACTGGACTCTGGTAAGTCAAATTTTCACTACTTCACCCCCCAACCTGCATGCCATCACAAACCCCTACCCCTACCCTCACCTCATCACTCCACCACCTCACATATACCCCACCATCACAACCCACCCATCCCAATACCAAGCCCTGCATGCAACACCAAAGCATTGACCCCCAAAACAGACCTGCATGGACACCCATCACCACAGCATGCCCATTACAGAGACTAACCCAGCCCACAAAATCACCACTCACACAAGGTCAAGCTGACAGGGAACCACAACCATACAGGGAAACACACCCATGCACAAAATGGCACACGCAGATACATTAACACTGTATTTGCATCCTCACAAGACCCCTACTCAACGTCACCGGAGAGGAGGTGCCAGCTACATCCAGTCCCTCCCCTGAAGAGGCCACAGTGACGACAGCAGCTCTGGATGCCTGGATCAGGATGACCAACCTGGCCCATCTGGGACCTCTGGACAGTCGGTTCACCTGCCATAGTCCCAAACCACCACAGAGCCTCCCCCCTCAGGAAACACCGGCACAGCACCCGCCCAGTGGGCCCATCCTTCTGTCCCCAGGACACGTCACTCAGCAGTGTGTCCACCACTACAGGAACCCCAGGCAACCCCACAAACACAGGATGATCACAGACCTGGGGTCAGTGGCAGTGAACACTCGGTTCAGGGGACAGAGGCACAGGACAACAGGGAAGCTGGGAGGACTGCTGTGTGACAGGGGGAGGACAGGCCCAGGGAACCCACTCTCCACGAGGCACTCTCCAACATCCTGGGAGCATACCACCATTCCCAGGAGACCATGGGCCAGATAATGGCCACGCTGCAGGAGACTCAGCGGCTGAAGGAGGGACAGTACCTGGGGATCAGGGAGGACCTAACAAACATCTATACCACCCTGGTCACCATTGCAGGGGTGCTAGCCGACATTACCAAGATCATGAGGGAGGCAGTGGCATAACAACGGGCCCCTGACACTAGCCAAACTGGTGAACAGCCTTCCACCTCTGCCGGCGCTAGTGGACAGGAGGCACCGGCACAGGAACAACAGGACACCAGCAGCCCGCCCCCTGCAGAAGGAGAACCACCCTGCAAACGGTCTCTGTGATCCAGCCAGAGAACATTTTCAAGACCCCCGCCAGGAAATAAAACTCTCCTGATTGTCTCCCTTCTGTCCCACTCTGTCACCCTGTCCACCTTGAACTGCCAGTGCTCCACTTCCCATGCCCACTTGGACAATGCACCTGTGATACCAATAGACTGGACTCTACCCTGGACTTTCCTCCACCATCAGCCCAGCCCACTGCACATCCCCCTATACTTATGAGCACTTAAATAAACACCCTTGGAAAAAATACAAATCTGGAGTCTGTCAAATGATTCACAAATGTATTAGTAAAACTTTATCAAAGCATTGAAACTCAAATGTACAGTGAAAAATACGTTGGAATGACCTTTGGATGGTGAGTAGTACACATAGCAGGAGCCAGAGTGGGGCACAGGGATCTGAAAACAGAGATGCCAAAGGGTACAGTCAATGGCCATAGACATAGGGTAAGAGGCTGCCTTCCACAAAGTCCAACAGATAACAGAAATGTAAAGTGAACATACAATGTCTTACCTGTGTGTCACTGGAAGTACTGCTGAATGATATTGCTCCTGTTGTCAACATCTTCTTCCTCTGCCTCCTCTTCCTCACTGTCCACAGGCTCCAACGCTGCCAAAAGACTATCTCTAGGTGCATCCTCTTACAGAAAAGGCACCTGCGTCTCAAGGTCAGGTTGTGGAACATGCAACATGCAACGATGTTCCGGCACACCTTCTTGGGTGAGTAGTACAGGGATCCACGTGTCAGATGTAGCCACCGGAACCTGGCCTTCAGGAGGCCGAAGGTTCTTTCTATAATCCTCCTTGTACGCCCATGTGCCTCATTGTAACGTTCCTCTGCCCTTGTCCTGGCATTCCTCACTGGGGTCAGTAGCCATGAGAGGTTGGGGTAACCGGAGTGACCTGCAAATATTGAGGGACAACTGTTAGACACACACTGACCCTTAGGGACAACCACATACCCAGACACCAACATATACTGGGTGGGGACCTTGGACTCTCCTATTAGCCACACCCGGTGCCTCTGAAGTTGGCCCATCGTATGTGTGATGCTGCTATTCCTAGAGATAAAGGCGTCATGCACAGAGACAGGGTATTTGGCATTCACATGAGGGATATACTGGTCCACCAAACACAGCATCTGCACAATCATGGAGTGATAGCTTTTTCTTTTCCTTAAAACTAGCTCATTTCTCCAGGGGGGGGGGGGGACAAATGCCACATGTGTACCATCAATGGCACCAATGATGTTGGGGATATGACCCAGGGCATAAAAGTCAGCTTTCACTGTGGCCAAATCCTCCAACTGGGGGAACACGATGTAGCTGCGCATGTGCTTCAGCAGGGCTGACAATACTCTTGTCAACACGTTAGAGAACATTGGCTGAGACATCCCTGGTGCCATGGCCACTGTTGTTTGGAAGGAACCCCTTGCCAGGAAATGGAGCACTGACAGGACTTGCACTAGAGGGGGGATACCTGTGGGCTGGCGGATAGCTGACATCAGGTCTGGCTCCAATTGGGCACACAGTTCCTGGATTGTGGCACGATCATGTCTGTAAGTAATGATAATGTGTCTGTCCTCCTTTGTTTCAAGGTCCACAGGGGTCTGTACACCGGATGATGCCGCTATCTCATATTCAGCCTCAGCGGTTGAAGCCTATGGAAGAGAACGTGAGCAGAGGGTCATATTCCCACATCTATTGCACTAATGTTGATTTCTTTACTTTACAGAACCAAATTGTGAATCCGAAAATCAGTTGCTGTGCCAATGTCTGCTGTGACGCAGTTAGGTGCCATGCCTAGTGGCCCCCTGAAATGGCGGATGCCTGACCTGTGAGGAGGGACAAATGCAAATGAGGTAAATGCGCTGGCGTTGTGTGCCATCGCGGTGGCGGTCAATGACCTCCGCGCAACTTCGCATTGGTTAACATTGGGCCCTATGGGTTCCAGGAGCCAATGGTGATGTACGTGGTGGTGACGGTACGCACCACTGCGGACGTCACCACCATTTTCTATCTATCCACTCACTTGCTACCTGGCCTTCAACAGGAGAGGACCTACACTGCAAGTGCTGCTGTGACTGGTGTCTGGAAGTGACAATGGCTCATGTGTCTGGGGAAAGGGCCCCTGCCTTCACTGAGGAGGAATTGGAGAAACTGGTGGAAGGGGTCCTACCCCAGTACACGTTACTCTACGGTCCTCCAGACAAACAGTTAAGTACACTGTGATCATGATGTGTGGGCCATGAATGTAGGGACTGCTGTGTATGTAAGCAACGTGTGGGAGGGGGGCAGAGGCGTCTGGGCCAGAGGGCAGCATGTAAGGTGGTCAATTTATGTGCATCACGGGATGGGAGGGATCTGGTTTGCCATGAGTGTGGCGGTCCAAACGGTTTACTATTTCCCTTTTCTGCTGTCTTTTCCCTGCAGGTCAGCGCCCACCACAAAAAGGGTACTTGGCATGCCATCGCCAAGGAGGTGACTACCCTGGGGGTCTTTGACAGGTGGAACACCCACTGCCGCAAGAGGTGGGAGGACTGGTGCCGCTGTGCAAAGAAGACGGTGGAGGCCCAGCTGGGGCTTGCCTCCTGACGAGGAAGAGGTGCCCGTCGCACCATGACCCCCCTGATGTTCCGCATCCTGGCGGTGGCCTGTCCGGAGTTAGATGGGCGCTTGAAGGCAACACAGCAGCCATAAGGGGGTGAGTACAGAATCTGACTCCTGCCTTGCATGCGTTGAGAGTTACCTGGGTGAGGCGTGGGGGATATGGGTGCCTCTAGGCCAGGGCAAAGATGGCAGGGTAGGTCCCTTGTTGGGCAGGCTCTCAAGCACACCTACCCCAATAGTGTTAGTGGGCATCTACTACTGGGCAGAGTCCTGTGAGTTTCTGGGGTGCAGCGGATGGTGTTAGGCATTGTACCCCATGGGCTGGTGACTATCTTAGTAACTGGTTGGGCATGGCCTAGTGCATAGGGCTGCTCCCTGTGTGTTGTGTACGCCAACGGTAGTGGTGTTGCTGGCATTGACCAAGTGTTTCCTCGGTCTCCCCCCTTTTTGTTTGTCCCTATGTGCATTAGCATCATCTGGCGGAGGAGCAGAGGCACCGGCGACGGAGGGAGCTGCATCCCTCATGGGCCTGGAGGCCGAATCCACTGAGGGTGAGGGCACCAGTGGGTTGGAGGGCGAGGGGAGCACCACGACGGGGACAGGAGTGGAGACTACAGACAGCGACCCCTACTCTGATGGAAGCACCCTGGCGGTGGTGGACACCCCTGTGCCCACCCCATCAACAGGTACAGCCGCCACCTCCCTACCAGCACCGCCCTCCCAGCAGCCCCTCAGCATGTTTCCCGTGCCCGCTCACCCAGGAGGGTGGGCATCTCCTTCGCCCCAGGCACCTCGGGCTCTGCCCCAGTCAGCCCTGCTGCCCTCAGTGAGGAGGCTATTGACCTCCTGAGATCCCTCACTGGTGGGCAGTCAACCATTCTGAATGCCATCCAGGGTGTTGAGAGGCATTTGCAACAAACAAATACCTGGAGGGCATTCACTCTGGCATGGCAGCCCAACAGAGAGCATTTCAGGCTCTGGCCTCAGCACTGAAGGCAGCCCTTGTCCCTGTGTCTAGCCTCCCCCTCCAACTTCCTCTATCCAGTCCCAATCCCCTCAACCCTAGCCTATCCCAAGCACACCTTCAGACCAGCATTCACCCAAATCAACACACAGAAGTGGCTCAGGCAAACACAAGCACCACACATCATCCCACAGGCACTCACACAAGCACCATACCCATGCAGACACACCAATATCCACTGCCTCCACTGTGTCCCCCTCCTCCTCCTTGTCCACCTTCCTCCCAGTATCGTCTCCACTCACACCTGCTTGCACTACATCCTTATCCACTACCTCCATCACCAGCACGCCCATCACTAGTCACCACCCCCACAACCATGCACGCGTCCCCTGTGTCCTCTCCCAGTGTGTCTGTGATCGCTCCTCCCAAAGTACACAAACATAAGTACCCACCCACCCAACAGCCATTCACCTCACAACAGCATCCAGCCCATGCACCTTCACCCACACTCAGGAGACAGACACCTCCTACAAGCACTCCCTCTTCCTCCACTCCCAAACCCTCTCCCTCTTCCCACCCCAGTGTGTCTAAGAAGCTTTTCCTGGCAAACATTGACCTGTTCCCTACCCCTCCCCCCTGGCATTCTCCTCGGGCTAGGGTGTCCAGAACCCAGGCCAGCACCTTAGCCACCAAGTCGCCATCCGCTGTATGTGCAGTAGATCTGATTTGTGAGAGAGAGAATTGGAACATCTGGAGGAGAGATTTATCAAAAGAGGCTACTCTAAGCAGATTATAAAAAGGGCTAGAGATAAAATCAATAAAATATCTAGAAACTCACTTTTGAAAAAACACATAAAATCTAAAAACATAGTATCACAGAACCCAATACGGTTTTGTACAGCCTTTAGTCAAAACAGTCAAGATATATATAAAATTCTACTCAAACAATGGAACATTTTGCACACTGATGACACCTTAAAACAAATCTTGTCAACTAGGCCAAAAATTATTCATAAAATGGGTACAACTATTAGGGATCTGGCCTGTAAAAGCTTTTTACCTCCAATCAAGGCCAATTCGAACACATGGCTGCCGTCAAAACCTAAGGGTTTCTATAAATGCAGTAACTGCAATATGTGTCACATAGCATTACATAAAACCTTGGATTTTAAATGTAATGATAGTAAATCCTATAAGATTCAATCTTTTATAAATTGAAACACGAAATATGTTGTGTACATATTATTATGTGACTGAGGAAAAATCTATGTAGGAAGTACCATTAAGTCTTTGAAAGAGAGGGTCCAGGAACATATGCGTTCTTTAAGGAACAATGACCCTTCATCACCTGTTGTGAAACACATGAACAAAGAACACACAACATCAGAAATCCCAATGATTAAATATATGGGCATTAGTCAGACAATTCCACACCCTAGAGGGGGAAATCGAGAGAATGAACTTAGAAAAAATGAGGCCAGTTGGATAATTAGACTCAAAAGTATTGAATTAGGCATGAACTTAGATCATGAAATGCACAATTTCTTAGAGGATCAGTATGTAGTATCTTGATCTAACAAAATTGAGGTTATGATTTGTTACTCAAGTTACAAATAGTTAAATGATACAATGTGAATTAGACAACTACTAATGATACCTTTTACATTTCTATTTGGTCACCTAGCCTATGTTATTTATATCTCAGGCTGTTTGCACAATGATTCATGCTTTCAATCTTTTTCCTTTTCTCTCTATTATTATTTTATTTGGACTAACATCACTATAATTGGTTCTAATAATGTTCTCTTAAAATAATGATGTTTAACTTTTAGACCTCTATAGGATAACACATGGACAATGGCGGTATATGCAATGACTTGAATTTGAACTGGTCTAATTGAGTTTTGCTACTTATCTAACTGCAACATGGCGGCCATCTTAGAGTATGTACACGCTGCAAGGATAGTGTATCATCTACACACCTATATTGGCTCGATGTGGGCAAATGTGCAGGTATTTTACTTTTATATGACAAGATATTGATATTTGTGGTATTTGTGATGAATCCATTTAGGATTTTGTTCAGTCGAGTTTTTTCCTTTGGTGAACCACAACATGCCCGTCATCCTCGAAACGAACATTCTATGAGGATAGTTTATCATTATCACACTAATATCGGGTCGAGGTGGGCCGAGCGGCGATTAATATTTGTTAGTTTGTTTTTTGTTTTTTTATGGTTGTTTTTGTTATTTTTATACATGGCCGTTAGATTTGAATTGGTTTTGCCAATGTATATATATTTTTTGTGGTTGGCTGAGTTAGAAGTATGATGTTGTTTGCTACTTGATAAATACACTTAACATATTTTTTTGTTCATTAAGTAGATGTAAAACAATATTTCTAATGATCTAGTGTAAAGAAAATACGTAAGACCGTAATTCTAAGATGGCGACCAGTGTAATTCAAAGACGGTCGGTTCGCATTTGTGATGACGTCTGATAGACGCAGCTAATTTGAGTTGCCTGCATTATATTAAGTTGGAATGGGAAACGTCCTGATTACTTGGTGTTAAAATGGACATCACACGTCCGTGCGATTCGGTCTCTATTCTGCCAAACATTCAGGTAAGCTAACGCTACTAAAGATATCTTCGTAAATTGAGATTAACTGCTGAAAAGATATTGAATTTCTGGAGTTAATATAAACAATAAAGACTCTGGGAAAAGCGCTTTTACAAAGGTCGTTTGTGTTAAGATTACTTGAAAATATATATGTAACATCTGGTTTTGTAGAGTAGTTGATTGATTTCTGGTATTTTCGTGTTGTAATCAACTGTTGGGATTTTTATATTTATTTTTTGGGTAATTATGTGTACATTTCCTTTACATTTGATAGGGGCCATTTATATACTTTTCCAAGAAAGAAAGCGGCTACACCTGAGATAGAAGTTTCCAGACATAACGATGTTTTTGGATTAAGATGGTTGACAAAGGGTGCTCATACATGCTAATTAATTAGAAGGTTGGTGAAAGTGATAGATTGAAAGTGAAAGTGATTGATTGGTGATTGAGATATAGTATATATTGGAAGATTGTGTGGTTAGATAATTTTGATCTTTCTTCCTAGATTATCAGTGACATTATAGAAGATAATGGATTACAATCCATTATAAGAGGTATATCCAAACATTAGGGGCTATACTTGGAAGCATAAGTGGCAATATTTTCTTATGGATGATTTGCATGCTGCACATTTCAGACTAACTTATCACTGGTATTACAATGGGGTCTTTTGTTTCGGCTTTTAGGTTGAGTCTATCTTAACTCTATTCTTTTTCTCCTTCACTTTTTCATTAAAAAAAAGTATTTCTGGTGATTTGGTGGTAATTGTTGGCTGAATCCTGTCAACTTTAATTATTGGTGGAATACTGTCAACATCTATGAAGATTGTTTTTAGCTGAATCTTTTATGGTTACAATTTGTTACTATTTAATTGATTTTGGTAAAAATATTTGTAAATTTTTCAATCTTATTTTTTTGGATTGTAAGGTAATTATTGTAGTTTGTTATTGATTTATGTTTTGTGTTTAATAAATGATGTAGCTGATCTAAGTTGCCACATACCCATTTTCTCTTTTGTTTAAAAGCATTTTGCAAACGGACAATTTGTCCCTATAAATAGTTAAATTATAATTGATTCTGTTAAAATTTAGGAATTCAAATATACGAGTGCTCCACTAACTGTTTTTTCTTGCCATCCGCTGTGGAACCTGCAACTCCCAGGGGTCCAAAGGAGGCACCCGTCAGGCCAGCCAGTGTGCCACCAACCCCTGCAAAGGACCAAACCATTCCGCCACCTGCCAAGGTGAAGAAGTGGACAACATGCAACAAGGGCAAGGAGCATGCCCCACCCAGCAAGGCCTCCTCCAAAACTCCAGCTGACAGAGCCAAGGTCACAACAGCTTCTGCCAAGGTGAGGAAGGGGCAGAAAACCAAGAGCAAGGCACTTCAGCCGACGGAGGCTGCAGGTGAAACCCTGGTGCCCACCAGCAGAAGCGCCAGCCCTGCCACCTGCACCGCATGCAGCACTGCCAGCAGCCCCGCCACAAGCACCACCACCTGGACCGCCACCTTCACAGCCACTGCCACCACTACTGTCAGCAGCAGCATCCCCAGTCGGCAGCCGTCCGAGGCTGCAGGAGAAGGGCTGGAGCCTCCCTCTACCTCTGGCAGCCCCTGCCGCAAGCACTGCCACCTGCAACACTGACAGTAGGACCACTACCAGCACCAGCAGCCCCAGTGGGCGGCCCCCCGAGGCTGTAGGAGACGGGCTGGAGCCTACCACCACCACTGGCAGCACCCCCATAAGCATCGTCACTACCACCACTTAGCAGCCTTAGGCACCGCAGGATGGAGACTAGCCCTGCCTCCATAAACTATCATGGTACCTGTTCCATGCAAATCTCGTGCCTCAGACACCCAGGTGAGGGAATGTGAACTGGCAAACCCCAAGTGCTGCACCACTGAGCACCAAGCCTCCTCCAGGAGCAGTGGAGCAAGGCATCCACTCACCCTATCCTTGGCAGGATGAAGCACTCTGGGCACAAAGCCCCCTCCAGAACCAGCGGAGAAAGGCATCCACTCACCCTATCCTTGGCAGGATGAAGTACTCTGGGCACAAAGCCCCCTCCAGAACCAGTGGAGATATGCATCCATTCACCCTATCCTTGGCAGGATGAAGCACTCTGGGAACAAAGCCCCCTCCAGAACCAGTGGAGAAAGGCATCCACTTACCCTATCCTTGGCAAGATCAAGCACTCTGGGCACAAAGCCCCCTCCAGAACCGGTGGAGGTAGGCATCCACTTGAGAGACTGTGGCTTTGCACTCCCCAGGACCAAACAGTGGGCAACCCACCCACTAGAGAGACTGTGGCTTTGCACTCCCCAGGACCAAGCAATTGGCAGACCACCCACTTGAGAGACTGTGGCCTTGCACTCCCCAGGACCAAGCAGTAGGCAAACCACCCACTAGAGAGACTGTGGCTTTGTACTCCCCAGGACATCGCTGTGGGCGTGGAGCCCCCTCCAGGATCAGTGGCGTAGTACCATCTTCCCGCTGAGGTGCCCCTCCTTCCCCATCCCCCTGAGGTGCCTGTGTGTTTTCGACCTGATGCCCCTGCAGTGTTCTCTCTGTATTGAGGCAGGAGTCAAGTGTGGGCTTGGCCCATGATTTTTGGCCCAGTGGCCCATGAACATTTGTGAAGGACAATGTACGGCCTTCTGTACATATTTTATATTTTTGTAAATACTGTTTCTCAAGTTCTATAGTATATCTCCCTATTTCTAAAATATCACTGGTTTGACTCAATTCCTTTTGCCCTTGCTTTCTTCCAGGGTGTTACGGGGTGTATATGTAATGTTTTTGGACCTGTTTATGTGTATGGTGTTGTAGGTGGGGGTGAGGGTAGGTGTGTTGCGTGTTGCATGTGTGTGTCACTCTCTTTTTCCTCCCCCTCCCCCTGTGTACTAGGTGCAGTACTCAACGTAGTCGTCACCACCGTCTTTGGTGTTCCTGGTAGGTGAGGAGGTAGACCAGCAGAGGCAGAACCTGTAACTCGGGCTCCATGGCATCCTGGTTCTTCGTTGAGTGTCGAGAGGTGAGTAGTTTTCCTTGAAAACACTGTTTCCGCTGTGCTTTTGATGGCGTTGGTACCGCCCCGGAAAAGCTGGTGGATAGGTGGGTTGTGATGGGGTGGGCGGTACATTGTCTTCCGCCTGGCTGTTGGCGGTGACCGCTGCGGTGTTTGTTGCTACTGCAGTGGCGGTCTGAGTGTTAAAGTGTCTGGCTGTGTTGCCGGTTTCCGCCGTGGTCGTGATCCAATTTTTTTACCGCCGGCCTGTTGGTGTTATAACCACTGCTTCAACACCGACCGCCAGGGTTGTAATGAGGGCCTATGTTATTGGTTTAGGCAGGTGGAAACACCAATCGGGCAGCAACCACAATCTTTGTCAGTGTGAATTACAAAAAAAAACCACTAAATTAATCTGTGCTTAGGACTTTAGTATCTTCACACAAAGCACTCAGGCTGAACTTAGAGTCAATGTGTACAGTATTTATGCAGCACAATAATAAAGTTAAAGCACAACACAAAAAAGGTTAGGTTTCACGTTAGTCCCCCTGAAAAAGTTACCTTCTCAAAGTCTGACACGAAGAGTGTGGTTTGCCGTGGAGGAGGCTTGGAGAAGATCATCACTGTAGTGCAAAGTGAAGGCCAGGAGTCATGGGCTGTCATCCCTATAGCTCAAACAGCCAGCTGGGAATCGCAGAAGGTTGCTCCTGCAGCATTGTAGTGGTGGTCACTGTGAGTGCTCATTGCTGTAGCGTGAAGTGTGGCTCTTGCTATGCCAGTCATCTCTGGCGGTCGCTGTAGCATGAAGAGCAGACCTCACCAGAGCTTCCTGTTGATAGTTATCACGGAATATGCATTGCGCGGCTTCCCATGAGCCTGGCAGCTGTTTGGTGAGACTTTGCAGGGCTTCGCATTCCTTTGCACCAGATTTAGTTGAAAGTTCAGTTAGGCCAGGAGGAGCTCTCTCTGATGCCAACCAAGGGGCTAGAACCTAGGGAGGCACCTTTTGGGGATCAGAGGACATCAGGGCTAAGAAAGGCCCAGTGCCAGGTTCAGGCAGGTCCAGTTGCAGCTTGTCAGTTGAGAACTTGGAGGGAGGACTCTGAAACTTGTTGTGTCCATTTAGCTCAATCAGGAGGTCAGCCAAATGGCCCTTTGGGTCCCTAAGGTTAACTTCGGGTTAAGGTAAACAGGTCCTGTCTTCAGCAAGGAATACTCAAGGAACAGAGCAGTCCTTTGGCAGTAGGGCAGTACTTTTCTGTAATGTCCACAGGTCCAGGCACATTCTGATAAGTGGCTCTGGAGGTCCAATATTTATACCTGGTGCCAGCCTTTGTGTGTGCGTGGGGGGTGGTCTCTGTTCTAAACCCACTTCTTCTATTACTTTTCTCAACCTTCCCTTCTCAAAGCTCCAAACTGTCTGAGATGACAAAAGATATGGCAGATCTGGTGTCAGATTTCTTTGCATGTACAGGACGCAAAGCCCTTTGAAATCTAAGCTAGACTGGTTAGAACTCCTAGGCATACTGCTGGAATGTTTCATCATGTTCACACCTAAGCCGCTTTTCTGTTACTGTCTGGAAGCAAGTGACTATTTTATTTGGACATTCGGTTCAGGTAGTTATTTAGTGCGCGCTTATTTTATTTTACTTAATTGTTTTGCAGGAAGGAAGTGCCACAGATACTCCAACTTCCTCTTCCTGTCCAGAAGGCTCCTCCCACGGCTTTGTCCATCTCCTCATCAATTTTAATTTTAATTTCAAGGTGAAAGGTTTGCCTGCAATTCCTGCTACATATACCATTGGATTTTACAGAATTTGTTTTATATCGTGACATCACAACAGGTAAGGTAAAAAAAAATTTGGATAAGGGTGTTGTTTGATAGAGGGCAGGCATCAGTATATCTTTGCATTTTTTCAATTTGATTGTGGTTGTGGAAGGTGGCTTCGAGTTGCACTAGGGCCCTATTTTTTGCATTCCATTTTTAACTTTCATAAGGGAAAAAGGTTGCAAAGTGAAGTACTTTTTCTCCATGTTTGTGAAATTTGCACTATTCATTTATTTTACCATATGGCCTAATCAGCCCATGTGCCATCGAGCCAGTACTAAGCATTGGGTATTATGAAACAAGTGTTTCTGTGGTACATGTTGTTTTAAAACATCCATGGTGTAGGGATGGCATTGAATTAATTGCAAAGTGTTTTTTTTTTTTATTTCATGTCTTTCCTGCAAAAAGTGTATTTTAGTGGACTAATATTTTAATGCCTTGGGTGGATGTGTGTTAAAAAAGTTTTATAGCTTAAAATGTGTCCGGTGGCCAGTTTGTGTAGCCAGCTAGTATGCTTTTGCCATAAGCTTGCATTTGTTCGTTGCTGTCCATACCTTCTTGCTTGTTGTTGTTTGAACATGTGGCCGGCAGGCATTTTGTGTAGCCAGCCAGTGTGCTTTTGCCAAAGGCATGCATGTGCTTTTTATTGCCCATGCCTT
The DNA here is from genome assembly GCF_031143425.1 of Pleurodeles waltl. NCBI lineage: Eukaryota > Metazoa > Chordata > Amphibia > Caudata > Salamandridae > Pleurodeles > Pleurodeles waltl. The sequence continues at coordinate 642,676,101 of NC_090438.1, forward strand.
CTTGTTTGCTGTTGTTGCATTCCCCACCACAAATGTCTCATAGGCCATAAAAGTATATAAAGTAAGCCTTCAATTGTGGCTGTTGTTACTAAAATATTACGGTATGGTTTGGATTGGAATGGATATATAATTGTTAAATATTTGTGATAACATCACAAAATTACATTGTCTCTAGTTCAAATTGTAAAAATGCCACATTTCACTAAATGTTTTCTTGGTTGTTTGCTTTTAGGTGAACGAGAGACATCACGCATATTACCGCCAAACAGAAGACCGCCACAAGGTAATACCACACCACCTGAGTCCTCCTCTGCTTCCAATTGTGCAGCTAAGTGCTCACTGACAGTGCTTGAAGATGGCCCTAAAGAAAGGTGTCCCTGCAGAGAAAGTTCCCAGTGAGGAAAAGATGAAGTTGATTGCCACCAGTGGCAGTTTTTAGGAAATGTATTGTTGCTGCTGCACTGTCCTCTTGGTAGCAAGCTGGGAGAAGCACTCCGGCATCAATGGCACCACCCCAACTTAAGCCCATGCTCATGTCTCTCAGCGAGGCAGCCACTGCAGTCATGGTGATGAGCAGTGAGCCTTAATTGGGTTTGTCTCCGCCTCAAAGTACCAAATTGTCATGGAAACTGAGCAAAGTGGACAACAAGAGCTGCAGCCAACAACAGTTCTTCCGGAAGGCAGAGCAGAACAGAAGGTTGAGCTTCCTGCTGAGCAAGATGTAGATCTTGAACCATTGGCTTCACAATCCCCAGCAAATAAAAGGTTACTCTACCATGTTCTCTAAGCCCCATTCTGATGACCTCGATATTGGTTGGCCCCTGGCCAAGTGTGAGACCGGCCATGAGAGACAAGGGAAAAGAAAAGTCTTGCTGAGAGACAAGGGAAAAGTGAAAGCCTCAGAATTATGGAAAGTGACAGTGATGAGGATGATCCGGTGATTGTCAGTATGGATGGCGGCTCAGAGGACACCGAGATGACCTCTTCCTATTTAACTTGCTCATAAGAATGTGGCACTGATTCTACCACCACCTTACATATTTGTAAGGCCTCCACTGAGAACTACATCTACCATTCCTTCAGTCAGGGTACACACTGCAGCGAGGCAAATAACACACTCACCTACCTCCAGTTCTTCAGGCATTGGCAATGGTACACTAAAAAAAGTTATCCTCCTCAGTTTGGGACTTCTTCACTATCAGTAAACAGAAGTATAATATTGCAATATGCTCCATTTGCCTGTGTTCATTGAGGTAAGCCAAGTTCACAGTATGGTACTGGAGGCCAAACGTCCCATTTGAAAACAAATCATGTAATCCGGTGGGAGGAGCATTTTTAAAAGGAAGCTGGTGGTGGTGGTGGTGGTGATGAGAGATGGGAAGCAGCTCTGATACAGTGATGGAACAAGGTGATCAGGAAGAAGAGAATTACAGCTTTACACAAAGCAGCCCTGTCCCCTGCAGTACTTATTAATTGAACTGTGGTGTGTCATCCCTTCATTTCATCCATCAACAGATTTGATGATGATGTGCTGCTCATCAACCTGATGAATGTTGTTGAATTTGTATCTGTCACATCTTTCACCAACTCCCAGTTCCCATCCATTCATCAAATCCCTAAACCTCTTCCCCCAAGATGTGTAATATATTGATGTGTGACTTACGAATGTAACCATAAATGGATCACAGACTTGGCGGGGCCGATGTGGTGAAAGCGATGGTACAACACCAACTCACTGCGGAAACATCTTACATGAACAATACAATAGCCTACTTCAATCTGGTATTAAAAGGACAACAAAATCATAATGGTGCAGAATCTGAGTTAAACAATGTCTGTCCCCATGATATGTAATACTAGTGTCCTGGTTTACCAAGGTATAGTTATTCTTTTGATGTAAATTCACTCTTGCAGTTTAACTAAACTATCAGCAACTTTATGAATAGTAAGTAACCTTAGTAGTAACTAACTGGCAGTAAACAATCGTAACTCCTTTTTAAAGTGATATATATTAGCTACTACTTACAAAGTTACTACTCATAGAGTTACTGATGGAAAAGTTACTAGTTGTAAACTTAATCTGCACGAATAAACTAACACCAAACATCTAACATACCTTTCCTTTCTGAATCAGGCCTTTTGTTGCTTAAAATGCTTAACCATTTCCTGAGTCCTGACCCAAGGATTTCCTAAGAGTAGTTTTAGTTAGTTGAATAAATAAAATACTAGATCCCCATTGCTTAGATGTTGTTACTGCTAGCTTTAATATATGATGTAGGGTTTGTGACATGATGGTGGTCTGGTCTCAGTCTTTGATAAGTTATGATAACCCACTATTTCTGTGTTTTCTTTCAGTCTAGTTGCCTGTGATGGATAATCCTTCGGTACAATCCTACACTTGGCATTCACCTCATTCAGAATAGGTAGTAATTTGAGTGGGACCTCACTTGTGATGTCTTCCCTTTTATTGCTAGTCCACTACTACCACCACCATTAAGGAGGCCCATTGAGAAATCCTGCAAAAAGGTTTTGAAAGATTGAGAGATGTAGCAGCCATCACTTCATGTATTTAGATAAGAGAACTAAGATGTGAAATGGTAATAGTTAGTAACTTACACAGAAGGTGCCTTTTGGCAAGCAGATATAAATAGGCAAGATTAAGATTGATGTGTATGTTGCAGGCATAGGCTTACCCCCTAGTGATCAATAATTATAGATGGTAGTATGACAAGGATATTATTAACTAACTACTATACACTTCATCAAGCAGTAAGTCAAACAATCCTAGTCTTTTTGTTTCCACTTGATACCAGGATGTTGGGTTTACTAGACTGCAGAAGTGGCACATAAGTAAAATAACCTAGCAAAGAAATATATGGCAAGGGACTTCAGGTTGAGAAAGTCTAGGGGGAAAAGTTGATGTACAGCATGTGACTATTTCAGAGGACAGCCTTTTGCCAATTAAAAAACAACAATGCTGTGCTTAAAAACAGTGTAAAGACAAAGGACAGAGTGTGAGTGATATGCATTTGAAAGAAAAAAATCTTTTGTTTTTTACAATGGAAACCTACCACCTCCACCCACAACAGGCCCACCCCTCTCCCCAAGCAAAAAACTGAAATGTCTGGGCATGTCAACTCTTTTTCCAACTTTCTTTCCCAATTTCTACCCTTTCTATCCACAACACAGTCCCTCTCACCCAAAAAAATCTATTTAAAGAAAAAGTGCTTAGAGGTCATCCTTCTCCTTCTTCTCTAAGGCCACCAGCTGGTGGTATTCAGCCACGACAGCCTCCAGCCTCTGGCACTACAGCCAGGGTGGCTATTTCCTGCTAGTGACCTCTAGTATCAGGAGTAGCTATATCAAAAAAGAAAAAAAATGAAAAACACAAATTGCAATGCTCTGTGAAAACACTTGTTTAACTTTATAGAAACACTGTAGCAGAGCTTTGCTGGTCCCTAGGCCCATTGGAACTTTTAATGTGATTAGTTTAGTGACAGGGCCACATTTTCTTACACATGCATCATATAACAATAGCTTTTACTTGAAGAAATTAAGCCAGAATACAACCATAATCAAGAAGTGTTATTTTTTTTTTGTTGAAAAAATTTCATAGTGAAACTAAACCTCATTATGAAATTGGCGGTAAATCCCACTTACCACCACGTTGACTGCCGCCAACATACCGCTGCCAGGCGGGTATTCATTTACCATATTATGACACACAAAAACCAATCTGTCACTATTCAGCCACAGACACAAGTCCGCCACACCAAAGGTCAGTGATAAACTGGTGGCATCAAAACCCACACCGTTACGCCAACAGAACAACGCCCACCACATTTTGACTCACAAATCACCACGGAGGACAGTCAATAGCGGTAAACTATTGGCAGTACATAGCGCCACGCTCAAAATACACACACTCAAACAAACCAACACTACATTGGTCAATTTAAATAACACACACCTGACACCCATACACACATCATACCCACACACCCACACCACTATAAAACACACATCCACATTATGCATAACCCCTTACGACTATAAACCATTGGCACGAGACAGACACCATGACTACAGACAAGACCAGAGCCACACACCACCATCACCTATACACCACCCACACATCCCACATCACACACCCCAACACATCAGCCTACACACCCTCACCCACACAACTCACACAACACCCATGGCACCACAAAGGCACCTCCGATTCTCAGAGGAGGAGCTAAGGGTAATGGTGGAGGGAATCATTCGGGTAGAGCCACAGATATTTGGAGCACAGGTGCAGCAGATATCCATTGCAAGGAAGATGGAGCTATGGCGGAGGACCGTGGACAGGGTCAACACTGTGGGACAGCATGCCAGAACAAGGGACAACATCAGGAAGAGGTGGAACGACCTACGGGGGAAGGTGCGTTCAATTGCAGCAAAACACCAATTCGCTGTACAGAGGACTGGTGGTGGACCCCACCTCCTCCTCCCACAGCTAACAACATGGAAGGAACACGTCTTGGCAGTCATGCATCCTGAGGGCCTGGCCGGAGTAGCAGGTGGACTTGACTCTGGTAAGTCAACCCTTTACTGCTATCAGCCCCATACCTGCATGCCATCACATACCCCCAACCACACCCTCACTCCCATCACTCCACTACCTCCCACACACCCCACCATCACATCTTACTCATCCCAATGCCAGCCCTGCATGCTCTAACAATGCATGGACACCACTCACAGCCCTGAATGGATACACATCACAAAAGCATGCATACCATAGAGAACTAACCATCCCACCATACACTAACATACACAAGTGAAAGCTGGCAGGGCAAATCCAACCAAAGAGGGCAAGCCACAGATGCACAATATATCAGACACAGAAACCATAACACATCCTTTACATCCCCACAGGTATCCCAGCCAATGTCAGCGGCAAATAGGTGCCAGCATTATCCAGTCCCCCCACAGAAGAGGCCCACAGTGATGACAGCAACTCTGGTCTCCTGGATCTGGATGACCAACCTGGCCCATCAGGGACATCTGGACAGTTGGTTACCCAGGCACAGTCACACACCACCACAGAGCCTCCCCCATCAGGAAACACCACCACAGCACCCACCCAGCATGTCCACACCTCTGTCCCCAGGACACGTCAATCAGCAGTGTGTCCACCTCTACAGGGACCCCAGGGCACACCTCATACCCAAGATAATCAGGGACCTGGGGTCAGTGGCAGTGGGCCCATGGTTCAGGGGACAGAGGAACAGGACAACAGGGACACTGGAAGGACTGCTGTGTACCAGGGGGAGGTCAGGCCCAGGGAACCGACTCTCCAGGAGGCACTCACTGAGATCCCGGGAGCATACCAACATTCCCAGGATGCTCTGCGCTAGATCCTGGCCAACCTGCAGGAGAACAGGCAGTTGATGGAGGGACAGCACCAGGGGATCAGGGAGGAATTGCAGGCCATTAACACAAACCTGGTCTCCATTGCATGGGTGCTGGTAGACATGGCCAACATCATGAGGGAGGCTGTCTTACAACAATGGGCCCCTGTCACTAGCCAAACATCTGTACTGCCTTCCACCTCCGCTGCTGGTAGTGGACAGGAGGCCCCGCCACAGGACCAACAGGCCACCAGCACCCCTCCCCCAGCAGAAGGAGAACCACCCAGCAAGTGTTCCCTACCATCCAGGCAGAAGCCAGAGACTATTGCTGAGATCCCCACCAGGAAATGAGGCTCTCCTGATTGTCACCCTTGTGTCCCACTCTGTCACCCTGTCCACCTTGAACTGCCATTGCTCCCGTTCCTATGTCTCCTTGGACAATGCACCTGTGCTACCATTAGACTGGAACAATACCCTGGACTTTCCTCCATCATCACCCCAGCCCATTGCACTTGCCCCTCTACTTCTTAGCACTTAAATAAACACACGTTTAAAAAAATACAAGTATGGAGTATGTTAAACTTATTTTAGTATGTATTGGTTTAACCAGGTTCAAACATTGCAATTCAACTGTACAGCAAAGTTCAAATAGGAAAGACCTGTAGTTGGCTGCAGTGATCACACCAGGAGCAATAGTGGGGCATCAATATCTGCAAAATTAGTTGCTAAAGGGTACAGAGAGTGGGCATAGAAGTGGGAAATAACAGCATGCCAGTGACAAAGATTAACCATTAAATGAAAATGAAATATGAGGTAACACTATCTTACCTGTGTGTCATTGGAAGTATTGTCAAATCATTGCAGTTCTGTTGTCCTCATCCTCTTCCTCTGCCTCCTCATCCTCAGTGTCCACAGGGTCCACTGCTGCCACACGGCCATCTCCAGCCTCCTCCTCCTGCAGAAAAAGCGCATGGCGTCTGAGGGCCAGTTTGTGCAACATGCAGCATGCCACGATTATCTGGCAGACCTTCTTGGGTGAGTAGCACAGGTATGTTAGATGGAGGCACCGAAACCTGGCCTTCAGGAGGCCAACGGTACGTGCGATAATCCTTCATGTTCTCCCATGTGCCTCATTATTACGTTCTTCTGCCCTTGACCTGGGATTCCTCACAGGGGTCAGTAGGCATGATAGGTTTGGGTAACCAGAGTCACCTGCAAATATCAAGGGACCACATTTAGCCATACACTATCCTGTATGGCCCACATCATACCCATACCCCAAAATCTACTAGGTGGGAACCAGGGCTCGCTTATTAGCCACACCCTGTGCCTCTGTAGTTGGGCCATCACATTTGGGATGCTGCTATTCCTCAGGATATAGACATCATGCACCGACCCAGGATACTTAGCATTGACGTGGGAGATGTACTGGTCCGCCAAGTACACCATCTGGACATTCATTGAGTGAAAACTCTTTTGATATCTGAACACCTGTTCATTTTGACGGGGGAAGCAAATGCAATATGTGTACCGTCAATTGCCCCAAAGATGTTGGGGATATGTCCCAGTGCATAGAAGTCAGCTTTCACTGTGGCCAAATCCTCCATCCGGGGTAAAACAATGTAGCTTCACATGTGTTTAATCAGGGCAGACAGCACTCTTGTCAGCACTATTGAGAACATTGGCTGTAACATTCCTGCTGCCAAGCCCACTATCACTTGGAAAGAACCAGTTGCCAAGAAATGGAGCACAGATAGGACTTGCACAAGAGGGGGGATCCCAGTGGGGTGACGGATAGCAATTATCAGGTCAGGCTCCAGTTGGGCACACAGCTCTGTGATTGTGGCCCTATCAAGTCTATAGGTGAGGATAATGTGCCTGTCGTCCAGTAAGCCGTCGCAAACTGTACATCATAGCCACAGCAGTACAATGCATGATGTTTAATTTCAATGTATAAGTGGCATTTGTCCTGTATGTCCAATTTTGAACTGTGACGCAGTTATTATCCAGGGCCTGTCCCCCCCGAAATGGCATCCGCCTGTCCTGTGTGGAGGGGCAGGTGGAAGTGAAGTAATTCCGCTGACATGGTGCGCTGTGGCAGTAGGCTGTCGTGAACCGCAGTGCAACTCCTTATTGGTTATCAATGGGTCAAATTTGGTACAGTGGGCAATGGTGAGCTATGCCGGCGGTGAAGGTATGCACCGGCGCGGACGTGACTGCCATTTTCTATCTGATCACTCACTTGCTACTTGACCTTCAACAGGAAAGGACCTACACTGCATGTGCTTCTGTGACCTGTGTCTGGAACCTACCATGGCTCGTGTGACTGAGAAAAGAGCCCCTGCCTTCACCTCAAAGGAATTGGAGCGACTGGTGGATGGGCTCCTACCCCAGTATGGACTGCTGCTTGGGCCTCCAGACCAACAGGTGAGTACACTGTGAGCACGATGCATGGGGCATGAATGCATGGAGTGGTGTGTGTGAAGGCCTTGTGTGGGGGGTGGGCAGATGTTCCCTGGGTGGCGTGCAGCTTGTGTGCTGGGCCCTGTGTGTGCAAATGGCGGTGTGAAGGGGTACGGTGGGCCATAAGTGTAACAGACAGGACGGTCTGTGTGTATTTCTCTGCAGGTCAGCGCCCATCAAAAGAAGGGTATATGGTGTGCCATTGCCAAGGATGTGTGGACCCTGGGGGTCTGCAGCAGGTGGAGCACCCACTGTCGTAAGCGGTGGGAGGACCTGAGATGCTGGGCATGGAAGATGGTGAAGGGCAAGCTGGAGATTGCCTCCCAACTAGGACGGGGTGCCCGTCGAACCCTGACCCCTTTGATGGCCCTCATACTGGTGGTGGCCTATTCAGAGCTGGATGGGTGCTTGAGGGCATCACAGCAGCCACAAGGGGGTGAGTACAGTTCCCATTATTACAACCTATGCATGGTGGGGGGTACCCGGGTGGGGGATGTGTGTCAGTGGGTACCCCTAGGCCAGGCCTGACTTTGCAGAGTGGGTCGCATGTTGGGCAGGGTTCTGAAGTGATAATCCTGCTACCTAGCTTGTAGGCATCCACTACTGGTCAGGACTGTGTGGGTCCCAGGTGTGGGGCAGTTGGCGGTATGTGCCCCTCCCCATGGCCTGGTTGCTAGCATTATTACTGGTAGTGCATTGCTTTGTGCGTAGGGCTGTTTCCTGTGTGTGGCAGTGGTATGCATGCCAACTGTGGTGTTGGAGCATCCATTGACCAAGTTTATCCTTTGTCTCTCCCCCCCTTTTTGTTTTGCCACTCTGTGCATTAGCATCATCTGACGGAGGAGCAGAGGCACCGGTGACAGAGGGAGCTGCATCCCACAGGACCCAGGAGGCAGAGTCCATCGACAGTGAGGGCACCAGTGGGATAGAGGGTGAGGGGAGCACCACGGCGAAGACTGGAGGGGACAGTTCTGACACAGATACCTCCTCTGATGGAAGCTCCTTGGTGGTGGCAGACACTTCTGTGACCACCCCAGCTATGGGTACAGCTGCCACCCCCTGTAGCAGCACCGCCCTCCCAGCAGTTCCTCAGCGAGTTTCCCGTGCGCGCTCACCCAGGAGGGTGGGCATCACCTTCGCCCCAGGCACCTCAGGCTCTGCCCCAGTGAGCCCAGCTGCCATGAGTGAGGCGGCTATTGACCTCCTGAGATTCATCTCTGTCGGGCAGTCAACCATTGTGAATGAAGCACAGGGCATAATGCCCCTCCAGAACCAGTGGGCAAGTCACCCACTTGAAAGACTGTGGCTTTGCACTCCCCAGGACCAAGCATATGGCATGTTGCCCCCTCCAGAGCATGTGGGTAAGTCACCCACTTTAGAGACTGTGGCCTTGCACTCCCCATGACCACGCACAGGGCATTTTGCCCCCTCCAGGACCAGTGGTGTTGTTCATTCTGCTGTCTGAGGTGTCCCCCACCCCCTGTTCCACACCTCCCTGAGGTCCCTGGGGTGAGGGACCCCATCCCAGGTACGTACAGGTAAGATTGCATTTTATTTTTGAAAGTACCATAGGGGGCCCTGGGTGAAATGGCCATGCCCAGGGGACCCTGATCCTCTGTGCTGGCCATTGGGGTGGTGGGCATGACTCGTGCCTTTTCTAAGGCAGGAGTCATGTGGCATGGTAGGTTTAGCACCATAAAATGACGCTAATCTTGTTTAAGTCATTTTTTGGTGCTAAACCCTCTTCTTCTATACTGCCAGCCCCACCTGACTAAAGTCTTTTTTTTTTACTCTAGCCTACCCTTTGCACTGGCTTGCACCATTCCATAAATATGGTGCCCGGCTGGTGCACAGAAATGGTGCAAGCCGGTGCTAAACTTTTTGGTTCAAAACTGAATTAGTGCAGTTTTGCAGCAAAAAGTATAAATAAGGTGCAATATTTTGTAAGTTTGCGCCACTTTTGCGTCAAAAAATGATGTTAATTGAGTGCAAAAAAAGTAGAAATCAGGGCTTTGGTGCTAGACGGGTCTAGCACCAAAGTATAACTATGGAGTTCGTTTTTCACCGAATTAGAGTAAAAAAAATGACGCTAATTCAGTGCAAACAGAGTATAAATATGCCGCAGAGTATAAGTATGCCCCTAAATATGGCGTTAAGGCCATAGAGTAATTTTTTGCACGGTAACACCTACCTTGAATCTCATTAAGGCAAGGTAGGTCTCCACTTCCAAAAAATGACTTTAACTCCATAAATGTGGTGCTAGACGGGTCTAGCACCAAAGTATAAATATGGAGTTCGTTTTGCACCGAATTAGAGTACGAAAAAATGACGCTAATTCAGTGCAAACAGAGTATAAATATGCCCCTTAGCATAAAAAAATGACGCTAATCTGGTTATAGTCATTTATTTTGACTCTAACCTACCTAACGTCATTTTTTTTTACGTTAGCCGACCCTTTGCACTGGCTTGCACCATACCATAAATATGGTGCCCAGTTAGTGCTAAAAAATGGTGCAAGCCGGTGCAAAACTTTTTGGTGCAAAACTGTGTTACTGCAGTTTTGCACCAAAAAGTATAAATAAGGCCCTAAGGGCCATATTTATACTTTTTGGCGCACAACTGCGCCAACGCAGTTGTGCATCAAAAAATCTAACGGCGGCTAACGCCATTTCAAAGCGCCATGCGGGCGCCTTATTTATGGAATGACGTTAGCCGGCGGAGCTGCCTGGTGTGCATAAAAAAAATGACTTACACCAGGCAGCGCCCGCGTAGGGGAAAATGGAGCTTGGGCGTCAAAAAATGGGGCAAGTCAGGCTGAGGCAAAACTTTAGCCTCAACCCGATTTGCGCCATTTTTTTAAACTCCCAACCCCCATTTAAATGACTCCTGTCTTAGCAAAGACAGGAGTCATTCCCCCTTGCCCAATGGCCATGCCCAGGGGACTTATGTCCCCTGGGCATGGTCATTGGGCATAGTGGCATGTAGGGGGGCACAAATCAGGCCCCCTATGCCTCCCAAAAAAAAAAAAAAAATTACTTACCTGAACTTACCTTAAGTTCCCTGGGATGGGTCCCTCCATCCTTGGGTGTCCTCCTGGGGTGGGCCAGGGTGGCCGGGGGTGTCCCTGGGGGCATGGGAGGGCACCTCTGGGCTCCTTCCGAGCCCACAGGTCCCTTAACGCCTGCCCTGACCAGGCGTTAAAAAATGACGCTAAAGCGGCTGGACGTCATTTTTTTTGACCCGCCCACTCCCGGGCGTCATTTTTGCCGGGGAGTGTAAATACGGAGCACATGCCTCGGAGTCATTTTTTAGACAGGAACGCCTACCTTGCATCTCATTAACACAAGGAAGGTGTCCACGCTAAAAAATGACGCAAACTCCTAGATCTTTGGCGCTAGACGGGTCTAACGCCAAAGTGTAAATATGGAGTTAGTTTTGCGTCGGATTTGCGTAAAAAAAAACTACGCAAATCCGTCGCAAACAGAGTAGAAATATGCCCCTTAGTCTTACAACACCACAAGACAAAGCAAAGGAAAGGTACAGACAGGAGAAAGTAATCTGCAAAACAGGACATATAGAAAAACAGGATAGTGCAGGGATAACAAACAGTAGATAGGGGAGTTGAAAAATAGATAGTAGAAAAAAAAACACAAGTAAAAATTATTTTACTAGTGTGGAGAGGTAAAAGTAAAATGTAATAATAAACAGGACCGTAAAATGTAATAAACAGGACTTATTGGGGCCAGCAGAACCGTTTGTCATGGTGCTGGTGATGGTAGTCTCTTCATCCTCTGATATCCTGTTTGTCTTGGACTCTGATTTAAGAAATAAAGAAGATTACAAAATATTAGTGGTACTCTCTAAAAAATATTTTGACAGACACAGCAGCACTGTACTTTCTAAATCAGATAGCCTATTCCTAGTTTTCTAAGCCTAAAATTACATTTTGAACTACTCATGCATTGCAACAAATGATCTTTTCTTCCCTGTCCCCTTTGATGAGCCAAATCAGTCTCTCTTTGCATGAGCTACCTAAAGGCACATATATGAATGCTAACACCCTGATATACTTCTATTATAATAGTGACAGCACAGGGGTCTGCATCACTTCTTAAATCAGCCCAAGCAGGCGCTGAGCATCTGGCTAGCTCACAGTGGAACAGAGTCTAGACACTTTCATTCATTTGACATCCACGCAACTCCTGTGATGCAACACCCTTCCTGTCAGGCTAACACCTTAAACCACTACTCCCAGTCCAGGGTCCTAATTTATCAAGGGCTTGTTGTTTGTGTTGGCCTTGCCTACAAAGATTCTTTTTGTATACAGACATGCCCCATTCCTGCACAAACAGTCAAGGGTGCTGTGTAATGTATGTGGCACTATTGCACAATGACACAAGAGTGTCTGCATTGGTGTGATTGGCAGTACTTGGTGGTACCAGCAAAGTGCAGGAGCAGGAACGTGACTGTGACCGGGCCGCCCCGGGCAACAGCGGGGAACCGGCAGAAACGGAACCGCTACGGCCGCGTTCCCAGGTTCCCCTGGAAACGCGTCCGCAACGAGGCCAGCGTCCTGAGGTTGCCTCGGCAACCTCCGGTGACGAGGAGGCTCCGGATTGGCCACCAGGCGGCCAAAAGACGGAAGCTCCGGTCGAGAGAGGGAGAGCCGGGAAGGAAGAGAGGAAGGAGAACGACGGCGGCGACGGCGAACCTAAGGAGGAAGAGAGAGACGGCGACAAGGACATCGGAGGAGGACCCCAGTGGCCTGGAAGCGGCGGAACCCGAACCCAGAGGAACAGCGCCCGACCGGAAGCAGGGGAGACCAGCCCAGACCGACGAGAGGACCTCCACAGAGCCAGCCACGACCCTGGAGGGTCGTGGCTCTACAAGGTACGGTCCTTCTGGACAAACCGAGGGGCACAATAAAAGGGGAGAAACGCTGGGGAAGGGAGGGAGGAAGGGTGAGGGGAGGGAGGAGAGAAGGGCACTTTAGAGAGCACCGGGAGAGCACAAAAGGGTAAAGTACGGAATATACACAAGCCCTGAAGTCCTCACTGGCACCTATATCACACATAAACCCCCCCCCCCTCCTTAAACCTTTTCCCCAGTAAAACATATAAGTAGAAGACGTGGTATAAGGCGTCCGTTCCACTCACCAGCGGTATGTGTTCCCTTTTTCTTGTATGTCACATCCGGGACCTGATGAGGACGATCCGGTACGCCACCTAGAGAAAAGGAAGAAAAGGGACACAGATAAGAAGGAAGATATTCACCACTCCAGAGAAGAAACTGGCGCTAAACGTCGTACTGACTTTTCATCAGTTCTTATTTCAAATTACTAATAAACACTTACCTCAAAAACCCAAATTTACCTCTCCTGAGTGTCTATACTGTGGGGACTGTCTACAGTGGTGTCAGAAGTGGGATCCTTGTTTCTAATCCCATAAAACAGTCCAGACAGTATACACAATGAGTGAGAGTCCATCGTTAGAGACCGTGATTAAGCAACTAGCGGAAGGGCAAAGACACTTACAACTAGTATGGGAGGCCCAACAGAGAGAGGCCAAAGAAGACCGAGAAACCTTACAATCTGCTCTGAAGAGCCAGGCGACCATACTGGCGAACAACCAGTTAGTCCATGAAAGTGCGATGAAAAAACTAACGGAGACTATCGCCGCTAGTAAGGTACATCCGAATGTACCTAGTTCCGTATTACAGAAGTATCAGGAGGGAGAGGATCCGGAATCCTTTTTCACCAACTTTGAACGGGTAGCCTCCTCCGCCCTATGGCCAGAAGATAAATGGGGACAATATGTGGCCCCCCTGCTCACCGGTCTCTTACAATCAGCATATCAAGCCGCTAACCCAGGTGGTGTCAACCCCTATCAAGACATAAAAACAAGTATACTAGAAAGGGTGGGTCACGACACAGAATATTACAGGATGAGATTTCGTAAAGTCAAATGGGGCACCAAAGAAGATCCTAGAACCTTTTATTTTCGTGTGAAGGATCTAGCATTAAAATGGTTAGGCCATATTGGAGATAGTCGGGAGGAAGTCATCAAAACCATTATACTGGAACAATATCTAGATGGTCTACCTCCATCCACAAAACACTGGATAAGACAACACCCAAAAGTGGATACTGAGACGGCCATCGATCTGGCCTGTGCTTTTCATCGATCCACCGATGTCAGAAACTGTCCCACGCGAAGTATCATTAAACCAGTTCTACCGACCCCAAAGACATTTGTAAAAAGTCCACCCGACTATCTAGTACCACGTAGGATTCCTGAAGGCCCGCCTACCATGGGACCCCAGTTGTGGCGAATGGGGACACATCGCACGTATGTGTCCCCAGAAACAAGAAATGGGAGAACCAATGGAGATAGGGATGACAAGGCGAAGGGTGTTATGTACTGGGAAGGGCGCCATAAAATTTAAAATGATGATACAAGTGGACGGGAAAAGTGTATATGCCCTGGTTGACTCCGGCTGCAGCCAATCAGTAATTAGGAAAGACTTGATAAATAATGATATAGAAGAGAAACAATGGGTATCTATATGTTGCATACACGGGGACAAGGCCCAGTATCCTATACAGGTACTCCAGATCAGGTGGGGACCCTATCAGGACTTCCTCCCAGTGGGGATAATGCCCCGGTTAATCGAGGAATGTATCATTGGGACAGACTACATCCACTTCCAAGAACTATTAGACTACGTCAGAGATAGCAAACAAACTAAGGATTGGTGGGGAGAGGCACCTTTTTCAGAGAGTGATATTGAGTGTCCGCTATATCGTAGAAAGTTGTCACGAAGAGAGAAACGACAGGGAAAAGGGGACTATCGGAAGACGAAAGGTGACAACACCTATGGAGAGATAGTGGCAGAAATTCATGAAGTTCCTAGTACTTTTGTACAACAACAGAGAGAGGACCCCTCCCTTAACAATGCCTGGAGGTCGGCAGTAACAGAGGAGACAGAAGAGGTGGGTCCCTACTTTATAGTGCAAAAAAACTTATTATATCGGGTTACTACCACACGACGGGGAGAACGTAAACGCCAACTTCTGGTACCTACCCACTATCGGGAACATGTTCTTACACTAGCTCATAATCACCCAGGGGGAGGACACTTTGGGAGAGAAAACACCGAGGAATATTTGCTCAGAAGGTTTTATTGGCCTGGAGTGTACGCCCACATACGTAGGTATTGCGCCCAATGTCCCCGTTGTGAGTTAACCGAACCTAGTCGGCCTAGGAAGGCGCCTCTCCTACCCCTTCCCATCATCGATATCCCGTTCAAAAGAATAGGGATGGATCTAGTGGGACCTTTGATTCCTTCGTCAAAAGGACACACCTACATCTTAGTCATTGTAGATTATGCTACACGATACCCAGAGGCCATTCCCCTGACTAGTATGACAACCAAGACAGTGGCCCAAGCTATGATTAACATATTTTCTCGTCTTGGGTTTCCACATGAAATCCTCACGGACCAGGGGACCCCTTTTATGTCCACCTTAATGAAACAAGTGTGTAAAACATTGGGGATAGCTCAGATCAGAACCTCCGTTTACCATCCTCAAACGGATGGATTAGTCGAAAGATATAATCGAACCATTAAAACCCTGCTGAGAAAGACTATCAATGAGACAGGGAAGGATTGGAATCAAAAGTTACCCCTAGTGTTGTACGCCATACGGACACATGAGCAAGCATCCACGGGGCATAGCCCCTTTGAGTTGGTCTTCGGACGCCAACCTCGTTCCCTTTTAGACATGGCGGTAGAATCCTGGGAGGCCGAGGCTGAGGAAGCAGGGACTCCTTTGTTAGAATATGCGAAAAAATTGAGGAACCACCTACACAGCTTATGGACCGACGTACACGCAAACCTGGAACAGGCCCAACAAACACAAAAGTCCTATTATGACAAAGGAAGTAAACTACGGGTTTTCCAACCCGAGGACCAGGTCCTAATAATGAGACCCACCTCCGACCATAAACTCCTGGCCAAATGGCAGGGCCCATATCGAGTAATCAAAGCAGTTTCCCCTGTCACCTACCTTATCGAAATATCCTCCCGTCCAATAAAAACACAAATATATCATGTAAACCTGCTAAAAAAATGGGAGACCCCCGCACAACCTGAACGTTCCGTAGAAATGGGTCAGTTTGTGTGTCCCGACAAGACCCTAGATATCGAGTTCTACCCTACCAACCCCGATACTGAAAGTACCCTACCCATAGTAGACGATACTTTACCTGAAGGGCAAAAGCAACAAGCCCTTAAGGTTTTAAAACAATGGCAACCACTCTTTTCAGAGAAACCAGGAAAGACGTTTTTAATTCACCATAATATACGCACAAGCTCCGGGCAGATCACCAGAGAACGCCCGTATCGTATTCCAGAAGCTAGAAAACACATAATCGAAGAAGAAATCAAAACAATGTTATCCCTAGGGGTCATCGAACCGTCCACTAGTCCCTGGTGTTCACCGGTTGTCCTGGTACCGAAGCCTGATGGAAGCGTCAGGTTTTGCATAGATTTCCGCAAACTTAACTCAAACTCCCTATTCGACACCTATCCCATCCCTAGGGTGGACGATGTTCTCGAAAAACTAGGGAAAGCAAAATACATGTCTACTATCGACCTAACTAAAGGGTATTGGCAGATTCCCTTAGCTCCTCCAGATAGAGAAAAAACAGCTTTTTCTACCCAGTCCGGGTTATATCAATTCACAGTACTGCCTTTTGGGCTTCATGGAGCCCCTGCAACCTTTCAGAGGTTGATGGATAGGATTCTAAAACCCTATCCTGCATTCTCCGCTGCATATCTAGATGATGTAGTCGTATTTAGTGAAACATGGGAGGACCACTTAATACACCTACAGAGAATATTCCAAGCCCTTCAAACTGCTGGTTTGACGGCCAATCCCAAGAAATGTGTGATAGGTAAAACCGACATCTCCTATTTGGGATATCGGATTAATCAGGGTACACTACAACCTCAAAATGGGAAGGTGGATGCCATTTTACATGCCCCTCTTCCACACACGAAAAAGGAATTACGCTCCTTTTTAGGATTAGTGGGCTATTATCGGCGCTTCATTCCACATTACTCCACCTTAGCAGCACCTCTTACGGACCTACTCACTAAACGATATCCCAATCGACTTTTGCCTTTTTCGGAGACGCAAAACGCGAGTTTTGAACAGTTGAGAGTTTCCTTAACCTCCGATCCCATCCTGCACTGCCCAGATTTTACGAAGCCGTTTCACCTCTACACTGACGCATCGGATGTTGGGCTTGGAGGGGTTCTGACTCAGCCAGATAGCGAGGGGCTTGACCATCCGGTGGTCTACATCAGTAGAAAACTGTTTTCCCGGGAACGTAACTATCCAATTATAGAGAGAGAGTGCTTGGCTATCAAGTGGGCCATTGACTGTTTGCAGTACTATCTCCTAGGGCGGCCGTTTATACTATTCACGGATCACGCTCCTCTTACGTGGCTGGCTGCGCATAAAGATTCTAACTCCAGGATACTGCGATGGTTCCTTGAACTGCAACCATTCTCCTTTCAGGTTCGGCACGTCCCTGGATCTCACCAGGCCCCCGCTGATTATCTGTCCCGATTTCCTCTGTCTTCGCCTGTCCTGGAGCAGGACAGTTCTTGGGGAAGGGTGTGTGACCGGGCCGCCCCGGGCAACAGCGGGGAACCGGCAGAAACGGAACCGCTACGGCCGCGTTCCAAGGTTCCCCTGGAAACGCGTCCGCAACGAGGCCAGCGTCCTGAGGTTGCCTCGGCAACCTCCGGTGACGAGGAGGCTCCGGATTGGCCACCATGCGGCCAAAAGACGGAAGCTCCGGTCGAGAGAGGGAGAGCCGGGAAGGAAGAGAGGAAGGAGAACGACGGCGGCGACGGCGAACCTAAGGAGGAAGAGAGAGACGGCGACAAGGACATCGGAGGAGGACCCCAGTGGCCTGGAAGCGGCGGAACCCGAACCCAGAGGAACAGCGCCCGACCGGAAGCAGGGGAGACCAGCCCAGACCGACGAGAGGACCTCCACAGAGCCAGCCACGACCCTGGAGGGTCGTGGCTCTACAAGGTACGGTCCTTCTGGACAAACCGAGGGGCACAATAAAAGGGGAGAAACGCTGGGGAAGGGAGGGAGGCAGGGTGAGGGGAGGGAGGAGAGAAGGGCACTTTAGAGAGCACCGGGAGAGCACAAAAGGGTAAAGTACGGAATATACACAAGCCCTGAAGTCCTCACTGGCACCTATATCACACATAAACCCCCCCCCCTCCTTAAACCTTTTCCCCAGTAAAACATATAAGTAGAAGACGTGGTATAAGGCGTCCGTTCCACTCACCAGCGGTATGTGTTCCCTTTTTCTTGTATGTCACATCCGGGACCTGATGAGGACGATCCGGTACGCCACCTAGAGAAAAGGAAGAAAAGGGACACAGATAAGAAGGAAGATATTCACCACTCCAGAGAAGAAACTGGCGCTAAACGTCGTACTGACTTTTCATCAGTTCTTATTTCAAATTACTAATAAACACTTACCTCAAAAACCCAAATTTACCTCTCCTGAGTGTCTATACTGTGGGGACTGTCTACAGTGACTTATCTTGCTAAATCAATAAATATGTTGCATTCCTGCCACATCCCTTTGATGCAGTGCATCAAGTTGTCTTTCTGCCCTACGCTGTTTGAAATAAAATTTAATAACTCTGCCCGATGCATTCAGCAAAGTGTATAGTTGATAAACCCTGGCGTATTATTATATTCATACATACAGGGAATTATGCCGGTAGACTCCAGAACACTGGGGTGCATGATAGAATGCTTGCAGCTGAGCATTTAATAGTGTCGGACTCTGATTGTCGAGTTTAAAACAAAAGGTACTACACTCCAATTGGTGTTTCCACGATTCAGCAATTTATTCCAAGGTTTCACAGAAACAGAAGCGTCTGACCTATTTTGTCTCTGCTGCAACAGAGTCCGACAGTAAATGTATATATATATATAAACAGACATTTGAGGTGAGCAAATCTAGAGTGTCGCTGGTGGTGCAGAGTGCTCCTTACTAGAGCTGCTCTCCACTTAAACTTCGGAACTGCCCAGAGTTCTCTATTCTTTTTTTGCATAATTTATGCGTCACTCTAACCATGAAAGGGATTTGTTTTGACTTATACTGGGTGCTCCCTTGTGTCTGGACAAAGCTAAACCTCTCTGATGAGCTCTAATGAGAGCGAAACACGTGTCAGGGGTTGCTTTTACTCATTCCAGGTTGGCTTGGATGGTATTTTACCAGTCCAAAGTTGTAATGCTGTGCCTCGAGTGGTGGATGGCTTTTGTCATTTTACAGCTCGGCAAGGTTGACACTGTGTCAAACCTATGCTTAAAGACTTTGCTGTATATATGGCAAAAGACTTTGCCGGTCATTATAACATTTGCGGTAAAAGCCGCATACTGCCGTACAGAAGACCGCCAACACACCACTGCGGCTGCGGAAAACTGCCACAGCCATTATGACCCACAGCATGGAATCCTCCAAAATTCAGACACCCACCCAAGTCCGCCACACCAAAGGTCAGTGATAAACTGGCGAAAACAAAACCGACACCGTCACGCCAACAGAAATACACCCACACTATCACGACACACGAATCCACGTGGCGGTCTTTCAACCACGGTATTCCATTGGCGGTACACACCGCCACGCTCAAAATACACACACATTTACAAAACACAGCCACATTGGACAATTCGAAATACACACACCTGATACACATACACACACCACTCCCACACACCCAATACAATATATAACACACACCCACATCACCCACAAACCCCTACGACCAAAAATCACGAACGAAGGCCAGAGAGAGACACCACCATCAACAATACTAGCATCCACAGGCACACAACACCATCACCCACATAACTTCCACGCACCTCACACTACACACCACTACATATCAGCAAACTTATCACCCCACACACCACCCCACACATCACCTACACCACCCCATGGCACGGCAAAGACACCCCAGGATCTCGGAGGAGGAGCTCAGGGTCATGGTGGAGGAAATTGTCCGGGTAGAGCCACAGCTATTCGGATCACAGATGCAGCACACCTCAATTGCAAGGAAGATGGAGCTATGGCGAAGAATAGTGGACAGGGTAAACGCAGTGGGACAGCACCCAAGAAATCGGGAGGACATCAGGAAGAGGTGGAACGACCTACGGGGGAAAGTGCGTTCTGTGGTCTCAAGACACCACCTGGTGGTTCAGCGGACTGGCGGCGGACCCCCACCTCCTCCCCCACAACTAACAACATGGGAGGAGCAGGTCTTGGCGATTCTGCATCCTGAGGGCCTCGCAGGAGTAGGTGGAGGAATTGACTCTGGTAAATCAAATTTTAACTATTACATCCCCCACACTACCTGCATGCCAGCACATACCCCCACCCACACCCTCACCCCATCACTCTAACTCCTCACATATGTCCCAACATCACAAACCACACATCCTAACCCCAAGCCCTGCATGCAACAACAAAGCATGGACACCCATCACTAAAGCATGCCCACTGCACATACCCATACACCCCCCTAAACCATCATCACACAAGGTCCCACACAGGAATGCAAGCACTGGGGTACACGTTCACCCACCCATTGCACACCATGCCACACACAGATAATAAACATCCTTTTATACCCCTGCAGGACCCCTACCCAACGTCACCGGACAGGTGGGTCCACACATGTCCACACCACCAACTGAAGAGGCCCACAGTGATGACAGCAGCTCCAACTGGATCTAGATGACCAGCCCGGCCCATCGGGTACCTCAGGACAGTCGGTTCCCCTCACCCAGTCACAGGCCACCACAGAGCTCCCCCCCTCACCACCAGCTGGCCCATACCTCCTTCCCCAGGACACGTCAATCAGCAGTGTGTTCACCACTACAGGGAACCCAGGCTAACCCACCACCCCAACAACAACAGGGACCTGGGGGCCGTGGTAGTGGGCACACGGTCCAGGGGACGGAGGCCCAGGAACACAGCGGAACTGGGAGGGCTACTGTGCGACAGGGGGCGGACAGGCCCAGGGAATCCACTCTCCACGAGGCTCTCTCCTCCATCATGGGAGCCTACCACCACTCCCAGGAGACGATGGCAACGGTACTGGCCAAGTTTCAGGAGACCCAGCGCATGCAGGAGGAACAGTATATGGGCTTCAGGGAGGAACTCAGAACCATCAATTCCACCCTGGGCACCATCGTAGGGGTGCTGAAGGAAGTACTCAACACCAGGAGGGACACTGTGGCACTACAAGGGACCCCTGACACTAGCCTGGACTATGAACTGCCCACCACCTCCGCCGGCACTAGTGGACAGGAGGCACCGCCACAGGACCACCACACCAGCACCCCACCCCCTGCAGAGGGAGAACCACCTCGCAAACGGTCCCTGAGATCCAGGAACAAGACAGAGAACGATGCCAAGACCCCGGCCATGAAATTAGACCACCCTGATTGTCATCCTACTGTCCCACTTTGTCACCCTGTCCATCCTTAAACTGCCTCAGCTCCACTTCCTCTGCCCATTTGGGCAATGCACCTGTGAGACTAATTGACTGGACTCTGCCATGGACATTCCTCCGCCGTCACCGCTCACCATTTTGCTACCCCCTCCAATTTTGAGCACTAAAATAAACACCCTTAAAGCACAAAACAATCTGGTGTCAGTCTGTGATTTCGGAATACTGTATTAGCAATTACTGTGGCAAGAAGCTCTTTCATTTGTAATATCAACATACCTATGTCACACAGCTCTAGTCCATGAGGAATCAAAGCAGATGTCACACAGTGGGACCCACATCTGTGAAATCGTAAGGGAAATTGACAACTCAGTGACCATACACTGGGTGAAAACGACAGACAGGAGAGAGGTAGTAGTATCAAAGTATATGTAGTAGGCAGGTTTGGATTCCTACCTGTGTCTCACTGGAAATATTGCAGGATCACTGAGTCCCTGTTGTGCATGTCTTCTTCCTCTGCTTCCTCCTCATCACTGACCACTGGCTCCACAGCTGCCACAACACCGCCATCTACACCATCCTCCTGCAGAAAAGGCACCTGGCGTTGCAAAGCCAAGTTGTGAAGCATACAGCAGGCCACGATGATCTGGCACACCTTCTTTGCCAAGACCCCCGCCAAGAAATGAGACCACCCTGGTTGTCATCCTACTGTCCCACTTTGTCACCCTCTCCATAATTAAACTGCCCCAGCTCCACTTCCTATGCCCATATGGGCAATGCACCTGTGAGACTAATAGACTGGACTCTGCCATGGACACTCCTCCGCCATCACCCCTCACCATTTCACTACCCCCTCCAATATTGAGCATTGAAATAAACACACATAAAGCACAAAACGATCTGGAGTCTTTCTGTGATTTCAAAATAGTGTATTAGCAATTACAGTGCTAAAATGTTTTTTAAATAGTAATGTCAACATACCTATGTCACACAGCTCTAGTCCATGAGGAATCTAAGCAGATGTCACACTGTGGGACCCAGATCTGTGAAATCGTAAGGGAAAGTGACAACCCAGTGACCATACACTGGGTGAAAACGACAGACAGTAGAGAGGTAGTAGTGTTTAAGTACATGTAGTAGGCAGGTTTGTATTCTTACCTGTGTTTCAATGGAAATATTGCTGGATCACTGAGTCCCGGTTGTCCATGTCTTCTTCCTCTGCTTCCTCGTCTTCACTGTCCACAGGCTTCACAGCTGCAACAACACCGCCATCTGGACCATCCTCCTGCAGAAAAGGCACCTGTCATTGCAAAGCCAAGTTGTGAAGCATACAGCACGCCATGATGATCTGGCACACCTTCTTTGGTGAGTAGAATAGGGATCCACCTGTTAAATGAAGGCACCTGAACCTGGCCTTCAGGAGGCTGAAGGTCCGCTCGATCACCCTCCTGGTTCACCCATGGGCCTCATTGTAGCATTCCTCTGCCCCTGCCCTGGGATTCCTCACTGGGGTCAGTAGCCATGACAGGTTGGGGTAACCAGAGTCACCTGCAAATGGCGAGGGACAACTGTTAGACACACACTAACCTGGAGGGATATCCCCAGACCCAGACAACCATTCCCACTGACTAGCTTCCAGGTGCTCACCTAATAGCCACACACAGTGCCTCTGGAGTTGACCCATCCATAAGGGATGCTGCTATTCCGCAGGGTGTAGGCGTCATGCACTGAGCCAGGGAACTTGGCATTCACATGGGAGATGTACTGGTCGGCCAAACATACCATCTGTACATTCATCGAATGATAACTCTTCCGGTTTCTGTACACCTGTTCACTCCTGTGGGGGAGTACCAAAGCTGCATGTGTCCCATCGATGGCACCTATGATGTTGGGGATATGTCTCAAGGCATAGAAATCACCTTTCACTGTAGGCAAATCCTCCACCTGAGGGAAATCAATGTAGCTCCACATGTGTTTAAGCAGGGCAGACAACACTCTGGACAACACGCTGGAAAACATGGGCTGGGACATCCCTGATGCTATGGCCACTGTTGTTTGAAATGACCCACTTGCAAGGAAATGGAGTACTGACAGCACCTGCACTTGAGGGGGGATTCCTGTGGGATGGCGGATAGCTGACATCAGGTCTGGCTCCAACTGGGTACACAGTTCCTTGATTGTGCCACGGTTAAGCCTGTATGTGATTATCACATGTCTTTCCTCCATTGTCGACAGGTCCACCAACGGTCGGTACACCGGAGGATGCCGCCATCTCCTCACATGTCCCAGCAGACGGTGCTTATGAAGGACAACAGCGAGCACAGAGTCAAACAACTCAGAGGTACGTACCCACAGCTTACACAGAACACCAATCATAATCTAAAAAGTGGCCTGTATGTGTGTTGAGTCTAGGCCTAGGTATGTGTGACACAGTTGAAAATAAAGCCATGTGGGCCCCTGAAATGGCGGCTGCCTGACCTGTGGAGTGGGACAATGGGATGTGAGGTAACTGCGCTGGCGTTGTACACCATTGCGGTAGGCGGTGGAAGACCACGGCGCAATGCTGCATTGGTTAACATTGGACCCTATGGGTCCCAGGAGCCAATGACGATGTACGCAGGCGGTGACGGTACACACTGCCGCGGACGTGACTGCCATTTTCTTTCTGTTCAATCACTCGATACCTGATCTTCGACAGGAGAGGACCTACACTGCAAGTGCTGCTGTGACCTCGGTTTGGAAGAGACAATGGCTCGAGTGTCTGGGGAAAGGACCCCCTGCCTTCACATTGGAGGAGTTGGAGAAACCCGTGGATGGGGTCCTCCCCCAGTACACGCTACTCTACGGTCCTCCAGACAAACAGGTAAGTACACTGGGAGCATGCTGTATGAGCTATGCCTGTGTGGAGAGGGGTGGATGTAAGAAGGAAGGAGGGAGAGTGCGTCGTGCATGAAACGACGGTGAGTGCATGTGCCACATGGCAAGGGTAGGGATGGGGGCTAATCACTTTGACGGTGCAGTTGGTAATAAGTTTCTCTTACCCCTGTTCAACTCATGTAGGTCAGCACCCACCAGAAAAAAGATATTTGGCATGCCATCGCCAAGGACGTCCGGACCCTGGGGATCTACCACAGACGGAGCACCCACTGCCGTAAGAGATGGGAGGACATTCGCCGCTGGAGCAAGAAGACGGCGGAGGCGCAGCTGGGGATGGCCTCCCAATGCGGGGGGGGGTTCCCGTCGCACCATGACCCCCCTGATGTTCAGGATCCTGATGGTGGCGTACCGGGAGTTGGATGGACGCTTGAGGGCATCACAGCAGCCACAAGGGGGTGAGTACACTCTCATTCTGCTGATTTAGCGCGCAGTGGAGCGGTCTGGGTGGGGGAGGTGGGCTGTGGGTTTCCCAAGGCCAGGGCGAGTTCCGTAGGCAAGGTCCCTCCGTAAGGCAGGCCATGTGGCACCCCACTGCACCTCTGTAGAGTGCCAACTGCACCTAGTCATGCCCCTGTGTCATCCATGTGTGCAGATGTCGTCCATAGCCTAGTAGGCCATTTCCCAGGAATTGAACATAGGAGCCCAAGAGCGCGGGGTAGTGCAGGGGGCTTCTGTGTCTGTCGTGTCCGCCAACAGTAGCAGTGATGCATGCACTCAACATGTCTTTCTTCTGTCATCCCCCCCCTTTTTGTGGTCTCCCTGTTCTTGTGTGCATTAGCATCATCAGGCGGAGGAACAGTGGCACCACAGCACGAGGGGGCTGCATCCCACATGGCCATGGAGAGCCACACTACGGACCCGGACTTCACCAGTGGGACGGAGGGTGAGGGTAGCTCCACGGCGGGGACAGGAGCTGAGACCAGTGACACGGACTCGTCCTCTGATGGGAGCTCCCTTGTGGTGGCGGCAACATCTGTGCCACCCCCATCTACAGGTACAGCCACCACCCCCCTTCCAGCACCGCCCTCCCAGCAGCCCCTCAGCCTTTGCCCCGTGCCCGCTTACCTGGGAGGGTGGGCATCACCTTCACCCAGGCACCTCAGGCCCTGCCCCAGTCACCCCTGCTGCCCTCAGTGAAGAGGCCATTGACCTCCTCAGGTCCCTCACTGTTGGGCAGTCTACCATTTTGAATGCCATCCAGGGTGTAGAAAGGCAGTTGCAACAAACCAATGCATTCCTGGAGGGCATTCAATCTGGTCAGGCAGCCCTTCAGCGAGCTTTCCAGACTCTGTCCTCAGCACTGATGTCAGCCATTGTCCCTGTGTCTAGTCTCCCCCCTCCAACTTCCTCCACCCAGACCCAATCCCCTGTACCCCAGCCTATCCCAAGCACACCTCTCGACCAGCATGCACACATGTCAACACACAAGGGAAGCTCAGGCAAACATAAGCACCACAAATCCCACAGGCACTCACTCAAGCATCATACCCATGCAGACACACCAACATCCACTGCCTCCACTGTGTCCCCCTCCTCCTAGTCTCCCTCCTCCCTCCCAGTCTCGTCTACACTCACACCTGCATGCACTACCTTTACAGCCACTACTACCATCACCTGCACACTCACCACCACACCCGCTCACGTGCAGTCACCACCCCACTACCATTCACATGTCCCCTGTGTCCTCTCCGAGTGTGTCTGTGACGCCACCTCCCAAGATACACAAACGCAGGCACACACCCACCCAACAGCCATCCACCTCACAACAGCCTCCAGCGCATGCACCTTCACCCAAAGTCAGCAAACGAACACCTCCTACAACCACAACCTCTTCCTCCACTCCCAAACCCCCTCCAGCTACCCGTCCCAGTGTCTCCCAAAAACTTTTCCTGTCCAACCTTGACCTCTTTCCCACCCCGTCCGTCTCCTAGCTCCTGAACTAGCACCTCAGCCACAACATCTCCGGGACCAGTGGTGCCTGTAGTCACCGGAATCTGGAGTGTACCGGCCACCAGGGCAGCCAATGTGGCACAGAGCCACAGCACAGACAGTCCCCCACCTGTGAAGCATCAGAAGTTTGCCAGTGGCCGGAGGGAGAGGAGGAAGACTCCATCCACCAAAGCCGCTCCCAGGGGTGCAGGTGGGAGTGTGGAGTCAGCTGTGACACCTTCCAAGGTGGGGAAGGGACACAAGAAACTCAGCAAGTCTGGGAAGAGCAGCACTGCGCAGAAGACCGCCATCATCCCCGCTGCCCAGGAGGCCACCACCACCAGCCCTGCTGCCCAGGCGGCCACCACCAGCACCAGCCCAGCTGCCCAGGAGGCCACCGGCAGCACCAGCCCTGGTGCCCAGGAGGTCACTGCCATCATCCCCGCTGGGACAGAGAGGACCGCCAGCACAAGCCCCGCTGGGCTAGAGAGGACCGCCAGCACAAGCCCCGCTGGGCTAGAGAGGACCGCCAGCAAAAGCGCCGCTGGGACAGAGAGGACCACCAGCATAAGACCCACAGGGCTAGAGAGGACCGCCAGCACAAGCCACGCTGGGACAGAGAGTACCGCCAGCACAAGCCCCGCTGGGACAGAGAGGACCGCCAGCACAAGCCTCGCTGGGCTAGAGAGGACTGCCAGCACAAGCCCCGCTGGGACAGAGAGGACCGCCAGCACAAGCCCCTCTGAGCTAGAGAGGACCGCCAGCACAAGCTCTGCTTGGCCATGAAGGATCGCCAGCAGCTGAGTCACTGCAAAGGAGCCCGCCGCTCCAAGCACCGCTGAACAGGGCACTGCCGTCTCAAGCACGGCTGAACAGGGCACCGCCGTCTCCAGCACCGCTGAACAGGGCACCGCCGTCTCAAGCACGGCTGAACAGGGCACTGCCGTCTCAAGCACCGCTGAACAGGGCACTGCCGTCTCAAGCACGGCTGAACAGGGCACCGCCGTCTCAAGCACCGCTGAACAGGGCACCGCTTAACAGGGCACCACCGTCTCAAGCACCGCTGAACAGGGCACCGCCGTCTCAAGCACCGCTGAACAGGGCACCGCCGTCTCAAGCACCGCTGAACAGGGCACCGCCGTATCAAGCACCGCTGAACAGGGCACCGCTGTATCAAGCACTGCTGGCCCATGAGCACCAAGGGCACTGATGCTACTGAGTCCGTCACAGGCAGAATGAAGAACTCTGGGCAGACTTGAGAGACGGTGGTTTGCACTCCCAAGGATGGATCAGTGGGCAACCCACCCACTGGAGAGACTTGAGATACTGTGGCTTTGCACTCCCCAGGATGGAACAGTGGGAATCCCACCCACTGTAGAGACTTGAGAGACTGTGGCTTTGCACTCCCCAGGATATGGCAGTGGGCAACCCACCCACTGGAAAGACTTGAGAGACTGTGGCTTTGCACTCCCCAGGATATGGCAGTGGGTAACCCACCCACTGGAAAGACTTGAGAGACTGTGGCTTTGCACTCCCCAGGATATGGAGGTGGGCAGACCACCCACTTGTGAGACTTGAGAGACTGTGGCTTTGCACTCCCCAGGATTGAACAGTGGGCATGTAGCCCTCTCGTTGTTTTGGCGTTGTGCACTCAAGCGGCTGAGGTGCCCCCCCTTTTCCTCCCCCTGAGGTGCCTGTTTTCTTGCTCTCTGATGCCCCTGCAGTGTTCTCTCCATCATGGTCGGGGATCTTGTGTGGGCCTCGCCCATACCGTGTGGGCCCAGTGTTCCACTGACTTGATTGGAGCACTACCTGGACTACTATGCTTGGTGTATATTTTGTTAATGGTATATATATATATATTTTTGCGTACTTGATTTTAATATATTACAATGGTTACAATCATTTTCTATTGTCTTTGCATTCTTCCAGGGGGGTTGGTGCGTGTAACTGTGATGTATCAATATGTATTAGTGTGTGTGTTGTCATGGGTGAGGGTGGGGGTGGGGGTGTTGCGTGTTGCGTGTGTGTGTCCCTGTTTTTTTCCCTCCCCTGTGTCATAGGTGCAGTACTCACCGTGGTCTTCGCCGCCAGCGTTCGTGCTCATGGTGGAGGAGCAGGAAGACTATCGCAGGGAGAATTTGGAGTTTCGGGTCCATGGTGTCCTAGTTCCTCGTGGGGTGTGTAGAGGTGAGCATTTTCCCTTCGGAATCCTGTTTCCGCCGTGTTTTTATCCACGGTGAATCCGCTGCGGAAAAGGTGGCGGATTGGTAGGTTGTGATACTGTGGGCGGTACCTTGTCCTCTGCCTGTCTGTTGGCGGTGACCACCCCGCTGTTTGTTTGTACCGCCGTGGCGGTCGGAGTGTTAAAGTGGCTGTCTTTGTTGGCGGTTTCCGCCACGGTCGTAATTGCAAAATGTTTACCGCCAGCCTGTTGGCGGTCTTACCGCCGCTGTAACACCGACCACCAGGGTTGTAATGACCACCTTTGTCACTATCTAGCTCTTGGGAAAGGCCTAATAAACCCACGTTTGCACATACAGGAGTGGATTTGAGCGTTTCTTTCCTGGACGGATGGTGTGTGTGCTATTGTAAGGACAGCTGGAGCCCTGCTCAAACCACTGCGCTATCAGCCTTGGTGAATGCCGACATTTTTGTAGTCTAATATATTTATATTAGATATATATAGTCACTAAAAACCAATAGTTACTGGGACATTATAGTTAGGTTCAGATTTTACATGCACAAAACCATAGAAATTCAGCTGTTATAGTTAAAGTTATTTCAAGTAACTGTAACTTGTGTTGTAAGTTAACTATAACTCGCACCCTTCCCATGCACAGTTTTCTCAACAATAATTTTACTACAAATGTTAAGTTGATATTATCTATGATGCCAAAGATGATGTCATGAGTGATATAATAATTGGGGCAATTAGCAGTGCATGGCAAGGGTGCGAGTGATAGTTACCTTAACGCACAAATTATAGTTACGTGAAATAACTCTAACTATAACAGATTAATTTCTATGGATTTGACCGTGTAAAATCTAAACCTAACTAAAATGTACCTGTAACATGTCAGGCTTTTTTTATTCCATTTCCTAAATATATAACACTCCCTTTGTTTTTTTCAGTGAATTTCTAGGTCTTTTCTAACAGTAAGTAAGATGCCGTTGCCATCTACCACCTCCCTCCCCTCTGTTGTCCAAATATATGCACCAGCCCCCTCCCTCCTGCATGGTCCGATGCGCTGCACAGCCGCCTCCCTCCTGACCTTCATGGTCCGTTATGTTGCAACTGTCCCTCCTTGCTCAACTTACTGTCCTTGCCTCTTCCCCCTCTGCTCTCTGTGCGCATGGCCCTGTTCCCTCCCTATTGCTTTCCATGGTGTTGTGCTTCACTGTTGTCCTGCTTGCCCTGTGTGATGTATTGTGCTGCTACAAACTTGATGCTTGCCGTGTAAGGTCAGTTTGGTGCCTCTACCCATCTCCCTCCTGCCCTCTGCTATATGAGTCTATGTCCCTACACCATTCCTCATGTCCTCAGTGATCCAATGTACCATATTTGCCAACATTTTGAACTTAGTAAGAGGGAGATTTAGAAACAAAATTTGGGGAATTGATTTTTCTCATTGACTTGCATTGAAAAATATGAGATTTTAGGCAAAAGGCAGTTAAAATAAAGCCATTTTTAGTTTAAAAACATTGGGAGTTTCCTGACTAAATCAGGTCTGTTGGCATGCATGATTGTATTGCCACTTCCTCTTGCTGCTGCCTTTAATGATCTGTCATATTGCCACAACCTCTCCTGTCTGTCCTGCAATTTTGGTTTGTTGCCTCTGTCCCCCTTTCACCTGCCCTCCTTGGTCTGTTGTACTGTCACTTCCCCTTCCATCTGCCCAGTGTAGCCTCTGCACCCTCCTCCCTGCCCTCAATTATCTAAGTCCGTGCCTCTGACCTCTGCTTCCCCACAGTATTCTAATGAACAACTACATTGCTAACATTCTATATTTATTAGAAAAGTATGGCACGCCTGACCTCAACTTGATGTAATCAAAACTGTAGTACCTACAGCATTTCATTTAGAAATTATAAAAAGAGAGGGTCGTATTCCCATAGAAATAATGGTGAGTGCTCTAAAAATCTAAAATGAGGACATATTTTCTGAGTTCTCAAATAGCGACAAAGCACCTTCAATTATCTACTATCTTTATGTACCAAAATGAATGTGTCCTTGTGTAATACAACTGATGCTCATGAAAAGCTCTCCAGTACCTTCAGGTCAAGTCTGAACTATATAAAACTGCAAGCAAACTAAACAATTAAGGCCCTCATTACAACCCTGGCGGTCAGTGATAAAGTGGGGGTAATACCGCCAACAGGCCGGCGGTAATTACCGCCAAATTATGACCATGGTGGAAAGATCTTCGAAAGACAGCCAATGTACCACACCGACCGCCAGGGTGGAAACAAAAGCCCCCACGGTGGTAGCCATCTACCAAGTCAATGTTCCGCCCACCATATTAAGGCCCTGCAAACCACCACCTTTTCCGGGGTGGTACCAACTACATCAAAAGCCTGTCAGAAACAGAGCTCAGAAGTGATAGGACTCACCATTGGAGAGACAGGGAACAACCACGCCGCCATTGAACCTGAACTACATGTATTTCTGGTGATATTCTATGTTCTGCTCCACCACGAACACCAGCGGTGGCGAAGATGACGACGGTGAGTACAGCTGCCTAGCACACAAAGGAGGGGGACAGAAAAACTACAGTGACACACACACTCACCACACACACACCCCATACACACACCCTCATACACACAACCAGATGCACAAGAAAGCAAGTTAATCCTCCTAAATCGGCTGAATAATGCAAGGACAAAATGAATTTACTAAAGCGAGTGTAAAAATATCAACACAGTATAAAAATAACTTAGCCAATGTTACAGATATCTACAAATGTACAGAAAAAGGGACACTGCCCAGTCCTCAATTCACGTGGGCTACATGACCACAGGGCAAAGTCCAAGGCCCAACTTGTCACCTGCATCAATACAGAGAGAACACTGCAGGGGCATCAGTTGGCAAATAGGCAGGCACCTCAGAGGGAGGGGGGACACCTTGGCCGGATGCGGAAACAAGACCACTGGTTCTGGAGGGGGCAACATGCCCTGTGCTTGGTCCTGGGGAGTGATAGGCCACAGTTTCTTCAAGTGGGTGACTTGCCCACTGGTTCTGGAGGGGGCAGCATGCCCTGTGCTTGGTCCTGGGGAGTGCAAGGCCACAGTCTCTCAAGTGGGTGAATTGCCCACTTGTTCTGGAAGGGGCAACATGCCCTGTGCTTGGTCCTGGCGAGTGCAAGGCCACAGTCTCCAAAGTGGGTGACTTGCCCACTTGTTCTGGAAGGGGCAACATGCCCTGTGCTTGGTCCTGGGGAGTGCAAGGCCACAGTCTCTCAAGTGGGTGACTTGCCCACTGGTTCTGGAGGGGGGCAACATACCCTGTGCTTGGTCCTGGGGGGTGATATGCCACAGTCTCTTGAGTGGGTGTCTTTCTCACTGGTTCTGGAAGGGGAGGCCCGCACAGCAGCCCATGGAGGCAGGATCACATTGCGTCTGCCGGTGGTGACGGCTGCACTGTGGTGGTGCTGGTGGTGGTGAGAGGCTCCTGCACATCCCCTGCACCCTAGGATCGATGTACAACCATGCTTGGTGGTGCGGACTCCGTGACAGCTGCTGGTGCATGCTCCTAGTTATTTTTGCCTGCTGGTGCATGCTCTTGGTCCTTCTTGCCTGCTGGTGCAGGCTCCTTGCCCTTCTTGTCTGCTGGTGCAGGCTCCTTGCCCTTCTTGCCTTTTGGTGCAGCCTCCTTCCCCTTCAGTATATGTATCCTGGAATCCTTTCCACCACAAGTAGGTGCGGATGGAACTGGGGCCGTGGACTGTGTGGCTTAGGACTTGGCAGGGTTCATGATAGCCTGGCCATACGTGCAGACCAGGGGGGAGGGTAGGGAAGAGTTCAATGGTGGATAGGAAACGTTTCTTAGGGACATTGGGGCGGGAAGAGGGAGAAGGAATGGGAGTGGAGGATGAGGAACTAGATGTTGGAGGTGTCTGTCTGCTGGATTTGGGTGCAGGTGCATGGGTTGTATGCTGTTGTGAGGTGGATGGCTGTTGGGTGTCTGAGTGTTTGTGTTTGTGTACTTTAGGAGGGGGGACAGACACAGTGGGAGAGGACACAGGGGACGTGTGCATGGATGTTGTGGAGGTGTCTGCCAGTGAGGAGTGTGTTCTGCTTGGTGTGGTGATGATGCTGGTAGTGGATGATGATGTAGTGCATGCAGGTGTGAGTGTGGACGTGACTGGGAGGGAGGCGGTGGAGGGGGAGGAAGGGGAGACAGTGGAGGCAGTGGATGTTGTAGTGTCTGCAACTGTATGTTGATTGCGTGAGTGCCTGTAGGATGAACTGTGGTGCTTGTGTTTGCCTGTGACACTCTTGGGTGTTGTCCTGTGTGCAGCTCGTCTGCCTGTGTGCTTGGGATGGGTTGGGGTAGAGGAGAATGGGACTGGGAAGAGGGGGGTGGTAGAAACAGGGACAATGTCTGCCATCAGAGAGGAGGCCAGAGACTGGATCGATCTCTATTGGGTCGCCAATCCAGTGTGAACGCCCTCCATGAATGCTTTAGATTGTTGCATCTGGGCTGCCAGCCCCTGGATGGCATTCACAATAGTTGACTGCCTTACAGAGATGGATCTCAGGAGGTCAATAGCCTCCTCACTCATGGCAGCAGGGCTAACTGGGGCAGGGCCAGAGGTGCCTGGGGCGAAGGAGATGCCCACCCTCCTGGGTGAGCGGGCACAGGCAACTCCATTAGCGGCTGCTGGGAGGGTGGTGCTGGTACGGGGGTGGCGGCTGTACCTGTAGCTGGGGTGGTCACCTAAGTGTCTGCCACCACCAGGGAGCTTGCATCGGAGTAGGTATCTGTGTCTGAATTGTCCCCTCCAGTCTCCGCCTTGGTGCTCCCCTCACCCTCTGTCCCACTGGTGCCCTCAGTGTTGGTGCATTCTGGGTCCTGTGGAATTCAGCTCCCTCTGTCACTGGTGCCTCTGCTCCTCTGCCAGATGATGCTAATGCACATAAGGACAGGGTGACAAAACAAGAAAGGAGGGAGAGAGACAAAGAAAAAAAATGGGTCAGTGGCTGCGCCAACACCACCGCTGGCGTACACAGCACCCTCACACAGAGGGAACAGGCCTACGTACTATGCATTGCTCCACCACTGATCTTGCTAGCCACAGAGGCATGAGGAGGGGCACACACCGCCAAATGCAGCACTCCTGGGACCCATGCAGCCCTGACCAGTAGAGGATGCTTACAAGCTAGGTAGGCAGGATTATCTCTTCTGAACCCTACCCACCAGAGGGGTCCTGCACTGCTATGTCAGGCCTGGCCTAGGGGTACCCACTGACACACATCACCACCCAGATACTACCCCACCAGCTGTAAGTTGTGATAATAGCCACTGTACTGACCCCATTGTGGCTGTTATGATGCCCTCAACTGCCCATCCAGCTCTGGATAGGCCACCGCCAGTATGCGGGCCATCAGGGGGTCAGGGTTCGGCAGCCACCCCTTCCTCGCTGGGAGGCCATCCCCAGCTAGGCCTCCACCGTCTTCCGTGCCCAGCATCTCAGGTCCTCCCACCGTTTCTGACATTGGGTGCTCCACTTGCCATAGATCCCCAGGGTCCGCATCTCCTTGGTGATGGCATGCCATATGCACTTCTTTTGATGGGTGCTGACCTGCAGAGGCAATACACACAGGAAAACACCATTAAACAAACAGTCCAGCCTGTTACACATATGGCCCACCATACCCGTTTACATCACCATTGGCACACACATAGCCCAGCACACAGCCTGTACAACACAAAGAAGATATCCACTCTACTTTACATCGAAGCCTTCACACACAAGCAACTCCATGCATTCATGCCATATGCATCGTGCCCACCGTGTACTCACCTCTTGGTCTGGAGACCCACACAGAAGTTCGTACTGGGGTAGGACCCCATTCACCAGTCTCTCCAACTCCTCCAAAGTGAAGGATAGGGCCCTTTCCCCGGTCTTACAGGCCATGGTAGGTTCCAGACACAGGTCACAACAGCACATGCAATGTAGGTCCTCTCCTATGGAAGGTCAGGTAGCAAGTGAGGAATATGATAGAAAATGGCGGTCACGTCCACGGCGGTGCATAGCATCACTGCCGGCATAGATCGCCACTGTACCCCTTAGGGGCCAATATTAACCAATGAGGAGTTGCACAGCGGTTCTCGACCGCCTCCAGCGACGGTGAACAACATCAGCGGAATTACCTCACTTCCACCTGTCCCTCCACACAGGACAGGTGGACGCCATTTTGGGGGGGCGGCCCTATGGGTTCATGCTGTGTCACAGGAGAAATAGGCACATACTGGACAATTCACACTGACCCATTACAAGTTTACTGATTGAAAACTACTGTTGTGGCTCCAGTGTTGAGTTTGAGACAGCCTCCTCACTCTTGTGTCCGTTAGATACCTACCGCTGTGGATGAATAGGAGATAGAGACATACCCCCGTGTACAGATCCCTGGTGGACTTGGCAACACTGGAGAACAGGCACATTATCCTCACCTATAAACTTGACAGCGCCACAATCACAGAGCTGTGTGCTCAATTGGAGCCTGACCTGATATCTGCTATCCGTCACCCCACTGGGATCCCCCCTCTTGTGCAACTGCTATCTGTACTCCATTTCTTGGCAACTGGTTCAAGTGACAGTGGGCTTGGCAGCAGGAACGTCACAGCCCATATTTTCAATAGTGCTGACAAAAGTGTTGTCTGCCCTGGTAAACCACATGTGCAGCTACATTATTTTCACCCAGGTTGAGGATCTGGCCACAGTGAAGGCCGAATTTTATGCAAGGGGACATATCCCCAACATAATTGGGGTGATTGATGGCACAAATATTGCATTTGTCCCCCTCTGGCAGAATGAACAGGTGTTCAGGAATCGTAAGAGTTTTCACTCCATGAATGTTCAGATGGTGTGCTTGGCGGACAGTACATCTCCACGTCAATGCTAAGTATCCTGTGTCGTGCATGATGCCTTTGTCCTAAGGAATAGCAGCATTTTAACTGTGATGGACCAACTACGGAGGTAGAGGGTGTGGCTAATAGATGAGCCCTGGTTCCCACAAAGTAGATGTTGGTGTATGGGTATGGTGTGGGCCATATAGGATAGTGTGTGGCTAAATGTTGTCCCTCAATATTTGCAGGTTACTCTAGTTACCCGAACCTATCATGGCTGCTGACCCCTGTGAGGAATGCCAGGACAAGGGCAGAATAACGTTATAATGAGGCGCATGGGCGAACCAGAAGGATCATTGAAAGGACCTTGGGCGTCCTGAAGGCCAGGTTCTGGTGCCTAAAGCTAACAGGTGGATCCCTGTGCTACTCACCCAAGAAGGTCTGTCAGATAGTAGTGGAATGCTGCATGTTGCACACCCTGGCCCTCAGACGCCATGTCCCTTTTCTGCAGGAGGAGGAGACTGGAGATGCCCTTGTGGCAGCAGTAGACCCTGTGGACAGTTAAGATGAGGAGGCAGAGAATAAGGATGAGGACAACAGAACATCAGTTATACGACAATACGTCCAATGAAACACAGGTAGTACAGTGTAACTTTACATTTCGATTACTTTGGTTGTAATCTGTGTGGCAATGGCATGCTGATAGTTCTATGCCCAATTACTGTTCCCTCTGGCAATTCATTTTGCAGATGTTGGTGACTTGACATATACTCCTGGTGTGATCAGAACAGCCAGTTACAGGTCATTAATCTATGCTCATTCTATGTACAGTTAATTTGCAATGTTTGCACCTGTGTCGTGTATGCTCACATTATCCTAATGAGACTACTGGATTTTGAGCAGCAAGATCGTCCACAATGTGGGGGACTGAGTCTGACCCACGGTGGATGACGCTTGTCACTCCAAATCCGGGTTTGGCTCCGGCTAACTAGCAGTGCCTCATCTCTCCCAAATGGTAGAGACAATTGGGCAGCCGAGCGCATGACATATCAATACTTCTCAGGGAAGTCCTGCTCACTCAGGTCACAACCGGTTCTCTCATACACAGTTCGGTCTCATAAATAAATTACAATAAAGGCAGTATAAGTTTTAAAGATTGAGTTAATAAAACAACTGCATTTTGGATAGCAAAGCGTGAGCTGCAATAACCAGGACTACACAACACAGTAATATTAAAATAGTGACGAGGAGAGTGAAACACAAGAATAAGGATATCATAGTGCCGCTAGATAATTCTCTCTCTAAGTTATATTTCGAGCACAGCATGTTAAGCTCTAAGCCTGCCTTTAAGGTTCCCCCGGGAGGACATCAACCCTCCTACATGAGCAAAGGCCTATAATCTGCGTCAGCATCTGCAACGAGGCATTCAGCATACAGTTGCGGTTCCCTGGCTGAAATCTCCCTCTTGACGTGTACTAGGACTAGAAAGTGTTTTTATAACTAACACAGCAAATGTTCTAAGAAAATGTCCCTACGTAAGGATGTGTATTTTCTACGAATGTTGGAGACTAAACTTCTACCACGTTTACTGGCAATGTACCAGATTGTAGCCTTGACTGAAGCATAGGGCGATCAAGAATGCATTGTTTGAGAGCACAGTGCTGAACGAAGCTAAACAGTGTGATAGAAGAAATAAAAACAAGACTGTAAAAACTGGTTATTGTAAAATAACAGTGCAAAGCTGAATAAAATATATCTAGGGCAAAGTGCACAGCGGCCTAGTATGTTAAACTAACATGCATGGAGCTATACTGAAAATGGCTATACAACACCTGTTTCAAATAATACATATTTGATATCCATGACAATCTCCAAATTGATTTTTTTCCAAGGGTGTTAATTGAAGTGCTAACATATTGCAAGTGCAATGGGACGGACTGATGATGAAGGAAAGTCCAGGTTATTGTTCCAGTTTGTTTGTAGCACAGGTGTATTGTCCAAGGGGGCATAGGAAGGGGAGCAATGGCAGTTCAAGGTGGACAGGGTGACTGAGTGGGACACAAGGGTGACAATCAGGAGAGTCTCATTGCCTGGCGGGGATCTTGGCAAGTGTCTCTGGCTTCTGTCTGGATCACAGAGGAACGTTTGTGGGGTGGTTCAGCTTCTGCATGGGGAGGGGTGCTGGTGACCTGTGAGACCTGTGGTGGGGCCTCCTGGGTACTAGCAGCAGCGAAAGTGGAAGGCTGTTCAGATGTCTGGCCAGTGGCAGGGGCCCGCTGGTGTGAGAATGCCTCCCTCATAATGTTGGCCATGTCAGCCAGCACCCCTGCTATGGAGATTAGGGTGTTGTTAATGGCCTGCAAGTCCTCCCTAATACCCTGGCACTGTCCCTCCTGTAGCCACCTTTTCTCCTGCACGTTGTTCAGGATCTGGCCCATTGTGTCCTGGGAACGTTAATAGGTTCCCTGGATATCGGAGAGTGCCTCCTGGAGAGTCGGTTCCCTGGGACTGTCATCCCCCGCCACACAGCACTCCTCCCAGTTTTCCTGTTGCCCTGTGCCTCTGTCCCCTGAACCGTGTGCCCACTGACCCCAGGTCCCTCATTGTCTTGGGTGCGAGGTGTGTCCCGGGGGTCCCTGGAGAGTCAGGCACACTGCTGATTGACGTGTCCTGGGGAAAGAGGTGTGGGTATGCTGGGTGGGTACTGTGGTGTTGGATCCTGATGGGGGAGTCTCTGTGGTGGTAGGTGACAGGGCTTGGGTGACCAGCTGTCCAGTGGTCCCTGGTGGGCCATGTAGGTCGTCCAGAACCTAAAGACCAGAGTTACTGTCATCACTGTGGGCCTCTTCTGTTGGGGGACTAGATACTGCTGGCACTTCCTCCCCGGAGGGATTGGCTGGGGTACCTGTGGAGATGTAAATGATGTGTTATCGTTAATGTGTCTGACATATTGCGTATCCATGTCTTCCCCTCTATGGTTGGATTTGCCCTGCCAGCTTTCACTTGTGTATGTTAGTGTATGGTGGGATTGTTCGTTCTCTGTGGTGTGCATGCTTTAGTGATGAGTGTCCATGCAGGGCTGTGAGGGTTGTCCATGCATTGATACAGCCTGCAGGGCTTGGCATTGGGATGAGTGAGATGTGAAGGTGGAGTATTTGGGATGTAGTGGAGTGAAGGGAGTGAGGATGAGAGGGTGAGATGGCATGCAGGTATGGGGTGATAGTAGAGAGCTGACTTACCAGAGTCCAGTCCTCTTCTGACTCCGGCCAGGCCCTCAGGATGCAGTATTGCCAAGACTTGCTCCTCCCATGCTGTGAGTTGTGGGAGAGGAGGTGGGGGTCCACCGTCAGTCCTCTGGATAGCGAGCTGGTGTCTTGCTGCTATGGAACGTACCTTCCCCCGTAGGTCGTCCCACCTCTTCCTGATGTCATCCCTAGTTCTTGGGTGCTGTTCCACGGCATTGACCCTGTCCACGATTCTCCACCATAGCTCCATCTTCCTAGTTATAAATATCTGCTGCACCTGTGCTCCAAATAGCTGTGGCTCTACCCTGACAATTTCCTCCACCATGACCCTTAGCTCCTCCTCTGTGAAATGGAGGTGTCTTTGTGGTGCCATGGGTTTAATGTGAGGTGTGTTGGTGAGGGTGTGTTGGGTAATGTGTTGGGGTGTGTAATATGGAGTGCATGACTGGTGTATAGGTGTGAGTAGTGTGTGGCTCTAGTTGTGTCAGTAATCTTGGTGTCTCTCTGTTGGCAATGAACTGTGTTCGTAAGGGGTTGTGGGAAATGTGTGTGTGTGTTTTATAGTGGTGTGGATGTGTGGGTGTGGTGTGTATATTGGTGTCATGTGTGTGTTGTTTGAATTGTCCAATGTGCTGTTGTTTTGTCTGTGGGTGTCCATTGTGAGCGCGGCGTTATGTACCGCCAATGGTTTACCGCCATTGAATGTCCGCTGTGGTGATTCGTGGGTCATAATGTGGTGGGCATAGTTCTGTTGGCGTAACGGTGTGGGTTTTGATACCGCCAGTTTATCACTGACCTTTGGTCTGGCAAATTTATGTGTGTGGCTGAATTCTGGTGGATTGGTGTGTTCGTGTCATAATATGGTGAATGGATATCCACAGCCGCCACGGTAAGTTGGCGGCCATCAGTGTGGTGGTAAGTGGGATTTACTGCCAATGTCATAATTAAGGCCTAAGTGTTTTGCACACTTCTGTCATTGGGCTATATTTGAGTTACAGTTGGGTGATATGTGTGCTACATTTGAACTCTTTTTTATCTGGTGGCCATTTTGGGAGACTAATTTTTTATGACGCTCCCTAATTTCTTTATTTACTGCAGTATCCTCAGTAGAAAATTCTTTCAGTTTTCCTCTTTGATTCCATCAATAGGGTGTTCAGGTGTGCCACATTTTTGGCATACATTCTGAATTTTAACACTCTAGTTGCTCATTAAAACACTTTAAGCTTTTGATCACCTGGAAGTTAACTGGCAGTCTGATGCTGTTGTTGAAAGTGCATGTTTTGTCTGCATGTCAGAATTTTTTATTTAAGAAGCTAAAGATATTTGAGAACTCACTTAAAACATATCCTACATTTTCTTTCTACATCACTAACCGTAATTTCTATGACAAAATGAACCCCCTCATTTTGTTCCTTTCTAACTTAAATGTTTTAAGTTTTACCAGTTTGATTAAATCATGATGGCTTCTGGTGTGCCATTCTTTTGCCATAATTAAGACTGATAGCCCTCTAGTTGTTCTTTACAACACTCTGGGAGGCTGCAGAAAAACACAAGGGAATCAACTGGCAGGTTGAACCTGTTGAAAGCACGTTTTACTGAGAATATCAGAATATGGCTGAGAAAGATAGTGTGAATTTACGGAAAATATGCTCTAATTTTAGGTTCTGGAGTACCTTCCATCACCTCTGTGGGAAAATCATGAGAAAACATGATTCATGAAATTCCAGCAGAAGGCTTTTTCACAGGGTAAAATCACCTTAGAACATACCACAATTCCTAAAATTGGTATGGTACCATCAACAAATGATTTATATTGTAACTAAAATCTGTTATCACCCTTTAAATTTTCTCCTCTTTGTGACCCTCAAAACTTACCATTTACTGCAATGCATTTCAATGGTGTGCTAACATGTATGTTGGCCCCAACATGGCTGCCAGTACTTCCTGGTTAAAGTGCTGGCAGCCAATGAGATCTCACCATGAGATCTGTGCATAGGCTCCATCCAGATATTCAGAATTGGGTTTCTTTAACTATCTCAAAAACTACTGAACAGATTTACAACAAATAACACAAAGGGGGTCATTCCAACCCTGGCGGTCGGTGTTAAAGCGGCGGTCAAACCGCCAACAGGCTGGCGGTAAAAAAAATGCAATTCCGACCCTAGCGGAAACCGCCAACAGAGACCGCCACTTTAACACACCGCCCGCCACGGCGGGACAAACAAACAGAGCGGCGGTCACCGCCAACAGACAGGCGGAAGACAATGTACTGCCCACCCTATCACAACCCACCAATCCGCCACCTTTTCCGGGGCGGTAGCCCGCCGATAAAAACACGGCGGAAACAGACATTTCAAACGGAAAACGCTCACCTCCATACACCCCACGAGGAATCTGGACAGCATGGAACCCGAACTACACATCCTACCAGCCATTGTCTTCCTGCTCCTCTACCAGGAGCACGAACGCCGGCGCAGAAGACAACGGTGAGTACTGCACCTACGACACAGGGTAGGGGGAGGCAAAAAATTACGGGGACACACATATGCGACACACCCACCCTCACCCTCAACCACTACAACACACACATCCATGCATAGCAACACATCACAGTTACACCCCCAAACCCCCAGGAAGAATGCAAAGGCAAAAGGAAATGATTATAAACATAGAATTATATTGTAAGACTGAGTATAAAATATATCACACATCAATAACTTCATATACATAAATTATCCAATCCGATATGTCCATCAGCCATTGTTCGTGGGCCACTGGGCCACAGCACATGGGCAAAGCCCACACAGGATACCTGCCTCCAACAGAGAGAACACTGCAGGGGCATCAGATAGGAAAACTACAGGCACCTTAGGGGGAAGGGAAGGGTGGGCACCTCAGCCTGATGAGTCCACGACGCTAGATCCACGAGGGGCCTCCATGGCCACTGTGCCATCCTGGGGAGTGCAAAGCCACAGTCTCTCAAGTCTCTACAGTGGGTGGCTTGCCCACTGCCATATCCTGGGGAGTGCAAAGCCACAGTCTCTCAAGTCTCTACAGTGGGTGGCTTGCCCACTGCCATATCCTGGGGAGTGCAAAGCCACAGTCTCTCAAGTATCTACAGTGGGTGGGTTGCCCACTGTGCCATCCTGGGGAGTGCAAAGCCACAGTCTCTCAAGTCTCTAGAGTGGGTGGTTTGCCCACTGTTCAATCCTGGGGAGTGCAAAGCCACAGTCTCTCAAGTGGATAACAGTATCCACTGGTACTGGAGGGGGACTAGTGCCCAGAGTGCTTCGTGCAGCCCTGCCCGACACAGATGCAGGCCTGCCCCTTCTGCCAATGGGCCAGCGGTGCTTGAGATGAAGGGCCCAGTTCAGCGGTGCTTGAGACGGCGGTGCCCAGCGGAGCGGTGCTTGAGATGAAGGGCCCAGCGGAGCGGTGCTTGAGATGAAGGGCCCAGTGCAGCGGTTCTTGAGACGGCGGTGCCCAGCGGAGCGGTGCTTGAGATGAAGGGCCCAGTTCAGCAGTGCTTGAGATGGCGGTGCCCAGTTCAGAGGTGCTTGAGACGGCGGTGCCCAGTTCAGCGGTGCTTGAGATGAAGGGCCCAGTTCAGCAGTGCTTGAGATGAAGGGCCCAGTTCAGCGGTGCTTGAGACGGCGGTGCCCAGCGGAGCGGTGCTTGAGATGAAGGGCCCAGCGGAGCAGTGCTTGAGATGAAGGGCCCAGTGCAGCGGTTCTTGAGACGGCGGTGCACAGCGGAGCGGTGCTTGAGTTGAAGGGCCCTTTTCAGCGGTGCTTGAGATGAAGGGCCCAGTTCAGCGGTGCTTGAGACGGCGGTGCCCTGTTCAGCGGTGCGTGAGATGAAGGGCCCAGTTCAGCGGTGCTAGTGATGAAGGGCCCAGTTCAGCGGTGCTTGAGATGAAGGGCCCAGTGCAGCGGTTTTTGAGACGGCGGTGCCCAGCGGAGCGGTGCTTGAGATGAAGGGCCCAGTGCTGCAGTTCTTGAGACGGCGGTGCACAGCGGAGCGGTGCTTGAGATGAAGGGCCCAGTGCAGCGATTCTTGAGACGGCGGTGCCCAGCGGAGCGGTGCTTGAGATGAAGGGCCCAGTGCAGCGGTGCTTGGGACGGCGGTGCCCAGTTCAGCGGTGCTTGAGACGGCGGTGCCCAGTTCAGCGGTGCTTGAGATGAAGGGCCCAGTTCAGCAGTGCTTGAGACGCTGGTGCCCTGTTCAGCGGTGCTTGAGATGAAGGGCCCAGTTCAGCGGTGCTTGAGATGAAGGGCCCAGTGCAGCAGTTCTTGAGACGGCGGTGCCCAGCGGAGCGGTGCTTGAGATGAAGGGCCCAGTGCAGCGGTGCTTGAGACGGCGGTGCCCAGTTCAGCGGTGCTTGAGATGAAGGGCCCAGTTCAGCAGTGCTTGAGACGCTGGTGCCCTGTTCAGCGGTGCTTGAGATGAAGGGCCCAGTGCAGCAGTGCTTGAGACGGCGGTGCCCAGTTCAGCGGTGCTTGAGAGGGCGGTGCCCAGATCAGCGGTGCTTGATATGAAGGGCCCAGTTCAGCGGTGCTTGAGACGGCGGTGCCCTGTTCAGCGGTGCTTGAGATGAATGGCCCAGTTCAGCAGTGCTTGAGATGAAGGGCCCAGTTCAGCGGTGCTTGAGATGAAGGGCCCAGTGCAGCGGTTCTTGAGACGGTGGTGCCCAGCGGAGCAGTGCTTGAGATGAAGGGCCCAGTTCAGCGGTGCTTGAGATGAAGGGCCCAGTGCAGCGGTTTTTGAGACGGCGGTGCCCAGCGGACCGGTGCTTGAGATGAAGGGCCCAGTGCAGCGGTTCTTGAGACGGCGGTGCCCAGCGGAGCGGTGCTTGAGATGAAGGGCCCAGTGCAGCGGTTCTTGAGACAGCGGTGCCCAGCGGAGCAGTGCTTGAGATGAAGGGCCCAGTGCAGCGGTGCTTGAGACGGCGGTGCCCAGTTCAGCGGTGCTTGAGATGAAGGGCCCAGTTCAGCAGTGCTTGAGACGGCGGTGCCCTGTTCAGCGGTGCTTGAGATGAAGGGCCCAGTTCAGCGGTGCTTGAGATGAAGGGCCCAGTTCAGCGGTGCTTGAGATGAAGGGCCCAGTGCAGCGGTTCTTGAGACGGCGGTGCCCAGCGGAGCGGTGCTTGAGATGAAGGGCCCAGTTCAGCGGTGCTTGAGATGAAGGGCCCAGTGCAGCGGTTTTTGAGACGGCGGTGCCCAGCGGAGCGGTGCTTGAGATGAAGGGCCCAGTGCAGCGGTTCTTGAGACGGCGGTGCCCAGCGGAGCGGTGCTTGAGATGAAGGGCCCAGTGCAGCGGTTCTTGAGACGGCGGTGCCCAGCGGAGCGGTGCTTGAGATGAAGGGCCCAGTTCAGCGGTGCTTGCCCT
Organism: Pleurodeles waltl; assembly: GCF_031143425.1. NCBI lineage: Eukaryota > Metazoa > Chordata > Amphibia > Caudata > Salamandridae > Pleurodeles > Pleurodeles waltl. The sequence continues at coordinate 642,720,101 of NC_090438.1, forward strand.
GTTCAGCGGTGCTTGCCTTGGCGGTCCTTGCCCTGTTCAGCAGTCCTTGCCCTGTTCAGCGGTCCTTGCCCTGTTTAGCGGTGCTTGCCTTGGCAGTCCTTGCCCTGTTCAGCGATGCTTGCCTTGGCGGTCCTTGCCCTGTTCAGCGGTGCTTGCCTTGGCGGTCCTTGCCCTGTTCAGCGGTGCTTGCCTTGGCGGTCCTTGCCCTGTTCAGCGATGCTTGCCTTGGCAGTCCTTGCCCTGTTCAGCGGTGCTTGAGACGGCGGTGCCCAGTTCAGCGGTGCTTGAGATGAAGGGCCCAGTTCAGCGGTGCTTGAGATGAAGGGCCCAGTTCAGCGGTGCTTGAGACGGCGGTGCCCAGCAGAGCGGTGCTTGAGATGAAGGGCCCAGCGGAGCGGTGCTTGAGATGAAGGGCCCAGTGCAGCGGTTCTTGAGACGGCGGTGCACAGCGGAGCAGTGCTTGAGATGAAGGGCCCAGTTCAGCGGTGCTTGAGATGAAGGGCCCAGTTCAGCGGTGCTTGAGACGGCGGTGCCCTGTTCAGCGGTGCTTGAGATGAAGGGCCCAGTTCAGCGGTGCTAGTGATGAAGGGCCCAGTTCAGCGGTGCTTTAGATGAAGGGCCCAGTGCAGCGGTTTTTGAGACGGCGGTGCCCAGCGAAGCGGTGCTTGAGATGAAGGGCCCAGTGCTGCGGTTCTTGAGACGGCGGTGCCCAGTTCATCGGTGCTTGAGATGAAGGGCCCAGTTCAGCAGTGCTTGAGACGCTGATGCCCTGTTCAGCGGTGCTTGAGATGAAGGGCCCAGTGCAGCGGTGCTTGGGACGGCGGTGCCCAGTTCAGCGGTGCTTGAGACGGCGGTGTCCAGTTCAGCGGTGCTTGAGATGAAGGGCCCAGTTCAGCAGTGCTTGAGGCTCCGGTGCCCTGTTCAGCGGTGCTTGAGATGAAGGGCCCAGTTCAGCGGTGCTTGAGATGAAGGGCCCAGTTCAGCGGTGCTTGAGATGAAGGGCCCAGTGCAGCGGTTTTTGAGACGGCGGTGCCCAGCGGAGCGGTGCTTGAGATGAAGGGCCCAGTGCAGCGGTGCTTGAGACGGCGGTGCCCAGCGGAGCGGTGCTTGAGATGAAGGGCCCAGTTCAGCGGTGCTTGCCCTGTTCAGCGGTGCTTGCCTTGATGGTCCTTGCCCTGTTCAGCAGTCCTTGCCCTGTTCAGCGGTCCTTGCCCTGTTCAGCGATGCTTGCCTTGGCGGTCCTTGCCCTGTTCAGCGGTGCTTGCCTTGGCGGTCCTTGCCCTGTTCAGCGGTGCTTGCCTTGGCAGTCCTTGCCCTGTTCAGCGGTGCTTGAGACGGCGGTGCCCAGTTCAGCGGTGCTTGAGATGAAGGGCCCAGTTCAGCGGTGCTTGAGATGAAGGGCCCAGTTCAGCGGTGCTTGAGACGGCGGTGCCCAGCGGAGCGGTGCTTGAGATGAAGGGCCCTGCGGAGCGGTGCTTGAGATGAAGGGCCCAGTGCAGCGGTTCTTGAGACGGCGGTGCACAGTGGAGCGGTGCTTGAGATGAAGGGCCCAGTTCAGCGGTGCTTGAGATGAAGGGCCCAGTTCAGCGGTGCTTGAGACGGCGGTGCCCAGCGGAGCGGTGCTTGAGATGAAGGGCCCAGCGGAGCGGTGCTTGAGATGAAGGGCCCAGTGCAGCGGTTCTTGAGACGGCAGTGCACAGCGGAGCAGTGCTTGAGATGAAGGGCCCAGTTCAGCGGTGCTTGAGACGGCGGTGCCCTGTTCAGCGGTGCTTGAGATGAAGAGCCCAGTTCAGCGGTGCTAGTGATGAAGGGCCCAGTTCAGCGGTGCTTTAGATGAAGGGCCCAGTGCAGAGGTTTTTGAGACGGCGGTGCCCAGCGAAGCGGTGCTTGAGATGAAGGGCCCAGTGCTGCGGTTCTTGAGACGTCGGTGCCCAGTTCAGCGGTGCTTGACATGAAGGGCCCAGTTCAGCAGTGCTTGAGACGCCGGTGCCCTGTTCAGCGGTGCTTGAGATGAAGGGCCCAGTGCAGCGGTGCTTGGGACGGCGGTGCCCAGTTCAGCGGTGCTTGAGACGGCGGTGCCCAGTTCAGCGGTGCTTGAAATGAAGGGCCCAGTTCAGCAGTGCTTGAGACGCCGGTGCCCTGTTCAGCGGTGCTTGAGATGAAGGGCCCAGTTCAGCGGTGCTTGAGATGAAGGGCCCAGTACAGCGGTGCTTGAGATGAAGGGCCCAGTGCAGCGGTTTTTGAGACGGCGGTGCCCAGCGGAGCGGTTCTTGAGATGAAGGGCCCAGTGCAGCGGTGCTTGAGACGGCGGTGCCCAGTTCAGCGGTGCTTGAGAGGGCGGTGCCCAGTTCAGCGGTGCTTGAGATGAAGGGCCCAGTTCAGCGGTGCTTGAGACGGTGGTGCCCTGTTCAACGGTGCTTGAGATGAATGGCCCAGTTCAGCGGTGCTTGAGATGAAGGGCCCAGTTCAGCGGAGCTTGAGATGAAGGGCCCAGTGCAGCGGTTCTTGAGACGGCGGTGCCCAGCGGAGCGGTGCTTGAGATGAAGGGCCCAGTTCAGCGGTGCTTGAGATGAAGGGCCCAGTTCAGCGGTGCTTGAGATGAAGGCCCCAGTGCAGCGGTTTTTGAGACGGCGGTGCCCAGCGGAGCGGTGCTTGAGATGAAGGGCCCAGTGCAGCGGTTCTTGAGACGGCGGTGCCCAGCGGAGTGGTGCTTGAGATGAAGGGCCCAGTTCAGCGGTGCTTGAGATGAAGGGCCCAGTTCAGCGGTGCTTGAGATGAAGGGCCCAGTGCAGCGGTTTTTGAGACGGCGGTGCCCAGCGGAGCGGTGCTTGAGATGAAGGGCCCAGTGCAGCAGTGCTTGAGACGGCGGTGCCCAGTTCAGCGGTGCTTGAGAGGGCGGTGCCCAGTTCAGCGGTGCTTGAGATGAAGGGCCCAGTTCAGCGGTGCTTGAGACGGCGGTGCCCTGTTCAGCGGTGCTTTAGATGATTGGCCCAGTTCAGCGGTGCTTGAGATGAAGGGCCCAGTTCAGCGGTGCTTGAGATGAAGGGCCCAGTGCAGCGGTTCTTGAGACAGCGGTGCCCAGGGGAGCGGTGCTTGAGATGAAGGGCCCAGTTCAGCGGTGCTTGAGATGAAGGGCCCAGTTCAGCGGTGCTTGAGATGAAGGGCCCAGTGCAGCGGTTTTTGAGACGGCGGTGCCCAGCGGAGCGGTGCTTGAGATGAAGGGCCCAGTGCAGCGGTTCTTGAGACGGCGGTGCCCAGCGGAGCAGTGCTTGAGATGAAGGGCCCAGTGCAGCGGTGCTTGAGACGGCGGTGCCCAGTTCAGCGGTGCTTGAGACGGCGGTGCCCAGTTCAGCGGTGCTTGAGATGAAGGGCCCAGTTCAGCGGTGCTTGAGACGGCGGTTCCCTGTTCAGCGGTGCTTGAGATGAAGGGCCCAGTTCAGCGGTGCTTGAGATGAAGGGCCCAGTTCAGCGGTGCTTGAGATGAAGGGCCCAGTGCAGCGGTTCTTGAGACGGCGGAGCCCAGCGGCGCGGTGCTTGAGATGAAGGGCCCAGTTCCGCGGTGCTTGAGATGAAGGGCCCAGTTCAGCGGTGCTTTAGATGAAGGGCCCAGTGCATCGGTTTTTGAGACGGAAGTGCCCAGCGGAGCGGTGCTTGAGATGAAGGGCCCAGTGCAGCGGTTCTTGAGATGCCGGTGCCCAGCGGAGCGGTGCTTGAGATGAAGGGCCCAGTTCAGCGGTGCTTGCCCTGTTCAGCTGTGCTTGCCCTGTTCAGCAGTGCTTGCCTTGGCGGTCCTTGCCCTGTTCAGCTGTCCTTGCCCTGTTCAGCGGTCCTTGCCCTGTTCAGCGGTGCTTGCCTTGGGGGTCCTTGCCCTGTTCAGCGGTGCTTGCCTTGGCGGTCCTTGCCCTGTTCAGCGGTGCTTGCCTTGGCGGTCCTTGCCCTGTTCAGCGGTGCTTGCCTTGGCAGTCCTTGCCCTGTTCAGCGGTGCTTGCCCTGTTCAGCGGTGCTTGCCTTGGCGGTCCTTGCCCTGTTCAGCGGTCCTTGCCCTGTTCAGCGGTCCTTGCCCTGTTCAGCGGTGCTTGCCTTGGCGGTCCTTGCCCTGTTCAGCGGTCCTTGCCCTGTTCAGCGGTCCTTGCCCTGTTCAGCGGTGCTTGCCTTGGCGGTCCTTGCCCTGTTCAGCAGTGCTTGCCTTGGTGGTCCTTGCCCTGTTCAGCGGTGCTTGCCTTGGCGGTCCTTGCCCTGTTCAGCGGTGCTTGCCTTGGCGGTCCTTGCCCTGTTCAGCGGTGCTTGCCTTGGCGGTCCTTGCCCTGTTCAGCGGTCCTTGCCCTGTTCAGCGGTGCTTGCCTTGACGGTCCTTGCCCTGTTCAGCGGTGCTTGCCTTGGCGGTCCTTGCCCTGTTCAGCGGTGCTTGCCTTTGCGGTCCTTGCGCTGTTCAGCGGTGCTTGCCTTGGCAGTCCTTGCCATGTTCAGCGGTGCTTGAGTTGGCAGTCCTTCATTGCCCAGCTTGGCTGTGGCTGGTGGTCCTTCATTGCCCAGCTGGGCTGTGGCTGGCGGTCCTTCATTGCCCAGCTGGGCTGTGGCTGGCGGGGCCCTCCTGGGCAGCTGGGCTGTGGCTGGCGGGGCCCTCCTGGGCTGCAGTACCGGGCCTGTGTGTGTCCTCCTGCACACCTGGGAAGGGGCTGGTGGGGCCCTCCTGGCCAGCTGGCCTGCTGCCGGACTTGTCGGGCGTGCTGCCCTTCCCACCCTTCCCTGCACGCTTGTGGCCCTTTCCTACCTTTGGCGTGTGCCAGGTGGCACCTCACTTCCTGACGGTGCCAATGTAGGGATTTTGGTCCCTGGGGTCTTTGGTCGCTCGCACTGGGCACTGCCAATCTTAGGATGCTTTTCCGGTGGTGGGCTGGCCGTGCCTTGGCTCCTAGCTGAACTGGATGCCCTTGAGGGTGGGGGACTCCACAGTCCATGGACAACAGTCTTCACTGGTCCCAGTTTTGTGGTGGCTGAGGTGCTGATTGGAGTCTTATGATACGGACGGGGTGGGGGAGTTGTAGGAAAGAGGTCAAGTTTGGAAAGGAAAATCAATTTGGAAAGAGAGGGACGGGTAGGTGTAGTGGGTGTGGGAGTGGAGGAAGAGGATGTCGTTGTAGGAGTGTGAAGTCTGGTGTCTTTGGGTGCAGGTGCTTGGGCTGGAGGCTGTAGTGAGGTGGATGGCTGTTGGGTGGGTGGCTGCCTGCGTTTGTGTAGTTTGGAGGAGGGGGTGACAGACACACTTGGAGAGGACACAGGGGACGTGTAAATGGTAGTGGGGGTGGTGACTGCACGTGTGCGGAGTGTTCTGGTGGGTGTGCTGGTGATGGACGTAGTGGCTGAAGATGTTGTGCATGCAAGTGTGAGTGGAGACGTCACAGGGAGGGAGGAGGGAGACGAGGATGAGGGGGACACAGTGGAGGCAGTGGGTGTTGGTATGTCTGCATGTGGATGTTGCTTGTGTGAATGCTTGTGTGATGTGTGGCGCTTATGTATGGATGAGCTTCCCTTGGGTGTTGAGGTGTGTGCTGGCTGGTCTGATGGTGTGTCTGGGATAGGCAGAGGTACAGGGGATTGGGTCTGGGTGGAGGAAGTTGGAGGGGGAGGCTAGAGACAGGGACAATTGCTGCCGTCAGTGCTGAGGCCAGAGCGTTGAACGATTGCTTATGGGCAGCCTGACCCGAATGAATGCCCTCCAGGTATGCATTACTCTGGTGCACCTCTCTTCGTACACCCTGGATGGCATTCAAAAGGGTAGACTGCCCAACAATGATGGTCCTTAGGAGGTCAATGACCTCCTCACTGAGGGCAGCAGGGGTGACAGGGGCAGGGCCTGAGGTGCCAGGGGCGAAGGAGATGCCCACCTTCCTGGGTTAGCGGGCAGGGGGCAAACGCTGAGGGGCTGCTGGGAGGGCGGTGCTGGTGCGATGGGTGGCGGCTGTACCTGTTGTTGCGGGGGGGGCACGGATGTCCCTTCAGTGGACGAGTCGCTGTCACTGACATCAGCACGAGTCCCCGCTGTGGAGCTCCCCTCGCCCTCCGTCTCACTGGTGAAATCCGAGTCAGTTGCATGGCCCGCCATGCCCATGTGAGATGCAGCTCCCTCGTGCTCCGATGCCACTTCCCCTCCGCCTGATGATGCTAATGCACACATGAACAGGAAGACCACAAAAAAGGGGGGGAGGAGAAATAAAGACATGTTGAGTGCATGGATTACCGCTACCGTTGGCGGACAAGTCAGACACAGAAGCCCCCTGCACTACGCCGCGCACTTGGGGTCCACTACGCAATCCGTGGGACATGGCCTACAAGCCTATGGACGACAACTGCACACATAGATGACACAGGGCCATGGATACCTGTACTTGGCACCCTACAGAGGTGGGGGGCGGGGGCACAGGGCCATGCCTTACGGAGGGGCCTAGCCTACAGAAATCGCCCTGGCCTAGGGATACCCACAGCCCTCCTCCCCCACCCAGACACCTCCACTGCGTGCAAAGTCAGCAGAATGTATTTGTACTCACCCCCTTGTGTCTGCTGTGATGTCCTCACGCACCCATCCAAATCGGGGTAGGCCACCGCCAGGATCCGGGACATCAGGGGTGTCAATTCACGACTGGTACCCCTCCTAAGTTGGGAGGCCATCCCCAGCAGAGCCTCCGCCGTCTTCCTGCTCCCGCGTCGGATGTCCTCCCACCTCTTCCGGCAGTGGGTGCCCCGTCTGTTGTGGACCCCTAGGGTCCGGACGTCCTTGGCGATGGCACGCCAAATCGCGACTTTCTGGTGGGCGCTGACCTATGTGACATGTACAGGGAGAGAAAAATTGTCATCACCTTCTGCATGCTCGATGTGAGTGGCCCCCCATCCCCACCCTTGCCATGTGGCACATGCTCTCATCTGTCGTTTGATGCATGCCTCAATCGCTCCCCTCCCCACCATCTTTCATCCACCCGACTCAACCCAGGCATTGCCCACTAAGCATGGTCCCAGTGTACTTACCTGTTGGTCTGGAGGACCGTAGAGTTGCGCATACTGGGGTAGGACCCCATCCACAAGTTTCTCCAACTCCTCCGCAGTGAAGGCACGGGCCCTTTCCCCAGTCGCATGAGCCATTGTCTCTTCCAGACCGAGGTCACAGCAGCACTTGCAGTGTAGGTCCTCTCCTGTCGAAGATCAGGTATCGAGTGATTAAGCAGATAGAAAATGGCGGTCACGCCCGCGGCGGTGCGTACCGCGGCGGTGCGTACCGCGACCGCCGGCGCACATCGTCATTGGCTCCTGAAACCCATAGGGTTCTATGTTAACCAATGCGGCTTAGCACCGCGGTCTTCGACCGCCTACCGCCGCGGTGTGCCACTCCAGCGCATTGACCTCACATCCCACTGTCACACTTCACAGGTCAGGCAGCCGCCATTTCAAGGGCCCACATGGCCTATTTACCAACTGCGTCACACATACCTAGGCCATGCACCAACACTCATACAAGCCATTCAATGCATTGGGAATCGTGCTATGTGCAAGCTGTGGTTACGTACCTGTGGGTTGCTTGACTCTGTGCTCGCTGTTGTCCTTCATAGGCACCGTCCGCTGGGACACGCGAGGAGATGGAGGAATCTTCCCGTGTACAGACCGCTGGTGGACCTGTCGACAATGGAGGAATGACATGTCATACTGACATACAGGCTTGACCGAGCCACTATACAGGAACTGTGTGCCCAGCTGGAGCCAGACCTGATGTCACCCATCCGCCAACCCACAGGGATCCCCCCTCTAGTGCAGGTGCTGTCAGTACTCCATTTATTAGCAAGTGGGTCATTTCAAACAACAGTGGCCATATCATCAGGGATGTCCCAGCCCATGTTTTCCAAGGTGTTGTCCAGAGTGTTGTCTGCCCTGCTGAAACACATGCGGAGCTACATCGTTTTCCCTGAGGTGGGGGATTTGCCTACAGTGAAGGGTGACTTCTATGCCCTTGGACATATCCCCAACATCATAGGTGCCATTGATGGGACACATGTTGCTTTGGTCCCCCCCAGCAGGAGTGAACCAGTGTACAGGAACCGGAAGAGTTATCATTCGATGAATGTACAGATGGTGTGTTTGGCTGACCAGTACATCTCCCATGTTAATGCCAAGTTCCCTGGGTCAGTGCATGACGCCTACATCCTGCGGAATAGCAGCATCCCGTATGTGATGGGTCAACTCCAGAGGCACCGGGTGTGGCTATTAGGGGACTCTGGTTACCCCAACCTATCCTGGCTACTGACCCCAGTGAGGAATCCCAGGACAAGGGCAGAAGAACGGTACAATGAGGCCCATGGGCGGACTAGGAGGGTGATCGAGCGAACCTTTGGCCTCCTGAAGGCCAGGTTCAGGTGCCTCCATATGACAGGTGGATCCCTAATGTACTCACCAAAGAAGGTGTGCCAGATCATCGTGGCCTGCTGTATGCTTCACAACCTGGGTTTGCGCCGCCAGGTGCCTTTTCTGCAGGAGGATGGTCCAGATGGTGGTGTTGTATCAGCTGTGGAGCCTGTGGAGAGTGAAGAGGAGGAAGCCGAAGAGGACGACATAGAGAACAGGAACACAGTAATACAGCAGTATTTTCAGTGACACACAGGTAAGAGTAGACACCGGCATATTACATTTACTTAATGATTCCTACCTCTCTACTGTCTGACTTTTTCCCCCAGTGTTGTGACTTTCTCTTCCGTTTTCAGAGCTGTGGGCCCAACTGCGTGACATCTGCTTTGTTTCCCCATGGACTACAGCTGTGTGACAGCGGTTTGTTACCATCACAATGTGAATGAAAATTTTGGCACGGTCATGTCTAATACATTTGTTCTAAATCACAGCCAGACTCCAGATTGTTTTGTGCAATAAGTATTTTTATTCAAGTGCTCTACATTGGATGGGTGGTTGCAAATCGGTGAGGGGTGATGGTGGAGGATTGTCCATGGCAGAGTCCAGACTATCAGTTTCACAGGTGCATTGTCCAAATGCCTGTGTGAAGTGGAGCAGGGGCAGTTTAAGGTTGGACAGGGTGACAATGTGGGACAGTGGGATGACAATCAGGGCGGTATCCTTTGCTGGCGGGGGTCTTGACATCTTACTCTGTCTTCTTCCTGGATTTCAGGGCCCGCTTGCGGGATGATTCTCCTTCTGCAGGGGGTGGGGTTCTGGTGGCCTGTTGGTCTTGTGTCGGGGCCTCCTGTCCACTAGTGCCGGCGGAGGTGGTAGGCAGTTCTTGGTGCATGCTAGTGTCAGGGGCCCTTTGAGGTGCCACAGTGTTCCGCAATGTCGTGACTACCTCATTCAGGGCCACTACGATGGTACCCATGGCGGAACTGATGTTTCTTAGTTCCTCCCTGAACCCCATATACTGTTCCTCCTGCAGAAGCTGGATCTCCTGAAACCTAGCCAGGACCGTCGCCATCGTCTCCTGGGAGCGGTGGTATGCTCCCATGATAGAGGAGAGGGCCTCGTGGAGGGTGGGTTCCCTGGGCCTGTCCCCCCCCTGTAGCACAGCAGCCCTCCCAGTTCCCCTGTTTCCCTGGGACTCTGTCCCCTGGACCGTGTGCCCACTACCACTGCCCCCAGGTCCCTGTTGTTGTTGGGGTGGTGGGTTAGCCTGGGTTCCCTGTAGTGGTGGACACACCACTGATTGACGTGTCCTGGGGACAGAGGTATGGGCCCGCTGGGTGGGTGCTGTGCTGGTGTTCCCAGAGGGGGGAAGGTCTACTGTGGCCTGTGGCAGTGTGAGGGGAACCGACTGTCCCGAGGTCCCCGATGGACCGGGCTGGTCATCTAGATCCAGGGAGACGGAGCTGCTGTCCTCACTGTGGGCCTCTTCTGGGGGTGGACATTTGTGGACCCTCCTGCGCGATGACGTGGCGTTCGGGTCCTGCAGGGGTTTAAAAGCATGGTTATTGCTTCTGTGTGTGTCATATCATGCAATGGGTGGGTGCCCGTGTACCCCAGTGCTGGCATTCCTTTGTGGGGGCTGTTGTGACGGTGGTTGGGGGGGTGGGTTTGTAAGTGTATGTGCAGTGGGCATGCTTAGGTGATGGGTGTTCATGCTTTGTGGACGCATGCAGGGCTAGGTGTTGGGATGGGTGGGTTGTGATGGTGAGAAAGTTGCAAGGAGTAGGATGTGATGGGGGTGAGGGTGAGGGTGGGGGTATGAGTTGGCATGCAGGTGGGGTGGGGGGGAGAAGTAGTTAAGATTTGCCTTACCAGAGTCCATTCCTCCGCCTACTCCTGCGAGGCCCTCAGGATGCAGGATGTTCAAGACTTGCTCCTCCCATGTTGTAAATTCTGGGGGAGGAGGTGGGGTCCGCCGCCAGTCTTCTGCACCGCGATGTTGTGCCTGGATACCATGGAACGCACCTTCCCCCGTAGGTCGTTCCACCTCTTCCTGATATCGTCCCGATTTCTTGGGTGCTGCCCCACAGCGTTGACCCTGTCCACTATTCTGCTCCATAGCTCCATCTTCCTGGCAATGGTGGTGTGCTGCACCTGTGCCCCGAACAGCTGTGGCTCTACTCGTACAATTTCCTCCACCATGACCCTGAGTTCATCATCAGAGATCCTGGGGTGTCTTTGCGGTGCCATGGGGTGGTGTGGGTGATCTGTGGGGTGGATTGTGTTCTGCTAAGTGTGGTGATGTGTATTGTTGTGTTGTGTGAAGTGCGTGCAAATATTGCTGGGTGACAGTGAATTGGGCATCTGGGTGCTCGGATGTCTTTTCTCGGTGCGTGTTCACGAATCTCTAGGAGTGGAGGTTTGTGGGTGATGTGGGTGTGTGTTTTATATTTAATTGGGTGTGTGGGAGTGGTGTGTGTATGTGTCTCAGGTGTGTGCATTTTGAATTGTCCAATGTGGTTGTATTTTGTAAGTGTGTGTGTATTTTAACCGTGGCAGTGTGTACCGCCAATGGAATACCGCGGTTGAAAGACCGCCGCGTGGATTCGTGTGTCGTGATAGTGTGGGTGTATTTCTGTTGGCGTGACGGTGGAGGTTTGGTCATCGCCAGTTTCCCGCTGGCCTTTTGTGTGGCGGACTTTTGTGGATGTCTGTATTTTGGCGGTTTGCCTGTTGTGGGTCAGAATGACCGTGGCGGTTTACTGCGGCCGCAGCGGTGTTATGGCGGTCTTCTGAACGGCGGTAAGCGCCTTTTACCGCCGAGGTTGGAATGACCACCAAAGTGTTGCTTTCTGGAAAAGCTTCCTTTCTGCCAAATTTGGTGTAATTCTGTCCAGCGGTTCAGTCTGTAGTTGTGATCAAAATCCCTATGGGAATTAAAATGGGAAATGCACTCTTTTTGCCCCCCACCTTTTTCTTGACCCCCACCAGATGGAAAACCTCAAAACTTTCTATGCACAAGAAACCCCGTGGGCACACACTTTTTTGGGACAATTAGCAATGATTCATCAAATGGCACCAAATATATAGCCAAATCAGAAAAGCTTTTTCAATGTAAAGAAGGTCCCAGCTATAGCTCCTGATCACCAGTATGATATATATGTATGTGCCTGCCACTTTTGTATGGTGACCCCTGCCCACACACACACTTTTTTGCTCCAATGCTGTAGGGGTCACCAGGGCCTGAAGCACTGATTGTTCTACCCTGTATAATTCAAATAAACTAATGACAGCAGGACTGCCATTACATACTAGAGTAGCAGTGCCAACAGCTCAAACTTGACTTTGCCCTCACCAAGTGTGGCAAGGTCACAGCTTTATCTTTAATATGTGTTAGACACCCCTAAGGAAAGCCTCCTCAACCCAAGAGGCAGGATGCATTATATTATGAGTGAGTATATGTAGGTTACCAATAAAGAATGCTATAAGTGATAGACATTCTATATAATATCATAGGCTGGCACCCCCGGCAAACTTGAGGTTGGCAGCTTCATTATGGCATCACCTAGATATGTCATGTTTACTATCAAACGAGTTGCCTCATCACCTCTGACGTGATTTTCATGGCAGGGACAATGTGGCATACACCCAGCTGGCTACCTTAGAGGCTGCTAACTTAGTTGTCCCAGCCTTCCTGTACTCTGGCAGCCTGCACTTGCTGCTACCAAGCCAGGATTCTGACCTCCTGCTGGGCAGTGTGAACACTCCCAGGAGTCAGGAACAAAGACCTGGGCAAGAAGCAGGTCATACCTCCTCTCTTCCCAGTGGCACATCAAGGCAGTTGGTTTGAAAGGCTGTACTGCCTCGGATGTGCATCAGGGTTGACTCTCAAAGGAGGAAACAGCCCTCTCCCTACCCCAGGGACATTTTTACCTGGACAGGTGGAAAATTAGGCGTGCAGGAGATGTACACCCCTTGAAGGCTAGCCACACCTCTAAGGTAGGCTGCCTGGTCTGTGCAGCTTAAGAAGATTTACGCCATCTTTAAAAGTGGCGGAAAAAGTATGTTCTGAGTATAAAAGGCGACCTTCTTCCCCGGACGTCGTCATCACAGGGGTGGGTAAGCCACTGGGGATAGTAGCCCATTGGCCCAACAACAATTTAAAAAACGTTGAATCATCCAAGCAGGTCTCTTCCAACAAAGCCTTTATTTCTTCTTGCAGCGAAAAGCAGCCAACGCGTTTCGTTCACCACAAGTGAACTTCCTCAGGGCTGTAAAACAGACATATATTCAATGCACATATTCCTCATTAATAACATGACACAGCATCATAGCCTAAACATATGATAAAACTACTGTTACACTATATTTTACTGTTCAAGGATAGGAATGAAAAATAATACCATAAAAACCTCAATAACACGTCCATATAATTTTAAGTGACGCCTATCACAGAGTGAGATCAAAAATCAGAGAGGAATTGCTACACGGCGAAGCACAGAGGAAAGCTTGTGGGTCTGCCAGAACATAAGACACTGATATAAACCAACCTCACATGCATTTTTATTTCTGGAATATAACCAGCAGCATCAATCAATAAGGCCTATTCTCACACATAATTGCAATATCTTACAACATGATGAACACATTAAGGCTACAATAGGCCAGCATCCCCAGATCACTTTTCATAAGGCTAAATAACTAGGGAATATTTTAATGAGATGTATGCTTATTAAAAATGAAAAAACAAATTGTCTATCCAAGAAGAATCTGGGTTTTTGGAAATGTGAACATTGCAAGGCATGCAGATATGGCACAAATAGGCAAACATATGAGACATTTGAGGGTAGATCTTGTTTCATAAAAGAGATAATCACCTGTGATACTGAGTTTGTCATCTATGTTTTGGAGTGTGAGTGCCATATGAAACATGTTGGAAGTACCATTCACAAAATAAAAAATCATACCCTCAGCACCTCAGAGCCATTAAAAATTAAGACATACATTATCCTAAAGCTAAACATTTCTGGGAGGTGCATCAGGGAAATACCAGCAGCTTGAGTTTTTATGGCATTAAACACATGAAGGCCCGCCCACGCAAAAGAGATAATGAACTGGAGTTGCGCTGATATGAGTCAAAGATTATCATTTTGTTGGGAACAGAGGCATCCTAGGGACATACGCGATGCAGGGCTACATGTTTTAAGTAACTAGAATGATGCCCCTGTATATATTAATGTCTGATGTTCACAGTGCTATTGGAGGATGCGGTGCTGATGAAATAATGAGATTTTATCAGTACCTCTATTGAACTATACGAAAATAGTTTGTATTACCTCATTTGTTTACTATGAGAATTAGCAACACATTGTGGATAACTTTTGTACTCACTGTATGTTGGAACACATTCACTTTATTGCCAGTTTTGAAATATATCTATATGGTCTTTGCACTTTTTCTGTCATGCATGTGTGATGGGTGCCTGTAGGTGATGTTTTGTTGGCCACAGAAAAACAGTAGCTATTGAGTTACATGAAATATGTAGATTAGGCGCAGGTAGATTAGCACCTTCTTTAGATTTGTGATGGTTGCTACCATCTCGGTCCAGGAATGAAAGATAGCTATTTTTGCACATCTGCACATGGTCACTTTTTGCCAGTTTGGGTATATATTTGTCTAGCTCTAGTATGCTCTGCAGTAGGTACCTTTTTGAGAGGTGCCCTTGTATAACAGGTTCTTGGATACAGGAGAATGACAACCATAAGGTCCCTTATAATGTGTCACCCAAGTGTTAGTACACTGGGAACGATAAGAGCATATTTGATTGGGTGCACTCATTATGTTAGAAGATTGACATCACTTTGTGGCAGCTGCCACTGTTAGCGTGTGTGACCTTATTTGGATTCTTATCTTTATAAGGCGACGCATTAGAGGTTCAATGGATCTTTTCACTGCGCTTAGAGTAAATTCCACCATACAACTCATTTTCAATACAAATAATCAACAAATATCAATCAGCAATATCCATAATCTTTGGAGTCAGTAATCTCATGCACTACGACCCCTACGACCATGAATAACGACACCTTTTATGTAAAGTTAGAATGTTTGTTTCCCTATATTAACAATGATAATATCACGTAATTTAGCCTCAAAATCAGATGGTATACATACAGAAACAACACTGGTTGACCAAATTAGGGGACTCTGTGCTATCTGAACCATTTGCAAAGCATACCCTATTAATCATCATTCAGCATCAGAAGTCTAAGCAATAAAGTTAAAGATAGAATTCTCTAAGTAAAAGAATCAAATAAGAATGAGCACGCCTCTTCAGCAGAAACTGAAAAATTGAATGAGCATTAAAGATGAGAACAATCGGAACGGACCGTTTCTCTCTGGGCAGTCGGGCTAAATTAAAATCATCTAAAACAATTCCCACATTGCCATTGGTCAAAGAATCACAAGTTTACATTTAGTCCAATGAAAGCAGAACTTCAATTCTAAGATATAACTAAACTGTTTTTCACATGTCAATGATTGGGTCCTCTTCTCCTGGTCCCATTGTTGGACTCGTCAGGTAACATTTTTGTATCTCCCTGTCCTCCAGACAGTGCATCCATTGTTAGCTCCTGGGAACACCGCTTTCTCACACACTAACCTTTACATTGTATCACTAACTATTACATGATTTTCAAACAAGCAATTCTCATGGGAAAAGAAAAATGTTTGCTAGAGTTTGGTCAACTCAGTGGGAAAAAAACAATTCATGTATTAATTTCTTCAAGCAAAGATTTTCTCACAGCTTTGTCTTAACAGCACATTTTAACATGAGGCTGTGCAACTAGGCCCAAGACCTCTCTAACTTAAGGTCTACAATTAATAAAGCAAATACATAATGCAAAATCATAAATTTAACATACTTCTACCTTGGTCAAAACATAAGCACATCAATTTATTTTAATAAGCAATTAATAAGGACACTTCATGATCACTGACAGACACTCAAGTAGGCACATTTTCCAAGTTGTGCATTATTTTCTATATTAAGTCAAAATTCTAAGAAGATTCAGAATTCAAAATACATGAATATTCATTAGCAAACATTCAGTGTTCACAACACCTATGTTTTGGGGATGGATTACGGTTAACCTATTGTTGTCACTTGTTAGTTGAAAACCTCTTTTGTGTCCACATGAAGTATCTTATGCATATGTTGAATATAGGCCTGACAGTCAGCTAAATATAATTCCACACTAAATTCTCTCATTGCCAGGTTTTATCTGTATATGATATATGAATCAGTTGACCTGATTTATTGTTTAATAAGATACAACATCTCAACACTTTATTATTTGTGACTAAATAGTCATATTAATATATGTAGCTATGGATATGGCTCTCACCTTCATGGGGTCCCTGATTAGGTAGGCCTCACCTGCAAAGTGAATAGATAATAAATTGAGGTTTGGCATGGCCTGGCTCATTATAATTCAGATTCTTGCACCTTGACATTTTAATTTAAAATGTGCTTCTATAAATTCAGTCAATTATATGCTGCTATGGATATGATTGCCACCCCATAGGGTCCATTAAGTGATAGGCCTCCGCTACAAATTGAATATGTAACAAAGTGGTAAAGCATTGCCTGGCTAACTATAAATCAGATTCTTGCACCTTGGCCTGGTTAACTCTATATTAGATTCTTGCACCTTCACACTTGAACTCATAATGTGCTACTATTAACGGAATTCCATCTTGTACAAGGTTTTAATATTTGCTTTATTTAGTGTTTAGTTTAGTGGAGCAGATCACATCTGAGGGCCAATATTGAACATTTGAGGATGTTATAGATGGGCGCATCAATTGCCCAATTATTTAATTATTATTATTATTTAATTGTTTGCCATCTTGTATGGATATGTGATCTTACTCGTCTCTGTGTCCACACTACTGCTTCTATTTTCACCTTCAGGACAGATGGATTCTGATATTAGCGTTTGTTTGGATATTTGATATGCTTCACAACTGTATTGTTTTGGATACTGTATAAGATTTCACCTACAGATGTGGAGTATATTATCGATATAATGTTATATTGTTACACGAGTTTGTCTGAGTGCACGGTTATGAATTTCAATCGTGTCAACTTCATTTTATTATTTAAACGACATGGACATTCGAAACATAAACACAAACTGAATACTGTTGCTCAAAAGAGTGTAAAACAGAATAATTGCTTAATATTTGAATGTAAGAAATGTGTTGATATATTTACTGAATTTGATGCAAGAGGGAATGGAATTGATAAACTGTCATGGTGCCTGAACTGGGTCTCATTCGAAACCAAGTACCTGTCTAGCCTGCACAGCTTTGGGGCACTGCAAATAAGGAAGGACTGTTTTGAGTTGCTTTGGTGGTGGGATAACGACACGGAGGTGAGGATTATGCTTCTCTTTCTTTACTCTTCAAATTTCAGCTGCCAATCATATTAAAACTTTTTACGACACTACATTTTCCATTACCACCTTGTATAGTCACATGATCATCCACAGAGTCCATAGCCTTATACAACCCTCTTGCAGCAATACAGCTTCCTCTTCCTCTTACTTTGCTTCAGTTCAAGGAATAAACAGTTAATCAATCAGAGACCCTGTAACAACAGGAACTTTAACCAACTGAGAACATCACCATTAGCCCCAACAGGAGCCTAACTGGAAGATCCTGTCTTCGTGGGACCCAAAGACCTGCATCTGAAACATCAGGAAATGATCATCTGAAAGCAAACTTTGGAACCAGAGAGCCAAGCTTACAAAATTTCAGAATGTTGTTGACATACAAATTACTGATCTCCAGTTTATAGCAAGGAAGTAAAAACACCAAAGCTGTAACACTGGTTTCCCCAAAGACATGACATATAGCTAATACACAATGTTATCTGAGAGGGAAAAACAATTGCATATCAAACAACTTCTAAAAATACATATGTATTCAAATAACTGTATGCAGATAAAGAGAAATACATGGGTGGGATAAACCTAGCCTTTGTGTCCGTCAAAGAATTGAAAATTCTTGTTGCGAATGCTAGAAAAGTTCTTATTCTATGTTGGGACCAGAGGTCCGATTATGCTTGTTTAAAGCTAAGCCATCGCCACAGAAGCAACTTCAACAATAGGCTTATAATAAAATGACTTAAATGTAGATTCTGACGACCAATTGGCTGCTTTTTAGAAAATCATGCAATCTAGAACTCAAAGTAACTGATTTGGAAACCATTGCCCCTCGAACTGTGTGAGCGTCAAACACAGAGGTATCAATACTAGCCTCACTCATAAGCCACTGCATACATCTGGCAAGAGTGGCAGATGCCACAGGCTAAAGTGGCTTTTGCAAATCAATTAACAACTGACCCCTTCTGTCCGTATGAAATTCAGCAGTACTCACCTTGTAGTCTTTCAGACATTGTTCTATGCAAAGCTTAGAATTATCCGGAAAAGCTGAATAAGATACTTACCTGGAACTACATTTGGCTCATTGAGAAATCGAGACGGTAACACCTTCAGGAGAAAAATCTTCCCTGCCAAATCTAAATCTCGTACACCAGGTACACGTTCAGAAGAAATTTGACACAGGAGCATGGTCAATTTGGCAGATATTTGTTTCCATGATAGATACTTATTGTCTGGCCATGATTCTAAAAATCTCAGGACCATGTTAACATAAAACAGAATATTTAGGAAGAGGGGGCTCTACCATATGGATACCTCTTAAAATGTATACACTATTGGTGTTTGCTTCTCAGTTTACCATCAATCAGCAAATGGCCTGCCAAACTAGCAGACCTATTGCTGTTCAATGATCAATACGCCATGCCAGCGAAAGCCAGGAAGGACAAAAGGTTTATGACCAAACTACAATCCAGTCCAACGGGATCTGCATCCCACTCATGGCACCAGCCACACCAGCCTTTCCAAGCGGATGCTATTGCTTGTATGTGCTGGAGGACCAGGCACGACCAATCAAAGCATATGCCTCTTGCAAAAGGCCTGGGAAACTCCATCTTTTCTGGAAACTCCCCATGCTATTAGAGAGACGTGTTGTGACAGGATTAATGGAAGTGTAAGACACATAGAATCCAGAAGGAGGTTCCAACAGAAAGGAAACAAATCTCCAGAATTACCAGAAGCGATGCTTGTGCTTTCCAGAGCAGAGTCACTAAGATCAGCTCCACTCTTTGGTGCCTCACTTGTGCTAAAACCCTGGGGATCATCATTTATGGGGGAAAGGCATAGCCCAGGAAGGGAGACCAATCCGAAAGAAATGTATCTGTGGCCTGGGCTTCTGGGTACAAGTGTCAACTGATAATAGTTCAGAAGCTGCTAGTTGAAGTGAGATACAAAAAGGTCCACCAAACAGGGTCCCCAATGGTGTGGAAGTGCATGGAATACTTTTGGGTGGAGTTTCCAGTCGTTGAAGTCCCGAAGATGGTGCAACTGCCAGTCTGCAGTTGTATTGCTCCAGCCTAGGAGATACTTCACTACCTGCAATATCTGATTTTGGAGACAAAATACCAACAATCTTTGCCCATCTCTGCCAGAAAGTGGGATTTCTTCCCATCCAACTTGTTCACACATCGCACCACTGAGATACTGTTCATGCAAAGAAGTGTGCAACAGTCCGTCTTCTCTAGGGAGAGGCTGCATTTCGCAAAGGAACCTGGCAGGAGTTCCAAGCAATTGATGGGGAGAGCCTGCTGTGCTTTAAATCAACAATCCTTCGTCAAGATCGGACAGCAACAAGGTCCTCAAACCCTCCGGCTTGCATCAGACTTGATTATTACCTCCAGAGTTGAGCCCAAAATCTCCCTGCCGTTCCAGGCCTACATGTGCTCCAACCACCACAACATCTTGGTCCTTGCCTCCTCTGAAAGAAGAATCGGCTCTGAGTAACTGAGGCTCTTTCGAAGATGTTGAATATTGAGTCTCTGAAGGATACAATGATGGAGGGGACTGGGAAATATGGCCTAGATCAATAAGGCTAACAGGCTCACAATGCGAGCTATCAAGCTCAAGAATAGGGTCTGCCTGCTCAGAGTTTACCTCAATACCTCAGACTTTCTGGGGAGAGAGAATTAGTTGGGACGAGAGGAAGTCTACCTGAGAACCCAAGAACTCCACCCATCAGGAGGGAGTCAGGATCGACTTCTGAGTTTTTATGATGAAGCTGAGGTCTTGAAGGAGTTGAACTGTCCATTCCAAGTGGGTTGGGACCAAGTGAGGGTATTAGGCCATGATAATAATGTCATCCAGGTAGATAATTAGATGAACAACTAAGGCTCTCAGGGATTCCACCACTGATCTCATGGTCTTTGTATAGCACCAAGGGGTGCAAAAGACAGGCCAAAAGGGAAGACTTTTTACTCGTAACAACAACCCTGCCAGAGGAACTGAAAAAAGGGCTGGTGAGGTGGAAAAATGGGGACGGATAGGTAGGGTTCTTTTAAATCCCACTTGAAGAATGACTGTAAACAATCCAACCATTTCAACCCTTCAAATTCAGCACCTAGCAAAACCCACTTCCATTCTTCTCCACTAAAGAAGATACATCTAAGAAACCCATTTGGGTGGGGAAATGACACAGCTATGGCACCTTTCTGTAGCAGTGCTTGAACCTCTGAGGAGATTAAGGGCCTGATACAACTTTGGCAGAGGGGGTTAATCTATCCCAAATGTGACAGATATCCCGCCCGCCGTATTACGAGTTCCATAGGATATAATGGACTCATAATACGGCAGGTGGGACATCCGCCACATTTAGGACATATTAACCCCCTCCGACAAAGTTGTAATCAGGCCCTAAGTCTTGCTCTTGTTGGGAAAAATACAGTGTGAGAGGAGGGGAAGACTGCATCGGGGAGCTGTAAAACTCCAACTTGTAACCTTGAACGGCCTTTAGAACCCATAGGTCTTGAGTTGTACTCTGCCAGCTGTGGAAGAATAACTGGTCCTTCCCCCCAGGAGCACCTCTGAAAGTGAAATGATTCTCACATGTGGGCCAGAGTCCTGGAAAGAACCTGGCAACCCTCCTTATTGTCCCTTCTGGAAACGGTTCCTGTTGCCAGGAGGGCAAAAGGGGGAAAAGGTAGAACTGTTGGAGGAGTCTTGGTATCCACCTCTACCTTGTTGATAGAAGCTTTGTTGTGGGCCTTGGTGATTGCTACCGCCCTTCGCCCAACCCCAGAAGCGTCTGGGCCTGCCAAAAGAGGGCAGACGAAAGACCTTTTTGAGATAACCTAGAGCTTTATCCATATTACTGAAGGTTGCTTCAAACTTCAACAATTCCTTCAGAAAGGGGTTTCCAAACAGCAGATCCTTAACTATAGGACCTGACTCTGATGATGCAAGCTCAGTAAGCTTCAGGTCGAGCTTGAGGAGGATGGACTGGTGTTTTTTGCTGGATGTAGCACAGTTTATATTTCCCAGTTGTCTATAACTCTTTGGGCACAGCAGATCAAGATGTCTGGGTCAATGGGGATCACCGACTCCTTGGTGTGGTAACCCAGCTCAAGTATTTCAGTGGAGGGTCCTGATGCACCTGCGCCAAGGCCTATCAATACACTTCTTTGGATCCTTGGAATACTTTTTCATGTAAGTAGCTAGAGTGGGATTCACCTCCGGTGTATCAGTGACCTTGTCTTGGAGCTCTGGTCTGGGGCACTCAGAACATAACCATGCCCTGACCTCTTTGTTGAAACCTTGTCTGATATTTGATTAAACGTAGTCCACCACTTCCTGTGGGGGGAGCCACACAGTAGACTTGGGTGGGTGATTTAATTAGGCCTAAAGGTGAGCACCCTAGCCTGATGTGCTATGTTTGTAGGGCATGTCTTGCATTTCTGCTTACTAGGGCCTGGTTCATTTCCTTCATCAGAGCTCAGAGACGAAGTAGAGTTGTGGTCAACCTGCCTCTGGTTGGGGCTGCATGGGCAGGAGGAGTGCTATAATCGTGATCTTTGCTAGATAACTTGCCAACTTTTCAAAATCTACAGTGTGGAGGCACTTAGGGGCTTTTGCTCAGATCTTGGCACGGGAAGTCGCTTGACCGCCTCAAATCATCAAAGGAGGGGTTGGTATTCTACCTTGCTGCTCAGCGTACCCACAAAGGTGTCGCTTTAGGGGTTCAATGGCCCTCACCAGGTCTTTGTTCGCAGAATGTTGTACCCCCCCATTAAGCGCATCCACTAGGTCCTGTTCCAAAGACCCCTATGTGTCATCATAATAATATCCCTCCAAATTCTCATCGTATTATGCTGACATTCTCAAAATTCTGAGCAGCAGTGTTTTGCAAGCCTCAGGAGGACGATAAGATCAAAAGGCAGGAGGAGGAGATGGGCAATCCACCAAACAGGAACAACTCAGGGGGAGTAAGCAGACGTACCCCAACTGCAGGTCAAGTCTAACCACTTAAAATGGACCTGCTACTAAACTCTAGGCAGAGCCTTTGACAATTTTACAAACCTGTGGGATAGGCCAAGCCACCAGACCATAAAAAGGGAGCCAAAACGTAAGGCTATATATATATATATATATATATATAGAGAGAGAGAGAGAGAGAGAGGCACTTAGGGGCTTTTGCTCAGATCTTGGCACGGGAGGTCGCTTGACCGCCTCAAATCATCAAAGGAGGGGTTGGTATTCTACCTTGCTGCTCAGCGTACCCACAAAGGTGTCGCTTTAGGGGTTCAATGGCCCTCACCAGGTCTTTGTTCGCAGAATGTTGTACCCCCCCATTAAGTGCATCCACTAGGTCCTGTTCCAAAGACCCCTATGTGTCATCATAATAATATCCCTCCAAATTCTCATCGTATTATGCTGACATTCTCAAAATTCTGAGCAGCAGTGTTTTGCAAGCCTCAGGAGGACGATAAGATCAAAAGGCAGGAGGAGGAGATGGGCAATCCACCAAACAGGAACAACTCAGGGGGAGTAAGCAGACGTACCCCAACTGCAGGTCAAGTCTAACCACTTAAAATGGACCTGCTACTAAACTCTAGGCAGAGCCTATGACAATTTTACAAACCTGTGGGATAGGCCAAGCCACCAGACCATAAAAAGGGAGCCAAAACGTAAGGCTATATATATATATATATATATATATATATAGAGAGAGAGAGAGAGAGAGAGAGGCACTTAGGGGCTTTTGCTCAGATCTTGGCACGGGAGGTCGCTTGACCACCTCAAATCATCAAAGGAGGGGTTGGTATTCTACCTTGCTGCTCAGCGTACCCACAAAGGTGTCGCTTTAGGGGTTCAATGGCCCTCACCAGGTCTTTGTTCGCAGAATGTTGTACCCCCCCATTAAGCGCATCCACTAGGTCCTGTTCCAAAGACCCCTATGTGTCATCATAATAATATCCCTCCAAATTCTCATCGTATTATGCTGACATTCTCAAAATTCTGAGCAGCAGTGTTTTGCAAGCCTCAGGAGGACGATAAGATCAAAAGGCAGGAGGAGGAGATGGGCAATCCACCAAACAGGAACAACTCAGGGGGAGTAAGCAGACGTACCCCAACTGCAGGTCAAGTCTAACCACTTAAAATGGACCTGCTACTAAACTCTAGGCAGAGCCTATGACAATTTTACAAACCTGTGGGATAGGCCAAGCCACCAGACCATAAAAAGGGAGCCAAAACGTAAGGCTATATATATATATATATATATATAGAGAGAGAGAGAGAGAGAGGTATGTATATATAGATACAGATATTATATATATATATATATATAGAGAGAGAGATAAATAAACACACATACACACACGTTTACATTTGTAATCAACACATTCACATTTTTTAGAGATAATATATTATTTACTTTTATATATTTATATATACTTACATTGTGAGAACTAAATATGCACATTTATTAAATGGTGTGAAATATATTTATTTTTAGAATTAGAAGAAGCAAGCAGAATTAAATGTGAGTGTGTGGTCAATCACATCACATAAAATTCCCTTACCTGTGAGAGTTAGCATGCTATATTAAAACGAAAATATTAGAATTGTTAGAAAACAAAAATAAATATTACTCACCCAGCTCTGCAACCTTGACACCTAGCAGATTGAGCAGGTCCTGCTCTTGGCCTATGATGTTGGCCCACTTTTTGCCTGTTTATCAGTGTGTTTAGACTGTCTTCAGTGGGATTCTGCTAACCAGGACCCCAGTAATTGTGCTGTCTCATCCAAATTTGGTTGCTTTGGCACCGTTTACACCCCACAATTGGCATACTGGTGTACCCCTGTATGTCCCTGTATGTCCCTAGTATATGGTACTTCAGTACCTAAGGTATTGGTACACGAGGAGTCCCCCATGGGCTGCAACATGTATTAGGCCACCCATGGGAGCCCATGCAAACTTTGTCTGTAGACCTGCCATTGCAGCCTGCGTGAAAAGATGCATGCACCCTTTCATTTCAGGTAACTGCACCAGATCACTCTAACTCATAAGTAGAGGTGCCCCTACAAACTCTAGTTCCAATTCACTGGACTTTGTAAGTGAGGGGAAGCCATATTTACCCATGTACTGGCCTATGGTCCAGCTACATAATGGTAATTCCAAACCTAGGTATGTTTGGAATCAAAGATGTCAGAATCATACTCCAATACTAATACCAGTATTGGTGGCATAATTCTATGCACTCTGGGGGCTCCTTAGACGACCCCTCAGTATTGCTCCTATCAGTGTTTCACGGTTTGCGGGCAGTCTGTGCTGCTGAAGCCCACCAGACAGGTTCTGCCCACCTGCTGATTGACCAGCTCAAGCAGGGGAAGGCACAAACAAAGGATTTCCTGTGGGAGATGGAGGCAACACCCTCTCCCTTGGAAAGAGGTGTTTCACGGCTGGAGAGGGGTAGCCTCCCCAAGCCACCGGTTTGCTTTGAAGGGGCACATTTGGTGCCATCCTTGCATAAAACAGTTTGCAACATTCCAGGGACCCCTGATCCCTGCCCAGGGATGAAACTGAACAAAGGAAAGGGGAGTGACCACTCCCCTGTCCATCACCACCTAAGCGGTGGCACCCAGAGCTCTTCCAGGGGGGCACTTGATTCTGCCATCTTAAAACAAAATGTGCAGAGTCCCCTGGGAGCATCTGAGTGGCCAGGTCAGGTAAGTGACGTCAGTGACCCCCTCTGGTAGGAGGTCCCCGTGCAAAGTGACCAAACCCCCTTTGAGGGCTATTTAGGGATTCCCTTGCTGGTGAGTCCCCAGATTCAGCATGGAGGACTCCACCAGGACTCCTCTGCATTGTTCTCTTCTGCTCCTGGCCACCAGAACCGCAACTGGACACTTCAAGAACCGACAAGACTGCAACTCCTGTGACGACCTCACCATGCAACATTGTTTCCTGGCTCCTTCCAACAACTGCAACATTTTCATAGCTGTACATCCTCTGGAGTCAGGAAGACTATAGCTGCACCAAGAAGCAAGAAGGAATTTCCCTTGGAGTGAGGAAGTCACTCCCCTGCATCTGCAGGCACCTAAGGTAATGACATCCAGCTGTGAGTATCTGCTCTCCCATGGAAATTCATGGATCCTGCAACACAGGTGGTGGGTCTGAGTGGTCCCCTTAATCCTCTCTGCCTTCTATCCAACTTGGGAGATGGTGGCCCCTTGCCTCTCTTTTCAGGACAATACCCCTGTGCACCGTAACTCTTGCAGCAACCAAGGCTTGTTGACTCCTGCTCCAAGGGATCTTCCGGCTCCAAGTAACCCCGGCCTCAAGCACTTCATCCTTGCATGGACAGTCTCTCCTCTACTGCTCCAGCGACATGGGACTCCTCTCCATGTGTGCTGACTGGGCCTCAATGCGACTTACTGTGCCAGCTGCCAGTGGGTTGCCTGTGGGGGCTGTGACTGCCTCTGCTGGCTCTCCCAACTGCTGAGGGTCAACCTGGACTCCCTTCCAAGGGAGGAGTCCCCTGGACTTTGCTGGTCCTCTTCAGTCATGTAACTCTTCTTTTGCTCCAACTTGCATTTGCCAAGGCTTTTTGGTGGTCCTCCTGACCACTGACCGACTGCAACCTGGTTAGCGATGTGGGACATCATCTGCAGGACTCCAAGGACTTTCCTGCAGCTCCTGGACTCCACAGCTGATCTTCATCTTCCCTCATCAACCCAGATCGTCGTCCACAGACAGGTGGGTAGTGGCTCTTACCCCACCTGGACACTCCATTGTGGACTGGACACTGCCCCTTCTTTTGCAGGTCTCTTCTTCCAGAATCCAGCTTTGGTTTCCTCTGATCTGGTCCTGTTGTGGCAAAGTTCCTTTTCCAATTCCTCTTGTTAGTCCTTGGGAAGAGCAGGTACTTACCTCTGCTCTCCTGGGCCCTAGGGGTCACTTACGTGCTCACCTTTTGGGGTCCTGAGTTCTCCCAGCTCCCCTCTAACTACTCCATATCCTTGGGTGGGGGACTTCAGTTTGCATTCCACTATTTTAGTATTTGGTTTGGCCCTCCCCTAGGGCCCTAGCTATCTAGCTATTTTATACAATTTCTTGCCAATGCTTGTTGTTTCTTATGCTAAATCCTAACTAATATATATATATATATATATATATATATATATATATATATATATATATATATACATATATATATATACATATATACGTATATATATATATATAAATATATATATATATATATATATATATATATAGTGTGTATGTACTTACCTACAGTTGAGGGACTGCCTATAAGTAATCTAGTTCAGTGTTACTGTAATGAAGTATCTTTATTTTTGCAGTGGTATTGCAAGTGCTTTACCTTCCTCATAGATAAGTCTTGGATGCTCATCCACAGCTACCTCTAGAGAGCTGTGGCTTCCTAGACACTGTCTTTATTCACTAATAGGGGTTGCCTGGACCTGGTATAAGGTGCCAACACCATAGGTGTCCAGGCCAGCTTCCTACAGCATGCACCACCACACTATCCTCTGGAGCAATCAATACTCCGGCAGCATGTAACCCTTGCTGGGCCTACCGGCAACATGCGAGGGAGAGATGGCGTTGTACCCAAAAGACTAGTGTGGCCACCTCCACCTCATGGAAAATGGCGTGAGGCTGCACCCTTTCATGCAGGAGCGGGTGCCACTAGTGCTGCTGCTGCCTGCTTCTGCCATAGCGAAAAAAGGAAGGAACAGAAGGAGGAGGCGGACAAAAGAAAAACAAAAACAGTCACCAAACAAAGACAGAAACATAAATACACACATGGAAAGGCAGACTGATAAAAATAAGTGAATGACAGGTGGGATTAAAATTGGGGTTATGATAGAGGAGGATTAGGTAGGATTAAAAGAAGGCCGGGAGGCCAGAAGCAGCTAAAACAAGATGGGCACATCCATACAAGCCATGTAGTGAGGTTCAGGTCACAACAGCGCAAACGGCAGAAAGAGCATTTTCCTGCCTGTTGGCAGAATTCCATGGATTCTCAAAGAGGTTTTTTTTGGCAACCCCCGAGAATTCTGCAGGGTGAATTCTCATGAGTTCAACCCAGGCCTAATTGTAATTAAAAGTCCTCCTTAATGGTAAAGTTGAATTTTAGTTGCAATTCTGAAAATGCCACTATTAGAAAGTTGAAATGTTCCTGTCCTAACCATTTGGTGCCTGCAGCCTGCCCAGGGTCACATGACTGGGTGTAGCTGGCATTTGGTCCTTGTGTTTTGTTCCCACACAGTGAGACAAATGGAAGATAGGTGTTGGCAGGAAGGTCCACTCTGGCTTAACAATGGGGAGGAAGTGTCACCTACCACACTTGCTCATCACAAAGGTCCTGCTCGAATACACTCATAAAGGGTTTGACACTAGGCTTTTGTAACCCCAGACAAGCTAGTGCCAGGGAAGCAGGAACTTTTAGACAACTCTGTGAGTAGAAAGCTCCTGAACCTTCTCCTACTTCAAAGTGGGTATACATAAAGGACCTTCTGACACAGCTCTTCAGTACATATCTGGATTGGTGGAAGACTCTAAGAAGGACTGCTGTGCTTCAAGAAGGACTGCTACTCTGATGCCCTACTGTGCTGCCCTGTTGACCTACTGCCCTCCTGTCTGAGTGAGAAGGATTGGACCTGCAATTTGATCCCAGGGCCACAAGAGGGACTGCAAGGGCTAGTTGCCTGAACTCGTGATCGGAGTCTCAGAGACAGAACAGGTTACAACAGCCTTGAACATAGCACCTGGAATCTGCCAGCTATGCGTCCTGCCCTCCCAAATGGTGATGTCCCAGTCCTGGGCCCTTGGAAGTGGGCCTGAAGGTGGTCTGTCAGCCCTGACTCAGTGTAAAGCATTACCTCTCAAAACTGTGCATCAGAGCCACAGGGTGAAGCATCACCTCAAAGAACTCCACATTGGACCAGTTGCGCAACACATCCCTAATGCAGGTCTTTGCATCACAATCCCCTCGTCAACAGCATCCTCGATGACAATGCAGGACTTCGCATCACCAGCCGTGTAACTTCTTTGAAACCAGCTTGTTCACAACGCATCTTTGATGCAGGATTCAGCACCACAAGCCCTTCGTCAACAGCATCCTCAAAAATGATGCAGGACTTCACATCTGAGACTTACAGCTTGCCAAATCTGATGCTGTGCAATGCATCTCATACCTGGACCTCGTATCAACTCGGCTGCATGACGCATACCTGAGGTGGGATCTTTCAATGCTCCACAATCAGGATATAAGACACTGATGTTCAGTGGCCCAACCTGATCCCTGTAGCCGGTCTGTACTCCAACGCAGATGGCCTGAGTTTGAGGCTTCATCCCAGTCCAGCTTTGTGCTTTTTGGTGCTATTTTCACTCAAAACTTCAAAATTACATAGCTCTGATGCTACCGATTGGATGTTTGTCGTTTTGGTCTCAAATTATTTATTAAATATTACATTTTACTATGTTTTTCTAAACTGGTATGCCATTTTTCTTTAATTGTGTTTCACTTCATTCTTCTTTAAATTGCTGCATAAATACTTTATACGCTGCCTCTATGTGGCTGTTTTGTGCCAAGCAACCAGAGGGTTAAGTACAGATTAATTTGGGGTTTGCTTGTGACTTCCCCCTGACATGAATTGTGGCTACACTTGAGTAGGGTTTCATCCCCCTCAATCAGTAAACCTATTTCGTACATTGGTGTTTAGTGGGGAGGATTAGGATTAGTTTTTGTGCAGGGCTAAGGTGCCATACTGTTATTTTGAGTTACACTGAAAATCCCAGATATGTAATCTGAGGCTCATTCAAGCCTAGCAAACTCTCCCTAGTTTTCTGATTGGCTTTTGTTCCTTTTTCAAAATTTAAGTTCCCTACCCCTTTGTCTTATAACATGGAGATAGAGATGCTCAACATAGACATCCTTGGCAGATCTGAGCTGCAAAAACCCTGCAAGGAGAAGGGGCTTCATGCAGGAAAGAAGGCCACAAAGCTGGACCTTCAGTAAACCCTCCCTGCCTATTAAGAGGTCATAAGGATGCAATCCAATCCTGAGAAGTTTAAGGAGGAGGATCTTAATGAAGATAATACTGATGAGAGGGGAACTTGATTTAACAGTGGAGGAGCATTGGCTTTGGGCCCGGATCTAGACCTTTAAGACGAAGGAGACCACTTACCCACTGAAAGTGATCCAGGTTTAAGGGCAGGGAACAATATGTCTTCAAGGAACCTGAACCCAGAAGAATTATAGGACAGGCAGGCAGAAAGGGAGCTCAAGTTGCAACTGGCCAAGATAAAACCATTGAAGTTAAAAACAAAGGCTAAGGCTTAGGCTGAGGCTTAGAGGTCCCTAAACAAAAATGCTGCTGGAGCATGAGGTACGCCTGAAGGAGCTTGAGCTCAAAGCTTAACAAGCCTCTGAGTCCGGTTGCTGTGGTGACAGCATACCTACAGTGTCTGAGGGAGACAAGAAAGTTTACATCCCTAAATATATGGTGACCAATTATGTGGAGGGTGATGACATAGACAAATGCTTTTTGCCTATGAGATAACTCTGAGGGTACATAAGGTCTTATGGGGAGTGCTGAAGGGTAGCCTATGGAAGCACATGCTTGCTGTGAGTAGGGACACACTCTTTGCACTTGAGGTGGATAACCAAACCAGGTATGCCCCCATGAAAGTCATCCTTGTTTCTAAATTCAGACTGACAAATGAGAAATACTGTCTGAGGTTCAGGGACAGTTATAAACTCCCAAACTAGTCTTAGGTGGATGTGTTGGACTATTCCAACAAGGCACTTACTGGCTGAGTGAGGGGCAGAAAAGATGATTACGTTAGACTGTATAACTTTATTTTGAAGGAGTACATGCTCAATATTTGTTTCATAGAGCTGTGCCAGCAGGTAATGAATAGCAAATTGGTTGATCCCAGTAAGCTTTCTGAGGAAGCAGACCTCTGAGTCAATACTAGAGTGTCCAAGAAGGCATTTGAGGTAACTCCCGAAAGGACAGTGAGGATTCTCAGCAGAAGAAGAAGGAGGGAAATAAAAACAAGAAAGAGTTCTTATAAAAATCTTCAAAATAGTTTAGAGAGGAAAGGGTCCCATTCCCAACCTTGCCAACACAAGAAAGGTGTTGTAGATTAAAACACTAATACGTGTGTCCCTAACTTGTATGAGTTCTCCCAGTCTGGGCACTCTATGGAAGATGCCATGTTTCCTAAGAAAGCACAGCACCCTACTGGTGGGCAAGCCTAGGGGTGGTTGAGTGTAGCACTTGGGGAGGAGATTGTACCAGTCAGTATGTTTAGTATGCACTGTTCTTAAATTAGTGGTGAGTTAAATTAAAACTTCACTTTAGTACTAGGAAACTCAACGCTTTAGAAAGCAGATGAAGTTTCTAATCTTTACATGATGTAAGGTTTATCTTTTAGGGCCTTCCAAATGTGTTAATTTCCTGATGCAGAATGTCACTGTAGGTCATTTTCTAGTAAACACATATGTTGAGTGTGGAGGCTGGATATCCACCACCTGAAGTAAGAAGTGTGGGAGGGAGGGCCCTGGGATGATATCAACTTATTTTTTAAAACAAAATAATTAAATCTCATCTAATTGATAGGATTTAAAGTTGGGTTGTGGAAAGTTAATTGAGTGTGATTTAATAGGTACTTTGAAAATAGCCACATATTCCTTCACATACAGAGTATACCCTGAATATTGAAAACAGAATATTAATGGCACAGAATATTGAATCCAAAATACTGACAGGTAAATCTAGATTTTTTATAGCTTACTCCACGTATATGTCCAGAAACAATATATATATCTTCAAGGTATGTAGATGTGAAGTTAGGAATAGTAAATCAATATTTACATATATGCATTTATCCTTTGCTATTCTGTGAAAAATGTTCTTGTGCCACGACATTCTGGGTGTCGATATTTAATTGAAGAGCTAGTTTTTCGGAAATAATGCACCTATAGAGCATAGCTTCATTGTTTGGTCATAGCTGAGGGCCCTGCTGCCTAAAAACATATTTCTGGCTATGGTTCTCTGTGTGACATAATCTACTTGGCAGTTGGAGGACTGAAAAAACTTAAAGAATGGGTAAATAATATATATGAAGTACAACGCGTTTTGAAGAAAACAACATAAGAGGCCATTTACGATTGAACATTCAGATTATATTAAATACATGTCATAAATTTGACGGTTCCCTTAGCTTTTTAAGATTGATGCATTGACAAACTCAGAGTTTGCCCAAATTGTTGTATATTTTTCTTTTAGGACAACAATCATGTATTTTAAGATTTTAAAAGTGCCTCTTCAGTAATGATTAGAAAACCTACAGATTTTCAGTCAATTTATTTGGCAGTTATGTTGTAAACTAAGCCAACTTTTTTAGACATTCTCGGGGGAGAATGCACCATAGCCTCAATGCTTTATTTATAAAATAATAAGTGCCAGTGCCCAAAGCGCTGCTCAGACACCAGCGGCTGGTGCTATAAAATGCCAAAGCACGAATAGCAAGGGTGTGCAGTCCTGAATCCACCTCAGACCTCTTTAATTCACTTCCAGACACTCCATGCTCCCTTATTGCATTCTTATAGAAAATATGTAATCAATTGAAAAAGCAGACACCTGTATTTCTTGTCCTCCATCTTTTGATTTTGTTTGTTTTTCCCTCTGAAAATGTCTGATGTGGAGAAATAAGTGCTGGTCCCCAAAAATAAGTGCTAGTGTTCCGCACCGGCAACCACTGTCTCAAATTAAGCACTGTGTAGTCCCCTGTAAGTGGTCAGTTTTCTTGTTTGCTCAGTGCAGTTCAAGTTGGTGATTTACAGACTACCAGTTTTAAAGTTCAGTGGCTGCCACAGGAAAGAACTCCTAGGGACTACTATAATGGGCATGGCATTTGCAGAGTTTGACTGGGCAGATTTGTTATTATTATTATTCTTATTTTATGCTGCTGTTTGACAGTGGTTTTGTTGGAATGAATGATAAGCTTTAACCTCTGAAAGAAGCCATGGGCCACGACAGAGAACCAGGGGTCAAACCAAGATTGATAAATACACAGCCCCACTAGAGAGGGAGAAAGGACTTTCGGAAGGTGCTCCGGGGTTGACGACCCGGTGATGGGGGACACTACGGCTCTCACCTTGCAAGCTATCCATGAGTCCAAGATGGCACTGGAAAGCAAAATATGGGAAGTAGGGACCGATGTATCAATACTCCGCCAAGACCTCATTCAAACGGTAGGGAGAGTCTCCTGAGCAGAAAAAAGGATATCTACCCTTGAGGACACAGTTAAACACCTCTTATTGGACTTGGCCCACCTGAACAAGATTCAAAACATCTGCAAGACTATGCAGAAGCTGCTGAAAACAGGGCCCAAAATAATAATCTGCACTTTGTTGGATTCCCGAACAGTGTTGAAGACCAATCACCCAAACACTTCCTGGAGCAATGGCTTCAGAGCTGGATGGAGTCCTCTAACCTCCCTAACTGTTTTGTTATTGAATTGGCACACTGCTTACTTCCCCAAAGGTCTGCTATTGGGGGCCACTGAGACCTCCTCATAGTGCGATGTTGGAATTACAAAGACCAAGACACAGTCGTCAAGGGCACATGCCACGCGAAAGAACTTCCATATCAATCACTGCGTATTTTGATCTTTGCAGGCAATACTCATATGGTAAAAAGCCCACGTGAATTCTTCAACCAAGTTCAAATCAAGTTATGTGCTATGCGGGTTTCCTACATGTTCCTGTACCCTGCCAAGCTAAGCGTGGTGCACCAGAACAAAATGCTGTTTTTTGACTCTCCAAAGGAGGCATGGACCTGGCTCACCGAGCCACAGCCACTCGCTCTTAACTCATCTGCTCCTTAGGGCGACTAGAATCTCCAGCCAGACACTATCCAAGAAACCACACAACCAAAGAATAAGCGATAACGGGAAAGATTGAGATGAGGCCCATCTGACCATTGCAATCCAGACCCAGCCTTGGATTCAGAGGGAGAACGGGAGCACCGACCAGGGGATGATGGCATGCAGCCCCAGCCTGACCAAGCTTGCTCTTTCATTGACCCTGGAAAACAACAGCTCAAATACATTTCTTGATATTGTTTGCGCACCAGCACCATGATATCCTGATATGGTGATATTCCATTGCACTTAGGCGTAGCAGGGGGAACTTCCAGACCTGCACGGCTACACCTTCCATCTCATTTATTGGCTAGGTTATCCTACACTATGTAGGGAAAGGGTGACTGACGCTTCTTCTGGGTGGGAAGTATAGGGTGGGAGACTTTGGGGGTATGGGAATAATTCTATGCCTTTATGTTAGGTTGGTATTGTTTTGTTTTTCTTTTCCTTTATATGGGATGGATTTTTAACTGAATGACCGTCTGATGGGGTTTCCTGTAGGTAGGCCTCTTCTGTGGTTGTCCTCCTTTTCATCGCAGTCAAGTCATAATATACCACAGCCCATTGTCAGTCACTTACCCACCATGCCACCAACATTACCCAATCTTTTGTGGTTCTTACCCAGAATGTTAACAGTCTATTAGATCATATTAAGAGAGGAGCTGTCTTCCAGTTCATCCAGCGACACTCCCTGAAATTGGTATTCCTACAGGAAATATACCTCCAGGGCACCAATTGTCACTTCCTTGCCCTCAAGGGGTATGACAGGTTATTACACGTGGGGTACACTAGGGGTTCTGGAGGGGTGGACATCCTACTTCACAAATCTCTATGCATGGCTGTGATCAAGGTTACGAGGGATAGCAATGGCAAGTATATCCTTATAGATGACATCATGGAGGGTACCCAATACAACCTTCCAAGTGTTTACATCCCTCCAACACTTCATCAAAATATGCTTAAACCCTGTCAGACTTGGTGGCTGCACTCCCACCAGGTATGACAATTTTGGGAGGTGACTTTAAGGACAGAATGGGGTAGGCTGACTGGCACAAACCCAAGGGACACGCCCCTGACTTGGTCGAGGGTTGACATACTTGTTGAAGGAGCGCAAACTCATTTACATGGGGCGAGGGTGGCATCAAAGGGACCTAGGTTGTACTCATGCATCGACAGCACACGACTCACTCTCTTGCATTGTTTATCTGTTCCTGTCAGACAATGATCTCCTCTGAAGCATGGGATTGCCAGAACCTGGCACAGGTGATATCAGATCATGCGCCTGTTCTGCTCCAATTTGATGATGCCTTCAGAGGCTCTTGCCCCATCTGGCACCTCAATGTCTGGTTCCTACAGGAGGGCACGTTTTTAGACCACTTGCAGGAAGAATATAAGTTCTTCCTCAAAGTGAATGAGGGCTCACTGACTGCTTAGACCCTGTGGGAAACTGGTAAACCTTACTGAGGGGTCTGGCCAGCTCATATCTCAAGGGAGCAGAACATGAAAAACAACACTGGGTGGTCGAGCTTGAGCACTCAATAGCATAGCATGATAGAACAGCATCTGGGTCACTTAGCGATCCAGAAACATGACAGATAAAGATAGATCGGACATCACTCTGCCAATTAGGGATGAATGAAGCCCACAAGTGTTTGATGGTGACCACTCAAAAGGTTTACGAATGGGGAGACAAATCTAGTAAATTATTATACTGGCTGACCTCTCACCAGTCTGAAAATAAGGTGATACCCTGTGTTATGTTGGGCTCCAGGTATTGGGTGAAGGATTCTCAGGGGATAGCTACCACATTGGTCCACTACCACAAAGAGCTCTATGCATTCTGTAGGCACCCGGATATTGAGAGGTCAGCCCCCTTGGTGGGGGAGCTCCTTCTGCCCTGAGTTTCTTCCCAGGAGAGGGCTGCCCTGGAGAATGACATCACCCGAGAAGAAATTGGGGACACTCTATTGGAACTTAACCTGGGCAAAACACTGGGTCCTGACAGCCTTCCTGTGGAATTGTACCATAAACTCCATCCCAGCATTATTCCACCCCTGCTTAAACTGTGTACAGAAGCCATGGCTTGGGAGCCACTCTTCCCCAGAGACTGATCAAGCCACGATTGTGGTACTTCTCAAACCGGGGTGTCAGCATCCTCCTGCACATATTTTAGACTCATTTCCCTCATCAACAGCAAGGTCAAGCTACCACACAACTGCCAGATCTCCCTGAGGGACTTTAATGGGCATCAGTGATCTTTAAATATCTGGGAATTCACTTTTACCACCAATTTACAGGTATGAATGAGGGCCACGTAGACAGAGCATTATGCTCCCTAGGAGCTAGTGTCACGTTTTGGGGAACTGCGCTTGCCCCTCATGGCCAGTGTGGCACTTACAAAGATGGTAATGTTGCCCTGGTTGCTATATTATTTTGGAAAGCTGTTTTTGTATATATTGTCAGTCTTGGTAGGTGAGACTGTGGCTAAGGATCTTAGAATCACCTTGCCTGGCATACTTGATGACCTATGAGGATCCAGGGGGGGACAGAATATTGGTTGGGGTGGGCATGGTAATTGCCAAGAGAGACATTGCCCGTGGCTGGACTTTCCCAAAAGCCCCCTTGATTACGGCCTGGATTTGAGGCATGGATTGGTGTGGCAAACTGGCAAAAGCCATTCACAAGGCTGGGGGATGCCTCACAAGTATGATAGAATTTGGATAAAATGGTAGGACTGTAAATCTGGAACCTTTCCCTCCATGTCACAAAAGGAACGCGAAGAGTCAGAGGTGTAGTAAATGAGCATTTGATCACTGCAATGGGTACATGTTCTAATGCACATGCATAATGTTCACAAAGGCAATGGACAAAGAACATAGGCCCAGATTTAAGAAAAGTGTTTCTTCATTACATGAAAAGGTGAATTATGAGGAGTTGTGGTATATTTTGTGAGAGGATTATTTTGTCATTTTTACACAGGTCTAAACTGTCTGGGCAGAGACTTCAACTCATTAATATTAGTTTAACACCAAAATACAGCAATATGCATCAGAAAGGGGACCAGCCTTCCTTTGGAAAGGGCGTTCCAAAGCAGGGCAACACATATTGCTGTGTTTTAGTAACTTTTGATCCATTTGAGTTTGAAACTTTTTTTTGTTAAAAGGTGCAGATATTGCAGCATATAATGAATGGACTTCGTGGCAAGTACCGCAAATCCATAATTATGTGGAAAACGCCATGGCCACAAAATCACAATATTAAAGTGGCCTTGCTTAGCCTAATACTACTCTAGCTGGGTGTTCCTTTCATATTATAATTTTGATATGCTTCCCAAAAAATCTTACCATCTAAGAAAGAAACTTCTTAATGAGTGACAAATGAAAATAATACAACGTCCACTGTGTGTGTGGTCTCTGTGTTTGTCTGTTTTGTACATTCTGCAGTAACTCCCACACAAGATGAGCTAAATCTATTACTCGTAATTAGAAACGCGAGTTAGGAAATCCCTAATTAAGTTTTTTCTCCACCATATGCTTTATTTTGTTGGCAAAACTGCAGCATTAGCCAAGCAATGCCCTCTGATAGAATACCTGTGGCTTTCGCCTAGTGGGCTCCTGCTCCTCGGTGCGGATGGCAAGGGAAATCGACGCAGGGATTTATTGCCGCTACGTGGGGCTGAGCTCGCAGAAACTGGGAAATTTGGCACGCTGCATCAATGAAAACTGTATGTCCCTTATGGATCTGTCTTCAGCTCTCGCAGGCTTTTAAAACTTGGCATATGAAGGTTTTCTAGCACGAGTGAGTTTCTAGGAAACTCTCGTAAATCTGGTTTAATCTTGGATGGGGGTTAATTTGAAAAACCTTTCGTGTCCGTTTCCAACTATGAAGATCCTGAGATGAAATGACAATATTCAGCCACATCGATTCTGATTGTATCTAATCATTCAAGCGTGTTGTACAATAAAATGAAGTGTTTTGTAGGGCCTGCTATAATGGAATTTAGCAAAATGCTGTGTCTGGGTTTTTGTCGTGCATTTTATGCCAAAACAAACACAGCTCTTTCTAAGAGAGTTCTGCATTTAAAACATGGCACACACACTCCTCCTTTCCTTCACACTGGTAGCAAAAAACTGGTGTGGCAAATTCAACTCATTGCTCAATACAAATTGCATTGAAATAATTTTAAGTCTCTAGGGCTATGGCTGATGATGAACCTCAATTCATCAAAGTGCCAGGGTTAGGGAAGTGACATCACACGCCATTTGACGTTTACTTTCACTCACATACATAGGCTTACACATTCACACACATTCACATATACATTTAAAAACATGTTTTACTTACCTCTGCAGCCAGGGAGAGTTATATTCCAACTAACTGTATTCAAATCTTTCATACACTAATAGCGAATAATATAATATATTATAATTCACTATTAGTGTAACAAACCATTTCCAGAAACCAAGGAAACTGGAGCCATAAGCAATCTTCATAAGGACGAGTTGTCTTCTGTCTGCCTGACAATGATTTTGCCACTTGTGAGGCTGTAGTCTCAAAGTCAGTGCCAGGAGTCGCAAGGGGCAAGCCGGGGGTCACGACTGCGACTCCTAGAGACCCCTAAATGACGTCCATGTGGCTGATGTCAAAACCTCATTCAGGGGACCACGGGCATGCAGGGGTTACTATGCCCAACCGAGGTGATAGAGGCCTTTTACTCCCAATGTCCTGTGGCCCAACCTACTATGGATGATGCTCATCTGGGTCAAGCACCCATTCCTCCACCTGACTCTCAGCTGTGTAGCATAGCTTCAGCAGTCAACGTTCTTTCAGAGGAAGCTCAGTAACAGATAAGTGAACATAACATGTGGCAATGCAACAATGAATCAATGTCTAATCAAATGCTTGATGTTGAATAAAAAGAAATATTTAACCACTTTGCTGCAAGGCCTTTTCTCCCTTGTTTGCCAAGCCTTTTTTTGTCTATTTGGGGTAGTTTGCGCTTACGCCCTCATAACTTTCTATCCACATAAGTTATCCATGCCCAATTTGCATTCTTTTTTTCCCAACATTCTGGGGATTCTAAAGGTACCCAGAGTTTGTGGGTTCACATGGAGGAGACCAAGAAATTAGCCAAAATACAGCTAAAATGTGTTTTTGGGGGGAAGAATGGGAAAAAAAGTGCAACATGTTTTTTTCCCCTGCAAATGGCATCAGCAAAGTGTTTGCAATGCTAAAATTGCCATCTTCTCAGCTTTGAGAAGCAGGCAGACTTGAATCAGAAAACCACATTTTTCAACACAGTTTTGGCATTTTACTGGGACAGACACCAATGGTAGTATTTTTGTGCTTTTTCCAGTTAGTGACAGAAATGGGTGTGAAACCAATGGTGGATCCTGAACAACTAAACATTTCTTAAAAGTAGACAAAATTCTGAAATCAGCAATGGGTCATTTCCGTAGATGCTTGAAGGTTTTCCTATAGAAAGTAACAGTTGAAGTAACAAAAATTGAAATTGAGTTGAAAAAAAAACTCATTTTTGTCTACGTTTTCTTCTGTACCTTTTTTCCAGCTATGGCTGATTTTTTAAAGCAATATACCGTTACGTCTGCTGGACCCCTCTGGATGTGGGGATATATATGGCTTGTAGGTTCATCAAGAGCCCAAGGTACCCAGATACAATAAATGAGCTGCACCTTGCAATAGGTTTTCATTGTATATCGGGTATGCAGCAATTTTTTAAATTAAATATAAAGAGTGAAAAATAGGTATCAGGGAAACCTATGTATTTCCAAAATGGGCACAAGATAAGGAGCTTCAAAGCAGTGGTTATTTCCACATTTCTGAATTCTGGGGACCCCCATACTAGCATGTGAATTACAGGGCATTTCACAAAATAACTTCTTTCTCACACATTGTCTTACATTTGAAAGGCAAAAATGTAGAGAAAGACAATTGGCAACAACACTTGTTACTCTGTTCTGTGTTTCTCCAAGTCTCCCGATAAAAATGGTACCTCACTTATGTGGGTAAGCCTAGTGTCCGCAGCAGGAAATGCCCTAAAACTCAACAAGGACAAATAACATTTTGATGTGTTTTCTGCAACGTGCCTAGCTGTGGATTTTGGGCTGTAACTCAGCGGGCATTTAGGGAAGCCTACCTAACCTGTACATTTTTTAAAACTAGATACCTAGGGAAATTCAGGATGGGTTGACTTGAGGGGCTCTCACTGGAGTCTGTCACCCAGAATCCTTAGCAAACCTCAAAATTTAGCTAAAAAAAAAATTTTTCCTTTCATTTCGGCGCTGCAAGGTTTTGGAATCTCAGAGGAGCATAAACTTCCTTCCACCCAACATTCCCCCAAGTCTCCAGATAAAAATGGTACCTCACTTGTGTGGGTAGGCAGAGCACCCATATTTGGGGTTGGGGTATGGCCATTCCCCCACTTTCTGTTTATTAATAAAAATCCCTGGTGTCTAGTGGGGTTTCTGCCCCCCTGTGTACAGATTGGCCTTACAAAAATAGGCCAGTCTGCCCCGGGGGGGGGGGCAGAAATGGCCAAAATGAATGCCCCCCCAAAGGGGAGTGGCCCTTGCCCAAGGGGCCGAACCTCCAAAAAAACACACACACACAACAATCCCTGGTGCCTAAGCGGTTTCTGTCCCCCTTTGGGGCATATGGGCCTAAACAAATAGGCCAATTTGCCCCGGGGGGGCAGGAATGGCCATCAGCAATGGGCATCCATGGGAAGCGACTACTTCCGAAGGGGTGGCCCTCCCAAACAAAACACACATACAACAATCCCGTGTGCCTAGTGGGTTCTGCCACCCTTGGAGGAAAATGGGCCTAATCAAAATAGGCCAATGTGCCCCCAAGAGGGGCAGAAATGGCCTAACAAATTACACCCCAATGGGGAGCGAACCTTCCTGAGGGGGCCACTCCCCTGATATAAAGCAATAATTAAAAAAATCCCTGTTGTCTAGTGGTTTCTGCTCCCCTTGGGGACAGATTGGCCAAATAAAAATAGGCCGATGGCCTAAAGTATAATGTCCCCATGGGGAGCGACCCTTGCCTAAGGGGCCTCTCCCCTTATGTAAAATAAACAAAATAAAAATATATATCCCTGGGGTGTAGTGGGTTTCTGACCCCCCTGAGGACAGGTCGGCCTAAAAATATGGTGATTTGCCCACAAGGGGGTGGGGGGCGGAAACAGCTTACACATTTTGCTCCCAAAGGGGCGCAACCATTGCCCAAGGGGCCACCCTCCAATTACCAAAGTAACTATAAAATGAATCCCTATTGTCTAGTGGTTTCAGCGTTCTTGGGGGCAGATTGGTGTAAAAAATATGGCTGATCTACCCCCAAGTAGAAATCCCAACAGAATGCTCCCCAAAGGGGAGCAACCCTTCCCCAAGGGTTTGCTCCCCAAATAAATGCACATAAAAAAAAAATCCCTTGTGTCTAGCGAGAATTCCTGCTGCACGATCGGTATGAGATCGTGCAGCAGGAATGCTCAAATAGATATCGGAGGAAAGGAAAAGCCTTTCCTTTCCTCTTATGCCTCTCTGACTTCAAAGGTGCCCTCTGATGACCTCAGTGTGTGGTGCCTGCTGATGTCATCAGATGTCACAGGACGGTCAGTGGTGGCAGTGGAAGTGCTTCTACTGCCATCACTGTCATGGTGGGTGTGGGTGGGTGACCCACAGGGGCAGCACTAGCGCTCCCCCGTGGGTCAGTGCCAGAATGTTTCCATTACATCCATGGCACAGAAGGGGTTAAATTCTAACTCTACACATGAAAAGGTAAACAACATTGAAAAAGCAATAACATGATCCCCTTGAGGTCGGAACTCTAGTAGTATCAGGCCACTCCCTGTCCTGCCACCTCTAGTACAATAGGTTTAGTGTTATTCCCCATTGACTGATGGCCTCATCCAGGGAACGTAAGCTAATAGGTCGTATTAAAGAGTTCTTCTCTCAAACTCTGCTAGTAAGTTCAATCATTAGAGTCAAGGGGTTAGCAGCACCAACAGTGGTATGTCCCCCAGGGCCCCAAAGGTACAATTCTTGCCTTACCTGCTCCAGCAGTAGAGAGCACTGTCCAGGTGCAGCTCGGTCCTGTTTTGGATTGGCTATGTTGGACCGCTCATGGTCACACGTGGCAGCACCTGGCAGGTGGCGGCTCTCTCCCTTGAGCCATACTACATGTGGATTCAGATGGGCAAAGTTGCTCCGGCTTCAGTGGTCACTGGGTAAGTCACCCCTCATCAGGGATGGGGCTGGTCTTCTTCCCCTGATGGGGCTCTGATAGTGAAATCGACACAATGCAGTTGGGTCTCATCTTGGTCACAGCAGTTTCTTGGTCCCAGAATATGAACCAGACCTCTCAGCGTCAGCGTATCCGGTAGGCCCTCCTGACATACAGGGTCACCACTTCGGTTTTCACACTCTGGTCATGCTGACTTGATGTTTGCACCCACATTGGTCCCACCTGAATTACAGGGTGACCAAGGCACTCTGGCGCAGGACTACAGCCTGATTGATGCAGGGAGTTGATAAGAGGATGCATTTTTACCACCACCCTTCTTGATACACTTAACAGCGGCCTCTTCTGGCACATGAGGTCGCCAAGTCACTTCCGGTACACACAGACAACAGTCCAAGCAGTGCACGAGCGGGTTTCTTCCACCTCGTTCCTCGAGCTCAGTTCACTAGGGCCTCTCCTGGTATATGTGGTCACCGACTCAGTCTGGCACACAGTCCAATCAGGGCAGGGAGCAGGTATCACCCACTGCACTGTTTAAGCTCAGTTCATTGTGTCCCCTCATGGCATAAGTGTCACTGACAGTCTGGCACATGGATTGCAGCCCAATCAGTGTGGGGATGGATTCCTCACATCTCGCATAGGGAGTCCCCACACCGAGGATCCTGTTAGACCTGACAGCCTTAGAGTGGTCATCCCCCAACTTTTTGCCTGCCTCCCTCAAGGTTTCTGATGCTGATTTTACT
This sequence comes from Pleurodeles waltl, assembly GCF_031143425.1. NCBI lineage: Eukaryota > Metazoa > Chordata > Amphibia > Caudata > Salamandridae > Pleurodeles > Pleurodeles waltl. The sequence goes on from NC_090438.1 coordinate 642,761,896, forward strand.
GCTGATCAGTGCTAAAGTGCATATGCTCTCCCCCTTAAACATAGTAACATTGGTTCATACCCAATTGGCATTTTTGATCTACTTGTAAGTCCCTAGTAGCGTGCACTACATGTGCCTATGGCCTGTAGATTGGATGCTACTAGTGAGCCTGCAGTGTTGGTTGTACCACCCACATAAGTAGCCCCTTAACCATGTTTCTGGCTTGCCATTGCACTGTCACTTCGGCTTGGCATTTAAAAGTACTTGCCAAGCCTTAAACTCCCCTTTTTCTACATATAAGTCACCACTAAGGTAGGCTCTAAGTAACCCACAGGGCAGGATGCTGTGTAGGTAAAACAAAGGATTACCTGTGTGTTTTATATGTCCTGGTAGTGGAAAACTCCTACATTTGTTTTCCACTACTGTGAGGCCTGCTGCTTTCATAGGTTAACAATAGAGCTACCCTCATATACTGTTTGAGTGGCAGATCCTGATCAAAAAAGGGGTAAACAGGTCATGGTTAGTATGGCCAGAATGTAATAGAAAATGCTACTTATTGGTGAAGTTGGAGTTTATATTACTATTTTAGAAATGCCACATTTAGAAAGTGATCATTTCTCTGCACTTAAAATCCCTCTGTGCCTTACAGCCTGTCTCCAATCCATGTCTGGGTTGGGCTGGTTGACAGCTCCCTTGTGCATTTCACCCAGACATTCACAAAAACAGGATAGTCATACCTGCACTCATCTGCATACTGAATGGGTCTTCCTGGGCTGGAAGGGTGGAGGGCCTGACACTTACATTTCAAAGGCTAGTGGCCTGCCCTCACACAATGAACTGCCAAACACCCTACTGGGACCCTGGCAGACAGACGTCTACTGAAGGGAATCTTGTGCACTTCAAAACCACTCTTTGATGTCTCCCCACTTCAAAGGCCTTTTTGTGTATCTAAACTGGGTCCCTGACCCCACCAGATCAGACCCTTCTCGACCAGATCCTGCCACCTGTCAAGCGGAGCTGCCTGGCTGCCCAAAGGGCTCCCTTTGACTGCTTTGCTGTGAAGGACTGCTGACTTGCCGTTGCCCTGTTGCCTTGCTTGTCTCCAAGTTTTTTGAGAAGTGCTCTCCAATGGCTTGGATTGAGCTTGCCTCCTGTTTCTGAAGTTTCAGGGCCAAAAAGACTTCCTCTCTTTAAGGAAACTCCTTGTATGGCAAATATCAGCGCACAGCCTGCCGGAAACAATGCACAGCCTGCCCAGCGACGAGAAAATCGCCACATCGCTGCCCAGCTCCCTGAGCGGAGATGAACCTGTGTTGCAATCAGAACTTCAACGCACAGCCATACCGCATCGACGCACAGCAGAGCCAGAACGATGGAACCCGACTTCCTGAGAGAAGAATTGACAAAGCGCCTTCTGTGGGACAGAAACTCTGACACATCACCCACCGGATCAATGCAGTGCCTATGACTTCGTCCCACTCTGTCAGCATTTCCATGCATCGTCCATGGGCATCAAAAGAACCCCACATCGCAGTGAGGATCCAAGACTACGCACCAGAAACTGACCCAAAACCCTGCAGTGTGGGAAGAAATGACACATCATCTGTGCTGCGTTGCAGAATTGGACGCACAACTTCCTTTTTCCATGCATCTCCTCCTCTGTGGTCTCCGTACGTGTCATTTTGATGCAAACCAGGTTCTTTGTACACACAAGAGACAATTGTTGATTCTTAAAGACTTGAAACTCTTAACTTTCCAAAAATGATATTTCAACTTGTGCTTATCAAATCTTGATTGTTTTCACCTTAATTTAATCAGATAAGTATATTATATTTTTCTAAACACTGTGTGGTGTATTTTTGTGGTGTTTTCACTGTGTTATTGCATGATTTATTGCACAAATACTCTACACCTTGCCATCTAAATTAAGCCTGACTGCACAGTGCCAACCTACCAAAGGGTGGACAGAGGATGATTTGTATTGTGTGTGACTTACCCTTACTAGGATTGTGGTCCCTACTTGGACAAGGGTGTACATCTCTGCCAACTAGAGACCCCATTTCTAACATTGGTGATCAGAAGTGAGGATGGGACTTGTGTTTGTGCAGTAAAATACAATAGCTGCGTGTACCCTACCTACCCACAGTGAAAGGTCAATCTGATTTTTTCTCTTTTTGCTGCATTTTTTTTCCTGCTTGATATTTTAATACAATCCTCAACAACATGTCTCTTTCTGGGTCTCAAGGAGCTGGAGAGTTTGACCTAGCCAAGCTGGAGACAAACACTGTCAGCCAGCTGAAAGGGTTCTGCAAGGGAATGGGAGTACTTACCTAGGGTGCCTCCAGGAAGGAGGAGTACTAAAAGGCACTGTGGGTTGGGGCAGAAGTCTATTCACAAGAGGATGTTGAGGTGGAGGGGTCAGAGGATGGCTCCCCAGAGGATTCACCAATGGCAGTGTGGGGTGAAAGCCTTAGATTTGTGCCCCCTGCTAAATCAGGGAGCAGTGCCTCCCATCACGGCCTGGCCGCAGAGAAAAAGAGGGAGTAGAGGGAGTTCAAACCGTAATTGGCAAGTTAAACATGGAGGCAGAGGAAAGAATGCCAGAGAGAAAAGCCAAACAATCTGAGGCTGCAGACAAGAGAGCATTGACAGAAAAGAAACTACTTCTGGCTCATTAACTGAGTCCAAAGGAGCAGGACCTCAAGTCTAGGCAGTCTGAGTCCAATAGTGATGTCAGCAGCATACATACAGGACCTGCTGGAGACAAAAAGGTTTGGATGCCCAAAGATGTGGTGACACGTTATGTGGTGGGAGATGACATAGACAAATGGTTTTCTTCCTATGAAGTTGTAATAAGGGCCCATGGGGTTTCTGAAGACCAATGAGGGGGCAGGCTTGTGGAAATATGTGTCTGCAATTGGAAGGGACACACTTCTCACACTAGAAGAGAAGGATCAAAACACATACCCGCTCATGAAAGTCATTTTAGTTGCCAAGTTTGGGCTGACCCCTGAGAAGTACCGTAAGAGGTTCAGGGACAGCACCAAACTCTCCACAGAAATTTGGGTAGACTTTTATGATTTTTCTAGCAAGGCAGTGAATGGATGGGTGCGGGCAGTAAAGTAAATGATCATGTTGGGTTGTATAATTTGATCCTGAGAGAGCATATGCTCAGTGTTTGCTTTTCAGAGTTGTGCCTGTACTTGATTGACAGTAAGCTGACTGATACTAGGAAGCTTGCTGAGGAGGCGGACCTCTGGGCTAGGGCCAGAGTGTCCAAAAAGGTATCTTGGGGGGGGGGCACCCACAAAGGTGGTCAGGATTCCTACCAGAAGAAAGAGAGGGGAGAACAACTTAAAAATAAGGAGTTCTCAAAAGGCCACCAAAATAACTCCCAGGGAGGTAGTGGTGACCAGTCCCAACCTGATTCTGAAAAGAAGCCAGGATTCTTTGACAAGAAGTAAGGGAGGTTTCTACCCCAGTGCATAGAGTGCACCAAGTATGGTCAATCCAAGGGGGACTCCAAGTGTCCAAAGAGAGCACAGCCCCCCACTGGAGAGCAGACACCTGGGCTGGCTAGTATAGCGCTCTGGGAGGAGGTAGTCCCAGATAGTTTTGGGGAGCAGATAGAGGTAACCCTAGTGTCCCTGAGAGATTAGTAAAAGCCTACATGCCTGCAAATACTTCCAAGTGTAGGCAGTGGGTCACCATTAGTGAGCAAAGGGTGGAGGCTCTGCACGACAAAGGAGCCAGTATGACTACTGTCAGGGGTCAGTTGGTGTCTGCGGAGCAGGTCATCCCCAATATATTCAACCAGGTCATAGTCATGTTCTCTGGTACTTTGACAGTAGCTGTGAGCCCTGCCATGCCTCTATATTGTATGTTAGGCAACAACCTTGAGCATACGGCCTGGAAGGAGGTAGAGCTACGGTCCCACCTGGAGATGTTAGGTTTGCCTGAGTGGGTCTGCATGACCACAAGGTCCATGGCTGCCCGGGAAGGGAGTTAAGGGTGTTTGGAGCCAGGCACAATGGCCCAGACAGCTGCCAAGGAGAGGGGCAAGGGGCATGGGAAACTAGTTCCAGAAGTTCCCACGGTGGTTGACTGGGTCCCTGAGGAGGAGGCCCCTGAGCCAACTTGGGAGGACATTGCTGTTCTAGGTAACCTGCCTGAGCTTGCTGGCTGGCAAGTTGAGGGTGGGCCAACCAGGGAAGAATTCTGCAAGGCGCAGAAGGAGTGCCCCACTGTGGAGGGTCTGAGGCAACAGGCTTCAGCCCAAGCAGCAGGTGTAGCCTTTGGTGAACACCATATCTATTGGTAGAATGATCTCCACTACAGTGAGCCTAATGTAACGGAAGCCGGGGCAGCATGCATGCTGGTAGTCCCCCAGTGCTTCCTACTGGGTCTGGCTCAAAACATCCCTCTGGCGGGACATTTGGTGCAAGACAAGACCTTCTCCAGGCTTGTCACCCACTTTTCTTGGCCCCGAATGCGTGTTTCCTCAGATGCTTTCTGTAGGTCCTGCCCAACCTGCCAGGCTAGTGGGAAGACAGGGAAAAGGGTCAAGGCCACCCTGATCTCACCCTCCATCATTGACACCCCCTTTGAAAGGGTGGGCATCGATGTCATTGGTTCCTTGGAATCGAAAAACAGCCCTAGGCAACAGGTTTATCCTGGTTTTGGTGGACCATGCCACCCGCTACCCAGAGGCAATCCCTCTGAGGACAGTGGCTGTACCGGTGGTGACCAGAGCTCTAATGGGAATAGTTATCCCGTGTGGGTTTCCCAAAGGAGATTGTGTCTGACAGAGACACAAACTTCATGTCTGCATACATGAAGTCCATGTGGGATGCGTGTGGGGTCACCTACTGGTTCACCACCTTTTACCATCCTCAATCCAATGGTCTTATGGAAAGGTTTAACAAGACCCAGAAAGGCATGATCACAGGCCTCCCTAAGGCCATGAGGCGTAAGTGTGACATCCTTTTGCCATGCCTTCTCTTTGCTGATAGAGAGGTGCCCCAGAAAGGGGTGGGGTTCACCCACTTTGAACTTCCCTATGTGTACCCTGTCAGGGTACCCCTAAGCATAGTGAAAGGGGGGTGGGAGAAGGCTTCCAGGAAACCTCCCTGGATGTGTTCACCTACATGCTGGACCTCCGCAACCAGATTCAATGCTTCTGGAAGAAAGCCAAGAGCAACCTCGAGGCCAGTCAAGAGGTTATGAAACAATGGTATGACCAGAAGGCCACCCTGGTAGAGTTCCAACCTGGAGACGAAGGGGCATATTTATACTCCGTTTGTGCCGAATTTGCGTCGTTTTTTTCGACGCAAATTCGGCGCAAAACTAACGCCATATTTATACTTTGGCGTTAGACGCGTCTAGCGCCAAAGTATGAGGAAAGAGCGTCATTTTTTTGAGTGAACGCCTTCCTTGCGTTAATGAGATGCAAGGTAGGCGTTCCCGTCCAAAAAAATGACTGCGACACAAATGCATCGTATTTATACTCCCGGGCAAAAATCACGCCAGGGAGTAGGCGGGGCAAAAAACCCCGCATTTGCGCCTCTTTTTAACGCCTGGGTCAGGGCAGGCGTTAAGGGACCTGTGGGCTCAAAATGAGCCCACAGCTGCCCTCCCATGCCCCCAGGGACCCCCCCTGCCACCCTTGCCCACCCCAGGAGGACACCCAAGGATGGAGGGACCCATCCCAGGGACATTCAGGTAAGTTCAGGTAAGTATAATTTTTTTTTTTTTTTTTTTTTTTTGGCATAGGGGGGCCTGATTTGTGCCCCCCTACATGCCTCAATGCCCAATGACCATGCCCAGGGGACATAAGTCCCCTGGGCATGGCCATTGGGCAAGGGGGCATGACTCCTGTCTTTACTAAGACAGGAGTCATGTAAATGGCGTCTGGGCGTCGTTAAAAATGGCGCAAATCAGGTGGAGGCGATTTTTTAGCGTCAACCTGACTTGCACCATTTTTAAGACGCCCTAACGCCATTTTCCCCAACGCCGGCGCTGCCTGGTGTACGTGGTTTTTTTCCACGCACACCAGGCAGCGCCGGTCTGCTAGCGCCGGCTAACGCCATTCAATAAATACGGCGCCCGCATGGCGCTTCAGAATGGCGTTAGCCGGCGCTAAACTTTTTGACGCTAAACTGCGTTAGCGCAGTTTAGCGTCAAAAAGTATAAATACGGGCCGAAGTTTGGGTAATGGAGCCAGAAGAGCCCAGAGCTCTCCAGGACCACTGGACTTGCCCATTTGAGATCAATGAGCAGAAGGGGGAGGCCACTTAGCTCCTTTCTGGACCTTGCTCCCTCCAGTGCTCTCCTCTTCCTCACGGTCACACTGGTCTTGGTTAGGAGGCAGATGCTATTGCTCTAGGCTCCAAGGCAGGTGATCTTGGTTTCCTTGAGTGATATCACCTCATCCACAAGCAGGGCCAGGAGGCTGGGCCCCTAGTCCTGGTCACAATCAGAAATCTTGCAGAGCTTCCCCTCCTCACACAGCTCTACTGGCTGCTCGGCATATGATAAAGTTTGGGGTCTCAGACTCGCCTACTTATAGTCATTTTCCAGATACAAAATGAAAATTAGTGTCTGAGCCTTTAAAGATTTATTTTGGAATTCTGCTTCTTTGAAATGGACAACATTCCCCTTTCTTCTTCCTCCTGAAGGATGTCTGTCAGAGCATGCACGACTCAGAAGCTGATTAACCCACAACACAATTCATAGGAGTGACCATAGTTTTCAGCCACAATGTTATGTGCATCAAAAGATTAATCCTGGGCACTTAGCCCTACTCTTTATGATTACATTGTCAGGTCGATCTCACTCTTCCTGATATATGTCCGGCTCCTTCTTTGTGATGTGTTATTGACTTAAAGAGCCCTTTGAAATACACAGGGAGGGCCTGGCATGTCTCTCATCCAGTGTTTGTTCCACCAGCTTAAAATAATGTAGCAATACACAAATCTGTCTGGAGGGGTTACTCTACTCTTCTTGTTTTCGCTGGGCAGACCTGAGTTTCCCCAAATGGAACCCAAAGACCTCCATGTAATGTACTTGTGCAGGCACTTTTGCACTCAGCGTACATTCATCACACATTCATTGCCTAGTACTGTTATTCTCATGTATGATGCTACCACCAACATTTCCACATGCAACACATACACTACATCTGCGCACACTGTTAAATACTGAAGTCTCTGTACTGTGCCAGAGTGTGTTATTGAAAAGCACACTATCCAAGCACACACATATTTTCCATCTGAGCACTGTACCACACTTCACCGTTTGTGAAGTGTATTTCTTGCCAGCCCACATGCACTAAGCACGTGTCCATCACACATGCATTTCCACATCAACCTGAAGTAGGATGGGGTGAGTTAAACAAACACACTGAAGTGAAACTTTCAAAAAGGTGAGTGAGCTTGTAGCTGTCACTCCTATCACAGAGTAAAAAGGACCTGTTTGCAACTACATATCACTATACAATGAGCTGGCACCACTGCGCTTGTGCTGTTTAACACCTGAAGGCAGAAGCTTTCTACCACTATAATGGAAGCAATTTGGTTGCCACTCCCAGTCCAACAATCCCACAGTCCCTGAGACAGGCCTATATCATGGCACACACGCATGTTCCATTTTCGCCTATGACAATAATTCAGCTTTATAAATCCAGACAACAATAATGTTCAGCACTCATGACAGGAGGACACTTCTCTCACCAAGCAGAGAACTTTTCTACCCCAACAGCTGTTTTCCAAAATATTAGCATTGCACACAAAATCATTGTTTGTTTTTTCAGAATTTAATTTCTATGATTACATTATGGTGGTCATTCTGACCCTGGCGGTCTTTGACCGCCAGGGCGGAGGACCGCGGGAGCACCGCCGACAGGCCGGCGGTGCTCCAATGGGGATTCCGACCGCGGCGGTAAAGCCGCGGTCGGACCGGCACCACTGGCGGGGTCCCGCCAGTGTACCGCGGCCCCATTGAATCCTCCGCGGCGGCGCAGCTTGCTGCACCGCCGCGGGGATTCCGACCCCCCCTACCGCCATCCAGATCCCGGCGGTCGGACCGCCGAGATCCGGATGGCGGTAGGGGGGGTCGCGGGGCCCCTGGGGGCCCCTGCAGTGCCCATGCCACTGGCATGGGCATTGCAGGGGCCCCCGTAAGAGGGCCCCTACATGTATTTCACTGTCTGCTGCGCAGACAGTGAAATACGCGATGGGTGCAACTGCACCCGTCGCACAGCTTCCACTCCGCCGGCTCGATTCCGAGCCGGCTTCATCGTGGAAGCCTCTTTCCCGCTGGGCTGGCTGGCGGTCTGAAGGAGACCGCCCGCCAGCCCAGCGGGAAAGTCAGAATTACCGCCGCGGTCTTTCGACCGCGGAACGGTAACCTGACGGCGGGACTTTGGCGGGCGGCCTCCGCCGCCCGCCAAGGTCAGAATGAGGGCCTATATATCTTGAGGCTTGAGGAGGTCAATATCAAGACAACCTTAACACCCTTTGCCAATCCTATTCCTCATGATCAAGACAAATGATACACAACTTTCAGATGGTTTAGGACAAAACATATAAAACTAAAAGCTCAAAGGTACTGTTTTATACAACACTTCTCAGTGCTACCAATAAATACTATTGGAAAATAATATTCTACTTTGCTTCATTGGGAAGACTCTACAGTTTACGCCAGATTCTAAATCTGTTAACTCGCTGATGTAGCAACATGCTATGTCATAAACGCATTCCAGGCCAAACTGACAGGCCTATTTGAAAGCATGTTATAGATGGGCAAAAAGTGAATTACAGGGATGTTTTCACCAATGGGTTCCTAGTGACTCTATAGACAACTCGAGCTTCATGCTCATTGTCTATTTGATGTCACTCAGAACGTTTCATTGAAAAAATCCTCAAATTCACTGTTACCCATTGTTAGAAATTGTTTCTTTGGTTGGCAGTCAGGTTACCCCCTGTCCAAGTAAGGACCCTCACTCTAGTCAGGGTAAGTCACACAGAATCCAAATTATCCAGTGCCCCACCTCTGGTAGCTTGTCACTGAGCAGTCAGGCTTAACTTAGAAGGCAATGTGTAAAGTATTTGTGCAATAAATCATGCAGTAACCCAGTATAACACCACCCAAATACACCACACAGTGTTTAGAAAATTAAATAATATTTATCTGGTTAAATGCAGGGCAAAACGATCAAGATTTGATAAGTACACTTTGAGTTATCACTATAGGAAATGATAAAAGAAGTCTTTAGTCTTTAAAAAGCAACAAATGTCTCTTCCAAGCACAAAGTACCTGGTTTTTGTTCAAATTTTCCGCAAGGGACCACAGAAGAGGAGATGCGTGAAAAACGGGGAGGTGTGCGTTGATTTATCCAGCATACACAGATGATGCGTCATTGAGTTTTCACACACGGCAGGCTTTGCGACAATTTGTAGACAGGGTTCCTCTTCGGGTTGCAGGGTTTTTGGATGCCCCGGGTACGATAAGTTGAACTCCTGGTTGTGCAGGATGAAGTAACAGAAGTTGCGTTGATCCGGTGGGTGATGGGTGGAAATCTCTGCTGCACAGCTGGTGCTTGTGTCGATTCCTGTCATCGTTCCAACTTGGCTATGCGTTGATTCCGTGGGCCGTGCATCGAAGTTCCGGTTGCAACGCTGGCACTGCATTGATTTCCACTTCAGGGAGCCAGGCTGCGTCGTTCCGGTTCTGCGTGCAGTGATTTTCTCACTGCGATGCAGGCTGTGCGTCATTTCCTGCAGGCTGTGCATTGAAGTTTCACCGCACAAGGAGTTCCTTGCAGGATGAAGTCTGAGACTTCAAGGAACAGGAGGCAAGCTCTATCCAAGCCCTTCAAGAGCACTTCTCAGCTGAGCCAGAGGGCAGTAAGGCAGCAGGGCAACAGCAGGGCAGCAGTCCTTTGCAAAAAAGCAGTCAGGTGAGTCCTTTGGGCAGCCAGGCATTTCCTCTTGGCAGGTTGCAGGTTGTGGTTCAGGGATTCTTCTCCAGTGGTATCTTGTCCAGAAGTGTCTGAGTTGGTAGGGTCAGAGACCCTGTTTAAATACCCAAATGTTCCTTTGAAGTGGGGAAGACTTCAAAGAGTGGCTTAGAAGTGCACAAGATCCCCTTTCAGTTTAATTCTGTCTTCCAGGGTCCCAGTAGGGGGTGTGGCAGTCTTTTGTGTGAGGGCAGGCTGTCCTTTGACATGTAAGTGTCAGGCCCTCCACCCTCCCAGCCCAGGAAGACCCATTCAATATGCAGATGTGTGCTTGTGTGACTGAGCATCCTGTGTTTGGGGTTGAGTGAATACACAAGAGAGCTGTCAACTAAACCTAGCCAGACGTAGATTGTAAGGCACAGAAGGGTTCAAGTGCAGAGAAATGCTCACTTTCTAAAAAGTGACATTTCTAAAATAGTAATATTAAATCCATCTTCACCAGTCAGCAGGATTTTGTATTGCCGTTCTGTGCATACTAAATAAGACCTTGTTACTCCTTTCAGATCAGAATCTACCACTCAAACAGTATATGAGGGTAGCCCTAATGTTGGCCTATGAAAGAAGCAGGCCTCACAGCAGTGTAAAAACAAATGTAGTAGTTTTACACTACCAGGACATATAAACTGCACAGGTACAGGCCCTAACTTTTATCTACATAGCACCTTGCCCTTGGGGTTACCTAGGGCCTACCTTGGGGTGACTTACATGTAGAAAAAGGGGAGTTTAAGGCTTGGCAAGTACTTTTAAATGCCCAGTCGAAGTGGTAGTGAAACTGTACACACAGGCCTTCCAATGGCAGGCCTGAGGCAAGGTTAGGAGGCTACTTATGTGGGTAACACAATCAGTGCTGGTGGCCCACTAGTAGCATTTATTCTACAGGCCCTGGGCACATGTGGTGCACTTTGCTGGGGTCTACAAGTAGATTAAATAAACCAATTGGGTATGAACCAATGTCACCATGTTTTAAGGGAGAGAGCATATGCACTTTAGCACTGGTTAGCAGTGGTAAAGTGCGCAGAGTCCTAAAACCAGCAAAATTAGTGTCCAAAAAGTGGAGGGAAGCAGGCAAAAAGTTAGGGGTGACCACCCTAAGGCTGCCAGGTCTAACATGTGTCCCCCCCAGCTGAAAGTGGGGAGAGCTACCCAACCTCCTGGGAGCTCTCATCGCTAAGGCGGAAGCATCTGGAGAGACTATCAGCGTTAGTGTGGTCAATTCCCGTGCAATGCTCCACCATAAAGTCCATCCCCTGTAGGGAAATGGACCACCTCAAGAGTTTAGGATTCTCACCCCTCATGAGCCATCTGGTTGGCCTGTGGTCTGTCTGAACCCGGAAGTGAGTCCCAAACAGATATGGTCTCCGCTTCTTCAGTGCCCAGACCACGACAAATGCTTCTCTCTCAATAGCACTCCACCTCTGTTCCCGTGGTAAAAGCCTTCTGCTAATAAAGACTACTGGTTGGTCTAGGCCCTCCTTATTTAGCTGTGCTAGAACTGCCCCTATGCCATGCTCTGAAGTGTCCATCTGCACAATAACTTCTTTGGAGTAGTCAGGTACCTTGAGCACAGGGGCCATGCACATGGCCTCCTTCAGGGAGTCAAAGGCTTTCTGACAAGCCTCTGTCCACTTTGCCAACCTAGTTTGCTTCTTGGATGTGAGTTCTGTCAAGGGTGACACAATGGTTTCATAGCCCTTGACAAACCTACAGTAATAACCAGTGAGGCCCAAGAAGGCCATCACCTCAGTTTGGGTTCTAGGTGGTTGCCAGGCCTTGATAGTTTCAGTCTTGGCCTGGAGAGGCTGCACACTGTAACCACCTAATAGGTGTCCCAAGTATACCACGGAACCCTGCCCAATCTGGCACTTACTGGCCTTGATGGTCAGGCCTGCCTGTTGTAGTGCCTGAAGCACCTCCTTGAGATGGAGCAGGTGTTCCTCCGAGCTGAAACTAAAAACGGCAATGTTGTCTAGGTAGGCTGTGTAGAAGGCATTCTTGCCAGCTAGGACCCCGTTAACCAATCGTTGTAAGGTAGCGGGTTCATTTTTCAACCAAAGGGCATCACCTGGAATTGGTAATGGCCCTCAGGCATGGAAAATGCTCATCTCTCTTTATCCCCCTCAGTCAAGGCGATCTGCCAGTACCCTGATGTGAGATCAAAAGTACTGAGGAACTGTACAGCGCCTAACCTGTCTATGAGCTCATCAGCTCGGGGATGGGATGAGCGTCAGTCTGTGTGACTGAGTTCAGACCCCGGTAGTCCACGCAGAAGCAGAGTTCTGGCTTTGCACTGGGTGCCACAGCCTTGGATACTAGCACCACAGGGCTGGCTAGGGACTACTGGACTTCTCAATAATCACTAGGGCCAGCATCTTGGCTACTTCCTCCTTGATGCTGGCCTTCATCTTGTCTGACAACCTGTAAATTTTGTTCTTTACAGGGGACTGTCTCCCATGTCAATGTCGTGGACACAAAAGTGGGTGAGTTCAGGAGTGAGTGAAAACAGGGAAGAGAACTGCTCTAATAGTTCATAGCATTCTCCTCTCTGTTCTAGAGTCAGGGAGTCAGAGAGATCAACACCCTCTACTGACCCATCACTTTCTTTGACAGCTAGGAGGTCGTGGAGAGGCTCACTCTCCTCTTCCAAGCCCTCTTCTGTCACAAGGACCAAACTGACATCAGACCTCTCAAAATGAGGCTTCAGTCGGTTGTGGTAGAGAACCCTTGGGGAGTTTCTAGGGGTCTTGAGGTCCACTAGGCAAGATGCCTCCCCCTTTTGCTCCTTCACTTCATATGGGCCAGTCCAGCGGTCCTGGAGAGCTCTAGGCTCTACTGGCTTCATCACCCATACTTTGCCTCCAGGTGAGAATTCTACTAGAGTGGCCTTCTGGTCATACCACTCCTTCATCACCTCTTGACTGGCCTCAAGATTGCTCTTGGCCTGTTTCCAGAAGTGCTGTGTCTGGGTGCAGAGGGCCAGCATGTAACTGACCATATCTTGTAGAGGTTTCTTGAGAGCTTTCTCCCATCCATCCTTGACTATGCGTAATGGTCCCCTGACAGGGTAACCATAGAGAAGTGCAAAGGGGCTAAACCCCACCCCTTTCCGGATACCTCCCTATAAGCAAAGAGAGGGCATGGCAAGAGGATGTCCCACTTACGCCTCATGGCGTCAAGCAGCCCAGTGATCATGTCCTTCAGGTTCTTGTTGAATCTTTCAACAGGCCCATTGGTTTGACGATGGTAAGGGGTGGTAAACCAGTAGGTCACCCCGCACTCATCCCACATGGACTTCATGTACATTGACATGAAGTTTGTGCCTCTGTCATACACAACCTCCTTTGGAAACCCCACACAGGTAAATATTCCCATCAGAGCTCTGGTCACCACCGGTGCAGTCACTGTCCTGAGCGGGATTGCCTCTGGGTAGCAGATTGCATTTCTATCCCATCTATATTTCTATATGTATTATTCATTCCCATGGCTATTACAGCTACAACTTTGGATATATGTCAACATCCATTAAAAATATCACATTACTCACAGAAATTTAGCCATTAGAGGCAATAGCTGTATAATAGAAAATATGTAATTATAAAGGACTTGGTATCATGAAGGAGATAAAATATGTCATACAATTCAATGCAGCAACAGATCAGCTAACGTTTGAATACATTTAATTGAGAGAGCACAGTGCCCATGTGTGTTTGGCAAGCCCGAGACGGCCGTCCAAACACACATGTAAAATGAGGGGAGTGCACAGTGCACTTCATACCCAATGCCCTGCTGCTTTAACAATGAAAGGAAAATAAACTTAGTTTATTACCATTTTGTTATTAAAGAATTTGCAGCGGTTGCTGCTGACGGGGAGCGACGCTCCTCCACCATAGCGGAGGAGCTGCCACTGCTCACTTGGAGACCATGTGAGCACAGCCGGTAGTGTATGACACACAGTGGACCATGTGTGTTGAAAGTTCTGCAACAACGAAAGTTCCCATGCTGTGTTCCCTGAGAGGGAGAGAGACGGGCAGTACCATATTTAGAAATATATGAACGTGCTTCCATAATGCAAGGCATGCATGTTATGCCTAGCATATGTTTTGTATCGGAAGGGTAATTTTCCAGCACAAAATCCAAGTCTTAGACTAACATTAAAACGTGTACCATTTTGAATCTGCTATACAACACAGGATACAGCCAATATTGCTGAAGGTACAAGAAATAAAACTATTTCTCCTATTTAATGTCTTCCTCAAGGAGTCATTACTTTCTGACACAAAGCCTTGTCTACCACTGTTAGCACATCAGGCTTTTTATCATAACCCATGGGTTGTTTTATGGGAGTGCCCTTGTACCACACATGAAATGCCCTTTTGACGCAGAGTAATGCAAAGTTGCGTCTAGCACTTATTGTGTTTTTTGACAATTTTCCGGCACAAAGCAAGTTTTGTGTTGGGAAGTAATAGTTTAGTAAAACTTTACACAGGTTTACATGATTTTTCTGACTTTACACCAGTGCAAAGCTTTGATAAATATGCCTCAAGATTTCTGTGAGTTAGGCCCTCAATATAACATTGGCAGTAAAAACCGCCTACCGCCGCGGAGACGGCCACCAAAAGACCCTTGCTGCAGCTACCAGCCGTCTGCCATCTTATGACCAGAGCCACATTTCCACCACAAGAATATTTGAAATCGGGCATGGCCATACCGGTGGACGGCGGTAAGGTTGCGCTGCTACCCCCAGCAGAGCCACTCCAGTAGACCGCTACCAGCCATATTATGAAAAATAATACAGCCTGGTGGTGTTCTGTTTGCAGGCAACGCTGTGGTTAGCAGCGCCCCGTCCCAACTCCTGCTGCAGGACCCCCAGGATCCAGGTAAGTTGGGTCCCCAACAGGGGAGGGAGGTGGGGTGTGTTGTGTGTATGTGGGTGTGTGTAAATGTATGTGTGTGCGTGAATGCGTGAGTGTGATTGTTGGATGCATGTGTACATGTACGGACGTGTGAGTCCATGTATGATGTGAAATGTGAATGTGAGTCTGCGTATATGTTTTTAAATGAGTGCAGATGAGTGTGTGATTGGATGTATGCATGCCTGTATGTATGTGTGAAAGAGTATGTGTATGCGTATGTATGTGAAGGGGGGGCATGGATGTAGGGGGTGTGGGGTAACTGGAGAAGTGTGAGGGTGCGGAGGTACCTGGAGAGTAAGGGGGGAAGACCCATATCAGTGACAGGGAAGGAGTTCCCTGTCACTGATATGGCCTACCCCCATGGTTTTTGTGGCGTTACAAATGCAACAAAAAACATGGCAGTAGGCGGGGTCATAATCCCGCAAGTGGCACAATAGCGGCTGCCGGGCTGGAGATGGATATCTCCAGCCTGGCGGCTGTTACCGCTGTGGCGATCAGAGTGGTACATTGGCGGGGTGGCGTCAGCCAACCCACCAATGTCATAATGTGGCAGTAAGTACACCCAGTCTGTTGGCAGTACTTACCGCAACATTATTGCCAACCGCCAGGGTCGTAATGATTCCCTGTCGATTGCAGAACACCTATTGATGGCTCTGTAGATTGTATAATTTTTTCAATGGTGGAAACTACTGCAGCCATTAACTCCTTAAAATCGGCCAAGGCACCAGGCCCTGACAAGATACCGGGGGATCTGTTCAAATCTGAACCTGCTATTTGGTCCTGGTACATAAATACGTTATCAAATGCTATAGCAGCAGGAGGCCCTATCCCTGAAACTTGGGGATGGGGCGGAAATAATTCCCATTCACAAAAAGGGCGATGTTGGTTCGCCCGCTAATTATAGACCAATCAGCCTTATTGATAACCTCCAAAAAATGTTTGCAAAGCAGTTACGGGATAGGTTTTTGGATTGGGTTCATGATAATCAGGTATTAACTCCACTCCAGGCTGGCTTTCCTCCAAAAATTAGTACGATGGATCAGGTTTTTAGGTTGACCCTCCTATTCTGGAAATATGTTGTCTTGACAAAACAAAATTTATGTGTTGCCTTTCTGGACCTAAGATCTGCCTTTGACCTGGTCCCCAGAGGGAAGTTATGGGAAGCTCTCTATAAAATTGGCATCCCAGAGAATACAGTATAGTACATCTAGTACAACGGTAGCATGAGAATACTTACTCCCAGGTGAGATGGGGCAGCCAGGGAGAGTTAACCGATCGCATAGATATCCAGTGGGGGCTACGACAGGGTTGTGTCCTTGAACCTACCCTTTTTACTTTGTTCATCAATGAGGTGGTGCATGTTGTGTCTGCCTGTCAAAACGATGCCCCCTCCTTGAATGATAAAAAAATTCCTATTTTACTATTTGCTGATGACTCCCTTTTGATTTCCAAAACCCCTATGGGTCTTCAGATCCTGGTGGACAGGTTCAGTGCTTTTTGTGCGGACCATGAATTGGAACTTAATGCCAGCAAAACTAAATTAATAATACTAGGCATGGGCCCTGATAGGAGATGCACTACTACATTAGATGAGGCTCCCTTAAGTAAGGGACGTTCAATGGACTATTTGGGAGTAAAATCTGTAGTACATTTTATGTTTATCTGCCCAGCCTATGGTTTGGCTCGGCAGAAATGGATTTGTCCAGTCTGCAGGAACCTGGGCTGAAGACACGGTAAAGTTGCACTTAGGATGCTGATGAGAGATACTTCCCCATTTTTAATTTGTGCAGGTAGCAAGTTCCTTGCGGCCTCATGGTATAAACGTATTTTTTTTTTTTAAATGTTATCTCTTAGTGACTGTTGTTCTTACATTTTTATTCATTTATTTATTATGGACGTAACATTTTTGATTGTTGTGATTCTTCCTTTTCTGTGCTTTGATGGTTATATGTGACCAAATAAAGCTTGTATTTGATGATGATGATTCCCTTAGTGGGTTATTTTAGACAACACAGCTCAGAAACAGAAGGAGGTAAACCTAGTCCATTGTTTTTGAGTTGTCCTGTGTGAAAATGAGGCACAACTCGGAGACACATTGGCTTAAATTAATTAATTTTATGCAATGCAAGTTCATAGAAACATGGTTTGGCGCTGACTAGAGCAGCCCATTATGATACAGCCCCTGGCATTTAGGTTATTACAGGTAAACAGGGTTAATTAGACCCAAATTTACCATGATTTTGCTTCATGGTTACGTCACTTTTGTGGTGCAGTCCTGACGCAAAATCCTTTTTGCTATTTACTAAGCCACACTAAGCCACACAAAGCCACTGGCGGTTTTGTGAATACAAACTAACACAATGCACTGCATAGATCTGGTGTGCGTTACATTACATCGCATAGGCATTACACAGGTAGAACATGGGTATCACCATGCATCCAACCATGTATTCTCATGCAAACCCAGATTTACAAAAACTTGTAAATCTGGGTTTGTGCCAAAATGGTGCTCCTACCTGACAGAGTTTTACCATTGGGAAATATCTCTATTGCTCCTTGTTTATTCATCTTCAAAGTGTGCTGCATTTTACAGCACACATCAACAAAAGAATATGCCTATTCAAATTGTTTTTGGGCACAAATACAATCCTGGCTGTAACTCAGGCACCCTTGCACTATTGTGCAAATGCGCCTTTATTGGTGCTAGGCAGCACACAGTGCTCCATCACGAGGCGTGAGAAGAAATTCTCCATATCTTTGTAAATAAGGAACATTTTTGCTCTCTCCCTTTCATGGAACTCAGCCCAGTAAGTTCCATTCCTGCACTGCATTGCGTTAAATAGTAGTAGGTATGCCCCAAGCTCACTGGTGATGGCAAACAGTGCTTATCAATACCGTCTGTGAAATTATGATATTAAATACAGAAATGTTTGCACCCTATGGATATTAGAACTAAATCTAAGAAAGCTGATTGGATCCAAATGAAGACACTGTATTTGAAACAAGCTTTACTATCACCAGTAAAAAATGTTAGGGAAGAGGAAACCCAAGTTATCAAGAAACGGTGGCAGTTCTCCTTAGTTTATTTCAGATAAACAGGCGATACGTCAGTGCTTTCATTCAATATCTATCAATATCTCTGTGTGTTCTCAACAAAAAACCTCTATTGGAAATAGTCTTTGGCAATGTCTTAGATGAAGTAACATGCGTACTGATCTTTGCAAATGGTCTGAGTCATACAAAAATTTGAATCCTTGTAGGATTTGCGCAGATTTTTAATTTATTTGGAATACATAAAGTTCAGAAGAATATGCTTTAAAATGATATGCCAGTATTAGATTTCCTGGCTTCTAAATTACTCCTAGGGCCCGATGTATGATGCAATTTTGTGGGTGCAAAAAGTGAATTTCAAGAAGGCCTTTTCTAATTTACCATTCCTATTTTGCAAGGCGGCGTGCAAATACCAACTTGCAAAATAGGGATTGCAACTTGCAATTTGGAAGGGGTGTTCCAAGGGCGACCTTTCCTAATTGTGAGTCACAGTGGCATCAATAACTGTTTTGCGACTGTAATTGCGTTTACAAAATAATGGCATTTCCCATGAATTTTAAATTGGTGGTAACCTATTTGCCAATGGGAAGGGATCCCCAAGGGACCACTACCCGTTTGTTAACGGAAGCAAAAATATTTTGTAAGAGCAGGTACTGGCCGCACAGACCACTTCCTACTCTAAAAAAATGAAAGGAAACATTTCGGTTTTTTGTTTGAAATTCCCTTTAACCCCTCCGCTGCCAGGCCTTTTCCCCTCCTGTGCCAGGCCTTTTTTTGGCTATTTGGGGCAGTTCATGCTTAGGCCCTCATAACTTTTTGTCCACATAAGCTACCCAAGCCAAATTTGCGTCCTTTTTTCCCAACATCCTCGGGATTCTAGAGGTACCCAGACTTTGTGGGTTCCCCTGAAGGACGCCAAGAAATTAGCCAAAATACAGTGAAAATTTCGTTTTTTTTTTTAAAAAAAGGGAAAAAGTGGCTGCAGAAGAAGGCTTGTGGTTTTTTCCCTGAAAATGGCATCAACAAAAAGTTTGTGGTGCTAGGATCACCAGCTTCCCAGCTTTCAGGAACAGGCAGACTTGAATCACAAAACCCAATTTTGCATCACAAATTTGGCATTTTACTGGAACATACCCCATTTTTATGATTTTTTGTGCTTTCAGCCTCCTTCTAGTCAGTGACAGAAATGGGCGTGAAACCAATGCTGGATCCCAGACACCTAAACATTTATGAAAAGTAGACAACATTCTGAATTCAGCAAGGGGTCATTTGTGTAGATCCTACAAGGGTTTCCTACAGAAAATAACAAATGAAAAGGAAAAATATTGAAAATGAGGTGAAAAAAACTGCAATTTTTCTCTACGTTTTACTCTGTAACTTTTCCTGCAATGTCAGATTTTTGAAAGCAATGTACTGTTACGTCTGCTGGACTCTTCTGGTTGCGGGGATATATAGGGCTTGTAGGTTCATCAAGAACCCTAGGTACCCAGAGCCAATAAATGAGCTGCACCCTGCAGTGCGTTTTCATTCTATACCGGGTATACAGCAATTCATTTGCTGAAATATAAAGAGTGAAAAATAGCTATCAAGAAAACCTTTGTATTTCCAAAATGGGCACAAGATAAGGAGTTGAGGAGCAGTGGTTATTTGCACATCTCTGAATTCCGGGGTGCCCATACTAGCATGTGAATTACAGGGCATTTCTCAAATAGACGTCTTTTTTACACACTCTCTTATATTTGGAAGGAAAAAATGTAGAGAAAGACAAGGGGCAATAACACGTGTTTTGCTATTCTATGTTCCCCCAAGTCTCCCGATAAAAATGATACCTCACTTGTGTGGGTAGGCCTAGCGCCCGCGACAGGTAATGCCCCAAAACACAACATGGACACATCACAATTTTTGACAGAAAACAGAGGTGTTTTTTGCAAAGTGCCTACCTGTAGATTTTGGCCTCTAGCTCAGCCGGCACATAAAGAAACCTTCCAAACCTGTGCATTTTTATAAAACTAGAGACCTAGGGGAATCCAAGATGGGGTGACTTGTGGGGCTCTGACCAGGTTCTGTTACCCAGAATCCTTTGCAAACCTCAAAATTTTGCTAAAAAAACACATTTTCCTAACATTTCGGTGACAGAAAGTTGCGGAATCTGAGAGGAGCCACAAATGTCCTTCCAGGTGCCTGCAACAGAATAAGGCCAAAAACTTGTAGAGATAGAGGGGATAGCACAGCGAGTTGATAAGGACATATTCTTCTTTTATACATCTTTAGGCTGACTCTGCTTTGGGGACCCACACAAGTGAGGTGTCATTTTACTTGGGAGACTGAGGGGAACGCTGGGGAGTAGGAATTTTGTGCTGGAGCAGTGATCGTACAAACGAAAGTCAGTAAAATCTGCTTTTTTAAGCAAATTTGGAGGTTTACAGAGGAGTCTCAGTAAAATGTTGGGGGATCCACGCAAGCCACATCTCCCTGGACTCCCAGGGGTGTCTAGTTTAAAAAAATGTCTGGGTTTGGTAGGTTTCCCTAGATGAAGGCCGCACCCAGGACCAAAAACATAGGTGGCTCCTCCCCCCCAAACACAGGTAGTTTTGTAATATATCATTTTGATGTGTCCACATACGTCTGTGATGTGCCAAACACTAAAATTGTGAAAAGAAACGTACTTAGGTTATGTGAAAAAGACCCTCACCCACCAACCAAGTTTGTGGCATGCTTCATCATCGGGGTCCCACCTGAGACACCTAGCGTGTCTCAAGTGTGCTGCGACGTTCGATTACAGCGGAGCAGGTTTTGTCATTTGTACCACACATACTGGTTGGATTTGGCAAAAGGGTGAGTGATGGTTCAGTAGATCAAATTTTATTAACAAGAGATTTCACAAAAGTGAAATGCACTGGTAATAACTGAAAGGCCAAAAAACTGAACCAATGACTCACAGCTCGTGAGCTATAAAGCCACGGCAAGGCACCAACCGCTTTACAGTCCATTCACACACCTTTCATACATGACATGCACAAGACCATTCACGCCGCCAGCCACGGGCCCACCACATTACAACACTCGCATCGACAGACAGCCCAGTCAAGGGCCCATCACTTTCATACGCCCACATGCCTGATACAGCAATCACACCAGCTGATGAGTGTGTGGACTGGCGTTTGTCTGGCACCGCTAGCCAAGCGCCACCTCACCCACACCGCCAGCCAAGCGCCACCCCAAGCACACCGCCAGCTAAGCGCCACCCCACCCACACCGCCAGCCAAGCGCCACCCCACCCATACCGCCAGCCAAGCGCCACCCCAAGCACACCGCCAGCCAAGCGCCACACCATGCACACCGCCATCACTTTTTTTTTGTTTATAAACAACAAAGAAACCACTAACTAATTATAAAATAAGTACAAAACTACAAACACAAAAGCTCTAACTAAATACATGACAGTGATGCCAACAGTGAAACTCAACATATGAAGATATAAAACAGGCAGTTTACGCTCACGGTATTTCCCAAAAGTTTTTCCTTGTGTGGTAACTTCTAAAACAGCTGGGCACACACAGCCCAGGCTGTGAAGGGCATTCGGGGCAGTACATCCGGCTCTCTCTCCGGATTGATCTCCGGGCACATACTCTACATTTCTTTGTGGGCAAGTCTTTTTTGGGAGTTGGAGGAATGTGATCTGGAAAGTGCCGATCTTTCAATCTAGCCACATCCTCCACCACTTCTACTGTAGGAACTCTTGCTTGTTCCACCACAATAAGGCTTTCTATCACTGACTCCTGAAATTTAACAAATGTCTTCCTTGACTCAGGTGAACAATCCTTAAACACAATAAAAGCATTAAAAGTTGCCAAATGAAATAAATTTAGGGCCAACTTTTTATACTGAACGTAAGACTTACGAAGAGCAGTGTAAGGTTCCAACCTCTGATCTACTCTAGCAACACCACCCATGTGCCTATTGTAGTCCAAAATGCACGCAGGTTTGCGCACTTCCGCAACCTGACCCCAAACAGTCACAGGGGAAGTACTCTCATCATGGATGGTAGATAGCATGTACACATCCCTCCTGACTCAAAATTTCAGAGCTAGCAGCTCATTATTCCGCAAGGCACTGCACTGTGCCCTCTCAAGTTTTTTACAGACAAGCTCCCTTGGATAGCCTTTCCGGTTACAACGGATTGTGCCACAAGCAACAGTGTCCATTCTAAACAACTCCTTGAACAACTGCACTCCAGTGTAGAAATTATCTACGTACAAATGGGGACCTTTGTCAAACAGTCGTCTACCAATTTCCCACAATTTTTTTTCGCTAACTCCAAAAGTGGCCGGACAACCAGGAGGGTCAATACTGGAATCCCTACCAGTGTAGACCCGGAAATTATACACATATCCTGTACTGGTTTCTGACAGCATATACTATTTAATCCCATACCCTGCCCTCTTACTAGGAATGTACTGCTTAAAAACTAAACGCCCCTTGAAAAGGACCAAAGACTCGTCCACACTTATCTCTTTGCCTGGAACATAGATCTCTGAAAACCGATCTACAAAATGATCAAGGACAGGCCTAATCTCAAAAAGACGGTCACAATCAGGGTGATCTCGTGGCAAGGCTAAAGCATTGTCTACAAAATGCAGCATACGAAGAAAAAGCAAATAGCGATTACGTGTCATAGTTGCAGGAAATATAGCCGTTGCCATCAAGGGACTAGTAGACCAAGAAGAAGCCAGTGACGGCTTCCTGATCAACCCCATCAAAAAAGTAAAACCTAAAAACTTTTTCATCTCTTCCAGATATGTGGGAACCCACTGAGTAGCTCTAGACTGAGGCTTAAGTCTGGCAGCGTTGTCCCTCAAATATTGCTCTGCATACAAATTAGTCTGCTCCACAATCTCTTCCAAAAATACATCGTCCATAAACAAGTGAAAGAAATGGACAGGCAAAAAGTTTTCCGTATTGACTCTACAACCTGGGACACCAGTAAATACAGGTAACTGTGGCTGCTCCATGTTTGGGGCAATCCAGGTGTCAGGTCTTCTAATGGGAAACCCTTCAGCCCCAGGCTGCTACACTCTTGGCACATCAATGTCCTCCTCTACAACAGGCCCTTCATCTGCACTGAGAGTAGCTTCCTCATCAGAAGAATACTCTCAGACAGAAAACTCACTGCCAGAATCTCTCACTTCCTCCTCTGCCTCAGATGCAAAGTCAGTCTCGTAATCATGGTCTGAAGACGACTCAAAGAGCATGCCAACAACCTGCTGAGCGGTCACTCTGCGGCTAGCCACGATCCTCACTAACAACAAATTGATTGCCAACAACAACTAGCACTAAAATAAGTAATAAACAAAGTGTAGCTTTATCACAAAGAGTTACGTACTAAAAAACTATACCACTCACTTGCCTGAAAAAGCTACTCACCAGCAAAAACTCTGCACAGACACAGCAATCACCAATGATATCCCACTAAAAAGAAAAAAGAAAAAAGCAAATTAGACATACGACAACACAAATATCATTGTGCTCAAATCTAAGGACACTTTCACACACAATACTGCATTTAGTACACCACCTACAAACATGTCATTCATGCATGTCAACAATACTCCTTTGGAGTAAATTGCTTTCACTTACCTAAAACATGCAACTATGCAAACCGCAGGACAACTACTGCCAAAACGCAAGGATCCACAGCAAAGGAAGCAAAAGCTTTGAACTAGAACAAAAAGAAGAAATAAACTGTTATAATCACAAATACAAATACTTCGCCAGTTTATCAAAAATAAAACCCACCAAGAACTTAGAAATTGTCCCTGGTGCCTAAGTGGATTCTGCCCCCCTGGGGGGCAGGTGGGCGTAAAAAAAAATTGGCCGATCTGCCCCCAAGGGGGGCAAAAATGGGCAACAGCTCTGTGCCCCCTTTAGGGAGCGACCCTTCCCAAAGGGGGCACCCCCAGCACAAAACAAAAAAAGGGGAACAAAATATTTCCCTGGCGCATTGGTGGTTTCTGCCCTCCTTGGGGGCAGATGGGTCTACAAAAATAGGCCCATCTGCCCCCAAAGGGGGCAGAGATGGCCAATATGAAATGTTCCCATTTTGGGGGGGCGACCCTTGGCTAAGGGGTGCCCCCAAACACACACCACACACCACACAATCCCTGGCGCCTAGTGTGTTTCGACCCCCCCCGGGGGCCAGATCGGCCAAAAACATGGTTGATCTGCCCTCCGGGGGCAGAAACAGAAAAAAAAATAGCCCCCCAGGGGAGCGACCCTTGCCCAAGGGGTCGCCCCCAAAATAAACTTATAAAAGTAAATCCTTGGTGTCTAGTGGGTTTCGCCCCCCCGGGGGAAGATCAGCTGAAAAATCAGCCGATCTGCCCCCGGGGGGGCGAAATACTAAATAGAATAGCCCCCCAGGGGAGCGACTTTTGCCCAAGGGGCCGCCCCAAAATAAAATTATAAAACTAAATCCCTGGTGTCTAGTGGATTTGCCCCCCCCCCACCCCCCCCCATGGGCAGATCGGCTGAAAAGGGGAGGGGGGAAATACAAAATAAAATAGCCCCCCAGGGGAGCGACCCTTGCCCAAGGGGTCACTCCCAAAAACTAATAAAATAAAAAATCCCTGGTGTCTAGTGGACATTCCTGCTCCACGATCGCAGGCCCTGCCCCGGATCTTGGAGCAGGAATCCACTGAAAACAGGCACCGGGGGAAAGGAAAAACCCTTTCCTTTCCCCTGTGTCTGTTTTCCCCCCCAAAGTCCCAAAAAGGGAAGGACTTACAGCAAGGAAGTCCTCTTCCCTCGACGCGCTGGAAGCAAATGGCTTCCAGGGCGTCCCGGCAATACTTGATGACGTCGGCGCGCTGTGAGCACGCTGACGTCATCAGATTGCCGGGGGTTGGGGGTGGAAGGGGAAGAGCTTCCCCTTCCATCCCTGCCTTGGGGGGGTGGGTGGGGTGCACATGGGGGGAGCGCTAGCGCTACCCCCAGTTCCCGGGTGTAGGACGAGGTGATCTTGTCCAAGGCACCCGGGAACTGGTGCCTTGGACGAGATCACCTCGTCCAAGGGACCCTAGGGGTTAAGGAAAATGGGCTACATTTAAAAAAAAACGGATTTATTTCTAAAGCAGTCACAGACATGGTGGTCTGCTGGCCCGATAGGCCACAGTCCCTGTGAGTGCAGCCATTCTCAGTGGGGTCACAAACCGGACCTACCTCATGAATATTGATTAGGTAGTTAATTTGCGACCCCATTGGGAATCGCAAACAGTGTTGACACTGTTGTACATAAGGTTTTGCCACTCGCAATATGCGACTTGAAAATGAATCACAAATTGCAACTAAAAAAACATACTGTCGTACATCTGGCCCTTGGTCCCTGACACTTATTGAAATGTCCCTTACACCACCTGATCATATAGCAGCATTTGGTGTTTTTCCCCAAACGATCCACGTATTTAATAAAATGGGTGTAAAATGCCACTGGGAACGTTTTTAAATACCCATAAACATGATTTCATTAATGTTCACCACATAGGCAGTTGCCACCTCGCTCATCAGCAATACTGTAAGATTTTTTTCTGCAGCACATGCAACTTGAATTCAGTTGAGCTATTTGGAATGTTGATTTGCATCGGCACATCATCTCTATAATGCCATGTGAATGACCTTAAATCAGGTATCTTGTCAAAGGCACATTTCTTACTCAGATGCCTTAATCATTGAGCTGTATTTCATAAACGTTAAACCTGTTTATGGACTGAATTTAGAGATAAAAAATTGAAAGCCAATAGGTCAAGCTTTAGAGTGCCAACACATACAAACAGCATGTTTGTATGCCTGTGTACACACACCTCAGAACATTAAACTAGACCTACCAGCTTTGTCATTATTAATGTAGACTACAGTGGGGATAACTTGAATGAGGATACGAGATGAACTACACAAATTAGGGACTAGTACCTCAGCACATCTATAGTTCACCTTGTTCACCAGTGCATTTGTAATGTGTCTATGAAACTGCCAAGATTTGTGTAACACACGGAAACAGGGACATTCTAGGCTATATGTCGATTTTCTATGTCAGGTGGCCTTTGGAAATATGGCTCATTACTCTAATCAGGGATGCCAAGTACATGGGGAAAGAGGGATTTTACCCCCTTAATAAATGTGGAGTGTCAGTGCCTTCTCCGTCATTGATCTCCAGGCAGCTGTTGCTATCTGCAAGGCTGACTGGGGGTGGGGCTAGGTATGGAGGAAAATGGAACTCATTTATCGAGACTGCACTGCTTCAGAGCCACTCAAAGTGAGGTACAGCAAGGCAAAGTCTTTGAAGTGTATGTACTTTCCTGCCCAATCTTGTTTTTGTTTGCAATGGAAAAGCCCTTTTTGCTTTGTGTGACTTTTCTTCAATAGTGTGTTGCATGGTTGGTACTTCAGAATTCTAGCACAGGTACAACTGCTGCCAAAAATAATACCTCCTCCAGGCAGGCAGAACATTGGAGAAGTTTTATTCTATATCATTCCCAGCATCAGGATTTAGAGGGTCATTGGCTATTAGTCACACTTAATATCAATGATATCAAATTTACCATAGTGAACATTTATGTTCCAACTCATCCAGACCCAACATTTTGGCACACTTTGTCTCACACTATTTCAGAATACACTACAGAAAATGTACTGGTGGGTGGTGACTTTGATCAAATCATGGACCCTTTCCTGGTTTGGAAACCTTCAACACAATTTATGCCTCATAATTGGAGTCTCTATAACCATGACCTGAGAGAATACTTCACCTACTCACCACTCTTACTGTCGCTTGGATTCTATATATTTCTGTGTAAACGAAAAAGTTTATTACAGCACATGGTCAATTAAGAGATAGGTTCCACCTTGATGTGTCTACACTCCATCATTGACAGATTTGGAAGTTCTTGTTGACAGGTTTGGATATTCTTCATGATAGGCCTAATAACGTCTGCTGGAGATTTGACAACTCCTTTCTCTCAGGCACTTCTTTCCCCACTTCCCACACAGCATTTGTTGAAGAATATTTAGGAATATTTCATGATTAATGATAATGACCAACACCATTTAATCTTGTATCAGACGTCTTTATGGTGGCTTCAAGGGGCTTCATCATAGGATTCATTCACACTAAATAGAAAAATGCAATTAAGAAGTCTGCTTGTTAGAATGTTGCAGACAACTCTTTGAACGTTTCTTAATATCAGTAATAGGGCTCACAAAATTAAGGATCCTCTGGTAGCATTATCTTTGAATGCAGAGAAATCTTTTCATAGGGTAAATTGGCACTTCTTAATGATAGCCTTGTGATGGCAAGGTTTTGGTCCTTATTGTTTTACTACTTATCTCTTTGTTATATTTCTCTCCACATTTGTCTACCATAGTTATCAGAATTCAACCCCCTTTTTCCTCTTATCACAGGCAGTAGGCATGGTTGCCATTTATCTCCTCTACTCTTTGTTTTACATTGGAACAATTTATTTACCAACTACGAATCTCAGGTCATTGCTCCTTGGTTCAAAACTGGAGACATCCACATTAAATTTACTGCATATGCTGACAATATCCTTCTTTCATGTGAAACTCCAAATGTTCTCTCCCTGCCTTCTTTCAGGAACTTTACATTTATTCCACCATTTCAGGCTACGAACTAAACATAGATAAATCAGAAGCTATGTTGCTTAATAAACATTGTACCAAACAACCCTTTGCAGAAGCTGACATATCCTGGAATCTCATCAAAATGTTTAGGTGTGTGGTATTGTTTGTATTTAAAAGAGAGACTAAAAATTAATCTAGAGGTCCCTTCTGCTAAGCTTCTTCACTTCACTCAAAAATGTTCTTGACTGCACATTTCCTAGTGAGGTTGTCTAGATACCATTGAAATAATGTTCCTCCCCAGTATCAATTATTTCTTATGATGTTGCCTGTATTGGATCTCAAAAGGATTCTTTTGCTCTATTGACAAGATTCTTTCTAATTTTCTTTGGAATGATAAACCACCTCAAATCTCTTTGGCAAAATTAAAACTTCCTAAGACTTCAGGTGGTGTTATTTTTCCCCATTTTATAATCAATCAAAGGGTTTTCAGCATTAAGCCAATTCAGAGTTCCACATCTCACCCTCGCCATACTCTGCACAGACAATGGTTGTCTCTGAAAGCTGCCTTTTTCTTACAAGCACATTATTTTCATGTCTAACCCTCATACATTTTGGCTGCCTGCTACTGTGCCCCACAACTCCACCATACTGAAACCTGTTCTTGTTTCTCCTCTTTCTCACACCAATAAGTTCCTAAACAGTCCTATTTGATTTAATAATTTGCTTAAGGAAAATGGTTAGACTTTAACATGGAGAGCATGGATTAACAAAGGCTTATTTCTTATCCCCCAATTATACCACTCAGGCACTCTTATTCTGTTTGCAGAGTTATCCTCCTCATACAACTTCCTGTCTACCTTACACACCCAATAAAATGAACCTTCGGTCCTGGCACTTGGGGGGTCATTCTGACCTTGGCGGCCGGTGACCGCCAGGGTCACCGACCACGGGAGCACTGCCGACAGGCTGGCGGTGCTCCCTCGAGCATTCTGACCGCGGCTGTTCAGCCGCGGTCAGAAGCGGAAAGTCGGCGGTCTCCCGCCGACTTTCCGCAGCTCGGGGGAATCCTCCATGGCGGCGGAGCGCGCTCCGCCGCCATGGGGATTCAGACACCCCCTACCGCCATCCTGTTCATGGCGGGTCTCCCGCCATGAACAGGATGGCGGTAGGGGGTGCCGCGGGGCCCCTGGGGGCCCCTGCAGTGCCCATGCCAATGGCATGGGCACTGCAGGGGCCCCCGTAAGAGGGCCCCGCAAAGTATTTCAGTGTCTGCTATGCAGACACTGAAATACGCGACGGGTGCCACTGCACCCGTCGCACCTTCCCACTACGCCGGCTCAATTCTGAGCCGGCGTCCTCGTGGGAAGGTTGATTTGCCCTGGGCTGGCGGGCGGCCTTTTGGCGGCCGCCCGCCAGCCCAGGGCAAATCTCAGAATCACTGCAGCGGTCTTTCGACCGCGGTGCGGTGTTCTGACGGGGTTACTTTGGCGGGCGGCCTCTGCCGCCCGCCAAAGTAAGAATGAGCCCCTTGATGTCTTCACACAATTCTTCTCTCATGTACCCTTCCATCATACCTCACCTCTTCACCTGATTGCACTGTCCATACACTCCAAAGATGCTATCATTTATAAACTCCTTTGATCACATGACCCTGACAGGGGCAAAGTTATCACAGAAGAATCTTGAGAATCTGACTGACACTTTGTATAGCCAGTCTCTTTGTGGGATGTGTTTGGTGTAAAATATACTCCACTGCACGTACTGCTAGTCTCATATAAACTTTATATTCTTTCTGTAACAGCCTTGTTTTATACTCCTGCACTTTTCTTCCAGACCAAACTTGCTCACAGTGATACATTTGGCATTATAACACTCATACAGGAATGTATTTTCATATGCTTTTTTCTTGTCAAGCTATGTCCAATTTCTGGTCTTTGGTATGGAGACACATTAAAGCTATTACTCAGGTTCAATTACCTCTTTCATATGATTTACTGTTTCTGGGAAGATTGCATAACATTTGGTCTTGTAACAGAATGGTTGTGAATTGTGTTGACCTTCTGATTTCAATCACCATTCAAGTAATGACATCCTATTGGAAATCTACACACAATATTGACCTGCAATGCTAGTGGAATTTAACATGTAATCGCTACCGGTTAGATACACATAACCTTACTCAGTTTAATTATCAGCCAAGCGTAATCAGTTGTAGTTGCCCCTTACACCTTACTTGTCTCGCAGGAATTATGCTATTTTTCACTCCAGCTATGTTCATGCTACTATTGTCTTTCACCTTTAATCTTGTAGTATTTTCTGATTCTGATTCATAAGTTATCAATTGACTCATCCGTTAAATCAATCTCTTTTCTCCTCTTCCATCTTTTAGCCTTCCTGGCTTCTTCAAAACCCATTTACTCAGATCTGCTATTGAATTCCCTTACTCATATCTGCACGTTTTTTTTTTTTTTTACAATTTGCTTAACTTCTATCTGTATTTAAATTTCCACAGCACTACTTGTATAAGTTGTAATGTTATATTGTACCTATTGACAAGATCTTTGTGCTACAGCAATGACCATACACAACCCTCAGCCTGCTCTCCATCCTACTTCAAATGCCATCTGTGATGCTTCCCCTGCTCCTCATGGTCCATTCCTCAGAGAACGTAATTCTTTGTGCTGAACTCTAAAGGTAAGTCTTTGCAGGAGTAAACTGGTCCCTGTATCTGACCCATGCTCCATCGGAGTCAGCTTGAACTTGTGTATTTCACCCAGTCTCCTATGGCCAGATAGCCGTGAGTGGCAGTTTGTGCTTTTTGGTGCTATTTTCACTTACAATTTTAACAATTCATACCCTGGTTCTACTGATTGGATTTTTGTTGTAGTGGTGTCAAATGATTTATTACATTTTGCTCTATTTGTCTACATTGGTGTGGTATTGTTCTTGTGTTGTGTTGTCACTTTATTACTGTTTGAAGTTGCACATTGCCTCTAAGTTAAGCCTGACTGCTTTTGTGTGAAGCTACCAGAGTTTTAAGGGTGCTTTATTGTTGCTGGGCTGTGACAGGTATATCCACCCTCCATGGCCCTACATTTGGATTTTGCTACAACTTCATCACTCCTTTCATGGATTAGCATATAGATCATTATTTTGAAAATGGTGCACGGGCAGATTATGTCCATGAGACATTAAAGAGGTCAGGCATCTTTTATGTGACCTTAATTCCTATGCTTCTGATATTAATTAAAAATAGATTTGTTTTCACCACATGACCATGTTTGTAGTCAATCAACTAGTCAATGTGAAATATCTAATTTTACACTGTGGGAGCACTGTCAAATGGCTTGACCTGGCAGTCCTAGAGTATTTTAGAAGAAGATTCTGTACTTTCACATCGACAGCAGATTGTAATTCATCTGCCTATTTTTATTTGCAAAGTCCTGAACAGTTTCCAATAATTCTAGCTCCAAGCCATAAAGCCACTTGTTCCTTAAAATTACTCAAGTACTTTTCAGAACATGGGTTACAAATATTGCTAAAATACAATTCAAGAAAAAAAAAACATTTCTGGATTTTGATTAATTATTTCCTGAATGCTTATGTCCAAGAAAGAAAAATGTTCTTAACAAAACTGCTCAGCAAACTACATACCTGATATGTGTAAACGTCCTAGAGCTATTTATACACCTTTTCCACATTGACGCTTTGTATAGGGATGAAATCAAAGAACTGTTTCAAAATGATTAATTTACTGTGACATCATATGCTGTGAATGGAGTACCCTTTTGGTCAATACACAGAAACCAGTGTCTGCTAATTTCTGTCTGAAGCTAAAGTTACTATTGTGAGCAGACCAGATCATAGGTATTCTTCTATTAAAGTTACCACCTATTGTCTAGTACAAGAAAATGTTATCTGCACTGACTGTCACAATCACATCTTAATGCTGTGAAACTGCATGAGCTAAAAATACTTGATAAAGTCATCTGATTTGCTTTTAGGCCAGGTCCTTTGAGAAAAAAGAGCTGTTCTTCCTGTTCTTATTTGCTAGAAATTAGGGCCCTGATTTATACTTTTTTTGCGCCGCATTAGCGTAATTTTTTGACGCAAAAGTGTCGCAAACTTGCAAAATACAATTGGATTTTGCAAGTTTGCGCCACTTTTGTGTCACAAAATGACGCTACTGTGGCGCAAAAAAAGTATAAATCAGAGCCTAGGTATCTAGTTGGCAGAGGTATGCAGTCTGTTTAAGTAGGGGCCACGATCATAGTCAGGTACACAACCTAAATTAACCTGTGCTCACCCTCTTGTAACTTGGCACAGAGCAGTCAGGCTTAAATTAATAGTCAATTTGTAAAGTATTTGTGCAACACTTAAATGACAGTAGCACAATAAGACTCCACAACAGTTTAGAAAAATAGAGAATATGTATCTGACTAAAACAAGACCAAAACTGCAAAAATCCAATGAGCAGAACTCAAGATATGATTTTATTAAATAATAAACTGCAATGTAGTGCTTTAAAGTCAATAGCCCTAAAAGGTTAATAGAGGCTGTGCTAGACTGGTGTAGATCCAAAGTTCAGGCTGACTGCGAAGGAGGGCACACCGCTACAGGCATCATGCAGAGCCTGCTGAAAAAGTACATTTGATGGAGCAAGTGCCGACGTCGAGAGGCAATGTGACAGCAATGCATCGGTTTCGATCTATGCAGTTCGGTAGATGCCTCAATGTTGAGCCTTTCAGTGGGGTCCCACATCTTCTTTGAAGTCAGTTGAGATGTGTATGATGCGTCGTCATCAAGCCACACAGCAATTTACTCAGAATGGCGCTATGTCATTCTAAGGCCCTAGACTGGATTGGCACCTCAGGCAAGGGTAGGACTCATAGATGGCAGAGTCTAGCAGCAGGAGTCGATTTGCAGGAAGTCTTTGATGTTCCAGAGACTGCAAGGACAGCGGGCAAACCAGCAAGCCCTTGGAGCCACTTGACTCTGTAAAGAATATAGAGAGGAGAGTCTAGGCCTTCTCACTCCCAGGCAAGAGGCAGCAAGCTAACACAGCAATGCAGTTGCGCAGAGTGGCAGTCCCTCTTGGCAGCACAGCAGTCTTTCTTCTTGTCATTCAGATCCACAAGTGTATTGATTTAGTTGTGTTTGGGGTGCAGTACTTACACCCAGTTGAGATTTTTAAGCGGAGTGAGAGAGACTTCAAAGAGAGGCTTTTGAAGTGCAGAATGTCCATGCCCTTCTTTCTCTGGCTCCAGACACTTCACAGGGGGTTATGCAGCCCTTTTTGTGGGGAGAGGCACAGCCCTATTCAGGTACAGGTGTCACCTCTTTCCTCTCATCTATCCAAGGAAGACCCATTGGTCTGGTAATGGGCCATCAGGGGGCAAATGTCACACCCCAGCTCAGGGAATGCACAAAGCCCAGGTATGTATTCAGAGACAGCTGAGGCACAGAATGGCTAAAGTAAGAAAATGCCAACTTTCTAAAAGTGGCATTTTCAGACTTGCAACTTAAAATCAGACTTCACAATAAGTTGTGATTTTAATATGTGAGCCCAGAGATACCAAACTCAAAATTTCTCTCTTTTCCCAATTGTAAGTTACACTTAAAGGTTGCTTCAAGGTAACCCCAGTGTTAACCTATGGGAAAGATAGGCTTTGCAACAGTGAAAAATGACCTTAATTGTTTTTTCACTACCAGGATATATTAATCTTAAAAGTGCATGCCCAATGTATTAAATACACTGCAACCTGCTCTTGGGGCTAACCAGGGCCTACCTTAGAAATGACTCATAAGAAATAAAAAGGAAGGTTTGGGCCTTGCAAGTGGGTACACTTGCCAGGTTGAAATGACAGTTTAAAACTGCACATACTGGTTCTGTAGTGGCAGGCCTGGGACATGTTTAAAGGGCTACTGTAGTGGGTGGCAATATCAGTGCTGCAAGCCCATCAGTATCACTTAATTTACAAGCTCTGTGCACATACAGTCCACTTTACTACGGGCCTACACATGCCAGTTGTGGAGAAGCTAATATCACCATGTTTGAGAGTATAGAGCACTTGTACTTTAGTATTGGTTAGCAGTGGTAAAGTGCACAAAATCTTATAGTCAACAAAAATGTAGTCAGAAAAACAGGAGGTCAGAATGCAAAACGTTATGGGAAACCACTCCAAGGATGCCAGGTTTAACTCATGTCCCCCATGATGAAAGTGGGGAGAGCAACCCAACCCCTTTGAAGTTCTCTTCACTAATGTGGAAAAACCTGGAGAGACCATCATCATTGGTGTGGTCTGTTCCAGAACAGTGCTCTACTGTAAAGTCCATTTCCTATGGGGCGAGAAACCACCTCAACAGTTTGGGATTTTCACTCCTTATCTGCATTAACCAACTATGGGGCCTAAGTGAGTGCCAAACAGGTATGGCCTTAGCTTCTTCTGTGCCTAGACCACAGCAAAAGATTCACTTTCAATTGCGCTCCACCTCTGTTCCCTGGAAAGCAGCCACCTACTGATGAAGGCTACAGACTGATCCACGCCTTCTTCATTTATCTGTGATAGCACAACCCCTATGTCATGCTCTGAGTCATCCGTCTGCAGAAAAAACTCTTGAGAGAAATCAGGGGCCTTGAGAATGGATGCCGTGCACATGGCTTCTTTCAGGACGTCAAAAGTTTTCTGGCATGCTTTTGTCCAGATCTCCTGATGTGGCTGCTTCTTGGAAGTCAGCTCTCTCAAGGGGGCAACAATGGTGCTATATCCCTTGATGAATCCCCTATAATATCCAGTGAAGCCTAAAACGGCTCTCATCTCTGTCTGGTCTTAGGGGGTTCCCAAGTCAGAATGGCCTCAATTTTGGCCTGGAGGGGCTGCACCATGTCACTTGGTGACCAAAGTGGACCACAGGACCCTGCCCTATCTGGCACTTACTGGCCTTAATAGTCAGTCCTGCCCTCTGCAGAGCCTGAAGTACCTCCCTCAGGTGGCACAGTTGGTCCTCCCAGCTAGAACTGAAGATCACAGTGTTGTCTAGGTAGGCAGCACAGAAGTTCTCGAGTCTAGTTAGGACCTGATTTACCAATCTCTGGAACGTGGCAGGGGCTTTCTTCAACCCAGAGGGCATGACCTGGAACTGGAAGTGCCCTTCTGGTGCAGAGAATACAGTCTTCTCTTTGGCCCTATCGGTCAAGGCACTCTTTCAGATGTGCTGAGGAACTTAGCAGCTCCAAGTTAAGCTATAAGCTCATCAGCTCTGGGGATGGGGTGTGCATCAGTCCTGGTGACTGCATTGAGCCCATGGTAGTCCACACAGAACTGGAGTTCAGGTGTGATACCTAGCAGGGCAGCCTTGGGGACCAGCAGCACATGAAGGCTCAATAACCCAAAGTGCCAACATTTTGGTGACCTCTTCTTTAATGTTAGTCCTCAATTTGTCTCTTTGGAAGTTATGAGGTTGGGAAGAGATCACTCTCTTCTTCCACCCCAGCATAAGTTACCAAGATCATGGTAATCTCAGACCCCTAAAAGTAGAGCTTGAGGCGCATGCAGGACCCTCAAAGGGTTCCTAGGAGTTTTGAGATCCACCAAGTAGATGACATCACTGTTCTGCTTCTTTACCTCTTAGGTCTTATAGAGCACAGGGCTCCACGGGCTCCATTACCCACACTTTTTGGCCAGACTGAAATTCCACTACAGTGGCATTCTGGTCAAACCAGCATTTCATTTCCTCCTAGATGGTTTCTAGGTTTTTTGGGCAAGCTTCCTGAAGCACACTGTCTGGTTGCAGAGGGCTAGCATGTAGCTGACCACATCCTGGGGACTCTCCCAGAAGTACACTCCCAGCCCTCCTTACCAAAGTAAGAGGCTCTCTACAGCGTGCCCATAGAGAAGCACAAAGGGTCTGTAGCCAACCCCCTTCTGCGGCACATCTCCGCAGGTGAACAACAGGCATGGAAGGAGGACATCCCACTTATGCCTCATGGGTTTGGGTAGACCCATAATCATGCTCTTGAGGGTCTGATTGAATCTCTCAACCAACCCACTGATTTGGCGGTGGTAAGGAGTAGATAACTTGCAGGTTACCCCAAACTCGTCCCACATGGCCATCATGTAGTAGGGACATGAAGTGGTACTTTTGTCAGATACCACATCCTTGGGGAAATCCACAAGGGTAAAGATCCCCAAAGGTGCCCTGCCCGCTGTGGGCACCATCACTGTACTCAGAGGGATAGCTTCAGGGTACTGGGTGGCATGGTCCATCAAGACCAGAACAAATCTTTTGTCCATGACTGTCTTGGCATCCAGAGGCCCCACAAAATCAATGTCAACCTGCTCAAAAGGGGTTCTCATGTCTTGCCCCAAGTGCCCTGCCAGTGGTACAGCATGAGCCAAACCTAGTAGGAAGGTGCTGTAGCACTGGGGATTACCACCACACTTGTTGCACCAGGCTGAGGTTCCTTGGGCTCCCTATACAGGAGATCATTCTCCCATTTAATCCGGTGGTTGCAAGGGATGTCACCAGCTGCCTGGGCCTCAGCCTGCTGCCAAAGACCCAAAAGAGTAGGACACTCCTTCTGCAACTTGCAGAACTCCACCCGGGTGGCACCCCAATCCTTCTGCCATTTGGATAGCTCAGACAGGTTCCCCAGTTCAGCTACATCTTCCCCTGTAGTTACCATGGTAATCTCAGGAGTGGTTTTCACACATCCCTTGCCCTTCCTCATCTTGGCAGGACCCTGGGCATTTTTCCAGGGTCCAGGTCCTTCGGACCACCCGCTCAAGCTGCCATGGACCACCTGGCCAGGCACACACTCAGGTAACCCCATCATCTCTAAGTGTGACCTGAGTTCCACCATCTTGCAGATGACATGCTCCAGGTCATTGCCCAGCAGACATTTTGCAGGCCTGGATGGACTCACAGCTACCTTCAGCAGACCTGAGACCCCCCCATTGCTCAAAGGGAACCAGAGGCAGTAGGTAGTGGCTCTCACAGTTTTCAGCAGCAACAACTTGGTGGAACATGTTAGGGACTACATGGTGTCGTGTAGGCTCTCATTATTCTAATGAGACTACTGGATTTTGAATGGCAGAATCGCCCACAGCGTGGGAGACTAAGTCTAGCCCACTCCGAGTGACACCTGTCGCTCCAATCCGGGGTTTGCTCCGGCCAACTAGCAGTGCTTCATCTCTACCCGAGGGCAGGGATGACTGGACAGCAGAGCGCATGACATAATTGGTTTCTCATGGAAGCAGTGGTCACTCAGGTCTCATCCATTTCTCTCAGTTACCTTAGTATCATATATAAATGACAGAGGCAGTATATGTTTTAATAATGACTTTAATAAAACTGCATCTTAGATAGAAAAGCGTGAGCTGCAATAACCAGGACGACACAGCATGACAGTATTAAAATTGTGATGAGGAGAGTGAAGCATAGAAATAACGCTATTATATTGTCACTATGGTCAATAGACTAACTCCTACCTAGGCTATGATAGAGCACAGGATGTTAAGCTCTAATTCTGCCCTTCAGGTTCCCCTGGGAAGACATCATCCCCCATACCTGAGCAAAGGCCTGCGGTCTGCGTTAGCATCTGTAGCGAATCATTCGGCAATCATCATACAGTTGTGGTTCTCTGGCTGGAATCTTCCTCCAACGTGTAAGGGACAAGGAAGTGTTTTTAAAACAACACAGTTGATGTTGTGAGAAAATGTCCCTACATAAGGATGTGTGTTTTCTACGAATGATGGAGACTAAACTTCTACCCTGTTTACTGGCAATGTACTGTGCTGTAGCCTTGGGAGAAGCACAGAGTGAGCAAGAATGTCTTGTTTGAGAACAGAGTGCTGGCCTAGGCAAAAACAGTTAGATAAACAGAAAATAAAACAAGACCGTAAAAGTGGCTATTGTAACAATAATAAAGTAAAGCTGAATAAAATATATCTAGGTTAGAGTGCAAAGCAGCTTGGCCTAGTGTGTTAAAATAACGTGCATGGAGCTATAGCTAAAATGGCTACACAACACTGGTCTGTAGGCACCAGATGACATCTGATGGTAGTTATGCTAGTTCCTGTGTCTCTCAGAGCCTTCACCATCTGCCTATTGATGAATACCCACTGAAGGTACCTCATAGTATTGTCAGACATATGGGTTTTCTGTACCATCTCTCCATCACCTAGGTACACTACG
This sequence comes from Pleurodeles waltl, assembly GCF_031143425.1. Taxonomy (NCBI): domain Eukaryota; kingdom Metazoa; phylum Chordata; class Amphibia; order Caudata; family Salamandridae; genus Pleurodeles; species Pleurodeles waltl. Next base: position 642,799,684 of record NC_090438.1, read on the forward strand.
GTCAACGCTATACTCCCCTCACAACTATCTGAGGTAATCTTCTCCCTAAGCGCTAAACTAGCTAACTCCGGTGACTGCTCTCCAGAGGGGGGCTGTACCCGCTTGGGATGCTTGCATCTCCCTTGTAGTGTAGTGCTCTTCCTGCTGACACTCATGCCTCCTCACGGGGGCCTTTACTGCAGACATATTCTCAGGGAACCATTTATTTTTCTTCTCAGAGAGGGGAAGGGAATCCTGTTCAACAGAAATAGTTTGGGGCCCTTAGAGAGCTCCTTACATGTCCTCCCCTCCTTCTTCTGTTGAGGACTCTACCCCCCCTTAAAGTGATCCCCCAGATACCATTTTATGAACCCAGTTGCTGACCCAGCCATACGCCTCCTTAGAAAGCTTTCTGGGGTGAGTGAGCTTACCATCGACAAGGTGGTGGCACAGATCTGTAAAACAATGATTGAGCAAGTGCTATGTTATAAGACAATTGTACAGCCCCTGGTAATCTTTTACCTCGCTGTCCTTCACCTAACCATCTAGTGCCTTGCAAAAGGAATCCACACAATCCACTCAGGTCTGTTGGGAAAGTGTTTGACAGTGCCTGAATTTCTGTCTGTACTTCTCTGGGGCCAGACCAAACTTCCTGATTAGGGCCTTCATCATGGGGTTATACCTCATCCTGTCTCTCCCTTCTACGGCCTGTATAGTGTCCATCCCCTCACTGGGATTGTGCCTCCATAGGTTAGCTCCCCAATCCTTCTCAGGGACCCTGTGCATCTGTAAATCAATTTTATAGGCCTCAAACCATTTGTCTATGTGGTCTCCCACCACAAAGTCAGACCCCAGACCCTTTGGTATGTGGACCCTCTTGTCAGAGAGCACAGAAGAATTGCTGCCACCATCACTGCTGGACCCAGCCCTCCTGGGTTTGATGCCCAGCTCTCTCAAGCTCAATTCCTCAGCCAACATCAATTTATTTTCCTCCATGGCCAATATTCACTCCTCCAAGGCTTTTCCTGTTCACATTATAGCTTAGCAAGCTCTAATGTGAATGCCCTGTCCTCTCTCCTGTCTATCAGATACTTTGGTGATAGGCCTTTAGATGACACAATGCTACCTGCCCGGAGGGGCTCCATCTCTCCTCACAGGCTAGTTGCTCCCTGTCCAGCTCATCATTATTAGCCTTGGTGGAATTCACAAAGTTCTGCTACATGGAATTCTGCAGAATAGCTAAAAGACTCTGTGAGACCTCTGCCTCACTCAGTGAATGGGCGTAGTTCTGCGTGACGGCACCACTCACTCACATGCGCATGTGCCCATTTGTTTTACCTGTTCTGTCCATGGTGCTTGGCCTATATTTAAATCTACCCTTAATCTCTGCAATCCTTCCCCTGTCCCACTTATCCACCCCTGTTTTACCTTTATTATATCACTGTCTGTATCTGTGTTTGCGCATTTTAAATTTTTGTCTTTTTTCAGTGACTTTTTGTCCTTTTTTTGTTTTCCCTTTAATTCTTCATTTCTTCCATTCTATTCCTTTATCTTATTTGTTTTCCCACCATCCCTAGCAGAGCATGGGTGAGGTGGCACCAGTGCAGGTGCCAACTGCATACCCTGCAGTTGCCGGCATAACCAAGGGTTGAGACCCTATGCCATTTTTTCTGAGGCGGAGGTGGCTGCACTTGTGTTTTTTTGTGCAGCACCATCTCCGCTCTATGCCGACAGCAGCCCCTAAGTCCGGGAGCAGAGACAGCCAGCAGGAGCGTCTGTGCTGTGGAGGAGGAGAACAGGCTTTTGGCACACCCAGCAGCAGTTGATGAACCACTGGGCCGACATCCTTGATAGGAATTAGGACCTGCTAGGCATCCAGGTGGCAGGGCCTGGTGAGTAATTATATATTTGTTGTAGCTTACAATACTAGTTTTTTTTTTTTAAATAGCAGGTTGCTCACCCTCAGAGGTTAGTTAAGTTCACATAATGTTATGATTCACAAGTATAATATGTAATCCAATTTGAGCGAGCTAGGTACTCAGTGCTACCTAGTTGTACTTGTCGCTGTAGGAACTCACTTACGCTGAATAATTAGGAAGGCATGCCGACTTCTGTGTCCTGTCACTAAGATAATAGTAGTAGTAATATCAGTGAGTTAGCATTCTATGTGACTTTCTTTTTTGTAACTCATACAGTCCCAAGCAATCCCCCAGTGATGTGTAGTATGCATCTGTGTAGTGAAAAGGGAAACTGAGGGCTGAGACCATTCATTGGAAATCATTAGTAGTCCCAAATGTAGTTTATAAAATTTGGAATAAGCTTAGGTAAGTGTTAGAAATAGAGTCTTTGGTTGGCAGTCAGGTTACCCCTGTCCAAGCAAGGGCCCTCACTCTAGTCAGAGAAACTCACACACAATCCAAATTATCCTGTGCCCACCCTCTGGTAGTTTGGCACTGAGCAGTCAGGCTTAACTTAAAAGGCAATGTGTAAGTATTTGTGCAATAAGTCATGCAATAACACAGTAGAGCACCACAAAAATACACCACACAGTGTTTAGACAAATATTTAATATTTATCTGGTAAGATGCAGGTCCAAACAGTCAAGATTCAATAAGTATACGTTGAAATATCACTGAAAAATTATAATGAGTGTCTTTAGTCTTTCAAAAGCAACAAGTGTCTCTTGCAAGCACAAAGTACCTTGTTTACATTCAAATTCCCCGCAAGGGACCGCAGAGGAGATTCGTGGAAAATGGGGAGGTGTGTGTAGATTTTTCTGACTCATAGAGATGACATGTCATTGAGTTTTCACACAGGGCAAGCTTTGCATCGATTTCCGTTGCAAAGACTGGGATCCTCTTCAGGTTGCGGGGTTTTCGGCCGCCCCAGGGATGATGTGTTGAAATCCTGGGCGTGCAGGTCAAAGTTACAGCAGCTGCGTCGATCTGGTGGGCGGTGTGTGGAAATTTCTGCCGTACGGAAGGCGCTGCATTGATTACTCTGAGGAAGTCAGGCTGCATCATTCCAGCTCGGCTTTGCGTTGATCCAGGTGGCCGTGCGTCAAATTTCCAGTCGCAAAGCTGGCTCTGCGTCATTCTCCTCTTTGGGAAATCAGGCTGCGTCACTCTGGTTCACCATGCGGTGATTTTCTCAAAGCGCTGCAGGCTGTGTGTTGTTTCTTGCAGGCTGCGCGTTGATTTTCGCTGCACAAGGAATTCTTTTGCAGGAATGAAGTCTTTTTGGTTCTGAGACTTCAGGAAACAGGAGGCAAACTCTATCCAGGCCCTTTTTGAGAGCACTTTTCAGCCCAGCCAGAAGACAGTACTTTGCAGAAAAGCAGTTAGGTGAGTTCTTTGGCCAGCCAGGCAGTTCTTCTTGGCAGGTTGCAGGTTCTGGTTCAGGGACTCTTCACCAGTGGTATCTTGTCTAAACGTGTCTGTGAAGTAGAAGTGTCTCCCTCAGAAGTGTCTGAGTTGGTAGGGTCAGAGACCCTGCTTAAATAACCAAATGTGCCTTTGAAGTGGGGGAGACTTCAAAGAGTGGCTTAGAAGTGCACAAGGTCCCCTTTCAGTTCCATCCTGTCTGCCAGGGTCCCAGTAGGGGGTGTGGCAGTCTTTTGTGTTAGGGCAGGCATGTATTAGCATGTGTTAGTCCATTGACATTGTAACTGTCAGTCCCTCCACCCTCCCAGCCCAGGAAGACCCATTCAATATGCAGATGTGTGCAGGTGTGACTGAGCATCCTGTGTTTGGGGTTGCGTGGTAATCTCCATTGTGCATATACAGGGAGAAGTAGGCGCGTGAGTGTTAAGAGGTGTTTACGTGTGGTTGTCATGGTGTTATGTATTCTATTGCCATAGCAGCGTTTGAATAAGATTGGTGGCTGTGGTTGCGCTGGATGGGTGAGGCGTCTTCTCTAACTGAAATAAAAGTATTTCAGATTTAATTTACTCCATTTCAAGAGCCGATATCGTTATTACACTGGCGAAGAGCTATGTGAATAACCAGAGTGATGATTTGACGCCTCAACAACATGCTGAGACATCGATGCTGTGCTTACAGGGAAACGGTGTATGGACTGCGTTACCAGTGGCAGGTTTGCTGCCTGATTTAACTGTCTATTTCCCAGTCACTTCATCTGTTTTTCAGCACACGTGTTTTTCAGCACACGTTGTGCGAGTGCCTGTTTGGTAATTGGCACTGCTTATGTACTGCTTATGTTGACGCAAGAGGAGGCAAGAGGAGGCACAGCAATAGAGGAAGGACTCATGTCTTGGGCATAAAGACACAGGAAGGACTAATAATGTTTCCACGTTGTTTCTCTTTATTCATATGGACTGCATTTAAAAATCTGATTTTTTAATAGTTTTACTTATTTATTTTTTTCGCCGTCATTATTGTTTTTATGCTTTTGTTGTATCAAAATACAAGAACAAGGAAAAGAAGGAAAAGAGGATTTATTAAAGGAGAGGACTTTTTTCTAAAAAAAAAAAGTGTATAGGTTGTTTCTATACACTTTTGACATTCGTCATACAGAATGTTACAGCTCCTCCTTTCTTTTTGGCTCATCCCGGTGAACCTCCAATTAAATTGGAGAAGTGGAAAACGGTATTTGAGAGATATTCAAGGGTCTGTGGCACCTCGTTGAGCGCGGCGAGAAGGATGCCTCTTTTGCTTCATTGTCTTGGAGTGGAAAGTCAGGAAGTGTTTGATCATCTCCCAGATATATCTGATACTGAGGCCCTGAACTTGAATTAATATGAGATATGTTTGAGGAAATTAGACTTGCAATATTTACCTAGAGTAAGTACCATTTTGGAAAGATACTATTTTGGAAAGAGAGTTTGACGTGAAAGTGAATCAATAGAAAGCTATATCACTAATTTCCGATGCCTATCTTCATCTTGTAAGTTTGGCAACCTCATTGATGAGAGATTAGGAGATCATGCTTGGTTGCAACATTGAAAAAGTTTGGGATGAACTCTGGCTAAAAGATGAGCCTTCACTGGAGGAGGTTCTTACTGTTGCCAAAAGGATTGAACATTCTCTAAAATGTGTAGAGGTCATGAAAAACTCTTCTGATAAAATGGGGAAAGAACCTGCTCAGGTAGTGTTGGCTATTCAGCAGGAAAAGAAGAAAGATCAAAAATATTTTTTTTTGCTAGACAAAAAGGGAACAGGGAAGAAATGCTTCAGGTGTGACAGAGAAGGACATTTTGCCAACGACAAGTGTTGTCCTGCCCTGAAAGGGATATGTTCATTTTGTAAAAAGCGAGGTCACTTTGGGAAAGGTCCCTCTGATTTTACTGAGGTGAAGGGAGAAAAAACAAAAGTTTTGTTTGATTCTGGTGCAAAGATTACTATTATCGCAAAGAGATTTTACCAGGATCAGTTGAAAGGGAAGGTCAATGTAATGAAGCCTGACATTAAGCCCTGTTCCTATGGGGAGGAACCTATTGAACTTCATGGCTATTTCGTAGGCCTCATTGAATATGAGAGACGCTACACCATGGGAAAAGTTTATGTATCTAAAAAAGGGGATAGCATAATAAGTTGGATGCATGAGAAGGACTTGGAAGTAATGTTAGATCCCAATAGCTCCCCACCTATCATATTGAGAGAGAGGCCCGACGTTAAATTGGTGAAACATGAGGAGGATAGCATGTTCCTGCGGGATAGATTAAGGGCAGATTTTTCTGCTGTTTTTAGCAATGAGCTAGGATGTTTGGAAGGCTATAAACATAGAATTAAACTATCCCAGCATGCTGGTCCTGTGTGTAGTAAAGTACGGAATTTCCCGTCAGCAGTTAGACAAGAAGTGAAAGCTGAGTTGGAGAAGCTTGAGAGACAAGGAGTTATTGAGAAAGTGGAGGGTACACAATGGTTGGCTCCCGTTGTTGTTGCTAGGAAAGCCAATGGGAGTGTAAGATTGTGTGTTGACCTCAGGCAACTTAACAAATGGGTGATTGTTGACAAATATCCCCTACCTAACATCTCAGAGATGTTGATGACGTTGGGTGAGGCAAGAGTTTTTTCCACCATTGATCTTCCCTCTGCCTATCACCAGATTCAACTGGAGGATTCATCAAAAGATCTCACTGCTTTCGTCACTCCGTTTGGTACCTCCAGATATAACAGACTACCTTTTGGATTAGTTTCAGCAGCCTCAGTTTTTCAGCGTGTAATGGAAAGTCTTCTTGGTCATATAGGTGGTGTGGGGGTATATCAGGATGACATACTTGTACATGGTAAGGATGAGGTGGAACATGAGGAAAGAGTAAGGATGGTTCTTGAAAAGTTACAGGAGTACAACCTCACTGTTAAGATTGATAAATGTAGGTTTGGTAGTCACACCATTGATTACTTGGGCCACACTTTAACAGGGGGTGGACTGATGCCCAAAGGGGAGCTTGTAAACCCCATTCAGAACTTAGTTTCTCCTGTGAACAGGGAAGAACCTATGAGGTTTCTGTATATGGCAGAGTATTACAGTAAGTTTGTTAAGAATTTTGCAGATGTAACTGTAAATTTAAGGAGATTGTTGAAGAAAGGGGTTGTATTTGAGTGGGATGCGGAGTGTGAGAGAGAATTTGTGGATCTGAAGAATAAATTATCACTAGCTCCTAAGTTGAAGGACTTTGATCCTATCAAGTGCTCGATTGTGACTACTGATGCTTGAAGGGCCTGGGCGCAGTGTTTCAACAAGAAGATGGGAAGGTTGAGAATACCATCATGTTTATTTCCAGGAGTTTGAGGGGGGCTGAAGGGCGTTATTCAGTAATTGAAAGTGAGGCCTTGGCTGTTTACTGGGCCATCAAGAAACTCAAGAAGTTCTTGTGGGGTAGGTCGTTTGTGGTACGGACAGATCACAAGCCGTTGTGTGAGGTGTTTAAGTCCAAAGGTATTGATGTTGTGTCCAGTAGGATTTCTCTATGGATTGTTGCCTCATAGGAATATGACTTTGAAGTGAGGTACATACCAGGAGTGGATAATGTTTCTGCCGACACTTTGTCCAGGTTGGTGTCAGCTGAACGTGTTGACATTGATGAGTGCGGTGATGAGTTTGATCGAGAGGAGTGTGCTTGTGAAATTAATTTTGAATGTATATCTGAACAACGTTGGCGGGAGGAACTCAATGCTGATAATACCTTGTGTGCTGTGAGGAATTTAATGGAGTCTGGATGGAAGCACAAGGACCAGGTAGGTGTGCAATGTAGGGACTTTTGGTTGGTCAAAGATCAACTGGCAGTCGAGAAGGATTTATTGTTCAGGGGTACCAGGCTGATCCCTCCCACTAGTTTGAGGGGGGAGTTGTTAGAACAAGCGCATAAATCACATTCAGGTATTTCGAAGACAAAGGAAAGATTACAAATGTCATATTGGTGGCCCGGTATGGACATCCAAACTGAAAGGTTGGTAAGGGACTGTGTGCAGTGTTCTCTGTGTGATAAGTCTTTAAGAGCCAGAATTCAACCAATGGTGTTGATAAGACTTCCTAAAGGTCCTTGGCAGGATATAGCCTTAGATATTATAGGCCCAATATGCAGTGGTAATTCTCGGGATTACTTGATTGTTGTGATGGACACTTATCCCAGGTGGCGGAGGTGCATTTTATGGGAGGCATTGAAACTAAGGCTGTCATTAAGTTCTTGAAAGAGTTATTTTCAAGGGAAGGGATTCCTGAAATGTTGCTCACAGACAAAGGGGTGCAATTGGTATCCAGAGAGATGGAAGAGTTTTTGGGTGGTTGCGGTATAGTTCACAAAAGGTGTGCCTTATATCATCCTAAAACTAATGGTATGGTGGAAAGGTTCAATCGTGTTGTGAAAGGAACAATATCTCTAGCCAAAGCTAATCACAGGCATTGGAAGGAGGAGGATCTGGGAAAGGTGCGTGAGTACAGGTTTACTCCTCATACTGTCACGAAGGAAACTTCCTTTTCTTTGTTTAGAGGTAGACAACCCAATACCATTTTGGAACCATCTTGGGTTAATAGGTTTTTGAGTAACAGTGGAAAGAAGATCTGCCAGGGAGGGAGCCATCAGAGAATCTGGAAAAAGGAATTTTGATGAAAGACGAGCAGTCAAAGTGACTGAAGTTGGTGTAGGTGATTGGGTTAAAATAAAGTTACCAGGTGTGAAAAGTAGTGTGAGTAAGTGGTCGAAGTGTGTGAGAGTCATTAAATTGTTTAAAAATACTGTGAAAACAGAAGATCATCACATCTGGAATTTGAACAGAGTAGTAAATTGCAGCAGACTGATGGGTCGGAAGGAGGATGGACTATGGTTGCAGCAAGACATTTCTCAGGATAAGGAACTGGAGTTCGTCAAAAAGAGTTCTGGAAGAATCAATAGAAGACCGGCTCATCTTAAAGACTATGGCCCTCATTACAACCCTGGCGGTCGGTGTTAAAGCAGCAGTAATACCGCAAACAGGCTGGCGGAAAAAAAAATGGGATTACAACCGTGGCGGAAACCGCCAACATAGACAGCCACTTTAACACTCCCACCGCCACGGCGGTAGAAACAAACAGCGCGGTGGTCAACGCAAACAGACAGGCGGGAGACAAAGTACGGCCCACCCTATTACAAAAGGCCTATCCGCCACCTTTTCCGGGGCGGAACCAACGCTATCAAAAGCACGGCGGAAACAGTACACAGAAGGGAAAACACTCACCTCACGACACCCAATGAGGAACCAGGACGCCATGGAGCCCGAACTTCATGTGTTACCCATGTTGGTTTACCTCTTCTTCTATGAGGAGTACGAACAGCGGCAGCGGCAACCACGGTGAGAACTGTACCTACAACACAGGGGAGGGGGGGAGGAAACAGAGTGACACACACATGCAACACGCAACACCCCCACCCTCACACTCACACACAACAACATACACACAAATACATGCAGCAACATTACATATACACCCCCCTCACCCCCTGGGCCACAGTCTCACAAGTCTTTCCAGTGGGTGGTTTGCCCACTGCTTTATCCTGGGGAGTGCAAAGCCACAGTCTCTCAAGTCTCTCCAGTGGGTGGGTTGCCCATTGCAGTGGGTGGTTTGCCCACTGCTTTATCCTGGGGAGTGCAAAGCCACAGTCTCTCAAGTCTTTCCAGTGGGTGGGTTGCCCACAGCTTTATCCTGGGGAGTGCAAAGCCACAGTCTCTCAAGTCTATCCAGTGGGTGGGTTGCCCACTGCTGCATCCTGGGGAGTGCAAAGCCACAGTCTCTCAAATCTTTCCAATGGGTGGTTTGCCCACTGCTTTCTCCTGGGGAGTGCAAAGCCACAGTCTCTCAAGTCTCTCCAGTGTGTGGATTGCCCACTGCTGCATCCTGGGGAGTGCAAAACCACAGTCTTTCAAGTGGATGTCATTCTCCACTGGTTCTGGAGGGGGCCTGGTGCCCAGAGTGCTTCATCCTGCCAAGGACAAAGGTAGTGGATCTATCTCTCTACTGGTTCTGGAGGGGGCCTGGTGCCCAGAGTGCTTCATCCTGCCAAGGACAGAGGTAGTGGATGTCATTCTCCACTGGTTCTGGAGGGGGCATGGTACCCAGAGTGCTTCATACGGCTAAGGACAGAGGAAATGGATGTATCTGTCCACTGGTTCTGGAGGGGGCCTGGTGCCCAGAGTGCTTCATCCTGCCAGGGACAGAGGTAGCGGATGTATCTCTCCACTGGTAATGGAGGGGGCATGATGCCCAGAGTGCTGTTGCGGTGGTGCTTGCGGCGGTGCTGGCGGCGGTGCTGGCAGCGGTGCATGGGTCAGCACCTGCAGAGGGACACAGCAGGACGTTTGCTGGGAACTGTCGCTGAGGCTGTAGATGTGTCAGGGGCGGTTCAGGTGACGGTGCAGGTGGCGGTTGAGGTGGTGGTTGTGGTGGCGGGGCAGCTAGCGCTGTTCGCCGCCATACAGGTTGGCATGGTCGTGGACAGAAAGTGTGACACTGGTACCTCAGTCGGTGCCACCATGCCCTCTCCTGATCTGCTCTTCAGCTTTTGGCCCTTCCTCAGCTTTGATGGTGGCGCAGTTGTCTTGCCACTATCCCCTTTGGTTTTTGCTTAGCCCTTGGTGGCTGGTACTTTCACCTATCCCTCCGGGATGTGGGCACCTTTTTCACCTTGGCAGGGGGCGGAATGTCCTTGCCCTCGCTATGTGGCACACTGGCAGCCCTGATGGGTGGCACACTCCATGACCACGCAGTTGCTGGCACCACTGTGCCTGGGGATTTGGTGGCTGAGGTGCTGGGCTGGGACTTGGAAAGCCTGGCCCTAGGGGAAGGACGGGGGGAGGTATAGGGAAGAGGTCAATGTTAGCCAGGAAGAGTTCCTTAGACACACTGGGACGGGAAGATGGAGGGGGTTTGGTAGTGGAGGTAGAGGTAGTGGTTGTAGGAGGTGCACGTCTGCGGAATTTGGGTGACGGTGCATGGGCCGGAGGCTGTTGTGAGGTGGATGGCTGTTGGGTGGGTGTGTGCCTGCGTTTGTGTACTTTGGGAGGAGGGCTCACTGACACACTGGGAGAGGACACTGGGGATGTGTGCATGGTAGTGGGGGTGGTGAGTGCACATGAGCGGTGTGTGGTGATGGGCGTGCTGTTGATGGAGGCAGTGGCTGCGGATGTAGTGCATGCAGGTGTGAGTGGAGACGAGAATGGGAGGGAGGAGGAGGATATGGAGGAGGGGGGGACACAGTGGAGGCTCTGGATGTTGCTGTGTCTGCATGGGGATGGTGCTTGTGTGAGTTCCTGTGGGATGTGTGGTGCTTATGTTTGCCTGAGCCACTCTTGTGTGTTGATGAGTGTGCATGCTGGTCTGATGGTGTGCTTGGGATAGGCTGAGGTACAGGGGATTGGGTCTGGGTAGAGGAAGTTGGAGGGGGGAGGCTGGACACAGGGACAATGGCTGCCATCAGTGCTGAGACCCGAGCCTGAAATGCTCTTTGTTGGGCTGGCTGCCCAGAATGAATGCCCTCCAGGTATGCATTTGTTTGTTGCAAATGCCTCTCGACACCCTGGATGGCATTCACAATGGTAAATTGCCCAACAGTGAGGGATCTCAGGAGGCCAATAGCCTCCTCACTGAGGGCAGCAGGGCTGACTGGGGCAGGGCCTGAGGTGCCTGGGGTGAAGGAGATGCCCACCCTCCTGGGTGAGCAGGCACGGGACACACGCTGAGGGGCTGCTGGGTGGGCTGTGCTGGTAGGGGGTGGCGGTTGTACCTGTTGATGCGGTGGGCACAGTGGTGCCCACCACCGCAAGGGAGCTCCCATCAGAGGAGGAGTCGCTGTCACTGCTGTCTGCTCCTGTCCCCACCGTGGAGCTCCCCTCGCCTTCAGTCCCACTGGTGGCTTCAGACTCCGTTGTTTCGCCCTCCACAGCCAAGTGGGTTGCAGATCCCTCCTGCTCCAGTGCCAATGCTCCTCCGCTTGATGATGCTATTGCACACAAGAACAGGGAGACCACAAAACGGGGGGGAAGACAGAAGAAAGACATGTTCAGTGCATGCAACACCACAACCGTTGGTGGACACAACCCACATGGAGCAGCCCTCTGCACTACACCATGCACTAACAGTTCCTAGACATTTCAGCTGACCATGGGGTACGAGGCCTAAGACCAATTGCTGCATACCTGGAAGTCGTGGGAGCCTGACTAGATGTAGATGTCTCTTACCACTGGTGGGGTTGGGGTGCCACATAGCCTTCCTCACAAGCGACCTTGCCTACAAACTTCGTCCTGGCCTAGGGGAACCCACTGCCCACCTCCCCCACCCAGACACCTCGTAATGCATGCTGAGTCAGCTGAATGAGAGTGTACTCACCCCCTTGTGGCTGCTCTGATGCCCTCAAGCGCCCATCCAACTCCGGATACGCCACCGCCAGGGTCTGGAACATCAGGTGGTCATGGTGCGATGGGCACCCCTCCCAGATTGGGAGGCCATCCCCAGCTGGGCCTCCGCCGTCTTCTTGCTCCAGTGGCGCAGGTCCTCCCATATTTCACGGCAGTGGGTGCTCTGTCTGTGGTAGACCCCCAGGGTACGGACGTCCTTGGTGATGGCACGCCAAATACCCTTCTTCTAGTGGGTGCTGACCTAGAGGAATGGTACTGGGGGAAAAGGAAATTACTTACCCGCCCGGACCGTCAAACGCATTGCCCCCCAGTTCCCACCCTTGCCCTGACGCACATACACTCATCATCCGCACATGCAAGCCTCAGCCCCCCCCCCCAGGTATCTTCCATCCACACCACTCAAAACAGGCATTGCCCATGCAGCATGCTCACAGTGTACTCACCCGTTTGTCTGGAGGACCGTACAGTTGCAAGTACTGGAGGAGGACCCCATCCACTAGTTTCTCCAACTCCTCCGAAGTGAAGGCAGGGGCCCTTTCCCCAGACAAATGAGCCATCGTCGCTTCCAGACTGAGGTCAAAGAAGCACTTGCAGTGTAGGTCCTCTCCTGTTGAAGGTCAGGTATCAAGTGAGTGAACAGACAGAAAATGGCGGTCACGTCTGCGGCGGTGCGTACCGTCATCGCCGGCGTACATTGTCCTTGGCTCCTGGGACCCATAGGGCCCAATGTTAACCAATGCTGAATTGCGCCGCGGTCTTCGACCGCCCACTGCAACGGTGTACAACGCCAGCGCAGTTACCTCATATCCCCTGGTCCCACCTTACAGGTCAGACAGCCACCATTTCAGGAGGCCCCATGGGATGGATGTTAACTGCATCACACCTATCTAGGCCGGGAATATAGACAGATGCTGGCACATTGCGGATTAATTACGTTTCTGAAAATAAAGCATTGTAATACCTCAGTGTTGGATGACTCTCTGCTCGCTGTTCTCCTCCATAGGGCACGTCCGCTGGGGCAGGTGATGAGATGGCGGCATCCTCGGGTGAACAGACCCATGTTGGACCTGTCAACAATGGAAGAGAGACACATCCTGGTCACATACAGACTTGATCATGCAACAATCCAGGAACTGTGTGCCCAGTTGGAGCAGGACCTGATGTCAGCTATCCGCCATCCACAGGAATCCCCCCTCTAGTGCAGGTCCTGTCTGTAATCCATTTCCTGGCCAGTGGGTCTTTTCAAACAACAGTGGCCATGGCATCAGGGATGTCCCAGCCAATGTTCTCTAACGTGTTGTCCAGAGTGTTATCTGTCCCGCTGAAACACATGCGCAGCTACATCGTTTTCCCTCAGGTGGAGGATTTGCACGCAGTGAAAGGTGACTTCTATGCCCTGGGACATATCCCCAACATCATTGGTGCCATTGATGGGACACATGTGGCATTCGTCCCCCCACGCACAAATGAACAGGTGTACAGAAACCGGAAGAGCTACCATTCGATGAATGTGCAGATTGTGTGTTTGGCAGACCAGTACATCTCCCATGTCAATGCAAAGTATCCTGGCTCTGTGCATGACACTTACATTTTGAGGAATAGCAGCATCCCTTATGTGATGGGCCAACTCCAGAGGCACCATGTGTGGCTTATAGGTGAGGTCAAGGTCCCAATACAATTGACATAGGTGTCTAGGTATGAGGTTGTCCCTAAGGGTTAGTGTGTGTCCAACAGTTGTCCCTCGACATTTGCAGGTGACTCTGGGTACCCCAACCTGTCATGGCTACTGACCCCAGTGAGGAATCCCAGGACAAGGGCAGAGGAACGCTACAATGAGGCACATGGGCGAAATAGGAGGGTGATCCAACGCACCTTCGGCCTCCTGAAGGCCCGATTCGGGTGCCTCCATCTGACAGGTGGATCCCTCTACTACTCACCGAAGAAGGTGTGCCAGATAATCGTGGCCTGCTGTATGCTGCACAACCTGGCTTTGCGACGCCAGGTGCCTTTTCTGCAGGAGGATGGGCCAGATGGTGGTCTTGTGGCAGCGGTGGAGCCTGTGGACAGTGAACAGGAGGAGGGAGAAGAAGAGGATATCGACAACCAAAACAACATCATCAGGCAATACTTCCAGTGAGACACAGGTAAGAAGATGCCACTGCTTCCCACATCTCATTCAATTGTTGGAACTAGCATAAGTGTGTCATTTTCATTTAGTGTATGGACTCTGATTTGTCACTTTGACTTACCATTTCACAGATTTGGGTCCCACTTTGTGCCCTCTGCTATGTTCACTGCTGGCCTACAGCTGTGTTACATTGGTATGTGAACAAGTAAATGTACATTGCTATTTTCCATAGTTATTGCAATTACACATTTGTGAAAGCACAGACTGACTCCAGACTGTTTTGTGATTGAAGTGTGTTTATTCCTGTGCAAATAACTGAAGGGGGTTGTAAAATGGGCTGGGGTGATGGTGGAGGAATGTCCCTGGCAGAGTCCAGTCTATTTGTTTCACAGGTGCATTGTCCAAAGGGGCATAGGAAGTGAAGCAATAGCAGTTTAAGGATGGACAGGGTGACGTAGTGGGATAGAAGGGTGACATTTAGGGTGGTCTCAATTCCTGGCGGGGGTCTTGGCAATGTTCTCTGTCTTGTTCCTGGATCTCAGGGACCGTTTGCGGGGTGGTTCTCCATCTGCAGGGGGTGGGGTGCTGGTGTCCTGTTGTTCCTGTGGCGGTGCCTCCTGTCCACTAGCGCCGGCGGAGGAGGAGGGCTGTTCATCGTCTAGGCTAGTGTCAGGGGCCCCTTGTTGTGCCACTGTGTCCCTCCTGGTGGCGGCGAGGTCTGCCAGCACCCCTGCAATGGTGACCAGGGTGGTGTTAATGGACTTCAAGTCCTCCCTGATCTCAAGGTAGTGTTCCTCACGCAGCTGCTGGGTCTCCTGAAACTTGGCCAGTACCGTTGCCATCGTCTCCTGGGAATGATGGTAAGCTCCCATGATGTTGGAGAGTGCCTTGTGGAGAGTGGGTTCCCTGGGCCTGTCCTCCCCCTGTCGCACAGCCTTCCTCCCAGTTTCCCTGTTATCCTGTGCCTCTGTCCCCTGAACCGTGTGCCCACTGCCACTGCCCCCAGGTCCCTGAATTTCTTGGGTTGGGGGTTTGCCTGGGTTCCCTGTAGTGGTGGACACACTGCTGATTGACGTGTCCTGGGGACAGAGGGATGGGCCCGCTGGGTGGGTGCTGTGCTGGTGTTTCCTGAGGGGGAGGCTCTGTGGTGGCTTGTGACAGTGTCAGGGGAACCGACTGTCCTGAGGTCCCAGATGGGCCGGGCTGGTCATCTTGATCCAGGCGTGCAAAGCTACTGTCATCACTGTGGGCCTCTTCTGTGGGGGGACTGGATATGTCTGGCACCTCCTGTCCGGTGACGTTGGGTAGGGGTCCTGTTGGGGTGTAAATGCATAATTATTGTATCTGTATGTGCCATCGTGTGCATTGGGTGGTTGACCCTCTACTCCAGTGCTTGCATTATTGGCTTGGTCCTTGTGTGATTGGTGATTTAGGGGCATGAGTGAGTCTCTGTAGTGGACATGATTGGGTGATGGATGTCCATGCATTGGTGTCACATGCAGGGCTTGGTTTTGGGATGTGTGGGTTGTGTTGGTGGGGTATCTGTGGGTTGTTGGGGTGATGGGTGTGAGGGTAAGGGTGGGATTGTGTGATTGCATGCAGGTAGGGTGGGGGGGATATAGTAGTAAAGATTTGCCTTACCAGAGTCCAGTCCTCCTGCTACTCCTGCGAGGCCCTCAGGATGCAGTATAGCCAAGACTTGCTCCTCCCATGTTGTTAGTTGTGGGGGAGGAGGTGGGGCTCCACTGCCAGTCCTCTGTACAGCAATCTGGTGTCTGGAGACCACGGAACGCACCTTCCCCCGTAGGTCGTTCCACCTCTTTCTGATGTCATCCCGTGTTCTTGGATGCTGTCCCACTGCGTTGACCCTGTCAACGATTCTGCGCCATAGCTCCATCTTCCTTGCAATGGACGTCTGATGCACCTGTGATCCAAATAGCTGTGGCTCTACCCGGACGATTTTCTCCACCATAACCCTGAGCTCCTCCTCAGAGAACCTGGGGTGTCGTTGAGGTGCCATGATGTGGTGTGGGTGATGTGTGAGGTGCGTGGATGTTGTGTAAGTGATGGTGTTGTGTGTCTGTGGATGCTGGTTTTGTTTTTGGTAGTGTATCTCTCTGGCGTGATTTCAAAATTCTGGTAGTAAGGGTTTGTGGGTGATGTGGGTGTGTGCTTTATATTGTATTGGGTGTGTGGGTGTGGTGTGTGTATGTGTATCAGGTGTGTGTTTTTCGAATTGTCCAATGTGGTTGTGTTTTGTATATGTGTGTGTATTTTGAGCACAGCGGTGTGTACCGCCAATGGATTACCGCTGTTGAAAGACCGCCACGTTGATTCATGGGTCGTGATACTGTGGGCTTATTGCTGTTGGCGTGACGGTGTTGGTTTTGTTAATCACTGACCTTTGGTGTGGCGGACTTGTGTGGGTGTCTGTATTGTGGTGGATTCCGGGCTGTGGGTCGTAATACCTGAAGCGGAATTCCGCGGCTGCAGCGGTATGTTGGCAGTCTTCTGCACGGCGGTAAGCGGGATTTACCGCCAGGGTTGTAATGAGGGCCTATATTTTGACATAATGCAGTTCCATCCGAAGCTCTCTTCTTATATAATTTTTGTACAGTTCTTTTTATTGTGAGATTCCCTTATTATCTGTGTTGAAAGTTATGGAAGGGAGGTGTGTGGTAATCTGCTTTGTGCATATAAAGGGAGATGCTGGCGCATGAGTGTTAAGATGTGTTTACGTGTGGTTGTCATGCTGTTATGCATTCTATTGCCATAGAAGCGTTTGAATAAGATTGGTGGACGTGGTTGCGCTGGATGGTTGAGGCGTCTTCTCTAACTGAAATAAAAGTATTTCAGATTTAACTTACTCCATTTCAAGAGCCGATCTTGTTATTAAAGGTTGTCTGAGTGAATACACAAGGGAGTTATGAACTAAACCTAGCCAGACATGGATTGGAAGGCACAGAAGGATTTAAGTGGAGAGAAATGCAATGCTCATTTTTTTAAAGTGGCATTTCTAAAAATAGTAATATAAAATCCAACTTCACCATTAAGCAGGATTTTGTATCACCATTCTGGCCATACTAAATATGACCTGACTAATCCTTTCACATCAGGATCTACCACTCAAACAGTATATGAGGGTACCCCTAATGCTATCCTATGAAAGGAGCAGGCCTCATGGCAGTGTAAAACAAATTTAGGAGTTTTACACTACCAGGACATATAGAACGCACATGTTCATGTCCTGCCTTTTACCTACATAGCACCCTGCCCTATGGGCTACCTAGGGCCAACCTTAGGGGTGACCGATATGTAGAAAAAGGGGAGCTTAAGGCTTGGCAAGTACTTTTAAATGCCAAGTCGAAGCGTCAGTGAAACTGCACACACAGACCCTGCAATGGCAGGCCTGAGACATGGTTAGGGGGCTACTTATGTGGGTGGCACAACAATTGCTGCAGCCCACTAGTAGCCTTTAATTTAATGGCTCTGTGCACATGTAGTGCACTTGACTAGGGACTTACAAGTCAATTAAATAAGCCAATTGGGAATGAGCCAATGTCACCATGTTTTAAGCATATGCACTTTAGCACTGATTAGCAGTGGTAAAGTGAGCAGTTGTAAAGCCAGCAAAAATGAGATCAGAAAAAGAGAAGGAGGAGGGCAAAAGGTTTTGGGTGACCCTGCCGAAAGGCCATTTCCAACAGTAAGGTTTAGGAAATTAGAAATAGGTCAATGTGATACTAGTGATATAGGCAATCTCATTTAGAAACGTTCAATGTCAATTTGTTACTGTGTTTGCCTTTGCTTGTCAAAACGTTTTGTAGGAGATTAACTGTACCACTAATCTATTTTTGTTATCATCTTTATTTCTTACATTAGCATCCAAAGGCAAAACGAAGAGAGCATCGGAGGGTCAGGCAGAGGCTGCCACCACCAGTACTGCAATTGGTGGAAGTACCACTGCCACCACCATTTCTGTGGCTGCCGGCTCTGCTGGCCCTAGTAAGTTCTGTTAATATTATTAATTACCTTACTTTAACCTCTCCCAATAAGAATAACTTTTCCCTGTTTCTTTTATACTATGACAGTTTTCTTCAAATAGGGGGCCCGCTTACTGCCGTGCAGAAGACCGCCAACACACCGCCGCGGCTGCGGAATTCCGCCACGGTCATTATGACCCAAAGGCCGGAATCCACCAAAATCTAGACACCCACACAAGTCTGCCACACCAAAGGTCAGTGATAAACTGGCGATAACAAAACCTCCACCATCACGCTAACAGGAATACGCCCACACTATCACAACCCACGAATCCAAGCGGCGGTCTTTCAACCGCGGTATTCTATTGGCGTACACACCGCCGCGCTCAAAATACACACATATACAAAACACTACCACATTGGACAAATTGAAATACACACAACTGATACACATACTCACACCACTCCCACACACCCAATACAATAGAAAACACCCACCCACATCACCCACAAACCCTTACGACCAGAATTGCGACTGAAGGCCAGAGAGAGACACCACCATCTATAAACGAGCATCCACAGGCACTCAACACCATTACCCACATAACATCCACGCACCTCACCCAACACACCACTAAATATCACCCCACACATCACAACACACACCACCCCACACATCACCCACACCACCTCATGGCACGGCAAAGACACCCCAGGTTCTCGGAGGAGGAGCTCAGGGTCATGGTGGAGGAAATCATCCGGGTAGAGCCACAGCTATTTGGATCACAGATGCAGCACACCTCCATAGCTAGGAAGATGGAGCTATGGCCAAGAATCGTGGACAGGGTCAACACAGTGGGACAGCACCCAAGAAATAGGGATGACATCAGGAAGAGGTGGAACGACCTACGGGGAAGGTGCATTCCGTGGTCTCCAGATACCACATCGCGGTAAAGAGGACTGTCGGCGGACCCTTACCCCCTCCCCCACAACTAACAACATGGCAGGAGCAGGTCTTGGCTATTCTGCATCCTGTGGGCCTCGCAGGAGTATGTGGAGGAATGGACTCTGGTAAGTCAAATCTTTACTATTATATCTCCCACCCTACCTGCATGCCATCACATACCCCCACCCTCGCCCTCACCCCCATCACTCCTACTCCTCACACATGTCCCAATATCACAAACCACCCACCCCAACACCAAGCCCTGCATGTAACACCAAAGCATGGACACCCATCACCAAAGCATGCCCACTGCACATACCCATACACCCCCCTAAACCATCATCACACAAGGTCCTACACAGGAATGCAAGCACTGGGGTAAACGGTCACCCACCCATTGCACACCATGGCACACACAGATGCAATAACCATGCTTTTACCCCCCTGCAGGACCCCTACCCAATGTCACCGGACAGGAAGGTCCAGACATGTCCACTCCACCCACAGAAGAGGCCCACAGTGATGACAGCAGCTCTGTCCAACTGGATCTAGACGACCAGGCCGGCCCATTCTGGGACCTAGGGACAGTCGGTTCCCCTCACACTGGCACAAGCTACCACAGAGCTTCCCCCCTCTGGAAACACCAGCACAGCACCCACCCAGCGGGCCCATACCTCTGTCCCCAGGACACGTCAATCAGCAGTGTGTCCACCACTACAGGGAACCCATGCTAACCCACCACCCCAACGACACCAGGGACTTGGGGACAGTGGCAGTGGGCACACCGTTCAGGAGACAGAGTCCCAGGAACACAGGGGAACTGGGATGGCTGCTGTGCGACAGGGGGAGGACAGGCCCAGGGAACCCACTCTCCACGAGGCCCTCTCCAACATCATGGGAGCCTACCACCATTCCCAGAAGACGATGGCAACGGTACTGGCCAAGTTTCAGGAGACCCAGCGGCTGCAGGAGGAACAGTATTTGGGATTCAGTGAGGAACTCAAATCCATCAATTCCACCCTGGGCACCATTGTAGGGGTGCTGAAGGAACTCCTCAACACCAGGAGGGACACTGAGGCACAACAAGGGGCCCCTGACACTAGTCTGGATGATGAACTGCCCACCACCTCCGCTGGCGCTAGTAGACAGGAGGCACCGCCACAGGACCACCACACCAGCACCCCACCCACTGCAGATGGAGAACCACCCCTCAAACGGTCCCTGAGATCCAGGACAAAGACAGAGAACGATGCCAAGACCCCCGCCAAGAAATGAGACCACCCTGATTGTCATTCATTTGTCCCACCTTGTCACCCTGTCCATCCTTAAACTGCACCAGCTCCACTTCCTATGCCCCTTTGGACAATGCACCTGTGAGACTAATAGACTGGACTCTGCCATGGACATCCCTCCACCATCACCCCTCACCATTTTACAACCCCCTCCAATATTGAGCACTTAAATAAACTCCCTTAAACCACAAAACAATCTGGAGTCTGTCTGTGATTTCGAAATAGTGTATTAGCAATTACAGTGGCAAAATGCTCTTTCAAATGTAATGTCAACATACCTATGTCACACAGCTGTAGTCCATGAGGAAACAAAGCAGATGTCACACAGTGGGACCCACATCTGTGAAATCGTAAGGGAAAGTGTCATCTCAGTGACCATACACTAGGTGAAAATGACAGACAGTAGAGAGGTAGTTGATTTAAATTAGATGTAGCAGGCAGGTTTGTCTTCTTACCTGTGTCTCACTGGAAGTATTGCAGGATCACTGTGTTCCTGTTGTCGATGTCCTCTTCTTCTGCTTCCTCGTCTTCACTGTCCACAGGCTCCACAGCTGCCACAACACCTCCATCTGGACCATCCTCCTGCAGAAAAGGCAAAGCCAAGTTGTGAAGTATACAGCAGGCCACAATGATCTGGCACACCTTCTTTGGTGAGTAGAACAGGGAACCACCGGTCATATGGAGGCACCTGAATCTGGCCTTCAGGAGGCCGAAGGTCTGCTCTACAATCCTCCTAGTTTGCCCATGGGCCTCATTCTATCGTTCCTCTGCCCTTGTCCTGGGATTCCTCACTGGGGTCAGTAGCCATGACAGGTTGGGGTAACCAGAGTCACCTGCAAATGGCGAGGGACAACTGTTAGACACACACTAACTCATAGGGACATCCACAGACCCAGATAACTATTCCCACTGATTTGGGTCCAGGTGCTCACCTAATAGCCACACCCGGTGTCTCTGGAGTTGCCCCATCACATAAAGGATGCTGCTATTCCGCAGGATGTAAGTGTCATGCACTGAGCCAGGGAATTTTGCATTAACATGTGAGATGTACTGGTCTGCCATACACACCATCTGCACATTCATCGAATGGTAACTCTTCCAGTTTCTGTACACCTGTTCACTCCTGCGGGGGGTACCAAGGCCACAGGTGTCCCATCAATTGCACCTATGATGTTGGGGATATGTCCCAGGGCATAGAAGTCACCTTTCACTGGAGGCAATTCCTCCACCTGAGGGAAAATGATGTAGCTCCGCATGTGTTTCAGCAGTGCAGACAACACTCTGGACAACACGTTGGAAAACATAGGCTGGGACATCCCTGATGCTATGGCCACTGTTGTTTGAAAAGACCCACTTGCTAGAAAATGGAGTACTGACAGCACCTGCACTTGAGGGGGATTCCTGTGGGATGGCGGATAGCTGACATCAGGTCTGGCTCCAACTGGGCGCACAGTTACTGGATTGTGGCACGATCAAGCCTGTAGGTGATGATCACATGTCTTTCCTCGATTGTCGATAGGTCCACCAGCGGTCTGTACACCGGAGGATGTCGCCATCTCCTGACATGCCCCAGCGGACGGTGCCTGTGGAGGGGAACAGCGAGAACAGAGTCAACCAACTCTGAGGTACGTAAACACAGCTTACTCTGAAAATATTCATAAATTGAAATTTGCCTGTATGAGTGGTTAGGCATGGCCTAGGTATGTGTGACTCAGTCAAAAATAAAGCCATGTGGGCCCCTGAAATGGCAGCTGCGTGACCTGTAAGGTGGGACAAGGGGATATGAGGTAACTGCGCTGGCGTTGTACACCGTCGCGGTAGGCGGTCGAAGACAGTGGCGCAATTCAGCATTGGTTAACATTGGACCCTATGGGTCCCAGGAGCCAATGACGATGTACGCCGGCGGTGACGGTACACACCGCCACGGACGTGACCACCATTTTCTCTCTGTTTAATCACTCGATACCTGATCTTCGACAGGAGAGGACCTACACTGCAAGTGCTGCTGTGACCTCAGTCTGGAAGAGACAATGGCTCGTGTGTCTGGGGAAAGGTCCCCTGCTTTCAGCACGGAGGAGTTGGAGAAACTCGTGGATGGGGTCCTCCCCCAGTACACGCTACTCTACGGTCCTCCAGACAAACATGTAAGTACACTGTGAGCATGCTGTATGGGCAATGCCTGTGTGGAGCGGGGTGGATGAAAGATGGAGGGGTGAGAATGAGGTGTGCATGAAATGACGGTGAGTGCATGTGTGTCATGGCAAGGGTAGGGATGCGGGCCAATGACTGTGACGGTGCAGTTTGTAATTACTTCGCTTTTCCCCTGTACAATTCCTGTAGGTCAGCGCCCACCAGAAGAAGGACATTCACCGCTGGAGCAAGAAGACTGCATAGGCCCAGCTGGGGATGGCCTCCCAATGTGGGAGGGGTGCCCGTCGCACCATGACCCCCCTGATGTTCAGGATCCTGGCGGTGGCGTATCCAGACTTGGTTGGGCGCTTGAGGGCATCACAGCAGCCACAAGGGGGTGAATACATTCTCATTCTGTTGATTCAGCGTGTATTTTAGGTGTCTGGGTGGGGGAGGTGGGCTGTGGGTTCCCCTAGGCCAGGGCGAGTTTGCTAGTTAAGTTCCCTTCTTCAGGCAGGCCCTGTGGCACCCCACCCCACCTGTGTACAGTGCCAACTACACCTAGTCAGGCTCCTGTAACATCCATGTGTGCAGAAATCGGCCATAGCCTTGTAAGCCATGTCTCTGGGATTGAATAGTGGACCCCAAGTGCGCAGCGTAGTGCAGGGGGATTCTGTGTCTGTCGTGTCCGCCAATGGTAGCGGTATTGCATGCACTGAACATGTCTTTCTTCTGTTCCCCCCCCCCTTTATGTGGTCTCCCTGTACTTGTGTGCATTAGCATCATCAGGCGGAGGAGCAGTGGCACCGGAGCAGGAGGAAGCTGCATCCCACATGGCCCTGGAGGGCGAGACAACAGAGTCTGAAGCCGCCAGTGGGACGGAGGGTGAGGGGAGCTCCACGGCATGGACAGGAGCTGACACCAGTGATACAGACTCGTCCTCTGGTGTCAGCTCCCTTGTGGTGGTGGCCCCATCTGTGCCCCCCGCATCTACAGGTACAGCCGCCACCCCCCCTCCAGCACCGCCCTCCCAGCAGCCCCTCAGCCTTTGCTCCGTGCCCGCTCACTCAGGAGGGTGGGCATCTCCTTCGCCACAGGCACCTCAGCCCCTGCCCCAGTCACCCCTGCTGCCCTCAGTGAGGAGGCCATTGACCTCCTCAGGTCCCTCACTGTTGGGCAGTCTACCATTTTGAATGCCATCCAGGGTGTAGAGAGGCAGTTGCAACAAACCAATGCATTCCTGGAAGGCATTCATTCTGGTCAGGCAGCCCTTCAGCGAGCTTTTCAGACTCTGGCCTCAGCACTGATGGCAGCCATTGTCCCTGTTTCTAGCCTCCCCCCTCCAACTTCCTCCACCCAGTCCCACACCCTTGTACCTCAGCCTATCCCAAGCACACCATCAGACCAGCATGCACACACCTCAACACACAAGGGAAGCTCTGGCAAACATAAGCACCACACATCCCACAGGCACTCACGCAAGCATCACACAGATGCAGACATACCAACATCCACCACCTCCACTCTGTCCCCTTCCTCCTCGTCTCCCTCCTCCCTCCCTGTCTCGTCTCCACTCACACCTGCATGCATTACATCCTCAGCCACGACGTCCATCACCAAAACAACCACACCCCGCACACGTGCAGTCACCACCCCCACTACCATTCACACGTCCCCTGTGTCCTCTCCCAGTGTGTCTGTGAGGCCTCCTCCCAAGGTACACAAACGCAGCCACACACCCACCCAACATCCATCCACCTCACGACAGCCTCCAGCCCATGCACCTTCACCCAAAGTCAGCAAACGTACACCTCCTACAACAACAACCTCTTCCTCCACTCCCAACCCCCCTCCAGCTACCCATCCCAGTGTTCCTAAGAAACTTTTCCTGGCCAACCTTGACCTCTTTCCCTCACCTCCCCTGCCCCGTCCGTCTCCTAGGGCCCGACTCTCCAGGTCCCAACCTAGCACCTCAGCCACATCGGCGGGACCAGTGGTGGCAGTAGTCACCGGATTATGGAGTGCACCAGGCAGCAGGGCAGCCAGTGTGGCAAGGAGCAACAGCACGGACAGTCCCCCACCTGTCAAACATCAAAAGTTGGCCAGTGTCCGGCGGGAGAGGGGAAAGAAACCAGCCACCAAAGCCGCTCCCAGGGGTACAGTTGGGAGTGTGGAGACAGCTGCGACACCATCCAAGGTGGAAAGGGGCACAGTAAAACCGGAAAGTCTGGGAAGATCAGCACAGTGGACAAGACCGCCAGCAGCCACACTGCCCAGGAGAAGACGGCCAGCAGCCCCGCTGCCCAGGAAGCAACCGCCAACAGCCCCGCTGCCACAGACAAGACCGCCAGCAGTAGCCCCGCTGCCCAGGAAGCGACCGCCAGCAGCCACACTGCCACAGACAAGACCACCACCAGCTGAACCGTTGCCCCGGACACTGCCGCCAGCAGCCACGCAGGCCAGGACAAGACTGCCACCAGCTGAACTGCTGCCCAGGACACCGCCGCCAGCAGCCCCGCAGGGCAGTCAGCGCCAATGATTCCAACGCTACTGAGTCCGCCACGGGCAGGATGAAGCACTCTGGGCACCAGGCCCCCTCCAGAACCAGTGGAGGTTCACATCCACTACCTCAGTCCTTGGCAGGATGAAGCACTCTGGGCACAAAGCCCTCTCCAGAACCAGTGGAGAAAGACATCCACTACCTCAGTCTTGGCAGGATGAAGCACTCTGGGCACAAGGCCCTCTCCAGAACCAGTGGAGATTCACATCCACTACCTCAGTCCTTGGCAGGATGAAGCACTCTGGATACAAGGCCCCCTCCAGAACCAGTGGAGTATCACATCCACTACCTCAGTCCTTGGCAGGATGAAGCACTCTGGGCACAAAGCCCTCCACAACCAGTGGAGAAAGGCATCCACTACCTCACTCCTTGGCAGGATGAAGCACTCTGGGCATAAGGCCCCCTCCAGAACCAGTGGAGGTTCACATCCACTACCTCAGTCCTTGGCAGGATGAAGCACTCTGGGCACAAGGCCCCCTCCAGAACCAGTGGAGTATCACATCCACTACCTCAGTCCTTGGCAGGATGAAACACTCTGGGCACAAGGCCCCTTCCAGAAACCAGTGGAGACTATTATCCACTTGAGAGACTGTGGCTTTCCACTCCCCAGGATTGAACAGTGAGCAAACCGACCACTGTAGAGACTTGAGAGACTGTGGCTTTGCACTCCCCAAGATTGTACAGTGGGCAAACTACACACTGTAGAGACATGAGAGACTGTGGCTTTGCACTCCCCAGGATTGCACGGTGGGCAAACCAACCACTGTAGAGACTTGAGAGACTGTGGCTTGGCACTCCCCAGGATTGAACAGTGGGCAAACAACCCACTGTAGAGACTTGAGAGACTGTGGCTTTGCACTCCCCAGGATTGCACAGTGGGCAACCCACCCACTGAAGAGACTTGAGAGACTGTGGCTTTGCACTCCCCAGGATTGAACAGTGGGCATGGAGCAGACTCGTGGATCTGGCGTCGTGACTCAACCGGCTGAGGTGCCCCCATTCCCTTCCCCCTGACGTGCCTGTTTTATTTCTATCTGATGCCCCTGCAGTGTTCTCTCCGTTTTGATCGGGTAGTGAGTGTGGGCCTCGCCCATGCCTTTTGTGCCTAGTGATTCATGGACTATGATGGTGGAATCCTTTGGACTTGTGTTCTTGGTGTATATAATTGTATATAGTTTAAATGTATGTATTTGTAAATATTTTTGATGTATGTAATTGAATATATCACAATTATTCGACTCATTTCCTTTTGTCCTTGCATTCTTCCAGGGGGGGTTGAGGGGTGTAATTGTTATGTATCAATATGTATTAGCGTGTGTGTTGTAGTGGGTGAGGGTGGGGGTGGGGGTGTTACGTGTGTGTGTCACTGTTTTTTCCCTCCCCCTTCCCTGTGTCGTAGGTGCAGTACTCACCGTTGTCTTCGCAGCAGGCGTTCGTGCTCCTGGTAGAGGAGCAGGAAGATAAAGGCTGGCAGGATCTGGAGCTCGGGTTCCATGGCGTCCTGATTCCTCGTGGGTTGTGTAGAGGTGAGCGTTTTCCCTTCGAAGTCCTGTTTCCGCCGTGTTTTTGTTAGCGGGGAATCCGCCCCAGAAAAGGTGGCGGATTGGTGGGTTGTAATAGTGTGGGCGGTACATTGTCCTCCGCCTGTCTGTTGGCGGTTACCGCCGCGGTGTTTGTTTGTACCGCTGTGGTGGTCGGAGTGTTAAAGTGGCTGTCTATGTTGGCAGTTTCCGCCACGGTCGTAATTCCATTTTTTTTCCCGCCGGACTGTTGGCGGTTTTACCGCCGCTTTAACACCGACCGTCAGGGTTGTAATGACCACCATACTCTTTATTCTATTTAATGTTTCTTTATTCTTGGTATCCCACCCTGCTTTATCTTTTTTTCAATACTTCTTGTTTCTGTAAATCACTTCCTTCTGTCTGTATCTGTAGCTTTCTTCTGCTTGGTTATTAAGCTTTCCCTCTCCACCTGCCTTACTTGTCCTGTGGATGGGCTCTGTAAGACTAAGAGAATAGATTAGATATTATACTGTGAAGATTGCAGACTTTGCAGACCCAAACAAGATATTCTACACTTGTTTGTTGAGAAGGGTTTCATTTTCTTGCTCATGCTCAAACAATAAAACGACATGAGATTGTCCTGGTTTTGGTGACCCCCTAATTAGCTATTGTATGTATTATTCAGTATACCAGCAGTTTCAATGACATTGTAGCATAGCAGCAAAGTGGTATGAGGACGGTCCTATTGAATTTGCCAACCAAAACCACATGTCCTTCATTGACTAATTTATTTTGCCCCTTTATTGCACTTCAAATGACTTCCTATCATCATCATATCTCTGCCCCTCTATTACAAAAGGCTGTCTCAGTCACCTCCTAGTACTTCAATCCTTTATTATTTCTGACATTCTGTCCCACCTACAAAAAAAAAATGTCAAAACACATTTTAAAGGCCAAATGGTTCATATATTTGTTTATTGGCTTCCTTAATGGATTTATGTCAGCAGAGGTTGGGGGCCACTTGGGCGGAGGATAAATGGCTGGTGGAGGAGGAGGGTGAGGCACATGGCCAGGCCCCATCTCCCAGTTCGTCCTGGCAGCCACCTGCACCTCCAACCTCCAGGCCATGTCAACATCAGTGCCACCGGCAGCTGGCAACTACCTGTATCACCACTGCTGCCCTCTTTTCAGACTGGACCAACTATTACATCACCATCCAAACTGGACTGTGCCAATGGCCTCTACTATGGATCATCTCTATCTATTATGAAAAAACCACAACGTATTCAGAACTCCACAGCCAGGCTACTATTACATCTAAAGCCACAAGCCCACATCTCCCCTGCCTTAAGGGCACTACACTGGTTTCCTGTTACCAGAAGATGCACCTTCAAGCTGCTTTGCATCCCCCACAAAGCTATACATGGAACAGGACCGCTTTTTATCAAAAAACAAAACAACCAAATACATTCAACAAAGAAACCTCTGCTCAAGATTGGCACCCCACCTTAGAACACCACCATACAAGAAAAAGACTATAGGTGGTACATTCTTTTCCATATAAGCAGCCAAACTATGGAATTCATTACCCCCAACTATAAGATCCACAGATAACTATCTTGTCTTCAGAAGACTACTCAAGAGTTGACTCTTTCCTTCATAGCCACCACATTCAAACAGCTATCGACTGCATATAACTGTGTTGATAAATATTTTTTATCTGATTATGCGTATTTTCTAGATATATATAGTTCTTTAGAAAATATGTATTGCTTCTATGTCATAACAATAAACTTCACACATACTCTTTAAACCTGTTTAACTAATGTATATTTACTCATGGTTTAAATATGTATATGTATGTACATATATGTGTGTATATGTGTGTGTATTCATGTGTGAATATATGTGTGTGTGTTGGTATATATATATATATATATATATATATATATATATATATATATATATATATGTGTGTGTGTTATTCTATGCTTAACATGTTCATAGGTCATTGCAAAGCTCCTAGGTAAGTTGTTATATTAGATACTTATGAATCCCTGCTCTCATTTTATATCACACTGATCAAATGTTTATTATCATAGGTATTTGGCTATTCAAAAATTGAGTAAAAATAAATACATGTTAGAAAAGTACACTTATTCATTAACTTCAAATATTACAAATCTTGAAAGTCTGTGTTTATGCAATACTACTTTTCTTCTCATATTATACCCTTTCTTATATTCCTTTGACATATACTACCTTACTATGTACTTACATATCTATTTAATCTATGTATTAATTACGCTAGTCCTACTCTACTAGAGAAAAAATAAAATGCAAATAAAATCAAATCTATAAATAAAATTCAAATTAAAATTATAAATAAATCTAATATATATATTAATAATAATAAAGAATAAATAGATTAAATACAAATAATGATCAAAAATATGTATGTGTGTATATACATATATATATATATATATAAATAAATTATAAATGAAAAATATTATATTTTTACTCTCTTGTAAGCTTTGCTTTGTCACTGTCTCTATCAATCTATTCTCCATTCCGACTCTGATTCATCCCAAATCCATTCTACTACTTTCATCTCCTAAATAACCCTGCCTAAGCTCTTCCCTCCTCTTCCACATCTAACTCACCCAAACCTCAGTTTACTACCATGATCCTCCAAACAACCCTACTAAATTTATCTCACCTTTAGCTCATCCAAAACCCCTCCTGCTACTATGATCTCCCTAACCCTTTCCACAGACTCTTCCTTCCTCCATCACCCCATTACTCATCCCAAGCCTAAATTCTATTACTATATATCCAAGGCTCAAATTAACTCATAATAATAATAAAACTGTACTCATATTTCCCTATACTAATCCACCACTAATTCCTTTTGGGATCCGGAGTAGCATGCTACTAGTTGAAAAGCGCTTTGACGCCTCGTCAGGCGTAGTAAGCACTATATAAATACTATTAGAATGCAATACAATACAATACATGCTGTGTGATCTGGTGAACTTGGGCCATCAGATGGCATGCCTCGAAGCCCAGCTTCAAGACCTGTGGACCCTCCTAGAGAATGCCATTTTTAAATTTATTGTTTTTATGGGAGAGTTTTGTTGTGGGTAGAGAGGGTGGGAATAGGGCAATTTCTTTTGGACTTTGTTTTGGACTTTTACTTGAACATTTACTTTTGGACTTTGTTTGGAGAGATAATATTTTGGGCGAGAGGTGGGCCTTTTGTGGGTAGAGAATGTGGGTTTACTTTTGTTTGGATGTTTTTGAGTAAAGGGAAATATTTCTATTCTACTTTATGTCTGAAGAAGTTTTTTTGTGTTTTACTTCAACTTTGCACTGAAGTCTTGTCATGCAGCCTGTTTTTTATTTCGCTTCTCAAACTGTATGCCTGTCAGTTATACCCTTGTCCTACTATGCTCTGTAATGATGTTAATGATTAGGGGGTATGCTACAATTCCCTATATTACCTACAGCAACCTAGATAAACAATTACTCATTTGCAGTAGTACTCAGTTATGTATTAGCTAAACTAGTACACTTTGCGCTATAATTCTCTCATGTTAGATGAATCAAAAGGACTATCCATCACAGAAAACTAAATTGAATGAAAAGCAAGGAGTTAGCTTTAGAAAGACTGAGACCAGGCTACTATCACCATGACACAACAAAGAGTAGTAGATATTATAACACAAACTAGCAATAGTAAATTATTCTAACAAATGGAGAACACGTAATTTAATGAAAACCAAAGTTACAAAAACCAAAGTGTACTCAAAGTCTTGAGTGGAGATGCGTTTACGCATAACAAAGGCCTGAATGATGATGTTGATGTTGACAAATTATGTTCTGTTGTGCTTGGTGGGGTACGTTGGGCAGGTGTGGGCTAGTGCTCCAGTAATAGACGATCCACAGTGAGTTGGTGTCATATTTAACCACATCCACCTCAACAAGTGTGTGATTTGTATTAGATAGCTAAATGTTCTGTCATCTAGGTTTGAAAAATACTGATTATGGAGGACTGAAGTTAACCCATCCAGTTCTAAAAATATGATTGTTAAAAGAAAAATTATACTCTCCTGCTCCTGCTTCTTTTCTTCCTCTCTGTTCTTCCTCCTCGCTCCTCTTCTGTAATCTTCTTCTGTACTCTTCTTTTCCCCATCTTCTCTCTTCATCTGTGTGCTTCTCAGCCTCTCCTGTCGCCTCTCTTCTTCTTCATCTTCTTCTGTGGTCTTCTGCCTTCTGTTCTTCATCTTCTGTATCTTCTTCTGTGATCTTCTGTCTTCTGCTTCTTCGTCCTCTGTCTTCTGTCTTCTGTTCTTCATCTTCTGTTCTTCTGTTCTTCTGTTCTTCTGTCTTCTGTTCTTCTGCTTTCTTCGTCCTCCGTCTTCTGTTCTTCCCGCGCCTGCCCTCCTGCTCCTGTCTCATCTCCCTCCCTCACTCGCCTCCCCCTCTCTATCACCCCTATCTACCCTGTTCGCTATCTGCCTCCCTCCCTCCTCCTATCTACCTATCTCTCTATCTCACTATCTATCTCCCTCACTCACCACCTCCTCCTATCTACCTATTTCTCTATCTCTCCACCTATTTCTCTATCTCTAACCCCTTCCCGCCACCCCCTCTGTTACCTATCTTCCTATCCTCTCACTCTACCTCTCACCCTCACCCACCTCTACAACCCCCCCTCCCCTATCTTCCCAACCCTACTCCTATCTCTCTCCCTAATCTCCTAAACTTCCTAACACTCACCCTCTCCACCCTTAAACCCCCCTTCCCCAGCTCTTCTCACTCTACCTGCGCCCCCCTCCCTCCCGCTTTCCCACCGCGACCTCCTGCACGCCCCGCGCTCTGATTTGCCCCCAGCTGACCCCTCCCCCCCCTCCTCCCTCTTATGGCGGCCGCTGCGTGGGCGCGCCAGAGGCAAGCCCGTCTGCACCCGTCCACGCCTGGCCCGCGCCCAGTGCCACAACCCCTGGTCCCCAGCTCTCCCAAACCCCGCTGCTCCGCTACGACCCCACCACCCTCCAAGCCCTCAACCCAGGGCGCTCCAACACCTGCTTCCAAGCTCACCCCAAACGCACCCATGGACTCTTCGCCTGCAACTCCTGCAAACGCATCTTCCACCACGCAACTACCACGACCACCAGCCCACGCGCCATCAACCACCTCAAGTGCATCCTGGTCAACGCTCGATCTGTCCACAAGCACGCTGTTGAACTCTGGGACCTCCTGGACTACACAGCACCGGACATCGCCTTCATCACGGAGACCTGGATGAACGCCTCTTCGGCCCCAGACATCGCCACTGCCATCCCCAAAGGCTACAAGATTTCCAGAAAAGACCGCACCAACCAAGTAGGAGGAGGTATCGCCATCGTCTTCAAAGACTCCATCAGCGTCACCACCTCCACCGAAGACACCCCCCTCGCCGCTGAACACCTGCATTTCCAGATTCGCACCGACCCCAGGACCACCCTCAGAGGATCCCTCGTCTACAGTCCCCCCGGACCGTGCGCCCCTTTCAGCGACTCCATCGCCGACTTCGTCTCCCCGCACGCCCTCGCCTCACCGGACTACATCCTCCTAGGCGACCTCAACTTCCATCTGGAACAAAACAACGACCCCAACACCACCGCCCTGCTCAACAACCTCGCCAACCTCGGCCTCAAGCAACTGGTGAACACCGCCACCCACATCGCCGGACACACGCTTGACCCTATCTTCTCCGCCAGCAAACACGTCTTCTTCAGCCACACCTCCGCTCTACACTGGACCGACCACAGCTGTGTACATTTCACATTCCGACGCGAGACCCGCCATCTCCGCACTCAACCCATCCCTCGTCGACAGTGGAACAAAATCCCCGAAGAGCAACTCTTCTCCGCACTCGCCGTCAACCAACCTACCCTCACCACCGACCCCAACGTCGCAGCCCTCAGCCTCTCGAACTGGATCTCCAACTGCGCAGACAACCTTGCTCCCCTCAGACGCACGCATCAACATGCCACCACCAAAAAACCTCTCTGGTTCTCTGACACCCTCAAAGAATCGAAGAAATGTCGCGCCCTCGAGAAGGCCTGGCGCAAGGACCACACCGCCGACAACATGACCGCCCTCAAAAACGCAACTCGCGAACACCACCACCTGATCCGCGCAGCCAAAAGGAACTTTTTCACCGACAGACTGGACAAAAACAGCCACAACAGCAGAGAACTTTTCAGCATCGTCAAAGAGTTCTCCAACCCCAACGCCAACGCCAACGCCGTCACGCCCTCACAAGACTTGTGCAACTCCCTCGCCACCTTCTTCCATCGCAAGATCAGCGACCTCCACGACAGCTTCGGACACCAGACCAAACCTAGCATCACCGAACCCACACCCCCGGCCATCACCCTCAACGACTGGACCCACATCAACACTGAAGAAACCAAAACCACATGAACTCTATCCACTCCGGCGCCCCATCGGACCCCTGCCCTCACTTCATCTTCAATAAAGCCGACGACATCATCGCCCCGCACCTCCAGGCCGTCATCAACTCTTCTTTTTCTTCTGCTACCTTCCCCGAAAGCTGGAAACACGCCGAAGTCAACGCCCTACTAAAGAAACCTACGGCTGACCCTAGCGACCTGAAAAACTTCCGCCCCATCTCGCTCCTCCCCTTCCCTGCCAAGGTAATAGAGAAGACCGTCAACAAACAGCTTACCACCTTCCTGGAAGACAACAACCTGCTCGACCCGTCACAAACCGGATTCTGAACCAACCACAGCACTGAAACCGCCCTCATCTCAGTCACAGACGACATCAGAACCCTGATGGACAACAGTGAAATAGTCGCCCTCATCCTCCTCGACCTCTCGGCTGCCTTCGACACCGTCTGTCACCGCACCCTAATAACCCGCCTCCACTCCACTGGGATCCAAGGCCAGGCCCTGGACTGGATTGCCTCCTTCCTCTCAAACCGATCTCAAAGAGTTTACCTCCCACCGTTTCGCTCAGACCCCACCGAGATCATCTGCGGCGTACCTCAAGGCTCATCGCTCAGCCCGACACTCTTCAATGTCTACATGAGCCCCCTCGCCGACATCGTACGCAAGCACGACATCATCATCACCTCCTACGCCGACGACACCCAACTTATACTCTCCCTCACCAAGGACCCCTCCAGCGCCAAGACCAACCTACAAGAGGGCATGAAGGACGTCGCAGATTGGATGAGGCTCAGCCGCCTAAAGCTGAACTCGGACAAAACGGAAGTCCTCATCCTCGGCAACACCCCGTCCGCTTGGGACGACTCCTGGTGGCCCACGGCCCTCGGCACCGCACCGACCCCCTCAGACCACGCCCGCAACCTCGGCTTCATATTGGACCCTCTTCTCACCATGACCAAGCAAGTAAACGCTGTGTCCTCCGTCTGCTTCCTCACCCTCCGCATGCTCCGCAAGATCTTCCGATGGATCCCTGCTGACACTAGAAAAACCGTGACCCACGCCCTCGTCACGAGCCGCCTGGACTACGGCAACACCCTCTATGCTGGGACCACCGCTAAACTCCAAAAACGCCTGCAACGTATTCAAAACGCCTCGGCCCGCCTCATCCTCGACGTACCCCGCAACTGCCACATCTCCGCACACCGGAGACACCTGCATTGGCTCCCAGTCAGCAAAAGGATCACCTTCCGACTTCTCACCCACGCACACAAAGCCCTCCACAACAAGGGACCGGAATACCTCAACCGTCGCCTCAGCTTCTACGCCCCCACCCGTCTCCTCCGTTCCTCTGGCCTCGCGTTCGCTGCCGTCCCTCGCATCCGCCGCTCCACGGCGGGTGGGAGGTCCTTCTCCTTCCTGGCAGCCAAGACCTGGAACACCCTCCCCACCAGCCTCAGGACCACCCAGGACCACTCTGCATTCCGGAGACTCCTCAAAACCTGGCTTTTCGAGCAGCAGTAACCCCCCTTTCCCCCTAGCGCCTTGAGACCCGCACAGGTGAGTAGCGCGCTTTATAAATGTTACTGATTTGATTTGATTTACTGTATTGCCAAATTGGGCAGTATGTCACCATTCTTCTCAGCACATCCTTCACTCTTGGGTGCCTGGTTGAATTGGTCCGGTAGGTAAGTAGGAGTGCTGAGCTCAGCTTTCCCCTTTTTGTTTGTGCAGGAGACGAGAAGGCATGTAGATTGCAAAACAGAAACTGCATTGCAGAGTCAAAGAGAAGGACAGGTGGAAGATAATCTTCATGAGGAGTGTACTAAGAATACTTGTCACTCTCCCTCATTGTCTGTCACCACATAAATCATCAATCATCACTTACGTTCTCTCAATATTATATCAACACTCATTGGTGCAATAGTTAGTTGTTATCTCTCCCAAACCAAACACGGCGGTAGATAAAGAATTATCTCTCCTCTTTGATGAGGTCTTGTGAATCAATTATATTATAGGGCAGCCCTGCTAGATGATGCAAAAAAAGATAGTCATGAGAGGTAGTCAGGCATTGTCTCCAATGTCCTAAAGGGAATGGGGAGGCTTCCTCAATGCACACTGGTCCAACTCCAATCCGGTCATACATTTGACTGAAAATGGCAGGGAAGCATAAATGAGACACAAACATAATGTTCCCATAGCTATATATTTTTTTGGCAAAGAGAGAAGTTTGATGATAAATAATGTAAAACTACTGTCGCGTAGGCCCCCATTATCCTAATGAGACTACTGGATTTTAAGCGGCAGAATCGCCTGCGGTGTGCGGAGACTGAGTCTGACCCACTGCAGGTGACACCTGTCGCTCCAATCCGGGTTTTGCTCCGGGCAACTAGCAGTGCCTCACCTCTACCCGAGGGCAGGGATGACTGGGCAACCGAGTTCATGACATAATTGGTTTCTCAGGGAAGCCGTGGTCACCCAGGTCTCATCCGTTTCTCTCAATTACATTAATCTCATATATACAATGACAAAAAGAGGCAGTGTATGTTTCAATAATGTTTTCAATGAAGCAACTGCATCTTAGATAGCAAATGGTGAGTTGCAATAACCAGGACAACACAGCATGACAGTATTAAAATTCTGACAAGGAGAGTGAAGCATAAGAATAACACTATCATATTGTCACTACCTTCAGTAGACTTACTCCTACTAAAGCTATTACAGAGCACAGCATGTTAAGTTCTAATTCTGCACTTCAGGTTCCCCTGGGATGACATCATCCCTCATACCTGAGCAAAGGCCTGCAGCCAGCAAAACAGCTGCAAAGAAGCATTTGACAATAAGCATACAGATGTGGTTCTCTGGCTGGAATCTCCCTCTAACGTGTAAGGGACAGGCAAGTGTTTTTATAATAACACAGCTGATATTCTGAGAAAATGTCCCTGAATAATGATGTGTGTTTTCTGCGAATGTCAGAGACTAAACTTATACCACGTTCAGCGACAATGTTCCAGAAGCACAGAGTGAGCAAGAATGTCTTGTTTGACAACAGAGTGCTGGCCTTGGCAAAAACAGTTAGATAAGCAGAAGATGAAACAAGACCGTAAAAGTGGCTATTGTAACAATAATAAAATAATGCCAAATAAAATATATCTAGGTTAGAGTGCACAGTACGGGCCTAGTGTGTTAAAATAACGTGTATGGAGCTATAGCTAAAATGGCTAAACAACACCATCCCCTTGTCGGTTGAAGGTGGTTCAAAGCCTAATAACATATAAAATCGCTACTAAAAAGCTCAACCTATGATATACACGTAAAATTTAATGTCAATTATGACAAGTCGAAGGGACACTTGGGCATGTAAAAGTACAATTTAAAAAGTGAACATGTGGCATAAAGGTACCGAATTTCGAGAGTCAAAATTATTTTTGAAAAGTTCCAATCAATACTGGGACCATAGAGGACAGGAAATCTTCCACTTCAGCAGGTGTCAAAGTCGGAAAGGCATCCCCAAGAAGGGTCAAGAAGCAGTCATGTTTCATAGCCTCAGCTTCAGGCAAGGTGGCATTCCGTGGTGTGCCCAATGATGAGTTAGGAGCTGCATTCTCCAGGAAGGGCAACTGATAAGTAGATTCCCGTAGCAAACGCAACCTCAACGCACATGTCTGGTATTGAGCCCTCAGCGAGAACATCAACAGTTCAGCGTCTAATGAAAGCAAGCGCTGCGTAGAAAGAGAAACTTCCAGTGCGTGTTTGAAAGAGCACCAGATGCACTGAAACATGGGCTGCAAAAATGCAAAACCGGTCTAAATGACAGAGACCAGTCACACTCCAATTGCTCCAGGAGTGTTGGTCCAAAATACCGCATCATGCGTTCACGACACAGCTGCTCTGATGGGAGCGCTTTCATTCCTCCTTGTTGCGGCGGGACAGCCATTGTGCATAAAAAATAGCAACAGCAAAATGTCAGCTAATAAAGCCAAAGTTATTGGAAACCCCCCGAAAATACTAGAGAAAATTGAGTGGATGGCCGATGGTATTAAACCGAATATGGAGGAGAAGGTGTGAATGAACCCAGAACCAACAGCTTTAAAAAAAATTGTGATTCCAGTTTTACAGGACACATTAAATATCCGTCCCACGAGTTCACCAAAGTGTCTCGGAAAGTTTGTACTTAAAAGGGACCGTATTTCTGCTGACGACCTTGCCACTTGAAGTGCGTAGGTCTTGCGTGCAGATGTTAGGGCCACATGCTTTTGAAACAATAAAGCCTTGAGTCTAATCAACTTGTCAAAATTCACGTTTGAAGTGGAAATGTAAGGCCAAATGCCAGCTACCTCTTTTTATCTTAGTAGGAGGAAAAAGTACTTTCCTGCAGCATGTAACAATCTTTGTGACCGAAACAACATGAACTATTCCGGCTCACATCCCACAACAGTCTTCACTGCCGAGGAGGACATAGCTGCTATTTGAAAGCACCTGGAACATAGGTCTAATCAAGGGGACTGGAACTCCCTTCAGATAACAAGCTAAATTTGCCGCAGGTGCGTTACACGCCCCATGCAAGGACACCTGTTTACAAACCATCGAATGGCTGACTGAAGTCTTGCATTCACTACCGCTAAGAAAGACTTCTTTCATGCCACTGAGACATTTGTATGAGAAGGGAAGCTCCCACATCTCATGGATGTAGGAAACAAAGGAATCCTAATGTATAAATTTCGTATTTGTCAATAATATGCGTATGCTTTCAGTAAGTGGCAATTTAAAATAATACGACTCAGCATTTTTAACATCATGCCCAGAGAAATATGTAAACTTTTCAGAAATATGTTTTGGAACTCCCTTGTGGTGGAGTCAGACAATGTTCCCATTGTGTGTAGTTAAAAACAGTTTTGGGGCTGCCTGCTCTATGTATGAAATGGCACCAATAATAATTATAGCAAAACATATCACCATAATTTTCTTTAGATTCATTTTCAAAAACAGTATAATACTGCAATTCAGTCATCATAGAATCAAATGTTTTCACCCCCAATCATCAGAAACATTGCCTGGTATTATTACATCATTCATGGAAAGTTTGAACACACATGGTATTTGAATAACCTCTGTGGGACCGTATATATCAAAAGTTTCTTTATCCCAAACAATCCCAACAGGTATTGGTATTGCAGAAATGTTCACAAAGGAGAAGTCTCTTCGGAATTTATATGATGAAAAATGTGGTTTTAAGACCTCATCCACCAGTTCAACTGTTGTTTTTTCAGAAAGAAAATGTCTGTGTATTAACAAAATGAAAATTATGAGAAAAAAAATCCAAAGAAGAAAAGCTATTCTAGTCAAGGAAAGCCATAGATAGTTCCATGGAAAAACAAAGTATGTTATTTTAAGCCAGTTCATAAGCTTACGTGTTTTTGACAGTTCAGGTGTTGAAGAGGCGAATTAGTCTGAGACGTCATCGTTGATATCAGCAAAATATCCAGAAGCAGTTTGTGCAAAGACTGGAGCTGTGTTAGTTTGAGGAGTTGGTGTTTCTCATGGTGGCACTCAATAAATCACACCATTCATTTGTGTTA
Source organism: Pleurodeles waltl (assembly GCF_031143425.1). Lineage (NCBI taxonomy): Eukaryota > Metazoa > Chordata > Amphibia > Caudata > Salamandridae > Pleurodeles > Pleurodeles waltl. The sequence continues at coordinate 642,838,096 of NC_090438.1, forward strand.
AAGCTGTATCGAAGCGATCAACCATTTCTGTATTATTTGATGTTAGTGGAACCAATGCAAGATCATTTTCCACCCTCCCCAAGCTAGGAGAGGTGTCAGTGTTGCTGCTTACAACTTGTAGAGGAACGTTCTGACCAGTAGTGAGAGGGCTTCGGGAACTGCTGGGTTTTCCTCTTGGTCTGCTGTGCAGGATCGGCCACCTGGTGTAGTTTGACATTGTCGATGGAGACAGAACGATTTTCTTTGGCACCTGCAAACGGTGGTAGAATTACTGTTCTGGTACAATGGATTCCCAAGTCTGGGACTGGAGCTCGATAAGAAAGACCAAGGGCCAGATGTAGGGAGCATTTTGCACATCGCAAACAGCGAAAACCGCTGTTTGCGATGTGCAAAATGCACTTTGCAAGGCACAAAACCCATTTTGCGATTCGGTAACTTAGTTAATCGAATCGCAAAAAGGGAGTGCGTGTCGCAATTAGGAAGGGGTGTCCCCTTCCTAATTACGAGTCGCAGTGCAATGCAGGATTGCTTTGTGACCGTGAATGCGGTTGCAAAGCAATCGCAGTTAGCACCCATTTCAAATGGGTGCTAACCCATTCGCAAAAGGGAAGGGGTCCCTAAGGGACCCCTTCCCCTTTGTGAATGGCCTTAACAACATTTTTCCAGAGCAGGCAGTGGTCCTAGGGACCACTGCCTGCTCTGAAAAAATGAAACAAAAACGTTTCATTGTTTAGTTTTGTAATGCATCTCGTTTTCCTTTAAGGAAAATGGGCTGCATTACACAAAAAAAAAAAAAACTGCTTTATTTAAAGCCAGTCACAGACAAGGTGGTGTGCTGTCTCCAGCAGGTCACCATCCCTATGAGTGCCACGATTCTCAAGGGGGTCGCAAATTGCTACCCACCTCATGACTATTCATGAGGTGGGCATTTGCGACCCCCTTGCGACTCGCAAATAGTGTCACGGACACTGTTGTGCATAAGAATTTGCGACTCTCAAAACCCAATGTACCTACATCTGGCCCAAAATTCCTTTTTCACAGCAACCTTTTCACCTACTAGATCCCCGACTCTAGGAATCCAGCCGATTGGGGTTACAGGTACATCCTTGATTCCTGTGAAGGCAGCACTGAGAGAAGAATTGTCATCACGGAACTGTTGTAGATCCTGTAAAATAGTGACACGTTCATTTATGTCAAAGGGTGTTTCTGCCGCCTCCACGCCAGGACCATCAAGATCTGGAACATACATTTGAGTTCTGAAAAGGAACTCATATGAAGTACGAGGCCCCCAGGGATCTTCTAGGCAGATTGTTAAGTACTATCTGGACTCCATACAGGTGATTAAGCCAACTACGGCCCGTACCTAGGACTCTGGCTGTTAAGGATTGATTTAAATCATGGTTTAATCGCTCCACTACACTATGTCCCTCGGGATGTGATGGAGACGAGTACTGGAGTTGGACCCCCAACAAAGTCATGGCATCCCTGAATGCCTCTGACATGAAACCAGGGCCATGGTCCCAGTGGAAAGCTGCAACTGCATATGTATCGATAAGGACTCACAAATCTTTAATAACAGTCCGAGCGTCAGCCGAGCGTTGTGGCCACACCCATAGAAATCTGGAGCAAGAATAAACAGTGACTAGAATGTACTTGTATGCACTGTCCGGTGTTAGGGGACCGCAATGCTCCAAGCACACACATTGTAAAGGTTTATTTGAAAAAAATAGGGGTGTCTGCGGCGGGCGTTTGGCGGTTGAAACTTTGATTTGTTGGCAGATGTCACACCAAAGGACATACTGCTTGGCTTCGTTGTAGAGGCCTGGCCACCAATAGTGGGCCTGTAAGATTGATATTGTAGCCGCCACATGGGCAGATGCTACCCCTCTGTGCGCTGCTTTAATCAATTGTGGTCTTATATCTCTGTTGGGAATATCTCGCACCCCTACACATGGTATCTTAACTTCAGCGTTCAGGGAGCCTCCCATTCAATAGGAATATTTGTCAGGAAATGCTTTTGGATAGGGTGTACCATAAGCTGTAGCTTTCACGGCAGCCCATATGTCTGCGTCTGGTTTTGAACTCAAGCGAGTTACTGCAGCAACAGCAGCCACAGCCACTGCTGACTTTGCAGCTTCATCAGCCACTATATTCCCAGCAACGTGTATTCTAACGTGCTGGTGTCCAAGTGTATGTACAGCATGGACATTTGGTAGCGTCTCCTTCAGATCCGCTACTTTCCCCCACAGAAGTCTGTGTTTATTGGTGTTGCCTTTAGAATCTCTGAACCCATTCTGGCGCCAGTAATGCAGGTATTCATTGAAGGACTGGACACAATAGTACGAATCACAATCAGTGTGTACTGTGCAGGACTCGTATTTTCCAGTGCCATCACCAGAGCTTTTAGCTCTGCTAATTCTGCTGTACAATCCCCTAGGGCTTGCATAAATGTATGGAGTGGACAGAATTTATTGTCCTCCATATAGCCGCTTCCGACTGTGCAAGCAGCAGAGTATTGATGGTTTGTGCCAATTGCAGGTTGTGCTGAGCCATCGGTGTAGATGACTCTGTGATATTGTTCAATAGGCAATGTGTTTGCTGGAACTGGGTATTCTAGTTCATATTGCAAAAATTCTTGAGTTTGTAATTTTGGGTCAAAGATGTAGTCTACATCAGTTTACATCAATGGCTGTCAAAGACGTGGCCCATTGTATCCAATGTGGATGTAATGCTTTAGCGTTCGGGACGCTCGCTTTTGTAACAGCCTCAAGGGCTGTAATCGTAGAAATGACAGTAATGTGTTTGCCTTGGGCTAGAGGTCTTTCTTTAATGACAGCCATCAGAACAGCAGTGAGAATTTTCTCAGTGGGAGCAAAGCGTTGTTTGTGAGCTATCGGGATGGTCTCACCTTCATTAAAAGTTACATAAGTGAAACCAATGGCCCTAGCAATTACTCTGATGACCAAGTGTGTTTGTTGTCCTTTGTGTGTAAGTGTTGTGCTGCAAGCATGTCTGTCTCCAGTTCCCTAAGTATTCGTATATGTTCGAATGTCCAGAATTTACTTGAAAAGTCAGGACATATTAAGTCGTATAAAGGTTTTATGCATGAAGCATAATCTGGAATGCAAGTTCTGCCAAAATTTAGAAAACATATAGAGATCGGAGTTTTTTGATCGTGTTTGAAGGTTGTAATTGTGCGCATTTTTCTAAGAATTGTGGCGCTAGGCTCTTCCCTTCACTTGATAACTCATATCCCAGGAACAGGATGCTAAGGAAGGCAATTTTTGTTTTTTTTAAGTTGAATTTGTGGCCAAATTCAGGAAATCCAACAACAATGCGGGCTGCCCGTCTTAAATGTTGTAGTAATTCATCATCCGTAAAATAAATATCATCTACATAGGACAATGCTTCAGGGTCAATCTTGTGCAGAATTGCAGTGACACGAGCTGCAAATAGTCCTGGGCTGTTCTTATAACCCTGAGGTAAACAACAGAATCTTTTCTGGGAGCCTAGTGCACTGAAACTTGTTAAGTCTCTACTCTCAGGCACTATATTCTGTCAGAAAAAAACATTGGAAATATCCAGTGTGGTTTTGTATTTTTTACGCACTATGTTGTTCATCAGTGCTGTGCTATGTGAGTTTTGTATAGCATATGTGCGTGAATGACTGTTTAAGTGTTTGTAGTCTAAGACTATTCTGTATGAATGGTCCGGTTTGGCTACTGGGAATAAAGGATTAATTATTGGGGAGACACAGGGTTCAATTACGCCCTGGTACTCTAGTTGTGTGAGTATTTCTCTCACAGGTCCTTTTGCTTCATGTTTTATTGGGTACGGAGGTTGAGGTTCATTTTTAATGGGAATTACATGGTAGGGGGATTCTATATCCCATCCTACGTGATTGCGATATAACGCAGGTGCCTGTGCCAAAGCCCAATCAATGGTGTAGGATTCAGCAAGTTCCTCCGGAACAAGGGGCGAGAAGGAAGGTTTAATATTATCTTCTCCATATGGGCAGGTATGGACAAATTCAGGTGGCCAATATTGTTCGACCAAGAAGAAATCATATATGTTTACTACGCAATCCCAAATGATTGCGTCTATTATGCGCTCAATGTCTCCTTCTAACTGTAGCGTTACTTTATACACCTATCAGGTGTGGAGACAAGCATGTCCACAGTTTCTACTTGTCGAAAGTCATCAGTTGCTTTCACCTCCAGATGCTCAAGAGGACTCCAGCGCACTCTTGTGACCTCTGCCGCTCTGTCTAGCAGTGCTAGTGCCCACTTTCTTTCTTCAAGAGGACCCTCTTCTTGAGTGGCATATCGTACTGAGACTGCTGCCACCTTTTTCTTTTTAAATTGGGCTTTTTGTTGGGGAGGTTTCTCTTCCTTTTTAATCGAAACCTCATATGAGCGTTGTGATTCCTGTCTTGGTTTCACGTACTCTGTTCTTTGCTCTGATCACCCACCTCTCTCACTTTGTTTTTCTGATGAGTCCTGAAAGGAACGAGATTGGCGTGAATCAGTATATTGATATCTATCGGGTATTTTATATCATCTCTATTTCTGAGATTATGGTGGTCATTACAACCCTGGCGGACGGTGTTAAAGCGGCGGTAAGACCGCCAACAGGCCGGCAGTAAAAAGTTTGGAATTACGAGCGTGGCGGAAACCGCCAACAAAGACAGCCACTTTAACACTCCGACCGCCTCGGCGGTACAAACAAACAGCTCGGCGGTCACCGCCAACAGACAGGCGGAGGACAATGTACCGCCCACACTATTATGACAGGCCAATCCGCCACCTTTTCCGGGGCAGATTCACCGCGGATAAAAACATGGCAGAAACAGGAATTTCGAAGGGAAAACGCTCACCTCTACACACTCCATGAGGAAGGAGGAGACCATGGACCTGGAACTCCAAATTCTCCCTGCAATAGTCTTCCTGCTCCTGTACCAGGAGCACCAACGCCGGCGGCGAAGACCACGGTGAGCACTGCACCTACGACACAGGAGAGGGGGAGGCAAAAAACAGGGGTACACATACGCAGCACGCAACACCCCCTCCCCACCCTCACCCACTACAACACACACGCTAATGCATATCTAAACATTATAGTTACATCCCCCAACCCCCCCGGAAGAATGCAAAGACAAAAGGAAATGAGTGAAACCATTGTAATATATAAAAATTCAGTAAGCAAAAATATACATATATACACTATTAACAAAATATACACCAAGATTAGTAGTCCAGGTATTGCACCATTCATAGTCCGTGGACCACTGGGCCCAAAATGCATGGGTGAGGCCCACACACGATACCAGATCAAAACAGATAGAACACTGCAGGGGCATCAGATAGAAATACAACAGGCACCTCAGGGGGAAGAGAAGGGGGGGCACCTCAGCCGGATGAGTGCACAACGCCAGATCCATGAGGGGGCTCCATGCCCATTGATGTATCCTGGGGAGTGCAAAGCCACAGTCTCTCAACTCTCTACAATGGGTGGGTTGCCCACTGCTGCAACCTGGGGAGTGCAAAGCCACAGTCTCTCAAGTCTCTACAGTGGGTGGTTTGCCCACTGCTGCATCCTGGGGAGTGCAAAGCCACAGTCTCTCAAGTCTCTACAGTGGGTGGGTTGCCCACTGCTGCATCCTGGGGAGTGCAAAGCCACAGTCTCTCAAGTGGATAACATTTTCCATTGGTTTCTGGAGGGGGACTGGTGCCCAGAGTGCTTCATCCTGCCAAGGACTGAGGTAGTGGATGTGTTTCTCCACTGGTTCTGGAGGGGGACTGGTGCCCAGAGTGCTTCATCCTGCCAAGGACTGAGGTAGTGGATGTGTTTCGCCAGTGGTTCTGGAGGGGGACTGGTGCCAAGAGTGCTTCATCCTGCCAAGGACTGAGGTAGTAGATGTGTTTCTCCACTGGTTCTGGAGGGGGCCTGGCGGTCCATCATTGGTCAGCTGGGCTGTGGCTGGCGGGGCCCTCCTGGGCAGCTGGGCTGTGGCTGGCGGGGGCCTCCTGGGCAGCGACGATGGGGCTGGCGGTGGCCTCCTGGGCAGCGACGATAGGGCTGGCGGGGGCCTCCTGGGCAGCGACGATGGGGCTGACGGGGGCCTCCTGGGTAGCGACGATGGGGCTGGCGGTGGCCTCCTGGGCAGCGACGATGGGGCTGGAGGGGCCCTCCTGGCCAGCGGGGATGATGGCGATCTTCTCCGCCGTGCTGCTCCTCCCAGACTTGCCGGGTTTCTTCTGGCCCTTCCGCACCTTGGGCGGAGTCACAGCTGAGTCCACACTCCGACCGGGACCCCTGGGAGCGGCTGGGGTGGCTGGAGTCTTCTCCCTCTCCCGCCGGGCACTGGCCAACTTCTGGTGCTTCACCAGGGGGGGACTGGCTGTGCTGTGGCTCCGTGCCACACTGGGTGTCCTGGTGGCCGGTGCACTCCACATACCTGTGACAACAGGCACCACTGGTCCCGGAGTTGTTGTGGCTGAGGTGCTAGTTCGGGACCTATGAGTTTGACGGGGGGGAAATAGGTTAAGGGTGGACAGGAAAAGTTGTTTGGAGACACTGTGACGGGTAGCTGGAGGGGGTTTGGGAGTGGAGGAAGAGGTGGTGGTTGCAGGAGGTGTACGTTTTGTGGCTTTGGGTGCAGGTGCATGTGCTGGAGGCTGTTGTGAGGTGGATGTATGTTGGGTGGGTGTGTGCCTGCGTTTGTGTATCTTCGGAGGGGGCGTCACAGACACACTGGGAGAGGACACTGGGGACGTGTGAATGGTAGTGGGGGTGGTGACTGCACGTGAGCGGAGTGTGGTGGTGGGTGTGCTGGTGCGGGACGTAGTGGCTGTAGAGGTAGTGCGTGCAGGTGTGAGTGTAGACGAGACTGGGAGGGAGGAGGGAGATGAGGAGAGGGACACAGTGGAGGCAGTGGATGTTGGTGTGTCTGTATGCGTGTGATGCTTGCGTGAGTGCCTGTGGGATGTGTGGTGCTTATGTTTGCCTGAGCTTCCCTTGTGTGGTGAGGTGTGTGCAGTATGGTCTGATGGTATGCTTGGGATAGGCAGAGGTACAGGGGATTGGGTCTGGGTGGAGGAAGTTGAAGGGGGGAGGCTAGACACAGGGACAATGGCTGCCATCAGTGCTGAGGCCAGAGTTTGAAAGGATCGGTGAAGTGCCGCCTGACCAGAATGAATGCCCTCCAGGAATGCATTGGTTTGTTGCAACTGCCTTTCCACACCCTGGATGGCATTCAAAATGGTAGACTGCCCAACAGTGAGGGACCTGAGGAGGTCAATGGCCTCCTCACTGAGGGCAGCAGGGATGACTGGGGCAGGGCCTGAGGTGCCTGGGGCGAAGGTGATGCCCACCCTCCTGGGTGAGCGGGCATGGGGTGAAGGCTGAGGGGCTGCTGGGAGGGCGGTGCTGGTAGGGGGGTTGCGGCTGTACCGGTAGAAGTGGGGGGCACAGATGTTGCCGCCACCACAAGGGAGCTCCCATCGGAGGACGAGTCTGTGTCGCTGGTTTCAGCTCCTGTCCCCGCCGTGGTGCTCCCCTCGCCCTCCGTCCCACTGGTGTATTCTGAGTCTGTAGTGTGGCCCTCCATGGCCATGTGGGATGCAGCTCCCTCGTGCTCCGGTGCCACTGCTCCTCCGCCTGATGATGCTATTGCACACAAGAACAGGAAGACCACAAAAAAGGGGGAGGGAAACAGAAGAAAGACAGGTTGAGTGCATGGATTACCGCTACCGTTGGCGGACAAGACAGACACAGAAGCCCCCTGCACTACGTCGCGCTGTTGGGTTTCTACAGTGCAATTCCTGGGAAATGGCCTACAAGGCTATGGACGACATCTGCACACATAGATGACACAGGTGTATAAATAGCTGTACTTGGCACTCTACAGAGGTGGGGGGGGGGCCACTGGACATGCCTTACAGAGGGGCCTAGCCTACGGAACACGCCCTGGCCTAGGGAAACCCACAGCCCTCCTCCCCCACCCAGACCCCTCCACTGCACGCAAAGTCAGCTGAATGAGAGTGTACTCACCCCCCTGTGTCTGCTGTGATGCCCTCAAGTGCCCATCCAACTCCGGGTAGGCCACCGGCAGGATCCGGAACATCAGGGGGGTCATGGTTCGATGGGCACCCCTCCCACATTGGGAGGCCATCCCCAGCTGAGCCTCCACTGTCTTCTTGCTCCAGCGGCAAATGTCTTCCCATCTTTTCTGGCAGTGGGTGCTCCGTCTGTGGTGGACCCCCAGGGTCCGGACGTCCTTGGCGATGGCACGCCAAATATCCTTCTTCTGGTGGGCGCTGACCTACATGAAATGTACAGGGGAAGAAGAGAAGTCATTACCAACTGCGCCGTCAAAGTGAGTGGCCCCCATCCCTACCCTTGCCATGTGGCACATGCACCCACCGTCTTTCATGCACGCAGAACTCTGCCCCCTTCCTTCTTACAACCAGCCCTCTCCACACAGGCATAGCCCATACAACATGCTCCCTGTGTACTTACCTGTTGGTCTGGAGGACCGTAGAGTAGCGTGTACTGGGGGAGGACCCCATCGACGAGCTTCTCCAACTCCTCCGATGTGAAGGCATGGGCCCTTTCCCCAGACGCACAAGCCATTGTCTCTTCCGGACCGAGGTCACAGCAGCGCTTGCAGTGTAGGTCCTCCCCTGTCGAAGATCAGGTATCGAGTGATTCAACAGATAGAAAATGGCGGTCACGTCCGCGGCGGTGCGTACCATCACCGCCGGTGTACATCGTCATTGGGTCATGGGACCCATAGGGTCCAAGGTTAACCAATGCAGCATTGCGCCGCGTTCTTCGACCGCCTACCGCAACGGTGTACAACGCCAGCGCAGTTACCTCACATCCCATTGTCCCACTTTACAGGTCAGGCAGCCGCCATTTCAGGGGCCCACATGGCCTAATTACCAACTGCGTCACAAATACCTATGCCTAGTCTCAACACACATACAGGCCAGATTTTGTGTATGAATGGTGTTCTGTGTAGACTGTGGGTACATACCTCTGAGTTGTTTGACTCTGTGCTCGCTGTTGTCCTTCATAGGCACTGTCCGCTGGAACATGTGAGGAGATGGCGGAATCCTCCGATGTACCGACCGCTGGTGGACCTGTCGACAATGGAGGAAAGAAATGTGATTATCACCTACAGGTTTGACCGTGCCACAATCCAGGAACTGTGTACACAGTTGGAGCCTGACCTGATGTCAGCAATCCGCCATCCCACAGGAATCCCCCCTCAAGTGCAGGTGCTTTCAGTGCTCCATTTCCTTGCTAGTGGGTCTTTTCAAACAACTGTGGCCATGGCATCAGGGATGTCCCAGCCTATGTTTTCCAACGTATTGTCCAGAGTGTTGTATGCCCTGCTGAAACACATGCGGAGCTACATCATTTTCCCTCAGGTGGAGGATTCGCCTACAGTGAAAGGTGACTTTTATGCCCTTGGACATATCCCCAACATCATAGGTGCCATTGATGGAACCCATGTGGCTTTGCCCCCCCCCCACAGGAGTGAGCAGGTGTACAGGAACCGGAAGAGTTATCATTCCATGAATTTATATGTATGTTTGGCAGACCAGTACATCTCCCATGTGAATGCCATGTTCCCTGGCTCAGTGCATGACGCCTACATCATGCGGAATAGCAGCATCCCTTATGTGATTGGTCAACTCCAGAGGCACCGTGTGTGGCTATTAGGTGACTCTGGTTACCCCAACCTGTCATGGCTACTGACCCCAGTGAGAAATCCCAGGACAGGGGCAGAGGAACGCTACAATGAGGCCCATGGTTGAGCTAGAAGGGTGATCAAGCGGACCTTCAGCCTCCTGAAGGCCAGGTTCCGGTGCCTCCATATGACAGGTGGATCCCTATTCCACTCACCAAAGAAGGTGTGCCAGATCATTGTGGCCTGCTGTATGCTTCATAACTTGGCATTGCGACGACAGGTACCTTTTCTGCAGGAGGATGGTCCAGATGGCGGTGTTGTGGCAGCTGTATAGCCTGGGGACAGTGATGAGGAGGAAGCAGAGGAAGAAGACATGCAGAACAGGGACTCAGTCATCCAGCAATATTTCCAGTGAAACACAGGTGAGAATACACTCCTGCCTACTACATGTACTTTTACACTTCTACCTCTATCCTGTCTGTCGATTTCACCCAGTGTATGGTCACTGAGTTGTCACTTTCCCTTACGGTTTCACAGGTGTGGGTCCCAACGTGTGTCATCTGCTTAGATTCCTCATGGACTAGAGCTGTGTGACATAGGTATGTTGACATTGCTATTTCATGAACATTTTGTCACTGGAATTGCAAATAAACAATTTCGAAATCACAGACAGACTCCAGATCTTTTGGTGCTTTTGGTGTGTTTATTTAACTACAAAATATTGGAGGGGGAAGTTAAATGGTGAGGGGTGATGGCCGAGGAGAGTCCATGGCAGAGTCCAGTCTATTAGTCTCACAGGTGCATTGCCCATATGGGCATAGGAAGTGGAGCTGGGGCAGTTTCAATATGGACAGGGTGACAAAGTGGGACAGTGGGATGACAATCAGGGTGGTCTCATTTCTTGGCGGGGGTCTTGGCATCGTGCTCTGTCTTGTTCCTGGATCTCAGGGACCGTTTGCGGGGTGGTTCTCCATCTGCAGGGGGTGCAGTGCTGGTGTGGCGGTCCTGTGGCGGTGCCTCCTGTCCACTAGAGCCGGCGGAGGTGGTGGGCAGTTCATCGGCCATGCTAGTGTCAGGGGCCCCTTGTTGTGCCACAGTGTCCCTCCTGGTGTTGAGTACTTCCTTCAGCATCCCTACGATGGTGCCCAGGGTGGAATTGACGCATCTGAGTTCCTCCCTGAAGCCCAAATACTGTTCCTCCTGCAGGCGCCGGGTCTCCTGAAACTTGGCCAGTACCGTTACCATCGTCTCCTGGGAGTGGTGGTAGGCTCCCATGATGGAGGAGAGGGCCTCGTGGAGAGTGGGTTCCCTTGGCCTGTCCGCCCCCTGTCACACAGCAGCCCTCCCAGTTCCACTGTGTTCCTGTGCCTCCGTCCCCTGGACCGTGTGCCCACTGCCACTGCCCCCAGGTCCCTGCTGTTGTTGGGGTGGTGGGTTATCCTGGGTTCCCTGTAGTGGTGGACACACTGCTGATTGACGTGTCCTGGGGACAGAGGTATGGGCCCACTGGCTGGGTGCTGTGCTGGTGTTTCCAGAGGGGGGAAGGTCTGTGGTGGCCTGTGCCTGTGTGAGGGGATCCGACTGTCCCGAGGCCCCCGATGGTCCGGGCTGGTCATCTAGATCCAGGTGGACAGAGGTGCTGTCATCACTGTGGGCCTCTTCTGTGGATGGAGTGGTGATGTCTGGACCCTCCTGTCTGGTGACGTTGGGTAGTGGTCCTGCAGGGGTGTAAAGGCATGATTATTGCATCTGTGTGTGTCATGGTGTGCAATGGGTTGGTGACTGTGTACCCCAGTGCTGGCATTCCTGTGTGTGAGCTTGTGTGATGGTGGTTTAGGGGGGTGTATGGGTATGTGCAGTGGGCATGCTTTAGTGATGGGTGTCCATGCGTTGTTGTTGCATGCAGGGCTTGGTGTTGGGATGCTTGGTTTGTGATATTGGTAAATTTCTAAGGAGTTGGAGTGATGGGGGTGAGGGTGGGGGTATGTGATAGAATGCAGGTAGGGTGGGGGATGTAATAGTTAAGATTTGACTTACCAGAGTCCATTCCTCCACCGACTCCTGCGAGGCCCTCAGGATGCAGAATCGGCAAGACCTGCTCCTCCCATGTTGTTAGTTGTGGGGGAGGAGGTGGGGGTTCGCCGCCAGTCCGCTGCACCACCTGGTGGTGTCTTGAGACCACAGAACGCACCTTCCCCCGTAGGTCGTTCCACCTCTTCCTGATGTCCTCCCGATTTCTTGGGTGTTGTCCCACTGCGTTGACCCTGTCGACTATTCTTTGCCATAGCTCCATCTTCCTTGCAATTGAGGTGTGCTGCACCTGTGATCCAAATAGCTGTGGCTCTACCCAGACGATTTCCTCCACCATGACCCTGAGCTCCTCCTCCGAGAACCTGGGGTGTCTTTGCCGTGCCATGGGGTGGTGTAGGTGATGTGTGGGGTGGTGTGTGTGGTGATAAGTGTGGTGATATGTAGTGGGGTGTTGTGTGAGGTGCGTGGAAGTAGTGTGGGTGATGGTGATGTGTGCCTGTGGATGCTAGTTTGTTGATGGTGGTGTCTCTCTCTGGCCTTCTCTCTGTAATTGTGGTCGTAGGGGTGTGTGGGTGATGTGGGTGTGTTTTTTATATTGTATTGGGTGTGTGGGAGTGGTGTGTGTATGTGTATCAGGTGTGTGTATTTCAAATTGTCCAATGTGGTGGTGTTTTGGAGTTGTGTGTGTATTTTGAGCGCGGCGGTGTGTTCCGCCAATGGAATACCGCGGTTGAAAGATCGCCGCGTGGATTCGTGTGTCATGATAGTGTGGGCGTATTTCTGTTGGCGTGACGGTGGAGGTTTTGTTTTCACCAGTTTATCACTGACCTTTGGTGTGGTGGACTTGTGTGGGTGTCTGAATTTTGTTGGATTCCGAGATGTGTGTCATAATAGCTGTGGCGGAATTCCGCGGCCGCGGCAGTGTGTTGGCGGTCTTCTGCAAGGCGGTAAGCAGCTTTTACCACCAATGTTGTAATGACCGCCTATATCTATTCAGTGGGGTCTCCGTACGCAGAGATTCCCCTCTCTCTTTTTTAAGGAGTTTTTTTATCCTAGTGTTTCTTATTACCCTCAGGAACTTGCTTGGAAAAATCTTTATTAGATTTGCCTTAAATTGTGGTTTCGTTGGTCTGGTCCCTATACTATCTCAACCAATGCTAGAAACGGTTTCTGCGATAATTTGAGGCAGCTCACGTTCTTGATCCTGTTGAGAAACGTCACGGAGCCGCATGCGCACTGCTAGTGCGACTTCTTTCCCCTTTAACATTACTTAAAATAATTGAGGATACTGTGGCAAAATTACCCATCAGTTGCATCCCCAAGTCCAGGGCCGGGACAGCCCCGTATTCATTTTGAATTTGTTTCAACACTTCCGGTAAATTGGCAAGTGTCAGTGTACCGTGTGCGGTTCTGTAGAGCGCAGCAAATACCGTGCCCCAGGTATTACAATTATCCACTGTAGGGACCATCCCAAATGGCAAGCACATCGTTAGAATTATATGTTAAACCTGAGGTCCCGTATGGGGAAATACTGCTTCCTGCGCATTTATTTTTTCTGCTAACTAAAACGGAGTTTCCTCTCATTTGGCGGGTACTTTACCCATGATCAAATGTACAGTCACAGGGTTTATACCTGGCATGACTGCATGTGGTTGTGCTGAGCAGCACGTGCTGGGTTTGTATTTAATGTTTGCATAACAAACTGTACTAATAGTCTATATTTTGCTGTTAGTTCAGTATATAAGCGACACACCTCAGCTACTGCTAAAGTCGATAATGCAGGGTGCGGAATATAGGTGGCCAATAAACAGCAGGTAGGACGATCATTACTTAGAAGACCTAACCTTAATGGTAATATTGTGTGCAGCAGGGTGCCATCAAGGCAATTATTATGTTCTTGATGAGATAAAGGTATTTCTAAATATGCATATGCCCTGTATTGTCCAGGTATGTTTGCAAGTGTATGGTGATGAAATGTATTTGTGTTCCCATCAACTGCTGGAAATGTGACCCAAGAATAGAAAAATTCTGTTCTATAAGCCGGATGGGCATCCACCACAAATGTGACTGGACCCCCCTGGGTTATTAGGCCATTTGCTAATAAATGTGTAGTCAGAGGTTTTCTCATATTGACTGCCATTGCTACCTGCTGCGGATTCGCCATGCTAGATAGAAAATATGTTCAGAGAAGGCACACCAAATAAGGTTCTTCCTTTTAGAGTTCAAGCTTGAACAACCTCCAGCACCAGATAGGATAACCTACGTAGCTGGGGTGGAAATGTTCAGTACCACGGACATCTCCGCAAACGGTACTGGGTTATCATTGTATATAATGAGATAAAGATACTCAGAAGGATCCGAAAATTACAGCCTGACCAAACGTTGGCAGTGCCATGTCGCGTAGTCTCTCATTATCCTAATGAGACTACTGGATTTTGAGCGGCAGAATCACCCGCGTTGTGGGGAGACTGAGTGTAAGGAAATGCCTCCTTGGCATGGTTACCCCCTGACTTTTTGCCTTTGCTGATGCCAAGTTATGATTTGAAAGTGTGCTGAGGCCTGCTAACCAGGCCCCAGCACCAGTGTTCTTTCCCTAACCTGTACCTTTGTTTCCACAATTGGCACACCCTGGTATCTAGGTAAGTCCCTTGCAACTGGTACCCCTGGTACCAAGGGCCCTGATGCCAGGGAAGGTCTCTAAGGGCTGCAGCACGTCTTATGCCACCCTGGAGACCCCTCACTTAGCACAGACACACTGATTGCCAGCTTGTGTGTGCTGGTGGGGATAAAATGACTAAGTCGACATGGCACTCCCCTCAGGGTGCCATGCCAACCTCACACTGCCTATAGGTATAGATAAGTCACCCCTCTAGCAGGCCTTACAGCCCTAAGGCAGGGTGCACTATACCATAGGTGAGGGCATAAGTGCATGAGCACTATGCCCCTACAGTGTCTAAACCAAACCTTAGACATTGTATGTGCAGGGTAGCCGTAAGAGTATATGGTCTGGGAGTCTGTCATGCACGAACTCCACAGCACCATAATGGCTACACTGAAAACTGGGAAGTTTGGTATCAAACTTCTCAGCACAGTAAATGCACACTGATGCCAGTGTACATTTTATTGTAAAATACACCCCAGAGGGCATCCTAGAGATGCCCCCTGAAACCATACCCGAATACCAGTATGGGCTGACTAGTTTTAGCAGCCTGCCACACACCAGACATGTTGCTGGCCACATGGGGAGAGTGCCTTTGTCACTCTGTGGCTAGTAACAAAGCCTGTACTGGGTGGAGGTGCTTCTCACCTCCCCCTGCAGGAACTGTAACACCTGGCAGTGAGCCTCAAAGGCTCACCCCCTTTGTTACAGCACCACAGGGCACTCCAGCTAGTGGAGTTGCCCGCCCCCTCCGGCCGCGGCCCCACTTTTGGCGGCAAGGCCGGAGGAGATAATGAGAAAAACAAGGAGGAGTCGCTGGCCAGTCAGGACAGCCCCTAAGGTGTCCTGAGCTGAGGTGACTCTGACTTTTAGAAATCCTCCATCTTGCAGATGGAGGATTCCCCCAATAGGGTTAGGGATATGCCCCCCTCCCCTCAGGGAGGAGGCACAAAGAGGGTGTAGCCACCCTCAGGGCTAGTAGCCATTGGCTACTAACCCCCCAGACCTAAACACACCCCTAACTCGAGTATTTAGGGGCTCCCAGAACCTAGGTAACTAGATTCCTGCAACCTAAGATGAAGAAGGACTGCTGAGCTGAAAAACCTGCAGAGAAGACGGAGACACCAACTGCTTTGGCTCCAGCTCTACCGGCCTGTCTCCCCACTTCAAAAGAACTGCTCCAGCGATGCGTTCCACAGGGTCCAGCGACCTCTGAAGCCTCAGAGGACTACCCTCAATCTAAAAGGACCAAGAACTCCCGAGGACAGCGGCTCTGCTCCAAAGAAGAAACATCTTTGCAACAAAGAAGCAACTTTGAAAGAACACACGTTTCCCGCCGGAAGCGTGAGACTTTCCACTCTGCACCTGACGCCCCCGGCTCGACTTGTGGAGAACTAATGCTACAGGGAGGACTCCCCGGCGACTGCGAGCCTGTGAGTTGCCAGAGTTGACCCCCCTGAGACCCCACAGCGACGTCTGCAGAGGGAATCCAGAGGCTCCCCCTGACCGCGACTGCCTGCTTCTAAGAACCCGACCCCTGGTAAGGACACTGCACCCGCAGCCCCCAGGACCTGAAGGATCTGACCTCCAGTGCAGGAGCGACCCCCAGGTGGCCCTCTCCCTTGCCCAGGTGGTGGCTACCCCGAGGAGCCCCCCCTTGCCTGCCTGCATCGCTGAAGAGACCCCTGGGTCTCCCATTGAACTACATTGCAAACCTGACGCATGTTTGCACACTGCACACGGCCGCCCCGTGCTGCTGAGGGTGTACTTTTTGTGCTGACTTGTGTCCTCCCCGGTGCCCTACAAAACCCCCCTGGTCTGCCCTCCGAAGACATGGGTACTTACCTGCTGGCAGACTGGAACCGAGGCACCCCCTTCTCCATTGAAGCCTATGCGTTTTGGGCACCACTTTGACCTCTGCACTTGACCGGCCCTGAGCTACTGGTGTGGTAACTTTGGGGTTGCTCTGAACCCCCAACGGTGGGCTACCTTGGACCCAACTTTGAACCCTGTAGGTGGTTTACTTACCTGCAAAACTAACAAACACTTACCTCCCCCAGGAACTGTTGAAAATTGCAGTGTGTCCAGTTTTAAAATAGCTCATTGCCATTTGTGTGAAAACTGTATATGCTATTTTGCTAATTCAAAGTTCATAAAGTTCCTAAGTGAAATACCTTTCATTTAAAGTATTGTTTGTAAATCTTGAACCTGTGGTTTTTAAAATAAATTAAGAAAATATATTTTTCTATATAAAAACCTATTGGCCTGGAATTGTCTTTGAGTGTGTGTTCTCCATTTATTGCCTGTGTGTGTACAACAAATGCTTAACACTACCCTCTGATAAGCCTACTGCTCGACCACACTACCACAAAATAGAGCATTAGAATTATCTCTTTTTGACACTATCTTACCTCTAAAGGAGAACCCTTGGACTCTGTGCATGCTATTTCTTACTTTAAAATAGTGCATACAGAGCCAACTTCCTACACTGTGCCTGACCCACTGCAGGTGACACCTGTCGCTCCACTCCGGGTTTTGCTCCGGCCAACTAGCAGGGCCTCATCTCTACCCGAGGGCAGGGATGACTGGGCAGCCGAGAGCATGGCATGATTGGTTTCTCAGGGAAGCCGTGGTCACTCAGGTCTCATCCGTTTCTCTCAGTTACCTTAGTCTCATATATAAATGACAAACAGAGGCAGTATAGTGGTCATTACAACCCTGGTGGACGGTGTTAAAGCAGCGGTAAGACCACCAACAGGCCAGCGGTAAAAAGTTGCAATTACGACCGTGGCGGAAACCGCCAACAAAGATAGCCACTTTAACACTCAGACCGCCACGGTGGTACAAACAAACAGCGCGGCGGTCACCGCCAACAGACAGGCGGGAGACAATGTACCGCCCACACTATTACAACCCACCAATCCGCCACCTTTTCCGGGGCGGATTCACCACGGATAAAAACACGGCGGAAACAGGAATTACAAAGGGAAAACGCTCACCTCTACACACTCCACGAGAAACGAGGACACCATAGAACCGGAACTCCAAATTCTACCTGCGATAGTCTTCCTGCTCCTCTACCAGGAGCACGAACGCGGGCGGCGAAGACCATGGTGAGTACAGCACCTACGACACAGGGCAGGCAAAAAACAGGGACACACACACGCAACACCACCACCCTCACCCACCACAACACACACTAATGCATATCAATACATCACAGTTACACCCCCCAAACCCCTCCGGAAGAATGCAAAGACCAAAGAAAATGAGTGTAACCATCGGAATATATTAAAAGCAAGTAGGCAGAAATATATATATTCACAATGTACAAAATAAATACCAGGCATAGTAGTCCAGGTACTGCACAAAGAAAGTCCATGGAACACTGGGACCACACGGTATGGGCGAGGCCCACACAAGATCCCCGACCATGACGGAGAAAACACTGCAGGGGCATCAGACAGCAAGAAAACAGGCACCTCAGGGGGAGGGAAAGGGAGGGCACCTCAGCCGCTTGAGTGCACAACGCCAAATCCACGAGGGGGCCACATGCCCTCTGTTCAATCCTGGGGAGTGCAAAGCCACAGTCTCTCAAGTCTCACAAGTGGGTGGCTTGCCCACTGTTCAATCCTGGGGAGTCCAAAGCCACAGTCTCTCAAGTCTCTACAGTGGGTGGCTTGCCCACTGTTCAATCCTGGGGATTGCAAAGCCACAGTCTCTCAAGTCTCTACAGTGGGTGGCTTGCCCACTGTTCAATCCTGGGGAGTGCAAAGCCACAGTCTCTCAAGTCTATACAGTGGGTGGCTTGCCCACTGTTCAATCCTGGGGAGTGCAAAGCCACAGTCTCTCAAGTGGATGACAGTCTCCACTGGTTCTGGAGGGGGACTGGTGCCCAGAGTGCTTCATCCTGTTAAGGACAGAGGTAGTGGATGACAGTCTCCACTGGATCTGGAGGGGGACTGGTGCCCAGATGCATCACTCACCCCGTGACGGACCCAGTTGCATCAGTGCCCCTGCCGCTCATGGGCTAGCAGTGCTTGAGATGGCAGTGCCCTGTTCAGTGGTGCTTGGGATGGCGGTGCCCTGTTCAGCGGTGCTTGAGAAGGTGGTTCCCTGTTCAGCGGTGCTTGAGATGGCGGTGCCCTGTTCAGCGGGGCTTGAGATGGCGGTGCCCTGTTCAGCTGGGCTTGAGATGGCGGTGCCCTGTTCAGCGGTGCTTGAGATGGCGGTGCCCTGTTCAGCGGGGATTGTGCTGGCGGTCCTTCATGGCCCAGCGGGGCTTGTGCTGGCGGTCCTTCATGGCCCAGCGGGGCTGGTGCTGGAGGTCCTTCATGGCCTAGCGGGGCTGGTGCTGGCGGTCCTTCATGGCCCAGCGGGGCTGGTGCTGGCGGTGGCCTCCTGGGCAGCTGGGCTGGTGCTGGCGGTGGCCTCCTGGGCAGCTGGGCTCGGGCTGGCGGTGGCCTCCTGGACAGCTGGCCTGGGGCTGGCGGTGGCCTCCTGGGCAGCTGCGTTGGGGCTGGTGGTTGCCTCCTGGGCAGCTGGGCTGGGGCTGGCAGTGGCCTACTGGGCAGCAGGGATGATGGCGGTCTTCTCCGCCGTGCTGCTCTTCCCAGACTTGCCGGGTTTCTTGTGGCCATTCCCCACCTTGGAAGGTGTCACAGCTGACACCACACTCCCAACGGGACCCCTGGGAGCGGCTTTGGTGGCTAGAGTCTTCTCCCGCCGGGCACTGGCCAACTTCTGATGCTTCACAGGTGGGGGACTGTCTGTGCTGTGGCTCTGTGCCACACTGGCTACCCTGGTGGCCGGTGCACTCCACATACCGGTGACTACAGGCACCACTGGTCCCAGAGATGTTGTGGCTCAGGTACAACTTCAGGACCTATGAGATAGACGGGGTGGGGGAGGTGTGGGAAAAAGGTCAAGGGTGGACAGGAAAAGTTTTTTTGACACACTGGGAGGGGTAGCTGGAGGGGGTTTGGGAGTGGAGGAAGAGGTGGTGGTAGTAGAAGGTGTACGTTTGGATACTTTGGGTGAAGGTGCATGCGCTGGAGGCTGTTGTGATGTGGATGGCTGTTGGGTGGTTGTGTGCCTGCGTTTGTGTATCTTGGGAGGGGGCATCACAGACACACTGGGAGAGGACACTGGGGACGTGTGAATGGTAGTGGGGTGGTGACTGCACGTGAGCGGGTGTGCTGGTTGGTGTGCTGGTGAGGGACGTAGTGGCTGTAGAGGTAGTGCATGCAGGTGTGAGTGTAGACGAGACTGGGAGGGAGGAGGGAGGAGGGAGATGACGTGGAGGGGGACACAGTGGAGGCAGTGGATGTTGGTGTGTTTGCATGTGAGTGTTGCTTGCGTGAGTGCCTGTGGGATGTGTGGTGCTTATGTTTGCCTGAGCTTCCCTTGTGTGTTGAGGTGTGTGCAGGCTGGTCTGATGGTGTGCTTGGGATAGGCAGAGGTACAGGGGATTGGGTCTGGGTGGGGGAAGTTGGAGGGGGGGAGGCTAGAGACGGGGACAATGGCTGCCATCAGTGCTGAGGCCAGAGTCTGAAAAGCTCGGTGAAGGGCCGCCTGACCAGAATGAATGCCCTCCAGGAATGCATTTGTTTGTTGCAACTGCCTTTCTACACCCTGGATGGCATTCAAAATGGTAGACTGCCCAACAGTGAGGGACCTGAGGAGGTCAATGGCCTCCTCACTGAGGGCAGCAGTGGTGACTGGGGCAGGGCCTGAGGTGCCTGGGGCGAAGGTGATGCCCACCCTCTTGGGTGAGCGGGCACGGGGCAAAGGCTGAGGGGCTGCTGGGAGGGCGGTGCTGGTAGGGAGGTTGGCGGCTGTACCTGTATATGCAGGGGGCACAGATGTTGCCGCCACCACCAGGGAGCTCCCATCAGAGGATGAGTCCGTGTCGCTGGTGTCAGCTCCTGTCCCCGCCGTGGAGCTCCCCTCGCCCTCCGTCACACTCGTCACACTGGTGAATTCCGAGTCCGTAGTCTCGCCCTCCAGGGCCATGTGGGATGCAGCTCCCTTGTGCTCCGGTGCCACTGCTCCTCCGCCTGATGATGCTAAAGCACACAAGAGCAGGGAGACCACAAAAAGGGGGACGACGACAGAAGAAAGACATGTTGAGTGCATGGATTACCGCTACCGTTGGCAGACACGACAGACACAGAAGCCCCCTGCACTACGCCGCGCTCTTGGGCTCCACTGTTCAATTCTTGGGAAATTGCCCACAAGGCTATGGACGACATCTGCACACATAGATGACACAGGGGCATGAATAGCTGTACTTGGCACTCTACAGAGGTGGGGTGGGGTGCCACAGGGCCTGCCTTATGGAGGGGCCTTGCCTACGGAATTCGCCCTGGCCTAGGGAAACCCACAGCCCTACTACCTCACCCAGGCACCCCCACTGCGTGCAAAGTCAGCAGAATGAGAGTGTACTCTCCCCCTTGTGTCTGCTGTGATGCCCTCAAGCGCCCATCCAACTCCAGGTAGACCACCGCCAGGATCCTGAACATCAGGGGGGTCATGGTGCGAAGGGCACCCCTGTCACGTTGGGAGGCCATCCCCAGCTGAGCCTCCGCCGTCTTCTTGCTCCAGCGGCGAATGTCCTCCCATCTTTTCCGGCAGTGGGTGCTCCGTCTGTGGTAGACCCCCAGGGTCCGGACGTCTTTGGCGATGGCACTCCAAATATCTTTCTTCTGGTGGGCGCTGACCTACATGAAATGTACAGGGGAAAAAGAGTAGTCATTACCAACTGCACCGTCAAAGTGATTGGCCCCCATCCCTACCCTTGCCATGTGGCACGTGCATTCACCGTCTTTCATGCACGCAGCACTCTGCTCCCTTCCTTCTTACATCCAGCCCTCTCCACACAGGCATAGCCCATACAACATGCTCCCTGTGTACTTACCTGTTTGTCTGGAGGACCATAGAGTAGCTGGTACTGGGGGAGGACCCCATCCATGAGTTTCTCCAACTCCTCCGATGTGAAGGCAGGGGCCCTTTCCCCAGACGCACGAGCCATTGTCTCTTCCAGACCGAGGTCACAGCACCACTTGCAGTGTTGGTCCTCTCCTGTCGATGATCAGGTATCGAGTGATTAAACAGATAGAAAATGGCGGTCACGTCCGTGGCGGTGCGTACCGTCCCCGCCGGCGTACATCGTCATTGGCTCCTGGGACCCATAGGGTCCAATGTTAACCAATGCAGCATTGCGCCACGGTCTTCTACCGCCTACTGCGACGGTGTACAACGCCAGTGCAGTTACCTCACATTCCATTGTCCCACTTTACAGGTCAGGCAGCCGCCATTTCAGGGGCCCACATGGCTTCATTTTCAAATGCATCACACATACCTAGGCCTAGACTCAACACACAGACTCGCTATTGTCCTTCATAGGCACCGTCCGCTGGGACATGTGAGGAGATGGCGGCATCCTCCGGTGTACCGACCGTTGGTGGACCTGTCGACAATGGAGGAGCGACATTTGATTATCACATACAGGCTTGACCGTGCCACAATCCAGGAACTGTGTACCCAGTTGGAGTCAGGCCTGATGTCAGCAATCCGCTATCCCACAGGAATCCCCCCTCAAGTGCAGGTGCTGTCAGCGCTCCATTTCCTTGCAAGTGGCTCTTTTCAAACAACTGTGGCCATGGCATCAGGGATGTCCCAGCCTATTTTTTCCAACGTATTGTCCAGAGTGTTGTCTGCCCTTCTGAAACACATGCAGAGCTACGTCGTTTTCCCTCAGGTGGAGGATTTGCCTACAGTGAAAGATGATTTCTATGCCCAGGGACATATCCCCAACATCATAGGTGCCATTGATGGGACCCATGTGGCTTTGGTCCCCCCCCACAGGAGTGAACAGGTGTACAGAAACCAGAAGAGTTATCATTCTATGAATGTACAGATGGTATGTTTGGCAGACCAGTACATCTCCCATGTGAATGCCATGTTCCCTGGCTCAGTGCATGACGCCTACATCCTGCGGAATAGCAGCATCCCTTATGTGATGGGTCAACTCCAGAGGCACCGTGTGTGGTTATTAGGTGAGCACCTGGAAGCAAGTCATTGGGAAAGGTTGTCTGGGTCTGGGGTTATCCCTACAGATTAGTGTGTGTCTAACAGTTGTCCCCTGCCATTTGCAGGTGACTCCGGTTACCCCAACCTGTCATGGCTACTGACCGCAGTGAGGAATCCCAGGACCAGGGCAGAGGAATGCTACAATGAGGCCCATGGACGAACTAGGAGGGTGATCGAGCGGACCTTCGCCCTCCTGAAGGCCAGGGTCAGGTGCCTCCATATGACAGGTGGATCCCTATTCTACTCACCAAAGAAGGTGTGCCAGATCATTGTGGCCTGCTGTATGCTTCACAACTTGGCTTTGTGATGCCAGGTGCCTTTTCTGCAGGAGGATGGTCCAGATGGCGGTGTTCTGGCAGCTGTGGAGCCTGTGGACAGTGATGAGGAGGAAGCAGAGGAAGAAGACATGCACAACAGGGACTCAGTGATCCTGCAATATTTCCAGTGAGACACAGGTAGGAATCCAAACCTGCCTACTACATGTACTTTGACACTACTACCTCTCTCCTGTCTGTCGTTTTCACCCAGTGTATGGTCACTGAGTTGGCAATTTCCCTTACGATTTCACAGATGTGGGTCCCACTGTGTGACATCTGCTTAGATTCCTCATGGACTAGAGCTGTGTGACATAGGTATGTTGACATTACTATTTAAAAAACATTTTAGCACTGTAATTGCTAATACACTATTTTGAAATCACAGACAGACTCCAGATTGTTTTGTGCTTTAGGTGTGTTTATTTAAATGCTCAATATTGGAGGGGGTAGTGAAATGGTGAGGGGTGATGGCGGAGGAGTGTCCATGGCAGAGTCCAGTCTATTAGTCTCACAGGTGTATTGCCCATATGGGCATAGGAAGTGGAGCTGGGGCAGTTTAATTATGGACAGGGTGACAAAGTGGGACAGTAGGATGACAATCAAGGTGGTCTCATTTCTTGGCGGGGACTTGGCATTGTGCTCTGTCTTTGTCCTGGATCTCAGGGACCGTTTGTGGGGTGGTTCTCCGTCTGCAAGGGGTGGGGTGCTTGGGTGGTGGTCCTGTGGCGGTGCGTCCTGTCCACTAGCGCCGGTGGAGGTGGTGGGTAGTTCATCGTCCATGCTAGTGTCAGGGGCCCCTTGTAGTACCACAGTGTCCCTCCTGGTGTTGAGTAGTTCCTTCAGCACCCCTGCGATGGTGTCCAGGGTGGAGCTGATGGTTCTGAGTTCCTCCCTAAAGCCCATATACTGTTCCTCCTTCATGCGCTGGGTCTCCTGAAACTTGGCCAGTACCATTGCCATCGTCTCCTGGAAGTGGTGGTAGGCTCCCATGATGGAGGAGAGGGCCTCGTGGAGAGTGGGTTCCCTTGGCCTGTCCGCCCCCTGTCGCACAGCAGCCCTCACAGTTCCCCTGTGTTCCTGGGCCTCCGTCCCCTGGACCGTGTGCCCACTACCATTGCCCCCAGGTCCCTGTTGTTGTTGGGGTGGTGGGTTATCCTGGGTTCCCTGTAGTGGTGGACACACTGCTGATTCACGTGTCCTGGGGACGGAGGTATGGGCCCGCTAGGTGGGTTCTGTGCTGGTGTTTCCAGAGGGGGGAAGGCCTGTGGTGGCCTGGGCCTGTGTGAGGGGAACCGACTGTCCAGAGGTCCCCGATGGTCCGGGCTGGTCATCTAGATCCAGTTGGACAGAGGTGCTGTCATCACTGTGGGCCTCTTCTGTTGGTGATGTGGTCATGTGTGGACCCTCCTGTCCGGTGACGTTGGGTAGGGGTCCTGCAGGGGTATAAAAGGATGTTTATTAAATCTGTGTGTGTAATGGTGTGCAATGGGTGGGTGACCGTGTACCTCAGTGCTAGCATTCTTGTGTGGGAGCTTCTGTGATGATGTTTTAGGGGGGTGTATGGGTATGTGCAGTGGGCATGCTTTGGTGATGGGTATCCATGCTTTGTTGTTGCATGCAGGGCTTGGTGTTGGGATGTGTGGTTTGTGATGTTGGGACATATGTGAGGAGTTGGGGTGCTGGGGGTGAGGGTGGGGGTATGTAATAGCATGCAGGTAGGGTGGGGGATGTAATAGTAAAGTTTGACTTACCAGACTCCATTTCTCCACCTACTCCTGCGAGGCCCTCAGGATGCAGAATCGCCAAGACCTGCTCCTCCCATGTTCTTAGTTGTGGGGGAGGAGGTGGGGGTCCGCCGCCAGTCCGCTGAACAGCCAGGTGGTGTCTTGAGACCACGGAACGCACCTTTCCCCATAGGTCGTTGCACCTCTTCTTGATTTCCTCACGATTTCTTGGGTGCTGTCCCACTGCTTTGACCCTGTCCACTATTCTTCGCCATAGCTCCATCTTCCTAGCTATGGAGGTGTGCTGCACCTGTGATCCAAATAGCTGTGGCTCTACTCGGACGATTTCCTCCACCATGACCCTGTGCTCATCCTCCGAGAACCTGGGGTGTCTTTGCCGTGCCATGGGGTGGTGTAGGTGATGTGTGGGGTGGAGTGTGTGGTGATGAGTGTGGTGATATGTAGTGGTGTGTTGTGTGAGGTGCGTGGAAGTTGTGTGGGTGATGGTGTTGTGTGCCTGTGGATGCTGTTGTTCTTGCTGGTGGTGTCTCTCTCTGGCCTTCTTTCGGAATTTTTTGTCATGGGTGTTTGTGGGTGATTTGGGTGTGTGTTTTATATTGTATTGGGTGTGTGGGAGTGGTGTGTGCATGTGTATCAGGTGTGTGTATTTTGAATTGTCCAATGTGACTGTGTTTTGTAAGAGTGTGTGTATTTTGAGCGCAACGGTGTGTACCGCCAATGGAATACCGCAGATGAAAGACCGCCGCGTGGATTCATGTGTGTTGTGATAGTGTGGGAGTATTTCTGTTGGCGTGACGAGGAGGTTTTGTTTTCGCCAGTTTATCACTGACCTTTGGTGTGGCAGACTTGTGTGGGTGTCTGACTTTTGGCGGATTCAGAGATGTGGGTCATAATAGCTGTGGCGGATTTCCGCGGCCGCGGCGGTGTGTTGGCGGTCTTCTGCACTGCGGTAAGTGGCTTTTACTGCCAATGTTGTAATGACCGCCTATATGTTTTAATAATTACTTTAATAAAATGACTGCATCTCAGATAGCAAAGAGTGAGCTGCAATAACCAGGATAACACACCATAACAGTATTAAAAATTGTGATGAGGAGAGTCAAGCATAGAAATAACGCTGTCATATTGTCACTATGGTCAATAGACTAGCTCCTACCTAGGCTATGATAGAGCACAGCATGTTAAGCTCTAATTCTTCCCTTCAGGTTCCCCTGGGAAGATATCATCCCCCATACCTGAGGAAAGGCCTGGTCTGCGTGACAAAGAGAGGCAGTATATGTTTCAATAATGCTTTTGATGAAGCAACTGCATCTTAGATAGCAAAGCGTGCGCTGCAATAACCAGGATGACACAGCATGACAATATTAAAATTCTAACAAGGAGAGTGAAGCATAAGAATAACGCTACCATATTGTCACCACCGTCAGAAGACTAACTCCTACTTAAGCTATAATAGAGCACAGCATGTTAAGCTCCAATTCTGCCCTTCGGGTTCCCCTGGGAAGACACTGTTAGAAATGGGGTCTTTGGTTGACCGTCAGGTTACTCCCTGTTCAAGCAAGGACCCTCATGGTAAAAGAGAATCACCATCAGCTAACCCCTGCTTACCCTCTTGGTAGCTTGGCAGAGCAGTACGCTTAACTTCAGAGTGCTAGGTGTAAAGTATTTGTACCAACACACACAGTAACTCAATGAAAACACTACAAAAAGATACAACACCAGTTTAGAAAAATAATAAATATTTATCTAAACAAAACAAGACCAAAACGACAATAATTCGACAGACACAAGTCAAGTGATACATTTTTAAAGATCAAACTAAAAAATAGCGCTTAGAAACACAAAATGCTTCGATGAGGTGTTAACTCGGCATCATGACAGAGTCGTTCCCAACAAGCCGACACCAGTGGCACCGGACACGGAGTCGCGTAGACCCCACAGTACAGTACCTTTGATGAAGAGTGACAACAAGTTGATGCGCGAAGTCGGGGATCGCGGCGTCTGTGCGAAACATTGAATCCACGCACATCGAGTGGCGTCGGTCACGACTTGGTGCGGCGACTTCCATGGAGTCGCAGACCTCAGCAGGGCTGCAGCGGCGTCGGGCCTGTGAAGGTCGTCCCGTTCCAGCGAAGATCACGGAGTCGGTTGCAGGTGGCGTCACCGCATTCAGCAGCGGTGTTGGTCCAAAGAAAAACTAATTTAGCAATATTTCGCTGTCAGGATATATAAAACACATTACTACATGTCCCACCTTAACCATACATTGCACCCTGCCCTTGGGGGTATGTAGGGCCTACCTTAGGGGTGCCTTACATGTAAGAAAAGGGAAGATTTAGGCCTGGCAAGTGGGTACACTTGTCAAGTCGAATTTACAGTTAAAAGTGCACCCACAGAGACTGCAATGGCAGGTCTGAGACATGATTACAGAGCTACTTATGTAGGTGGCACAACCAATGCAGCAGGCCAACTAGAAGCATTTGATTTACAGGCCCTGGCACCTCTGGTGCACTTTACTAGGGACTTACTAGTAAATCAAATATGCCAATCATGAATAAACCAATTACATACTATTTTACACAAAGAGCATATGCACTTTAACACTGGTTAGCAGTGGTAAAGTGCTCAGAGTTCAAAAGCTAACAGCAACAGGTCAGACAAAATTGGAGGCAGGAGGCAAAAAGACTGGGGATGACCCTGCATAAGAAAAAAAGTCTAACAGACATCATCCCCCATACCTGAGCAAAGGCCTGCTGTCTGCAAAACAGCTGCAGCGAAGCATTCGACAATCAGCATACAGACGTGGTTCTCTGGCTGGAATCGCCCTTTAACGTGTAAGGGACAGGGAAGTGTTTTTAAAATAACACAGCTGATATTCTGAGAAAATGTCCCTACATAAGGATATGTGTTTTCTACTAATGTCAGAGACTAAACTTATACCACGTTCACCAACAATGTACCTTGCTGTAGCCTTGGAAGAAGCACAGAGTGAGCAAGAATGTCTTGTTTGAAAACAGAGTGCTGGCCTAGGCAAAAACAGTTAGATAAGCAGAAAATAAAACAAGACCCTAAAAGTGGCTATTGGAACAATAATAAAATAAAGCCAAATAAAATATATCTAAGTTAGAGTGCACAGAGGCTTGGCCTAGTATGTTAAAATAACGTGCATGGAGCTATAGCTAAAATGGCTACACAACACTACAATGATAGCATGCTCAGGCAGGGAAATAGAGTTTGTTCTCAAACTCAGTGGGTTTCCCAGATGTTGGTCAGCTAACACATTTGATTCTGACCAATCATCCTCCTGCACTGTTTCAGGAAAAGTGTAATTGTGTGGTACGAAATGTTAGTTCATTCTGATCATGGCCAATCCTGCCACATTTTGAGGCAAGAGACTTATCCTTCTTACTGTGACAACTGCACCAGCTGCACTGAACACACGCTCAGGAGACACACTGGCTACCAGACAAGCCAGATAATTTATTGCCAACCTGCTGAGCACAGGCCATTGTTGCTTCTTCGCATACCAATATACAAATGAGTGTTGATCCACATAGATCTCTTTTGGGTCTTCCAGATACTCCTGGAACATCCTCTCAATGGTCATGGGTATTGCCACTTGCTCAACCTCTTTTGACTTCGCTTCTGCACTGGACCTAAGACCTGCCATCTAACACCAAACCAATGCAGAGCTTTGGTCCAATTCTTCTTTTTCTGTAGTTGTGGTTGTTGTTGGTGTTTGCTGCTGTGAAACAAGACAGCCCTCTCTGGAAGTTGAAGGTAGCACCCCAGAACTTCTGTCCAGGAGCTGCACTCTAGTAGTTTTCATATGTTCTTCCTCTAGGTCTCCAGCTTGCTCAACACTCCATCTCTTGTATTTTGAAACATTCTCTTTAGAAAAAGGAATGCAAGTGTCCAGAATTTTTTTGTACTGTGGATCAAGTACTGTGGCACAGATTTACTCTTTGGACAACATGATGTCAGTCAAGTGAAAGATGAAACTCTGCCAAGGCATGAATTTCTGAATTTTTGGTCACACCTGCAAGAGTGAACCTATCAGACACATTTTGAACTGGTCTTGTAGCAGATGCGACAAACAGATAGCTTAGCCCATTGTACTGTCCTCCATACTAACTTTCCATGTTAGAGGGAGCAGCATATGTGTCAGTCATTTGACTAAGCTTTATTCGTCTGAATCCAAGGCCATACTTTCCCATTTGCATCCCCTCCTCTTTGAATGACTTAGGGCCTAATTATGAGTTTTGTCGCTTGTTTCTGCCAAATTCATGGTGGCGATCAGGCCACCAAACTCACAGTGGTGGTTAGACGGCCACACTCCTGATTAAGACCCTGGTAGTCTGATAGCCAGGGGACCACCGCCACCACCAGGATCACAGATCCTAGCAGGGTGGCGGCCATTGGAGTTGTGATCAGCCATGGCAGTGCCCATGCTAGCACCACCATGCTGATCACAAGTCCCCTTTATGCCAGCCTTTTCATGGCCGCGACCCTGCCATGAAAAGGCAGATGGAAATCCAGTGCTGTGGACACAGGGGGTAACCTGCACTGCCCATGAACACAGGGGCCCCTCTGTCAGCACCCTTAGAATGCACACTGTCTGGACTATTGATGTGAGACAGCATTGGCATTGGCTCCCTTAAGGCAGTGATTCCACTGGGTTGAGCGGCAGAAATATTGTGATACAATGTTTCTGCCAATCAGCCTGGTGAAAACATCATAGTACAAAGGGGGGAGGCTGCCAGCATGACAGTGTCCTCCTTCTTGTGGACCAGCGGGCCGCCAAAGTTATGATGAGGCTCATAGTCATTGACCTGTTTGTACTGCTCAAACAGCTATTGCAGCATGTAACGCATTGGCACTTCCTGCAGGAGAGCTTTCACTGTTACTCTTTTAGCACAGTGAATAATCCTCAACTGCTTCAAGGATTTTAAAGCATGGCTGAAATGAGTGCAGATACTTTTGCAGGTGGTCAGTATGTTGGTGACTATGGACCTCATTATGACTTTAGAGGTCTTTTTAGAGGACTGCTGAAACTGCTGCAGGCAACAGACCACCAGTGCTGGCAGTCTGTTGCCCCCCCATATTAAGAGTCTTTGGTGGACTTATGCCCATTTCTGGGGGGAAGTCTGACTCTGAAGAGGTGGTTGCATCGCCAGCACCGCACAGCAACAAGACTCCTTCCACCGTAATACAAGCAGTAATACGGCTTGGTGGAGTCCTACTGGCATTGTGGTGCTGACTGCCAGGTCCCATCCCCTCCCGGACGACCACCTCAACGGAGAAGGTAAGTCATCTGAAATAGAGGTGTGTGTGGGTGCATGCGTGCATGTATGCAGAGGGGGGTGTAGTGTGAGTGCATGTATGAGGAAGGGGGAGGGTGTGGTGAATTCATGTGTGTATGTGATTGAATGTAAATGATTGTATGTCTTCATGTCGACGAGTGAATGGGGGTGTGTGTGAGTGAGTGTATGGATGAATGCATATGCTGAGGGGTGTGTATGTGAATGCATGCGTGCATGAAGGTTGGGGGTGTTTGTAAGTGTGTGGACCAGAGCGGGGTGTTTGTCCATGTGGGTGGACATGTGGGGGTGCATGTGCCGGTGACAGGAATGGGGACTCCTGTCACTGGGTGCGTGACCGCCAGGCTTTTTATGGCAGGGTGACTGCCACGGAAAACCTGGCGGTCTGCAGCCTCGTAATCTGACCAGCAGGCTGAGGCCTCCCACCGGGTTGGAGGTGCACACTGTCGGCCGTGTTGGTGCGCCCGCACCAGTGGGCCAGGCGGCGTTGTGGCGGTTTGGCATCTGCCAAGCTCCACATCTCAGGATGTGGAGGTCTTTATCGCTGTGTCCGTGGCGGTAAGACCGCAACAGCCAGGCTGGCAGTCTGATGACCATGAGCCTCGTTATGAAGGCCTCTATCTTCTTTTTTGAGGAAGTCCTGCACAATCAGTTTGATCCAATGCACCAAACACAGGACCCTGAAATAGCCACTATCTGACTTGGCCTGGACTATATTACTGCCATTACCCATGGCAACAAATCCAACTATGAGTCCTTTGGATCACAGCCATTCAAACAACTTGTTGTGAAAGTCTTCCCAGGAGGTTTGTAGCTTTATGGGATTTCTCCAAAAGAGATCCAGTGTGCAGCGATATACATGTAATCAGCTGCATGACAACTGGCTTACATGCCTGTTATGAGGTGGATAGTGTGAACAGCACTTTGCTGAAAAGCTTGTCCATCCACGTACAGCACATCGTAGTGGAGCACTTGAACAGCAACTGTGGCAAAATAGGTCTGACTTGGAACCTTCATTTTGGGGCCCGGGACACTACATTCCACAAATGAAAAAGTGAAGAGGTCCAGTGATAACATTTTATTCAGTTTCCCATTGTACAAATGGGCTGTTGGGTGGTTGTGGTGGTAGGGCCCCTCATGCCTAAACAATCCTGAAATAGTAGTCTGGATTTTTTTTATTTTCTGGGGCCACTGACGCAGGCCACTTCCAAGAAGTAGGAGGTGGTAGACTCAATGTGTGCCTCTGGGCAGTCATTGTATGCCTTGTCTCCATCTGACTCTTGTGCTATTTTGTGGTAGCAGAGGTGGGTGATGTTGGTGCACTGTTGGGGACAGGGCTGCTTTGCATAAAGATGCCACCCTCTTCTTCCTCATGACCTTCCATTGTGATTGGAGCTAATGATTCTGCGCTCTCCTCACCTTTCCCACCACCACGTTCAGCAATTTTTTTAAGGTGCTCCACCCATCGGTTTGCGAGATGTTTTTTCACATGGGTCGTTTGGCCTCCAGTACCATAATGTGAATAAGGCTTCCCACGACGAACACTTGGGAGGCAAATGGAGCATTTTGCAATATTCTTCTCCTGCTTGCTAATAAAAAACACCCTAAACTGGGGAGGAGAACTTTCTTAGTGTGCCAGTGCTAATGCCTGCAGAAAAACTGGAGGTGGATGTCGTTGATTGTCTCTCTGCAGTGCATACTTCTACTGAGGTAGGGGTTGATGCAGGTCTCAGCAGGGGCCTTACAAATATAGATGGTGGCCCTGGCTGTGGTACCTCATCCCTTTGTGCAGGTTAAATCGGAGGGGTACAGTTTGTCTCCTCTGTGCCAGCTTCTATAACAATGACTGGTTCATCATCATCCTCCTTATCTTCTTCCATAATTCCAAGACTTTTAGGAACTTTTCTTTTCCCTTGCCTCTCCTGCTGTCTCTCGGACTTTGCCAGGCTCCATTCCATGTCCAAATCATCATCAGAAGGGGTGCTTGGAGAATTTGGTGAAGTACCCTCCCCTTTTCTTGCTTTAGATCTGGAAGCCAATGATTCTAAAAGAGGAGGTTCTTGCTCAGCAGGGAGCTCAACCTCATGTTCTGCTCCAACTTCAGGAAGATCTACTATTGATAGCTGTGACTGCTGTCCACTTTGCTCTGTTTCCTAAAATGATTGGGTACTACTTGGCAAAAGGGACAAATCCAATTCAACATCACTGCTTGTCGGCATCACCATGATTGCAGCAGTTGCCTTGCTGACAGACATGGGCTTGGGCTTAAAACGGGGTGGTGCTGTTGATGTGGGAGTGCTGCTTCCAGCTTCCTCCCCGGAAGCCGGTGTGGCAGACACAAGTTTCTAAAAAAATATTTTGGTTGGCACACCAGTAGAGAAAAGTTGCTTTTTTCACTGGCCACTTTCTAATGCCGAATGTGGGGCGGACGGCCTGTCTCCTTGAGCTGTATCGTATAGTTTGGTGACTAGGTGTTGCAGTGTAGATCTAGTGAGCAGAGCTTAATGGATGCTGAGTGTATGGGGTTCCCCAGGAAATGAGGGGTTGAGCACCCTGATAGCAGATTAGAGATGTTAGTGTGCGAGTATTAAGAGTGATGTCCCCACTGAATCAATACCAAATCTGACAGAGTGATGAATTGCTCTTCGGTGTACATATCACTCATTACCTCCAGACTCGCTTCCTTGAAGACAGTGAGTGCGCTTGTTTCTTGTGTTACAGACAAGGCTGGGTGATGGCCCAAGGAGAGCACAGGGACATAGAGGGACAGCTTTTGGGCTTGCACCCCTATGATTGTCAGGTGGTTGAGGTGCTGTGAATGGTATTGATTTCCTTTCATAAAACATTTGGGCACCTTTGAGGTGAAATAATCCTAAGTGGGGTGTGTTGCGCATCATCTGCCTAACGCCATTCCTA
Organism: Pleurodeles waltl; assembly: GCF_031143425.1. NCBI lineage: Eukaryota > Metazoa > Chordata > Amphibia > Caudata > Salamandridae > Pleurodeles > Pleurodeles waltl. The sequence goes on from NC_090438.1 coordinate 642,870,879, forward strand.
CGCGCCATGCGGGCGCCTTATTTAAGGAATGAAGTTAGCCGGCACTGCGGACTGGTCAGAGTAAAAAAAAAAGACTCAAACCAGGCAGCGCCGGCGTGGGGGAAAATGGGGCACGTGCGTCAAAAAATGGTGCTAGTCAGTTTGAGGCAAAAATCATGCCTCAAACTGGACTTGAGCCATTTTTTGACGCACAACCCACATTGAAATGACTCCTGTCTTAGCAAAGACAGGAGTCATGCCCCCTTGCCCAATGGCCATGGTCATTGGGCACAGTGGCATGTAGGGGGGCCCAAATTAGGCCCCCCATGCCACTTAAAAATAAAATAAAAATACTTACCTGAACTTACCTGTACTTACCTGGGATGGGTCCCCCCATCCATAGGTGTCCTCCAGGGGTGGGCGAGGGTGTCAGGGGGTGCCCGTGGAGGCTGGGAAGGGCACCTCTGGACTTCTTCCATGGTCAGAGACCATGGAAGTGAGCCCACAGGTCCCTTAACACCTGCCCTCACCCAGGTGTTAAAAAACAGCGCACATCAGGCTGTGCGCTGTTTTTTAAGGCCCACCTCCTCCTGTGCATCAAAATGACACAGGAGTATAAATAAGGCGCACAGGCCTTAAAGTCATTTTTTGGGTGGGAACGCCTACCTTGCATTTCAATAACACAAGGCAGTTTCCAGCATACAAAAAATGAAGCACATGGAGGAATTTTGACGTCCACAGGCTCGGGCATCAAAGTTTAAATATGGTGCACGGTTTGCCCCACATGTGCGTCAAAATATTTGATGCACATTCGGAACAAAACAGAGTATAAATATGCCCCTAAGTCTGATGCACCAAACCCCCGTGCACAGAGAAGTTTAAGGATATTCCAGCTGATATAATGTTGTTTGCCTGCCCACGCCGGTGTTATCATGTGTGTGCTAGCAGTTTTTTTTAAAGTCTGTGGTAGTACTATGGTAATATTATTAAAGGGTAGAGAAATCAAAAGAGAACAGTCATCTTCATAACTGCCACCCCGTCAGCAAGGGATAGCGGCAACCTGGACAATCTTTCCACCCATTCCTCCAATTGAGAAATCTCCCATCCATAATTCTTGTGGACTACCAGTTCTATGTCCCCAGGCATTTAATAGGCTGTGTGCTTCCTTCTTATGGATATTCTAGAACATTTGGTTGCGTACTGGGGGTCAGAAGGAGCACAGCCGATTTCGTCCAATTTATGCCCAGGTCAGAGTATCTTTCAAAGTGAGATTGTTCGTGGTAAACAGCACCAGTTGTAATGTTGGATTGCAGACATATAAGACCACATCATCCTCGTAAAGAGATATAGCAAGTGGTCTCAGTAATAATCACTGCACAGAATCTGCAGGTATTTGGCGAATCACACATGCTAGAGGTTTTGGGCGAGTGTAAATATGATAGCGATAGGGAGCCCACTTTCTCGTGCCTCAGTGTATGGGAAGTACCTCTGATGTGTGTCCATTTGTACACACTCTGGCCAAGGGGGCAGTGTACAATAGATGCACTCATTTCAAAAAGTCTTCAGGCATCCCCATTCGTTGTGCCCTTGCAAACATGAACATCCACTCGATTGAATCGAAGACTTTAGCAGCATCTAGCAATACCACCACTGCCTCCAGGTTAGGATCAAGCTGGTGTAGTAGGGCAAACAGCACGTGCAGGCTGTGCTCAGTAGAGCGAGTTAAGATAAAAATGGATTGGTCTGGGAGAACCAGGTTTGTAAGCTGGAGCCTGTTAGCTAGTAGTTTCGCTAGTATTTTAGCATCTGTATTTATTAGTGAAAGAGGGCACTAGGACTTACAATATTTGGCTGCTTTTCGGGTTTTAATATGGGATAATGAGGGCCTCCCATAGAGTTGGGGGAAGTACCTGCTTTACATGTGTCTCTAGGTACAATGCCTGGTAATGGGATGCAAGCAGATCTATGAACTCTATAAAATTAGCTGGATAAGCCATCCTGACCAATGGCTTTACCATGAGGGAGTGTTCAAATAGCCTTCCGCATCTCCTCCACAGTTGAAGTTTGAGTTAGATATTCCTGGTTTCCCAATGACAGCCATGCCAAGGCAATGTCATTGAGGTACTCAGCAATTTCCATTTCCATGGCCGATCAACACATTTTTGGCCAGGCTTCATCCAGGGCAATCTCCCTTCCCATAAGCTATTGCCACGCGACACCAGGATACGTAGCACAGTTCTCTCTCCACCTTGTTGTTTTTAATTTGTTCTCTAATGTTGACTAGTGTGTCGGGCCAGTCTGCGACTTTGTATTTGTGTGCTAGTGTCCACCTTATTTTCTCTAATTTGTGTTGTCACCTGCGTATATCCTTCAGGGTCCCAGCTTACGTACCTATGCAGATCCTGTGTATAGTAACTTTAAATGCTTTCCAGAGTGTAAGCTCTCCTACCACAGAGCCTGCATTTGTGTCAAAATATTTAATAATGACTGTTCTCAGGCTTTCTCTGTAGACTTGATCTAGCAGTGCAGTGGTGTTAAATTTCCATGTGTATTGTGTAGGGGCCTGTGTTATGGCAATATGCTTTATGTCTATCACCCAGGTGCTCACTTCCTGTGTTGCCAGCCAATAACCACAGGCCATGTACTGATGATGTGAAAGTGCCTTCCTGTCCCTCAGGATTTTGCAGTTTCCATAGATCCACCAGCCCATAGTTTTACATACCCTCCCTAAGAATCTTAGCAGAGTGACTACAATGCCATACTGCATGTGCCGAGTGGTTTCTGAGGGAGTTGAGATACGTATTTAGATCGCCACCCCATATGATCACTGTTAGAAATGGGATATTTGGTTGGCAGTCAGGTTACCCCCTGTCCAAGCAAGGACCCTCACTCTAGTCAGGGTAAGTCACACACAATGCAAATTATCCTGTGCCCAATCTTTGGTAGCTTGGCACTGAGCAGTCAGGCTTAACTTAGAAGGCAATGTGTCAAGTATTTGTGCAATGAATCATACAATAACACAATATAGCACCACAAAAATACACCACACAGTGTTTAGAAAAATATACAATATTTATCTGGATATTTGCAGGTCAAGACGATAAGAGATGCAATAAGAAAATGTAAAGATATCACTGGAAAGTGATATAAAGTGGCTTAAGTCTTTTAAAAGCAAACAAAGTCTCTTTCAAGCACAAAGTACCTGGTTTGAGTGAAAAATCAGTTTCGGTTTCGCCCCTTCACACACGGACTTGTGTCATTATTTTCCAAGCGGGGAAGACGTTGCATCGATTTCTGGCACTCGGACGGGCCTCCTCTTCGGGTTGCACGGTTTTCAGACGCCCTGGTGTCTGTGCATGGAATCCTGGGCTTGTTGGCAAGCTCTGCGTCGTTCCGGTGGGCGATGCGGGGAAATTTCTCCCTCACGGCAGGCGGTGCGTTGATTTCCCCTCTGGGAGTCGGGCGGCGTCGTTCCATGTCGGCTGTGCGTTGATCTGGTGGGCCGTGTGTCGAAGTTCCGATCGCACCGCAGGCGCCACGTCGATCTTTTCCTTGCGAAGTCGAGCGGCGTCATCCCGGTTCGGCGTGCAGTGAATTTTTCACCGCAGAACAGGCTGTGTGTCGTTTTTTAGCAAGCTGTGCGTCGAATTTTCGCTGCACAAGGAGTCCAGCTGCAAGAGAGAAGTCTTTTTGCTCCTGATCCTTCACGGAACAGGAGGCAAGCTCTTTCCAAGCCCTTGGAGAGCACTTCTGCAGCAAAGCAAGAGAGCAGCAAGACAGCAGGGCAACAGCAAGGCAGCAGTCCTCTGTAGAAAGCAGTCAGGTGAGTCCTTTAGGCAGCCAGGCAGTTCTTCTTGTCAGGGTGCAGGTTCTGGTTCAGGTTTCTTCTCCAGGAAATGTCTAAAAAGTAGAGGAAGGCAGGCAAAAAGTTAGGGGTGACCACCCTAAGGCTGTCAGGTCTAACAATCACTGATGGTGGCATGGACTGTAATGTGTTCCAGAGTTGCGTGTGGAGGTCAGTGTCATCAATGTTGGCCCTGTAGGTGTTGATTAGGGTAACCAGTCTGCCAAAAGAGTGCCTTGGAGGGTAGCCTACCTGCCTTGATCGTCCATCACAGTACAAGTGAGAGTAAATGGCACCCCCTTTTTAATTAATATTAGGACCCCCCCTAGAGTATGAGGAGTATGAAGAGGAGAGACAGATTGTCTCCTACCAGGCGCTGGCTGTGTTCTCTGACTGTTTTAGTAAATGCATCTCTTGGAGTAAAGTAATTTGGATGTGGTGTCTTTTCAGGTAGACTAACACCTTGCCTGACTTGGGGAGGTGGTTAAGCCCCGGTACATTCCAGGTAGAGGTAGATGTGTCCAGGCCGCTGGGGCGTTTTGGTGAAACATGCATGTGTAGCATTTTATGCAGCACAGTATAATATGGTGTGTGTAAGTGTATCTAACATTCACCATCGAATGACAACAACTGTAGAAAACAATACCCCATCCCTCATCCACTTCAGCATCCCAATCATGCAAAAGACCTTCCCACAGTGGAGGAACAAAAAAGACATAACAGTAAACAAGAAGCAGCAGATGTCAGTGTCTGCAGTGCAACATAGTTAGGAAACATACCATAGTACCTTTGTGGGGGCAGCCAGAATCCCAGTAACCAGCCCGATGGCCAGGAGTGTCCATGAGGCATGTTAAGTATTGGTCAATGACATACAAGTGCTGGTTGGCATTGCATTAGGCAGTGCTGGGGGTCTAATGCAGGATGTAACAGCAGAAGTAGTCAGCCACGGGCCAACCCGGAGTGATGCTTATAAATTCTCTAGTTTTATTGCAGGGCATATTTACCTTCAGTGCAGTCACTCAGCCCTCCTGATTACTGCAAGTGTCAGTCAGGCTCAGTGTCAATCACATCACCATCCCATGTGTCTGTAGTTGCAGAGAAATACCTGGTCCAGCAATATTGCCATAGTTAATTTTGCATGCTTTCCAGTGCTCCCATCATTGTCTTCAGCTTCATAATGTTATTGCGTCTGTGAGGAGACACTTTGTTATTGAAGTCCATCGCTGCATTGAGTGGCATAAATATTTTTGTTGTTCCCATGTGATCTATCCATAGGCAGGCAGGATACAACATTGCTTATGGAATCTCAGCTTTCTGTAGTTTCTTTTTTGGGGCAGGAATTCTTTCTGGTCAGCTTGCACTGCTGTAGTGCAATCAAGGAAAAACTCTATACTGTTTCCTTTGTAATTATTGTCCTTTTTCTCTCAGGCAAATCTGAGCACTGCATCACGGTCACAGTAGTTTAGTAGTTTGGCAATGATTGGCCTTGGAGGGGGCCCTGAGGGTGGTCTCACCGCTAGTGATTAATGTGCCTGATTCATCACCAGTAAGTGGGACAGGTGTTCAGATCCGAATATGTATGTCAGCATGGTTTCAACATATAGTTCAATTTTGCCAGTGTTAATCGATTCTGGCACCTGAGTTATTCACAAGCTGTTATGGCAGGAGCGTGCCTCCAAATTTTCATTTTAGGCTTGTATAGCATCAAGCACCTTTACCGAATGGCGGCATTACGTGTCGATCGATTACACATCGTCTTCTGTTGTGGACATGCGTTGCTCTGCCACTGTCAGCCTCACTGTGTGTTGGCCCAGTTTGGCAGGTAGATGGCCCATGCATAAATTTAGGTTGTTAATTTTGCCATCTATAGATTGTAGGCTCTGCCGCTTCACAAGCTGGGTGCTCATTTGTGCTGTAGCACCTTCGCTGGGGGCATCCATTTCTTGCTTGGTGGACCCCTCATGAGGTGCCATGGTGCTTCCTCTTGCCTCAAAGTTGAGACACTGCTGTGTCTTGTCTGTCTTCCCCATTTAAACGTGCAAGTGAAGTATAGAAGTATAGGCACTGCAGTCTGCAGTTCCAGTGTGCCTGGGACCATGAGGACTGATTGATTAGTGCTGTATCCTTTCAGGCGTAGGCTTTCTTTAATGCAACGTTTCCAGTGAGGCCGATGTCTTATCTTGGCTCAGGGGTAGAGTGGGTCTTGGTATTTATCTCACGGGAAAGCACTTGTCTCTGTGGCCTCAATTGAGTGGCAGCATGTGGTAGGCGTCATTGGAGTACTGGCATCTGCTGTGCTGGTGCCCCCGACAAAAGTTGTACACATGGTCTCCTCCCAAGGTTTTTGTGAGTACTGGCTGCAGTGCTTGTTCTTCACTATTATGGTTCACCTCAAGGGATGAAAATTCAGGCCCAGGCACCAGCTCAGCTCTGTCAATCAGAATCATGTCATTAATCATGCCCTCAGCTCAGTCTCACACCGAGTCAGGTGGTCAAGTACCAAGCAATCTGCCACCTCTTTTGCACGGGCTCAGGCTTCAGCCCAGTTCTGAGATTTATCACCAGAGCAGGACAGCAGGCTCGTCCCACAATTTTCTGGTGTTGCAGGCCAGACCATGGTTTCAGGGACTAGTTGATTCCCAGACGGCTTTGTCTGAAGGCAGCGCCCCAGTACACTGGCAATCTTCTTCCCTTATGCTAGTGCATTCACAGCTTTCATACCCTCATTGTGAATTGCTGCCCTGGGTAACAGCCATACCACGCAGTAGTGCTTTCTTCTCAGCGGTCTCCTCAGCTGGTCCTACATTGTCGACAGGGCTATTTCACCACGGCTTCATCACCGGAATTTCACAGTAAGATCTTCATGCATACAGTATGGTTGGGTGCAGTGCAAGCTGTTATCATATAGCGGTGCTACAAAGGCGGTGCAGTTTGAGCCTCAACCAGCAATGTCTGCCTTTGTTGTTTGAGTGCTTACCTTCTCAGTTCAGGTGCCAGCCATCTTGTTTAACATGGCCTTCTATGCATCTACTCAGAGATTTAGCAGATTGTGTTCTCCGTGCCATTCTTCAGCCCAATTTTTCTGCCCCTGGTCTGGCACGCATTTCTCTTTTGCTAGTATACCTTATTTCTAGTGTAGCTTAACTGGATGGCAGGATTTTGCAGTACTTATAGCTCACAGGTGGCAGAGCTAAACGAAGGTGCGGCCATCTTGCTATGGGCTCTCCAGTGCCTCTCATCATCATTCATTTTTGAGATTCAAGGAAATAATCCTTTTTAATGCTGTTGTGAAGCAAGCGCAAAAATTGACCAAAAGGCAGGTTATCTTTCAACGATTGTGGATGGTGACTATCAAATGTTAATAAAGTATTCCTATCAGTGGGCTTTGTGTTGAGTGTTGTGTAAAATTTGGTGTTTAATTCAATGAATTAAACTACCTGTGGAAAGTGGTTAAGGATCTGATGTCACCATGCCAGATTAAGATGACGTTATTGATGTATCTATTCCACTTGATGATATTAGAACAAAAGGGATTAGTACTGTCAAAAATAATTTTGTTCTTGAAGGCAGTCACATAAATATTTGCTATATTTAGTTCAAGGACAACTCCCATCGCAATATAATTATTTTGTTTATAAAACTGGCCATCAAAGATTAAATAATTACAGCACAGTTCAAGTTCTGCACATACTACATTGAAAGAGGTGGGGACCAGGTGTGGATGACTGCGAGTATCAAGAAAGTCTTATATCAGTGAGAGGGCTTCTGTCTGAGGGATATTAGTGTAAAGACTTTCAATATCCATTGTTACTAGAATGTCACTAGTTGGTTCAAAAGTGAAACCCTCCATGGCAGCAATTACAGCAGTGGTGTCATGTATTAATGAAGGTATTTTATTGACAAAATATTTGATGAAAAAATCATCTTACTGTGCTAGTGGTTTTAGAACAGAACTGCAGCCAGATACTATAGGGCATCCAGGTGGATGAAGTGGATTCCAATGTATCTTGGGTAAGACACATATGGCAGGTATAGTGGAGTTAGACTTGCTCAAAAAGGCAAATTATTTAGGGCTCAGCCAAGCCCCATCAAAGTCTTGTTTGATGAATAAAGTAATAGATGTTCTGATTTCATCACTGGGATCTTTAAGCAATCTGTTGTAGTGATTGGCAATATTCAACTGTCTGTAGATTTCTTCATTATATTTTGTCCTGTCCATTATAACTATGACTTATAATGGTGATTTGATGACAGTGTCCTGGGCATATTGTAATTGCTATAGGGCAGAATATTGCTCTTTAGTGAGATTGTGCCTGTAAAAATTATAGCTTTTTGAATAATGCATTTATTTCTGTGAGGACTGTGTTTTGGAAAGCTATGATGTCTTTGGAGACAATCTGTTTCTTAGAATAGAATGTGGAAGCTTCATGTATCCCTGTAGCATCAAGAACAAACAGGTATATATTCATTCGCAGAACAATAGTGTTGAAGACTAATTGATCTGAAAAAATGATACATCTCTACTCTTGCTATAAAAGGGACATTGCTATGGGCAGGTGTTAGAAATGGGGTCTTTGGTTGACAGTCAGGTTACCCCCTGTTCAAGCAAGGACCCTCACGCTTGTCAGGGTAAAAGAGAATCACCCTCAGCTAACCCCTGCTTACCCCCTTGGTAGCTTGGCAGAGCAGTAGGCTTAACTTCAGAGTGCTAGGTGTAAAGTATTTGAACCAACACACACAGTAACTTAATGAAAATACTACAAAATGACACAACACCAGTTTAGAAAAATAGGGAATATTTATCCAAACAAAACAAGACCAAAACGACAAAAATCCGACACACACAAGTCAAGTTAAGAGTTTTTAAAGATTAAACTCAAAAATAGCGATTAGAAACACAAAATGCTTCGATGAGGTGTGAACACGGCATTGTGACGGAGTCGTTCCCAACAACTCGACACCAGAGGTGCTGGCTGCGGAGTACAGTACCTTGGTGAAGAAATTAAGAAATGAAAACGAGTCGATGCGCGAAGTCGGGAATCGCGGCGTCTGTGCGAAACGTTGAATCCGCGCACTTCGAGCGGTGTCGGTCATGACGTGGTGCGGCGACTTCCACGGATTCGTGGGCTTCAGCGGGTCATCGCGTTCCAGCGAAGATCATGGAGTCGGTGCAGGTGGTGCCACCAGATTCAGTAGCGGCGTCGGTCCGAAGTTGCCCGAAGTCGATTTCCTTGAATTTCCACAAGCTTTCCTTCCATGGGCCCAGGGACTCGATAGGGCACCATTTGTCAGAGCAGGAGTCTCTCCAGAGACTCCAGGTGCTGGCAGAGAGAAGTCTTTGCTGTCCCTTAGACTTCAAACAACAGGAGGCAAGCTCTAAATCAAGCCCTTGGAGATTTCTTCACAAGATGGAAGGCACACAAAGTCCAGTCTTTGCCCTCTTACTCTGGCAGAAGCAGCAACTGCAGGATAGCTCCACAAAGCACAGTCACAGGCAGGGCAGCCCTTCTTCCTCAGCTCTTCAGCTCTCCTCCAGGCAGAGGTTCCTCTTGTTTCCAGAAGTGTTCTAAAGTCTGTGGTTTTGGGTGCCCTTCTTATACCCAATTTCTCATTTGAAGTAGGCCTACTTCAAAGCAAAGTCTCTTGTGAATGTGAAATCCTGCCTTGCCCAGGCCAGGCCCCTGACACTCACCAGGGGGTTGGAGGCTGCATTGTGTGAGGGTAGGCACAGCCCTTTCAGGTGTGAGTGACCACTCCTTCCCCCCCTCCTAGCAAAGATGACTCATTAGGATATGAAGGTTATACCCCAGCTCCCTTTCTGTCACTGTCTAGTGTGAGGTGCAACCAGCCCAACTGTCAAACTGACCCAGATAGGGAATCCACAAACAGGCAGGGTGACAGAAATGGTATAAGCAATAAAATGCTCACTTTATAAAAGTGGCATTTTCAAACACGCAATCTCAAAATCAACTTTACAAAAAGATGTATTTTTAGATTGTGAGCTCAGAGACCCCAAACTCCATATGTCCATCCACTCCCAAAGGGAATCTACACTTTAATCATATTTAAAGGTAGCCCCCATGTTAACCTATGAGAGGGGCGGGCCATGCAACAGTGAAAAACAAATTTAGCAATATTTCATTGTCAGGACATATAAAACACATTACTACATGTCCTCCCTTAACAATACACTGCACCCTGCCCTTGGGGCTACCCAGAGCCTACCTTAGGGTTGCCTTACATGTAAGAAAATGGAAGGTTTAGGCCTGGCTAGTGGGTACACTTGCCAAGTCGAATTTACAGTTAAAACTTCACACACAGACACTGCAGTGGCAGGTCTGAGACATGATTACAGAGCTACGTATGTGGGTGGCACAACCAGATCAATCTTATTGATCCACTCATCTGAGAAAGATGGAGTTTCTGATTCCAACAGTTAACCTAAAAAAAAGGGAAAGAAAAAGAAAGTATGCAGGTGTGTTAACCTCTTGTTCTACAAGAAGCCTAAAACAGACAGCGGTTTGCACTATATGTAGTATATACAGGATGGGCAACCAACTAACCCATTTGAAATCAGGGTGTATATATAACAATAAGGTAAGGTGCTATCAAGGAGATCACTTATAAAGTTATTTGCTCACTGAAACTTACATTGTAAAATAAGAATGTATCAAAAAATTAAAAAAGAGAAGAATATTCAGTCAATAAAATGATTCCAAGAACAAGTTTCAGTTATGACAAAAAAGAGAGGCAGGAGTACATAAAATGATATCAAGTCAATCAATTGTATTATTACTTGTATGTGTGCTATTTATAGGGTACAACAACAAAACAAACCAGCAGGCATGAAACCAGTGCACTGAGTTAATGTTTATAAGAAAGTCACATAGATGAATGCATGAATATCCATTCTCTTATTCCCTGGGATCCAAACAATGTAAATAGTCCTCAGTCCAGGGTATAGCAGTTCACATGTGTAAAGTAGTGTTAACTTTTCGGTCTCTTAGGTCAACAGTACATGAGACCATCTTGAGGACCAATTGGAAAGGAGGGGTTTCATGATGACCTGAATTCACACAGGTGCCTCCCAGGTTCTTGGTATTTGATTGGCATTGACAATCTCCTCCAGGCCTAACAGAAGGTTCCACCAAAAATGGCACAAGGCAATGCGAAGCCCCGCAAAACCTTGCCGCAGAGCTATAAGCTTCATCGGAACTGACACTGATCGATGCAGAGTCCCGGAAATCCTCACTGCATAGCTGTCAGCCTCACCAAAGTTGACATAGTGTGACAGAAAGCCCTGCAAGGCCTTCCCGCACAACTACCAGCTTCATCGGAACCAATGGTGTGCATTGCAAAGTCCCCCAAAGCCCCACCCCACAGCTCATTGGAACCAGTGCAGCGTGACACAAAGCCCTACTATGAAAAATAGGTTTTTTATTATTTTTCGACCTAGTGATCACAAACCCCTATCCGTAACATTGGATATTCATCTGTTGGAGGCTTCAGGGAAGCAGGAGAGTTTGCCTCTCTTTCACTCATGTAATACAGGCATCAGGATTAAATGAGAAAGGGTGGACAGGAGGCCTTCTTGTGTAAGCTTGTTACAGAAAATAGAGAAGTTATACCAGTACTCACCCTATATGAGGAAGCCACCCAAGAATATCTCTATTACTTTTAAAACCTTATGTATATCTGTAGCTATGCAGATGAGGTAGAGTAAAGCTCCTGAAAACCATCACCTGTTGGTTGATTTAATCAAGCCAGTACTTCGGCCCATAGAAAACTGAAATTAGCCCTCTCCTCCAAACCACACTCCAAAGCTGATATTCTGAGTTCTAGGAGAATTATAAATCTAACCTGGAGAATAGAGTTAAGAGCGGAAGAGTGTGAGGACTTGGAAAGAGCTTCTAAGTCAAAGGATTCAGCATTATTCTGGAAAGTCGTTAATTAGCCATTTTTTTCGAGGGTATGAAACAACCCCATTGAATACTGTTATCCCAGGTCAGGTTAGTTGGATCCTTATAATAGTATTTTAAATTCAGGCACTCCAGAGTTTACAAAATGATGAGGCAGCTTATGGTAATTTGGAGTTGTTTTCCAAGATCAGCCATTACATTTCGGGTAAGGACGTAATTGCCGCCCTTAACCAACCAGGTCTGGATAGAATCCTTTTTAAAGCCAATACTGCACTTTGTGCACCAAAGTTTCCTTGTGTTTTTAAAGATTTTAGTTCAGGGGACCCCATTTTGACTTGGAAGGAAGCGGAGGCCAGTCTAATTTTTAAGAAAGGTGACAGGCATTTACCCTGCTGCTATTGCCCAATTTCCCTTTTAGATAGTTCTCTCAAAATCCTGGGTAGAATGATAGTCACTAGGTTTGAGGGCTGGCTGGAGGAAATCAGGCACTTTCCAAAGTACTGATTGGGTTTTGCTCCCGGGATAGGCATAATAGAAAAATTCCTGAACCTTCAGCTGGTCATAGACAAGTATGTCAGTGTGAGGAGAGGTCCCAATCACCTTGCATTTATGAACGTCTGCTCTGCCTTTGACCTGGTCAATAGTTCTAAGTTGTGGGGCATTATGGATACGATGGAACAGATCAGGCTCTAATTGGTTTAGTGTGGAGGATGCGTTGGGATGTTCTGCTCAGAAACATTCCCCTGCTATCAAATGCTTGTTGGAGGGAAGGCGGGGGAGTGTGACGACCATCCTATTATTCTTAATCTATATCAACAATTTAGGGATGAGTCTGAGTAAAGCAGGGAGAGATAAGTCCATGATGAAGTCCAATGCCCTCCCTGGCTTACTGTACGTGAATGATACAGTTTTAATTTCCAGAACCGCAAATAGTTTACAACTCCTCTTAGATGCTTCATATGACTTTATTGGGGGGGCTTGACCTTAAAACTAATCCAAGCAAATCTTTTGTTATGTGTTTTGGTCCAGAAAACTTTAAAACCAGATCATTTTATTTGGAGGGGCTGAAATTAGCAGGGTAAAAACGTATAAATATCTTGCTATCGCCATGGAACACAATTTGAGTTGGACTTTTCTTTTCAACAGCACAGCTGCAGAGCCGGTTTTTACTTTTGTGCACCGGCATGAAATGATCAGTATATATTAAAGGAAGTGTATCACTGTAGCAACCTACGATGCTGGAGTCTGGGATACATGGGTACGGTTCCTTTGCAGAAGATTGAGAACAATTTTTTATGTAGGCTTTTGGCACTCCCTCAATCTGCTCCCTCATTTATGTGTCATTCCAAGGTTGGTTTGCCTTCCATGGAGGACAAGAGTAAGTTGGACCCCCTGTTACTCTGGATTAGAATTTGGGGCAAAGTAGAAGCCTCACTTTCAAAACATATGCTGGAAGATTGCCGCTCTGAGAATTACCCCCTGGTGATCCAATGGATTAATTATATAAACAAAGTCTTTAGGGACCTAGGTTTCCCTGAGCTATTTCTTCATCTGCCCACCATTAAGCCGGATGTGAAGGCCGAGGTGAAAGTGGCATTAATGGAGAGCATCATTCATCGGGTAAATTTTGACAAACTTGGTTGCAGTATTAATTACAACCTGATAAAAACATTGCCAGGATGTTGGTTTTGTATAACATAAATTTGTATCTTTAGATTTTATATGACAAGGTTTCATTTTAACTCAATATATTTACTAGTGACCTGTAAAGAAATGGCTCCCTGTTGCAGTTACCCCCCACTTTTTGCCTGATACTGATGCTGACTTGACTGAGAAGTGTGCTGGGACCCTGCTAACCAGGCCCCAGCACCAGTGTTCTTTCACCTAAAATGTATCATTGTTTCCACAATTGGCACAACCCTGGCACCCAGGTAAGTCCCTTGTAACTGGTACCCCTGGTACCAAGGACCCTGATGCCAGGGAAGGTCTCTAAGGGCTGCAGCATTTCTTATGCCACCCTAGGGACCCTTCACTCAGCACAGACACACTGCTTGCCAGCTTGTGTGTGCTGGTGGGGAGAAAAAGACTAAGTCGACATGGCACTCCCCTCAGGGTGCCATGCCAACCTCACACTGCCTATGGGATAGGTAAGTCACCCCTCTAACAGGCCTTACAGCCCTAAGGCAGGGTGCACTATACCACAGGTGAGGGCATAGGTGCATGAGCACTATGCCCCTACAGTGTCTAAGCAAAACCTTAGACATTGTAAGTGCAGGGTAGCCATAAGAGTATATGGCCTGGGAGTCTGTCAAAAACGAACTCCACAGCTCCATAATGGCTACACTGAATACTGGGAAGTTTAGTATCAAACTTCTCAGAATAATAAACCCACACTGATGCCAGTGTTGTATTTATTAAAAAATGCACACAGAGGGCATCTTAGAGATGCCCCCTGTATTTTACCCAATTGTTCAGTGCAGGACTGACTGGTCTCTGCCAGCCTGCTGCTGAGAGACGAGTTTCTGACCCCCTGTGGTGAGAGCCTTTGTGCTCTCTGAGGACAGAAACAAAGCCTGCTCTGGGTGGAGGTGCTTCACACCTCCCCCCTGCAGGAACTGTAACACATAGCAGTGAGCTTCAAAGGCTCAAGCTTCGTGTTACAATGCCCCAGGGCACTCCAGCAAGTGGAGATGCCCGCCCCCTGGACCCAGCCCCCACTTTTGGCGGCAGGTCCAGGAGAGATAATGAGAAAAACAAGGAGGAGTCACTGGCCAGTCAGGACAGCCCCTAAGGTGTCCTGAGCTAAGGTGACTCTGACTTTTAGAAATCCTCCATCTTGTAGAAGGAGGATTCCCCCAATAGAAATAGGGATGTGCCCCCCTCCCCTCAGGGAGGAGGCACAATGAGGGTGTAGCCACCCTCAAGGACAGTAGCCATTGGCTACTGCCCTCCCAGACCTAAACACACCCCTAAATCGTGGGCCATATTTATACTCTGGTTGCGCCGAATTTGCGTCGTTTTTTTCGACGCAAATTCGACGCAGAACTAACGCCAACTAACGCCATATTTATACTCTGGCGTTAGACGCTTCGGGCGCCAAAGTGCCCGGAGTGTGCGTCATTTTTTAGCGTGAACCCCTTCCTTGCGTTAATGATATGCAAGGGAGGCGTTCCCGTCTTAAAAAATGACTCCCAGGCCTTTACGTGGTATTTTTACTCCCGGGCAAAAGAGACGCCCGGGAGTGGGCGTGGCCAAAAACGGCGCATTTGCGCCGCTTTTTAACGCCTGGGTCAGGGATGGCGTTAAGGGACAAGTGGGCTCAAAATGAGCCCAGAGTGCCCTCCCCTGCCCCCAGGGACCCCCCCTGCCACCCTTGCCCACCCCAGGAGGACACCCAAGGACGGAGGGACCCATCCCATGGACATTAAGGTAAGTTCAGGTAAGTATTTTTTTTTTTTTTTTTTGTGGCATAGGGGGGCCTGATTTGTGCCCCCCTACATGCCACTATGCCCAATGACCATGCCCAGGGGACATAAGTCCCCTGGGCATGGCCATTGGGCAAGGGGGCATGACTCCTATCTTTACAATGATAGGAGTCATGTTGATGGGGGATGGGCGTCGAAAAAAAATGGCGCAAGTCGGGTTACGACGATTTTTTCGACGCAACCTGACTTGCCCCATTTTAAGACGCCCATACGCCATTTTCCCCCTACGCCGGCGCTGTCTGGTGTACGTGGTTTTTTTCCACGCACACCAGGCAGCGCCGGTCTGCTAGCGCCGGCTAACGCCATTCAATAAATACGGCGCCCGCATGGCGCTTCAGAATGGCGTTAGCCGGCGCTAATTTTTTTGACGCAAAACTGCGTTAGCGCAGTTTTGCGTCAAAAAGTATAAATACGGCCCCGAGTATTTAGGGGCTCCCAGAACCCAGCAAGATAGATTCCTGCAACCTAAGAAGAAGAGGACTGCTGAGCTGAAAAACCCTGCAGAGAAGACGGAGACACCAACTGCCTTGGCCCCAGCTCTACCGGCCTGTCTCCCCCCTTCGGAAGAAAACTGCTCCAGCAACACTTTCCCCAGGACCAGCGACCTCTGAATCCTCAGAGGACTGCCCTGCTCTAAAAGGACCAAGAAACTCCCGAGAACAGCGGCCCTGTTCACCCAAGACTGCAACTTTGTTTGTAAAGGAGCAACTTAAAGGCAACAGCGTTTCCCGCCAGAAACGTGAGACTTGCAACCCTGCACCCGGCGACCCCGACTCGACTGGTGGAGAAACAACACTTCAGGGAGGACCCTCCGGCGACTCAGAGACTGTGAGTAACCAAAGTTGTCCCCCTGAGCCCCCACAGCGAAGCCTGCAGAGGGAATCCCGAGGCTCCCCCAACTTCCTACATGACCTTTCTGAGGGATGTTGACTGGAATTGTATTATGCCAAGTTGCCCTTGTAATACTTTCCTCAAAACAAAGCATTATGCACTTTATTTTCTTTCACCATTTATATTCCCTTCCTCTGAAGCATTTTTTGGCTCCAATTTTATGCAGATCCAAGATTCAGTCTCATAGGGAGGCGTTTATCTTTTTGCAAAAACTGTGTATGTTGGAACTCTCTGTTGGTGTCAATTTTGTTTGCTGTGCCCCGAGAATTAGAAATAGAAATGGGGCTGTGTAATGTACCTTGTTGAATGTATTTGGCTGCTTTTGTACAAGATTGTGTTTTTTAAAGTTGTTTTTTAAAAATCTTTATAAGTTATTAATTTCTACTGTTATTTGCTTTTTTGTGCTTTTATGTCTCTTGTAAGTCACACAGAGTTTTATTTGACCGACTTACTACAAAATAGAAGGTTGTGGTAAAAAATGACTGTTAAATGAAACAAACAAAATTAAAAAAATAGAAATGAATGGGAAAATAAGTAGAAAAAGTTGAATGAATGTAGTAAAATGTGAAAAATAATTAAACATGTAAAACATATAAAAGAAATTGCCCAAAATCTTTACAAAAATGTAAAGTATAAATTAAATATTAGTATAAAAAAATACAATTATTCAAAATATATATATATATATATTTATATGTTAAAATGATGCTAAAAATATGTACATGAAACAATTTAAGAAACATTAAAAAATGTTAAGTAATAGAAAGAAAACCTGGAAAATGTACAACATACAACACTTCTTAAATATAATCTACATTGCTCATTTAGTGATAACAATGTGGGGAAAAATGTTTTATTTATCTATATAGAAATGTTTTGTTTTAACTAAAAAATAACAATATAAAATATATATGTTTAAAAATGTTTAAATGTAAAAATAAACATTAAATAAAATTTGAGAAATAAATAGAAATAGGACAATGTGTTGCATGTTTTTATTATGTTAAACTATGTAAATAAAAATGCTATTTATTCCAAACATATAACTAAGGGGGTCATTAGGAATTTGGCAGACAGAAACATCTGTCCGCCAAACTCCTGACGAGGAGACCGCTATGGTGCTGGCGGTCTCCCCACCGGCTTCTTTACAACTTTCCCACTGGGCTGACCGGCAGTCAGTCCAGTCAGAAAGCTGCGGCAGCATTGTTCTCAGCTCATAATTGAGCCGGTGGCAATGCTGCCCCACACAGGGTGCACCAGCACCCTTGTAATGCACACTGTCTGCACAGCAGACAGTATGCATTTCAAGGGTGCTGGGCAGGGGGATACCTGCACTGTCCATGCCACTGCCCCCTGCACTTGTTCTCTGCCAGTCTGTTCATGGTGGTCAGACTGCCATGAAAAGCCTGGCGGAGAACATGGTTATAATCAGCGTGGCGGTGCTGAATTCAGCGCCGCTGTGGCTGATTATAACCATGACCACCATCATCCCTTTGGGATCACTGATCCTGGCAGAGACGGCGGCCATTTGGTGGTCCAACTGCCAAACTCTTAATTTGACAGTCGGACCGTCAAAGCCATGGCAGTCCAGTCTGGTGGTCTAGTGACTGCCAGACTCGTAATTAGGCCAAAGTACTTTTCAATTATATTTTTAAATACCATCAATACTAATTAAATGGCATAAGTTACTCCTACCACATGGAAATACAATTTAAACAAAGTATTTCACACTAAAATAGTTAAATTTAATAATCACATTCCAATGTAAATAATTTTGAAGAAAGTGTTGAACACTAAAATAGTGACATTTACTATTCCCACTCCAGTCTAAACCAATTTGGGGCAGATGTTCGACACTAAAGGGGTGACATTTACTATTGCTACTCTAATCTAAACCAATTAGCGGCAGGTACTGGACACTAAAGGGGTAACATTTACTATTGCCATTCCAATCTAAATTAATTTTGGGAAGGCGTTGGACACTAAAGGAGTGACATTGACTATTTCCACTCCAATATAAACCAATTTGAGAATGTATTGGACACTAAAGAGGTGAAATTTACTATTCCCACTAAATCAAAAACCTAATTTTGAGAAAGTGTTGGACACTAATGGAGTGACAACTACTAGTCCCACTCAAATTTAAACAATCTTAATGCAAAGTGCTGGCCACAAAAAATTGTATTTACACAATCAATACTTCATACTTACAAACAATGTTTGATCTACAAGAGAAAATGAAAGTTATTTAAAATAACTCAAACTAAACTCTATTTATCTATAATTAAACGTGAAGATATAAAATAATATGTTTACAACTAATAATGATGAATATATTCTAATTATTATTTTCTAGTCTTCCTAAAATTTGAAATGTGGATTAAAAAGAAATAATGCTAAAATCAAAATCAAAACAGTAAAACATATTAAACTAACTTTTAAAATTAAATATTACATTTTGATCTACATTAAAATTAATATATTTTAGATACTATATTTCAAACAACATAACTTATTCCAACTATTTAACATAATAAATATGCAGTTATATTTTTTATAATATATATTTCATGAATAAACCTATAACGTATGAATATACAATAAAATGTAAAGTCAATTATACCTCATAAAAAATGAATATTTATTATATTCTCATAATTTAATTAGACAATATTTCAAAAACCTTTAGACTTAATATAAATATGAAAATGCATTTTTCCAACAATGTATTTATAATTATAATAATTACATTATAGTTTTCAATATTTGAAGCAATTCTTAAAAATCGTTTAAAATTTTAAGAAATTTAATTAAAAATATTGAATATTAGATTTGTTAAAATATGTTGTAAATATTTAAAATTATTAAATCTATTCTAATATATTTTACATATTGTATAATTTAATTATTCTAATATTTACAACATATATTGTTTACATTTAATATATATATATATATATAAACATATATATATATATAATGTAAGTTCAAAACAATTACAAAGTAATAGAAAAATTATTACTGTAACAAAATAAATATAACAATTGTGCAATATTATTTGCAGGTCATTAAAAATGTTTACATTAAAATAGCCACTTTTTACAAATGTCTCCACCCTTGTCCCCTAAAACCCCAACATACTGCTACTAAAAAAAATGTACCTAGATTATTTTTAAAACAAACTTAATACAACTAAAAGTACAAGTTTCAAAAGTTTCATAATTATTCAATTATCTTAGTAAACTCACAAATAATGATTGTTAAAAATATAAAATCAAACAAACTACAATAAAATACACACAAAATACCACTTTCAAACAATATTATATGCAATATTTTCTAAGTATGCGCACTGTGGCTCCCAATAATGGGCCTTATTATGAGTTCGGGGGACAGGATAACCCATCCACAGAACTTCCGATGGGAAGGTTTCTGCCATGCCGGCTACCTCCCCGCCAGGTCCATTAAAACTTTCCAGCTGGGCTGACGGTTAGAAAGCAAGATTTCCGCCCGTCCGCCCAGTGGGAAAGTGGGGACAGCATTGTCACTGACTCGTAGTCAAGCAGGCGGTAATGCTGCTGCCACAGGGGGCACTAGCACCCTCAGAATGTTCACTGTTTGCCTAGCAGACGGTGAGCATTACAAGGGTGCTGGGTAGGGGATCCCCTGCACTGCCCAGGCCAAGTGCATGGGCAGTGCAGGGCCCCTGTTTCAGTGATACAGCCATGAAAAGGCTGGTGGAGAACCAGGTTGTAATCAGCAGGGTGGCGCTGCATGGAGCACCACTCTGGCTGATTCTGACCTCTGCCACCAGAGGCCCGTCGGGATCACCGATTCCAGCTGTGATGGCCGTACCCTGACAATCTGACTTCCAAGGTTGTAAAGTGGTGGTCGGACCACCACAGCAGCGGCGGCCCTAACTGCCACCGTGAGGCTGGCAGACTCAAGACCGCCAGCCTCATAATCAGATCCTATGTCTTTTCAGATGTTGAAGTGATATTATCAATGATGTCATAGAACATTTCATGAGTGCTGTAATGTGGGAAGTAATTAGCAGTGCATGGTGAGGATGAAAGTTATAATTACTCTAGGGTATGAGTTATATTTACTTGAGATAACTATAACTGGTGAATTTCAGTGGGTTTGCTAATTTAAGATGGTGTGTCTTAACTGATATTTTTACTTAATGTCCCTATGACCTCTGTTATTGTCATTGTATTTCTGGTCTTTTTAAATGCAAAGTAATATTTTATTACAATATTTAATGGCAACCCCATGCCACCAAAGGCCATAGACTGTGTGCAGCATGAGGTTGGCCTCAGGGCCTGGCATGCGACTAAGCTTTGCTTCCAACCCAACATGTGCACTCAACCCTCCGTTGGTGAGGGGATTGGATGTTGTCACAAGGCTGGCACAGAGTGCGCACTCCTGGTTTTGTGATGGTACAATATAAACTATGTCATTTTAAGTAAAGCAGTCCTACTGAGTATGTCAAAGTGTCAGATCACCAGAATATAAGAGGTGGGCCTATTTCTTTCTTTAGCAGTCCATTGGCAATTACACATTTCCAAGCACCCTGGAGCATTGCAGTTGTAAAGGACTTGTTGAAGATGAGGGTGAGGTGTTCACTGATTGGGGATGACCTATGCTGTAGAGGTGTTGGGGGCAGGGGTCTGTTGTTGCTCTGCAGAGGATGGTCCTCGTGATGTTGGCTGTTTCTTCAATGGTGATTGTTTCCCAATTATTCAGGGTGCTTCAATTGTTATATGTGGGTAGGCTTGAGGTGAAGGTGCAGGGGTGTGGTTGAGGGTCAAAGTTGTTGTAGATGATTTTGATTGTGTTGCAGAAAACTTCCAAGGGTTTTATTACACAGTTCTTATGAGGGAGTGGTGCTGTTTATGGTATAAAGTGGTGAGGCGAAGTTTTGATAAATGTGAAGATATATCTACAGCTATTGTATCCGTTGTCTATGTGTTCTGGTAAGGCCTTTTTCTTGGTTTCTTTGATCTGCTGGTGATTGCCCCTCAGGGCTGCTTTCTACATCCTATTGTCGCTATTGTGGTGGTTAGTTCTGCAGCTACTTCCCATTTGTTTTCAGAGCTGTTTGTTTTCCTGGAGTTCCTCAGTGTACTAGCTAGCCTGCTTTTGGGTCCGTCTTTGTCTATTGTGTTTTTGAGGACCCAGGAGTCACTGATTTTTTTTTTATCAATCAATCAATCAGAGATTTGTAGAGTGCACTACTCACCCGGTGGGTCTCAAGGCGCTAGGGATCCACTCATCAAGCTGATTATTTCGCTGTCTAGATTGTCAGTGGGATTTGGGATGGATCTGGCTCAGGGCATCAAACCAGTTGGATTCTATGATGCTGCTCCAACTGTGTCTGGCCAGGCTTTTGGTGTGGAATTGGTAAAGGAATTTGATTTGAGGTTGGATAATGGTGTGATCAATCCAGGCGAGAGGTGTAGTTGCAGTGATTTTGAAGTTCTCAAATAAGGGTCAAAGGTATGTCCGGCGGAGTGTGTGGGTTAGGCAATGTATTGTGTCAGTTCAATATTTTTAAGGTTTTCAAGGAGTGTTGTAAAGCTGTTGTTGTTCCTATCTTCCAGCTGGAAGTTGAAGTCTTCTAGTTTGGAGTCCATTTTGAGGGTAGCGATGAAGTCTGCAATATTATAGATTTGTAGTTGATTGAATCTTTTAATATAACCACCATTCATTCTCTTGGTTTGTACTGGCGAACCTGCCACTCAACCTTGTATTCTGCTGAGATGGCCATGTCAGGTGCTAAATCTCCATACAGCCATCTTTCAATAAGGAAGAGGGGTCCAGGGCATCTTTATCAAGGATGTCTCAAATTTCTGTGCCATATTTGCTGAGTGAGGGGTTATTGAGCATGCATGATAGTTTGTCTTACGGTGCGTGTTTGTAAGTGTTTGGGATTGTGCTTTGTGTAGTTTGTGTGGTTGAAGTGGGCCGCAGTGAGTGCAGGTGAAAACTCCTGCTGTGTCGTGTGGTGCAGCAGCAGCCTGGGGGATTGGCTCCCTAGGTTTATAGATCGGAGGAAAGTCACAGAGTAGTGCTGGGAGTGGTGGTCAAACCGCAAGGCTTCATGGCACCCGACGCAGCCAGGGTATGGACAGGCACAGATTGGCTTGCCTTAGGCACACCAGTGTCACACCCTCTGTGCGCGACCATTGTGTGTCTACAATACAGGAAACATTAAGTAAGTTCTGGGATGGGGAGGAGTTCAGGGATCAGTGGGTGGGGCTATGTGGGAGCACAGGAAAGGAGAAGTAGTGCAAAAAGAAGTAGATAAGGAGCTAAGGGAGGACGGTGGGGATGTGGGTGCTGGAACGTGTTAAAACGGGGTACCAAGAGTAGGGCAACAGAAGTGAGAGTAGAGCAAGAGTGAAAAAGTGCAACAATGAGCAAACAATGAAAGAGTGAAAAAGAGGGCACAGAGTGAGAAAAAAGTGGAGCACTGGAAAGCAGCAGCGGTGCATTTTTTAATTTTTTAAAAATAAACTGGGATGACTGAGTATACAGCAAGGTCACCCTATAGCATTATTGTGTTGGGGCTATTAGGGGGGGACACAGGATGCCCACTGCCATACCAGCTCCTTGCTTCCACTGAAACTGGCATCTTTAATTTTACTTTTCAGTGAGGTGACCCGGTGCCCTTCCAGGGTACAGCACAGCACATTTACGGATGGGGATTGTGAGGTAAGTCCCAAGGTCACTGCACACCTTAAAAAATACCTCAACATAGTAAAATAATACATGAAAAAAATTATTTATTTAGTGAAATATTGCAACAAAAAAGCAAACCACAAAAACTATTTGATATAAATTATAATAAAAAAAACATTTAAAAAATCTGTTGCCTTAAAATCCAGCATAACATTGCTAAAATATGTAAACACATTAATAAAAAGAAATTAAAACCTATACCTTTTGTAGCACTATTATATAATGGAGAACAAAATGAATATTATACACATCCATATTACATACAGTTAAAGCAATATTCCTGATGAAAATATTTTCATTATAATAGTATGAAAGCAAAGATATTCTGTCAAGACAAAATTTGCAACTTGATATTATGGTTAAGCACTATTTAGCAAGCTGGGTCCTGAGATGTTCCAATGGGCATGGAACCAGTTGAAGACAATGATCACAGAAATACTTGAAAAAAGGGTTTGTCTCAGATGAACTAGTTCTAAAGGACCATAAACATAATGGATTTTGGTAAAACTGCATTTGGTCTTTGACTCTTCAATTCAAGAACATCCAAACTGAGTAGGGGCTACCTTTTTGTTATGTTGATGGGGGGGCTGCTGCACATATATATATGCCTCACAACATAACATTTGCCCAGTGGTACCCTTGTGCCTTCTAGGAGCACCAGCAAGCTGAAAACATCCCTTGCAGGGCATTTATTATTCATTTTTTTCTGTGTTGTTTATTGAGTGTTGTTGTGCATAACCAGAGCACCCTTATTATAAATATTGTAGAGGGGGTTACTTTTTGGGGACCCTCCACAGGGCTGTATAATTTTTTAAGGGGAAGGGGTTTGTAGGCCCCTTTCCAACCTTTACCAAGCCCCAGAGACCCCTTCCCCCAGGGTTGTATTAATGTTAATGGTGTGGGGGCACACTGCCCCCCTTCCAAATCCTTTAGGGCCCCAGGAACCTTTTCTTATTTGAGAAGTGTGGTACGCAAGACATATGTTGTGGCTGCTGGGGAAGCCCAAGGATCCCTGGGGTCCCACTGGCTCCCTGAATGCACCCTTTCTGGGTACAACAGGAACTGCCATTGCTCCCACCCACTGAGAGCAGGTATGTTTGTCTACACCCACCAGGCTAGAGTAATCTGAGTTTCCTTGTCTACAAAAGCACAGGTAGGTAAAGAAATATCTGCTCCCACTGGGCGAGAGCACTTTTGCAGCTCCCGCCCGGTGGAAGCAGGCACATTTTTTCCTGCAGTGCACAGTTGTGTGCAGTGAAACAGTGTCCTGGGGTAGTCTCACAAGAACACAATGAGTAAGCTGGGCTGGGGGAATGGGGTCTCTGGATCCTTTTAAGGCTCAGGGAGAGGTGGCTGTGTGCCCCACTCCCCTTAAAATATATGCCTTGATTCTGGAGAATGTGGTCCCCACGGTCTTAGCATGCTCGGGGAGGGATCCAGCGCACGCCACTCCTCTTTTATGTATGAGTCTCCCCGGGGGACGGGTTCTCTGGGGACTCAGAAAAGCTCAGGGAGGGGGCCGTGCTCTACCTCCCCTTTATTTTATCATTTTTGGCCCTGGTGGATGGGGTCCCTGGGGCTGAAGTCAGCTTGTGGGGCCCATGCATGCCCCCTCCCGAATAATTATACCTATTGACCCCTTGGCCTACCCCAGGGGGGTCATTTTAATTTCAAAGTACATTTTGGTTCCTATTTTGTTGTGATTCCCGTGATCCTGCTAGAGTATTGAAACTGTGGCAAGAACAATTTTTTAAGAAAAGTTTGGCCCTGGGAGTGTGGTCCCTCTGGGACCCCTAAGGACTTGGAGGGCAGGGTATCCCTACTCTGCCCCCTTATGTTGTTTTTTATAACTTTTTCAGGATAAAGGACTAATGGCCTGATTTAGAGTTTGGCAGAGGGGGTTACTTTGCCACAATCATGACTGATATCCCGTCCACCTTATTACAATTCCATGATAGCCCATGGAAATTGTAATACTGCGGACAGGATATCCATCACGTTTGTGACAGAGTAACCATTCCTCCAAACTCTAAATCAGACCCTAAGTCCCTGTGTCCTGTAAAGGCTGCTGCAACATTTGTGTTAATATTGCGACCAGGCAATCGGAGCGCTCGCTGGCGCGGCACCTTCGCTCCTGTGGAAGCAAGGTGGCCCCAAAGGCAAAAAAGCAGCTTCGGCCAATCAGAACACTATTTGTTAAGTTGAGCTTGTGGAACTCTCACAAGAGTTCCTCAAACCTAACCGTCCAGAAATATTAACATTAGTTTCTTAAAAACTACCAAACTGATTTACACCAAATCACAAAAAGGAAATTTTTTTGGACCAAGATCTATCTTCCTGCTAAATTTGATGTAATTCCATTCAGCAATTTAGCTGTAGCCCTTTTCAAAAATCACTATTGAAATTGCATGGGTATTTTGCATTTTGGAACCCTCCTTTTTCTCAGCCTCCACTTAGATACCAATTGCCAAGAAGATGAATTGTCTATCATCATAGACAGAAGCAGGAATGTTTTAGGGGAGGCCAGAAATGTAGCACTGGTCAGTCTGATTGTTTCACAAAGCCATATGAAAACAGAGAGATATTGTTTAGTTCTTGAATATGGGCCATTGGAGAGAGTTGTCCACTGGGTATAACCCACCAGATGTAACCAGCTGGAGTTGATTGCATACCCTAGGTTTGCCAGTTAGGAGTAACATGGCCTTATGCACCAATGGTATTCCAGATGAATACACCTGAAGAAGGGAATTTACGTCTCTCTCAAATCCAGATGATGCACTGTACCATGTTGGTTTTGGCCGTGGGTTGTGTGGCATGTGTACAGAGAAATGTATTGAATGGAACAGTGTCAGTGACACCAACTTCAACTGCCATGGGCAGAAGGGAAGGCGTACGGTGCTACCAGGCAAGCAAACAGGTTTTGGGAAAACAAATAATATAGGTTTAAATTCCGAGGCCTGCTTGGCTGAGAGTGGCAAAGGTATAGATTCCCATTTAAGTCTAGGATTCTTGCCAGCCCACACTAATTTAACTATGTAGGCTCTGAGCTTACTGAAAACGTGTCTTGTGAGAAGTATGGGTATACATACAGTCTTAATAGCATATGATACTGGCTATGTCAACTCTACCCACCAATGTCAAAGACAGCTTAATCCATCTTGAAACTTGCTCTTCTATTATTATAGTTATAGCTACTTCTTAGTTTTCTCACAGGGAAGTCTCAATGTCTCTGCTGACAGTGATCTAAGATATTTTGCAGAGGAGCCACACCATTTCAAAGAATATTAAATATGGCATTCAGGCAAGGATGTGGTAAGTGAAAATATGTCAATCATTTTATATGCCCCCAAAAATCCAACAGGGGTGAAAGGAAAAGCATTGGTGCTCACTCATGTATCCACACAGTATATATATTGACAAATAAATATCACAAAACCACACAAGTCACTGTGCTCAGAGGGAGGGTTTTCTCCACATACCTTAAATCCACCCAAAGGTTTATGTATAACAAGAACAATCCTAGAGCATACATAGTTTTATAAAGTCCAAAAGAATTCAAAATCTTTGGTTCCGGTAATGTCACCTATCCAATCTTTTATTGCTGTGCTGCTCACTGCTGACACATGTTTCATCATTCAGACATCTTGCTCCATGACTTCCTTAGGACTAAAACCAGAAATAACACCTCTTTTGTACAAACGTAGGGTCAGGATTACACATTACACATACATGATCATGTTGATTCTAGATAATCATTGCATGATTCAAGAGTAATATACATCAAGGCCCTTATTTCGACGCTGGTGGTCCGAAGACCACCAGGGCTGTGGTGACGGTCTACCACATTATGAGAGTGGCGGTTTGCCTTTGCCAAACTGACACATCTCCGCTGGTACTTCCAGGGCATTAGGACAGCTGGGCCGGAGGACAGCACCTGCGAGCCGGCTGTCCACTGAAGACCGCTGGCCGTATAATGAGTCAACTTTCCGCACCTCCACGAAAACCCTGTCGGAAAGTCTGCCGGCAACAGGAAACTCCTTTCCTGTCGCCGGAAGACGACTCCCCCAACCCCCATGCTGCAATTACAATACCCTCCACCCCCCTTCCATGACATCACCCCCCTCCCCTACCCCATTCCATGACAGCAGCACCCTCTCTGCATACACGCACACACACACCCAGATGCACCCCGTATACACTCATTCACCAATACTTACATACACACATTCACCAAGACGCGTACATACATGCATTCACCATCACTTACATACACTCATTGACTAACACTTACATACATGCATTCACCATAACACATACATACACACATTCACTCTCACCAACAGACATGCATTCACACAAACATTCCAACATGCACTCACTTCAACAATCACACATGCATTCACACATGCATTCAAACATGCATACACACAAGCATGAACACACACAGACATACACACACACAACGCTCCCCACCCTCCTACCCCCCCTACCTTATCGGACGATCGACGTTACTTGCCTGGCTAGGAGGTCATCCGCCAGGGAATGGGACACGGCGCTTCCACCACCGGAAGCGCCCTGCCTTCAGGCACCGCCATGCAGTATTACTGCTCATTATATGGCAGGCAGAGTCCTTTTGGCATGGCGGTGATGGTTGTGGAACCGCCTCTGCGACACTGACTGCCAGCATAACTGATGAAGGATTTTCACCCAAATTGTGGTGGAAATCCTTCAGTACTCGTAATATAGTGGCCGGAAGACCACCAGTACTGGCGGTCTTCTGGCACCAACAGCTTCGGCGGTCTGTGTAAATGACCGCAGAAGTTGTAATGATGGCCCAAATGTCTAATTATATTATGTACATGTAGCACCACCAGAATATTAACACTTTTCAAATAAACAAGATATGTGAGCAATTCCATCACAATATCTTGCAGGCACATGCCACCCCCACTGTGTCACATGCCCCTTGCCTTTCCATCTTTATGCTGTGCAAGACTCGTATGATTAACCTCAATACCTACTACAATAAATGTGCACATAAATCTCAGAGCTCTAAATAATTTGATATGGACCAACATGAGACTATTAACATTTAAGCAATCTCCACATATTAAATCCACTCTGCCACTCTATGGGGCTTATTTACAAGCCCCATGAATTGCCTCAGCATCACTTTTTTTGTGATTCTGCGGCAACACTGTCCCCTACACTGCACCACATTCACAAACTGGTGAAATGGCACCATTGCGCCAGTTTGTAAAGCCCTCCACCACATTATATCTTCGCCAGGTATAATGTATGTAGGGAGGGCATTCCAATGTTAAAAGTCATGGAGAACTGGTGCATTGAAACTTACTAAATTTTACTGCACCATTCTGCACGCTCACAGCATCATTTTTTTAATGCCTTCTTAGAGCAGGTGCTAAACTGATGCTGGGATTTTCAACATTGGACCCTCCTTGCATTGCTGGAATAGCATTAGATAACTGGCGTTACTCCAGCAATGCACCACTTTT